>NC_066618.1:228281613-229531613 GCF_025201925.1 Gopherus flavomarginatus
CTAAATTAGCCCCCATCATACTGTATATATAGTTGGGGTTATTTTTTCCAAGGTGCATTACTTTACATTTATCCACATTAAATTGCATTTGCCATTTTGTTGCCCAACCACCTAGTTTTGTGAGATCTTTTTGAAGTTCTTCACAATCTGCTTTGGTCTTAACTATCTTGAGCAGTTTAGTATCATCTGCAAACTTTGCCACCTCACTGTTTACCCCTTTCTCCAGATCATTTATGAATAAATTGAATAGGATTGGTCGTAGGACTGACAATAGGATTGGTCCTAGGACTGACTAGCATGAGAATGACTCAATAGCTTGGTGGTTACAGTACGCGCCCAGGATGTGGAAGATCCAGAATCCCGATTCCTTGCGCCCTGACCTGTACTCTAAAACTAACCACTGGGCTAAATGGTAGAAGGAGGGGTCCTCCTCTTCATTGTTGTAGTGAAAACAGCACAGGTGCCTAACTCCAAAGGTAGTGGATCGCAAATAGAGATAGGTACCTTTCTGCAGATCAGACTTGGGTGTCCCTTCTGTGTGTATATGTGTGTGTATAGAGGGGCCTAGGTACCTAACTCAGGCTTTGTGAATCACAGAGTGCTCCTGTGACTTTGTAGGCTCCTGATAGCTAGGGGCCATGACACTTAGTGTCACAACACCCTCACTCCTTATGTGAATCTAGGCCTTTTCATTTAGGGGAATTTACACTACGTTCTTGCTAGTGATTTGTATAGATCTGTACACATTTAGATCTGTCCACAAGAGCTGAAATCAGCTATATACTTCTGGCACACATGGTGTGACATATTCCCCTCTCCATTACATTAGCGCACTCCCACCAATGCCAATGGGACTGCATCAGAGTCATGGACAGTACAACGTGTCAATTCACTGCTTTATCTATGTCCATATATCTTGTCTATTTAAGGGTTTTTTGTGGCTCCCTATGCTCAGGGCTGGCTCCAGGCACCAGCTTATCAAGCAGGTGCTTGGGGCGGCAACTCGGGAGTGGGGCGGCACTTTCAGAGATTCGGGGACAATTCGGCGGAGGGTCCCTCACTCCTACTGGCAGCGACGGACCTCCCACTGAATTGCCGCAGATCGTGATCGCAGCTTCTTTTTTTTTGTCTGCTTGGGGCCGCAAAACCCCTGAAGCTGGCCCTGCCTATGCCTCATTGTAACGGAGCAAATTTCAACAGGTTTCCAAGTTATATTTCTACAGACATAAGATGATGTGCACGGAATGCTGATTATTACAACATTATCTCAAGGGAATATGAAAACAAACTTTGGTTGAACAGCTCAGCTGATGTGCATGACCAGGAACTACAAGATATACAATATTTGGTTCCTATAAATTACTACAAATAAATAAGTAAATAAATAAATAAATATTTTTCCTACATATCATAGGTCAGATCCTTAGACTTTATTGGTGCTGTGCCCTTTACTAGCTGAGAATGTAGCCCTGTAACTTGATTACCTATACCTATGTATAGGTCTGCAAAACAAAAATGTATGTGAAATATGCTATACCTTCCACAACAGGCTGAGTAATGTAACATTTGTGCAAGCTTTTGGAGTGGAAGGGTAGCAGAAGATCTAAACAGATCTTTCAGTTGCGACAAGACCTGAATATCTGTGTGTGTGTCAGCTATCTAGCATATCTATGTATTCAGTATAGCCTCCACCCTGCTAATATCTGAGTAGCATGACAATCAAGGTCAGTGGTGGGCAACCTGCAGCCTGCGCAGCTTCCTGCAGCTCCCATTGGCTGGGAACTGTGAACCATGCCCACTGGGAGCTACAGACAGCCATGCCTGCAGATGGTCAATGTAAACTCTGTCTCGCAGCCCACCAGTGAATTACCCTGATGGACCGCGAGCGGCCCCTGGCCGCAGGTTGCCCACCACTGATCTAAGTGACACATCATAGCTAAGACTCAAAATGTGACACTTCACTAAAAGATATACCTCACAACACAATAGTCTTCAACCCTTTTCTCATTTTTTGTAGAAGTAATTTTTCATTATGGTCATTGTTCTCTCAGACAGGGGAATACAGCTATGTAATATGACTAATAGCATTCATATTATATCTGTCACAGATGAAAAAAACAACATGTATGGATCATTGTAATCCACTCATTGGTTTCTGGATCCCAGGGAGCATCATAAATCTACACAATGCCCTTGGGTATTGGATTTCGTATTTGGCTCTCTGATTTAGCTGCAAGATTTGCAAACACCCATGTCTCCAAACAGCTCCCTATTGGTTACACATATTACAAGATGCAACAGCATAAATAAATTCTTCCAAGATATCTTATGTGTGCTAAATTGGCTCAAGTTCTGATTGTTTTGGATGGTAGCATGTGACTAAACTTAAGCTTTTTGTTAAAAAAAAATCCATTTCTGGCCAAGCACCTTTTTGGCAATCCACCACTGTAAACATGAAGGATATGGAAATATGCAGATGTGCAATTTTAGGAGATGTTAGAATGCTACCAGTGTGCATCTTAAACACAGTGGATGCTCTTGATCCACTGAATGCTAAACTTACTGTGAGTGCCATTAAAACCGGGATGTTAACCACTTGCAGTAGTTAAATGTATTATGAATCTTATGTTATTTCTCTTTTTGACAATAGTGCATACCACAAATTTCACAGCACAATAAGTGTCCCTTTTGGAAATGGTGCGCCACAGACACTGACCCAGATAGACCTACAGAGACACGCCCACCCACCCACACCAGAGATATGCAGTGTGGATTGAAATGCATAATGTACCTGCAAAAAACTGCATGGACTAGTTTACCAGTCATTGTTGCTGAAGTTTTGCAATATTGTATCACTCATAATAGTCATGGTGTTGCAAACAGGCTGGAATTAGGAAAAAGAAGTAGAAAGAACCATAACAATGCTTTATAAACCAAAACTATCAAAATTTACTTTTTTAAACTTTTTCATTCATTTGTCAAACTCCAAATTTACCTCCAATGGATATTATGAGAATTTAGGAATTAATACTGTCCTCATTTCCATTGATAAAGCTTCCCACACAAGCTAAATTAATATATTTTAGGCTACAAGTGCCCATTACATCATCTAGTCTGACCTCCTGTGTAACAGAGGTGATAGAATTTCAAGTAACTGAGTGAAATTCTATCACCTGTGTTACACTGGATCTTCCAAAACCCCTTAACTAAATGGTCCACAGCTAAAGTGGAGGAAAGAAGAACAGCAAGATGGTCTTGCTATTGTTAAAATCTGCTGAATTCATTTAAGCAAACTGGGACAATGTATTTCTCTAGTTACATATTACAATTTCACCACTGTGATTTCAGCAAAAATGTCTTGAAACACATTTGTGTATCACAATATCTTAAAAGGTAGTCAAAATCAGACTTTGGCAGACCACAGGCAGGAAAGAATATCAGAGACAGCGTCTCCTGCCTCCTGGAGTTTCACTCTGGGAACAAACAGCAGGAAAATCCCAGCTGATTATAACTAAAATCAACTGGCATCAGGGGAGATGTAGCTCTGATTTACATTCTTCACATGACTCCATACTCTCCTGTGTATGATGAATCAACACAGAACTACTTTCGGAAGCAAATGTATGATAACTTCAAGTTCTGTTTATTTCAAATGTTGAGGTCAAATTCTGCTCTGTCACACTGCTGTAAATCCAGATTTTAGCCCAGGACACCCACAGATCTGACTCTTCTCAAATGTACTGTGAGCACATCTTAGAGCCAGAGGGCTTTTCCTTCATGAAGCAGAGCGATGCATTAGTTTGCCCACATCATATTCCTTTGTCTAACCAGTACTGCCAGGCTCAGTCAGCTCTCCAACAGAGTTTAGAGAGTTTCCTCTTCTCTGATTAAAATAAATATATTTTATCAGAACCAAATGTGTATAGGCTTATTCCTGACACCTGTCTCTGAGAATATAGGTGCCAAAGATTGCAGTGATTGACTCTTTTTTAGGAAGCTCAGCTTATTCTTCACAGATCAGGAAAGTGACTAACATTTTTAACTCCAATAGAAAAATCCTCTTCCCTCTGCTGTTAGTGTCCTTTTAAGTTGCTACTTCTGAATCTTGAATCAAATAATTCACCAAGAATATTCTTCCTCTTACCCTCAATCTTATATTGTCTTCAAGGAAAACCAAAACAAAACACCCTAACTTTACTACATGTAGTTGTTTCATATTCTTGATTTTAATTTTCAGTTCATTGTAGTTGCTGACTATTGATCTTACTACAAATTTCCTTATCAAAATAAATTTCTTTTGATAGTTTGTGCCTCCTTTCAAAGATTTGCTTTTTTAAATTTGTGATAGTATGTACATATACATATGCACACACAGACACGTTCCATTTGTCTCTAAATGTAGATGTTTGATAGCAGGCACCACAGGAATTTGAGACTCAGGCTAGCATGTAGATATTTGTGTCTATCTATCTATCTATCTATCTATCTATCTATCTATCTATCTATCTATCTATCATCAGCTTAGATATCAGCATTCATGAAGTACCCATTTCCGCATTGACTTAAAAAGTTTCTCTCTCTCTCTCTCTCTCTCTGTCTCTTTCACACATACACGTTAGCAGAGATCTGTCAGGATGTAGTTTGTCAAGCAGTAAACCTATAATTTAGCTTCCCTATTACTCATCTCATAAATTCAACATCTAATAGTTTTGTTGCTATTTATCAATGGTCTGCTTGTTGTCATGGAACACTGATTCAGCTGTCAAGGTTATTTGGTAATCTGAGGCTCATAAAATGGAAGAAGATTTTTTTTTGTTATGAGCCCAAAGCCAATACATGCTTTCCCCCATTTTAATTGTATTTAAATGTTATGAATAATAAATCATTTTAGTACTGCCTATAATGAGCCGATTTTTAAGTAAATGAGTCAGATACCAAAAACCATCCTGTATCAGATATCATAATACAAGCCATGAGGTTAAAGTATAAGACAATTGCTTGTATTAAAAGAAGAGCCTCAAGTAAAGTTTTCATGCTTATAGGACACAGGCATGTTTGATAATTTTATCCCAAGTGCTTAGAGTCTTCCCTTTCCTTTCTTTCTGCCCAGAGTGTGCCTGGGTGAATGGTGGGTCTAGGGAGAGTGGAACAGTGCTCCACCTTCCCTCCCCACCTAGTGGCCAATTTGAAGACAGCGAGGAAGCCAAATGGCTGCAGTGAACTCCCTTTCCCCCATTAAGGATTCCAGGGCACACAGCAGCCATTCTTGCTGCTAGAAACTGCCCTGCCTTTCCTTCCCCATAGGTGGCATGATTGTCAGTGGAGGATTTCCCACCTGGCTGTGAGTTTAACACTTTTGGGATCTGGAAGGAATTTTTCCCTCTTGGCAAGACTGGTAGATAGCGGGTTAACTTTTTCCAGTTTCCTCACAGTCTCCTGCAGACTGCCATGGGTGAATAAGAGAGTGCATATTGTTTAAACAAACAAGTAAAAGAGGAAGAGAACACTGCCACACTTCCAGTTGGTATCCCAAGCAAGAGGCTTCAAGGGGCCAGCTCCTGGTGTAAACCTCAGCACAGGACTGGTGGAATCTGTAAACTTGTGGGGCAAGAGTGTGTCTTAATTCTTCAGTGACTGAGTTCCCCTTCACCTGCTCCCTTATTCCTCCCCACTGGGTGGTGGGATCCAGCATCAGACTGAAGCACAAACAGAGTGACACAGCTTCGGCGAAGGGAGCCAACCCTCATTCCTTGGCTCCAGGATCTGAGGCAATTTAACCCCATGCCAGACCTAATAAATGCTTGGTGGTTAAAGGATGGGTCAGCCTCTTCATCCTCTAATATAAACTTTAATTCAGTTGTAGGCTGCAGCTTTAAATCCTAATCAAAGTTACAGTCAATATTTTACCTTATAGCAAGAGAACAACTGGAAACCTTTGTTATGCATTTGTATCATGCAGATACCCCCTGGAATACACAGTGACAGTCAAATGCTACTTTCCTCTGACCATTGTCTTAGCTAGGATACACAGATCCTCCTCTCTCACAAGTGAATCAGTGACAGTAAAGCACTTAGTCACTGCCATCTATTACGTATATTCTGTTTTTCTACAATGAGTTTTAAGGTTTTTATTTTATTCCATTTTTAACAGTGCAAAAGTACTGAAAAAAGCAGAAATAATGAAGGATTCCTTCCTCAGCCTGTCCATAATTTGCAGTCTTCTTCTATGGCTGTTTGTTGGTTACCTAGGAAATGGATGCGGATGGAATTTGATTGGCTGTCTTAACAGAGTGATTGTGAGAGCTATAAGCAAAGTTTTAGGTTGTAGATGTGTGAGTGCAACACACAGCAAATGTACATTCTTAAGAATTACATACATCATATTTCAAGAACGGTGATGGGTGGGACCAATTGGTAACACCTAGTGCACAAAAGGAGAGGTCTCTCTCTTAGGGACTGTAGTGGAGTGAACACCTTCTCCAGCCAGGAAGGGGTTGGAAAAGCCCTGCAGAGGGCTGGGGCTGGGCAAGAGAGTGAAACCCTGGCTGATTGGGGGAAGTGGCTTCAGCTGGGGCCATGCCCCAAACTAAGCAACTGGGCCTTATAAGAAGACCAGGGAAGCCAGAGGGAGTGGTCCCTCTCTGACTTGAGAGGGAGACAGGGCTGCTGTGGAACTCACCCAGGGGACCTAGAGGGAGGCAGGGCTGGGGAAAGGCCATCGGAGCTGGGAAGTCCTAGGCCAGCAACTCCCCAGGCTGCAGGGCCTAGTTCCAGGCCTCCTAGGTATTGGGCTTGCAGAGGGGCAGCCGGAGCGTAGGTAAAGGCAGCCAGTCCAAACCCCTTGTTGCCCATGATGATTGGCTGATAGATTGCAGTCCGCCCCAGGGCACGAAGGCTAAACAGAGACTGGCAGTAACCATGACTGAGGCAATGTGGGGATATAGGGTTGGGATTCCCCTAGGGTGGGGAAACCCAGTAAGACTGTAGGGTACTGCAGGAGGCAGAACCCTGAGATAGGGACATGGGGGCCAATGGCAAGTGGATCACTCCTGGATTGAAGAGCTAATTCCTGAGGATGACCAGCAGGGGGTGCCACTGGGGTGAGTCTGCACTGTGCTACAGAGACACTTGATGAGACTGATCACATGGCTGTTGAATGGACACTGGCTCTGGGCTAGAGATTGATTTTATTGGTGAAATCAACCAGAGATGTTGAAGGTAAATGCAAACAGTGCAAGAGATGCCAATGATGGAAGGCAAAAACTTAGAGAGCAGCTAGCCTAATACAATGGACAAAGAGAAATAATATTATTAATAGAACAGCTTTTGCTGGAACACCAATAGTTGGAGACCAGTTTAAATAGTGTTAAGATGATAGGCCCTACTGTGTGACTTAAAGAATTACAAAGACTCAAGGCGCATATGTACATTTTGTAGCTCCATAGAACTAGAGTGCCCTGCCTAGGCTGCTATCAAGAGGAAGAGAGACAGAGCGATGGTATTACTATGATTTTTCTTCATAGATACAAGTTGGTGTCTTCACAGGAGTGAACTGGAACAATTAAGTCTCCACTGAAGGTCAAAATTCAGGGATTTGTGTGGCATTTTTAATTCCATGCAGTTATTTACTGAATGTGAAAACACTCGCCTTTCCTTACTATACTCAAAGATACATTATAGAAAGTGGGCCACTGTATATTTCTCTGACAATAATTGACATGGCTCCTCCATAGATGTTCACATGTATTTAGCAGACATTACTGTTGTTTTAAGGGGGGAAAGGTGATGCAATTTCTGGCAGAGAATACTAATTTTGTGGGGCGGCATGCATTGCCCAGTCTGAATTGTGAAGCCTGAGTTCCTACCAGGTTTACTTCCTTGGGAGACAGAAAGAGGCACCCAAACAAGGCAATGGGATGGGATGGGCTAGGCTAGTAGCCTGGGAATGATTTGACCAAGACCATAGGTAGATATTCAGGGAAGCTAACCTCTCCTGCCACCACAGCTACACTTCTCCTATTTGTCATGCACTAGCTCAATCAGACCTAGTGTGGAGATGTGTTTTAGAGCTGGGATTTATACATCTAGCTCTAGAGTTGACATACCCTAAGAGGTGTAGCACAAGACTTGCAGCCCAAGAGAATAGAAAGCTAAGGTGCCTTTGCACTCTCCCAATCCAGGGTTATTCTGTGTCCCCTGTATAACACAGACAGATCTGGGGACCTTTATAGGTTACATAACCTG
This sequence comes from Gopherus flavomarginatus, assembly GCF_025201925.1. Lineage (NCBI taxonomy): Eukaryota > Metazoa > Chordata > Testudines > Testudinidae > Gopherus > Gopherus flavomarginatus. The sequence goes on from NC_066618.1 coordinate 228,289,858, forward strand.
GTTCCTGCTGCCTGTGTGCTGCAAAGGTGCCCAGAATCCTTGTAGCCTATATCCTGATGCCTCACAACAAAACACAAGGAAGGAGGATTCAAGTCCCTCCTACAACCCTGTCACAGCACATCCACTATGCTAGGGCTTGCAAGGGGATCCTCAGAAGACAGCCTTGCAGCAGTCTACCACAGTGCCTGTACTGGGAGAATCTTTCCTTGACCAGACATAGGGCTCAATCTTTCCTTGGCCAGACTAGACACCTTGACTAGGCTAAAGGAGATGAAACAGATGTGAAGATTTCACCCACTATGTTTATCATCATGGTGATAATCATGTTCCCTTTGAAATTAAGGGCAAAATCTCAACTAACTTGAATGGGCACAAGGGTGAGCTCTAGTTAGTTTTTATTGTTAAATATTTGTGAGGAAATAAATGCATGAATGTGCAATAACAAGAACCACCTGACATTCAGTGATGGATGACTTGTGACTTTATGCAAGTGTTAAAATAATCTGTTCAGCTACCAGGGAATCCAATGTGAGATATTACTTATGGGAAAATGTTAGTTCCATTGATCTGTGATTGGCTGACAAGATATTGAACACAATTTGTCCTGACTGCTAAGTTGTGGTCAGCATCATGCTATCTAAATCAGTTGTTCACAATTGTTTTCAAACATTCCAAAATTATGTAATGCAGATAAGGCCTTAGTAACTCAGAAACCAGCCTATAAACATTAAGATCCTTACTCTTATTAGAGATACAGGGCCAGATTCTTGATTCAGCTCTGGCAGTGCACAGTGACCAGGTTCTGGTTGTAAATGGTCAGCAAAGAATCCCTCCAGTGAAGGCTAACTCCCTCACAGTGTAAAGCTGGCAGAGCCAGTTCCTCCCACTCCCCACATGAGGATCACATTAGGAGAGGGAGGGAGAAAGCAAGCAAGGAAAAGACATGACGGAGGTCCGATTTGCTACAGAGATTCTCCAGTGGCTGAAGGTCCTCTAGAGACCATGCTTCAGTGACATAAGTAAGAGCAGCTTGTAGGCTGTTGTAACTCAATCTGGAGCTGGAAGGTATGATTCATAGAATATCAGGGTTGGAAGGGACCTCAGGAGATCATTTAGTCCAACTGCCTACTCAAAGCAGGACCAATCCCCAGACAGATTTTTTGCCCCAGATCCCTCAGAGCCCCCTCAAGGATTGAACTCTCAACCCTGGATTTAGCAGGCTAATGCTCAAACCACTGAACTACCCCTCCCCACTTTGATGGCTTGTTCCTCTGCCCTGTACTAAATGGAACACAGACACAGGGGGAGCCTACCATTTTGTTTTTCATGAATGAGACAGACCTTCCATCAGGTTTCTTAAGTACATATTTGAAAAGAATTTAAATCAATAAACCATATCAAGGAAAGTCAGGCATCTTCTATCAGAACTGGGGAACTGATATATTCTTTTGAAAGGCTTGGTAGACAAGTCCCATTTGGAGGACATTTTGCACTTGGGGCAGCAGATCAGTGGAATTACTCCTCCTTTATACAGGTGTAACTGAGATCAAACTGTATCCTGATTTATACAAAATAAATAGATAAATATCATCTGCATAACAGAGATGTCAGACTGGTGGTATTCCTGCTCTCCCATTTGCCTCTCTCCTTCCTCCTTGGACACCTTAGTGATGGCTGTGGTATGAATGTAAATCACTGACCAGATAAGAGTGATTATTAGATACATTTGCCATTACTTGGTACAGTCATTGAGCCAAATTCAGGCTGAAGTAAGTGGGGGTAGCTCCCAGGGGAGTCTTTGAGCCATTCCGAGCAGTGACTTAAATGATGGACCATAAATGGGATGGGTGTAAGTGCACAATTAACACATAGAAAGTTGCACTGATTTGACTTTCAATAGGTTTGAATGTTATGGAATGTAACTTACCAATTGACAGGTTGGAAAGTAGAATCTGGAACCAGGGAAATTGTACCAGGAAACTTTAACTAGTGTCCCACCATCACCTAAACTCCTGCCATCAGATTGAGACCTGGCATAAATGGGTGAAACTCCAGTAGACTTTATGTAGACTCCAGTAGACCCACTTATGCTAGGTCTGAAAGTACCCAGCACACTAAATAAGAAGATACATTTTTTTTGACTAACACCTGTTTGACCAACTTACATTGTTGTATTACTTACACAGCCATTATACTAATGCTGAATTTCACCTGCTGAATCTCTCTGGACCTTTAGCACTAATTCTTTCCCACCACTTACTTTTAAAAACTTCATTTTCCTAAGTCACTGTTCTTTCTGGTACCATATCATTTGATACATTTAATTTACCCCTTTGATTTAGCAATCTGATATGGATTATTTTCTTCGCTTACTTTTCTTGACTAATCACTGAAATTAATCCATGGACAGCAAAGAAGAAAGGGCTACTAAAGCCGAGGAGCAGGGAAGAGGACCAAGGAGTAACTGAAAAATCGCAGGGAACATCACTGAAGGATGGCAGTGTGGCAAAGCTTTACATAATGCCAGCATTAGAGTGGAGTTGCTCGGGGGGTACATACAGATTGGTGAAGGTTGACAAAAGGGTTAAAAGAAACTCTTGGTGGGTTAGAAGAAACAGCTGAAAAGACTAGAGTCCTGATTCGGTTCTCCCATGCCAATAAATAATTCGATTCACTTTGGTAGAGTTACTCCTGATTTACTCCAGAGAATCAGGTCCCACGAAAGTATTGGAGAAACAAACAAACATCATGTTCAGGTTGGGCGGATGAATCAGGAAGGACACGAGAGAAATTGAAGACAGTGTGAGGAGCAGGATCTAGGAGGACCATGGTACAACCATGAGAATGGAATGAGTGGGGTGAGAGTGCTCCCTCAGCCATCAGGTGTGCCGCACTGCCTGGTCCATTTGCCTGGTGTCTCATTCACAAAATACACACCGTCCATTTCTTTTCCCTGTGTGTGCCTTTAATTTTTAGGTTCCAAGCACGGCAGAACACAGCATAGGCATGTGTCAGAAGGAGCCTTTCACCCCATCATAACAGACTGATTCCCACTAAGCTTGTAGTCTTCTGTGTAACACTATTACCTAAGTGATCAAGATGCTATAGGTAGCACTCTGTCATACCTTGGAACAATGATAGGTTAGGTGTGGGAAACATGAGGATGCATCAGAATGTTGGCATATAGCGGAAGGAGGATGGAATTTCTGTGAATTGTCTACTGTGAAATCTCCCTGTCCTCGTTTAAATGACAAAGGTATCTTTTTGGTCAATGGACTTGAGTATAAAGGGGACTGGAATCAGACCCAATAAAAATAAGAGTCAGATATTGAGCTCAGTGGAGTGATGATGGTTTATCCCAGCTGAGGATCTGGCTATACATACCTACATACATATACATATATATGCATTTATATACAACAATAGAGTGGATCATTTTGGAAGGTGCTGAGTATCTTCAACTCCCATTGATTTCAGTGGTATTGACAGATGCTCAGGAGCAGTCAACACTTGGTCCTGTAATATAATAATAATCCAACAATAACAACATTTACGTTTCCCAATTTCTACCATCTCACACAAGGAAATAAATGTACTTCTCCCCATTCTGTCTTCAACAGATGCATCCACTTGGCTCATAGCTTATATTTGTGAAAGGGTATGAAAACAGGGCATTTGTTTCTGTGGGTTACTGGAGAATATTTTGGAGCTGAAGGGACCCATACAGATAGAAAGGGTTGCCACTGAACAAGGCCAATTTTCTTCCCATAGCAAGAAGTCATAGGAAGAGTTCAATTTAGGGCTGCATGAGAAAAGGATGAGTACACAGACTGAACCGAGATGAAAGGAGTGCACAGAAAAGATGGGAAGGAAGATAAAAGGGAAATAAAGATTTATGGATACTAATATAGAGGAAATAAGCTCAATAACATGGGGGTTATTAAAGTTACTATATATATACAAATGGAAGGCTTAGCAAAGAAGAAAATAAGAGTGCTCAGGGGATATACATAATGATATAGAGAAAAATATATCATAACTGAAGTCTGGCTGAAATGTGATATTAAAGGATATAGTTTATTTAAAAAAGACAAGCAGGAAAAGTAAATGAGGTGGTATAGCCTTATTGGTGAAAGAGGATTTATTAGCCCCCATAAGAGGAGATTGGGGAGAAATGGGCAATGGTGTTGAGTCATTATGTATCGAAGTTGGCAATGTTTCAGACAGTAAACTAATGTTATAGCCCACTTGACCAAAAGGAACAACTGGACTGTGAAATGACTGAGCAAATAAAAAGAAGCACATAAAAAGATCAGAGTGATAATAAGTCAGCAATAATTGAGGAAAAGGCATGCTGTCATAATGAAATCGACACATGCCTCAAGCTGATTGTGATGCATGAGGCTTAAAGGCCAAGTACCTTTAGACCCTAATATGTTAGTTAGACCACAGGTTCAGAAGTACATTAGTGTGCTTCTATAATGGCTTTTTCATTTGTCTTTATTCATTTCAACTGTTTGTAAAGCATGATGCACTATTGGTGTTACAATCATATAAGAACATAAGAACGGACATACTGAGTCAGACCAAAGGCCTATCTAGCCCAGTATCCTGTCTTCCAACAGTGGCCAATGCCAGGTGCCCCAAAGGGAATGAACAGAACAGGTAATCATCGAGTGATCCATTTCCTGTTGCCCATTCCCAGCTTCTGACAAACAGCAGCTAGGGAATATAGTAGCCTAAAGAAAGAGGAAGTGCTGATGAAAATATTACTGGAACCCAAGCTACACTGATCTACAATGAACTCTACAGTCCTTGTAAACAAAAAAGGGAGTTTTGTATCCACGAAGGCTGCGGATTTTGGCCCTTAGCAAATGGACAGTTTAAACTCAACAAAGGTCAGTTTGGGGAACATTATTTTTTTGTTGACTGGAGCCAAAAAACTCTTCAACACAGTAGTACAAATGGAATCAAGGAAAACAGACTAATGACCAAATCCTAAAGTCCTAATCCAGTTTTCAGCCAGTCTCTTACTCAGGGGAACTTCAGTGGAACAACTGACTTAATTGGGAGCCTGAGCAAGAATTTGGCTAAAGCTTTTAGAGAACAAAACAGTCAAGAACATCCACATGATTCTGGGGTGCCCTACACATGGTAAACCACACAACTAGGATCTGCATCAGGGTGTGAGGTCAGCCTGCTACATACAGTAAATGCTTAAAAAAAGTTACCTTAGAAAAAACATGTTGAGTAGATCACGTTTGTTTGAGATCTTGTGAAAATCCAAACGTTCCTCTTTTGTGCACTCCAGAGGCAGTGGGAATTGAAGCTGTCCACTTGCCAAGGATCCAAACCTGTTCCATTGTTGCTTTTGTCTAAAACCCTTGTGATAGCTATGCTGGTCCTTTGGGATACTACAGCTTTATAAAGCTGGAATAATATTTAAAGAGTGAAAAATATCTTCTTGGAATGTTGAAAGAATCCCTGTCATATTTTATTTCCTTTTCTTGACATCTGCAGGTTATCTAGGGTCCTCTCCAACCTCCTCTTCCCTGGCTGAATGCAACTCCTAACTTCAGCCAAGGGCAGCAATTTAACTGGTGATTTGCCTCTATTTCACAATCAACACAGAACAGGCAGAAGTCATTGCCTGGCATGAAAAGTTCTGGGTGGCTTGCAGTCATCCATAGAGAAAAGACCAGCCAGAAAAGTAAATGACCATGTGGGGCTATACAATTCCGAGAGTCTGTCATTCATTTGGAGACATTAGGCTGTTTGGGTCTCTCACAGTATAAAAATACTTATTGTATGATGCAGAAAACTGAAGTTGTGATGGAGAAGACAGTAACTTGTTAGCAGTACAGAATCTTAGAGGGCAAGGTGGAGAATACAATTAAGAATGCAAAAGTTTTTATTTATAGTGGATGGACAACGTAGAGATGTGCTCTCATGTGGCACCAACTGCAAATAGTATATATCTACCCATTAGAACATGGCAGTTGGGTGTAAATGACCTGAATTTGGCCCATAAGATAAGACTACAGTTACAGAAACAGAGAAATTGAGAATAATTAAAGGTTTTTAATTAAATTGAGCATTTGAAGGGAAAAGACAAAAACCAGAAAGATATGATGTTGGTGCTGGGGAAGAAGCATTAAAGATGACTGGCTAGAAATAAATATAATAAACATAAAAAATGATCTAGGAAAAAAGAGGCTCAAATGTGTTTATCAGTTATTGAACATATTAATTGCTGACAAAGGACGTTACTACATTACATAGCTAAAACATTTAAAAATAAAAATGGAGATCATGTATCAAATAAAATGGAATAGGGAGATAAAACATAAAATAAACTCTTTATACACTGTAAATAAACACAACACATAAAGATAGACAATAGTAAAGGTAGCAAAGAATAAGCATGGAAAATTAGGGACAAATGAGCCTGAATTCATTTTGCATTTTAGTATTTACAAGACTTAGTCAAATTATTCATTTTAAATATTATGATTTGCAAATGTAGCCATATAGATGCTTAAATATAGTATCAGATGCAGATTCTCATTTCTGCTCAGTCATTAAGTGCTTTGTTGCTATCCTCTAGATAGTTAAGGCAAACAATTGTCAACCTATGAATTGTTTGCAAAATATTCAGTTTATTATTTGTTGTTTGTGGTCTGTATTTGGTCATCAAAATCATGTGATGTTATTTCTGCTGCCTGATTGGATGACAGGCTTTTAACATGGGAGGACAATGAATAACAAATAAGGAGTTCACATACATGCATATACATTCCAGGTATTGCTCACATACATTCATGAATATCCTTGTTTGCATGTCATTTTAGGTGTTTGTATGAAGAACAGCCATTCTTTGAATTTGTGTGTGAACAAAAACTCATTGAAATATTTGAAAATGGAAAATTTGGGGCACAAACAAACAGTTAATTTAAATAAATATCCTTGTTTTGGTAGCAGTAGTAATTTTGCAATATTAAAAAAAATGTGTAAGGTAACATCTTAGAGATGGGATATATTTACCTAGATTAGGGAAGTAGTGAGAGGGGATTATGAAATGGGTAAAAATGTTAGGTCCAGCAATGCACCAAAGCAAAAAAAATCAGAGTTAGAATTATGAAAAGTTGCTAAAGCTGTAAGCCCAGCCCTTTGATGGCTAATTAAGGGGGGGACTGGAAGATGGAGAAAGAAACAAGGGAGGATCTTAGACATCACAGACCTGTAAACTGGGCTGCAGTTACATTTTATATTTATAACTTGTTTTATTATTGGTAATGAGAACGGTTGACATACAGGACATAATAATAAGGATAGGTGAATTTCAGCATTAATATTTTATTAGTGCTGTGAACAGCATACATCTGCCTCATTCTAAACTGCACTGCATACTGATCATTTGGCTTTTTGTACTTCGGTATCAAATATCAGTCAAAACAGAAACAGATTTTTTTAATGTCAATTTTAGTGAGAGAGTCCTCACTGATTTTTAGGAAAAAGTTCTGGTTTAGCAATTTACCCCAGATTCTTGAAGTACATCATAACATTGGCAGAAGGGGATCAAACAATGGACAAAATTTATATGGGTTTCAGGAAAGTGTGAAAAAATATTGTATCAGAAAGCATGGGATAGCAAGAAGAGGATGGTCATTTTAATGGCTGTCTAACCTTCTAATTTCTAATAGGCTCAGGACTGGGGAGACAGGATGAAAAAAATCTTTCCCTGAGTAGAGCATGAACAGTACACAAAAATTACTTGTCTCTTTGTCCTCAAAGGCAAACAAAAGTTTAAGACATTGGGTGTGGTGGCTCTAAGCTTAGAGCTCTTTAATGCAAGATTGCATGTCAATAAAAACAACATCATTCATAACTTTGTCTCAGATGAAATTAATGAATTTAACTACATCACTGAAAGCTGGTTGAATGACAATGGGCTCTACTCTGGCAGAACTTGACCCCACCAGTTACACAGAACATCATGATCCTAAAAAAACCTGAGGAGGAGAACTGGCAATGTTTTCTACATCCAACGTTCAACTGCAGGAAGGACCTCTTACCATGGACAGAATCATCTGAGAGCATGATCCCAATATGCAATTTCCTGAGGCAAAGTCAATGTAGATATCCTTGCAGCGTATATACCACTATGCAACCTAACTGGCTTCCTCTCAGAACTTATGGAGGTGCCATCAAGCCAGGTAGTAGATTCACCATGACTCTTCATCTTGGGAAATACATTAAAGATTATTAGGTGCTCAAATACTACACTGTAAGTATGATAGCCAGACAGATTTCAGTGTCCACATGGTTCATGCCCCAAACATGATGAACGTGGACTTTTCACAGGTAGTCTCCACAGCTACACATCTTTAACTCCAAAATACAAGCAGATATGATCTTGACCTCCTCTTCAGTTTGGCAGTTATAACTGGGAGCATAAGAAATACTGTATTACAGTTATATCATTGACTTCTTCAAGCAAAGATAGGAGCTTTCCCATCTGTCTGGAGGCAGAATAATTTTGCTAGTCTGCTTCTGGAAACTATCACATTCCATAGATTTCTAGAACTCCAAGCTAGAAACTAGTGATCAGCCATAGGTCCAAACCATCAATAAACCAGTAGGACACTGTAACCCATCTTCTATCCATAGTTATTTAGGTGATGGCCCCTAAACATCTACTCCCCAAAATCATTACACTTCACTGATGTCCTGTAGCATATAAAATGGGAAGGAATAAGTTTTGAACTACACAGATGAAGAAATAAATCTGAATTGGACTGATGAATTAGTATAATCAAAGGCTACTGAAGGAGATTATTAAATTCCTTTTAGCTTTTATTCCTATTTCTGCAAAGGTTGAGCCAATAGAATTGGTCTGGACAGTAGAGTGTCTAATGAATCCAAAGCATCTCCACATAGTTTCAGTTACCTCTAAGTGTTAACACTTAGTTACCTCTAAGTGTAAACAGTTATGCTATTTTGTAGAAAAGCTCAAGTGACTTCAAGACTACCTCACTCCCGGGAAGCAGAACTGGAGCCAAAGGGGAAAACCATACTACTTTCCCTAACTGAGTTAGGCCAGTAACACAATCTGTGGTTCTAAGGGTGCTGGGGAAAGCCTGAATCAGCAGATGCAAAAGGCTGATCTTGGCTTGCTCTTCTTGGCTAATCAAAACCAGTAAGGAATTGACAAAGTCTGCGTAAAATAGGGTACCTACCAGGAAATCAGAGCATGAAACAGCCTCGTGCAAACAAGAAACCATAACTTGGTGCAACCAGCCTCAACAGCTACTTCCCCACCTCTTTTATTTTTCTGAGTAAAATCACTGAGAAGGTAGTGGCTAACCAACTGAAGCCACACCTGAACACTTATTTTTTAAACTCGTTACACCCGTTGTCTGTGCTGGCATATCAGTCTTTGCCTCATTTTTCTACTTTTCTTACAACCCTCTCCATGCAGCCCCCTCTGCATGGAAAAACCCTTCTGAGCTGGACTGCAAGGCTACTGCCCTCCTCTCATGCAGATCCTTCTGAAAGACCTGCTTCTGTCATGAAGCCTACGAAAAGCGAGTCACCAGCAATTACAGTTATCTATTCTTATATATAATGAGAACAAACATGTCTGCTTCATCATGCACTAAAATTTTCTGAGTAGCTATGTCATCTACCACTATAAATCTCTGCTTTTCCTTTCTCCACATTTTCTAGACTATTGTTTTGTTATCACCTTCAATCCATCAATGTCTGAAATTTGATTGTAGGTTTAATGGGGCAGGGATCATGCCTTCTCATCTGTACTGTGAGGCACCCAACATGCTACTGGGCACTGTAAAATAATAATAATTGTTTAGACCCCTTCCAGTATGACTTCAGAATGCAGTTTGGCATGAATACAGCATTAATTATGCTGATGAACTATGTCTTGAGGGCCCTGGGCAAGGACCAGACTTTCACACTAGTGCTGCAAGACACATTGGGATCCTTCAGCATTTCTGCTTATGATGTTGGCCTACTGGCTTAATTCCTTCCTACTAGAGAGATAGCAGAGGGTGTGAGATGGGCTGTTGTTCTTTCTCACCAAGTGCACATCCTTGTTGAATTCCATGGAGCTCTGTCCTATCATTTCTCTCTTACCACTAATATGTTGATGATATCCAGCTCTGTCTGCCTCTAACTCAAAGTGGACAGATCAGCCTTTCTGTAGTTCTAGAGTATGAAGGAATAAGGGTTCTGCATAACAAAAAAGAAAATTACTCAAGAGGTGATCCAGTGGCAAGTCAAAGTATTTGTAGAAGTAGCAGAAACTGTGACTTCATTCACCATTAAGGAAATCTGCTCTCCATTTGTCAAGGTAATTTGAAATCTTGGGATCCTAGTGGATACCTCACTAATCCCAGATATTTAGATAACAGCAGCAGCTCAGAATGTTTGCTTTCACCTTCAGCTAGCCAGGAGATTGCACCCCTTTCATTTAGATACAGACCTAGACAAAATGATTCATGATTTTGTTATTTCAAACCTGGATCAGTCCAATTTGCTTTTCCTTGATCTGACCCAGATGTCAGTCCTTAAAATACAGATGGTTCAGTATACCATCTATCCCATCTGTCAAGTGGAGCAGACTAATGAGAATATATCACACTAATACTCCCAAGTCTACTATAGCTTTCAGTCCAATACGGAACACAATTCATGATCCTGGTCCTTTAAATTTCTAAGTTCCCTAGGTTCAAATTATCTTAAAGTCAGCCTCTTCTTTCTTTCCATTTCAACACAGCAGCTGGTCTCAACAGGAATGCTATGACTGAGAGATACCAGGTTCAAACATTAATTGGTTTCTTCTCCTGAAGGATTGTTGGTGTCTTTTTTAATTTAGGAAATTATGCTTAGATACTACAGTATCTAACATCTTCAGTACCTGAATAATGATGAGAGCCTTAGAAATGTAAAATACTAATAAAATAATAGTGAAGATGATGCATGAGGAAATCAGTTCAAAACGTCCTAAGACAGTTTTAGAATTTTGGGTACCTAAGTGGATTGCAGAGTTCATTGTAAAGAAGTTCAAGGTGAGGATATTGGGGATAAAGAGCACTAAAGGTCTGATTTTCCTTTCATTTACCCCAACATAAATTAGGTGTAACTTCACTGGAGTCAATGGAATTACATCAGTATAAAGCCAGTATGATGAAAGGAGAATCAGGCCCTTGAGGGAATGTCTACACTTCAGCTGGGAGGTGTGATTCCCAGAAGATATAGCGAGACTTGCTCTAGCTCAGCCTGAACTAGTGTGTTAAAAATAGCAGTGTGGATGTTGCAGTATGGGCAGCAACTGGGGCTCTCTGCCTGAGGTCAAACCCAGGGGGCTGGGCAGGCTTGGAGTCATGTGGCTAGCCCGAGTTGCCACCAGTGCCACAACATTCACACAGCTATTTATAGCTCACTAGCTCAGGCTGAGCAAGCGTAAGTCTGTGTACTCATGCTGGGAATTGCCCCCTAGCAGCAGTACAGACATACACAAAGGTTTTGTCTACACTGCCCTGTAGCTTGGACTATGGGGATTTGGATAGCAACAGATGCCAAAGTGCTACACAGTAACTCTCCTGCATAGACATTGCAGGCATGAAGTAAAAGGTTCCTAGTTTGCATAAATGTCGTCCTGTTTGAAGAGGACAATATTAATGTGAATTAGGAACCTTTTAGATCATGCCTGAAATCGCCATACAGGGGAACAGCACAGTACTTTGGTGCATACTACTATTCACAGCCCCATAGTCCAAACTCTGTGTAGGCAGTGTAGATATAGCCTAAGAGACTCTAGGTGAATGAGAGAATATAACTCGGAATCCATAACAGGAAACAGACCAGAGGGTGATAAAGGATAATAGAAAAAAATCCTCACAAATCTTCTGCACCATGTTTGGCAACAGTGAAAGGGACACATTGGCCTTGGGGTACCTTACAGAATATATATTGGCAGAAGTTAATCTGGCACTGTGTAAAGTTTTACAGTAACTAGAGTTGAAATAGCATGTGTGATTCAGACCAGTCTTTCATAGGAAGGATGACGTAATTAAAGGAACCAGTTGAGAGGGTAATTATGTGTTTGGGAATTAGGAGGTATGTAAAAAGATGCAAATGTTTGGCTTACAAAGCGTGAGGGGAAAAAAGAGGCAAGAGAATCAGATGTAGTGGTATAAGATTCTGAAAAGAAAGGAATGGGTTGATGCTATAAATTATTTGATATAGTAACTGGTTCAAAACCAGTCATGAAAATAATGAGGAAGAGGTGTCAATATTTAAAATAGTCAGGCAGAATTTCTCTGTATAAAATATGGTTCCTAGGTCAACTGATGAAACCTGGGGAAAGGGAAAATGTTCTGCACACTGCATGGGTGAAAATCATGGCCCCACTGAAGTCAGTTGAGGTTTTGCCATTGACTTCAATAGGATTAGAATACCATTCTATATTCGTACTCTGCTTTAGAGATCTTAGACTTCTATCATGAAGTAATATCTTTATGAAGTTGACATTATTTTCCCCTTTCTGGGGTGTTTAATCTTTGGACACATGAAGCTTGTTTCTTCCATACCTAACCTAACCACTGAAACAGATCAGTCAGTCAGAGAGGGCCCCAAAGCTTTAGAGTACAAACCCTTTGAAGCTGACTGATGATGAACTTTCTGAGCACACACAGTGATTCTCCTCACACCATTTCAGAAAGCTCAGTTTTGCCACTGACTTCAGTTAAGAAGTCCTGAGCACCCCTGAAGTTCACATGAAATAGATTTTCAAGTAATATCACATTTTCTGAGTCTAACTTGTTCATATAACTTAATTGATCGTATCCTTTCATTTAGCTTCATTGTTCATTTAGATAACTTCTAAAATTAGAATAGGGAAACAAAAGATGTAGAACCAATCAATGTTATGAAATTAATAGTAATACAATTTGAGCATGTAAGCTTATGTAGTGCCTTTCATAAAGAAGTATCCCAAGGCACATTAAAATAAAAACTCAGTAAGATGTGAAAAAGTGCTCTGTCAGATGGGATAAATCAGGGAAAAGGGTAAATTAATTAAGCTTGGATTTAAACCAGTCAACACACTACTTTGAACGTTGGTCAGAATAGAGACAGGTTCCAAATATCTGTTTCTAAAACCCAGTAAATTAAATGATATTTTCAATCTTGATTTCCTGGGGAGGATTTCTAATGGTTCTTTTATATTTCCATAGGTAAGAGTAATAAGACTAAAATGTATGCACCATATTTTCAAAAAGCAGTCTATGCCTCTCTCATTATACATAATTTTTACATACACAATTTTTTGTGCTCAAATGTTTTTGTTATCTGATTTGTACATACACATGGCAATCTGACTAGACACCAACTATCTCATTTGCATGTGCTAATACTGGGTTTTGTTGTCCCAAAATTCAAAGTATAAAGAGGCTGGATTAAACCCTTGTTGAATATTTATCCCTATATTTCAAACAGGTGTATGTTTCTTCATGCTTTGATAGAAAGATTAATATGTGACATGGAAGTTGCTAAGATAATATGTGTTTCACAGAAAACACCAAAATTGCTTGGGAAAACCTAGTAAACTGGTAATGCATAAATTATAGCTTCCCTGGTGTTGAAGAAACTTACACATCTTCTATTTTTCAAACATTTTTCTCTTATGAACACATGGACCATCCTCATTTTTGGATGACTGCCTCTTCGGATTAATGCTTCCTTCTGGTGCATAAATTAGGAATGCACAGAGGGAAAAGGAGACACGCTAAATCTCAAGAAACATGAAGCAATACAGAAAAATGTGGTAGAGCTGAGTGAATAAATCACAATAAATAATTTATCTGATAAATTAGCTTTTTTTCTGTTCACAGAATATCTGAAAGCAGCTTAGGAGTTCCTGATATTTACTCATATTTCAAGTTTATTCTACAAACATTTGTTTTTTAATTCTATGGAACAACTGCAAACAACTTGCTATAAGTAGTCTTCACTTAGCATTCAAAAGTTGAGCTATGTTGCTTAGTTGCGATTGGCCAGATAAATCATTTGGTAGTTTCTGTTCTCTGGTTGGATGAGAACACAAGCAGTCATTTTCTACATGTGTCAATAAAACTCACTCACATGCCTTTTGAAGAGGTTTGAACTTGGCCATACTGAACTCATTAAAAAACTCCAGTGAATACTGTGGAAGACATTTTGCAGTATTTACCCACCTACTGTTCCGTGCTCCTTCTGTCATAATTCCTGTCCAAGCCCTAAGAAACTAATGTAATCTCCTAACAGTATTTTTCATGATGGAACCTTTGCATATACATCAATCTTGCTACTGCTTCCATCTAAAGTTCTACTCCTAATATTGAATTGGCTGTGCTTTTCTTCTGGGGAAGTTATTCTTCAAGAACTTGCAGTTATTCCGTGTCTCGTTCTGAGAGAGATTTTTGAACAGTTTATGGAAACTCTTAAAATATGTATGAATTTCAGAAAATAAACATTAAACAAACAGTTTATTTCAAAGTATACTCAGGTATTATGGTTAAATGTATAATTCAGATATTAATCATTTAAGAAATTATTGAGGATCAGAAAGATCCCTGTCAAATTTATGTTTTTGACCAGATTGTCATAGTTTATGGAAATATGGAAAAAATCAGCCTTATTCTGTACTGCTTCAATAAAATACAAAACTTCAGCAGGTAATAGACAAATAAATTATGCATGTTCAGCTCACAACAATTTACAAAGTCTAGCTATTTTGCAAAAGTTATTAACTAAACCTATAAAAGTAACAGTATTTCATAGAATGCTCAATATAAGGATCCTGAGGTTTAACTAGAAACTTAATAGGTTCAGAGTGTTAAAGTCATAGGAGGTATATGCAGAGAATACATTTCAGGAGCATGCCCAATTTGTATTAATGTTTAATTGTGATGAGAGAGGGTTTATTGATAGCCTTTCATTTTTACTTTTGGTTCACTTAGAAAGGGAACCATCATCAAGCACTTTTTGTAGGGTAATAAATATATCACTACATGAATGCATCATTTACTGCATTCCTTTTTTGTCCAATGTGCTATACATAAGAATGATCAATCAGTATAATCAGATAATGAAGCTAGAAAATGTAAACCATATGAGTTCTTACCTGAGCTCCTGAGCTATAGAGTCTACTTGCACTGTTAATAAAAGCACAGAGAATGAATGAATTAGTTTACATTTCCAGTCCTGTGCTTGTTGCAACCTTGCACCTGTCCCTCTGTGATGACAGAGGAGCGGCTATCAAAACACAGGTGATTCTTTATTTCATGCTAACCACAGGATCGTAACTATTACTGGCAAATGTTGACCAAATGTGTAATTCCCAGGGTTATTTTAGATAAACCCCGCACAAGATGAAGATGATAATCTTCAGCATAGCAAAACAACTAAGGCACTTTTTTATTACTGGGAGAATGATGAGAAATCTTTGTTTTTCTGAGTGCTAATTTGATTTTGGAATGAAGAAAGCTGGTGTTTACAAATACCTGCCCACACAAGGGTACGCAGCATATTGACAGAGCCAACAGGTGGTTCTAAAGATTACTCATTCTGCACAGGCAATATCAGTTGTTCCACTTCTGGGAAAATGCACTTGCTCTATTAAGCCTGTGTGTGTGTGTGTGTGTGTGTGTGTGTGTGTGTGTGTGTGTGTGTGTGTGTGTGTGTGTGTGTGTGTGTGTGTGTGTATTTACACTGAATAGAATATGTTAAATGAGACCCAGTCAATCAGATGATAGTTTCCAGCAGTCTTTGACAGCCAGAAAAGCCACACTAGAATGTTGAGATGTGCTGCAATAACTTCATTACTTTGTGGTAATAACTCTGTTTAGGATCTGATCCTAGTCCCACTGAAGTTTATGGGACTTTTGCCATTAATTTCAATGGGAACAGTATTGGGTCCTGTTTTAAAAAGTTTTACATTAAGAATTAAGGGAGATTTTTCTAGCCATAGTCCTCTTTATTTCTAGGCAAAGGATGGCATTGTTTTTAACACATCTCTGTCAATGCACCTCAGTCCTGACCTGCCATCACAGTCTTGGGCTGAGATCCTGATTCCATTGAAATCAATGGCAAGAGTCCCATTGATTTCACTTTCGCTACCTGTCTTCTCATGAGCAGAGACTGCCTATTTGCAGTAGTTTGGTGATGTGCCACTAGGGAATTAAAAAACCCACTAACCTCACTTTCACTTTTGGTCTCAGCCACAACTTGATCTTGGAAGTATAAAATTAATGCATTTATCCCCTGTGCCAGCTAGACTCATAAGTAACCCAGGACTACGGAGCCTTCACAATGAATCAAAGTACTTAATGGCCTCTTTGTCACAAGTCCTGAGCGCACAGAATCTCCACTGAAATCATGGAGAGGTGCAGGTGCTCGGGCAACTCTGAAAATCAGGCCATAGGCTTTATAAGCACCATTTGCTTAGATGGCAGGCAATTTTTATGTTTATTTGTGTGTATGTTCACTTTCCACTCACTATCAAGGGTCACAAAAAGCACTGGGAATTAAAATGAGTAGTTGCATTGCTAGTAAATCATGTTTTCCTGGTGTTTAGATCATAAAGGGCCTGTTTACTTTGCAATATTGCATTCCCATCTGCTTCTTACCAAAAGAGAAGGGCTAGCAGTAAGTATAACCTTTTTATCCTAACTTTGCAGAATTAAATATAAAAATCTACTTGAAAAAAAGCCCAGTAAATTCAGAGAGAATAAACAAACACCGTCCTTTGATTAAAACTAAGTTTGCTTCTGTGCCACTCATACAGGTCATTTATAGTCAATTGATGGCAATGAATAAACTGTTCTTTTATCTGGTTGATAAACTTTAGCATATTATTTGGAAGACATCATTCAACTTCAGGCAACTCTACTTCCTTTACAAAACCTTAATTTGCATGATGAAAGGCATTCCTTTACGAAGTAAACTATATCCTTTATGTGCCTTCATAAATATTTGTATTAAAATATCATACATTAGAAAAATATTTCCTCTTTTCTTTAAACCATAACTAATAACATTTTGCCTCTTAATGCCAGCAGCCTGTGTCCTGGCTTGATTAAAAAACTGCCCTAAGGAGGCCATATACACTCTGACTACACATTAGGGGCTGTACACAGGAACTATCATATTTCATGGTGTGATGGATATAGGGTCATCAAATGTGCTTGCTAACTCACCCTTGGTTCCTTTTGAGCATGTGCACAGCTTTTTATCTTCACCATCTGCATCCATCTGTAACATTAACACAACATCTTTAGTTCCTTTTTGCCACTGAGAAAGAAAATCTTCAAAATGTGTTATAAAGTTTCCAATGCCCAGACAGTAATGGAAAGGAGAATAACCATGCCTTATTAATCCTGTCACAAAGATAAAAACTCATCTCTGAATATCTGATAAATAATCTATAGGAGATATCTGCAATGATAAAATTTGCTTAGTCAACCAACTAGTAAGAGTTACTCTTTAAGATCTGATGCCAATATCTACAGGTGTTTATTGCAGATGTAAGATTAGACACTGTGAAATACTATGATTGCTGCTTTCAGGGTTTGCTACAACAGAATTTTAAATTTAAATCTTTACTAGAGGATGGTAACTAGAGAGTATCTAGTTAGTATTAGCACCTGCAAATACCTAGTGCTAATGTTGTAAGTTAACATTTCTGAGCGTCTTCACTAGAACTTGAGAAAGCTATTTCTTGAGCTATCAAAGGCAAGATATATACTATCAACTGTTAAAATGAAACATTCAGCAAAATGTTTTTAAGACCTCTCTCTAAAGCAGTATTAGAAACATCATCACTATGTAGTATTCTATATTTTTCATTCAATCTGCAGTAATAATAACATCTTAATAAGATTTTTACCCAAAAGAATCTCTGATTTCACACACACACGCATGCAAGCATACACACAAAGAAATAGTTTGCCAATGAAATGAGCTACATCTTGGGTACCAAATGGGCCTAGGAAGCAATGCACAGATTTGGATGAAGGACAACATATAGCTTGGGACTTATATTTGATTTTGAATCAGGGCTAGGGTTCAGGTTTTGATTTCACAGCACTTAAATAATGTGAGCTGCTGTCCTAACATTTCTGACTGAAAAAACAGAAACCTTGTAAGACCAGCTGTTCTCTTGACATTTTTGGCTACATACAAACCAGAATCAGAAATATGCACCTTTTGGTCTTGGATCTAACCCAGAGCCAAAATTGTAGGGACAGATTTTCAATCCAAGGATTTTATTACAAACTCCTGAAATTTTAAAGAGATGAAGATTTGATGTTTTGGTGTGGAGAGTCACAGTGTAATTTTCACCAAGGATAATAAGGAAAATCTTTACTCTTTCCAAAAATACCATCAAACGTTTAGGGTATTATCTTTCAAGAGGAGGCTTGGTATAGAAGACTATGCAAAGGATTAGGCACGCCTACATTTTTATTCTATCTCTGTTAGTGCCTCACTGTTTGTCCTTGTGAAAGTCACAAAATCTCTGTGTGATTCAGTTTTCCCATCTCTAAAATAGGGATGATAAAACTCACTGTGGAAGAATCTGTTGTTCTGCTGATTAATCTCTTAGGCTCAAATGCAGATTCCAGCACCTGGTTCTGGTATCTAAACCAGGAAGAAGGGAGATGTCTAGTAGATAGCAGCAGTGCCACTTTGTGGAGACCACTTCAGCCCCAATAGTTGAAGTAGCCTATGCATGGGCATTTATGCACCATTAGCTACAAAAAGTGGCAAGATAAAAATCCATGTAGCTGTGGATTCCCTGGCTCTTCCTTCCCTGCTGTCTCACAGTGCACTGTTGTGCAGGGGGCTTCATACAGGAGGGGAAGGAATGGATGCTCAAAACTGCACTGATTTTTGCTGCATACAGGTCCTCAGAGTCATGCAAGAAGGGGCTTACCATTTTCACAATGCTCTGAAGATGTAAAGATGCTTTAATGTTAAGTTCATGGAAAGCAAACAACGGAGACATTTTCAAGGTCTTCTCTGAGAGGCCTATAGGCAGTAGGACTGAATTTATCTAACTTAGAAGGAGAAAGGGCTGAGTCAACTCTTTTAAAGGTGAAAACACTTTCCTAATCTGGCCCTTTTCTAACTCGTTCTTACAGATGACTACACATGACATGTGCCATATGACCTCACACTTCTTTACAGGAGAGAACACAATCAATTACTTGAGCAGATATTTGAAAATATTAGATAAATACTTGAACAGTTCTGTTGCTTCTACTGGTGCTTGGGAAATCTGAGACTAAAATATGTATTGATCAAATATGCAGAAGTAAAACCAAAATGTTACATTTCATATGATTATATTTACAGACTATCATTGTTAGGAGTAGGGATTCAAATGGTTGGGGGTTTTATTCAGCAGTGGCTGAAGGCTCTCAGTAGTTGTTACCATTCTGAAAATCTGAGAACGTGTAGGTTGCAATGTGACTGTAATGGTAATGGAAAACATGGCTCTGTTCACTGATGCTGAGTTGTGATTGAAGGCACTGACCTGCCATAGACTTATAATAGGGGAGCAGGTGTGGCAATGATGGACTTTAATTTCCTTTAATAAACCTTTTATGTGCCACACTTTTACTGCCATTCTACACTCTCCAAGGTCCTGCACATAATAGGTTCATTACTTTTGATTACTGTAGTCTATTGAGACAAACAACTCCAGAACACACTATATATTATGTTCAGTTAAACCAATATAGACTATTTATCCATTGTGCATTATTTCACCTGCAACTCTACAGACAAAATTAACAACAGCTCCTCTAAGCTAAAACTATTAAAACCACTGGTACTCCTTTGTCATCATTTCATAATAAATACCACACCAATCACTGTGCTGCTCTTTTAATTATGAAACAAAAAGTGTCCACTGCTTCTACTGAACAGCAGTTACTTGGTTTTAAATACCATGTTTCATGGTGATGAATATTTAAAATCCACACAATGAGTGAAAACCAACAATAAAATCAATGTAGGTGATTTTCTCTATTGCTTTTCTTTCTTTAAAATCCTTTGAATTTATGACAGATGTTTAAACAGTTTAAGATTAAAATGGTTAGGCCTGCTTAGGATGGGGCACATTGCTTTTAAAAATAATCATCAACTTGCAAGTGTGTCTGTTGCATATAAAGTGGTTTAACTCGCACAAAGTCCCTCCTGTTAAAGTAAAAATAAATATGGATAAAGCTGTGGAAAATAATTAATATTTTGCAGCTACCTTCCTTCTCTAGCTGGAAATTTCAAGGCGATGTCCCAGTGAAGATGTTTATTGGGTTTTTTTATTTTTTTTCCCCAGAGACCATTTGAAATAGGCAAAGGTAAATATAAAAAGTTCACTGTTTCTTACTTTCATGTCTCCTGTTTTTAAGTGGAAGAACACAGCCAACAGATACTCATCCATTCCAACCTTTTAATCAGCTATGGCAAAAAATATGAAATGATGTTCCTAATGCGAACGTCTGCCCAATAGCTTTAAAGCCAACTTTTTTTCTCTGCAAGCAGTTTTGAGACATGTCTTGCTATTGTTGCTTACACTAATGGCCTGTTTCTTTAAGGTGCTGAAACCAATGGGAGTTGAGAGTGGTCAGCTCAGAAGGCACTCATGGCCACTAGAGCAAAATGGCCAAAAAAGCCAAAGAAAAATTTTATATACAAAATTATATACCTGGCCTTTATGTTTTAAGGCCAAGGTTCTTGTTTTGACAGTAAATAAATTGTTTTCCTCAAAGTTTGTTACAGATTACTAATTTCACTAATGCTTTTTTTACTGAATATGTTTGGTTATTTTGCATCTTATTGGTTGGGACATACAGTTTTTTGGGGCTAGTAAATATACTCCCAGAAAACTGACCTGGCTGACTGACCAGTACATCTGAATGCTAAAGGGAATTAATTTTTTACGAACAGACAATTCCACAGGATCGAGAATCTCTGATTTTATTAATGCAGTAGCAGCTTTTGCCCTTACTGTTCAGATTGTTTCAGTGTTCTTGATTATAGCAGCCAAATCCTACTCACCTTACTCACACAAGTCTCAGCAAATCAGATTATGTGTGAGTCGATTATGTGAGTACTTGCATGAGTGAGGCAACAAGGATTTGGCTCCAGTTTTTTGAGAGGGTTATCATTTGGTCTGAGGAAATAGCACTGGGCTGAAATATGGTATATCGAATACAAAGACCTCATCTTGAAAGAAGTTTGTTTATTCTTTACAAATGTTAATATAACTCTTTCAGAACTCCTGAAATTAGTCCATCCAGTACATTAGCTGGGAAATGAGAGCAGGTGGGGAAGCTTGCATTGCTAATGTAGGTAAAGGATGAAATTCACCTCCTGGGGAGAGCTAGCTCATGGTCTATGCACCACTTAAGTCCTATTTTAATCTCTGCACAAGGATGAGTTTCACTGAGAGAGCTTGAGACCCCTGGTGTGGCAGTCTGCAACCTTTCCTCAGACTACAGTTATTAAAATAGGAAAGAAAAGGAAGGAAATCATCCCCAGTTTTAGCTGTAGTCCAAAAAAAAAAAAAAAGAAGAAGATTCTCAGAGATCTTTTAACTAAAAACACCTCTGACTTTGAAAATCAAATTTGGCAAACAACTTGTCTAGAGCAAGTTTGCATTGATTTTGATATGTTTGAAAGAAATAGCAGCCCTAGGATTCTGTCTATTAACTATTTGCATACACATTTTCAGTGTATATTTCAATATACATTCCAATTCTCATATAAATACATATGCAAACAGAGCTAAAAGATTTATTATTACTTATTCAAAATGTTTGATAAATATGTTTTCATACAACAGACCACTAGGATCCATTGGCGCAATCATTTTCCTATTAAAAATAGTCCCTCTGAATACTTTAAAGAGAGTCTCTCTCTCTCCATTTTTTGATTTACAATGGTGACAAGAGCTAATTCCATTCCTGTCATGATATTTTAAAATGGGAATATTATTTTTAGACAATCATGCAGTGTTATCTCTCATGAACTTACTAGCAGGCGGGCTGTGAGTATTCGCATGCAAAGTCAAACTCTACAAAGTCAGACTCTGCAAAGCACTGTGACCCATAGCATATGTGTGCAGTATTGTGCCCCATGGTGATCTAACAAGTGTGAAAATTACTCATCCTTCCACAATAAATAATAAACTGTGACAACTCTGTCTTGTCAGTGCTCTTTGCACTGAGGATGTGTGTTTCTTTCTTTTTTCTTTAATAAAAACTACCTTTTAAAACATACAAACAAATGAGAAATTATTATGGTAATTAAAAAAAATAAAACAAAACCAACATCCACCAAACCAAACAACAAGAAGATCCCAAAGCAAAACTCAGGTAGGTTGAAGATTGAACACCAGCCTTTGACCAGCTTTTGTTTTTTTTGGTTTATGTCAGTCTTATTATCATTTCAACATAATTTCTGATGCCTCCCTCAATATTAAATTCTAGAGAAGCTTACTACGGATATACTACTCTCTGTGCAGAGATCTGATTATGTGCAGTGAAAAAGAAACATTTCATACGTTAGAGTATTGCTAGAGTAAGATATAATTACATAATTTTCAGGGATGTGCCTGTATTGAGGCCTAATCTCAGGTTGATAAACTTAACAGAAGAGGACTTTTTTTAATCAGCAGGAAGAAAAAAAACCACACACACACACATTAAAAAGTGCTTTTCAGGACCATTTCAGAAGGCATGTGATTACTCCTTTCTGACATCTTGTCCTTGATTTTGACACTGTTCATGTTCCTTTACCTTATAATCTTATCCTTGATTCCTCTATGAGAAAGTTGATTGGCATGGAAGTGATTGCTTTAAATGTGATCTTCCCACAATAATTAAAATAAATAAGTGCAAACAGTAAATCCAAAGCTGAAAGCACATTCAGTTGCGGACTACATAATATGAAATCCATGCAGGATACAGAATCTTATGCAGAGGGCCAAATGCTATGTATGTTTTTGAGAAATAAGGAGTTTTTCATATGGGACTTAATACTTGAAAATGAACTGCAATGAAATAAACCTTAGACCAGAGACAAGCTTGGATAGCTTGGTAATGAGGATGATTTATTTTGATTCTCACTTCTGATTTCTGAGTTGTCACTGCTGTTGTATACTTTATCCATGCAACTTTGCACAACTGGCAGTGCTGAATATAAACCAAAGCCATATGTTTATGTCCTGTTGCCAAATGACAACAGCAAATAGTTCCATTATTCCCTTAGGTAACCAACGTGTGCCAAGGATTTCTATTAGTCTGCTTTACCAAGGCATCAGAGGGCAGAGTCACAGCTTTATGAAATTAAGGGGCAACTGCCAGCTTTGTATTTTTAGCACAAATTTATAAAATTTATCCTGCCTAAAGATTGCTTGATTTAAGTTGAAAGTTGATGCTATTTTTTTCACATTTAGGAGCTTTTTAACTTGAAAAATGATGAATTTGATATCGTCCTTCTATATCTTAGACTACACATGGTGGAAAACATACTAAGTGTTAAGAAATTGTTTCTTTTAACAACATTGAAAAAAACTGAATTACATTGAAGAGAAAACTAGTAAGATAACCGGCAAATGGGACAAAGTATGTGCCCCCATCTTATAGAAAGAAGGAATTAAAAAAAAATTAAAATCAACATGTATTATCAAATCAGATGTTTTATCAACATAAGTCATCTCCTTCAAGTGAAATAAAAATGATATGTTTTAAAACATCTTTTCAGTGATGAAAGGTTTATGGAGATCTGAAAATATTTCTGCCTCTTGCCAATTCATAAAGACAGAGTTGGGTTCTGAAACTAAAGAGCAGAACTTTTATGTATTTAAAATGTTCATCTATTTGACTATGGCCAAACATTGTTATACTTGAGTCTTGCACACTGGTATATTTTAAAATACTAACCAAAATAAACACATCTGCAATGGAAATAGCAATGCTACAAATAGATCACATATTTTCCTGAGCTTAATACAGAAACATACTTTGACTGAGGTTCATTTTCATGAATGAATTCTCCCACCTTTGCCTGCTTCCGGGTGAAATTCTGTGCAGATTCCAAATGACCAAATCCGTCACTCTGACCAAGATACCTTTTCTGATTTAACAAACTATCCTGAAATTCATTCTCTGAAAGAAAGAATGCAGATACACTACATCAAACACAGATAAAGTGGGACTGATTTACATCAAATGGGGAAAATATCCAGGTGCAACACTTTCTAGCATAGTATTGTCAAGT
Organism: Gopherus flavomarginatus; assembly: GCF_025201925.1. Classification (NCBI taxonomy): domain Eukaryota; kingdom Metazoa; phylum Chordata; order Testudines; family Testudinidae; genus Gopherus; species Gopherus flavomarginatus. The sequence continues at coordinate 228,314,209 of NC_066618.1, forward strand.
TACATTGTAAACACACAAAAAGGTTTAATGCTGCTGTCAAAAGGGGCAAAACAAAAGTCAACTCTTTTTTTTAAAACTACCTTTGGTTACAGTGTTAATGCACTCATTCACAGCTTAAGAATTTGATCTACAGCAAGAAAAGTTTCCCATTTTACTATATTTAAAAATACACATCCATGCATTTTCATCACAGAAGCATAATGTCTCTTTGGATATTCTTATAACTCCTTGTTAAGCAAAACAAAGTTTTGGTACCCGGTGTGGAATGGGATGTACTCTAAACTACTGCAAGCTTTAGTTGTAAGTTTGCTGAGTGTTATTAGTTAATTATTTAAAAGTGCTAATATTTTAAAATATTTGCATTATGCCAGTGTTTCCTATATAAACGAATTGAATGAAAGGAAGGAAGTTTCCCTGATCCTGATTTTACAGCCTTTCTCTGAGCAAATTCCCACTGAAATCAAGGGGAGCTCAGTGCAGATGAGCTGCAGGAACAGGGATATGTGGATGTACAGTAATGCAAGCCTGATATTCAAAAGTGCTGAAAAACCTACAGCTCCTGAAGATTTTAGTGAGAGTTCAGAGTACTGGTGCCTATGGAAATCAAGCCCTTTGTGTTCTGTTATTTGCATACAGTCTATCACTGCCACATCTGCCCTGGTGACAAGAATGATGTCATTTCAGTTTAGAAGCATTTGAAACGTCAGAGTTCCCTTTGAAATACTGTACAGCATATTTCGTCAATACATGCATGATTAGCGCATACAGTACAGCCTGATGGCAACATTTATCCTCCAATGTTTGAAACTTCAAGCTCAAACTTTGTCTATTCAGTTGACAAAGTTTGATGAAGCCTTGTCAATACAATTTGAATATGTCATTTGAAAAACTGGAATGCTGTTTCAGGGTGACTGGGATTTATTTAACCGCTAACTTATGTCTGACTCTCAGTAGATCAAGTCTTGCCTTAAAATCCTATCAACTGCTTTAATTAAAACGAATAAAACTTTATCAAGTATCAAAACAGACAACAAAATAACATAGCGGGAGAGGAGGGAAAGACAAGTAGCACAGCAGCTAGAAGGATTTTAAGCTATTATACCCAATAAGTTGTTGGAGAAGGTGGTGTTTACCCTCAGAAGCCTTTTTTCATTATTCTAGCTCAACAGTAGTTTAAAAAACACAAGAGTTTTAAACCTTCGCACCTGCCTTTTCCTCTTTGCAACACACTAACCTAAAACAAAAAGATCCCTGAAAACAGACATATGCTGGTGAACAAAGCTCTTTCTAAAGTCTGAAACTTAGCAGCTTTTTGTCTAAAATCCTATCATATTATGTATTTATTAGCAATATATTTTCCATTTATTTTCTCAAAGATTGCCAATAAAGACCTAAATCACATAAGGGAGTAGTTGTAAACCCTCTGAGTTCCCTAATGTCAAACTCATTACCATCCGAATAACCACACAGCAGCACATCATCTGCACAATTGCAATTTTTTACTACTTTTAATAGCGTTTCTCAAAGGGCTCATTTTCAACTTTCTTCAGTGGTTAGTTGGCTCTCAGGGGAAAAGGAGCTTCCTGACGCTCACAGCTTCCACTCAACAACCAGGCCGTTTGCTGTCACATGCATCAGCCCTCTGCCCTAACCCCATCTGCTGTCTCTCTCATCCTGAGGGACTGAGAGTTAAGACAGCACAGCTGAGATCCTCTTGGCAAAGTGCACAAAGAGCACAAAAATATATAACTTTTCACATTTACTTTTACACAATAACTAACTGTATTTTAAAAAAACCTTACTTTAAAAAGGACTTTGTGGGAAAAGTGCATTCAACAGTGCAATTTTCTATTTGATTCCTATCTGTCTTGTGTTATAGCTGATCATCTACCTTCATAAACTAGAGATTATTAAAGTAGAATAACGATAGGACTATAAAATGCAAAACAAAACTCTCATAAGTTTTAATTACAAATATAACTTTATCAATAAACAGGGTGACCAGATGTCCAGTTTTTAAAGGGACAGTCCTGTTTTTTGAGACTTTTTCTTATATAGGCGCCTATTATTCACCAACCCTTGTTCCGTTTTTTCAAAGTTGCTATCTGGTCACCCTATCAATAAATAGTTTTAGATGTGCTGGCCCTCTGTTTGTTTCAGATAACGAGGGACAAACCACCTTACAGCTGATTCCTGGGTAAGAACACATTTCTGTAATATACTGTAATGCAGCTGTCATATTATCAACAAGGTATGTCAGACTACATTGTGTCATAGGATGTGACATACTTAATGCAACATGATGTGTGTGTCATCTGTGTCACCTGTTCAAAGAACCACTTATATTTCAAATACAATGCTAGGTAGCATCAGATATTGCAGATTGCAAATTATTTCTTTTATACAAAGGATGGATTATGATCTACTCCAATACCTAACTATTCAAAAGTAATTTGGTGAACAAAATATTTATTTCACTATAGAAGTGTAATCAATGGCCTTTTTTTATCCACTAGTTCTAAGAAAATTAACTATGGGCCAAACGCTGAGAGATAGTGCAAAGCCCAAGTAAAAGAGCTTTAGGCTGCAGTGCAGGTCTGAAAGATGATATCCTTCGCACCAACCCATTAGACAATCTCTGCAGCTGGCCAGCAGCCTCTATAGTCCATCCATGCTGGAAGAAAGACAGGAGGCCACAGATATGGATGTGGTTTAATTAAGCTGAACTGTATTCACTTACAATATCTGGGAGTATCTGGCATATATGATGGAAATGGCCTGTTAATCTGTGGTTCCATTTCTTACAGTGGCATCTATCACCACAGTACACAAGCATCTCCTAATGAAGGGGTCTGGCCCAATCGATCCAGGCTTTGCATGAACCCACTGAACCAAGTCAGCGGAGAGCTAAGGAGACTTATCATGGAGATCCCCCTCCATAATGTGCACAGGACTGGAGATCTACTCCATGAGGGCCTCACTACTTTCAACACTACTACTGCCCATGAAGCTGTCATAGGATTTCTAACTACATATGAGCCTTATATACCAGAGAGGATATATGTCACAATAAAGGGCAAATGGACACTGCAAATTCAACTTGAATGGTAAAATCTACACACAAAAAAGATGGAAAGAATATTTATTTTCACTTGTCATTGCTACTGCTCCAAGCTGAAGGAAGTCACCCTGAATCTTTGCTACTAGTCTTTTTGTTTATAGCTACTTCCAATGCAAAGCATAGAATTGACTCCTAAGTTCAAACCTAATAAGATCCATGATTCATACCATAAAGCTGATAGAAATCACAGCTTGGACTCTGTTCCTGAAATCTGATTCCTCGGCCCCTGCAGTGTCTCAAAGGGACAGTGTTTGTGGGTAAGGATCCAGTCCCCTGGATCAGATCACAAGCTCACACCCTTCGTCATTTCTAAAAATGTTGATTCCTCAGAACTTTAATATGAAGAAAAAATATGCGGAAAATGTAGATGATTTGACTATAAAATATGAGTTTGTTTTCTCTGTCGGTATAGGCAATGTAATACACAAGCTATACGATATCAGGAAGGAAAAGATTCCCTCTGAACATCAAGATTAGTTTTCTGCTGATGAATTTGATTTTCCTTCATTTATTGCAACCCTAGATGATCAACTGTAATGATGAAAGTATTAAACAAATTGTCATTTAGAGCAGTCTGTGAACATTCAACCCAGAATTAAAAAAAAATACAAAAGGAAACAAAGCCCACCACATTTATCAGTGCAATTTAAAAATAATTATTCACATGTACAATAAGTGGCAATGGTTTCTCTTTGTAACACAACATATTCTAAGAAATTTAAAGATCTATAAATACCTCAGCCATAAACTTGAAGAGATAAGATGCAACAGAAAAGCAAATTTTAATCCATTTGATTTATTCTGATTTAGGCCCTGGTACTGGAAAGGCTTAAGCATGTATGGAACTTTACACAGGGCAGTAATCTCATTATCTTCAATATTATGCACACACTTATGTCCTATTTCAGCTAGATTCAGAACCATGTATCTAATATTAAACACATGAGTAGGGCTGGTGGTTTCAACGGGACTACTCATGCACATCAGTGTTGGCAGGATTGAGAGTTTAGATTGGAATGTCCTTGGGGCAGAGAATTTGTCTTTATCTAAGTTGTATTAAATGACCAGTGAACTTTTGCGCTGCATAAATAAAAATCCATTCTAATTACATTGGTGCTTTATTTCCAAACATCAGGCTTAACTTTGTTTTACCTGTTACTGCATTGTGATGAACATGAGGTCATTTTGCCTGTGCTGGAAAGCCTTCTAACACCAGCATTTGTCCTTTTCAATACCTGTGAAAATATACCCTCAGCCCTTCTTCTCTCTCTCTTTTAAACACTGCAGTAATTCCAGTGCCATGTGCAAGATCATATTTCGCCTCACAGAAGGGTTTAACTTTCACCTGATTTAAGCAACAAAATATCCCTCAAAGATGCCTGAGGCCTCACTGTAATTAACATAACTGCATTTAGATGTTATTCATGACTGATAATTCCAACACCTTGTGCACAAAAAAAAAAGGTTGCTTGCTGTAAACATTATAAACATATTCAAATAAGCTTAACACAATCTGCCATGCTTATTTCTGCCTAGATCATGGACCAGTGAAATGGTTAATGCAAATGGATTTATAATTTGCTTTGGGGGGCCAGTTTCTTCTCCTTATTTATTAGCCCAGCTGATGGGGCAGATTTGATGAGGCACTTCTGGAATAATTGAGTCATCACACAAAGAAGGCTGCTAGCATTCAGAGTGGTTTTATCAGCAGCAAGCAGGCCTGATTACTGACAATTACACTCTGATCCGGTGATGGAGGAGAAAGAGCCAACGAGTGGGAAATGTCCGTGTTTCTATCCAGGAATAATTTCTACATTCATTTTACATGCTAAGTGTTTCCTATCTCTGCATAATAAACTGTAAACAGGAATAGATGGCACAATGTCCCTTAATATTTCCTGGTAATGAAGACACAAATGTACAGTGAGTGCTGATAAATATAGATGAAACATAAGCTATTCTCTGAGTCTGTATTGTTACCTTTAAAATAAATTTATTTTGGAGGTAAAAGCATAATCATAGCTAATGCAAAAAAATGACAGAAGATTGAAGCTGTCCTTGTAACTACACAGAAACTTTGTAAAAGTCCTGTTAATCACTGCTGCTTTAGAGGTTCACAAGCTGAAGGTGATACACAGGAAAGTACATCATTTTGTTACTCAACTATGTAAGAACTCTTTTGGTTAGTCACAGTAAAGGAGAGCAACAACAGTGACCTCCATTAACATTTCAGAGAGAGCACATCTCAATGCTAAACTGAAAAACAATGAAGCTGGCACTAGAAGACATCTTCACTATTATAAATTTCCAATTCCCTCCCATCAGGCCTTTAAGAACAGAGTGTTTATAATGAATAATAAAGTTAGACCTTAGATTGCATGAGTTGTTATGTTTAGCAATGTATTACTGTCTTTAGAATGATTTTTTTTTTACCAGTAAGATGTGGTTTATTAACAAAAGCAGAGCCTTAGAAAAATCTGTTTCCTCTGTGACTCAGAAAACAAAGTCACAGAGTTGAAATGTGATTTGTATTTGTTGATGGGCAACTATGGATTTCAGCTGGAAAATGTTAATACCTTAATCTATCCAGAATTTTTTTCTTTTTTAGAGTTGGTCAGGCATGAAACACTGAATAATAAACTTCTGCATGCTTGTTTTCTTTTTCCTCTTTTAAGCAGCTTCATAACTTCAAAAGGACTAAAAGTTATTCTCTGTTCTCCTGTGGTAACTATGGTAACTATTTTCATTAAACGAAGCACTTAACTTCAAGGCTTGTGTTACGATGATATGCATTATTTTGAGTAAAACTACACCATAACAACCTTATGATTTCAGAGCACTTTTTATACAAAGTTCAAAGAGCACACGCCATTGATTCTGTAACATAGGGGTGCTTTTATTTTAAAATGTATTTACTCTTTTAAGTCTATGCAATTTTTCCTTCATAGAGGACTCAACGCTTCAAGGTGCTGAGTGTGAGGAGCTGCTGCAACTGATTTCAGCAGGAGTTGACAGTGCTCAGCACATCAAAAGGGGATGCTTAGCAGTTGCAGAACTGAGCCCAAAGTGAAAAGCCTGGCTCATACAAAAACCTATAGTCAGTTACACTTGATTCTTATGTTTTCAGTTACATAGCGGCAGCACTCATACAACTCAGGAAAGAATTGGGTAGCACTATTCACTAGTCCTGCTACTTAGGGTCCAGTGCTGAAGTTCTTACACATGTAAAATTCACATTAAATTAGATGGGACTTAGTTGACTCCCAGGGGAATTTTGTGTAGCACTGAGCTCTTAAAAATGGGTTAGAGCAGATTAGACTCTGTCAGAATGATCATCACTTCTCAAATATTTAAAGTTTTAATCTCTGTTACTACTTTTCTTGCCTGTGGTTTCTGGCTGTCCTAACCAGATTTTGGGGGAGTAATTTTACAGCTAGAATTGGTATAAAGAACCTCCTTATACAGTATAAGGAACTGCAGCTAATTGACTTATTTAATTATTGTCTTTTGTTCATTTTCAGACATGGAGCCAAATGGTACAATGAATCTAAAATACAAGTTATAATTTAGAAAGAGACAAACACCACTCAGTGTTCAGATGCATTCATCTTCTTCAGCGGCCTCTCTCTTCATTAGGCATGGCAGACTCATTCTAAGGAGTGGGGAAAGTCACACAAAAGGAAGAAGTGTGCCATCCTTCAACATGCAAATCACACATGTTCATTAACTTCAGGAGTGTCATGTGAAGTACAGTCTGTCACAGCCTAAGAGACTTCAATGACCCAAACTACTAAAGACAATTAGACTTGCTTGCACTATTGCACTAACCGTAAGTTCCCGGAACCACGGTGAGCAACAGAGAAAAAACTTGAAAAATGGAGCAAGAAAGACCATGCATACATGAGAACTGAACAGGGCTTTGCTTGCCTGACGCCAAAGCACTGAAAAGATTTATCAGGCTGGATTCCCTCATGTGGCCAAGATATGTTCAGCACAGGCTCAGAGTGTGAGTGTCTGTAAGTCTTTATGGTTTTGTCCAGCAACTTATATGTTTAAGGATCCATTCTAGCAACCAGGGATCGTTGGTGTGCAGCAACATTCTGACCATTCTCTCCTTTTCCTGGGCTATGCCAGGAGCCAGGAGAAGGTTCATATAAAACCACTACAGCAGCTTTATTCCACCTTGGGATTGTCCTTTCCCTCAGGAGGCTGGATAAATTGACCCCTTGGTGCTACAGGAACAGTGCAAAAATCTGTACCAGGACCATCATATACAAAAGAGGCACCTTGAAGTGGATGGGGCTTGAGGAAAATGTCATTCCTGCCTCTGACACTGATGTATTTTGTGACCTTGGTCAAGTCATTTAACCTTCCACTAAAAATAAGAACAATGATGCTTATCCTACTTTGTAAAGTGCATTTTGCAGCTATGGATGAAGCATGTTATAAAAAGTGCCAAGTATTATTATCATCATTCATTTAGTTTACCAGCACTTCAATACTCCAGCTTCCTCTGAGACACATGCTGCTACCTAACTAGTATATTATTTAGGGTTTTTTCCCCAAAAAAATGGTTTTTCTTTCTCTTCAAACTTTTCCCAAGAAAAAATGCGAAAAACAATATTTCCAAGAAGAATGGAGACTAAGGAAAAAATGATGTATGGCAAGGTAATTTGAAAGATGTAGCTGGTCCTTTATCTGCAATATTTTTCGCAAAATCAGGAGATTGTTTCAATATCCATACACCTGGACACGTGTCCTATAAAAGTCTGTTGTGTTAATGGCTTAAATGCTTTAATATTAGGTGTAAATCATTCTCTCAGCAAATATACTTAGTCCTTTCTGATTTGGATGCGTTTTCTCTCATTGATGAAAACATGACAACAATCATGTGCACTTTTTTTTGTAAGTGTGAATTCACATATGATATAGACACAGTAAACACTAAATGGCATTTAAAGGAAACAACTTCTAAAGGGAACAGTTTCGGCTGATACGAGTGTGATAGACACAGAGTAAGAAAAGATTAAACACAATTCTAAGCTTAACTTTGATACAGAATGTAAAAAAAAAGAGTGCTTTAGAAACTTACCTACTGTAACTATTATATCCTACTAGTAAATTAATAATGCTTCAACAGTCATTCTGTTATGGAAAATTCAGGTCATTTACACAGAATATGACTATCTAGGAGATCAAAAATATGTTTCAAATGTTATTTTGTTTGTGTTATCAATAGTTGTGATTCTATACAGTTTACATTGAGATTCACTGGTGAAATCCTGGGTTCACAGAGGTGAATGATAAAACTTCCATTGACTTCAGTAGTTCATATTCCTATTGTTTATATTCTGACAGCACTCACATTGTGCTAGGTGCCAGCCACATGTGTATATGAAAACGGAACTCCTGCCTTGAAGAGTTTAGAATTTAAGATGGTTATAAACTCCTGAAATGTCATAAACACACACCCAAATGTGGTACTTCTGAAAATGTCCATAGCATGCGTATGACTTTAGCTGATAGTTATATTACTTTTGATAAGGCCTGAATCCTGAATCATGATTCTGAATATGTTACCGTAGCCTGTCCTGTCCTTTGGATCCCACATGAAATCAAGGGTTCTGTCTCTTCTGTTGGCACTCCAAATCCTCAAATATTAGCAGAAAAATGAAGGAGCTTCTGGCTTTTTTATGCAGCGAATATTCCCTTTTATTTAATCTTTACTTACTCATTCTAATGAAAGGGAAATTTCTTTTTGGGCTGTCTGCATTGTCATTGATCAGAAACATTTTCTAACGCAAAAAGAAATACATACTCAGGGTAGGTCTACATTACGAAGACTATATCAGCATAGCGATGTCATCATAGCTATGTTGGCATAATCCCATAGTGGTGCAGCCTACAATGATGGAAGGGGGTTTTCTGTCAGCGTAGAAACACCACCTCCCCGAATGATGGTAGCTATAGTGACAGAAGTATTCTCTGTTGACAGAGCTGCCTCTACACTGTGGGTTAGGTCAGCACAGGGGTGTGGATTTTTCACACTCTTGACCAATGTAGCTATATCAGTCTAACTTTTAAGTCTAGGCCAGGCCTCAGTTAAATGATAACAACATTCAACAGTGTATCCAATACCTGCTTTATGTGAAATAACTATTCTCTACCTTAAATTGTATATGCCATATATTTCTATGCATTGTCTACAGATTTTTGAGACTGTCCTCACAACAATCAAAGAAGGGAAATATTTATAATTAAAAAAAAAAAACCTCCAGCAACAGCCAAATGGGTGTATACCGATCTCTGAACATCCTTTCTAAGACTGAAAACCTTTTGTGCATTAGGTACCATTCTAGGCCCCTTCTAGGGGCCACACCTGAGAGTGAAAGTGAATTATCAATGACCTTTTTTAAAAAGAATCAGTGGTTTAACACTAATTTCTAATCAGATCCTACAGAAAGGAACAGCTCGCATGGCAGCTGTACTTTTCCCAGGGTTAATTACCTTTCACTGCTCTCTACTAATGAGTCAGCTGTTCCTGTCATCACACAACTACACTGTGTTCATCTGTAGCTCTAGTTGTGGACAAACACAGTAGCTAGAGCTCTGTTTACATACTGGTGATGTTTGTTGTGCTAAGATTTTGCACAGCAGTTTTTTAAAAAAACAACAACCTGAAACTCCTTTCATTTTCATATCTCTTTTCATGAAAATATCTGTTATTCAGAAAGCAGTAATGTTTCTCCCAAGGTCATTAGATTAATCAACAGGCCTGAAAAATCAAGCTACCCAAACTAAGAGACATGCAGGGGATTTTTTTTATTACTAATATAGCACTTTATTTTGAGGAGTCCAGACATCTACATTTATCTGGTATGTCCTCCATGTACTTTGAGCAAGAAAGTTTATTTAAAACATACTGGTGTGTTAAGTGGTAAAACTCCTTGTAAAATATCATTAACTAGCAGCGCAGACAATACTGGATGCAATACTATGTTAGGGAAATAGTTTATTTTACTATTGTGACAAAATCTAAGCTTTAAATAATCTTTTTATGATATTGTCATGCCATTAAAAACTCCAGAAACAAGTAAACATGTTTTACCTTGGGAGAATAAGGTCATCTTCTGTATCTGTACCAGAACCTGGGAGATCTAATTTTCTCCTCTTTTAACCTCACTCCTAGGGACTGAGTAAGACTATGTAAGGCTCACTAAAGTTAATGAGAATTTTGCCATTGACTTCAGTGGGACCAAGTTTCAACCAATATTTATAAGCTGTCAGCGTCCTTAAACTATGGTTAAATTCTAAAAAGAAATTCTGATTCTATTGACCTGCTCCATGTGTAGTCGGAATCATATTTGTTGACTTCAGTGACAAAAGTAAGTTTTTACAGCTTTTTATTCTGTTCACACTGGAAACCCAACACAACTATAAAAGAGCTCTGGCTGCTGCATCTTCAACAGAACTGTTAACATACCTTTTGGACCAAATTATTTCCTGTGTTATACTTGTGCAACCCCACTGAAGACAATGAGGGTGACAAGATGTAACTAGGGTCAGAATATGGTGTGCTGGAAATTTATTACTTGTGACAGTGCAAAACAGAAAGATTTTCCGGTTCCAGGTTTTGCAAGGATGGCATTTAGAAACTAAACAAATTTGATCTGGAAACTGTTGAGGCAACAATAAACAAAGACTTCAAGATACCACTTTTAGAGAGTCACCAGGAACAGCAGAACCACACTTTAATTTGATGAGAGCACTCACTGTTGACCAACATGAGACACTCATTTCCCCATTGCTCCAGAAGCTCAGTGAGTCCAGGCAGCGAAGGACCAGGAAATGTACAGTTAAGGGCATTCAAAATGCATTTGTTTGTTTGTTTATTGATTGATTGATTCATGCATTAGAAGAAATTCTCACACATAGTTTTGGATTTTAATGTGAAAATGAAATTCTTAGAAGCTCACTAACCAAGATGAAAGACTCACAGAAACCTCAGATCACTCACGTTGGCCCAGGGTCCTCCTTCCGTACACTATTTCCTTCATCCAAGAAACTTTCTAGTCTGTCTTGAAACCCCACTGGACCCTCACACACATTCTTCCTCTTTCCAACATATCTTGTATTACCCTTCTTTATCCTTAGAAATCTTCTAAGAGATGAGTTGGCCTTTTCCCCCTATCCTGAGAAACTTCAGGCTACATAGGAAAAAAAGGATGGCGTTTTCAGTTCAACTTCCAATCATTCCTGTGGTGCAAATGGTTAACTTGGGACACAGACTATAGTAAGATTCACTGGTGTTCTATCTGAAGCAGGAGGGCTGTTTCTTCTCATATTGTCAATGGACCAGGGTGCTGGAAGACAGTTTGTTCTCAGGCTGAAGCTGTGCCCTCTTGCTGGCTCCCACCTTGGAAATGCAAAAGGTAGGAAGCATGCCAGATACTTCCCCTGACGGCTTTGGGTATAAAAACCGTGAAGTCACCTTCATGGTTCGAGTTCAAATGTTTTTTTTACTCTTTGCCCTTTAAATATTACCAGTCTAATTATGATATTTCTACATTCTAAGGATGAGGAATACCAAAAATCACCATAAAATGGGGGGAAATGTTAAGTTTTGAAGGACACACACTGGCCCATAGTTGCCTTTAAAATGTTCACATTTACCATTTGAAAATGATTAGTTACTGCAGCATTATAGTATTATTCCCTATACTAAATAAGTAAATGTGGGGAATATTGTAGTATTATTATTTATATAACTCCCATTGAGTTGTAGACAAATGCTGCTTACTTTTAAACTGCATTTGAAAATAGACATTAGTCGAACATACTCTGGTCACTACATGAAAAGCAACTTGGCTGGTCACGTCAGGAGGAGGACAGGAGGCAATGGATGTGGGTTAATTAGGCTGCCACTTTATTCACCTGAAATATCTGGAAGGACCCAACAATACATTGTACAGTGCAGGTCATCATCCTTCCCTTAATCATTTCCACGTAATCCCCCACCAGCTCTCCTGCTGCCTTTCCCTCACAGGACGTGAAAGGGGGCTGGAAAAGGAGTGAAGGGATCAGCTCCCCACTGTTCCAAATATAGGCGCCTTCCTGTCCGCCTCCCCTTCTGCAGCTCCCTTAAGAGATGCTTGCCTTCAAACCCTGTTCAAATTCATTTTATCTAATAACCATATCCTTTCCATACTGAAAACCTGCATTGGATGTCTGCTATGAGTTGTATACACTAAGTTGTGACATTATAGTCTAAACCACCTGCTCTGCCTCACCGAGTCCCAAATCAGCTGCGGGGAAGGCAAAAATCCCCACCCTGAATTGGCTAATTTGGCAGTGATGGAGAAATTCCTTCCCACCCCATAAAGGGGTAACTAGCATAATGTCCACAGTGGGTCAAGAGGAAACCTGGTCCTGTTGCAAATTTTGTGGGGGGGCAGGCGTGGGTGCTGCCTGCTCAATCCCAGTAAGAGAGGACTTTTACATGAATGTACAGAATATAAATATCCTCCACTGTTCTGGTCATCAGGAAGGGCAGCGACTCTCTCCTGACCTAGCCTGACTGCTTCATGCTCTTCTCTTTTTCCCTTGTCCTACTCTGTAAACTTTCCCCCATCCCCTCATCTACCTGCTATAGGGAGAAGGGCCTTTTAAAAGGAGTAAATACCCCTTTTCCTCTGGCAACCAGACAAGTTCTCACCACATATATGCTGCTGTGAGCACATTTTTAATGGCAACCACTGAAAAGATAAATGAGGGAAAGGTCTATTGTGAGGAAGGCGGTCATGAAACTTGTTAGTTTTGTCAAGAAACTACAATATTTTGCTAAGATTCACTTGTAATTCACTTGGATTTTTACTTTACATTTATCATTTGAAAAGATTAGTGTTACTGCAGCATAACAGTATTTAATCCCTATAATAAATAATTATAGGGAATATTTACATTTATTATTATTATTAACAATAATAATAATAATAATTATTATTATTATTATTATTATATCCATAATTCCCTTAGTGTTGTAGATAAAAGCTAGTTACTTTTAAACATCATTTTAAAATAGTTGGCCACTAGTTTACCATTCTTTGGGCACTATATAAAAAATAACTTTTTAATGGCAACCACTGAAAGGAAACATGAAGGGGAAATTCTATCATGAGGAAAATGGTCATGAAACTTGCTGATTTTGTCGGTAAGCTAGTATATTTTGCTAAGATTCAGTTGTAATTCACTTGGAATTTTACTTTGACAGGGAAGAAGTGAATCTGTTGGTTTGTGTTCACTGAAATTGTACAAACTGGATTTTGCACAGCCACAATTACCCTTTTTAGTAACATGTTGGTCTTGATCTTAATCTTCAGACACATCTATGTGTTACAGGAGACACAGAAATCCTAGATGCTTCATAAAATACACCACTATCAAGAGTAAGAGTAAGAGCCAGGAAAGGGTAATGGAGTACCAGGGGCCTGGTTATGGCTCCCTGATTCTTAGGGCCAATCTGGGCCAGCCATGTACATCATGTGAGTTAGGGCAGGTGAACAGTTGCTCCAAGTTACATCAGTTGCACACAATCCCATGGGGATTACATGGCAGCAGAGGGTCAGCGTGGGGTAGTAGAGCACTGCTCCACTCTCCTCCTTGGAGGGGTTCTCAGCTGGACTTTTACAGCCAATATCTAGTCATTTTGCCTTGCCTGAGTGGTGCAAAGTGCCCATATCCTTTCTGAGAAACTGTCCCTATAACTTTAAATACAAATATTCACAAGAAAATTGAAATCATAAAATATTTTAAATATAAGAAACACTATATAATCCTCAAGACATTAAATATTTTAAGAGGATAAATACACTCCAACCTTACAAATATATATTTTTAATTCATATAATGTTCTCAGTGACTGAAGTCTTGGAGTGCAACAACATACATGACTTCTATAATGTCAGACACATAAAAAAAAAAACAGCCAAAGAAAATTGTATACCAGTCCCACTCTCCAATCCACCCCACCTACCAGGTAAGAGCTGGAGAAAAGAGATTAAAGTTGTACCATTCCCTGAAGTTCCATAACGTGAGGCTTTCAGACCAAAAGGAGAAATGAATTCCAGATCTGAGGGTCCTTTCTTGAGAACATCCTGCCCACTGATGTTAGATCTGGAGTTTATCAGTTTGAGCAACACATCTGATTTCATGTAGCTTTTTCTACCATGTATCAATCTGAATCTGAAACAGTTAATCAGTTGGTAGTTTTCTTTATCTTTTATTATCTAATTACAGGGCAAGGAACATCCTGGGGAAAAAATTCTACTCTCCAAACACAGAACAAGGGCTTAACCCCCATACACTCCAGAGGATACAATAAAGCTTAAGGGCAAAATTCTCCTCTCAGACACTTCCAGGAATACTCAGCTTTGGTATCCTGATCCCTACCCATATTGATGAGAGATGTGCACATACCCAAGTTCAATAGTACTATGTGTGCGAGAAAGGAGACTTTTGACTCACGTTTGTAATACATCATCCATGCCGCCCTTACTTGCATGAAATTGCAACAAGAGGTGAGAATCTGTAGGGACAAGAAATATGGACAAATGTAATGTGTTTAGAATAGTTATGGGAGGTAAGGTCTTCCTAGAGGTGGACTGCACAGGAGACGCCAATACCAATAGCTATATTACTGGGTCAACAGCTTACAGTTTTTAGGAGGTGGATTTTGAGCAGCATTTTAAAATAGGGATAGAAAATCAGTGAGGGAAGGAGATTATTCTCGAGAGCTAATGAAGTAGCAGCATAGACATCTCAGAGAAGAGAGGAGAGAGCGAATAAAAAGGGCTAACTAGAAGAAGGAGTCACTGGTATAAAGGAAAAGATGAAGTTAGATGTGGGTGTGGCCTTGAAGAAGAGGACCATGATTTCATACAAATGGGGACCAGTAAAGGTTTCTTAACTTTGTATATTAGAAAGGGTAGTACAAGATTAACTCAATAGAGCTGCCCAAGGAGACAGAATACCTAAATGACAAAGCACCAGTACACAGTATTTAAGATTAATCAGGGCAGATGTAAATTCATTTGCAAATATTCCATGAGATAGTGCCTCTTGATAGCTCAGTGGTTTGAGCATTGGCCTGCTAAATCCAGGCTTGTGAGTTCAATCCTCAAAGGGGCCACTTAGGAATCTGGGGAAAAAATCAGTACTTGGTCCTGCTAGTAAAGGCAGGAGGCTGGACTCGATGCCCTTTCAAGCTCCCTTCCAGTTCTGGGAGAAAGATATATATCTCCTATTATTATTAACTAAAATGCCCTATTTTTAAATCTTGTACTGGACAATATTTTAGAAAGGGAATAAGAGTTTTGCTTATGAGTGTAAGCTTTTTCATGTGAGCTCACTTCTGATGTATGAGAAGTACTTCTCTATTAACCTGAATTACAGCAATTCTACCTTCATGGTTGGCTTGTTCAAGTTTAGATTCACTATTTGTGATGAGCTGAGTGCATTGATTGTGTGATTATGGAGTGCTGTCTATTCGGGAACACTGACGGAACCAATGACAATCCTGCTGTATTTTAAACATTTCTTGCCATCCTTACTAGCACTTGGTTTGTTTTCTCCAGTGTGTTCTGGTTGATGCAAGGTTTCAGAAAAGAAAAAGAAAAAGTGAGATCCCATAAAATGTTATAGCATCCAAAAATGCCTGTGTTGTGTACCACAGACATGTATTTGCTCAATCAACTTTGGTAACTTTGTATACAAAGAAGCATTTCCACAATCAATCACACAATTTGTGTTTGCAGAAGTGAGGTTCTGCAATCACACTCAAAGAACCCTTTTCAATCTCATTCAGTTAGTTGGTGGATCTTGAGAAATAAAGTCTTGATATTAAGATTCACCATATTCAAAGACAGCTTAAGTAAGTATATGAACAGGGGGGAGGGAGACTTATTTCCTGAGTTTCAACAGATGTCATACTTAATTGGTTGTGAAATAAACCAGAGCTGCTCTCGGCCTGTTTCCCTAGTTTCAGCAGTGAAGACATTTTCAAACATGTTCATTTCCCTCCTGTTTGCCATAATGAGGGTATGGGGTGAGACTCAAACCTCTAAAAGAAGTAATGCAATATGCATGCTGTATGTAGGCCTTCAGATATACTAATTAATCAGAAGGGAGGTTTTGCATCCTTTGCTCCTGTGAGAAATATGGCAATGCAGCAATAAGGAAGGCAGTGCAAGGGATGGACAATTTGCCTGGCTTAGACATCCAGGTTCCTGTAATAATAATGAACAGCCCCTTAGCCCTCCCATCTGCTCCAAGATTTTCCAACCCTCCCTAATGCACCCGTGCCTGTCAATGTGCTGTCTCACCTCTTTCATAACTTCGGTGCTGTCCTGCGACATTCTGGCAAAATCCACTCATTTCAGTATAATTACAGATTAAGTGTCTCCTAGATACTCCCTTTTCTCTTGTTGAGGTTTCCTGTTGGAAGGAGCCAGAGGGCATGACACCTAGCAAGTAAGCCAAATGTCGAGCATGGCCCAGGAGTGCTAAACATGCTGAACCATGCAAGAAAAAAAGAAAGCCATGCTTGTTACTGCCAAAATAAAAACAAGAGTTTACATCAGTGCCTGATCAGTTGCCTAAGGGAGGCTAATAATAAATATAGGTATGTGTTTCAGAACGGCTGTGGCAAAGTGTCTTAGGCACCTGTTTTATCTGTTAGTGTGTGCAGCCCTCAAAATTAAAATGTGCTTTTCATCTGTGTGGTGAAAGGCAAGTTTAATGCTAAATATGCAACAGAGGCTGCCCTGTGAAACACAAATATCATCAAGTTCCAAAAAAGTTCTCTACAAAACATATTCAAACAAAAATTTAACGAGTTTTATTTAAAAAAAAATGAAGGCCAAGGTCAATCTGTTTAATTCACTTGTGACATCCAAACCGAACAATATTTGTTCTTCTAGCTTAGACCTGGAAGCCAGGTCCCAGCAGCGAGAGGACAGAGCTTTAATCCCTAGAAAAAATTCAAATTCCCAAAGTGCACGATGGAAACCAATATAATCCCTCCTGAAGTCAGAAACAAAACCAGAAAATACTTTCTTTACTATTAAAAACAGCAGTAACCTCCACGATCTCTAGTCTTTAATTTTTTACAGGTCTGACTTTCGGCAGATGACCTCGCTTGTTTGTCCCTACATGTTTTCCAAAATATAAAAGTGAAATAGAGTCCCAAGGGCACTGTACTTGAAAGGTTATGAGAGTTAGAGAATTTTAACCATGCCTGCCAAATCAGCAGATGGCTTGTGATTATAATTATATGCATCAATAAAACGAATAATCTTTACAAAATTTGAATTTCTACTAAAGTAAGGGATTTAGTAAGCAGATGCAACAGAATGCATTTTCTTTAACCCTTTTTGTAGACACTGCTGCCTCTCACACAAATAATGGGGAGAGCCCTCCATAAAATAGCTTGACCGCCCACTTTAGTATTATGATTTTATTCCTTTTGACCAAGTATTGCTGTTGTTCAGACAGATTCATGTGTTCAGCTTCATTTTGTTCATGGCACTTCTGGCATTTATATATAGGATGATTCCCTCTTAGACCAGTATTTCAAAATGACACCTACTACTGTAAAATTTTAGAGACACAATGAAAATGTTTTGTACTGAATTCATCCAATATGTTAGAAAAACAAAATACCCATACCAGTAGTTTATATCGCTCGGATACTCCATTCAGTTTAGGATTTCATGGATCGCTATAGTTTGTGTTCTAATTTAGCCAGGCTGATTAAGTTACATTGCTGGGCAGTATAATATTTTCTCCACACTATGGAAAAATTGTTAACCCTTTTTTGTCATGTGAAGTTGTATGATGCATAATAGGGTAAATTAAAATATATATCATAATCTCAGATTTCACTTACCACAGTTATCTTGCAACTGATTTATGTAACAGGATCTGGAATATGTATGTAAAATCGTGACAAAACAACAAAAATAGGAATTCACACTTAAGTCTGAACTAATGCTAGAAAGTCAAACTACACTAAAATTAAAAACCAAGCACAAGGAAGTGAGTTAAATTGACTATTTCTGGATTATATCATAAAACATTATTTAAACACAACATTCTTGTTTGCAAATGTCTTTCAACTTCTGACATAACAAAGGGAGAAAAGTTCACAAGATTATAAAGTGTAATTTTTTTTTTACCTGTGAGAGAAAAACAGTCTACATCAAGGATATTCTAGTGTCCTAAAATCACATAATATATTTTGATTGAGATGTATGTATTTGAATATTTTAAATACAGATTTTTAACTGGCTAAATATGTATTTTGAGAACATACGTTATTTTATTCAATACCATAGTATCTCCGATGCTGAGAGTCCAAAACAGTATTTTGACGCTTTTTAAAAATTGGATTTTTGACTTGAGGGATGACAGAGCCATTACTCTGTATCATGTAAATCCTTCTTAGCATAAGGATTATTGACCTGATAGTCCATAGCAGTGCCTTTGGAGCCATTACCATTTTGTTGTGCCAATCCAGTTGCCGTACATGTGCCCCGATGGGGGGGTCCATTTACTTTTTGATAAATGACGGTTTTACATAGGTGACTCTTACTATCACTAATGAAAGTTACCGGTGGAAACTCCTTGCAAATTAGGAAGAAAGTAGAATCTTAGGTCTTCACAATATCTGACATTTTGAAAAAAAGTTTTAAAAACTTGTTTTCTCCATGTATAGGAGGACAAATAAATGGCTCAATATTAAAACTCCTTGATGGAGGGGAATGCTTATGTAGGTATATAAACACCAAAAATTGCCTAACAGATGTTCTCAATATCTATTAAACAAATTAATAATGCCCTGATGCTCCAAACTCTTACACAAATGCTTAATTTTATTCCAGTAAGCAGCCCCATTGACTTCAATGGGACCGCTTGCATGTTTAAAGTTAAGAATGCGTGTAAATGCTTGCAGGGAAAGGGCCTTCATAAGTAGTTACCCACTTGAGAATTAGCAAGCCAAGTTATGATCACAGAGCAAGTTTTACAGAAAGATTATCAATCCATGTAATATAGAGGTTTGTAATTTAAAATGTTGGCAGAAAGTTAACTTGAGAAAGACACATACACTTTTATGAGCAAGAATGAGAGACCTATTAACAGAGCAATTGAGATCAATTTTGCTTCAAAGATGATTTATTTAGGTGCTAAAGAAAGTTAAGAGGGGAAAAAACCCTCAAAATTAAATAAACAGGATCTTTGGTCTTAAATTATTCAAGATTATTAAAATTCAGCAGCACTGTCTGTGCCTATACAAAGTTTACAATAATCTACAACTATAAGTGCATGAACTATATGCACATGGAATGAGATTCTGATCTCAGTTACATAGGTATAAATCCAAAGTTGCAGTTACTTCTGACCTACATCAGTGTAACCACAATCAAACTTTGGCCCAGAATCAGATCTTGGTCTATTAGGACATAAAGTTTACAATGCATGTTATTTGATACATTTTATGTCATAATACAGGTTGATGTGACAGATCTAAGCCTGAGAGAAGATTCTCAGTAATTGACCTTGGAGAGGCTCAGCTAATCAGGAATATGAGGTGTTTTGGAATTATTAGCTTCAAGAATTAAAGTCACAGAAAGACTTAAGTTAGAAGAGTCAAATCAAATATGTAAGGTTATACAGCATCTCAAATCCATACATAAAACTCCAAGTGATGTAAATTGGAGTTGCACATGGTGATCTAGGACAACGTATAGGCCAAAAACTTGTGGTATCTTATTAGCATTTAAAAACGCTCATATATTACATAAGAATATGGGGACTGGGTGGCCAACTTTAACTGGTGTATAAGAATCAACTTTTGTTTATCTACCACTCTAGATATAGAAAAACACCTGAAAACTTAGGGAAAAAGAAATGGAACCATGGAAAGTTTATAAAATTTTAAAATGGTATAGCTTAGACTATTTTATTAATCTATTATTATCTTTATAGTAATATAGCTACACTGTATGCATTGCTTTTGTGAACTCACTAGGCCACATGCTTGTATTTTGTAAGGATAATTTCCATAAAGGCCTGCTCAGAAATCTGTGGAGGCGACAGTACTCAATACCTTTTACCCTTGTTGACACAGGTATAAAAATAGCCTGATGATCGCATGATAGGGCTATGTTCTTTTTTAAAGCTGGTAGTGCTGCACCTGAACTTGAAGAACTCAAACATCATCAGGCACAATGAGTTATACGCTTAATATCAATTAGCAAAGTTCAAAGTAGAACTGCATTAGAAGCCTTTCGCTTACCAATTCTCTGCTGACATAACAATTACTAGCTAGCTACACGTTATAACACTTAGCTTAGAAAGCAAGCTTCTTGTCTGACTACTGCATTTTCCATGTTTTCTGGGATAACATATGGAACACATGTTGCTGAGATACAAACACCTACTAGCATATGGTTTAAAAAAATTAAACAGAATTATACTGACTTAAGCTTGTTCACACCCCTCCTTACTCATCTCCCCAAATTTTCTAAGTAGAAGACACATAAAGATGTGAAAGCTATATTTGAATAGTTGACATCAACTACAACTTAACATGCAATGATTCTTAACATACTATAAATATTGTATAATTGTATGTGGTCTTTGTATATGCAGATTACATATATGTATAAATGGTAATGTCATATTTTTGTCTTAGTTTATGTTAGCTATGATAATATTGCTATTCTCCCAGAGAATATCTCTGGGTAAGTGTTATGTCTTAGTGAGCTCATGTCTGTGGAGTAGAAAGAGTTTTAACTAAATGAACAGATTACTCCGACATGTCTTTATAGCATCCATTGACAACTGTTTCCCCAAATTTAATGATTCTCAGAATTAAAAATAAAATCCACTGTAGTACTGGATGACTCCTAATTACATTATGTTAACTGCTTGTAAAGGGGGAAATGTTAGTAAAAGGCATTTTTCTACATATTTGAGTATTTTAGAATAAAAGGTTACTTAATTCACACAAGCATCTTGTAATAATATTATGCTAT
This sequence comes from Gopherus flavomarginatus, assembly GCF_025201925.1. Taxonomy (NCBI): domain Eukaryota; kingdom Metazoa; phylum Chordata; order Testudines; family Testudinidae; genus Gopherus; species Gopherus flavomarginatus. The sequence continues at coordinate 228,335,425 of NC_066618.1, forward strand.
CTTGCCCTTATATATGCCCAGAACATACAAAGTCTAAAGTAGACAGAAATCATTTTAACAATGCACACAAGATTTTCTGGCAACTTCCTGTTGCCATTTTCCAGGAATATAGAGTCCTGGACTATTAAGCCTAAACATTGATAGTGCAGATTTCATCAAGGGACATACATACTAGCAAATGTTACTATACAGGTTATCATCTAGATTTTCTGCTGTATGTACCAACAAAATGAGTATTTAGCAACAGATCTTTAACTCTTTCTTTACTTTCAGCTTAAGTAAAAAACAAGTACGAGACAAACAGCAGCATTTAAATTCTGAGGACTCTCTCTGAAAAAATTAAATATTTAACAGCTTTCTGCCAGTATACATGGTTCTAAATACTGTACCATTTATTGAGGACTGTAAATCTTTTGCCAGTAGATTGGAATATGTATGCATTCATAGCTACGCATTTCTATTACACAGATTTTTACAGAGAGGGAAAAAGAAAGTTTGTGTCTATAAAGTTGATCAGATCTGAATGTCCATTTGGGGTAGTGCTTATAGTGTGGCAATTCTGTCACAGAATCATTTCTCCCATCACATCCTAACCCACAACATCAAGTTCACTGAACATTCTGTTCCATGTTACTTTTGGAATTCAAAAACTTTTGTAAGATGACAAAGACAGAGCGAGTAAAACCATCACTGATTTCAGAGACATTTTTCTCCACTTCCTGAAGTGATACAAAAAGAAAAAAAATCCCTTCACTGTGACCTACTTGTTTAGAAACGGACTTTCAACCCCATGGTTAGGCAAAGATTTGCTCTACTTTCTCCCTAGGGCATAATTGTCAGACTGACTTACCGTGTGCCTTTTAGCCTTTGTTCTGCCTCTCACGCTGACATCAGGGAAGCAGTGATGTAGAATAAAGCAGGGGTGGGCTAGGTTAGTCCACTGTTTGTGTCGTTGTGTGGTGTGCAGGGACACTCTGTGATACTCTAGTGAGCTGCTAAGCTTTTTTTGTAGGCTTTGTGTCATTTACTTAACGACCAATCTCATTAGCTGCCAGGGTACAATGGGCTGATGCATTTTCTATGTACATACTCTGCACAGTGACCCTCAAGGTTGCCGAAGGTCTATTTAATCAGTCAAATGCTGAATATATTTGCAGTAAATCACTAAAAAATAAATGGGACCACAGAGATATCTCATGCGGGTTTACTATTTCCTGGGAGTTACTTGCAGGTAGTAAAGTGGCAGCAGATTTAAGCAAAAACCAGGGGAAAGAAAGGAAGGGGACATTCACTAAGGTTGAATTTAATTTAGAAAACTTTGGGAGTACTGTACTACTGTCTATGCTTGTTAATTTCTCCATGCAGTTCATGCTTCAGTGTAATCATGTTATCACAGTTAAAGCTCTCTAAATAGCGGCAGCAGCCACAAAATATACATCCTGTAGCTGGTGTGCGGGGGTTATTTATTTATTTATTGCAGGCAACCTCAGAGCTGGCATCCTTGCATGTCTGCCCTCTCTTCAGTTACAAGGTAAAACCCCTTTTAACTCCTATGAAAAATGAAATGCTGAAAAGCTCTCTGAATGACGACAGCTGTCCATAAGTATCAGGGAGAGTTCTATTGTCCAACTTGTCCCTGGATAAAATGAATACTTTACAGCAGAGGCTGTTCAGCTTGGCTAAAGAGTATGGGGAGAAGGGGAGGAGGTCACTGGAGATTTTGCACACTAATTTAATCTGGGAAAAGGACAGGCACTGCATCTCACTTGAACAGACTGGCGGCAATCTGGGCTCCCACAGAACTATCTCCTTTTGCCTGTGCTCTATTTATTCCTTATCTCTGTTTACCAACCGCTAGGTCCCTTTCATTCACACCACGAGGCCGTTCTCCTACTATCAGTCAGCAGCTGACACTGTGGAAGAGCCTCAAAGGCACAAAAAAAAAGGGGGGGGGAATCAAAACTAAACCAAAGCTGTATAAACAATGCAACAGTAGAAGTAAATGCATAAATCCTAATTCTCACCCCAACCCACAGGGTGTGAACAGAACCTTTATAGTAAATCCAACAAACCCATCACAGTGAGCTATGGGCTACAGAGGAAATAGGAAAAGCCGAACATCATTCATGAAATCATCATCCCAAGCAAACAGGCACTGGAATATATTTTAACTGGGTTTCACATGTAAAGTTTATCCCAGTTATGCATCAAGCAGCAAGTAATGAGGAGAACACTTACTGTGTGCCTGGTGAAAGGTGAGGAGGCACCTTGTCGAAGACCAGTTCTTATACTTGAGAGTATAAGAGGTTAGATAACTTTGCAATCCCAGCTTGGATTTAAATTAGAAAAGATCAAGCTTGTTTACAAATTAATTGTGTCTTGGAGATTATAATGGTTTAGACTATTTTATATTTAACATTTGGACTTAAATTTGAAAATGTTTTTTCAGCATTAATTTAATTCTGTCTTTTGGGCCCTGGACACCTCTCCTTCTCGTGCCACAGTTATTAACAGAAAGGATTCTTCCCCCATCATTACTTCTGTTTAACTTTTAAATATTTATTGGGTAAAGATAGTGAGAGGAAAAGGAGATAGAGGAAGGGAAACAAAGACCACAGTTTTAACTGAAAAAGAAGAGAAGGGGGAAGAAATGTCCTCTTGTGCTTGCTTTGGGGTGACTTCTGATCTCTGAATTTTGATGCTGTTTATCTAATGATAACATTGAATAATAAAGATAACTTGATTTGTATTATTCCCACTGGGAGAGGAATTACAAATAAACATAAAACATACTGGTATTTTTTCATTGAATTATTCCAGGCTCTTAAACCTATATTAAACCTACTTTATCTTTGAAACCATAGAATACTTTACCAAGAAAGAGAACTATGTTTTAATTACCATACTGGAGCTTTTAATATAAATATTGTTTCATAGAATAAAACCAGCAGAGTGTCAACTGCATGGTCAAGATCATTACAAAAACAGTGTAGAAAATATTGCTCATTATCAAAAGATGATCAACTGAACTAAATTTCAGTTTTGATTTCCACCTATGAGTATTATGAGCAATGAAGTCTTTACTACTTGGATCCTTTTTTCCAAATGAATTAATGAATTAAATTTATCCTTTCACCAGCTGCTAGGCAGCAGATGGAACCATTTCTGAAGCCTTGTTGAATTCAATCCATAAAACTCATTTCCTAGGATTAGCAGTCCAAAGTTTCTTTTAATGTTTATATACCGCTTGGGATTTTGAATTTCATGATGTTAAACTTTCAATTTAACTATTTTTTTTCATTTCATATCAAACAAATATGATCGTTTGGATTTCTATAGCTTTGTAACCACATACTGCAGGTCATATAAGGACAAGAATTCATTTCAAGAGTAATCAAGGGTTGTTTGTTTGTTTGTTTGTTTTTAACATTGCACCTTACCATAGGAACCATTTATATTGTAGTCAGAGATTAATTCAGAATTAAAGATTTGTATGATTAAAAAGTTTAAGAACTATTCTAACTTTAGCAAGTTCAGATATTTAAAACCACAATAAATCAATAATTTCTTAAGGTTACTGATCTGTAAAAGTGTTTGTACTGTCTTCCATTTATTAGACAATACGACCGAAGTCCCTAAAATAAGTTTTTGATATATACTTTTATATATTAATTTTAACTTTTTCATCAAAAGAGTTGTTTGTTTTTGAAATAACTGTAGCAAATAGTTGTGGCATCTCAGAACTCTACAGTAAGTGCTGCATTTTGGTAAAAGTAACTTTAAATATCAGTAATAGATTAAGGTACCATGGACAGCTCCATATGATGTTGCTTTTCTTTCTTTTTATTTTTCTTATATGTGGTACAGATCTCTGCACCAATAATTCAAAGACCAGGGGATTCAAAATGCTATTACATAGGGGAAGGTCTCTATTTGTAGACTTATAAAAACCTAAATTAGAATTTTGCAAAAGATTTCATTTATTAAGAAATGTTAGAGAAGATAAAAAAAATCTGCTTTCAAAGATGCATTATAGCAAAGTTTCAAAGATTAAAAACTCATGATCTCAGAGTCCCCCTGTCTATTCAACAAAGTAAATAAAACTAAAACAAAAAGTGATTCTCTGTTGTGTACAACAGTGATTTCCGCTAATTTGGCACAAGAAATCTATATTAATCTAATAATGCAGTAAGCCAAGAAGGCCACATAATAATAATTACCTTTGAGTAATTGAATATTTAGAAGGAGGAGGGAAAAAAGGAAGACTGGTAATCTTAGCCTGCAGGCATGAAAGTACTATAATACATGGACAATATTTACAAGTAAATATAACATGCTGTAAACTAGGAAGTTATGAGGCACAGTCTACATTTAGAAATTCTTCACTCTGAACCTAAATTATTTGTTAGCAGAAAGATATTATGATTGTCAGAATCAAAGGTTTCATCCTAAATGCTGCAATTTTCTCCAATAATTACAAAAAAACCGCAACCCCCCCATACAAACAAACAAACAAATGAAGCCAAACCAAAGATTACACATCTTGACAATTAACATAACTCATTTCCCTAACACCAGTACTAATAAAATATTCAAATGTTCTTTTGCACTTTAAAACATAAATAGCTGCAGAAGTTTACCCTCTCTATAGTGTCAAATTAAAGCCTCAGTTTTGAGCTCTCATTAACCATTAGATGAAAAAGCTGCAGAGGATAGTCTTATTATTTACATATGTAGGAAGACGAACATCTGAACTAAGTGCTTTGTTTAAGACAAAAGAAAGTCAGAGACAGACAGAGCTACTGCTGTTCAAAGTGTTATGAAGACTGTCTCTAGCATCAAATGCTATTTCACACAAATCAGCCTGCAAAATGTTGTCCCAGAAGATCCATTTCATTCTTCAACTTTGCCTGATATTACTGACATTTAACTTTCTAAAGATTTCCCTGACACAGACATTAATAATAAAATATACAGTATTAGCTTTTCTCATCAGAAGCATTCAATTTACCATCTGAAGCCTCAAGATTTCAAAGGACCCAAATGTCATGCTTTAGGGAGATTCTTTTTCAGTTAGAATAATGGCATTAAATGCAGCCACCAGCTATTTTAATTTTGTAAACATTATGCCCGGTTTGAACCTTTCAAAAATAGCATAAGGAACATCTTTTGCTTTTCATAGGTAACTGTTATGAAATCCTCATCTATTGAATCATGCTAGTTCCTCTCGGATTTTTTTTTTTTTGCAATGGCAGTATTTAAGTTCACTAACTTTTCAAAAGAAAAAAGTATCCTTGTGATCATTTCATCATATCAAATAACCAGAGCTGCAAATTTACACAATTCTAAAATGTATATGAACAAAAGCTTTACTGAGGCAGTATAAATGCAATTACACCATGACATTTTATTCAAAAAGCTTTCTCAAAACAGTTACAAGTGGCTATTTTTTAATTGAGGTTCTAAATAGCATTTAAGATAATGATCAAGCATGCATTGTGAAAAAACAACATTAGTGTCATTTGAGTACACACAAAAAAGTTTGCACAGAACATTAAACATGACACAATAAAAAACTTCTTGATATAAATCTCTAGCTTTCAATACTGATATACAGATTTTGGTTTTCTGCTTTTTGAAAAACAACACAAGCCATAAAGAGACAGAAAGTTGCTAATAGTACAACTTGCTTAAACATCAATGTGTTCAGAATAGTATGAAAAAGTTGTTAAACTTACTTTTGTTTTCAAAACTTATATGTTTCTCCTCCCTTGTGTGCTGAACTGTGCTCTAAAGCTGTGTCTTTGAAAGGTAGTTCCCATGATATGACATCCAGAGCCTTTGACTGCCTAGAGATAAGCACCTGCGTTTGTGTCCCCTCTTTACGTCACACCTCCCTATTCAAACCTTCTCAATATGATTCACATTTGCACATCAACAGCCTCATGCGCATACACAGATTTTTTTCGGCTCTGGGCCCAAAACTTTCACTTTAATTTTCATCACATGATTGCTGTGGCATATGTCCTTCCAAACCTCCCATATATCAGTCATCATGCAAATGAGATGGAATATCACTCCTCTGCAGCAGATGGCCAGGGATGATAACAATGGCTCAACAGAGGAGATTCAATGTCCCTGACTTTATCGCCACGGCAACAACAACCTAAAATATATGTAATGGAAGTGGTGCTTATTAATTTTGCAGGCTCGAGTGTTCTGATTTTGTGAGTGAATGGGCTGAGTTAAAAAGGGGGCTGTGTCCTCCTGCCTCTAGAAGACTATCTATAAAAGCCAGGGACCTGGAAATTATTTTCAGTGACTAAGAAGGCAACAGCCTAGCAATTATTTGAGTAATTAGGTGTAATTCCTCCCTGTAGGCCTTGTACCCTCCTGTGCTTGCTTCACAGAAGCTCACGAATTAGACAGGCACAGATAATGAAAAGAAAAGTGCCTCAAGATATAGCAGGAGAGCTTGCAGGAACTAAGCTTCAGTGATATGTCACTTGGCCTCCACCAGGCTTGGTAAACACAAGCCCCAAGCCATAAGTAAATAGAAGCCCCACTCCACAAACACAGACCAATTAAAATTACAAAGGCGGCCACACTTCTGGGTGGGGCTGGAGGAAACTATATTCTGCAATGGTCTCAATGTGAGTTGCACACATAATTGTCTCTGAGCTCAGAGCGGTAAGTACTGTATTTCCATTACTATCTGTCACTATCAAACACCAGCACCAGACTCTCTTTAGGTTGTGAATGTCTCTCTAGGGGTTTACCATTTGGCCTTTTTTTTTTTAAAATGTTACAAAGTATGTCTTTTATGAGTGCAGTAGTGAAAATTCTAATCATGGAGATGGAATTAGATACCACAATTTGCTATTTACCTTTCATATTTTAACATAAAAGAATGGAAGTTACCATTATACTAAAAACAAACACCCCTCACCCCCTCCCGTGTAAACAGTACAACTGAAGTCTTTTATTTCACCTTTCTAAGCATGCGTATAAAGACACGATAGCTCAAAATAAAATGTTTAATGCCAAAGAAAACCTACATGGCCTTTTTCTGGGATTCTTTAAAAACAAAGCATCCTCTGTTGCCTTCTACAGCAGAGGGGGAACACATTAGAGTAAAATAGGATGGAAATGCTCTAGGGAATGATGGCTCCATAGCATGCTCTATCGCTAGTGGGCGACAGGAGATGGATCACTTGAGGATTACCTGTTCTGTTCATTCTTCTGGGGCACCTGGCATTGGCCACTGTTGGAAGACAGGATACTGGGCTAGAGGGACCTTTGGTCTGATCCAGTATGTCCATTCTTATGTTCATCCTGGCAGCCTACTGAAGCCCCTCTGTACCAGCACTTTGGGTGATCGGGGCCAACTCAGAACAAGGAGCTGAGGAGCGTCTTCCCCTTTCACACCAGTAGATTTCTGCATGGCAGACATGGTTTTTACATACCTTTGATGAAAGGCTAAATGTCCAGCCACAGGGGAGATAGTCAATGGCAGCACAGCTCCTTATGGCGTCATGCTGCTGGGTGTATGGGGAGGCTGGGGAGTTATACAGCAGGGATGACTCTCCTTACAGATGACATGGAATGCCTAGGGTGGAGCCTGAGTTATTTCCCTGTGGAACCTCTATCTCTTTTGTCAGGGCTCAATGTGAGCTACTACTCTGTACCAGCACTTCTCTGAGAGTCCAGCAGTTTCTATAGAAGTTAAGCTAAGCTAAGCTTTCATTTAAAAATACAAGGACATTTCTATTGTCTATCAATAATTACTATACAATCTATGGGGCAGAGGCTGTCATTTACTGCATATTTACACAATGGCTAGCACAGGGAGATTCTGACCTGGGTAACACCTAGAGGCTTCCAGGTTTTAAATGTTTCATAAAAACAACAAATGAATTGGTCTTGATGGTTGTGAAAGTCTTAGGAACATGAAATGATTTAATGCTGTCTTACCAGGTCCACAACCAGAAAAAGGATCTTGCTGTTCATAGTGCAGCCATCCCCAGGGTTGCTGAGTAATAACAAAATTATCTAAAATACAGTCCAAGCTACAGGGCTACCTTCTGCACCTCTCCCTCACACTGCTAGTGGAATTAGTAGTTACTCATTTCCAAGGGCAGTGCTGCCAGACACTCTTCTGATGTTGTTATTGTGGGAAGGCTTTTCCAAAGTGCATGTTGCTGTCAAGGTGGCAATATCTAGGTTCCTTCTGATTTCCTGTGAATTCCAAAGCTGAGGGCCTCCAACAGAACAATTTCTGCTCTTTGTCCCTGTGAGAGCCACTCTGGGCTTGTCAGCTTCAGAATACCTGAAGGATGTAGATGGTCACTGTGATAGCCACGGCCCACAGCTTTGGAAAATTTTGAGGGTTATGATTAGAACCTTAACATAGATCTGGCATTGGCCAGAGAGTCAGCATACTGAGAGTATTATGGGAGTGATGTGTACTTAATTATTTGTATTACTTATTCCTCATGGCTTTTTCATTTTTATTTTCTAGCATTGTGCGTTGCCATAATTAAACTTTGAAGGGGATGAATATATAGGTCACTATGACTAGGCTATCTAAGGCTATCAGTAGCTCTCAGGCAGGTGTGAACTGCCCTCATTTATCTCTCTGGAGATACAATTGATAATTTTGGTCTATATCACCACAGCGTTCGCTATTTCATTGCTGCTCATTTTATCAGAAATATTCTGACACTGTTATATCACAGGTAAACCTCAGTGGGAGAAACAAGGCAAATGGTTTTCCTTCCTGTTATTTCCGATCTTTAGGATTACGAGGCCATGCCCCTCCTACATCCTTCAATATTACTACTAATTCCTCCCCATGGAGTGGAAATTGTGTCAGGTTCTCTGTGGTTTAATATCAGTAAAGGAGGCAGAAAGAAGGTACACTCAGACTGAAAAGGAGATGCTAGAAACTGTGTCTGAGCTTCTTAAGATTCACTAAAAAATACATGGAAGAGAAAAGATTCCAAATTTAGAAACTGATCAGAAGTTACTTGAAAAATTGTTCAAAACACCATTGTTGTTAGCACCACTTAAAATTCAAGGTATGATGTTGAAGTTGCAAAGATATGATGTCTTAACTGAATATAAATCAGAGAGCCACATTTGGTTGCAGACTAACTGAAAGTAATACCGATGAACATTCCTACAGTGAGAATATTACTACTTCAAAGTTAGAAGAATTTGAAATTGAAACACACAAGGATCCAATTTTGCATAAACTAAAATTAATAGCGGTACAAAAGTGAGTTAAAAAGGGGCAGAATTAGGTCCAAACAGGTCATTTAGGAAAGGTAGAGGGAAGTCTCAAAGATGAAAAGACTGCTTTTTCTAAAAGCACTGAGAAAAGAACTGTGCACGATAGCAGTCATCTTCATCTTCAAACATGTATAACTAGTTTGTCTCTGGATTTGGTAAGAAATAAAGGGAGCCTCTACCTACAAGAATGAGGATTATATTGTGGTACTGTACTTCTAGATATTGCAAGACATTTGCTAAAACAGGTTCATATTATGAGGGCCTGGTCCAAAGTCCATTGAAGTCAATGGACATCTTTCCATTGACTTCAAAGGTCACAGTCCTTATAATTTACATGTATGTTGGATAAGATATTCTTATATTTGTATATGCCAAATCTTTCGGTCCATGAAGAAGCAGAGAAATAATTGGAAAAGGAATTTATAGTGCAGTAAGCTATAAGTTGATTTCCAAATGACCTTTAGCCCCTTCAACATCTTTGCCAAAATACCCAGAGAGTAATAGGATGGCCAAGAGAATGATTTAGAAAATGAGAAAAAATCTCTTAAATGAAGCTCAGCATGACAGTAAAGAATCTAGAATCTAGATCAGCACAGATATTAATAGACACATAAACAAGGACTTTACTTCCCAAAAGATCTCAGTTACACAACCCCAAGTAAATATCAGACTTTTAAATACAATTAGAAAAAAGATAAACAAAACAAACAATTAGTTGTGACTAACATACAGAACCACTGATAGGCAAATTGGTCATCAGTCCACCTGAGAACAACCGAAAGGCAGCACCCGTAGCTATCCCCAGAGCAGAATCACAACTGTATATTTTGGAAAAAGAGAATTACAGGGCACTGCTTGAGACAGATCACTTATCTAGTGATACAGAAGAAAAAGATGAAAACTTGATTCTTCAAGGAACAGATCAGGGTATGAGACATTCTGTATTGGTGCCAGCAAATTCATTGCATACAGTGGCATCGTCAAGACACCAAGTGCAGAATCATTACAGACAATAGTGCTGCCAAAGTTGCCAAATCCATGTAGCACCTGGCTGAAGCCACAACATAATCATCCTGGAGTGTGTTATGTTAGCAGCCAAACCTATACAAGGCAGAAAAGCTCTAAATGATTAATTCAATGACTGTTAAAAATATTCCAGAATGCAGTAAACTCTTATACTGTTGAGTGTTATTTCAAAAGTGGTGCCTTCGAGGAATAAAATGAGGTAATGTAAGGATAGGTGATGCTCCTAATAAAAGAGTGATTATGCAAATGAGATGATGTGCTCTTTGAATGGGGTAGCAGTGCTAATGCCTGCAATAAGTATGCTTACTATGAACTAAATGTTTCCAGGAGCCTGAGCAGATTCAGACTGATCTGAACACTCAAAGTCAATAAAGGGGCTATGTTCTCTCTCCAGCTACCCTGACCATTGCATACTAGAGATCCCTGGACATTTCAGAGTACTCCCCTGCCCCCCTTGCATCCAGTAGATTCTACTGCAACAGGATAAAAACACTCAGAGTAGGATTTTCAAAATGGCTTATGGAATTGGGTATCCAACTCTGACTGAATTTCACTGGGAAAGTCTATGGGTTCCTAACTGTCTAAGGTGTGTGAAAATCCCACCTTTAGTAGATGTTAAGACCTTATATCACTCCAAATGATATTAGCCATGATTTTGAATTAGTAGAATTTATGCAAGTGACATTAAACTAAGACTAGGAACCTACAGTGGTTTTCTTTACATAGCCTCATTTCCTTTGGCACCAAGTGTTAGTAATGTACTGAAAAGTAAATAATTATTTAATAAATACAGAAAATTAAGTTAAAATCTGAAGTATGGATTAAACCTTTAAGCAAAAAAGAAGTTCAGCATTAAGGCTAAATATTGAGATGAACACACTTGCCTTAGTTCTTGCCACTGCTATTTTTAACAAAAAAATTTTTACACCACACTCAGTCAATGTATTGTTAATTGTAAAAGTAATGAAACACTAATTCTCAACATAAGAATATAAGAACAGCCATACTGGGTCAGACCAAAGGTCCATCTAGCCCAGTATCCTGACTTCCAACAGTGGCCAGTGCCAGGGGCCCCAGAGGAAATGAACAGAACAGGTAATCCTCATGTAATCCATCTCCTGACACCCATTCCCAGCTTCTGGCAAACAGAGGCTATGGACAACATCCCTGCCCATCCTGGCTAATAGCCAGTGATGGACCTAGCCTCCATGAACTTATCTAGTTCTTTTTTGAACCCTGTTATTGATATGGTAAGTTACTATCCCCGAAAAAAGTCACTGATTTTAGTTGGCAGACCAGCCACCTGATCAGCAGGAAAAATTTCCTTTGCAACATTACAGAATGTAAGGCAATGCCATAATTCACGAGTTTTCAAGTTATTATACAGATTCTTGACTCAAAAGACTATAATGACTCTGATTAGGTCAAGTCCTACTTAAAGAACTTTTAATTTATAAATCACGGATTTGATTGAAAGTAACAGTTCTTAGGTCTGTTGTGTTAAATACAGCTGACAGACACATACTCAATTCATATCTTTAAGATCCTGATACAATAAGGGTGATATCCTGGTCCCCATTGAAGTCACCAGGATTTTTGCCATTCACTCCAATGGGGCCAGGATTTCACAAGAGTTTAGGGGAGATAGAATGTAAAGGAATTTTGTGACCTGGATTTATATGAAATTTTGATCAAGAAAAATGGTACATATGAACTATTTGTTTTTACTTTTGTTTCTATGAATTTGAGCTTTTATATGTAACTTTGGTTCAAAGTTTAGTTCAGGGATACTTTTAAAAAATACTATGAAAGATGAGAGATGAGTAATGTTCTTTTCCCCCTCAATCTGCCTTTGATTTTCCTTTAGAGATCGGATTGCTGATGCACAATCTGGAGAAAGTGTTGTGCTAAAACTTAAGTAAATAGTTACATTAAGTATTTAAATGCCAGTAATACCACGGTGCCCAGTATGGATGCACAGTAATGCCATGCTAGAGATCCTCAGCTATGACAGAGGAATAGAGAAAGCACCACAGAAGGCAGGGTGGCAGAGATGGCTTTAAGTGCTCTTTGCGCTTTCCTGATTCTGGGTCAGCTGAGTGTCAGGCCAACCTTCTGGTGTAAGCTAGAGCGATCTTCAAACTGCTCTAAATTACCTCTCCAACCACCAGCTCTAAATGATGAACATAAACACCAGGAAGCATCAAGCTAAAGGGAAGCCCTGCCCATATTCCCTGTTTCTCAAGTCATTCACCTTCTTTGTGGCAGCTGAAAGATGAGTTGGCATATAAACTACTAACACCAACTACGCCACTAGATCAGAGGTGGGCAAACTACAGACTGTGGGACCCTCCTGCCCAGCCCCTGAGCTCCTGCCCCAGGATGCTCACCCCCAGCCCCTCCGCTGCTGTTCCCCCTCCCCCACAGCCTCAGCATGCTGCACCGCTGGCACAATGCTCTGGGCAGAGCAGCTGCAGAGCCTGGCCTAACCCGGTGCTCTGTGCTGCATGGTGGCTTGGCTGGCTCCAGCCAGGCAGCATGGCTGGAGTGCCGCCAGCCATCAGTGCTCCAGGCAGCACAGTAAGGGGACAGGGAGCAGGTGGGGTTGTATAGAGGGCAGGGGCGTTTGGGGGTGTCAGGAGATAGGGGTGTAGACAGGGATCAGGGTGGTCAGAGGGTAGGGAATGGGGGGATTGAATGGGTGCAGGGGTCCTGAGGGGCAGTCAGGGGCAGGGATTCTGGGGGCGGTCAGGGAGAAGGGGTGGTTGGATGGGGCACGGGTCCCGAGGGGATGAACAGTCAGGAATGAAAGGAGGAGTTGGATGGGGTGGCAGGGGGCAGTCAGGGGTGGGCGTGGCAGGGGGCAGTCAGGGGTGGGGTTACAGGGGCGGTCAGGGGACAGGGGTGTGTGTGAGAATAGATGGGGCAGTGGTCCTGGGGGGGCCGTCAGGGGGTGAGAAGCGGGGGGGGCTGGGGGCAGTGGGTCATGCCTGGCTGTTTGGTGAGGCACAGCCTCCCCTAACCGGCCCTCCATACAATTTCTGAAACCCGATGTGGCCCTCAGGCCAAAAAGTTTGCCCTAGATGATCCCTCACCACCCTGGGATGATACTCCTGTGGCTGGCAACACTAATTTTGGGGTTACTTTGCAGCAGTGGCACTGCACAAAATGGCTACAGTCCAGTTGTACATTCTTGGGTCAAACTGTTAAATATATTTAATGGTTATACACTAATAATTTAAAATTATGTAAACTGAGATTACTTGATTTTGCCACACAGATTATCCAGAAACCCCCAGTGACTTTTACAAAATGCAATGCCCTGAGAGTTTGTTTGTTTCTAAAACTAAGAATCTGATTGACAAAGGAAGACTCACATCAGTCAGAAGTTTTACATCTAGAGACATCTGTTTGAAATTAACAAAGCTTGTGAAAAGTCTGGTGTTTAAAAATATTCATATTTTTAAAATGCTTTGTGTACACTCAAAGCAAAAAGATACAATATATTGGCTTTCTATTTTATATATTGACCTCTGAGAAGGATTTAGTGAGCATCTCCACTACTTTTCACATGGTATTTTTAAAGATTTATCCTTATCGGAAAATCTTCAAGAATAAGCTAAGTGTTCTATATGTCTTTTGAATTGTCCTACAGAAATTAATAGTGAATCATATCCTGTGATAGAATTCTATAGGGCAGTTTTAAAATATTGATAGAAAGGTTATCATTCTCTCTTAAAATGTACAGATTTTGAGGGTAATGTCTATACAATAACATTAGATTCATCCCTATTAAATTATATAGTTCTTTTCCAAATGGGGGTATTTTGTAAAGACTGAATTATGCCCTTCGATATGCACAGAGAACTCATATTGACATCAGATAATGTTAGCTGCATGTAAATAAAGGGCAGAATGGAGATCAAAATAAGTATTTACACAATATAACTAAGGTCTACATGTTATAACATATGACGTATTTAAAAAGCTTTAATAATCATATTTCTTAACACATTTCACCCCTAAAATGTGTGGATTTAAAATGTGAAAATACTGGTATGTTGCTTATCAAAGAGATAGGTATGTTATATCCAAAGGAGAATGGTGTAAGATAAAAGAGAGATGCATTGAGTTTTCAGAGAAGAAGAATTAGATATTATTGCTAATACCATAGGGATATTAAGTCAGATTCGAAAGCATTGCTACTGATGTACACAGAATTAAGGGGAAAAGATAAGGAAGTTTTTTATAGATCAGAGAGATCTATAAGAATGTCAGATCTCTGATCATACAGAATTTTAAATTTTTATATCCTGAATGGGATAACAATTAACTAAAAAAGGAGGGGGATATGCTTCCACGGACTATGGAGTCTTTTTTTCTTACACAGTTTGTTGAATAGTCTATATGGCCAGAGGCTATTCTGGCCCTAATCCTAGGAAATGAGCCAAGCATGATAAATAAGGCTGAAGCAGGGGAGTGGCTATGATTTAGCGATCAGCATAGTATTATTAGATAGCCTCTAGATTGCAGCCTGGTGTTGGAGTTGTCAGCAGCTAAATAAATGCAGTTTTCTTCTGGCATTTCTAAAAATCAGTCTTCTGATTTACCATTCACCTAATCCCTTTTCTGCCCATGTGGTGGAGATTCCAACAAACTGAACTGGCTCCATGCTTCCTTTGGGTGTAAAGTCAACACATCCATGGTCCGTGTCAGAAGTGCAGCGGAAGTTGTATGCCTACTAACTTGAGCTTGCATCAATGCCCTTCACGATAGCATAAGGGAAAATGGGGGGCCATTTCCACTCATATGTACCCTTGCATGGATCTCACCCACCCCACTCATTAACATGTGGCAATGAAGCTAGAGCACACATTGAGACTGCAGATAAGGGAAGATTTTCAGTGAGATGCGGAGCAGAACTAAAAGAAGGGGCAGAGTCCAGTGAGGACAGCATGGATGACAGGCACAGAGGAGCACCTCCAATGTCTGCAAGTGCAAACTGTTGTCAATTCCTCAGAAGGTTGAAAACAGCTGGGGTGATGGCAAATAGGCTGACAACAAGAAAAAGGGCAAAAACCTGCATAAGCTATGTCAGGACAAACTAGCATAATACCTGGCAGCCATGCCTGGAACATCACGTCAACTGAAGGTACCACTGTGATCACCCCCAATGAGGTGGCACACCTATAAGGCACCATCACAGTGACTGGACAACCTTATCCGTGCAGAACCAGCAAACAAGTGAGTACCAACGGCCCCTTATGATGCATGAGAGCAACGTAAACTCCTGAGATGTGTGATGAAAGGCCCTCTGCCTGTTCTCCTGGAAAGTCCATAACAGTCTTTCTAACATGTTGCAACATTCGCCATCAAGATCACAACCTCACCCGTCTACAATCTGCAGCCTCTGTCCTGCATATTGCTTTAACACTAAGGCAAAGGAGCCATTTCTGTCACTAAGTTGCTGAGAAGCCTACAGAGGATGGCTTCTGTTCTTTGTTCTCAATACTGCTTCTCCATCATGATCACACAGGTCCACCTGCCCCTACAAAGGCTACCACTGCATTTTCCAGATATGGCTCAACATCTGCTCTTGTAACCCAGGTAATGGCACTATCCAGTCCATGAGCATCCAATCATAACTGACTGCCTCATTCACCGTCATCATCTAAGTTAACAGAGGTTCCAGGAATATCTGTCCCAATATGTCTGAATCTCTCTCTCTCTCTTACAATCACTTTCTGCTCTGGGTTTTTTTAAAAAATCATGTTGGAGGGGGTTTCCCGGGTGCATAGTATGTGAGCTACTAGTGAACAGCTGGTGCCCCAGTGACTTAACGTGCACCTCCTGGCATAATCATGCCTCTAACATGACCAATTTGTAAGCATCTGGCTGAGCACCTGGAAGCTTTGAGAACCATTAAAAACAATGACTGAGCACCAGTCAGTACCCACTCTCTTGGAGCATTCAGCAGCCAGACAGCTCCGGACACTTGGGGATGACTCAACTCATGTTCTGAAACACTTTGTGCATCCAAATATGCACTGTGCACTCTTTTGAGTGAATAATAGAGCACTGGCACCTATGAATCCTTTAAAAATGTCATACTACCTGATCTTGTTTCAGCTTAAATCACTGGCTAAAAACTCCTCCTGACATCACTGAAAAACAGGATTGGGCCCATATGGAATCCTCATGAAATCAGCTGGAGCATGTTCAACACTATACACAACAAAAATCATAGTAACTTAGCTAAATTATAAGGCACATTTGTATTTCAAGGAGATTTAACTATATGGAAAGTTGGAAGGTTTAAGGGAAGACTTGGAAACATTTGACAAAAAAGGCAGAATTTCAAATCAAGGTAATTTCTTTTAATAACTGGTAACTTTGGAACAAGTTGACAAATTTTCTTCAATCGTTGCAAAACATTCTCCTTTGCCTTCATAGAAAATGTGATAATTGTTGGGCCAAGCCAATTTTCCAAGCAGAAGTTAGAGAAGTCTTTAAGTAAGGCTTTATAATGGAAGTTGATTGCAACCTTAACTATAAAACGGCAAGTGCCTTTCCATAATAAAGAACTGTGCATGTCCAAGTACCAGGGGAGAAAAAGCCCAGTGTGCCTTCTTTTCATATAACTTCTTGAAGTTACAGCTGTCTCTCTGGGACATTTTATTAGTTCTCTTCCAGTTGACTGATATTTCAATTCATGTGGTTTTAAATTTGATATATGTGCATCTAGATTTTGCAATATGTACGTTTTAGAATTTGGAAAAAAAAATCTGAAGCATTGCCTTTTTTTGGCACATTAATCCTGGATGCAGATTATTTGTTTTTCTTTCTACTTGTAGAAATCACTTGAAAAGACCATGCAGACAACAGCAGCAATTTAAACACATTTGGATTTAGTTTGCTTGCTTTGTATTGTCCTCTTGCTTAACAGCACAATGATTTTTGGCTGTTTTAATTTCAGCCTGGAATGTGTACTGGCTGTTTTTCCCTTTTCCAGATATAAGTTCAGGAATTTAAATTGCGATTATAACAGTCAGTGACCAGGTATAAGATTTTTAGGATTTTCTATTGTATGAAGGAATAAGTGGATTAAAGATTTCTTGTTAAGGTGGATGGCTCCCGCCAAAGACTGCTGCCTGCAAAAATTAAGCTAAGGGATCCCACTCCCAGAAAAAGAGACATTTTAACTATGATTTTGGATTTTTGTAAATAAATTATCTAATAGATGGATTATGTGTCTAAGCCTTGGAGAAAATACAGTACACATGAGACCTGATGAGGAGGGGTCATTGATGAATCAGAGGATTGAATGTCTGCAGACCTAGGTACCTGTCCTTGTCCCCATGAGTTTGATTTGGATCCTCAACTCTCTTTTCATCCATGACTCTGTACTGCTTAGTGACATCTGCTAATCCATCAAGTTGGCATTTGTTTGTCTATGATTAATTGACCAAATTCTCCTAAAATTCTTTGCTACAGTCTACCATTCTAAGGCACTCCTCCAATTTACTAGGAAGCATTTTTGTGTGGCATGCTCACCATATGGACATGCACAGTCAAGTGAAGAAGACAGCAGTGTACTGACAGTCAGGTGACCAGGTTCTATTCCTGGCTCTGAACTTCTTCATGACATTGGGCTCAGCACTTCATTGGTCTCTGTTCTTTTCCCCCCTCTGATTGTCTGTTTAGACTGTAAGCTCTCCAGGGCAAGGACTGTTACTGTATGTTTATACAGGGCCTATGATAATAGAATCCCAATTTCAGTTAAAGTCTGTAGGTGCTACTGAAATAGAAAATAGTAAATAATAAAACATATAGAATAACAAACAGGTGGTCTCAAAATCCTGGAATATTTTATTCCATTTCTGTAGTATTAAACTCTAAAGTGACCATAGAGGGAATTTGTCTAGTGATTCACTGCGCAGAGGCCATCAATATTAACTGAAATGATGGCATCCTTTATCTAAGGAATCATTTATCCCTTTCTGGAGTTTATAAGGACTGAAATAGGAGACCATAAATTATATCACAATACCCATTCAAGATTAAGTTGCTTTTACGTTTATTACCTATATATATATATATATATATATATATATATATATATATATATATATATATATATATATATATCAATCATTAGAATATACCTGCAAATATTGTCTTTCATCTTTAAAAAGGGCTTTCATCTTGAACTGGACCTTTGTAAACCCTACTGGAACTACAAACCAGACTGAAAAACAACATCTGGTATTGAACACTTGAAAATGCTGCTCTTGTATCAGTACTGGAGAAACCTGGAACATTGCAGTACTGTATGCTTCCCACCGGCTCACTTGCAAAAAGAATTCCCCATGCCAGGGTGATATATCTTAGAATTTTCATTTTGAATTGAATTTTCCTTTGACACATATTTGATCATTTCCCCTCTATTTCACTGAGAATAGCTGGAGGTGCAGGAGAGCAGAGAATACACGGTGCAATCACGTTCTTGCCGTGGCACTAAACAAACATCTTAAATATAGAAAAATTAGTTGAAAGAATCATACCTGGCTACTGTAATGCTTAGATTACTGGAGAGCATAATATTTGTAATACACAAACATGAATCAGACTACTGGTCCATCAAGTCTAGTATCCTTTTTCTAGCAGTGGCCAATATCTCATGTGTCAGTGGAAGGCAAACCATAAGCTCTTAGGAGTAGCAGCTATTTTTT
Organism: Gopherus flavomarginatus; assembly: GCF_025201925.1. Taxonomy (NCBI): domain Eukaryota; kingdom Metazoa; phylum Chordata; order Testudines; family Testudinidae; genus Gopherus; species Gopherus flavomarginatus. The sequence continues at coordinate 228,354,477 of NC_066618.1, forward strand.
GGTTCTGTTTGTGTGCAGCACCTACACAGTGGGATTCTGGTCCATATCAAGGATTCTAGTTTCTGCAATAATAGTAATAAATAATAATAACAAAAAAGATACAAACTATAAAGCATCTAGTTAACCGATTAGTAGGGTGGTAGTGTACACGAGGGTGGTGACGGTGGTATTATTTCCTCATAGTTGTAGTAATGAGTTTATGATCATTTGGGGAATCTATCTATACAACTTATGAATGGTGGTTCATATTATGAGATTGTTACTATAAAAATTACTGTATCATTGAATACTTCTGTGTAAATATGGAACTCATAGGCTGACAGGGTATGTAGCTGGTACTTACAAGACTAGAGACAATGCAGAGTACTTAACTTTAACAACTATATTCTTCCTATATAATGGGTATGCTAAGGGGGCTGGCTGAAGCCAAGAGAACCACAACAGGGATTTTACATTTAGAGCAGTGGAAATCCCTAGCAGCAAAATAAAAGAACCAGGTGCAGTTGGTGAGACATATAAACTCAAGGACCCAGAGAGAGACAGAGAGGAAGCTTTGGGTAGGAGGAGAGGAGAAGAGTTGGGCATGCTTGTGTACTTGGGGTGGTTAGCTGTGGGACCAAACAAAATCAGAGACAACAAGCTGACCTAGAGAAGGAGAGAGATTCCACCACTTACAAGTCAGGCCATGAACATCCCCAGAGGTCATAGACTCCAGCCTAAAGAATGCTCCAGAGTGGCAGGGAAATGTGTGTAGGATTTAAGTTAATAAGAATTTAGAATTTTGTGCAGAGTCTGTTTGTGCATGTTTTATATGTTACACCTAGCATGTGGCCCTGAAGAGGCAAACTGTGAAACCAGAACACCCTCACAACTGTAGTTTCAGAAGAGGGTGCATTTCAGCTACATGGGAGCCTAGCAGGTTAGTATTGGTCCCAGGGACTGGACAGTTGGACAGTGAAGTCTAAGCTCTCAGGAAGGATTGCTAGATAGAAGATCGACTCTCTGAGTGTGCACCTAGAGTCCTCAAGACTGACATTGCCTTGATAAATGAGAAAGGCCTTTTTGTGAGACCTTAAAGTTTCAGAATCTGGGCTATGGTGGATGTAGTGCAGAAGTACATGGCAGAGTCAAACTCTGACTGAGAACATCCTGCCATCAACCCTCTTCTACCTTAACTGTTGACTCGAGTGCTTCAGCCAAGCACATGCCATGGTGCCGTATGATAGGATGAAGAGGCAGTCACTCTCAATCAAGGGAACAAAACATTTAGGGCTTTATAGGTCAAAATCAACATCTTAACATTTCTCCCAGAAATCAATTGGTGGCTAGTGGTGATCAAAAAGAACAGCTGTGGCGTGGTATGTGTGTGATTGAGCATCTAACAGTTATCCACTCTTACGTTCCCATGTGGAACATTGCAAGAAGCTCACTGGCTGATCTTATATACTATATGAAGAGTAATGCTGAGGTGTAGTGGCACGTGTTAAGTAAACGAGCTCAGCATTTATTTTCTTTTATTAATTTTAGACTGATTCTTAAACATTAGTTGATTTTTTTGTGGTTTAAAAGTATATAAGCATCAGTCAATAGAAGCCCTTTATTTTACATAACAAGAGAACTCTGTTTATAATGTGACACCAGCTGCTCAATCAAAATGGGTTATATTAGAACTAATTTAATTTTACATAAGTTGATCTATTTGCATATTGAGTCTCTCTAGTTAAATGACTAGGTATTACTTTATAGACCGATCCTGCTTCAAGCTTCAGTATATGGACAATGCTTAATCAGTGTGTATATCAGGAAATAAACATAATCAGCAAGTCCATTAATGAAGCCTGAAAAATTTTGCAACATGCATACACTGTATGGATTAACAAGGCAATTCATTAGAAATCTTAATTATGAATATTATATTTTCCGTACATTTTATTTCATGATGCTTCCGATGAGTCTGCTCTAAATATACAAGCCATATATGCTTCCCAAAGTAGACAGTGAGATCCTTTTACATCAGGCACATCTATGTCTGGAAGCCTCTGAGGAAAACATGCTTTGTTATCTTCTGCCAGATAACTCGACATGCTTTCTTAAATAAACTAATGCTAAAGACTACAAAAAATGAAATGTAAATAAAAAGGTTGAAAATTAAAATCAAGCAAATAGTAACAAGTGACATTTGTTGCTGAGGATGCTGTTCTTGACCCTTAAAACACATTTTTTTACCCTGTTTATTGCTGAAATTGGCTATGAGAGGCCTAGGGCCTAATCCAAAGATTAATAAAGGAAAGACTCTCACTAGCTTCAGTGGGCTTTACATTACATTTTAGTCTGAACTGATTAAAACTCTGATTTGAAAAAGAGTTATTCATAAACAAATCAAAACACAGTTGTAAAAACGTATCTGCTCCTTCACTACCAACCAACCCAATGTACCTCTTCCTTGAGCACCAAACACCAGGGATCTGTGTCTATGAATAAAGACAGAGCTAACAAAGGGCCCTATCCCACCACTGATCTGCATGAAAACTTCCTAGGGAGCCTCAGCTGTGGAATTATGCCAGGCTGCGTTCCATAGTATTAAATGGGGCAGCCAAGGAATATGTCATCTCGCTGCTGGAAATTATTAAATTCATTGTCATGTAATAACAAATTACTCCTGCCCAGCCTAAAACTTTACACATAAAAATAAGATGGCTTCAGATCATAGGGCTACATTACTCACCAGACAGGTTGGTATAATGTGTAAGGGTAAAAGGAAAAACCCTCCGTGCTTAGGAACCGAGAAGTTGATCACAGGGTTGAAAGCTCAGGTAAATGTACTCCTTTTTTCCTAAAAGCAGCAAAGAGTTCTGTGGCACCTTATAGACTAACAAACGTATTGGAGCATGAGCTTTCGTGGGTGCATGACATGCATTTGACAAAGTGAGCATTCACCCACGAAAGCTCATGCTCCAATACGTTTGTTAGTCTATAAGGTGCCACAGAACTCTTTGCCACTTTTACAGATCCAGACTAACACGGCTACCCCTCTGATTCTTTTTTCCTGGTTCCTTCATCTTGCCTCCCAGGCTAGGGCTGCACCATTTACTGAAGTTCATACAGTTCTGGTTTCAGAGTAGCAGCCGTGTTAGTCTGTATCCGCAAAAAGAACAGGAGTACTTGTGGCACCGTAGAGACTAACAAATTTATTTCAGCATGAGCTTTCGTGAGCTACAGCTCACTTCTTCAGATGCAGAGAATGGAACACACAGACAGGAGATATTTATACATACAGAGAACATGAAAAGGTGGAAGTATGCAGGAAGAGTCTAATCAATTGAGATGAGCTATCATCTGCATGAGAAAAAAAACCTTTTGAAGTGATAATTAAGATGACCCATAGAAGGTGTGAGGAGAACTTAACATAAGGAAATATTTTCAATTAGTGTAATGGCCCAACCATTCCCAGTCTCTGTGAGTTCTGGTTTGTGACTCCAGTGTGGGAAAGGGAGAAGAAAAAAAGTGATCTACGTCTGTTAGCACTTATTTTTAATGGACGCAAACCTTTTTTTGCATAGAGTTCGCGCCAAACTCGTATCCTGCAGAGAGAACTTGAGTAGATTCCAGCTCAAAATATGCTGGGGCATCCTACATTCTATGCCATTCTAGGGACTCCCTCTCTCTCCCTTTTACATTTCCATTCCCAACTGTCCATATCACAATCATTACACTTGGATGCATGTGCATTTTCAGCCCAGTAGACCCCTTTTACGTGAGCTGTAAGCACAGACACTTATCTCTGGGGATGCAGTACACGTGATCATATTCAGGGGTGCAATGAACTCTTCCATCACTGTAGACATTATTCCCAATTTTGATTCCTAGAAATGGGGCAGGGTTGATTAAGGTGGTATCCTAAGGCCAAAATGGATTTTACGAGACCACAACTAAGGGAGAAATACCACCTCAATTTTAGTAGTACTGAGTAGTATTGTAATTGGGACGGTTTGCACATTTCCGCTTGCCACATTCTGGGCCAAATTCTGATCTCCTTTAAGACTATGTTTTGTAAGCTATGTTAGAGCAGAATCTGATTCCTTGCTCTTTTAAGTCATCAGAGTTGCAGCTCCTATTACTTGCAGTTTTAAATAGGACTTTATATGCCTTTTTAACATGTGTACGTTATTTCGCACATTAAGGCCGCTTTGATTTTTAACTTTGTAAAATTTTCAAAATGTTTTCAAATGAGTGTTGTACAGTGGTCAGCTACTAGCAGACATGCCAGGCAGTCCTCGTGTTAGAATGGTCTCTTGGTTACCTCCTTGACGTATAAATGCATCTTTTGGCCAGTACTTCATTTCTTACCCATTATGTGCACTGGTGATTAGCAAAGACAGATATAAATACAAAAATGCTTAAGTTATGCAACAGATTTGTTTAAATATTCCCAGTACCCTAGTCAGAACCTGACAGAGGATATTATGGGTATCTAAAAATGCCCTTCCCAATTAGAGTTCTTGTTGGAGAACATCACTGTATGTCACAATTGGTGTGGCAATCCCCAAGCAAGTGCTGATAAAACCTTTATGCCCACACCATCATGTGTTATAAACCATTAAACTATTATAGAACCTTTTACAGAACTTTAAACTTTTTATTGGGACTATCATATATTCCCATTTATAAAAGACAGGTTCCTACTATTAGTGACAATAATAGCTACCTCTATCTATCAATCTAGTACTTATTTGACTCTAGAAACAGATTATTATTAGTAGAAATGAATATTTATATTATTGTAGCACCCAAAGACCACTGTGATGGTCCTCGCTCGGGGTGGTTGGTAGGGGACCATCGTCTAGTGGTCAGGGCTTAGGCCTGTAACATGCAGGGGATTCTTAAAGCTGCCCTCCCTGGGTCACTGCCTATCCCAAGGTCAGAGTCTGGGTTAAGGTGGTGTGAGGGTTGTCTGCTCACCACAAGGCAGCTTCTGGTGACTGTGTATAGCAAAGTCACTTTCTTTCTCTCTCAGCCACTGTGACGCTCCTCACTCAGGATTGGTTGGTCAGGTAGTGTTGCCCATGACCTGTAGAGGGGTTGTTGGTAGGGGATCTCAGGCCCTGCCACTCCACCAGGCTCCAACCCAGGACCTTTTGAGGGCTATCAGTGATCTGAGAGCCAAGGCTGCTTCAGATTGCCATTCCTGAGCCATTTGCTATCTCCCCTCCCTTGTGATTGTTCCAAAGTCACTGTCCAGGTTAAGGTGGTGTGAAAGGTGTCCACTCACCACCAACCACCTTCTGGGGCAGCATGTGGCATGTTAGCTCTTTTCTCAGGTGGCAACTGCCTCTTCCAGTCATATGGTCTACCCTCCTGGGCCAGCTCAGTCCAAAGGCTTTCCCCAGCTGGGGTAGTCCAAACAAGAATAAAGAGGATTACCAAAGTCCAGAGTTACTATGATGGGGAGAGGGGAATGCTTTCGTCTCAGACTATCTCTGTGGCAGGTCCTCCCTTCCCTCAGGGCAGTTGTTTTAAGGAGAGTTTTCTGCCTTCCCTCCACTCTCCTCTGCTGGAGGTGAAGGTTGCAGGTCTGCTCTCTTCCCTGGGCTGCCATCAAATGAGCTGCTCCCTGGCCTTTTAACTCCTCCTCCAGTTGGTGCCTTTGCTACAGATGTGGCAGGATGGGGCTGGCTGGGCCCAGAGCAGTTCCTTAACCCTTTGTAGCCCAGGATGAGGTTTGTACACCCCATCACAGCCTCATTCAGGATTGGGGCTTCAATGTCTATATATGTATATGCATGTATAAACACATATTTACATACATCCTATTTAGAATACATATAATCCTCAACTATCTTACTAGAAGAGCAATTTACCTTTGTAAAATGACAGGACTGTGCCAAATCATCACTGCTATTGTTTAATCTTTAACATGAGGATTTGCAAAACTATCTTTAAACAAGATGTCTTTTGTTATCCCAGCACTTAAATCCCTGGTGGACAACTGTCCTGGCAACGTCTCTTCAAATCCACTAGCTTAACTTCTTCACCCACTGATCCTGTAAACCTTTCACCTAGTCATCATCCTGCAATCTTCTCCCATTTGCACATATGAATATATATTTTGTGCATGCAAAATACAGGATTGCCAGATGCTATTTAAGCACCGACATTTGAAAATGTTGCCCTAAGTGTCATATGCTACCCTTGGTCAATGCATGCAGCTCAAAATGACATCAGAGAGAGTTCTGCACACAGATTGAGGGTAAGACATGGCTGCAATAAAATAAACATTAATCTATGAACAGTGTTGTTCACCACCATAGGGCAATGATAGGTTCACTGTAAACCTTTTCCATCTGTCAAATGCACTGAGATGTTCTTATGTCTACATTAATATGCTCTCATATTTATAGCAGTAAAGTTTTCAAAATTATATTAGTTTACAAACAAAATATACCACATCTAAAGGTGAAAAAAAAGGGAAGGAAGCTGCCTTGAGGCTCAAATGGATGTTAATGAATCTGTCTTTGGTCCACACATGGGATTTCAACTGGTGGTACTGAGCACAATGATGGGGGCTATATATTGCTAAAGGCTGCATATAGTTCTAAGTAGGGCTGAAGAGGGGGTTCCTGAGGCTGGCACAGTAACATCCACCTGCCTCCAAGTACTGGGGGAGTATGGGCTGGAGCAGCCCATTACACTGTTTTACGGGATGCAGGGTGCATTCTTCAGCCTCAGCTTAACTCTGCTGGCTAGTCTAAAGGGTGCAGAAATGTGAATGTCCAAAGGAACTCGACTTTGGCACAAAGATCCCAATTGAAGATCATAGCACAAATAGGTGCATCAAAGCAAATACTGAACAACAGTATTCACTAATTCATTTGCTGATACAATAATAACTGAATAATTTAACTTCATATGATTTGGCCATCAACAGAGCTGGTTGAATAATGAAAATAATTACTGATGAGTAATTTACCACCAATTGATAATGGAAAAATGTATTCACCATTAATACATTGACAGAAAAAAAATAAAATAAGTATTATTAGGTCCCTGTTAATAAAATCTGACTGAATCTCTCCATGTGATATTGTCTGAGGTTTTAGTAAGCATTACAAAGAATTTGAAAGGTTACTGAGATGTTGTCACTTACAATGAGAAAACCTTAAAAGATTTAAAAAATGGTTCCACTTTTGTATCATAAAAGCACTGTTTCTTTAACTTAATGATAATTCAGAGCATGGCACAGTGAATGATCTTGCAACTGAAGCATAAAGCTGGGAATCAGGTGATTTGCTATGGACTTCTGGTCACATTGCATTGCAGGGCTTCCATTTCCCCATCTGTAAAGCTAAGCTAACCACTTGCCTCTTACAGAAGCTGTAAGCTTTAGAGCCCCACACTTGGAATTGCTGAGTACCCTTAACTATCTTTGCGTTGAGGACACACAGCACCCGGTAATATCATGTTCATAATTAAAAGAGGCTTATAAAGAGCTTTTTGATAATCAGAAGGTAAGCACTATATAGGCAACACTGTTACAAAGTATATTATTTCAGCTTCCCAAAGGCCCAGGTCTGTGAGGAGGGTTCTCAACACCCACTGAAGTCAATGATAAAGTTAAAGTGTGAATAACATCAGTCCCTGTTGAGGTTGCTCAGCACCTAACATAAACAGGCCATAACCTGGAGTAAAGAAGCATAGAGAAATGCGGTAGCTGGAGCTGTTACGCAGTCTTGACCAGAATAGAGATGGGCAAACAGGACGCAGAGAAGCCATTCTTTCAGGAATCTCAGCATATCTCCAATGTCTGGTTCCCAAAACTCCTAGTGGCAAGTAAATGTTCAGTCTTAGGAAGACATATTGTGCTGGTTTTAGTTTTTATTTATGCAGTCTTCAATGTAGGTCCTTGGAGAAGGAGCTGTGTGAGCAGTATAAGAATTTGCTCTCTGCCCGAGTCTGGGATTAGAGTCAATTCTTGAGGAAAAGTAGTTCCCTGAGAACTGAGCATTGGTGTTGGGCTGAGATTTCTGAAAGAGGGGAATGCCTGCATGCTGTTTGACTCTCTCTTTTCCAGGACTAATGTATATACGTTAACAAAAGAAGTTACTCTTAGAATAGACCTAAACTCTGCATGACTGATTTGTCCTCCACTGGACCTATAAAGCTCCAGACAATTGTTACAACTCAGTAGAGAGACCATGCTGCTATCAGAAATGGACACTAATGAAGAAAAAAGATACATTGGTAGTATGAAATATTATAATGTAGAAAACAATCAAGTTCTGAGAAGTAGTTCAGGCTGGTGCTTATTTTATTTTAGGTGTTCACTATAGCTATGTGGAGGTGGAAGTTCGATTTTCAAGATTTCAAAATTTGTTTTAATTCCAAATTTGAGTGAAACTCAAAAAATTTTAAATTTTCTGCAAAGGAAAATCCCCCCCAAAAGTTTAGTCTCAAGCTGTTACAGTGATTTATTTTGATTTTTATTATTTTGTATTATATTATACAGTAGTATCATACAAAATAATAAAAATAAAACAAAGTTATTTCAAACTGAAAAAAAAAAACAGAAAAAAGTATTCGGAAAATGTTGAAACCCTAACCCCTTAGAAAAAAAGAAAAAGAAACTCCAGCAAAATTGATCTGATTTTCCAAAGCATTTGTTTTTCAATGGAACAGCATAGTCTCCTACCTACTCTAGTAGGCAACTATTCTTAACTGTAATGCCTTGCACAAATAGTACACACAAAACTGAGACCTTATTATTAATGTAGTTTTGTAGTTCCCCCATTCCTTCCTCTTTAGAGTACAGTGTAGTGAATTACAATCCTAACTTCAGTTGCATTAATATGCTTTCGATTCAAGCATACTGCTGCTACTGCTATTATTGTGCACAATAAATGTTTATATTTTAGCTCTTTTGATTCAAACATTAAAATGCTAATTATTAAGATGTTTGCCTTTTAACCTTCTTTCAGTTTTACATTCTATTCAGGACAGTATTTTATTCACACAGTGCGTGATAATATAAACAGACTTGTCTTATTGACTTTAAATGAATAAATTACTATTAGTAGCTGTGCATTCAGTATAAACCTTAAAAACCTATTGAGTCTATAAGTAGATTCTTATGCACTACTTAAAATATCCACTGCAGGGCACCTATATATATTTCTTTATTTCTGAAAGCCACTTTCTTTACACAACAAAATGCAATGTTCTAAGAGGTGCTAGTGTTTGGAGGCCAGGTTATACCACATCAAACAATAAGGTCAGGAAAAACAGATCAGTCACGTTCAGAAAAAATCTGGATATTTGTGAGCTGGAGGAAACAGACACTGTAAATAACCTGCACTCAGACAATATGAACCTCAGAGTGTGATAAATCTGAAAGATCGTCATCTTGCTTTCAGTGCATGCAATCAGGTGTTTCAACAGCCGTAGGTGTGAGGATACCTCACAGGCTATTGACAACCATGGGCACGTGGGTCATTCCGTTATTTTTATTTAATTGAAATAGCCCCTAAAAGGCCTTTCTCAAAGGGCGTGCCTACCCTATAGCACCTCTTGCTGATTTAGCTCATTTTTCCCTCTCAGGGCCTCATAAGAACCCCACACAGTCCAAAAAGCCACCCACATAAAATAAAATTACTTCCTCAGCTCTAGGCTAAACATTTCTCCGAACACAGTCACACTTATGGTTCTCCTTGTTCCCCAGCACTTGTGTGTTATGTTATATATTTACATAGTGTTCGGTTTAAGATAAATATGCAGGACTGGATCAGGCCTTTTAGGCACTGCCCTAAAATGCACCACACTGGCAAGCGCTCCAGAGAGTACACCCTCTGAAGGAAGCATGGTGATTTCTGAAGGTACCTGAGCATGCAGGAATGCGGATGCTGTTCCTACTTCCCACTCCCTCAGTCTCGTTTACAGAGGTGAACTCAGTGAGTGACCATGCTCGGCCCCTTATGCAGGGGCATGAGGAGTCCTTGTGCAATTCTCTCCCTGAAGGCCAGCACAGGGGCAGAGCCCAGAGTAACCCGGGGAGTTCAGATATAACATGACTCAGTGATGCTGACCCTTGGATGCAGGTTAAATGAGTCATTATTGACAATATTTACTTCTAAAAATCTCACAGAACTCCCCTTCAATGCTGACATGAAAGTCAAAGGTATGTCCTAACCATCACCCCTGTAACCACTTTTTTTTTTTTTTTGCATTTGTATGCTAATCACAGGAGAAGCAAAAATAGACCTAGATTGGAAATCAAAGATTGGTTGTATACAGGTAATAGAGTGCTCGGCCATTTTATTTAAAGATAGAAGGCTCTTGAACCAGGTTTTATTATAGAACTGAGACTATCTATCCTTTTTGACACTTTTTAAATTAAGTTCTTCCTCTAATTTATGTTTTTGTCAGCTTTCTCTCCTTACCTGGTTTTAAACGGATTTTTTTCCTCTCTCTCTCTAAGTAATAAACTACTCTGGAGAGGGGAGAAATTTTTTCTAATGACTCTAGGAATTCAGATTAACAAAATGGCTCATTTGTATACAGCTACAGAATTATAAACCCTTTAGAAGTAGCCGAGAATCTGCTGCATTTTACCTGAAATTTGTTGCTTCTACACACTGCCTCCAAAATTCTTATTAGCTCTCCCTGCATTCTCCATTGGCACATGTTTAAGCAGATCCACATCTCTTCAGTATAAAATTAGAAGGTCAAAGTTAAACCAAAGTAATAATGTAGAGGTCAAAAACATCAATGTACTTTTCTTTCTTTTTTAATGCTGTGAAGGATAAACCCAACAAACCCTTGTACCAAAGCAGCAAACAAAAGCCTGTGTGAGCCTGGATTTGCACCACCAGTCATGTCTGACTTTTTACTGGCCACTCAATCTGCCTCCTTATTATTGCTAATCCAACCTGCCTCCCAGCATGGCCTGCATCCCGTTTGACTTCAGCATAGTTGTAAGAAGCTGGTTCAGACAAACCGAGCAGGGTAGCAGCTGCAGCATGATGTGTGGTGGCAGCCAGATAATCTACTGTGATGTCTTGGAGAAAATTTGGGACAATGTAATTTCCCAGTTTGACATGAACCCTTGTCAGGATAACATGCGCCTGTGCATAATATACACATACTATGCCTGCTGTAAACATTTATTTTTATATTACAAGAATTCAAAATGTACATATGCTTATTCATAAAGTGGACTAAAATTTTAAATAGCTCACAAATTTAAGGCAGCAATGCACATGTAAAAGAGTGACTGTCTCTTAAAGAATAATATTACAGCAGATTGTTGTTATTTCTTCCCTGTTTCCACCCTTTCCCTTGACTGATTTTAGTACCTCCAATGAGATCTTAGCAAATCCTTTTCACCAATGTGTCATGCTGTGGGAATTTTCTAGGGATTCCTTAAAGGTAAATATAAACAAGATGATAATCAAGGGGCACTGTTGTGAAAAGTGACTCTGCTTCCCGACTGCTAGGGTGGCCTTACTCATGGAAATTGCACAAATATACACTACACACACACACACACCAACTCAACAACCACACTCACTCAAATCTCTTTCATTTGGCATAAAGTGCAGTAGGTCTCCGTAAGCCTTGCATGGCTTCTGATTTAGCATAAAATACAGAACTACGGGTTTTAACATCTCTGACTTCTCCATCGATTTCTCACCACAAGCTGCACAGATACAGTGCTAGTACTGGTTCTACATGGATCTCTGAATTCACCATAGTTACTTCTGTGTCCAAGTCTACATATGAATGAGGCCAAAAAGTTTAAATTTTGGTACTTAAAGTAAAGCAGATAAATCTATATTTAGGCACCTACAACTCCCACTAAAATCAATGCAGTCTTCAGACACAAACCATGTACTTAGGACCCTAACTTTAGGTACTCAGGTTTGGAGCTGGCCTTCTTCCTTATGGAAGTTGTGAGATCCACAACTTTACATAATTACATCCTCTATCTATCATCAGAGCAGGTATCAGATGGGCTGCAGCAGCTCCCCAACCCTGCCTCAATTTTATATTGTTAGTGCATTATGCAATTATGCATACCCTTTCTGTCTATGACTTGTCTGTTTGTAGCATCCTCCATCCATGAGGAGCTGGAGTGAGACCACCACCTATGTCACATGAGGAGAAATGTCCTAAGGTCACTGAACAAACTATAATTTCCAGTCAATATTGCCTTGGCTGGATTTGAAAGGGTGACCAAAAAATGAAAGATGCTGTATGTTTGCTACAGTTATAGGAGGAAGAGACAGGATAAAGAGAAGAAGTAAACCCAATATACCATATTGAACTGTATCATACAACTGTCAGCAACACAGTTAAGATCCTCTCCTACCTCATCTGTTCTTTTAACTAAAATCTGACACTAGATGCTCCTTGAACTTTTCAAATCATCCTGAATCTGTAGTCACATAATTGTGAAACCTAGTGGGTCTGAGATTACAATATGGGATTGTGATGTATGGGGGTTATCTTTGGGAGGTGAAAGGTTGTCACCCAAGAATACCTTTCCTCTTTGTTACGTAAAGAGAGAGCAATATTTACAAGGAAATGACTATGAAACATATATGTGCATTACTAGCGTTGCTATGAATTCCCCCAAAATACCTAATTTCAAATGAGATCATGGAGACCAGTGCTAGTGAACGAGTGGAACTGGTACTTCTGGAGCTGAACAGACCTGTCACTGAAAAAGGCAATGCTACAGTGTCATTGTCTTTTCCATTTCATTCTTGATTCCTTGTCACCATACAGTGTCCCTGCCTCACTGCACACCACTCTCATGTGCCCTGTTTAACACCTGGGATCATGGCAACTGAAGAAATGCAGCTCGACAGCCCCTGCCCCTGCCTCATCTATCCCAGAAATAACATTCATCCTTTACCTCAAAAAAATGAGCTGTTTATCTGGCATTTGTTAGAGGATCCCTAGGGGACATCTGACTGCAGGCTTGCAAATGACAGGTAGGATGAACTTGCCTCACTTCTTTTTCTAGAATGAACCCTTGCAAGGACCCCTGCAGAGTCCTGAAAGTTTCCAGCTCAAAAACATCTCGGTAGCAGGCCCCTCATTTAGGGAAATGGTCTCTTTACTGTGGACAACATATGTGACCAGTGCTACTACTTAAGAGCATAAATGAAATGCCCATGCAATAGTATGACAAAGGCAATGGCAATGTTCATTATGTAAAATCCCTAAACTGTATGAACCTCTAGCTCTCACAGGGCTATGACAAACTTCACTATCATTTCCCTTTTCATCTTTCGTCTTAAACCATTATAAACAGCAGCCAGCAGGACCATAGCCTACTCCCAGATATGGACATTTGAGGCTAGATGACAGCCCCTTTGGGCCACCTCTGTAGTGCAAAAGTGTCCTTATGCAATAAGTAATATGATCCTGTACTTCTGTCAACCAAATCATGTGCCATCATTGCTATGACACACCCAGCTCTCATTGAGGCCAACAGAAATCAATACACTCAGTCCTGCCCTCTAAGAGTCACTCCTGCTCCCAGATAAACAGGGTTGTCTTGCCACATACCTTGCAAAATTGGTTACTACTCATGCATTTTCATTTGTAACAGGCAATAGCTAATTTTCAATATATCCTGCAATATAATCTGTAGATGGGGCTAGGATCAAGCTCTTAAAATAGTCAAATACAAATGTGTCCAAGCACAGCGGATTGTACCCCGATGCAACACTGTGTACCTTCAAAGAAGTATCAGTAAGGTGTTCCTAGATCTTGCTGATCCTTATAAATAATGTGAATTTGAAAATGGAAATGCATTTTGTTCAAATCACTGCACAACAGAGCAAAGTCACTCTAAAGGACATATTCCATCAATACAGGAAGGAGATATGCATATATCATTGAGCTGTTGAGTTGTATTCCATCCAATACATTTTTGCAATGCCACAGTTATGCTTAATGTTTATGGAATTGTGATGCTTGGAATATAGAAGAGCAAGGAGCCTCATTTTTCTTTCATATAGCATAATGGGAGTGGTGATGGCAAAGTAATTATGCATCTTGGTTGCTGTCTAGGTATCATTAGTATTAGTAACCGAGATACAATATGTAAAGCTACTGAGGTATTTAATGGCCTGGATGTTAGTGACAATAAAGTAGCAATAAAGTTGCATCCAGTTTGTTCACACATACAGTTATTATTAAGTGTGTGTGTCACTGTAGCTTAGCTCCGCATTTTCAGGATGTTATAACTTAGTCATAATAATTTGCTTTGGTCTCAAAGTAGACACAAAATCTCAATTTGAATGTGAATGTGTGTCTGTGTGTTTAAAAATATTTAAAAATCAATTCACACCATTGTTAAAACTTTCCCTTTGGAACTCTGTACGTGGATATTTTTACAGTCAAATTAAAATGCCATACTAAGACTAGAGAATGCCTAGGGAGTCAGTTGGCAAGGTTTAGTTACAAAGTGTGAACTTTTGCCTTTAAGGGTCCATGCAGAAATGGAGCACCCCAGGAGGACCACTAGGAAAGAACTGTGACTCAGAATTTTTACTACAAAGGTGGGACAGTAAATTGTGACACCCCTTTTTGAGGTGCAGCTTTCCGCTCTCCTCACTTCTGGACAGCTCTAGCAGCTGGGGGGTGGGGGTGGGGACAACTCTGTCCATTCTTCATCCAATTGCTTGTGGCAACAATACCTGATACACAACATTTGCTTCCCCTTCTGTGCCCCATCTACAATCTGGCTAGCTCAAATGTGACCAGGCAGAGATTTTGGGGAGAGGGAGTGAAAAGGGGTGTCACTCCTAGATATCACTCTAGACTTAGTCAAAATCTAACCTCTAGGGGATAGAAGTTTTTAGGCATGATCCTGACAAGGTGACATAAGTGATAAAGTAGGATTTGGGGAGCTTCAGATTTGTTTTGCTTTACTTTATATCACTGTAATTCCAAAACATTTTTAACTGGGATTGAGAATAAAGTTGAGTAACAAAGGTGGATGTTGGGAGGGTTATTTTTATTAAATGCAAGTTATTTCCTTTAGAAATGTGATTTACAGTGTAGAGTAGCTTCAACTGTTTAAAACAAAAACAGTTATTGAAAAAGTGCATGTGTACAAAGAAGTGAAAGGTTTGCAAAAGCACATCCTGGCTTCTGAGCAATATCACCATTAAACAATTTTGATCAAATAATTTCTTTAATTAGAGAATAAGGTTTCAATTATACCTAATGGCTTAGTTTTCTGCCACCAGCCTTTTCGATAAGGTGAGTGTCATCCAAGGCATTGTCACATCTCAAAGGAGTAATTAGTCATCCTGCTGGTTCAGAAAGGGAAAACATATGTGATTACACATGCGTGTCTTGCTCTCCCACTACTAGGTGGTTTCCTCATTAGAGCAACATGAACGAACCTCAGCTAAGCAGTCTTTCTACGCCACAGACACAGCATCACCCCCAGCTTATACCTGGGATAATTTTAATAGAATGTTATAAAATATGGTGGAAAAACGTTTAACCCGGAAAGGGCTGCTTTAGATGTAATTGTAGGATGAACTCTTTTGGAAATGGCTCTGTATATATTTAATGAAAACACGGTGAAAGAAGCTGCTGTTCTTGCTGCAGCTCAAGTCAATCCAAAAATGGACAATTATCTTGGGGTACACTATAGATCATGAATAACAGACGAAGGTTCAAACTTGTTTATGATGAAGGCCTTTGGCAACACAGACAAATTCCTAAACCACTTTTCAAAACCAAACCTATCAGGTTGGTTAGCAGTACGGCGATTTTATAGGCAGATGAAAAAAAGATCCTTTGAGCAGCTGTCACTTATCATGGCCCCCAAAGTTCCATTAAACCTTTCCACCAGGCCATTGGTTTGATGGTGGTACGGGGTGGCAACCAAGTGGTTCACCCCATGAGTTTCCCACAGTTTTTGCATGGTCCCTGCCAGGAAATTAGATCCTGAATCTGTAAGGATTTCAGAGGGCCAACCTACCCTGGCAAAAATGTCTGTTAGGGCCTGACACACAGTGTTAGCCCTGGTGTTGCCTACAGCTACTGCTTCCGGCCATCGGGTAGCAAAGTCCACTAAAGTCAGTACGTAGTGCTTTCCTCTGGGTGTCTTTTTTGGAAAAGGACCCAGAATATCCACAGCTACTCGCTGAAATGGGACTTCAATTATGGGGAGTGGCTGGAGAGGGGCCTTGACTTGGTCTTGGGGTTTTCCCACTCTTTGGCATACCTCACAAGACCGGACATACTTGGCAACGTCCTTGCCCATCCCCTCCCAGTGGAAGGACTTCCCCAACCGGTCCTTGGTTCTGTTCACCCCAGCATGGCCACTGGGATGATCATGGGCTAAGCTTAAGAGCTTCCCCCGGTACTTAGTTGGAACCACCAACTGTTTTTGCGGCTGCCATTCTTCCCAGTGTCCACCAGAAAGAATCTCCTTGTATAAAAGTCCTTGGTCTATAACAAACCGGGATCGGTGAGAAGAGCTGAGAGGCGGTGGGGTGCTCTGTGCCACTGCCCAAGCTTTCTGAAGGCTGTAATCTGCTTCCTGCTCAGTCTGGAACTGTTTCCTTGAGGCTGGGGTCACCAGTTCTTCCTCAGACTGGGGACTTGGACTTGGTTCCTCTGGAAGCGATGCAGGTGATGGGGTTGTTTCCGTTGCTGGTGAACCGCTCTCCGCTGGTGCACCTGAGGGTATTTCAGGCTCTGGCTGAGCCTTTTGGGTATGGCTGTCTGTTGCTTCTGCCAGTTCTGGCTCGCTGGCGCCCTCTGGCGTTGAGTTTGAAGCTGTGGTTGCAATTGCTGGTGCTGGTTGCTGTTCCAGTTTTGGGCCTGGGACTGGAGGTGCTGTGGCTGTTTCAGTGGTTGGCATGGAATCCAGGTCCACTACCTCTGTCTGGGTCTCTGGTAACACAGACGGGGCGTCTGTGGACGGCTCAGGAACAGGAATGGGTTTGGAAGCTTGCTGGGTTTGGCTACGTGTAACCATTCCCACTCGCTTGGCCCGCTTCACCTGGTTGGCCAAGTCTTCCCCCAGTAGCATGGGGATGGAATAATTGTCATAGACTGCAAAAGTCCACATTCCTGACCAGCCTTTGTACTGGACAGGCAGTTCAGCTGTAGGCAAGTCTACAGCTTGTGACATGAAGGGGTAAATTGTCACTTGGGCCTTTGGGTTGATGAAATTGGGGTTGACGAAGGATTGGTAGATAGCTGACACTTGTGCTCCCGTGTCTCTCCACGCAGTAACCTTCTTTCTGCCCACTCTCAAAATTTCCCTTCGCTCTAAGGGTATTTGAGAGGCATCTGGGCCTGGGGATCTTTGGTGTGATGGTGGTGTAATGAACTGCACTCGGTTGGCGTTCTTTGGGCAGTTGGCCTTGATACGTCCCAGTTCATTACACTTAAAGTATCTTCCAGCTGACTGGTCACTGGGTCGAGGTGGGTTACTGGAGACTGGTGAGGTGGAAGGAGAATAGAGTGTCTGTGGCTTTACTTGGTTTGTAGGTGGGGTCTTTGGCTGCCCTCGGTTGTAGGGTTTATTGTCGGTGTGCCCTCTGGAGTATTCATTCCCCTTGACAGTAGCTTTCTGCCACTTACATCCATCTGGCTCCAATCTCCCCCGCGTCGGTGAGATTTTTGGGTTTTCTATCTTGTATGTACCGTGTTATGTCCTCAGGAACACCATCCAAGAACTGTTCCATTTGTATGAGGAGGTGCAGTTCGTCTATGGATTTAATATTGGTTCCTGATATCCAGGCCTCATAATTTTTCCCAGCGTAGTAGGCGTGTTTGGGAAATGACACATCTGGTTTTCACTTTTGGGTTCTGAAACGCCGACGGGCATGATCCGGGGTTATCCCCATTCTGTATCTGGCCTTGGTTTGAAAAAGTTTATAGTCGTTCATTTTCTCCTTAGGCATTTCAGCTGCCACCTCTGCTAATGGTCCACTGAGCTGTGGCCTCAATTCTACCATGTACTGGTCTTCAGGGATGCTGTACCCAAGACAGGCCCTTTCAAAATTTTCTAAGAAGGCCTCAGTGTCATCACCTGCCTTGTAGGTGGGAAATTTCTTGGGATGTGGAACCATAATTGGCGAAGGCTTGTTAGGATTGGCTGGAGCATGCTGCCCAGCCTGCGCTAACTCCAGTTCATGTTTTCTCTGTTTTTCCCTCTCTTCCCTTTCTTTTTGTTGTTTTTCCATTTCTCGGCGGTAGGCTGCCTCTTCTTCTGCTTTTTTCATTTTGTGGGCCACCTCTTCTTCTTGTAATTTTCTGTGGTGGGCTGCATTTTTGGCATCTTCTTGTTTTTCTAGCCTTTCCATCTCTTGTTTGTGAGTTGCCTCATCTCTGGCCATTTGTGTTCTTAGTAGTTCTATCTGATTATCCATTGCTTCCAGCTGTACTGCTTCTGGTTTTTGTGACATTCTGGTTCCTGTTTTCTTGTGTTGGGGTGCCCTCCGGTGTTTATTGTCCGAACTGCTGGCTCTGTTGTCTCCTGGGGTCTGCCTAGCAACAGTGCCTTTTTCCCTTTCTTCCTCTAGCTAATCTTTTAAATGTAAAGTAAACCAGAAAAACCACTTTATTTGCATGTGTATTGTGCTGGGTACTTGACTCTCAATCGGAGTGCTATTGTCTCACAAAAGACTCTTTGTCAATCCTTAATGGTTCCTTGCTTAATATGCAAGCTACTGCCAGGAGAGAACAGAAAAAAAATTTCTCTCTGGTTCCTTTTAAAACCAAACCCTCTCAGCTTAAAAGCCCCTAGCAGAGAAAAGAAAAATATAATATTCCTACTGGCTTCTGGATTTTATCTATCCACACCATTGCACACCATGTCATAACATTTCTTCCCAGATCTGGACCTTAGCGTCCAAAATATGGGTGTTAGCATGAAAACCTCCAAGCTTAGGTACCAGCTTGGACCTGATATCGCTGCCACCAGCTAAGAATTATACAGTGCCTAGCTCACTGTGGTCTTCCGAAAACCTTCCCTGGGGGACCCCAAGACTCAGATTCCTTGAGCCTCACAACAAAGGGGAATAAACCATTTCCCTTCCCCCTCCTCCATTCCAGGTGTTCCCTCCCTGGGTTCCTGGAGAGATATACAGAAGCAAGCTCTGTGAATCTAAACAGAGGGATTCCACCCTCCCTGTTTCAAGGCCTTGAAACACAAGCACCGAGAGAGCTAACCTCTCTCCCCCCTCACTCAGAGGGTATACAAAGTCAGGCTTAGTAAATCTAACACAAAGAGATTTTCCCCCTGACTTCTTCCTCCCACCAATTCCCCGGTGAGCTGCAGACTCAATTCTCTGGAGTCCCCACTAAAGAAAAACTCCAACAGATCTTAAAAAGAAAGCTTTATATAAAAAGAGTGAAAAAGGACATAATATATAGTCTCTGTATCAAGGTGACAATATACAGGGTCAATTGCTTAAAGGGAAAAAATAAATAAACAGCCTTATCTAAAAAGAATACAATTCAAAACACTCCAGAAACTACACACATGTAAATACAAAAGAAAACAATATAAACCTATTGTCTTACTATCCTTGTACTTACAACTTGGAAACAGAAGATTAGAAAGCCAGGAGATAGAAAAATCACTCTCAGAGCCAAGATGGTCAGATCCAAGACAAAGAACAAAGAACTCACACCCAAAACCCAGATTTGAAAAAGTCTTGTTTCCTGATTGGTCCTCTGGTCAGGTGTTTCAGGTTCCTTGTGTTAACCCTTTACAGGTAAAAGAACATTAACCCTTAGCTATCTGTTTATGACAGCAGCACATTAAGATTTCAAGTGATATAAAAATGAATCATCCCAATAAACAAAAGGGACATGCAGTTTTAGGGGAATTTACACCAGATTCTATTATTTCTACTACTGAAAAAACAAGTAAAAATGTTCCTTGCTAGAATTAAGGAGAAGTTCCTGGGGATTTCCAGGTGCAAGGAGTTTGCAGAATTGTAGACTGTCCTGTATAGGTGTGAATATATGTATTACCATATAGAAACAAAATACTGATCCACCTGCGTAATACCCTGCCTTTAGCAGCAGCCAATACCTGATGCGTCAAAGGGAGGTTAAAGTTCTACATCACTGATGGGAACAAAGCCTAATAAGGACCAACCTTTGTTGAAGCAAAATATTTGATCAATGGGAGTTTTGCTAATGAATTAAAGTGGGGAAGGACTGAGTCTTAAATTCACACAAGATGGTCTTCCACCGGTGGTTCCATTATGGTGGTGTTGGGTGAAGTAAGGAAAGTGACTGGGGTGGAAATGAAATGTGAAGAGAGGTAGCAGGTGGGTAAATGTAAAAATACAGTACTTTTTTGTTCATTTAAAGTTAAGATTTTTCTGTACATTTTTTAAATTTACATTTTTTATACATTTTGTAAACTTTTGTGTATGTTTATAAAACTGAAAACATATAACATTTAGGAACTTACATCACCATTCACATCTGCACATTCTTAAAGTCAGAATCTAGAGCAAATGACATAAATCTTCAATTAACTGTCCCAGCACCTTTTTCGCTCACAAATGGTTGTGGGCAGAAAATCTGGATGTTGGACTCAGGCCTCCTTTAAAAAAAATAGTTTGTCCTAGACAGTTTGAAGTATCCACATGGAAACTATTTTTTAATTAGTACAAAATGTTCAAAATACCGATTGAATCGGGAACATTTAATACAACAAGAGGCCTTAGCATGTATTTATCAGACGCATCAGACACTAATGTACTTCTCTTGCCCTATGTTACTAATGACAACATATATGGCCTTGTGCAGCTGATTACGTTTAGTGTCTTCAAAGAATAGGTTAGAATGCTCTCCTATTTTGAAGCTGATTGGCACATGTGAGGATGAGTCAGAACATGAAATTCTCAGCAGTTTTCCAAATTCCTGGCACTTTGCCAGAAGAGCCGGCAGGCCATTGATTATTATTGAGGAATCCCCTGACAGTTCCAATCCTGAGGAAAAGATAGGAAAGGCTAGGCAACAAGCCAATACTGCACTCCTGCAAAAAACAAAAATCAACACCCTATGCCTAGTTATGCAGAAATTAGTCAAACCTTAGATACTGTTTCTGCCCATGAAATCCACAGTAAACCAATGTGAGAAAGGGTATAGCCTACACGTAGAGGGCCAGATCCTAAACTGATGTAACGCCTTGCAGTTCTAAAGAGTTATGCCAATTTATATCAGCTGAGAATACAGCCCCCAAATGTTATACTCATAGATTTTAGTACAGATCTACTATGTATGCCTATATGCTACAGTACATTATTTGAACCAAAAAAATTATGTTACTATAACCCACTAAATAATGCCTTTGATGCCGTAGTTTATGAGACAGTAGTACAAATGATATAAAGTCAGTAGTTGTCATTTTAATCACTTCAGTGCTGAATGATGTACCAAGTATGTGCATGAAAAGTACCCCACTAATGCAGCTGCATGTATATGCTACTGTATCTTTTGACATCTCATCCAAATGAATGAACAATCTATTCTAAGTTGCTGCTGTTGCTAGATCACATGCACATCCTCACAGCATCAAAAGGGTTAATGGTGTATTTTCATGCACACAACTCAGACACTTCAAAATACTGTTTCACATTTCTCCACAGAAACGGCAGCAAGAACACAAAGTCAATAATTATTTTAAAACCCTGCACTGACGGAAAAACACTTCCAGCTTTGCAAAATATATTGTTTGATTGTCTACTGCTTAAAAACAAAGAGTCTCCCTGGTTGCAGTTGCTGTGTAACTGCATTCTCCAGTTTAGCACTTGTGCTTGTTTCACCTTTAACTCATTGACTTCCACATCTTAGATGTCCAGGCTCCACACTTGTCAAAGTAAGATTCAGAACAGTATGCTGTGAATCCCTACATAGGGAAGCATTTCTTGTGCATGCCAGAGTACAGAAGGGAATTATAAGTAGTAAAAATACTACTTAAAAATACTGTGAATGCATAGTCATAAGATTAAAGTTTGGGTTTTGTCTGTGACAATATTGGTGTGTAAGGTGGCTCACAAAACTCTCCTTAAACGGTAAGTGATGAGAAGAGCATTTCCTCGCAATGATGGCAGTGAACACTTCCATTAAAGGCCTGAGAAACTGGGGGTGAGCAGGTACACTCATGAGATGCTTAGTGCTTCTCAGGATCAGGGCCTAAACTGACCAGCTCGCAAAACTGAAGGTCTTCCTGGGGCCCTTAAACTAGCCAGTCATTCTCTATCAGGAAATGCCTGAGCTAAAGGCAATTAGTGCCATTGTAAACCACTAGAGAGTTGAAATATGGATATGCAAAGAAAAATAATTCCCTTTCTATAGGCTGAAGTTATAAATTGCAGCTGCACATTGCCATGGATACTGTGACTCATTTGCAGCTCTGGTCTTCCCCAAGCAGTTAAAGACCAGTAGAGAGAGCAACCAGCACGAGAGCAGGAATTCCAGCTCCATGTGGCATTCGATTTACAAGGCATGGTTCTTTACTCACACTGAATAGCAACATGTTTATTCAGAAACCCTGAGTTAGGAAAGGATCCATGTTCAGCATGTTAAGGTTAAGCATGTGCTTAAATGCGGTCCTGTATAGGGATGAATTTAAGTACATGCTTAAGAGTTTTCCTGAATCACTATAAGGTCCTCTTAGGAGGTTCTCAGCACTTGATAGGATCAGGTCATAACTGCAAGGAAATGTTGAATATAATAAAGATGGCAGAATTGGATCCCTTATGTTTAACATATAAGCAAAAGATTTTTAGGGCCAGATTTTGGGAGCTGCTTTGTCCTGAGCAACTTTGAAAATATGACCCTTCCATTTAGATGCCTCAATGGGAGCTTCTGTTTGCTGAAGTCTTTTGATAAATCAGGCTCATAATTTGTAGCTATTCCATTTCTCTGTGACATATTTAGATAATTAACAAAACAAATAAAATACTTATTGCAGTCTCTGACACAGGACAGCAAACGTCAAATGACAGCAATTTTTTCTTTTTTTTTTTTTAGAAGATCAGTCAGCTGAAGGAGTAACAGGAAATACCAGATTTAATTCACAAATCTTAATTGTCATATACAGCAAGAGTTTGTTCAGTGCTTTAAAATAACATTACAAATACATCATTTAGCCAGTTTCACTTGAGACTGTAAATTCAGAAGTTAATGCCAGAATCCATAGAACTGTTTCTTCTCTCATGTAAACGTTAAACAGCAGTAAGCAATGTCTCAATTGCTTTCTTTAATATTTCAGAACTTTATTGCCAGAAAAAAAATCACTATAGCACACTTTGTAGGCATTAATAGTAGCATCTAATGATCAGTCAGAAAAATAATAGGCAGTGAAGGTGTAGACCACGGATATCTCCTAGAGATAGCTCTCGGTGTCTTCTACTCAAAGGAAAAACCCTGAGTTGAGGTAATCCATATACTGTTATCAGCATTGCCTAGACCACTGATTCAAAAACGTTGTCATACACATTGAGGAGAAGGCAAATCAAAGTAGTGAAACCCTCAAAATGTCCCCTCCAGATCCACATATGGAGGGGAGCCTGCCACTGTGGAGGTTTTAACAATTTACACTCTTTGCTGTGGAAAAACCTTGGTAGGTTCTGGATGCTGCTATGCCTGGGGAGCCCCTAAGAGCTGCTGTAAAAGTCACATTTCCATAGGCCAATTGGTGTCAGTGGAACTAGACAATGGATGATCCTTGCCTCCTGCAGATCCACTGACGGAGTGGCAATGCCAGATTTTTCTATGAATTAGGAACAAACCATGATGGAAAAATCAGTAGGAAACTCAGAAAACAACATGTACAGGGGAGAATAGAGCTTATAGTGATCACTCAGGAAAATGGAAATACATAACCTGCAGACACCATGATACGCTGGATCCTAGTTAAGATGGTCTGCGAGCTCAGAAACCATGTAGTCCACTTATACAACTAAGAACTGACAATTTCCTAAAAATACCACAGAGCAGGATTCATGTGAAGTCCAGGAACATGCCTGCTTGCCACAATGGCATTGGCAGGCAGGGAAGAAGAGGGATGGTGTAGCGTGCACCCATGAGCCTGGGAACATAAACCCAGTGCCCCATGGTGATTGCCAGGAGCGGCTTATCCTGAAGGAAAGCTGGGATTTTAACAATATTGCATGTCTTAGGAGATAACTTATTTTTCAGGATCTGGAGAATTTATTTTATACCATGAGGATAAGTTGAATTTTGGGTCTTTCATACTCAAAATATCCATTTAGTATTAGCATCATTGTTGTCATATAGGGAGTAACATAATGAAACAAGCTTTGGCTTCCAGTTCAATCCCAGAATGAACTGCAACGAAACTGAGACCTTAAGTACTACATGGGAATAGCTGCATCTAGTGTTGTTATGGTGCTTTCCCAGATAGACTTACTTTATAATAAACAATAAAATGCACAGTAGTTCACATTTATATGACTCCTTTCATTCAGTAGTTGCAAATCTATTTGGTATAAAAGGGGATACTAAAGTGAATGAAGTTATTCATGTTTCCAAACATTTGCAGGAATAGACCATAATAAAGGGGAGGAAATTATGATTCAAATGTAAGAGGCTGGTATGATGTATAAAACATAAGCTACCTTTAGGACCTAAAGTTACAGCACTGCATATTAGAAACAAAGGAAAAGTTTCCTAAATTATACTATAATTGCTATAATTATAGTAATAGGTTCTAATCTATTTCTCTCCACAGTAAAAGTTAAAGCAATCAAACAAAAAACAAAACAAACAAACAAAACAACCACTGATTTTCCTATAACACACTTGATACAGCTATACTAAGATACCAAAAACTGAATTATACTGATGTAATGAATACTCAGACATCCTCAACACTAATTTTGCATTAAATTTCAGCACACAAAGAGTCCATTTTATAAGTGTATTTTTACCATGCTTAATTACACTGGGTCCATTAATGGAAGACAGCAGATTGTAAGCTTTTGCAGAAATGCAATCAAAATTGTGCCAATAACTGGACTTTCTAGTCAAACCCAATTAACTTCTAACACCAGTTTTCCTAGTGAGCATCAACTTGATCAGAATCCATTTGCTATTTTAAATTGATGCATTATGAAAAGTGTTACCTTTTTGATGGTACGTTATGGTTAAAAATTTAAAATATATATATATTACAAATTCCAAAATTAATAATAAAATAATCATTTTTATTACATTTCAACATTTGAATGTGCTATAAATAGATGGCATTTTGAAGCATCAAGCAGTGTTGAGCTTCCTGCTGTGTCCCATATAGAGTCTCCATCACTATCATCACCCATGCATAAAATAATTGTTTTTCTGCTCTTACAATGGGACCAAGAAAACCCGGCATTCTGTTTGAAATGAAAATGAAGGCAACATGCTTAATCACATCATGATGGGTCAGCTGTTGTGTTCAGAACACACTCAGAAGCAATTCAATAAAAATATATATTTTACTATCTATCTCTGTAAATGCTACAAACTTAAAAAATATAGCAACAATATTATAAGATTTTTTAAAGTGCTTTATTCAAATGTCTCAACATTTATTATAAGATCAATAGAAAGATGTTTACAGGGCCTTTAAAAAAACCTACAGACCAGGAATTACAAGTGCCAAGAAGTGAGCAATTAGCATTATTATTATATTAATTAGTGAAATGTTTTATTATAAAATTGATGGATAGTAAATATGTGCATTATTTAAACATTAGTTTCTTTACTAAAATGTTTTTGAAGCAATCATTTTCTTTGATCGATATATTATTGCTTAATCTGCTAATAAAAGTAAATGTGAAGTGTTTCTTATAAATTGTTTAAAAAGTAGTCTGTTTTCACTCTGCCTCTGGAAATGTCATTGTGTAGCTAAGACAGTACTGCTCAGCTAGAAAACAAAAGATTTTTTTCTCTTTCTTCGTGGGGTACAAGCAGATCATTACATAAAATACTTTAAGCATATTTAATTTTTAGTTCTTGTTACAATAATGAGTGCTATGAGTGCTGCACCTAAGGTACAGATCAGAAAAGGTGTTAGATTTAATTAGATCAGAGACATAGTATAGTGTAATAGATGGTGTGCGGGAAATCTTGACTTCTAACTTCAACTCAACCATTGGCTTACTATGTTGGCTTCTCAGTTTGTTTAATTATATACACTTGTTTGATAAGAATGTTATGAATATGCATTATTTATGGCCTTGATCCTTCCAACAGCTAAAATATATGTGCATTGATTTACACATGTGAATAGTCTGCTTGAGCTCAAGTCAAGTTAAGCATGCATTTAAGTGATTTCAGGATCGAGGAAAATTTTCAAAAGCCTCTGAATTATGCTTATGAAAGTTACTTTGAAAGTGAGTTAGGGCTGGATTTTCAAAGGAATTAAAGATAGGACCTAGAGGGATTTTCAAAAGCCATTAAATGGGTTATGCATTGACTTTACAATGGAACCCTTGCCATGTCAAGGGTGTGTGTGGGGTGGGGTTGTCTGGACTAGTGGGAAAAGGGGTTGGGGTTCCTTTAAGGGTCTCCCCCACACTTTGACTTTCTTTCTGCATGTCTGCAACAATCCCACTAGGCACCTATCTATATCTTTAGACATTTAAATACCTTTGAAAATCTGGCTGTTAGAC
Source organism: Gopherus flavomarginatus (assembly GCF_025201925.1). Taxonomy (NCBI): domain Eukaryota; kingdom Metazoa; phylum Chordata; order Testudines; family Testudinidae; genus Gopherus; species Gopherus flavomarginatus. Next base: position 228,381,167 of record NC_066618.1, read on the forward strand.
TCTTTTTAGCCAGGTTTAAAACATCTGGCTCTGGTTTTAGATGTGTGTTAATATTATCTCAACCATTCTAAAAGTAGATTTTTTCCCCCTCTGTAACATACACAGCATGTACAGAATATATAATGTGTGGTGCTATTAAAGTCACCAATGCAGAGCTTCTTCAAAGGCAAATTTACCAAGTGTGACAGCCCTGCTCAAGCAAAGATGACTGAGTAGGTTGGAAGATGGATGCATACCTGAGGATATGCTACACAGGGAGCTATCAGAGGAAACAAGAACAACAGGGCATCTCAAGCTTCACTATAAAGACACATGCAAGTGAGATAGGAAGGAATTTGGAATTGATCCTGACCAATGGGAAATCTTGGGAGGTGATCATAACAAGTAGTGTGATCATCTCCACCAGGGTATCAAAGTCCATGACAAAAGCTGGCTCCTACATCTTGATGAGAAAAGAGCCCATAGGAAGCAAGCAGCTCCCAACCAAGACACATACATTTGCAACTGCCAAAGATCATGCAAATCTCTCATTGGACTATTCAGTCACAGAAGACATTGCAAACCATCTACTTCATAGACTGCAATTGCCACCGTCTCTTGCAGATGAAAGGATGCCAACTCCAAGGTGCTATTTTATGGGGTGTCATTTGAGATGCTGCCGCATGGTTTCACTACCCATCATTAACGCACCTCCCAAACTCATGTGCTTAAACCTCTAATAACACAATGCATGATCATGAAGCCTCCCCATATATAACCGCACAAAAACAATTTATCTGCTTAGATAGCTAGTAGTAAACTTGTTTACACCGAAATAAAACAATAATAATACAAACATTGCACAGTGTTTGAATGGGTTTCAGTGTGCGCTATGCTATTCTATAGCTAGTGAAACTCTGCTCAGGATGAAACTCTTTGTGAGAAAAGTAATAACTTCACTACAGCAGCGATCTACTCTACCATTTATATATTAAGTACAAAACGAGTATTTGGAACTACACTTCCAATGATACAGTACAGCTGGTATTTTACAAATATGCTTAATGCGCTAAAATATAGTGGTCCTCCAAAGTTTATTTTTTTGTTTTATTTGTATAAAGACCGAATTTTGTCACAACACAAAATTGTGGTGAGTCATTTCCATTGTATTTGTTATCTGTGGATTACGAGAGCTTAACATTGTGATTTATGGAGATTAGGACAAGATCAAAAATCCACCAAGTGGAGATATTCATCCCTAATTATCTTTATTATGACAGAGAATCATTGTTTTAAGTTGTAAAGTGGTAGACTCTGAAATGGCTGTGTATAAAATATTGATACTAGAGGGATGCTGTATTTTGACGGATAGCATGGATTATGCCTTCTGTATGAAACATAAGATCTGGCAAAACAAAAAAACGTTTTTCTAAGTGATATACAAAGTGACAAGGTTTTATTTAAGAAATACTAAAGATGAAGTAAATAAATAATTTCCCTTAATTATATTCCAAGACCAAGTTCCCCTGTAGCAACATCAGTCAGGAAAAATGTGTAATTTATAGTACTTATCATGCAATTAAAATGATAAAATGCCTGGAAGATAGGAGGAAACCAACTGGCTAACAAGAGCTACAAGTAGGCAGATATCCAGCATAGTCTCCTGCAACCCAATTTATAATGTCAAAATAACGTGCTTAATAATTTTTAAAAATTCTAAAAGTAACAATACAATTCAAGCAGTAGATCTACACAGGGATACCCAAGTGTTTTAGCTAGCAAAAGGACAGTGGTTGTTGTTTTGTCCCTTCTTTATATTTCACCAGTTTCTATCTGGGTTTCATTCTGGCCACTATAAATCACTCTCTTCCATGTAAGTTCAATGACATCTTCCTCTCAGCGCAGACAGTAGAACGTTTCATCATCCATATCTGTGCATGTGTCTATGGGACTCTGCTATCACCGTTCTGCTCAAGTGACTTCTCTGTGTGTACTTGTGGCTTCTTCTGGGTCTGGTCCTGCTTCCACTGACATCAGTTGCCATCTCCATTATTATTACTGAACCCTAAGGTGCGTTCTACACATCTCTGAGCACATTAGGACTGCTTCTCTACAAAGTACCAAAAGCCAGCTCTTGGTCCAATAAACCTTCTGACTTACTTTCTTGAAATATTATGCAAATTGCAGAGAAAACTAGAAACTCATAATAAACGTGCAATCCAGAGTAATTTATTTGGGCCTCAGTGGTGAGAATCCAACTGCTAGGGAGCCTATATACCAGGGGTGGCCAAACTTACTGACCCTCCAAACTGCATACAACAGTCTTCAGAAGTTCAAGAGCTGGGGCATGCTGGCCAGGGCTTCAGCCCTGCAGCAGGCACGTAGGGCTAGGAGCATCTGCCCCATCGGGAGAGGAGTCTTGGGGCTTCAGCCCTATGGGGCGTGTCTGCTGGAGTTTGGGGTTTCAGCCCTGCAGTGAGTAGGGGAATCTTGGGGCTCCAGCCTCATGGGAGGTGCCTGCTGTGGCTCAGGGCTGCAGCCCTGCTCCTGCTGAAGACCCGAGCCTCAGCAGATGCACTCCAAGACCCTCTCCTCCACTGGGCAGAAGGCTCAAGCTCCCCCCTCCCCAGTCTGGTAAGGGGGGTTCATGAGCCTCACTTTAACTATAAAAGAGCCTCATTGGGCTCACGAGCCACAGTTTAGCCATCTCTGTTATATACTAAAGAAAACTAGATTATGCTTTATATTTGAAAGGATTGGTCAGAACATTTTTGACAAAATGTTTTTTCATTAAAATATGTTGTTCTGGCCAACTTTTCAACAGAAAGGTTTCTGAGGTCCAGCATGGACTGTCTTGTCACTTTCAGAGAGACAGAAATAAAAAACCTGACATTTTGGAACTGAAATGGAAGTTTTGACAAAATTCTGTTTTCATGAGAATGTTTGAAAGGTTTTGGTCTCATTCCATGGCAGAACAAAAGCAAATTCTGAACCCTCAAATGTTGTTGCAATTTTGAATGGTCATTTTCAGGCAAGCTCTAATATTGTTTTCATGATTTATTAAGGGTTCTGTAAATGAATATTATAAGTGTGAGCAGTATACAGCTCACACTTATAAGCAGTATGTGTTATAGAAGCTTCTAAGCAAATGAATAGAATGTGTTATAAATGATTCCAAGTCACAGCAAGGAACAACATATTGACCTCTTTAACTCTGTAACAGTCTATAACAATTGCGTAAACATCTATTCAAACATTGAATAGTCATGTATAAGCACTCTATAATCTTTTACAAATGGAATGTCAATCTAAAGTGTGACTGAAATGTATTTACATATGTTCCAACTCAATATCAGGATGTCTGGTTAAATAAAAATATAGAATTTTAAGAGAAAAAAATAGATCTTGGGAAAAAGTGTCTGCGTGTTTCTGTCTTAGGCCAGAAGGAGTTAAAAGTGTCATTGAGTAGCATGATAAGCCCTGATGGGTGCTGTGCAATGATCTTAAATTATATCCCCCTTCTGGCTAAGTAACAAGCTCCATCCAATTCATGTCTACTCCCTTGGTCAGAAACTGGCCACTGTGCTGCTTTTGGGAAAACTGATGTGTGCAAAAAGATCATCCACAGAATCCAAACATTTAAAAACATCCTTGTTCCCCATTAAGTGTTATGGGAAGAAGTTTATATACATATGGAAATAAATGTGGTTTTAAATGAAAGATATACTTTCACTGATTTGTGTAAGACCTTAGGAGCAAAAACACAAGTAAATTATTAACTTGTAAGTGAGAATGCATTGGCTGTACCCAGTAGGAATAAAAGATATTAAGTAGATGTTTGGTTAATTGTATATAGGCCAATGTGCGTCTAAGGCAAAAGTTATTGTAAGATTCTAAAAATGTTTTTAATAAATTAAACCTCTCCACCTAATCCAGGCCTAGGGATACATACTAGATGTGGGTATATTTCATGAAGAAATAAACCAGGCTACTGCAAACTGCCAAATAAAGCTTCAGGGAAGTCTGGTTTTACTATTTGATTTTACCAAGCACTGTGCCTTAAACTAGTCCCAGATGCACAGTTCACATTCATGACCCTCATCTCTCCTTCCTACTTTATATGAGGTGATAATATCTTTTATTCACAAACCCCGGAATGATGTCCTTGAATGTACTAACCGTTTATATTGTTAAATCTTGATTATAAAACTCTCCCCCAAGACCTGATAAACAGGGACCAATCCAGCTTTACAGAAGTTCCATTAGCCCCGAAAACAATATCTCCATTTCAGCAGCCAAAAGCACCACAGGAGTATTAGCCATAAAGCAAAGGGCAGTGTTGACCCATCAATGGTTGATGAAGATATATCTGCTAGATTAAAATAGAAATATATACAAGTAAGAATTTAACATAGGTAGTATTATTTATATTGCAGTAGTGCCTAGAGGTCACTAACTGGGGAACAACTGTTCACATACACACACAATGAAAAGATGATCACGACCTCAAAGAGCTTGCAGTCTAAGGTCACTGTCCTGCGATGCATTTCTCACTGGCAGACACCGGCTCTGAGTGACTATAAAGGGGCTGTGGTGTCCACTCTTGTGCAACTCACTGAAGGACTGGGGCTTATATTTACCACAAGAGACAACAGATGGATACAAAGACAGAGAGAGGGGAGCACAAGATAACAAGACTATTACGATCAGCGTAATAAGCAGCAGTTACAGGAGTATATGTTTCTGAAAAAAGTTTAACAACCATTTTCAAATTGCACATCCCATCTTTGCTAATATATTAAATTAACAGTCTGTTAACGTCCACCATTAAGTTGTGAAAATATTTGCAGTTCACACCTCTTTACATTAACTCAAAGACAACTTGGCATTACAGCTCATAGCCAACAGGGCCATCCTACCAACCAGGGGCTCACAGATGCTGTTAGTAGAGAAGTATATCTATGCTAATGAAGTATTTGCAGGAGAGGGGAAAAAATTACCATTTTATGTAGATCATAATATAATGTTTCTGCTTAAACCAGTGAAATCATTTCCTCATTTATTATATTAACTGCAATTATAATAGCAGTATCAGAATTAATAGCTGTATAATAGCCATACAGTTATAATACTGAGATACAAAATCAATTAAAATTGTCAGAACTTCTGTTATTATCCAGGCATTATTAAGTTTTTTTCCCCTACAACTTTAATTTTCCGCATAAGAATACTAGAATATTTCGGCTTTTGAATAAAGAACTAGAGAGAATAAAATCACTGAGGTTAAATTTTAAAATTTTGGAAAAAAAATATTTCAGTTAACAGCTCAAACCAGTGGGTCTCAACCTTTTGCATATCATGACCCCAGGTTGGGAAGATGTTTCAGGGGCCCCACCCCTCTAATCAAAAGGAAAATTAGGGTGACTGAAACCCACTGAACCTGTTTGTGACCACCCTGACTGTCATAACCCTGAGGTTGAGAACTCATGATTTAAATCCATCTTCTTCCTTCTCCCCCCACAAGAGGTGAGGAAACATTATGAGAGGAGAAGGTGAGTAGTCAGTGTGACAGCAGATATTTATGTCTCTAAATTGTGGTGAAGGGACCCTTTTACAGCTTACACAAACAAAGGTCTTTGGGGACGTTTTCCAATAAGTAATAATAGGTTTAGAGCAAAGCCCTTGGAATACTTATCTGAACTTAATACAGGTGAATGTCAATATGATAAAAGAATAAGAAAAGCTCTATGAGCAGCTCCTTCATTATAAGGGTTTGTGGACTCCAGTGCCACGTGCTGCCAAAATCCACATCTAGACCTGATGGGTCAGATTTGATTACAGCTTGACCAACTAGCTAGGAATACTGAAGCTTCCTTAAGTGCATGCACCTAAGCAGGATTCTTGTGGCTGCAGCAAATTCAGACTAATCAGGTCTGGATCAAGAGTTTGGAGCGGTAGCATTTGAACTCAAGTTCCCATTAGCGAGGGATTTTTCTGGTTCGCCTGAGGAAAGCATTTCTACTAGACACAAGATAACTGGGACACTGAGAGTCCGGTGATTTGGGAGAGAAGGCTTCAGGATACCCAGGGGCAGTCCAAGGATCACAGGAAAACAAATCACTTAAAGAATAAAATGAGCTTTACAAAAAACCCCAAGATCTTGGAAGTCCAGACAGAAAAATAAATCAGAAATGTAAGATGTGGTAGATGTGGCAGATCTGGCTGCGAGGGGGAGCATATCTTTATGTAAGGGGACTGTTATCCCCTTACTAACATTCAGTGGGGATGTTTTGGTTGCTAGCTCCCAGCACTAAAAGGGGAGGGATCGATGGCAAATCAGGACCCTGAGACTGACAGTCCCCAGGAACAATGGCGAGAGGCCAATGCTCCAGGTCAGTCTGATTGACAGGGCGGGCAGGCTAATTAAAGAGACAGAAGGCCAGGGTGGGTCCTGTCCTCCGTGTGAGCTGGAATTGCCTGGGTCAGACAGAGTGGGGCTGAGCTAAGGTGAGAGTAGGGGCCCATGCTAAGCTGCTGGTAGCAGAGCTGCAGCCCAAAAAGCCAGAGCACAGCCCAGAGAGAGAGACCTGCCCTGGGAGGGGAGCTGCAGCAACCAGAGCCAGAGGGCCAGACAGGCAGCCTAGGAAGCAGGTGAGAGCTGAGAGAGAGTCACAGAAGCAGCCTGCAGAGCAGCCCTGCCCTGGGAGCAGAGCTGCAGCAACCACAGCCAGAGGGGCCAGACAAGCAGCCCAGGAAGCAGGTGAGAGCTGAGAGAGAGACACAGAAGCAGCCTGCAGAGCAGACCTGCCCTGGGAGCAGAGCTGTAGCAACTGGAGCCAGGGAGGCCAGAGAAGCAGCCCAGGGAGCTGAAGGCAGAGCAGCAGCAGCAGCCGTGCTGAGGCAGTGTGGAGCTGGGGCTGGAGCAGTCCAGAGCTGGGTGCGGTGAGCAGCTGGGAGAGCGAGGGGGGACCCTGGGCAGTGGGCCCAGCACAGGAAGACGCCTCAGCCAAGAGGCTCTGCAGGCCAGACTGGGAGGGGGATCATAACCTTGACAGAGCAGGGGTGACACTGGGGAGAAGAGTCCTGCCACCCAGAGCCTGAGAGAGTGTGTGGCCACCACCAGAGCAACTGTCTGACCCACGGCGTCCCTGCAGCACAGCCAGGGCCTGAGAAGGAGGCCTGGGACCTACAAGGAACAGACTGTGAAGTGCCCTGATGTCCAGAGACACTGTTTGTGATGGTCCCTGCCACAGAGCAGGGTGATGTGTTTTCCTTTAACCTTTCCCATTTTTCCTTATTCTTTTTTAAAATTAATTGTTAATTAAATAACTTGTATTTGCTTTAAATTGTATGATGTGATCAGTGGGTCAGGGAGGTGCGCAGTGCAAAGAGAGTACCCCAGAGTGGGGACACCCTAGCCCCTGTCCCGGGTGACCACAGCAGGGTTGGGGGTTGGGCCCCCCAGGAATCCTGGGCCCAGCCTTGTTGGAGTTACGAGGACTCTGCCAGACAGGAGAGTGGAAAGGGAGTCCTCAAGGGCAGGGAGCCCTCTGGGTAAAGGAAGTGGGAGCGAGGACTCAGATCCTTTCACTAGCCCACTTCACCGGGGTAGTGCAGAAGCCAGGAAAGTTCTCCACAATAGCGAGACCATTGCCCCGCTTACATTTAGAATACTCATGCAATATGACATAGTTTGCATTGTCTATGGATGTTGCAGATCAGGAATAAGGTGCATTAGTAGGGAAGGCAGGAACAAAGCTTGCATGGAACCTGCATCTGCACTGTGACTGACTCAAGATAATGTTATCACCTGCTCAGTTTCATTAGCACTAAATCAAATGTATGGAGCGCAAAATAAAGGTACTGATTCTTGATTTTCTCTTCTGCCAGATATCTGCTTTGTGCAAGAGAGGGGGTTGTGTCTGGGAACCGGTTCTGGCTCCTTGATTCTTAGGGCCAACGCAGGCTTTGACATGAGTTAGAGCTTCTTCTGGGCAGCTCTAAAATGAGCCACAAATGCAGGGTGTCATTATAGAGCTCTACAACACTGGAGGATCTGTTTCACCTCACCTGCTCCAGACCCATATAATGGCATAAGGAAAGATAGAGACACTGAGCCTGGAGGCAGCGCACATATGTCAGCACATTGTTCCTCTTAGGTAGGGAAATTGTTCACATGTTTGTAGCTAGGTTCCAGCCACTTTACTGTATTCCTAGCAAAGTACCATGACAGACTTCAACAATCCACAGAATGCACCTTTTGCAGGACATATATCAGAGGGAAAAAGCATGTTCCATGTACTGCCATTTTTGTCCAGGTATGCAGGTCTCACTATAGTCCTGCACTAGTTACCAGAATAAAAAGGAACTGAAGGAAGTATCCAGGTTAGTACACATGGAGTGTTGAGGGAAACCCCTAGCTTACGAGTCCCACATTAGTTGCACACACATGCCTGTCAGAACATATGGTTTTTCCACTCCCATTCTGTTTGTTTTTCAAGCTGAGCTGATTAACCTACGGACTTTGTACTCCTGAATGGTGATGTGTTCTATGGCAAGAAAACTACTCTGCACAAAATTGTGATACAAAACAGTTGTTCATTGTTTGGAGAATAGTTTCCAAAGAGTTTTGCAGAAAGGATGTGCCAGATTTCAGGGTATGTCTGTGTATTACAAGATCAAGTGTACAAGACTGATAAAGGGAGGGGGAGGAGCTAATACAGGGAGGTATAGTTTTTGTAACTATCATGGTTTATTGCTGTTTCTTGTTCCCTGTTGAAATGCCTGTCATGAACTTTCGACATGTGTACTCCTCTGTGACCCACTAGTAATAGGCTGAAATGTCGCACGCTTCCCTTTATCCTTTATCCTCAAAGAATAGAATGTCATCTACAGGATTGACTCAGTCGGTGAGGAAACTGGCACCCAGAATTTCTTCTTGAAATTAAGGTCCAAATCACCAACTGGCACAAGTCAACATAGCTCCATTCGCTTCAATAGAGCTATATGGATTTTTACATCAACTGTAAATTTACTCCTAAGTCTTCTATATGGTATGCTGACTCTCTTTTACTTGAGCTACTGGAACTGCTTTATAATAATCACATGGGAAATTTGGGGGAAAGTTGCATGAAATGTTACAGTGTTACTATTTTATACTTAATAAAAATTAAAAACGATGTACTGCTGGAGAGAAAACGTTCTAGCAATACAACATACCTTAAAAAAAAACAACAACTCTGGTTCCAGATGTTCAAAACTAAGGGAGTTTTGTTCATGTCCACCTCTTAAAAAAACCTACACAAGTACAAACTGACATCCATTTATACTGCTAAAGAACTAATTATTCTCTGCTATTGCATTTTTGCAGTAACTGAGTTTCTTTGATGTCTAAGAAAAAGACATTGCTAAACATTTAAATAAAGAAAAGCCATCCTCCCGAAGTATGTAACTAGATAACAAACTGCATACATAGGGTGGGTTCTTGCACAACTTGTTCTCTTTTCTTATGGTTGTTCTTATTTATCTTCCAGGGACCAGCAAAGCCTTGCAGCTTGGCAATACTTCAAAACAGAGCAACATATAATTGTTCCTGGTTCCCTGTTGACTATTCCCACATATTCTCCTTGTAGTATTTTCCCTCTCACCCGTCAGGGTTTTTTATTTTCTCCTTAGTGAGGCTTTTAGCTCTTTCTCTATACCGAGTGGGTTATAATGAGACTCATCTGGTCTGACTGAGTCAGCAGAAGAGCTCTGTTCTTCCATACAATATCTGACATTTTTGACCCTCATAGAACCAGAATAGGCTATAAGAGGCTTGAGAGATTCTCGCCCCCCCACACACACACATACACCCCAACAGGCCCTTAAGCCTGGACATCTTCTAAAAAGGTGGCTAGGGGAATTGATTGGAAATGTCAGTTGCATCAGATAATATCAGCATCTGTTATTGTTAGGTCTCACATTTAATTTCTAGTTCTTACATTCTGAACAGTATCTAAAATGCCAAACAACATGCTTGATTATTCAGAGGCCAAGTTTATTATACATACCGTGGTTCCTAGTCTGATTTTGCGCCACTAGCAGTTTTTGATATAAACTGTTTTAATACACAACTCGAGGACAGCATGTACTCAATTTGCCTGGCAGATGTGGATTAAAGCTGGAAAAAAAGGGCCCACAGACCTGGTTATGGGCTGGCACAGGCCCCATGGCCTCATGAAGTCCAAGGAGTCATGGAGGTGGAGAAATGTCCACTGGGAGTTTAGCTATCCTACATGGGGACTTGGAAACAAGAGAAAGCAGGGCAGGGAGCCAAGAATGCATGAACAGTTGTATATGTGGGGGAATTTGATATGTTGAGTGGGAAGGCCTTTGGGGTGATTTAATCTGTACTCCATTTGATTCACCACTGCTGCCTGGTATTTTGTCTTTTGACATCTAAGAGTCAGAAACCTATAACAGCATGCATTGTTTTATAAGTTAGTGTTTGTAAAGCACTTTGGAAATGTAAAGCACCGCATGAAGGATGAGGAAATATTTAACTGTGGGAATGAGGTAAGACATAATTTTTTGATATGGTAATAGGGAGGAGATAAGTACCTCTGCACAATTAAACTAGTCTATATTTTGCTTCCTGCTCAATATACAAGAGATATGTGTATGCCACGCTTTGCAGCTATAGCATCAGTTAGTTTTCAAAATAAAAAAACACTGAAAGACTGCACAGTCCACTCATTCAGGAGAGGGAACACTACAAACATGGGGTTATGAATAAGTGACATTTAGAATTTATGTAGCATGAGGTCACAATAGTGGTAAAAGCTCGCCACGTAACACAAAGCTGCCTGGGACAAGCTTTAACTTCATATGCTGGTATTTTAATCATTAATACCTTTTTTTTTTGGCATGGGGAGATGGAGGGGGAGTCAGAATTGAGAGAAAAGAAGGAGAAAAATACAAATAGGTCCTTATTTTCTGGACTACAGCATTCCCCTTTGAAAGATGTGCACTTCCTTTTAGAATAGCCAAAAATGCCCTGAAGGTATGTGCCACTCTGGAACAGAATGAGTGACATTCTGTGTTGTGCTTCAAAGAGGTAGAGCATAGAACTTGCACCTGGGGTGGGGGGAGGGAGGGCAAGGCAGCTTTAAGCCACCATTGTATGATCCTGATTCTCAGCTACTCTGGGAGCTGGGGAGGCCCTCAGCATAACTTAGACAGCCCTAAAGACCTAAATTACAGCAGTCTCCCAGGGCTGCCCTGTGGGCCACAACATGGCAAGGAATATCAGCAACACTGTGGGGAGTGCCACCACTCCTGCCCCATCCTTGGCAAGCCACCCATGCCCAGTTTGTCTTGGGAGGCAGCTGTAGGCTATATTCTGCAGGACCTTTGCAGGATCTTACAGCCAGAAAGTGGCCAGAATCGGGTGAGGATATCACCCCAGAACATTATTTTCAACTAAGTTCCATTGCAGATCACTATATTATGTGAAAATCTTTACAATGTGGTATGGCACCTCCCCTTTCAGTCTCCTTCACTGAAGTCAATGTCAAACCACTGTTGACTTCAGTGGTATGTGGGTTTGGCCCTTAGGAAGTACTTCACTGCACTATCATATTGAGTGAATTTGGTTTGTATGGTAATGTCAAGAGATCAGGGCTCAGGCCTTCATTGTGGTAGGGGACACACACAATAAAAAGACACTCTCTGCCCCGAAAAGATTACAATCTAAGGAAATTGATGGCATCAGTTTAGGAAAAGAAACTTTCCATGTTTGCAAAGAACAAAATATGGAAGAAAAGAACAGCTAAAATATTTGTCTGTTTTGATGTGTTAGTAGGTAAATTTATTAACATGCTTTGCACTTAGCCATTCATCTGCACATTCTGGATCCATCAGACACTGATGAGAAAGATTAGATTTGTATGTTATTGCAGAAAATTACAAAAATGAATATAGGGTAATTGGTAAACAGTTTGCAGCTGTTGCTGAAGAATTAGTGTGCTTCCCCTATATGCTGTATCAACCACATATAATTACCCAATGTCAGGTTTCACCTGAGGATTATACACAGTAACAAAGATATAGCAATGGGCACAGAGTTCAGGTTCAATGCTGCTTTCTTAATGGGACTAAGGCCAATATTACAGCAAGTTGAAAATCAGAATTTATATTCCTGAGGAAATTCTAACATCTTAACATTTCCTTTCATCCCAAATTGGAACAAAATGTTGAAAATTCTAAATTTCCTGCAAAACAAATGTTTTTTAAAACTGTTGTTTTGGAAAAATCAAAATTAGCTTAGTACAGTTTTGACTTTGATAATAACGAGGTGCTTTGACTTTATCAAAATATTTCCATCATTATTTGTTGAAAATGTCAATAACATCAATATGTTTCCACAAAGTGTTTCAATTAATCAGCATTTTCTGATGGAAAAACACGCCATGTGAAAATGTTCTACTAGCTCTACCCAACATAGTTATTACACATTGATAAATGAGGGATTTAAATGTATTGTGGGCAGCACTATATGCAATTAATAAGTATAACAGTCCTTGTGGTATTATAAGGTTTTTGATCCCAAGGGCTCCTTAATGTCAAAACAGAATGCACAAGCTATATTAACTCAAGCTACAGTTACTTCCATCTCATTTGTTATGCTATTTTTGCACCAGTTTAACAAGATGAAAACAAAACCAATGCTCTACTTAGTTTATTTATTCCTAACATTATTTATTGGTACCTGATGCAAATCAGAAAAGAAAATAAGGATGAGCCCACCATTAGTAAGCAATAAGTAAGATTTGACCTGCATTTTCATTTCACCTTTTCCTTATGAGAGATAGGTATTATTATTAACTTGTATTCCCGTAGTGCTTAGGGGCCCCAGGCATTGATCAAGACCCCATTCTGGTAGGTGCTATACAAACACAGACCAAAAAGATGGTCTCTCCCAAAGAGCTCACAATCTAAATATAAGACAAGACATAACAGAAGGATACAGATAGATAGTTCAAGGAAACAATGGGATAATATTAGTCAGCATTATAGGAAGTCTGATCTCAGCAAACCAGCGGCCTAAGCATTGTCCATTTATCTGTAGTCATCATAGAAAAGGAGAATTTTGAGGAGAGTTTCAAAGGAGGATAATGAGATAGAATTCTGGATATTCCTGGGGAGTTCCTCCCAAGTATGAGGGGCAGCATGGGAGAAAGCACTAAAATGCTTGTTTGAAAATGTAATACATGGTTGACAGAGGCTAGTATCATAGGCCAATTGGAGGTGGGAGTAGACATTCAAGAGTGAGTGACAGGATAGGTAGGGTGGGATAGGCCATGAAGGGCCTTGAAAGTGAAGAGAAGCAGCTTATGTTTGATGTGTTAGGGATGGGGAAACCATTGCAGTTTGCAAAGGGATGACATGATCATAGTGATGGGCCAGGAGAATCATCTTTTGCAGCAGCATTTTGAATGGATATTAAGGTGACCAGATATCCCAATTTTATAGGGACAGTCAAAATATTCAGGGATTTGTCTTCAATAGGCACCTATTACCCTCCACTGCCATCCTGATTTTTCACACTTGCCATCTGGTCACCCTAATGGAAATGAGGAGGCCAAGACTGCATTTGTCGATGGCCAGGAAAAAGGATGTTGCAGTAACTGAGACATGATTTGATCAGAGTCTGAATGAGAGTTTTAGATGTGTGCCTGGATAGGAAAGGTCATATCCTAGAGATGATATATACAAAATATCAACAAGACTTAGATATAGCCTGAATGTGAAGACCAGGAGATAGATCCAAGTCAAAGATAATGCCCAAGTCATGGACCATAGCGATGGGGAGAATTGTGGTGCTATTCACAGTGATTGAGAAAAGAAGTAGAGGGACAGTCTTGGGAGGAAAGATCCAGAGCTGTGTTTTAGTCATGTTGCGCTGGAGCTGACTGCTAGATATCCATGAGAAGATGTCAGAAACACTGGCTGAGATTTTAGTTTGGACAGATGGAGACAGGTCTGGAATAGAGATGTAGATCTTTGATGTGTCAGCATAGAAATTGTAATTGAATTTGTGTATGCAGTCAATATTACTCAGCTACAAAATATGGGGGGGAGAAAGAGGGACCTGTGAAACCCCACAGAAATTTGAATGAGGATGAGGAGAATCCTACAAAGGACATGTTGAAGGAACAGTTAGAGAGGTAGAAGGAGAACCAGGAGAGGATAGAGTCATGGAAGCCAAGGGAAGGCAAGATTTCAAGAAGAGCATGGTCCACTGTGTCAAAGGTGGCTGCCAATTCAAGGAGGATGAGGATGAAGTACTGGTTCTGAGCATTAGCTAGGAAAAGGACATTAGAGACTTTGGTGAGAGTGATTTCCGTGGTGTGCAAGGAATGGAAATCACATTGGAGAGGGTCTAACATTGAACTAAAGGAGACAAACTGCCAACGGCAATTATAGACAGTGTATTTAATGCACTTAGACATGAAGGGGAGATGGAGAAGTACCTGGAGAGGCAAGTGGGGTCAACAATTTTTTTTTAGAATGAGAGAGAAAAAAAAACATCCTTTTATTGTGAGGGGAAAGAGCCAGAGGAGAGTGAGAGGTTAAGGAGAAGAGTAGGGTGGAGAGGAACATGGGCACAAGGGAGATGAGGATGGATTGAGGCCACTGAGAGAAGTGGAGGTGTTAGAGGAGGAGAGCAGATGAGGAACTTCCACATCTGTGACAGGGGAGAAGTAGGAGACAGCTATAAGAGGGGATGGCAAGGCAAGCTGAAGGTGTGTGTGAGAGGACAGGAAGGCCACATATTTTGTTGATTTTCTCTTATAAGAAATCAGTGAGAGTCTGTGTGGTGAGAGAAATGGAGGCAGAGGGAGGGGAGGGTTTGGAGGAGTGAGTGAGAAGGTGATGAAAAGGAGGCTGAGATTGCAGGCATGAGGTTCAGTTAAGAGTAGAGTTGGTTAGCTAGGAAGATGGCAGAACTGAAAGAGGGGAGAATAAATCTATAGTGTAGGCAGTCAGCCAGCCATGGGATTTCTATCAGAAATACTCTGCCAGGCAAGACCAGGAGCAGAGGATGAGGCTTGGGGAAGGCTCATTGAGAGAAACCCAAATCCTGTAACTACACCCCTACACACATGGAGTGAAGCTCTGGTCCTATTGACTTTACTGGGGCCAGGATTTCACCCCTGGAATCTTACCTATCCTTACTTCAGCCTTCACCACCAGAGAGCTCACTGTGAGATCAGGACTTCAGTGACATATACAATAATATTCTGAGTCAGATGTGAAGAAGCCAGCATACAATTTTAGGAGTTTCTCCTGAGAGAGGCCTATTGCTGTTAAGTCCTCTCATACTGGTGGTGGTTAGGGTACTTTTGTTTCTTTTCCTGCTGCTTAAGAGCAAGCTATCACCTGACACCCTTTTCTACTACTGTTATTATTGCTCAATGCCTTGCCTACTCAAGTAATACTCCCAGCCTCCGCCCCCAACCCTCCCAGGCTAAGAACTATAAAGTAATGTTGTGTTCAAGAAATGAAACTGCTTTTATGGGAGTTGATAGTACTGGGGAGGGACTTCTGGAGGTTTGTGTTCTGAACTTAGTGTGGCAAGCATAACAACTTTGGATATTTAATACATTTTGTTACCATATTTCGTAGTGCAAAAATTGGCCCAGTTTTGAAAATGCATTACTAGAATGCAGATTAAATTACAGTATTCTCAAAATGCCAAACAGTTTAAAAACTAAATTGGTGGAGATGGCTTCTTTCAGGCTTTACCAGAGCACAGGGTGGGTACATTTTTATAAAATGATTAGCATGTAAGGGGAACATCAAATCTGTGCCTCTCACTGTTTCTACAGCTCAAAGGTCATCAGATAGGATAGAGTCACAGATGCCAACTTTAGGAAGGTGAGGTCTTGGGAAGCCATGCAAGCTTCATATGTCCCTGTCAGTACAGGTGCTTCTTCCTCAACCCAAGGACACTATTTTGGACCAGGTAGGTCCACCTACCCTCTGCAAGTAAAAGCAGGTGTCCTTGCTTATGGTCTTATTATCAGTCATTAGATATTGTGAAATTGAAAGCATGTGTAAAGCAGGCCACCAGACTGACCACAGTGATATATCATATTTTATCCTGCACACTTCCTGCTCTACTCACTGCACTGCATCTGTTATAGTTCATCCATTATTGGAGACATATCTGTTAGTTATCCTTGGGCAGATATCCATTGTAAATATGCTGCCAGATTTCACTAAGATATTCTGTAAACATATCTTGAAAAAATAAATGACTTTTTCTGGAGGAAATTACATTCTCTGTTTTAAACAAAGCTGTCCAAGCTCAATTTTACTTACCCCCCATTCTAGAAGGTCTCTCTATGGCATTAAGATGTACAGCCCTGCCCTAAAATACATATACTTACTTTGTAAGTAATCAGTTATGCCATCCAGGCCACCCTATGCCAGCATATATTTCACAATTCATTTGTGGAGTCAGAGGAGAGGTGTTATAATTGCTCTCTCTCTCTCTCTACGTCACACACAGTAAAGCTGATACGCACTCAGGTGACTTTTACAAAACTGTGTAACTCATGCATATGACATGTCTCCATAGTTGTGAATTTTGAGAATCTGTCTTTGCAAGAAGCTGATTCTGACAGACTCGGCAGTGGCTGCTGTCTAATGTGTCAACGTGAGTGTGTGCGTGCGCGCATATGTGTGTGTGTGTGTGTGTGTATAAAAAACATTCCAGAAAAAGTTTCAGAAATAAATCACACTTTAGATGAGATAGCTGGGAGGACAGTAGTCTTGCAGCAGTTATGCTGGACAGGTTGAATCTATGTATTTATCTAAAAAGGTATAGAAAAGTCAGGCAGCTTCATTGTACTGTTAGAGCTATGCATTATTACAGGAAGAGCTGTTAGTGCCACCAATATTAAAGGTTGCCAACACTTCCTATTAAAAGATCTTCTTTTCAGTTGCTTACACCTTTGCCAGACTTCAACTGTTTGGGCTGAAATTTTCCATGCTGAGTGTCTGCCTCAGGGCAAAGGGTTTTGGGGGGGACAATTTCCACCAAAATTGTTCACCCACTTCGCAAACTGATATTAGGGGAAATAAGTTGATTTGCCCATATTAAAAATGTCTTACACTGTTTCATTAAGAAACTCTAGCACCCCCATGCTCTGGAGCAGGAATTGAAATTTGGCAGGGAGTTGGCTTGTGGCAGCCTCTTGCCATTTCTATGAAAAAAAAAACACCCACACTTGGCCAAGTTATAAGCCCTTTGAAAAGTCTCAGTTCACACATTCTCAGTGAAAACTTCTTTAGTATTTTCCTGTGACCATGCAATTAAAGACTGCATCATAATGTGTGTGCACAAAAGGGCCGAATTAAAACTGCTCGGTCAACTTTAATTCTGGCATTTCCTGACTTTTGAATATTTAACTTTGCAATCAAATGTTCTTTTAGCATAGTTTATTGGGTGCAATATAAAGTATAGCGATAGTATTTTGAATCTCTGGAGTGTAGGAAACTACATAAACTGTTACCACTTCTTTCTTCTGGTGTTTGATTTCATTAGAACTTCTCAATGGAATTAGCCCTGCAAGTCATAGTCAACTGTTATCAAGTGCATGGTTTTATTATATCTGCATACACACACACACACACACACACACACACACACACACACGCACACACACACACACTTACTTTTTGTGCATGTCAGGATTAGAGATAGGCTTCCTAGGAATTTAAATTTGATTTCCACCTTGCTCTTTTAAACTGCAGCTACAATATTATCATCAGGGAGAAATCTCCCACACGTGCTTATGAACACTCTAGGGGGTAAACGTTAAGCATAGTGCACAGTAAATTAACCACAGCACACCCATTAATGCTAATGAGCGTTCCACAGTTAATTTTCCAGGCACCATACTGAAAATGTACCCGTAGGTGTTGGTTTCAAACCTGGCTACCACACATTTAAACTAACAAGAGGTGCTAGAAATGAATAGACCGTCTAACTCACGTGCCTATTATTATTTAGGATCAGCTTGTTGCTGACATGGACACACAAAGGCATAAGGCAAATATGACTCCAGTCCTATCTCCTATGCAGTGCTGTTGAGGCTCATGGGGTGGAGGGGTGGGGGAGGACATGAGCAGTGACTGCGTGCTCCCTCCCCTACCCAGACTGCATCTCCCAACATGCTGGGAAATATTGCTAGAGGGCTGTTTTTCTCTGTACTATACACATTTTACTTCTTGCTCCTGGTGCCATGTAAATATGCCCTTAGAGACATCAACCAGCGATCAAGGCCCCATTGTGCTAGGCTCTCTACAATCACAAGTCATGAAGAAGTCCCTGTCCCAGAGAGCTTACAAACTAACATTATCACTACTGGTTTGAATAATGGCATACTGTAGGTAGACAGGTTTACTCACACAGCTTTATCAATGCTCTTCACTTCTTACCTATAGCATCCGCTGGTGTTCTAGACCTTGTACAGACGGCCATTCATACATTTTTGTGTGCTGGCTTTGCAATGTACATACGTATGGTCTAGGATGAGACCACTGAACTCAGTTTCACTTATATGTATCATTTTGAAAATGTGCTACAGATTAAAACAATGTTTTAAACACACTACATTAACATTAAATCACCTTTAGTCTGAATATTAAACAGTTTCATTGGGTTCAGTGGGATATTGGATGCAATGATTTATAACATAATGGGTCTGTTAGAGGCATTTACATTATTAATATTTTATGTGGATTTTGATGGTATGGGCAAGTATTCTACATTTACATCCTTGAGTGTCGGTGTAAGCTCTGGATTTTCATTAGGGTATCCAAAAGGTTTTTCAAAGGCTGAGAGTACAGTGGCTCATGGAAAGAACAATTACAGTTTTAAGCACAGTGTAGGTGAAGAATCCATGGACCCGACATTCTGACATTAATGACTCCTGTTTTAGGACTCATTCATGCTATTAGGTCTGGCTATTGTCTGAAGCTGGGAATATACACAAAAATTACAGCTTCCTCTTTCTCAGTAGGAGAATGATATTGACAAATGATTAGAATATAACTCTCCTTAGTACTTTTTTTCTCCAAGTCACACCTGTAGTTTCAGCATTTCAGTTGCAAATGGGCTCTAGATGTACAATTGGAATTATTGTTAAAAGATGCATTTATATCTACTGTCAATAACAAACACTTTACAGGTTTTCTAATGACCTTTTCCTTTCATTTTTAATAGAATTCCCGCTATCACGTTCCTTCCTATCCCCAAGGCTCTTTCGAATCACTGAATTAAAGGAACCCCAGTATACACTGACAAAATATAGTTAACCCTTTGCTTATCTTACATTAGGATGACTTTAGAAATCAGCAGTGATGCAAAGAACATCATGCCAAAGTCATCAATCTCACCCCCACCCCATTGAACACAAAAAGATAAACTATGAATCACTGCAGATTTTAACTTCATGACAGATTGGAATGGTTGAATCAACAGAGAACTTCCAGTTAGAGTTACATTCAAAGGAACTTTCTTAAAAGAAAGAAGAAGATAGACTTCCCATATTCACATCCACCAGTCTACACTCATTCATTTTGTGAAATACCGAGCCAGAATTTTCACAACACTACAGCTAACTCGTAACAGGCTAGATTCTGCCACACTTTTTCATCCTGAATAGCAATTTACATGCATGTAATCTCATTGATTATAATAAGACTACTTGCAGAATAACATGAATAAAGGTGACAGAATTCAAGCCTGTATGAACAATGGTGGTATCAATGATTGCACTGTTGAAGGAACATCAAAGTGTTCAAGCCACGCAGGGGCAATATTTTCATGGCTGAGACCAAATTTATTTATTGTATTAGAACTTCCAATACTGGTAACCCCAAAGCACGGAGACTACAATGTGCATGAGGTGCTGAAGTCTAAAACTCTGAGAAAGTACATTTGGCATTACAGGGTCAATAATACACTGTCATTTTTCTTATTTGCCTGTTTGTGGGAAGCTGGAATATAGTACCATGAGGCATATGCTGCCAGGAAGAAACAACTGAGAGTATAAAAAAATGCAGAAAGGTAAAGATGCCTAATATCAGGAATTCTCTTACAGGAAGCATCCATCCAGTAAGAGTATTTCCTACCACTACATGTTATACCACTTGATAGCAAAAGGGGGGGGGGGGAAATCTGCTGGCACTTCAAACTAGCAGTGCAGTTATCCATTTAAAACCCTATATCAGATTACCAATACCATGTGATGTCTTATATAAAGCTGGATAACATTCATATCAGTTTGTATCCAGTACAAAGCTTCTCATAAATAAATAGGGCTAGAGGCATGTTTTGATGGCAGAGGGCAGCATTCTGCTCTGTTCTCATTGAAAGATGGCCCTGGTTTAGTAAAGATATGTTTTGTTGGCAAAAACTCTGCTATCATCTGGTTAAGTGGTGTGATGTTCAGACATGAAGCTCAAGCAAACATTTTAGCTTAATCTTAAAGGCAAGTGATTTACTTTGTAGCATTTTAAGGCTATTTATTTTACAGTGCAGCAGCTTGTTTGCCTGGAATCAGTGTGACTCACAAAATCTTGTCAAAAAGGAACATTAGAAGAAGGAAAGGAAGCTGTAAAAGGAGGAATAAACATAGAATGGGAGCTGGAAAGAGACTCAGCAAAGGAATAAAATTGAATGAGTGGAAAAGAGACGTGAGGAATTAAACACAAGAGAAAATTATATTGACTAGGAATATGTCCTGCAAAAGAGAAATTTAACTTAGGGCATGTTGTGGAATTCTTACACACCCTGGTGAACACTTGTCCATAGGAGCAGCCTCATAGACCTCAAGGGACTATTTGTGTAAGTGCTTGTCCATGTCAGGAAGAAATGGACAGTTTTGCTCTCTAAGTGTACTCATTCTTGTTAATTACCAACTCTTTGGGGCAGAGACCATCTTTTTGTTCTGCATTTGAACAACACCTAGCACAGTAAGATTTCTGGCCCATGACTGGAGTGCCTAGGCACTATGGGAATACAAATAAACAATCAAATAAATAATACTCATAATAAAGAAGAATAACAACACTATACCGAAGGCAGGAGGCAGAGAGTAGCAGATGACATAAAGCCCTGAAGAACTCTACGTTTGATAAATGTGAATAACTAGTTTCTGTGAAAAAGATTAATGTTTTTAACTACTGGATACTTGGCATTAATCAACCGTTTAACCAGCTTGTGATAAACATTTTTTATTTTGTTCTATTTACTTCACCCTTTATTTCACTATATTAGAAAGTGGGCCATTTCCCACGAGGTACATTTTGAAACTTAGCACCTAATTCTTCTCTCCTTACTCCTGATACAATTCAGTAAGTAAGGTACTATTCAGTGTAAGTGAGGCTGAAGCAGGGCCCTCAAGAATAGGAAGCTTGAAGCCATTCAAATATTCTGCCTTTCATATTAGCACTACTTTTCAAGTGAGAGAAAGATGAAGGTAAACAGTACAAAGCAGAGTACTATACGTACTCTCCTATTGCTATTTAAAGAAATAATAGGTTTTGTTGTTCAGCAACAGTGTTTTTTTTTCTTTCCCCTTGTACAAAGCATTCGACTGAGAGAGCGTATAAAATGGATTAGTATTTTATGCCAGTCAGTCACATAAAAGATCAGCCAATACCAGAATAACCTCAAAATATACATAGTAACATTTGATCTATGCTTGGGCCTTTTTTTTACACCTTCTAATAAATAAAACACATCTAATCACAATCCTGCGACTGTTATATTAATATTTTGGTAGGGTCAGTGAAAAACCCACCAATGGAAATATCCAAATAGCATGGTAATATTTTTCTTCTCAGATAAGTCTTTTCGGTTTCCTGTTTTCATTTTGCAAACCAAAGTTTGGCATTTTTTGTATCAGGTAATATACACTAGAGATGTCCTAAATAGCTGTTTAGATGCACTTGGGTCAACGCAAATCTTTTCTTCGGTTTCAATTAGAAATCATCCTGATCCAAATACTCTAAACTTTGGAGGTGCTCTAAATCTGAAGCTGGATACATAATTGAACTTTGCCATTGGCATATATCTTTATAATAAGCTGAACTAGAATCTCAGATCCACATATTGACTTCCTGCAGGATATATTAACATTTTGTGGCTCTGGGTCCTGTTTAGTAATAATTAGTGTTAGCTCATGCTCCCTTAATCTTGCTTTGAAGTTTAAGTTCAAATAAGCCCCATAACACATGCCTCTGACTTTAATGGGATTTGGGGGAGCTCAGTATCTAACGGGCCGGATCATCAGAATCAGGCAAAAATCATTTCGTTTCCTATCAAATCTTGTGAAACTTGATTTTTTTATATGATTTCAACATGAAACTATAGAGCAGCACTATTTTGGTTGAAGTGGGAACCTGATTCACTTCAAATCTGAGTGAACTTTTTGATGAACTTGGGTAAGAATGAAATTAAACCAGAAACCAGGCAAGCTGTATGTGGTATCTGCATTTTTTCTGGTTAACATTTAACTTTATTCCAATACACACAGTTGTTGTTTAACAGTGAAAAGTTTTTAGCAAAGTTATGATCATGCAGTTCTGCAGCAGTTGTTATTAAAACAGGATTAATATTCACTATAATATCTGTGATACCAGAGCTGTTGCCTCTTCCAAGTATAGGGAAAGCCTGAAGAATCTGCTGGTTAAAAATTGCTTTTTTAAAAAAATAGCAGCCATAATCTCTTTCCTCCAGCTAAATTAGGAAACTATTTAACAATGTGCATCAACACTACACACCAGAAATTTAGCTAGTTCACCAGGACTGAAATAACTACTTTTCCGGAAAGTTCCATGGGATCTTTAGTGACTACAGTCTTTCTGACTCGGTTTTCCTTGAACTCAAAACTGCCTCTCCCTCCAGCATGAAGAATTATGTAGCACGCTGTCAGGACATTAGGCTTATCCTAAATCACAGTAGAGAATAGAGACCCTCTTATCTTATCATGCGCTAGATTTTTCTTTTAAGTACTGTTTTAATCCACCTTAATTCTACTTAGTTTCTGCGATCTTACAAGTTCAGTGCTCAGTATGATTGCCAGCATACAAAAAAGTGAAAGTTGAAAGGTGCTAGAACCTATTCTACAAGAAAGGCAATGCCTGAACCCTCAGATGTGTTGCGTATTGATTATAGGGCAGTTATTTTCATTTGCAGATTTCCAATTCTCTTTTTATGGAAACAGCTCCCAAAATAATGAAGAATCCCTGAAAATGTGAAAACTGGACAAGACTACATTTTTAATGGACGGAGAGCACTTCTGGTTGGCTAGTGAGAAAGAAATAATTCACTAGAAAATGGAAAATGTTTATAGTCTAGAACATGGCTTAGCTCCACTGCAGATTTTGAAACTAGAATCTATCCTATCACAATGCTTTTTAACATTCCTCCTGCTATTGTACTAGTAGGTTTTAGTCTACCTGCACAGCTATGAGAATGAGTGGAGCATATTCCACGTGAACAGTGATGCCTGGCACCATGAGGCTAAGCAAGCTAGAGGAGCGTTTATGTGGAGCATCTTCAGTAGCATACCTTGCATCAACTGTTGTGGTGCACAGAGTGTAGGGGCAGCATTACTAGAACCAGATCCTACACAGACAGTTGTCTAGTGCAGAGGTGGGCAAACTACGACCCGCGGGCCACATCTGGCTTGTGGGACCATCCTGCTGGGCCCCCGAGCTCCTGGCCTAGGAGGCTCACCCCCAGCCCCTCCCCTACTGTCCACCCTCCCCTGCAGCCTCAGCTCACTCGCTCCACTGCCAGTGCAATGCTCTGGGTGGTGAAGCTGTGAGCTCCTGAGGCAGTGCTCTGTGCTGAGTGGTGGCGGTGGCATGGCCTGGGTCCAGCCAGATAGCATGGCTGTAGCACCACCAGTCACTAGTGCTCCAGTCAGCACAGTAAGGGGGCAGGGAGCAGAGAGGTTGGATAGCGGGCAGGGGATTTTGGGGCGGTGGTCGAAGGTGGGGGTGTGGATAGGGGTCGGGGCAGTTTGGGGGGAACAGGGGGTTGAATGGGGGCAGGAGTCCTGGGGAGGCAGTCAGGAAGGAGAGGGAGTTGGATGGGGCAGCAGGGGGAAGTCAGGGGCAGGGGTTCCAGGAGCAAGCAGGGGACAGGGAGAAGGGGTGGTTGGATGGGGCAGGGGTCCCAGGGCGGGCATCAGGAATGAGAGGAAGGGTTGGATGGGGCAGCAGAGGTCTGGGGGCGGTCAAGGGGATAGGGAGCGAGGATGTGTGGATGGGGCAGGGGTCCCAGGGGGGCAGATAGGAGGTGGGGCCAGGCCACGACTCCCTCCCCTAACTGACTCTCCATACAATTTCCGAAACCCAATGTGGCCCTCAGGCCAAAATGTTTGCCCGCCCCTGGTCTAGTGGGTCACTTCTACTGCTGCTCTCAGGGAGTTCGGGCAAGCTGGTTAAAATGTCAAAAATGACACTGATATCATTGATCACTGTAGAACAAGGATACTATTATGGGCCATTGAGTTTAAACTACTGCAAGTGCCACATTCTTTTAATGCTTATTTAGACTAGAACAGCAGCTGAGAAGACTATCTTTTCACATAGCAGGTCAGCCTGCATAGCAGTCTGCAAGTGATCTGAGAAAATATGTGATGATGTCAGAGCACATGTTGAGAGAGAGATGCTAGAACCATCACACAGAACATTCAGCTAGAAAGGGATTTAATAGCATCTGCCCTCAATTATCTTGTGAATTTCCTGCAGACCATTCTGAAAATGCGCCTCCAAAATTTAAACCAGATTAGACAGACTATTTCATTGACCAGAAGAGGAGAAAGCCGAATGGAAGAAAGAAACTTGACAATCATATCACACTGAAGTTTTGAAATGTCAGTTGTGTCTTTTGAAATTAAGACTAAGATTCTTCATTCCATGCGTAGGCACCGAAATAGTGCCCAAATTTTCAAAAGTGCTGAGCATTCAACAGCCTCTAGGAAGAAGTTGGGTACTCAGATTCTTTAGAAAAGTAAGCCACTATTTAGATGCCTACATATAGAATAAAGAACCTAACTTTAGGCATCCAGTTTTTTAAATTTTGGCCTAAGCTTCCTCAGTTCTATTAATTCTGTTTCAAGTGTGGAGATGGACTAGAGGCTCTCTCGAGGTCCCCTTCAGCCCTACATTTCTATAAAACTATTGTCATTTATTCTGAATGATAAAATTGGAGCAGCTATTATTTTTACCTCAAGTCTCAGGAGTATTCATATTTCCAGTGACAGCAAAAAGAAAGACTGAAGTATGCATTTTCTATCACTGTCATGGTACTATTTCTTAAAAATTCTTCCCCCTTTTCCCCGCATTAGATTACTCTACAGAGTCCCGATCCAGATAGTTTTCTGTTGATAATAATCACTTGTCTATCCACGGAATGGTCGCAATGTGCTAGTTCTACATAAATGAACATTCTTCTTGGGTGTGGGTTACAACCCAACACATTGGACAATGTGTCCATGGTGGCAGACTCCAGTTGGATCATATATTACTTTAGCCCTTCTGCTAGGTCTGTCTTTCACAGGAGATTGTTCAGCTTTCCACAGAACACTCTATTTTTATGAGGATTCTTCTTCTGTGTTCTTCATTTTCATCCTGTTGCATTTTGGCTCCCAGGTAACCCAAGCTCTAGTTCATTATCCTTAGAACAACATCTCTTTAGGTTACTCAACATGGTGATTTCCTCAGGATGGTGATAACATGAACAGAGAATGCATACTCTGTATCAGTTTAAGTGTCAGAATTCACAGGAGCTCTGTCCTCTGGGAAGCACAGAACATTTAAGTGGATAAATACTTTTTATAGAAGGTATTTCAAAAAGTTTTTTATTATTAGTCATGATTGTACTTAGTGAACCAGAGCAGGGGGCTGTGAGCCTGATTCTAAGAATGTTATTCCAAGTTCCCCCTGTGACCATGGGGAGGATAGGTAAGCATTCCATAGCTCAGTTTATATATCTGTAAAATAGGTATAAAATACATCACAGAGGTAATGCAATGATTGTAATGTAATTAATGTTTGTAATGTGCTTTGATGTCCTCGAATGAAATATTACATATTACATTGAGATCCTCAGTTAGGAGATATGGAGCAGTAAAAAATGGTATTACATTATTTATTATCTTTCACTTTAAAACTAGAAAATTAAAGTGTCTATGGGTTTTCTCCTCTTCCGCTGGGTTATTATTGATTTTGCTGTTCTACTGCTGCAGAAGGCGATACTTCTTGTTTAGTAGTAATCTGTCCTTGTCATAGCACCACCACACACCACTGAGGAAGTCAGCAGGAATGGAATGTGCTGCACAGTTCTAGGATGCCAGCCACACACTAGTAGACTGCCAGGCCCAGTACTCCATTTATTGCTTCTCTGTTTTATAAAGGGACTTTGCTTGTTAACTAACTGCTTCTGCTCCCAGCATAGTGGGAGCTCAGATAGAGTGGACGCACAGTGAATTTCAGAGCAGTTATATCCAAATGTGATTAATTTTATGACTTCTTGGTATTAGCAAATATGTTTATAAATTGGTTCAAAAAATTAAGCTCACAAAACAGTGAGAGGAGTAGAGAGGGAATAATTTATCTATTTTAAACATTCTAGCTGATAAACTAGACCACGTGCTCTTAAAAAAAGGATTAGGTTTAGTAACTGAGAATCTGGCATCAATCAGAGATGGTGGTATATAGGTAGACTGAGTACAAAGAGAGGTCCATTAGACTCAAAGGACACAGCAATGGAGCAATGGAAGCAGACAGGAAACCTGCACTAATAAATATGCCCACTGGGCCAGTGCCACTGCCTAGCATGGCATAGATACATACAGCAGGATTATACAGTAAATGGGGCAAACACAGTCCAGTCCATCTGTCATAAACACTAGGTCCAAAGGCCACAGGTGCAGATTGCAATAAAATGTAAAAATTACATCCAGGCAGAGACTACTTTATGTAATAGGGAGGGGGAAAAAAGAAAAGAGAAAAAAACACAACAGTGATTTGTTTCCAATCAATAAATGTTCTCCGAACAGCCTTGTTTGTCCTTGGCAGTCACTGTCTCTTCCTTCCCTCAGTTATTTTACATGTATAATGTATACTATATTTTTCAAAGGTGCCCAGAATATTCAAGATAGTTTATTTCCTCAGAAACATTTGCCCATATCAGCTTGATAATTGGGAAAAGGGTAGATAGATTTCAAGAAAGAGTCATTTCTCCACTCCATTTCAGACATGCCCAGTGTGGTGAGAATACAATATACATCTGCTCAGCTATGGAATCACTTTCAGATGTCATGGTATGTGCAGCTGGAACGGTGCTCAGATAATGAACAGCCAAATAAGAGAGTTAGCCGGAATTTATCTGTTTCCAGAAGTCCAGATAAAAGGCACTGTAATTTGGGTGCAGTAAGTACTATGCATGTACAAATAGCTTCTGCTTGTTTACAGTCTTCAGCTGCACTTCCAACTGATTTCTCATACTAAGGTATTATCCACAATATCTGCTTCAGAATAAGCTACGTAACACTGGCTGCATGCTCAAGAAAAACATATTCAAAAAGGGTAAAAAATGTCATCATTCCCTCATGTCAGAATAATCTTTGCCCATCTTGTGTTAAATGGCAACATTAATATATTGTATGCATCAGGAAGAGTGCCCTGATGATTTGGGCAATACAAGTGCAAGCAGAGTCTATTAAGGAGTATAATAGAAAAACATCCAAAAAAAGCATCAGTAGTAGCACTAATATCTCTCGAATAATGTGGTTTTACCGCTCACTACCAAATCTAACTGAAGTACTCAGTGAAATGTGGAAGTTTTTCCTTGTCCTTTTGTCCTTTTCCAGATATTTTTTGATGTAATAGGTTAAATTTATATAAACATTTTTCTAGGTCTCTGTCTGTTTGTTTCAGTTACAGATACCATCTCTTTCACAAAACCCTGATGGAAAAGTCCTATAGAACATAACAGAAAGTGATAACTCTTCTAGAGGTTTTTGAGTCATTCAGCAAAATTTAGTATAGAATTATATCCCAACTATAGAATTATGCTGGTTTAACAAACAAACTCACATATCATTTTCTATTTAATCATAGATAAATGTCTACAGAACCCTAATATATTTCTATACACTCTTGATTTCTCTCTCATATTAAATCTTGTAGGACTTTCCAATAAGAGAAAACAAACTCTACCCATCCTTCCCCTTTTATCCAGGAAAACATTGTTTGCTCCCTATAAGATGAGTGAAATTGTGAAAGTAACTCTTCAGTTACTTGCCAACAGATTACTAATGGAAATGAAGAGGAACAGGATGTACCGGGTTTTATTTTTCTTCTGTGGCAGATTCACTTGGTATATTCTCTTGCAATTGGGTAGCAAAGACCAAGTAGGGGTGAAGTAGATAATGATTATATGTTGCCATCTCTTAATTGAACACCCTCAAAAACCTTAAAGATTAAATATTACAAAAAAACAAATCACTGTATTTTTATTTTAAAACTACAACAAAGAAACATTTGAAGAATCCAGAGGTTACTGTAGTTTAAGTTTCCTGAAATTAAAAGAGGTCTAGATAACAGGAGTTGGAGTGGCCTGAACAAGTTGAGCAGCCCTTCATGAGTGGAATGGAAGTATTCACCTCATTTGCCCAAGAGCTCAGAGCTGGAGGAACAAATGTGGCTTCTTTGATAGAGGCTCTTCTCTCTTATAGACTATCAGTGTGTCTGATACTTAAGGACTCCAGTTGTAAGGTGCTTCCTCCGGTGCCTAAAACCCAGTACCACAGCAGCTCCTCGTCCCTCATGATTTGACACTGCAATGTTTCCCAGTGTCTCTGTAGAAACCCACTTGTCCTCTCTATGTTCCTAGTTCCTGTTATCCAGAGTGCGCTCCCACTCGGCAAAAACAGCTGCCCAGCAGCAAGCCACATCTCATGCTTTATTCACCCTGTGGATAAATAGGGCAGTAAGGACCAATCCAGGATCAGCTTAAAGGTGCTGATCCCCACCTTGATGATGCTGCTATGGCTGTGACCTCACCTCCCCCTTGGCTGACATTGCTTTTTGCTCATCTCTCCTCCCACCAACTTCTCAGTGACATGGGAAGTCAGGCTTAAGACTTTCCTCCCTGACTGCATCCCACTCCTGTTATGCTGGTGGGTGATCATGCAGCTGCAGGAGCAGGTACATGGCCATCTACCATGTGTAGAAGATACTCCAAAATATAGCTGCACTGGGTATTGTTCCCCCTGACTCAATTTCTGTCCCTATGGAGGAACATTAGAACATGAGCAAATATCTCCAGCAGGTACCATGTGTCATAACATTTCTTCCCAGATCTGGACCTTAGCATCCAAAATACGGGTGTTAGCATGAAAACCTCCAAACTTAGTTACCAGCTTGAACCTGGTATCGCTGCCACCAGCTAGGAATTATACAGTGCCTAGCTCACTGTGGTCTCCCCAAAACCTTCCCTGGGGGACCCCCAGACTCAGATGCCTTGAGTCTTACAACAAAGGGAAATAACTCCCTCCTCTTGTTTCCTTGTTACCTCCTCCCAGGCTCCCCTCCCTGGACGACCCTAGGAGATTCCCTGCTTCCAGTCCTTGAAACACAAGTACCAAGAGATCTAATCTCTCTTCCCCCTCACCCAGAGGGTATGCAAAGTCAGGCTTAGTAAATCTAACACAAAGAGATTTTCCCCCTGACTTCTTCCTCCCACCAATTCCCTGGTGAGCTGCAGACTCAATTCCCTGGAGTCCCCACTAAAGAAAAACTCCAACAGGTCTTAAAAAGAAAGCTTTATATAAAAAAGAAAGAAAAAGACATTAAAAATAGTCTCTGTATTAAGGTGACAATATACAGGGTCAATTACTTAAAGGAAAAAAATGAATGAACAGCCTTATTCAAAAAGAATACAATTTAACATATTCCAGCAACTACACACATGTAAATACAAAAGAAAACAATATAAACCTATTGTCTTACTATCCTTGTACTTACAGCTTGGAAATAGAAGATTAGAAAGCCAGGAGATAGAAAAGTCACTCTCAGAGCCGAGAGGGTCACCCAACCAAGACAAAGAACAAAGAACTCACACCCAAAACTTCCCTCCACCCAGATTTGAAAAAGTCTTGTTTCCTGATTAGTCCTCTGGTCAGGCGTTTGGTTTCCTTTGTTACCCCTTTACAGGTAAAAGAACATTAACCCTTAGCTATCTGTTTATGACACCATGTCTCCAACTAAAAGGCTTTTCTGCCGTTCCCTAAGCTTCACTCCTACACCCTGCCTTCCTTTCTCCTCTTCACTGCTACTTATGTAGATGTATTTATTCTGTATGAGAAAACTACGGACTTAAAAGTCTGTACCTAATTTCTCCCGGCCTCCTAACAGCCTCACTCCCAAACCCAGATGAGCACTTCCTGCACACATATGCCAGTTCATCCCCAAATGCCAATAGTCACATGAATAAAAACTTTTCCCCAAACAAAAAACAGTTCACACAAATTTCCATGAGAGAGAACAAAAAGTGGATACCAACAGGATCAGATAAAAACATGGTTTAGAATGCTACTATTTCCATCTCATTATTCACTTAGCACTCCTAGCTAAACATCTGTACTCATAATTTTTCTAACATAAATGTGCAGCCCCGAGAGGTTCAGACACTTTGTTTAAGTATCCAGTTTACACCTATGATGAAGTGGGAACAGTCTGTATTATTTTATGAGGCCGGTGTCTGCCTCAGTTTCCCCTATGCAGTGCATGGCTACTTAATGGGGGCAGGGAGGACTACATTTGCTCTCAAGGAAGGCTGAAATACTTAGGTGTGAGTGTGTCACCCATCTGTCTGAGTGGAGTGAATCTGTCATTAAAAAAGACTGGCCAAGGCCAACTCATATCAATGAAAATCTGAGAAGACAATAGAAAGCCCACTCACCAGGACATTGCCACCTATCAGCCAATGACCTGAGGGAGGAGTATTTCCCCACCTCTCAGTAAGGCAGCTGGGAAAAGAACCCCACTCGAGAACAGAGGACTGGGAAGTGTGAGGTGATGGGGATAACGGCTGGTTTCTGGAAGAAGCTTAGAGCTCTTTCACCTGGGAACAGACTAAGGAAGGAAGTTGGAGAGCGAGATACGGAGCACCCAGAAAGGGAGTTCACTGCAGTTTGGCTGGTGCTCTGGGCTGACCAGAATGGACTATGGTTTAATTTTCATTTCTCTCTGCTAACCTAACAACTCCTTATGCTGTATTAGGGTTGACAAGAAACCCTATTGCTTTGAAAATGCTGCTTGAGTATCACTAAATATTTTGTGTGGTGCATTAATCCCCAAAGTTTCTACCAGGTGTCTGTCTCAGTTCAGCACTGAAGAGAGCTCCTAGCTTGAAGCAGGAGTGCTGAAGCCCCAGAGGCTCACTTTCAGGAGGCAGCGAGGCCATGTGGCCTACCCTGAATGAAGAGTGAAACCCTTTGTGGTCTGACACATCAGAGAGGTTCCTCCAAGAAGCTGTTCCAAAGCTGAAGGCGTTGCCCCCACCCTGTGGGTCTGTGACAACACCCAAACTCCAACATTTCAGATTTGACCATCACAGTATTGGAACAACACTTTGACTTTACCTGTCTTATGTGGCCACATGTCTGATGCCTAAGCACAAGAGACTGAACCACTCTTATATCATTTAGGTTTCTCGCAATCTGATCCACACTGGTGAAAGGGAAAGAATGCCTCATCTCAGCATTGGCTATGGAGGAATTGCACATGTGTTGGAAGGGGATGGCTTGGATAGCTCTAATCTGTACTCCCCCAATGCAACTCTGCCAGCTCATGGGGAATAGAGCCACTGGCCTGTCCCTGCTTGACATATAGCTAACTCCTACCCTATTTCCCTTCCATGCACCTAGATAAATTATAGCTGCTATGTCATAGGTGTGTCTCTTCTTTTAGTACACTTGCATAGGACCAGCTATAATTTGAACCGCCATCTTCATTGTTTTACATGTAAGATATATCCAGTTCCATACATTCATATGAAGTTCTTTCACCTAGGGTTTCCTTTATTTGCAGTGCTGAGAGGCACCTGAATTACACTGCTCCAATTAAAAAAAAACAACACACTAGCACAATTGTTAACTCTTCCAAAGAAATTGATGTGGTTAAACACTTTTGTAGTGGCAGTGATGTGCCCTCAGTTGTGAAGAATGTATTCAGTCTATGCACCAAAGAGTGTGCATTGCATAACTTTACTGGGATTGTTTACAAGCCCATTACCATTACAGATACTGCTGCACAGGACCTATAATTACATTTATGCCTCATGAGCAAGCTGATGGAAAGAAACATTTGCTTAAGACTCCAATCAATGAACGTAGAACTTACACTGGTCTTTATTTTATACAAGCATAATGCTTTTTACTCTGGAGCATTCATTACAATTATTAGACTATGCTAGCAGAACTATATAGCAGAGGACTCTTGGGTCTCTGATCCTCTATTCTGGTTATGATTTAGCATATAAACCCATATGCTCTTGTGCCTAGACAGTGCAACACACATGACTCTCAAACCAAAGGCCATAGCTACTACTTTTGAGATTAATCCATCCTGAAGCCCTTGAACTGCAAAGGATCAATTCTTCCTGCCAATAAATGGCACAAATCATTCCTGTCTGGGATGATTTAGTTGAGGTTGGTCCTGCTTTGAGCAGGAGGTTGGACTAGATGACCTCCTGAGGTCTCTTCCAACCCTAATCTTTTATGATTCTATGATTTCACCACGTACAGTGTCTTAGTAAACCTCCTCTTGCAACACAAATGCAGCAATTTTCCAGCGTACAGTTTGTGGTACCCTCCATGTATCAGAGAGCTGGACCAAGTCCTGTAACTGCATATTTGACTAGGCTGTTTTTCTTAAATGGAATATAAAATACCTCTGGGTTGAGAACTTGGGTGCCAAGTTTCAGTCACTGAGTTTTTGAAACATTTTCAAGCAGGTGCAGATACCACCTGGCACAGTGTAAAGGAGCACAATAGGAATGCCTAAATAGATTAGACTGATAGAAACGATACAGCATCCTCACTGTGAACATACTGCTTATTGTAGTAAA
The DNA here is from genome assembly GCF_025201925.1 of Gopherus flavomarginatus. Lineage (NCBI taxonomy): Eukaryota > Metazoa > Chordata > Testudines > Testudinidae > Gopherus > Gopherus flavomarginatus. The sequence continues at coordinate 228,414,363 of NC_066618.1, forward strand.
AAATATTGTCAAGCTATTTGCATGTTCAGAGACAGTGACAAAACGTGTTTGCACCCTTGCCATCGGAATCAGAATTCTACAACACTGTCACAAGCTGAGGCTGACTGTGGTGAATTTCATTGTGCTCCTACCAGCCAGTAGCGGCTAGAATACCATTATTAAGGACTTGATTGCAAGATCAAGACCTAGTGGCCCATAATACTTAATCCTGCCATGAGTGCAGGGGAATGGACTAGATGATCTCTCGAAGTCCCTTCCATGATTCTATGATCCTTCTCTTGCATCGTCTATCCTTTTATGCCACCTTTCCCTTCCCCTCCCCTGCCCCAAAATATTCCCATGACACTCCTTGCATTAGAATCATGTTCCATTTACTCTGAGTTAGGAACCAGTTACAGCAAGGTCTGTGAGTTGCAGGGTATCTCAATCTACACGAATTTTCAGTGTTCAGAACCTTGCGAGGTGCCTTAGGCCTTACAATTAACACCTTGTCCTATTTTGTAATTTAGTGGGTATAGTTCATCCCTTGCATTACAAATATAAAACAAATACGTTTTATGTTCTCCACCATGGTCTTTCATCCCACCTAAAACACACACTGGAAAACTTTTCCTCAGTCACATAATTGGGCCACTATTACTGGATAATTATTTTACTTGTGGAACCATTTGTTCTGCTTATTGTAGTAAAAATATTGTCAAGCTATTTGCATGTTCAGAGACAGTGACACTATTACAAATGATTTTTAAACAGATGCAGAAAAAAATAGACTATTAAAATCAGGTTGCTTTCTAAAATACAAAATTTTATATATATAACATATATATAGACAAGGTTTTCTGATTTATCAATAATTTTGTTGTAATTCAGTTGCCTGTAAAATATTAGATATATGCAAATATGGGGTGTGTTATAAAAATACAATTGTTAAAAATGGAGATTTCCTCAGAAATAACTTGCATGTGTTGTAAACACAGAAATATTTATTTATATGCACTGGAAAAACTGAATTAATATTTGTTTTGGTCAGAGTTAAGGCTGCTGTATGAATTTTGATTTCTTACCCATACTTATGTATGAGAGCATTGCCTGAAGTTTTATGTATGAAAAGAGAAGCAGTTTTCAGTCTTTGTGAGAGAACCGTAATTTAGGATTTGTTTTATTGCTAGAGTTGGTGTCAGTTAGAAAAGGAGGTCAACAATCTCAATGCACCAATTTGTTTAGTTTTTTTTTCCCGGGGCTGGCATATATATTTACAGGACACTGAGAGAGGGTGAGGAAATAAATTAAATAATAACAAATTGCTAAGATTGTTCAAGCTACACAGGGAGATATAACACTGGAATACGTTTCCAACTGCTCTCAAGGGAATGGCAGAAATATCAATACTGCCCAAACTACTGTAATTATTGAAAAGCACCATTTCCTATCCCACGTAAGTACTATAAACAAGTGACTATACTACTAAATGCACTCATCTGAAGTAGCAGGGCCACCAGAAATAAAAAGGCTAATTTGATGTTTTCTTGTGTAACATGGGATATAATTTATTATGCAGTTATTTTTGCACTCTGTGGATTGATGCCCTGATTACAAGGGAAAAACCTTGATTAACTCAGTTGGTCCAAACCCTGGCATGTCCTTGTCTACATGCAGGGGTCTGCACTACTGCAAATACCCTGATTACTGACCACCAATGACTGAATCAGGCCTAATCCCAATTGTAGACAAAGCCAAAGTGTACAGTACATGTTAAAATACACATAATTCCAATATTTAAAAAATAATTTATTCCCTATTGGGCAATGCACAAAGGCCAAAGATTATTCCCCTAAACATATTCAACACAATACATAATCATCTGAATGTGGGGCTATGGGATACCCCAGCAATGTACATCTGCTTGACAGGGAAGGGTTTTAAGAAATGGCAAACTCAAGGAATCACAGAAGTTAGAAAGGGAAGAAAAAGAGAGATGGTAGAGTTAATACACCTATAAGTATGTGACAGACAATAGTACCCCAATCAAAGAAACAGCAAATATTAATTTGGTAACAGAGTACAACTTTTGCTGAAAACAGAGCCCTTCTGTTCCTTAATGATTTATAATTTAGAAGTAATTTGCTGTATAGGGTGTAGATACAGATAAGAATGGCAAACTCTTAATATGATATATATGTGGTAGAAGTACACCTATTCATTGATATTATTTTTGGTCATCTAGCGGTACTTGCCAGTACCCCTTGGTTAAGTCTATTGTAGAGATGAACTGGGCCCGTCCCAACTTCTCCAATAGCTCATCGGTGCGTGGCATTGGATAGTTGTCCGGACGAGTTACCGCATTTAGCTTACGGTAGTCCACGCAAAAGCGTATTTCCCCATCTGGTTTGGGTACCAGAACCACTGGAGATGCCCATGCACTGGTAGATGGGCGGATTATACCCATCTGTAGCATGTTTTGGATCTCCCGTTCTATAGCAGCTTGGGCATGAGGAGACACTCGGTAGGGTGGGGTTCTGATTGGGTGAGCATTACCTGTATCAATGGAGTGGTATGCCCGTTCAGTCCGTCCTGGGGTGGCTGAGAACAATGGGGCGAAGCTAGTGCACAGCTCCTTGATTTGTTGCCGCTGCAGACGTTCCAGGGTGGTTGAGAGGTTCACCTCTTCCACGCCACCGTCTTTTTTCCCGTCGTAGTAGACACCGTCAGGCCACTCAGCATCATCTCCCTGGACTGTAAACTGACAAACCTGTAAGTCTCTGGAATAGAAAGGCTTGAGAGAATTAACATGGTACACTTTAGGCTTTAGTGAGGAATTGGGAAATGCTATGAGGTAGTTTACAGCTCCCAGGCGCTCTTGGACCGTGAATGGCCCTTCCCATGATGCTTCCATTTTATGGGCCTGTTGCGCCTTCAAGACCATAACCTGGTCTCCTACCTTGAAGGAACGTTCTCTGGCATGTCTGTCATACCAGGCCTTTTGCTCTTCTTGAGCATCCTTTAGGTTCTCTTTAGCAAGGGCTAAAGAGTGTCGGAGGGTGCTTTGTAGGTTGCTTACAAAGTCCAGAATGTTAGTTCCTGGAGAAGGCGTAAACCCCTCCCATTGCTGCTTCACCAACTGTAATGGTCCCTTAACCTCGTGACCATACACAAGTTCAAATGGTGAAAACCCTAAACTGGGATGTGGTACAGCCCTGTAGGCAAACAGCAACTGCTGCAACACTAGGTCCCAATTATTGGAGAATTCGTTGATGAATTTTCGTATCATGGCCCCCAAAGTTCCATTGAACCTTTCAACCAGGCCATTGGTTTGATGGTGGTACGGGGTGGCAACCAAGTGATTCACCCCATGAGTTTCCCACAGTTTTTCCATGGTCCCTGCCAGGAAATTAGACCCTGAATCTGTAAGGATGTCAGAGGGCCAACCTACTCTGGCAAAGATGTCTGTTAGGGCCAGGCACACAGTGTTAGCCCTGGTGTTGCCTAGAGCGACTGCTTCTGGCCATCGGGTAGCAAAGTCCACTAAAGTCAGTACGTACTGCTTTCCTCTGGGCGTCTTTTTTGGGAAAGGGCCCAGAATATCCACAGCTACTCGCTGAAATGGGACCTCAATTATGGGGAGTGGCTGGAGAGGGGCCTTGACCTGGTCTTGAGGCTTACCCACTCTTTGGCATACCTCACAAGACCGGACATACTTGGCAACGTCCTTGCCCATCCCCTCCCAGTGGAAGGACTTCCCCAACCGGTCCTTGGTTCTGTTCACCCCAGCATGGCCACTGGGATGATCATGGGCCAAGCTTAAGAGCTTCCCCCGGTACTTAGTTGGAACCACCAACTGTTTTTGCGGCTGCCATTCTTCCCGGTGTCCACCAGAAAGAATTTCCTTGTATAAAAGTCCTTGGTCTATAACAAACCGGGATCGATTAGAAGAGCTGAGAGGCGGTGGGGTGCTCCGTGCCGCCGCCCAAGCTTTCTGAAGGCTGTCATCTGCTTCCTGCTCAGTCTGGAACTGTTCCCTTGAGGCTGGGGTCACCAGTTGTTCCTCAGACTGTGGACTTGGGCTTGGTCCCTCTGGAAGCGATGTAGGTGATGGGGTTGTTTCCGTTGCTGGTGAACCGCTCTCCGCTGGTGCACCTGAGGGTATTTCAGGCTCTGGCTGAGCCTTTTGGGTATGGCTGTCTTGTGCTTCTGCCAGTTCTGGCTCGCTGGCGCCCTCTGGCGTTGAGTTTGAAGATGGGGTTGCACTTGCTGGTGCTGGTTGCTGTTCCAGTTCCGGGCCTGGGACTGGAGATGCTGTGGCTGTTTCAGTGGTAGGCATGGAATCTGGGTCCACTACCTCTGTCTGGGTCTCTGGTAACACAGACGGGGCCTCTGTGGACGGTTCAGGAACAGGAATGGGTCTGGAAGCTTGCCTGGTTTGGCTACGTGTAACCATTCCCACTCTCTTGGCCCGCCTCACCTGGTTGGCCAAGTCTTCCCCCAGTAGCATGGGGATAGGATAATTGTCATAGACTGCAAAAGTCCACATTCCTGACCAGCCTTTGTACTGGACAGGCAGTTGAGCTGTAGGCAAGTCTACAGCTTGTGACATGAAGGGGTAAATTGTAACTTTGGCCTTTGGGTTGATGAATTTGGGGTCAACGAAGGATTGGTGGATAGCTGACACTTGTGCCCCCGTGTCTCTCCACGCAGTAACCTTCTTTCCGCCCACTCTCAAATTTTCCCTTCGCTCCAAGGGTATTTGAGAGGCATCCGGGCCTGGGGATCTTTGGTGTGATGGTGGTGTAATGAATTGCACTCGCATGGTGTTCTTGGGACAGTTGGCCTTGATATGTCCCAGTTCATTACACTTAAAGCATCTTCCATCTGATGGGTCACTGGGCCGAGGTGAGTTACTGGAGACTGGTGAGGTTGAAGGGTAGGGTATCTGTGGCTTTACTTGGGTGGTATGTGGGGTCTTTGGCTGTCCTCGGTTGTAGGGTTTATGGTCTGTGTGCCCCCTGGGGTAATCGTTCCCCTTGACAGTAGCTTTTTTGCTTTCTGCCAGTTCCATCCATTTGGCTCCAATCTCCCCCACCTCAGCGATATTCTTGGGGTTTCCATCTTGTATGTACCGCGTGATGTCTTCAGGAACACCATCCAAGAACTGCTCCATTTGTATGAGGAGGTTCAGTTCTTCCAAGGTTTGAATGTTGTTTCCTGTTAGCCAGGCCTCATAGTTTTTTGCAATGTAGTAGGCGTGTTTGGGAAATGACTCCTCTGGTTTCCACTTTTGGTTTCTGAAACGCCGACGGGCATGATCTGGGGTTATCCCCATCCTGTATCTGGCCTTGGTTTGAAAAAGTTTATAGTCATTCATTTGGTGCTTAGGCATTTCAGCTGCCACCTCTGCTAAAGGTCCACTGAGCTGTGACCTCAATTCTACCATGTACTGGTCTTCGGGAATGCTGTACCCAAGACAGGCTCTTTCAAAGTTTTCCAAGAAGGCCTCGGTGTCATCACCTGCCTTGTAGGTGGGAAATTTCCTGGGCTGTGGAGCAATATTTGGCGCCGGGTTGTTAGGGTTGGCTGGCACAGGCAGCCCAGCTTTTGCCAATTCCAGTTCATGTTTTCTCTGTTTTTCCTTCTCTTCATTCTCTTTTTGTTGTTTTTCCATTTCTTTTTGGTGCTTTTCCATTTCTCGGCGGTGGGCCACCTCTTCTTCTTCTAGTTTTCTTCGGTGGGCGAACTCTTCTTCTTCTAGTTTTCTTTTGTGTGCTGCCTGTTTGATTTGTTCTTCTCTTTCTTTCATCTCCATCTGTCGCCTGTGTTCAGCTTCTTTGATTTGTTCTTCGGCCGCAATTTTTGCCTTAGAAGTCATGATTCCTGTTTTCTGGTGTTGGGGTGCCCTCCGGTGTTTATCTTCTGAACTGCAGGTTCTCTGTTGCCTCCTGAAGTCTGCCTAGCAACAGTGTTTTTTGTCCTTTTCTCTCTCTAGCTAATGTTCAATGAAGGGAAACCAGAAAAACCACTTTATTTGCATGCCTATAAGTGCTGGTCTTGCCTCCTAATGGGAGGGCTATTGCATGACAAAAGACCCTTAACAGGTTCTTAATGGCTTCTCGCTTAACATGCAAGCCACAAACTGCGAGAGAGAGCAGAAAAAAAAATTCTCTCTGGTTCCCTTTTAAAACCAACTGTTTCTCTCTGCTAAAAAGCCCTTAGCAGAGAAAAGAAAAATATAATATTCCTACTGGCTTCTGGATTCTGTCTATCTCCCACCGCAGCCACCATGTAATAACCTTAGTCCCAGATTTGGACCTTAGCGTCCAAAATATGGGGGTTAGCATGAAAACCTCCAAGCTTAGTTACCAGCTTGGACCTGGTACCTGCTGCCACCACCCAAAAAATTAGAGTGTTTTGGGGCACTCTGGTCCCTCTGAAAAACCTTCCCTGGGGACCCCAAGACCCAAATCCCTTGAGTCTCACAACAAAGGGAAATAATCCTTTTTCCCTTCCCCCCCTCCAGATGCTCCTGGAGAGATACACAGACACAAGCTCTGTGAAACTACACAGAGAGACTCTCCCTCTCTGTTCCCAATCCTGGAAACAAAAAGTACTTTCCTATTCCCCCAGAGGGAATGCAACATCAGGCTAGCAATCCAACACACAGATCTCCCCTTGATTTCTTCCTCCCACCAATTCCCTGGTGAGTACAGACTCAATTTCCCTGAAGTAAAGAAAAACTCCAACAGGTCTTAAAAGAAAGCTTTATATAAAAAGAAAGAAAAAATAAGTACAAATGTTCTCTCTGTATATAGATGATACAACACAGGGTCAATTGCTTAAAAGAATATTGAATAAACAGCCTTATTCAAAAAGAATACAAATCAAAGCACTCCAGCACTTATATTCATGCAAATACCAAAGAAAAGAAACCATATAACTTACTATCTGATCTCTTTGTCCTTACACTTGGAAACAGAAGACTAGAAAGTAGAACTACTTCTCCAAAGCTCAGAGAAAGCAGGCAGCCAGAAACAAAGACAAAAACACTCAGTTCCCTCCACCCAAAGTTGAAAAAATCCGGTTTCCTGATTGGTCCTCTGGTCAGGTGCTTCAGGTGAAAGAGACATTAACCCTTAGCTATCTGTTTATGACAGATATATATGTGGTAGAAGTACACCTATTCATTGATATTATTTTTGGTCACTGAATTTTAGGGGTTTTATACTCCATATGTTACAGAAAAGGCAGACCAGGTGTTTATGCAATTTGGCTTATAAATAAAATTCACTGAAGCAACCCAGTTGGACTTCTACATTTTAGGACTTGAGAGCTAAAAAGAGACATTTAAAAAGAAAAAAGGAATGACCCTAGTTTCAACCTTTGTGGTACTTTTCAAGAAATGTATTTGGTCAGAGAAAAAAAACTGAAACAGCTAGTAAAAATAAATGATCACCAGTCACTATAAATGTGTTTTTGCAAAATTGTTCATACCTTTTACTCTCATGTATAAATGCACAGAAGCATGCAAAAGACAGGAAAACGTTCTGAGAACAGAAGTTTAGTTAGGGATAGGGTGACCAGATGTCCCGATTTTATAGGGACAGTCCAGATTTTGGGTGCTTTTTTCTTATATAAGCATCTATTACCCCCCATCCCGATTTTTTACACTTGCTATCTGGTCACTCTAGTTAGGGAAGAAAAGTGTTTGGGTTTGTTTTGTTTAAACTTAGTTTTTCTAAATACAGCCAAAATGAGGGGTGGAGATGGGGGGCCTGGGTGAACCTTCATTAGAAAGCTTCTCTCCATACATTTGTGATACATTAAGAGTAGTTTATGTTTATCTAGAGAAAAGTTAGGCTGTTAATTGAAGGTCCACTTAAAACTAGGTATTATGTGAGATTTCATGGCCCAAACAGATTTCAATATTCTTGGTTAACATTCCAGTCTGCAGAACACAGAGGATTTAATGCTCACCTACCTGCACTTATGCCCACATTATAGAAGAATATTGACTGTTTCCAAGATGATTGTTTCTTTTTACAAAGAAAAGGTGTTAAACAATCATTGGAGAACTCCTGGCCACACTGAAGTTAATGGCAAAGCTTCTATTGACTTCAGTGGGGTTAGGATTTCACCCAGTGTGTTTAAGGGGACAGTCTGCATAACAAAGTTGACTTGTCATACTGAACTGACCACTGGAATCTAGTGGTATCTAATATTTTTCATTGTGCTGTGGCCTTTACATAGGTCACAAGGTGACAAAATGAGAGGCAATCCACACAAAAAAAGGTCAGTTGTGCAATTATTTATTACTGGTGCCTCATAAGCAACCAGCGTAAGCCATAAAGCTCAACTGTTGAAATCTCTTGTAAAGTTTGCAGATAATCCCTCCTCAAAGACAGCCTGTCACATTTCTGCCACAAACGATAGAGCTTTTCACATAAGTCATCTGTTGTTAACGGTGTGCCACAAAACTGTGCACCAAAATGAGTTACAAAGTTCATAAGTGCTTGTGGCTGCAACCAGCTTTTGACAAAAACAAAACAAAACAAAAAACCCTGCTAAGATAACTTACGAAGTCAAAATGCATGGGATATTTTACCACAGCAAATGCAGTGTCCAAAATCCAATTAAGCTTTATGCAGTTTTGATCATAGGACCATAGGCCGAAGTTCAGTCTAGGATGCCTGAAACTACCATCTACATCCACATTTAGGTACATAAGTAAAAACATCATGATTTTCAGAGGTGTTGAGTACCCAATACTCCTACACAAGTCAATGGAAAGTGATAGTACATCACAGGATCAAACTATTAATTAATATGGGTAGAATTTGAAAAAGTGTTCAATGTTCACATAGCTCTGGACCCAGTGAAGTCAATGGTAAGCTTTCCCATGGCAACACTCTCACTAACTGCATGAGGTGCAGAGTTAGACCAGTGCTGAGTCAGAGTGCTTCTGAAAATCCCACCTTTTTGAGAGGTCACTTCCTAGCAGAGTTCTTTTTTTATCCCTCTTTGTTTAAATCTGTACAATTTCTCTGAGAATCACAAAGTACAACTTATAGCAAAGTGCTTTTCAAAAACCATAGTAAAAATAACTAACAAACAAAACAGGCAACATGTGGGTGGCACTTTTTAGATCTATGGAAAGCAGCTTCAACAAAAGTCCTTCAGAAATGAACTTTTATGTGGATACTGTACATGGCAGGATCTTTGCAGATACAAAGCCTTTGTTAGAATTGGAGGATTCTCTTTTCTTACTTTAGATCATTAAAGGAAACCATGAGCAAACAACAGTTTTAAAAAGTGATACTGAACATACTTAGATTTTACATACTGAATTTTAAGGACATTGTTCAATCTTGATTATCCAAATCTCTGCTACTTGAGATAGGATCATCACTCCTATTTGTTAACTTAATTGAAAATTTCATGTATTATCTGAAACTTTGAGTCTCTAGAATTATTCTATGCCTCCCACCATCGCCCTGCAAGACAGTCAGCTAATTGAGGTTATATTATGAACAGGTTAGACAAACATCTGGCAGGGATGGTCTAAGTATACTTAATCCTGCCTCAGTGCAGGGGGATGGACTAGAGATCTCCTGAGATCCCTTCCAGCCCTACATTTCTATGATTTCTATACTTTACCAGCAAAAGAAGTTTGTAAAAAAGAATTACATGCTGGCCTGTACAATGATCGCACAAAATAATAAATCTAGTGTCTCATTGCAAGCTGTCCTGTGCTACAATACACACGCTGTTGCTACTTAAAAAAACCTTCATTTAAGTGTTCTGTCATTATTAAATTATCTACCAAGTATTTTGAATCTACCTTGGTGGAGAAGACAGAAACATTTAGTATAAGTTATTGTCTTTTAACAGATTTTTAAAGATTTACAGCTGGGGACTAGACATGGAGTATAAAACACTGTGTTTTACTATGTAGCAGCTATACTTCCATTTCAGCACTCTGCACTGACCTCTACTGGTTTATCCGCTGTAAGCTCCAAAAATATGAAACCAGCCAAAGTTAGCCTATTATTGCTGAACTTTTTACCTCTGTTGGGATTTGAGTTTGATAAAATGAACTGGCTGTAGCATAACAGGGTATCAGTCATCACACATCCAAGGAAAGAAAAGTAAGAGGAAGTGGAGTTTTAAACCATTTGTGATGCAGTTATTTGTATGGAGGGTGAGACACTACTAAAGCAAATATATTAAAACCAGATCTAATAACACTGCAATTACAGCTTATATAACGGTATTAGCAACACAAACATCCATGATGCTATTTTGATTGTATTTAAGTGTGGTTTATTTATTGGCAACAATTTCTTGTTCATCTCTATTACCTAGTGTGTTGCATCCAGCAGCTATCTCTCATCTTATATATACATTTTAAGCATTTTGGCTTTTTGAGGCATGGACCACCTTTTTTTTTTATGTTTTTGTACAGTGCCAAGCACAAGACAACTCTGGCCCATGATTATATATTCATTGTCTGCAATCATTCATTTTTGACAGATTTTCACTTTACATAACACATTTGTCTCCAAGACCCTCTTCTGCTGAATTATTTGCTCTAATTAGAACTGAGCTGGCAACTTTACTATCTGCCCTTATCTACTACACACCAGTGGATCAAAGTTCAGCAGCAAGTCTGATGTTATAAAAGTATCACTATATCAAATCAAAGTCATTAACATGTCCCGTTGAAAGCAGTGATGTGGTTACTTCAGGTTTCTTACTACTCATGATTTATCACTGGTCTACTTATTCAGTCTCGCAACTATATTTAGACTTTTGTGCTTTACAGTAAAAAATAACCCAGGTTCAGAAGAAGTAAACTAGCAAACTTTTCCATGCTCATTTACCACAAAAAACATTTTCAGTATCTGCGACACTAATGCTGTGAAACTTTCCAATTTTCTAAGGCTATTTTTAGACTTCCTTGTTATATAACTCTTCATCTATGAATAATAGTTTTATGACTCATGAGAACTTTATTTTCTCACACTGTTCCCCAGCCAATCTATCAATGAGTCCAAAAGAGCTGTTTTGTTTTTTTTTAAGTCACCTGTGTTTGCTGGGAAAAAAAGTTCAGTGCAAGTATTGTGAAGTCTTTTTCTGTCTCTGTATAGAATAAACTACAGTGCACATTGTGAATATGTATGGGGCCTCAGATAATGGCAAGCAAAACGACCATTTGAAATTTTCAGGATCATGCCTACCTATTTGGTTTCTTATGTGTAACAACAGATGCAGTTTTTCTCTGTTTACACTTTTTAGATCCTAAACACAAATGGATAATCCAGATTTTAGCAAAATCTAAAAAGAAATCCCATACTGTACAACTAAACATTTCAGCTACTTTAGCACTGCTTATATGAAAACCATTTCCCCCTTAACTTCTTATATATCCTAATTTCTCTGTTATCTTTGCTTTTTTCCCACTTATCTCACCTGAACCTTGCATCACCAGATACTATGGTGATGAATGCTTTAGAAATGGCAGCAACAAATAACAAAATCAATAAGATTCAGCAACAGTTCGCACTTTCCTCTGAATCCAGAAGAAAGGCAACTAGCTTCCTTTGTAGTTAATATCAGTGTTGCTCCTTGAGTGACCAGCAGAGGGAGAAAAGGGGGTGATCATGCAGAGGGTAAATACTTGGGAGATTAATTCCCCAGGATGATTTGCCCTGGATCCAAATTAGTCCAGGTAGCGTCAAAACTACAAGCCATGGTTCCATAGCAAAATTTGTGGTGCTGAAACCCTGTATATTTTACTTAGTCAAAGCACTGCAGTCAATTCTCTCTCTCTTACCTTTACCTGGTGACTTTGTAAAGTTGCCTGATGGGTCATTTTCTTCTAGCTTTGTTGTTTTTTCCACAGTTCTGATTCTTGCACTGTTGCTTCTGAGACTTTTACAAACAACTAGATCCAATTTCCTTATTCTTTTCTAAAATTTCAAACAAAAATATATTGGAGTTTTACCATAAATATTAGATCTTTTAGCAACTACATTATAATAATGAGACTTGCAAATCAATATCTTTTACCTTAAAGCATGGAAGTACAGCATCTATTTATGACAGATTATAACTCACAAACTACATACATTGATTCTTCTGTACAGTGTGTTGACTTGATTGCAGTAAAACCATCCTCTTCTCATGAAAGGTTTTGAAACAATATTTTCTGTCAGCTCTACACAAAATATTCCACAACCACCCCAATATTTTATTTTTCCTTACCTCTGGTATCCCAGTGAGGTCACATTCTGTTAAAAACATCCTGCCAAGCTTGGTACAAAAGGGCTCCAAAGAATCAGAATGCAGAAGCTATGCAACTTGCTGACTAACTTTGCTCTGTGTTATTTACCAACTACACAAAGAAAATGCTGTCTATTCAAAACACATTTCAAAACTCTTTTCACAGAAAGTGAGTGAACAAACAGTCCCATGTCCTAAGCTGTAGTCACATCTCCCATGAGGCCCGGTGATAGCTGTGGGGCATGGAACTGAGTGACACCACTACCAGTCACTACAAGGCACTTTTGTAAACAACTTTGTGAGTGTGTGTGGAGGAAAACAGGACGGTGGGGGGGGGAGTTACTTTTTCCTCTGTCTTAACACTATGGTTTCTTGCTTTATCATCTCAGAATCAGAACTTCAGTCTCACTTTGTAAGTTTTGCTTGCTAAAAACAGATTTGTAGTCCCTGTAGTATGTTTACTTTTTTATCCAAAACCTTTCATCTAGAAATGGGCCTCAACTGAAAATTTTGAACAAGTTTTACATCTGGATTCAGATGCACTAGCCCCAGGGCTCAGATTTAGGTGTTCAGGGTTCCAGTAGGCCTATTACATCAACAAGGCCTCATTGTAAAATTCAGAACCGGATTTTTATGCCATGTCTTCCCATTCCCACCCCTCATCCCAAAGTTCAGGATGCTTGGATTTGGTGTTTCCCTTTGGCACATTAAAGAAAGAGGCCTTAGTTACAAAATTCAAACCTAAGTTTGGACTTTCAGTGCTCCCAAAGATCAGGTGGGCATGGAAATTCAGATCCAGCATTTTGATTTGTCTCATTATACTGGTGAGCTCTCAGAGCAAAATCCCTTCTAAAGTTTGGGGAGGATCAAATCTTGGGTTCTAGTTTAGGCACTTGTCTGTTTTTAACATTTATTTTTAAATAATCTCAATCAATTCAAGTATTCTTAATTTTACAAGGGGTTGTATCTCTCTCTGTTTTTATGTATGCTCTTCTAGCCTTCAGGGACTTGTCCCCTGCTAGTCACAAAGTTACACGTGGGAAATGATAAGCAGAACTGCTTTATTCAGCTCTTCCAGCACAGTGATCGGTAGACTTCACCATGCTAAATTGCTGTGAAAAAAAAACTTCCTTATGCTCAGAATAACTCATGGACAATGACCATTTTCCATCAATGGCAAAATCCAGAACTTTGTAGTCATTACTGCATTTGTAGTTCCATTCTTCTAATGACCAGCAGCAGAAATCAATCCCCTCCCACTTCTCCCCCCAGCCTCCATTTATTTCTTTGTAGCTTTGATCTATAAGGCACATGCTTCTACTCTCGCCTAGTAGTAATAAATGTTTTGTTTGACTTATATTTTTGAAGGTAACAAAGGTAGGTATTACATAACACCTGTTACTTTTAGGTGTGTGAGAGGACAACATAAGAATAAGATGTAGCAATGATCATATTTCAGTTATATAGAAGGCAGCATAATCTACTGTACCTGTCTTTAGGTTTGTCCATGAACACACTTATACACATGCTTTACCTCCATGTTTAAAACCTGCCTCATTGACATCAATGGATGGTTCATATGATTACAGTTAAGTACATGCATGTTTTCAGGATTGGAAACTAAGACATTTCCAAAGTACCTTTGTATAAAGAATAAGCACTATTTCAAATGAGTATAAGGATTGTTAAACTATTAAATCTGGTAACAAATTTTATGTACTGGATGACTCAGATGTAAATGGCATTTCAAAAAATGGTAAATTGTTTTTTAAGCTTGTAAGGTTTTCCATAGATAGGTTGTCTCATGCTTTACTGAATTGCATACCACTTGTAAGCACATGATACTTAAGCTTCCAAACTGTTAGACAAAATCTTGCAGAAATCAGTAACATTTGAAGTGGATTAATTCTGCAGCCAGGAACAGTGACTGACATGGTGAGTGGCCCAATCACAGACAGCCCTGTTCTTCATATTTTTCACTGATGCGTTGCAAAAGAAATATAATTATTTCTCATTGACTAGAACCCAATCTGCAACAAATAAAATGCTTTCGGGACCAATTCCATCACTTTCATGTGTTGGGGAGCACTTAACCCAAGTGAATCAGGATCTTAATTTGTATATATCTGAAACATTGCAATAGGTTTTTCTATTATCATTATTTTTATTAAGAGGAAATAATACAACCCTAAAAGAAAGTAGCCAGTTAAGACATTAGGGACCTGATCCAAAGCCCACTGGTGTCAATGGAGTTTTTCCATTGATTTCAACAGGCTTTAGATCAAGTCCCAAATTTATTTAATATCCTGAATAATTATTATTAAAATAAGATATACACTACCGTGCCTCGCTGAGTAACCAGATTATAGGATGTTACCCTTGTTCTCGCCCTTCTTCAGCCTCCAAACTCTTCCCAATTCTGTCTATCTATATCTCAGATATTTCTGTGGCTCCCACTACCATAGTATCTGAGCCCCTACATGTTTTTAATGTATTTATCCTCACAACACTGTGGTGAGGCAGAGAAGTGCTATTATACCATTTCGCAGATAGCCTCAGATCCTTAAGTGACTTGCCCAGGGCCACAGAGGAAGTCTGTAGCAAAGCAAGGAAGTGAAGCTGAATCTTCTGAGTCCCAAACTAATGTCTTAACTAGTGGACCATCCTTTATCTCTTCTATTATTGCCTCATTGCAGCATATCCTAAATTAGTCCCCATCTAAAGGCGAAGGAGGCCTGGAATTACTTCAAGTCAAAGTTGCAGAAACTATCAGAAGCCTGCATCCCAAGAAAGGGGGAAAAATTCATAGGCAGGAATTGTAGACCAAGCTGGATAAGCAAGCATCTCAGAGAGGTAATTAAGGAAAAAGCAGAAAGCCTACAAGGAGTGGAAGATGGAAGTGATCAGTAAGGAAAGCTACCCTATTGAAGTCAGAACATGTAGGGATAAAGTGAGAAAGGCCAAAAGCCATGTAGAGTTGGACCTTGCAAAGGGAATTAAAGTCAATAGTAAAAGATTCTATAGCCATATAAATAAGAAGAAAACAAAGAAAGAAGAAGTGGGATCACTAAACACTGAGGATGCAGTGGAGGTTAAAGATAATCTAGGCTTGACCCAATATCTAAACAAATACTTTGCCTCAGTCTTTAATGAGGCTAATGAGGAGCTTAGGGATAATGGTAGGATGACAAATGGGAATGAGGATATGGAGATAGATATTACCACATCTGAGGTAGAAGCCAAACTTGAACAGGGAGCCCAGATAATCTTCATCCAAGAATATTAAAGGAACTGGCACATGAAATTGCAAGCCCATTAGCAAGAATTTTTAATGAATCTGTAAACTCAGGGGCTGTACCATATGACTGGAGAATTGCTAACATAGTTCCTATTTTTAAGAAAGGAAAAAAGGGTGATCCAGGTAACTACAGGCCTGTTAGTTTGACATCTGCCGTATGCAAGGTCTTGGAAAAAAATTTGAAGGAGAAAGTAGTTAAGGACATTGAGGTCCATGGTAATTGGGACAAACTACTATATGGTTTTACAAAAGGTACATCGTGCCAAACCAACCTGATATCCTTTTTGAGAAGGTAACAGATTTCTTAGAAAAATGAAATGCAGTGGATCTAATTTACCTCGATTTCAGTAAGGCATTTGATATGGTTCCACACGGGGAATTATTAGCTAAACTGGAAAAGATGGGGATCAATATGAAAATTGAAAGATGGATAAGGAACTGGTTAAAGGGAGACTACAAGGGGTCATACTGAAAGGTGAACTGTCAGGCTGGAGGGAGGTTACTAGTGGAGTTCCTCAGGGATCGATTTTGGGACCAATCTTATTTAATCTTTTTACTTATTTAATCTTTATTACTGACCTTAGCACAAAAAGTGGGAATGTGTTAATAAAGTTTGCTGATGACACACAGCTGGGAGGTATTGCCAATACAGAGAAAGACCAGGATATCATACAAGAAGATCTGGATGACCTTGTAAACTGGAGTAATAATAATAGGATGAAATTTAACAGTGAAAAGTGCAAGGTCATGCATTTAGGAATTAATAACAAGAATTTTTGCATCCATTGGAAGTAACCGAGGAGGAGAAGGACCTCGGAGTATTGGTTGATAACAGGATGACTATGAGCTGCCAATGAGATATGGCTGTGAAAAAAAAGCTAATGTGGTCTTGGGATGCATCAGGCGAGGTATTTCCAGCAGAGATAAGGAGGTGTTAGTACCGTTTATACAAGGCACTGGTGAGACCTCATCTGGAATACTGTGTCTTTAAACCATGACTTGAAGACTTCAGTAGTTCAGACATAGGTTAGGGGTTTGATACAGGAGTGGATGGGTGAGATTCTGTGGCCTGCATTGTGCAGGAGGTCAGATAAGATGATCATAATGGTCCCTTCTGACTTGAAAGTCTATGTCATATGATTCCATGAACTTGCAAATGGATCTGCAGGGGTGCAATTTTGCTCCAACACAGAGCTCTGTTGAATTTAGTGACACTTCACATGGGAGAAAATGTCTAACTACACAATTCCTATGGCAGAATCAGAATCCAAGTCTGTAAACTCTTTGGGGCAGGGATCATGGCCTTTTTAACCCATTGTTGTGAGGTACCTAGCACTGTAAAAAAAAAAATTAACAACAACAACAACTAAATCCAAAAGAGGAAATGTTTTTGATTCTCTGGAAGCCTAATTTCATTTATTTAACTTCATATACAGTCTGGGTCCAATTCTTCCCTTGGATATTTCCACACAATACTACTGACTTCAGTGTTCGCTGCACACAATGTTCATTGCATACATACCTTAGCACACAATTTTGCCATTTTCCCATTTTTTTTTAAATTAAAACAGTATGGCCCAAATTTTCAAAGGTTTATTGATATTGGGTACCTCCATTTTTGAGACTCTGAGACAGGGCCGGCCCACAACATTTTGGCACCTGAGGCAGGGAACTCAAATGATGCTCCCGTTCCCCCCTCTCTTGGGCCAAAACTTTGAAAGGTCTCAATTCTACCTTCTTCCTGTTCCACTCCTCTCATGGTACTGCTCTGCTACCTATCCCAGTAAAGGAAAACTAAATACTTAAAATGCCTTGTTCAACAATTTTAAGTAACACTTAACTTTCAAACACCTGAACAGCAAATGTAACTTTTCTTGTCTGCATAGTAAACACTGGCGTTTTCATGTGTTTGAATAATCAAAGTGGTTGCAAAGATATGAACTGCTTCCTGAAGGTCCATGTCTGAGCCAGCTCATGCTCTACTGAGATGGTTGCTCCAGCCTCTCCTGTGGAGCGTAGATGTATTTTCATTAACTTCATCTTGGAGAAGTTGCTTTCTCCACTGGCAACTGTTACAGGAAGTGTTAGAAGTATGCACAGAGGATGGTCATCGTATTGGTTGATCCTGCTGAAATGTATCTTGAAACGGCTTTCAGTTCATCACCTAAATCACTCACATCAATATCAGGCATATCATCATGTGTCAACACTATCTCTAGTGCCCTGCATTGCTGGTGTAGGTCTTCTTCAGGTATAGTGAAGAATTTTGGAATATCATACAACATCCCAAATATACTGATGTGTTCCTTGAGCTGCATGAAATGTTCTTCAACTGACTGTATTGCACAATCTAGCACTTGGTTAAAGAATTCAACTTTGAATTGTTGTTTGGGGTCTCATAGTATTATCCCATGCCTCGTAATCAAAATGTCTTCTTCTTTGGTGACTCTTGTATTCTTGAATGGGTGGGAAAATAGCTTCAGTGTGAAGTTCCTCTGCCAACTTCTGTGCAATCTTCAGAATGTTTTGAAATCCCTCATTTGACAGGTAAGACTGTAGGTATGACTTTGCTTTGTCCAGTTGTTCCATTGCTCCAGATATATCAAGGTCAACACCCTGGAGTCTCTTGCTTACAACATTTATTTCAAACAGTATGTCATGCCACAACACTAAACCACACAGAAATTTGAAGTTATGTGTGTTTCTGGTGATTCCATTTCCCTCTGCCACTGTTCTCCCTTGAATAGTTCCTGTCATAGCATTATCATCCATAATGGCAACTACGCCATCATCTATCTTCCTAATTTGGTGTTTGATAGGCTTTATTGCCTCCACTCGACTTTCCCATCATGTGGCACTCAGTGGTTTCAGTGTCACAGAGGATGTTCCCAGATGCTGCTTCAAAATTTTCCATTGATGAGTTGATGCAGAGAAAAATACATAGATGCTTTGAATTACATTAAAAAATTCAGCAGCCTTACTAGAAGCTGATGTTGCATCACTGGCCACCAAGTTCAGTGAATGAGAACTGCATGGGACAAAAAAATCTTAAGAGTTTAACTCTCGGATCTGTGTCTGCACTTCTCTGTTCTTTCCTCTCATGTTGGCACCATTCTTATAGCCCTGATCTCTCATGTCAGCTATCGCAATTCTGGTATCTTCCAGTTTTTTAAGAAGTACATTTGTCATACCAACTCCTGTAGTAATATCAATGTCAATAAATTCTAGAAAATGCTCTCTGACGGTCACCATTGCAGGGACATTTTCACTAGGTTCTGTTGTTGTTACAAAACGCACCATTCAAGTAATTTGTTCCATATGGCTGATGTCAGATGTGCAGTCCAGAATAACAGGGTAATATCTTGCTGACTTCAGATCTGCCACAATCTTCTGTTTGACTTTTGTTGCCAATAACTGTATGATCTCATTTTGAATTGTTTTTCCAAGGTAGTGGTATGTGTACACTTCTTGAGTGGTGACTCTTCTTAGATGCTCCTGGAGTACAGCATCAAACTCAACCATCAGCTGCACAATTTTAAGGAAGTTTCCATTGTTTGGCACATACAGCTGATCTGAAGTGCCACACAGTGCAAGGATTTGGGTAGCAAGCATTCTCACAATGGCAATGAGCCTTTTCAGAACATTTTGCTAGTAAAGAGACTCTGATGCCATCTTCTCTTGATGCTGATCATCTATGATGGCCTTTAACCTTAGTCTCATCTCAAGTTCTTTCCACCTATGGAATGCTCTTTGGTGATTTGCTGTCTTCTCATGGCATGTTAAATTTCTAGCCAGATTTTTCCAGTCCTTTGTTCCTGTAGAACCCAATGTGGCTAGAACATTAGAGTGCAAGACTTTGCAACAAAAACAGTATGCAGCATTCTGGGGTTTTGAGTACAAAAGCAATGTCACCATTGGGGATTTCATGCCAGTAATGTGTTGGATGGAAACTTCTATTTTCACTGTGTTTGGGGAATATGAAGTTTTTCACTTGCTGTGGCCCATGCACTACAAGGAAGTCTCTCAAGTGGATCCACAGTCCTGGATCATCTAGACTTAAGGAACTAAACTCAGCAGCAGCTGTTTCTTGCACATCCACCACACTCTTCTCTGATCTATACTTTTCTTCAGGAATGTACATGGTTACATCAATTTGAGATAGAAATATGGATGCTGTGGTAGCTGCCGGGTCACCTGCACTCTGACAAACTGGAAGATCAGGCACCTCCTCACCACTCATATCTCACTGGGGCCAGAAGGCTCACCGTAAGCATTTGTATCTATGTATCGAAGGAGAGCTCCTTCCGGTTTGATAGAAAAACTTCCTTTGCTTTCTTTCTTTTTCTGAATGCTGCCCCAGAGGGGCGTTTTCTTCTCTCACTCATGACTGCTGTTCTGTGCCAGCTATAGTGGCTTTCAACGCTCGATTGAAAGGGACAAATAAGCAGGCTGGTAGCAGGGCCTGAGTGAGGGAAGATATCAGTGTCTTAAGGGCCTAACTGGCTCCTACTACTTCAGTTGACTGCCTGTTCTCCTCAAGTGGGTTCAGGGAAGCAGCAGGAAACAGGAACCTCCCTGAGAAACTGGTATTAATCAGTCTAGGCTCCTGGGGTGCTAGAGAGGTACCTAAGGGGTACCCTGCAGCTCCTGCTACTTTCTGTTATTCCCTCTCACCTTTTCTCCTGCCTGCCATGTCTCTTGTGCCATACTTCCTCCAGCACAGCACTCCACCATCTCTGTGCATCTAGAGCAGAGAGAATACATATGCACTAGCAGCAGACACAATTTTCTACACTCTGTGTCCTAGTGATGCCCACCCACAGTCTGGTACCTGAGGCAGCCTCCTCGGTTCGCCTCATGGTAAGGCCAGTCCTGCTCTGAGACTCAGTTTTCCATGGTCACAAAGCGCCAGCAGCTCTAAATGAAGTCATACAGGAAAGTGAAGATCTAGATTGTCTCATCTGAGCACTTAAAAAATGGATGCACCCAAGTCAGGCCAAAAATGTAAATGCTGTTGCTATGTAATTCTTGCATTCTATTTATACTGGAGCATACACTAAATATTCATGGTGTGGGGGCCTCCTATTACAAAACTTTTGGTGTTGTCCTAGGGTGAGTGAGGGTCAGAAGGTTTAAGCTTTGATGTTGATCCACCAAATGCTGGTCACATGAGAGCAGATATGTCAACACAATAACCCATTAAATGGCAAGGACACCCCCCCCACACACACCCACACACACTCCCCAAACAGGGAAATGAAACCATGCAAAAAAAGATAGTAATTATTCATTCAGAGAATCCTAGCTGGAATTGCCAGCCTTCTGTAGAATCCTCTGTGGACTGTAGGCAGAACTGGCAAACAAAAAGGAAAATAAAATGCTTTTCTGTCTGCTCACAAAATATAACCTGCATTAAAAAAAATTAACTACGGAGCATGCCACACAGTGAACAATTAAATGGCTTTCTAACAGCTTCAGAAACAGTGTTAGCTACCAACCAATCAAATGCTGTCATCGGGTTGTAAAAATCAAACAAAGGAAGATAAAAATCTCATGCTTCTCCAGTCCACCTAATTAACTTGCTTTTCTATGAGGTTGTGGGGGGGAAGGGGTGCGCACAGGGTGAATTCCAAATAGATAAAAGCTGGGTAAACCACTCCAGTGGTGAGCATCCTGCTAAAGTACTTAACCAGAAACAAATGTTGCAGATGCTTTTGTTTTGGTCTTTCACTGGCGCCTATCCTGGACCTCTGATGTGCCTCCTGTAGGTTGCTTCTGCCAGGTGACCATGCATGTGCTCCCAGAACCAACTGCTAGTGCAACATTTTTTTAACATCTAATAAACCCTTAATTGCTTAAAACTTAACTTTTAAAATACACACTAAATCTAAATAATGAAAAAGAGCCAACACAATGAGCCAAAGGGCAGTGGAAGGATTATTGTTCAAAAGCCTATTAAAAGGCTTGTTGCTTTAATTATTTATTTTTTGTAACAATGCACTTTCAAAGCCTTTAAAGAACAGGCTCCTCCTCCCTTAGTTGCCTGCCAAAATGATACTTAGTGGAGGAAGAGTAGCTTCCCTTTAAAAGATTAGGTCGCTATCAGAGAGAAAGAGTCAAACAGAAAGGCTCTCCCCAAAATGGTTCCATCCTGAACAGTCCATGAAAAGAAACACAGATATGAAATGAGGATTAAATGGGCAGAAGATGGATATGTTAAAAGTAGGGAGTACCGGGGAAGAGAGGAGGAGTACTATTAAAATCTTTTGAGCAAAAAGGTTTTGATATGGTCCTGATTACTAGTGATATTAGTATAATAGCCATGCCTTCCATTTAAGCATCTCAAAGCACTTTACAAAAATTAATCCTCACAACATGCATATGAAATAGGTAAGAGAAATATATACATACATATGCGTGCATGCGCACACACAGAGGGAACAAGTTAGGAAGTTAGATTCTGAGTTAGAATGGAAAATGTCACACAGCATCATTCAGAAACTGATTGTCTCCCAAGTATTAAAAATAGAATAAAAATATTGCTCTCTCTTCCTTCCTTCTCATCCTATTGCAAAAATAATTTGATTAGCCTATGGGATTTTTATATGTGAGTGGGTGTCTGTAGGAGTTTTTGAAGAGAAAGCTAAGTCAAATAAATGATTTTTGCATTTGATTCTGAACATGCTGAAATCTCTGGTCATCCTTATCTCTTTTAGGAGGGAGTTCCATAATCTAGATTGAATTCCTGTGAAAATTCTGTCTCCTGCACTCACAAACCTACTAAAATTTGGGAACACTTTCATTGTTCCACTGGAACACTGTTGGAGGCCATAGTCATGGAAGCAAATCTCAGGTAACCAGGGCCAATCCCAGTGAGGACTCTGAAAGTCAGGGGAAGAGACCTTGAACTAGATTCTGTATTCATCGGAAAGCCAGTGCAAACAGCAGAGCACCAGGGTGATATGTTCACAGTGACCTGTAGGAGATGAACTGATATTTTGTACCAGTTTGAGCTTTGTGAACCTAAGGAGGGAGTGCAAAGGTAGCTCTAAACCCTACCTCCCCAGTCTTGAGGCCGTTTTTGCTAGGCTGGGCTCCTGGATGCACACTGGTGAACGGTCCAGCTACTAGTAATCACCAGATTGTAAAGATGTCCTTGCCACATCCTCTTTGCCAGTAGCAGGGAAGGAGTTGGCTTAAAAGCCACTAAAATGCCTCTAAACCACTTCAGGTTCCTCCTGTATTGTGGGAGATCTTCTAGGGGCCAGAACTGCCAGCTTCAGGGCTGCTTTGCACCATATGCATTGGCTAGGATGGGTGGTCCCCTTCTGGCCAGTCACAATTGGAAGTTTTTTGCAGCATAGTCGTTTGGGTATTCAAATACACCAAGGAGACCTAAAGGTCCACAAGGCTTTGGACCTATTTAATATCTCAAAGTAAATGCCTTTGACAGTAATGAATATTACCGAGGAGGCAAGTTCTTCAAAAAGCTTCCCTCTCTGTAACAGTATCCTCTCAATCTTACCTGGGTTCAGCTTTGGCCAGCTCTCGGCCATCAATTTTGGCTAGACATGAAGAAATCTGGGAAATATTGCCCTATACACATGACTCTTCTAGAGACCTCCCAAAGTATCACTCAGCATCTAACTTAGTTTATTGAGACACAAGCAAAACAGTCTTCAACACCACATTGGCTGCCAATATCTGGATCCCTCTCAATCAAGCTTCAGGCCAGGCAGGGCATGCTACGGAGATAGCATTTGCTGCTCTGGTGGGTGACCTCTTCCACATCATAGACAAGAGAACGACATCCATACTCACCTTGCAGGACTTCTATTTGGGATCTGACACCACTGACCACCAGATACTTTTGTCCTGCCTCTAGGAAGGACTGAAGTGAATGGACATGGCTTGAAATGGCTCAGGGTCATCCCGCCCAGATAAAACGGAGACGGTTATTATGGACAACTCTCCCTCTAGACCAGATCCCTTCCCTTGAGTCCCACAAGGCTCAGTCTTGTCCTGCATATTATTCAACATCTGAATGGTAAAACAATGACTGAAGTGTCAGAAGTATGCAGATGATACACAGCTCTATGTAAACAACATCATATCTGCCAAGACGCGAAAAAGACGAATACTGTGTCCAATTGAAATACAGGGGAAATTTAAGCAGGCAAAACATATTCATCCTTGTTGTAATGTGGCCAGGACACCAAGATTAATATCTCTGCTGTGGCAGGTATGACAAACACAGGCCTATTTTGAGATTATTGCATTTTACATGGAAAGCATGAAAACTTCAAAGACCATTATATTGAGAAAGGGGCAGTCAGTATGAGCCATAGAATATTCATAGCCCTTTGTGCTAATGCATTTGATGTGTAATTGTGTGTTCCTGGCTCACTAGGGGGATTTTTCTGCAGAATCTGGGAGCACTAAGAGGTGATTAACGAAAAATCTCCATGCTGGTTATGCAGATACCCAGCCTTTACACTTGGCCTCCTGTGGGAAAAGGGGCTCTGACTGGTTTTACCTGGTCTCTGGAGGCTGACACACACACACACACACACACACACACACACACACACACACACACACACACACACACACACACACAATGGCTTGGGGTTCAAAGGGCCAGCTTGAACTAACACAGTGGTCTTCTTTCTATTTCAACAAATGGACCCAACCTTTGCTCCAAGGGTGGGGGGGTGGGAAGGCGAAACCAACTTTGCTGAGGAGTTAGAAGGCTTGATTCTGCCAGGGTCTGGACTAATAGTTGACTTCTGGTATGTTTAATATGTGTCTAGATCGCTTATTCTTTTATCTTTGCTCTGTATGCTTTGAAAGAGCTGTTTGAGTTTCTGGTATATCACTGCCATTATCCATGGAGAGTAGCCAAAGACCAGGGGGCTGGTTCTTGGTTACACCTTCTGGGGATAATCACATTAAAGAGCAGGGGGCTGCAGCCTAAAACATGTGGTCAGAAGGGAGCAGGACATGGGTACCTGCCCAGATAGAGGTGATGGCTAGATGTTTAAGAGCTGGGAGCACTCCTTGAGCAAACCACAGAGGAGGGGTAAAAGTCCAGTTACTCTGAGACTGTGACACCTACTATTAAGAAAAGTAACAATTTCATGATCCTACACAATGAAGTCCTTTGTTTCACCACTCATTTTCAGGGGGGCATTTCTAGCAGCACAGTGCATGAGTACCCGCACTGGAGCAGAAGAAGAAGAGTGCATCCCAGGGTATCACTATTATCACTTCCAGCAGCAGCAGCTAGATGTTCCTTGGAGGTTTCCCATTCAAGTACCAACCCGTCCCTATCCCTCCTTAGCTTGTAAGATCTGAACAAATCACAGCAGACTAGATGGTGGTCTGACTGCAGTTATTTCAAACCACCCCTCATTTCAAAAGTGTCATCGTTCATCTCAGGATGAATTTTAATTCCTTCAATAGTATCTCAGTGTGCCCAACAATATGAGGATGTGGGCAACATTCTGGAATGCACCTAATTATTGTTTCCCTTTTCTTCATTTAGTGTGTATGGAACTCTGTAGAGCATGTCAAATTATGTGAGCAGGAAATGTTTTTATATGACCATGTTCCTTTTTTAATAAAATCAGAGATCCTAGAATTGTAAGGGTAGTGATGTAGGTTACCTATACTTATTATGATTCAATTAATACACTACATGGGGACTGAGATTTGAAAGGTCTTTGTCATTAGCAAGAGAAAAAAAGGGATAATCCAAGGTAAACATATCTTACCAGGATAAGCAGAGGGTAATTGAGGCTGAAAAGGGCTAAAATTGACTCCTGGGCTGGTCCACATATTGCCCTGATGACTGTAATGTCTGTTTCTTCTACTGAACAGGAATTCATCCACTCTCACCTGACAAGAAGCTTCTCTGCCACCCAATGGAATTTAGGTGGCATTGCATTATGGCAGGCCCTCTCAATTCTAAATAGAGCTGGCTTCCTACTGATAAATAGTGGAGGTTGGGTTGGAATTTAAAGAGCATTTGTCTGGAAAAAAGTAGAAAAACATGGCATAATAGGCCTCATTGTTTATTGCGTCTCAGTGACTCCAGATCAAACATGTTCAATGTGGAAGTTAAAACATGTTTTTTTCCCTAACTGCCAACTTGGCAAACTCGACCTGGGATCTTAAAGTCAAGCTGGCTCAAATATCACTGGAAATATTTTCTGCAGGATGGCTTAAATCTTTAGCATCACAAGTTGTTGAATCAACTTTCTAAATTCCTCCAGATCCAATTCTGTGCTGATGTCCTCATTATACTGTATTTTTATTAGGTTGTACTGCACCTATTTTAAATATTTTGGACAATTTTATTATTTGCAGCCTGACTTATGGTTTTTGTACAATTGTTGTGAGAAATACTGTAAGCCTATTTGAAAAAAAATGGGAGCAGGGCAGGAAAAGACAAAGGAGAAGTACATTTGGGGACTGAGTTCTGGTAAGGTACAGCAAGGGTAAAGGGCATGATACCTGCTTTTACATGTTGTCATTGGCCCTGGAAATCTTGTGTGACAGACTCATCTCCATTCCAGAGTTCAAAAATTGCAAAGACAGAATTGATACAAGCAGCGAATGAAAGAAAGAAAGATGTATACCTCCAAACTGGCCCTTACTAAGCTCTAAACCACTTACTGCAGTGACTGCAGGTCATTCCTTCTGCAGAATCTTCCCTTTAGTAACTCTTACGTTATGTCGTGAAGAGGGTTTCCCAGCCTCAACACGACAGCACCATATGATAACCTGTCTACTCCTTTTTTTTAAACATTCTTCTGCAGCTTTTAGCAAGTTTGTGCTTGGGCATAAGAAATAGAAAAATGAAACTGACCAGAAACAAAAGTGAAAGTGACTAATCTGTAACCCAAACTGAGTGAAATGCAAGAAGTTGACAGTATTACCTGGAATGCTTAATTAGATTTTTTTAAACTATCCACAACTAATGCAGAACATAGATCTGCACACATTTAAAAGTGTTTTTATCTATATTCTCCTTCTTATAATTAAAATGGTGTCTTATCATCATATATCTTAGGAATGGGAGAACAAACATCTGTGCAGGGTGCTTTGAGCACCTGCTAATTGACGGGAACCTAGGGTATGTATATACTGAAGTGAAACTGCTGCTCAGGTAGACATACTTGCACTAGTTTACCCATGCTAATATGACTAAAAATAGCAGGGTAAATGCTACAATGAGGGCTGTCCAAGCCCACTTCAGAAGCCGGATACTGACTCATGTTGCTAGCAGTTGCTACTGCATCTACAGTGCTATATTTAGTCATATTAGCTTGGGTATGCATACCTAAGCTGCAATCACATTGGACTGCAGTATACACATACAACCAGTGACCGATCTTGCAAGGCGTCGAGTGCGTCCCAAGTAAAGGTGAGTACCCTAAACACCTCACAATATAGCACCTTTACTATACCATGGAACCTACCAAGAGCCTTTCCAAACTGCTTTCCTCCACTCCCACCTCTGGATCTTTACTAGCTGTGGCCATTTTCACTCCTCTGGCCAGCTTCCTCAGGTGCTGACCAATCCCAAGCTTCTAACTTCTGAAGATTTTTCACACATCAAGATAAGTCCACAACTATCAGGTCCTCCAGTGACTTCCAGTATTTCTATACACCCATTTTGGACCATGTAAATCACTACACAAGGTACAAGAATCAGAGTAGACTCAAGCCCTGTGTACATTCCTATGTATGAGAGAGAGGGAGTAGTGGAGGCAGTGTATGTTGCTTAGTGAACAATATAACGAACCCCAAGCATCCAAAAAATGAGTTAGATGCCAAAAAGTGATAAGAAGTTTTGGTTTCTTTTTTTTTATTTGCCATCTTTTTTGAGCCTTTAGCTCCCTCCCCACTTTTTTTTTTTAATTTTAGAAAAGGTGAATTTCTCATATAATCATGTAACTTCAGGAATTGGGACTGAATGAGAAATTAGCAGACAGAAAGCTCAGAGTTACCATTGTTAAACTAAAGTACTATATTTAATTTAGAGGGATAGTAGAAAAGTTATGGAGTTCTTATTGTTTAATGTTCATCTAAAAGATTTCATTGTACCTGCTGAATTCTACATAGGAAAGAACAAGATAAACATCCTGCAAACTGAACCTTGCTACAAGTTGAGAAGTCCCTATCAAAAGCCAAAAATAGAATCAATATTTTCATTCAAGCACATTACTTCAATAATTCTATCATGAATAAGCAGTTCTGATATAATCCCTTCATGCCACAAGAGGGAGACACAGTTACATCATTTATTGAAAGGAAGCCATGAAAGAAGTAAAGTGATTCAAATTTGTTTGTATGTGGCAACATTTATTAAGATAGACTTATTATACACTACCAGACTTCTGCTAATATATATATGCTTTCTATTCTCTGTAGTTGATATAGTGCCAATCGTGGGGCTGAGGGAATTGGTACAGAGGAACTCTTGCTAGTCATATCTGCTTTTGAAAATCATTGCCTCTCCACTGGTGGGTTAGGGGTAATGTAATTAAAATCAGAATTAAAATTTGGGACTTTCATACATGCTTTGGGGTGTGAACATATGCAAGAAAATCCTAAGCAACTAAGTAATACTTGCAAAATAATCAAAATACAAGTAGTACTCCAAAGTCTTCTCAAGATGCACTGGGACGTATTATGCTCAAGAGCCCATTCTGTGAAAAATGTGGGATGCTAATTCTTAAACAATATATGCATTTCAGTTATAATATGTCTACAACAGCACATCGTATCGTCTCATAGTTCTTCCATTCAGCTCAGCCTCTGAGTGAGCACCCTCCAAATTGCTATATAGGATTATAAAAATCAGAGATGGAAAAGCCTAAATAGATTATTAAATCCATCTCACTGTCAGCACAAAGTTCACTTGTATAAAAGGTGTATCAGATATTGAGCTAACACTATACTTGATCTTAGCCGTCATAATGAAAAAGAAATCCTAAAATTATGAGAAAATTCAAACTGTTGATATTGTTTTATGCTAATATAGGCAATATAAATGTTAGAATAGGAAAACAGAAGTTAACTCTGGGTCCCTAATTGTCTGGCACAGTGGTTACAGAAAAAGATTAACTACACTTGAATGAGCTTCTGTCACAAAAAAAAATCCCTAAAATCTCAAGGCCAGAATCACTTGACATGCATTCATTTTTAAAGCTGAAATGCCTTGAGTCATTTTCTTTCAGATCTACCTTGCTATTGCTCTTCTCAGATGTGAAGCTTTGTGGACTGTGAGGGAAGTGAAATTTACTATAATCTGCTCTCAGGCACTGCGTCATCACTGTCGATAATTCATCACTATACACAAAAGTTTGCTCGGTATCTCACAAAACAGATAGAGACACTCTCCTTGCCCCATAGAGCTTAAAAGCAAATAGCAGCCATGACAAAGGGGGGTAATAAAACAGTAGGAAGGAGAGCAGGGGCACTATTGGTAAGAAATGTGATAACTCATCTTGAGTTAGTATGTAGCATGGAGGGAAAAATCAAGAGGTTTCTTTTGCTTTTGAAAAAATTGAGTACATTTCAGCTCAAACAATTACTAACAGGAACCAAGCAGAGAATGAAATGCACAAAAATAAGAAGGAGGAGGAAGATGAAGAGAGAGTCAAATTAGCCCCAGAAGGGGAGAGACAACACAAAAGAAGGGGAAGAAGACATCAGTACTGTCAAACATTCACAAATCATGAGTCCGTCCCCTCAAAATCATGAGATTGGCATATAAATCATGAGATTTTGTTAAAAATAAATTATTCTTTTTATTTGCTCTGTATTCTTTTTATTTTGTTTTGTTTTGTTTTGAGCCTTTGGCCTTTTCAAGCTTTTGGAGTCATGAAGGTTAGATTTCTTTTAAATGAAAGCTGAGAGTCTCTCATAATCATATGACTCCAGGATCTAGGGCTATAAGACAAAACAGTAGATAAGACTAAACAATAGATATCGTGAGACTCATGATAAAATTATGAGAGTGGGTACCACTGAGACAGATACAGTTTTTTTTAAAAAAGGTTGTCTTTCTACTCCACATTGGTATTGTGGATTAATGCATATTAAAAATACTGAAAAGCTGAGTTCTGTATAAAGTTCTTGTTTGAAAAGAATAGAAAACAGGACACAACCCCTCCCCCTGCATTTCCCGATGTTTCCACCAAAATGGAAAGCACAAGACAGACAAATAATTATATAATAACTTTCAAATAATGTTATCTACTGCTGTGCTATAGTAAAAGTACTTGACATCCACCTGCTTCTTCAGCACACAGCAGTTGTTACCACCACGGAAATCAAAACATGGGGAATACTGAGTCAGCAACACTGAGTTCACAGACATACTTAAGCAGCAACAACTCTATCGTTTCAACATGTCAGAAAGCTACTCTATTGTCTATAGATAGCTTAATATTTAAATTACAGGGATTCCCACATTTTCTAACAGAGGGTTCCATTTCTATTAAGGAGCTAGAAGAACAGAGCTCCGAGAAATTAAAACTTTCATATGCTGTGTGTGACTTGAATAAAAACAGTGTTTAGCCCTGAAATACAAAGCCCGGAAATATCCCACTTGTGCTGAAAAGGCCCTTGACATAATGAATCACTCTGTCTCTTAAGTGTTTGTTGCCAATGAAAGAAATTATCCTTCCAAGAAGAACACTTGCAGATTTTCAGATGCTCCCATATCAGAATTTGGAACATCATAACAATGCAGCCCACGCAGGCAAATGCTTGTTGAAAGTTTGGAGCTAAACTCTGCTCTACAGCTGGCTGGGAAATTTTTGACAAAACTTTTTGCATCCAAAAATGCTGATTAGTCAAAACCAAAACTTTTCACAGGAAAGGGTTGATTTTGACAAATGTTTTTCAATAGAAACAAGTTTTTTAAATGTTGCAACATTTCGTTTCGGGTTCAAAATGGATTTTCATTTTGAAATTTAAGCTATATATATAGTAAAAATTTGAAATTAAATGTTTCAGTTGACCAGAACCATTTCCTCCTCCAGAATTTAGGTTAGGAAAAGACTCCCATTGACTTCAGTGTGAGTTGGATGGAGCTCAAAACGAATATCTGACAAAAGAATAAAGGAGGGGTGGAACCAGAACCAACTCCCCTATTCTGTATATGCCCAAACTTTGAAACATGACCTTCATGCCTGTACTCTACCTCTATAATGGACTGATACACATTCTTGGATCTGAGCACATCCAAGTCTGGGAAGAACACAGATCCAGGTCTGGACTTTAATAAAAGGACAAAGCATTCCCCAGCCAGACATTCTGACCAGATATTGGTCAAGAGAAAAGTTTACACTTTCAGAGATAGCTAGATGACATCCTATTTAGTTATTTATGCCATATATAATGGTATCTGAGCACCTGTCATTGCAGTACCTGTGCATCTGGTATCGCTCTTTCTCCTGATTTCCCCACATCTTTCTCCTTCTCTACTAGAGTCTCAGTGTCTTACATAATAGAGACATTCTGTTGCTACAGTATCAGAATCACAGAAACGTGGCAGTGGAAGGGACCTTGAGAAGTCATCAAGCCCAGCCCCCGGCTGTGGGGCAGGACTAAGTAAACCTACACCATCCCTGACAGGTGTTTGTCCAACCCGTTCTTAAAAACCTACAGTGACAGCAGATTCTAAAGCCTCCCTTAGAGGCCTATCCCAGACCTTAATTACCCTTATAATTAGAAAGCATACTTCCATATTAACATAGCACTGTAAAGACCTGGATACTTCAGTCTATTCAAGCAAAGGGGCCACAGGAAGCTAGCTGAAGCTTCCTGAATCAGCTCTGCCTGATTGCATCTGTGCAGCCTGAACTTACAGCACATGCATAAAGTCTCTCTCTTATACCCTCTCCCTCTGCAATGAGGGTGGAGGGGTTAGCTGAGCTGCCTCTATCAGCTTTACACATGTGGACAATTCCCCTGGACAAGCAGGATTTTCCACTAGCATCATTGGCTAGTACACAGAATTGCAAAGTGACCTTAGAGACTAACAAATTTATTAGGGCTTCCTCAGCTTTCGTCCCCTAACGCCCCTACCCTGCCTGTGCTACATTGATGACATCTTCATCATTTAAATCCATGGAAAACAAGCCCTTGAGGAATTCCATCATGATTTCAACAATTTCCATCCCACCATCAACCTCAGTTCACACCAGAGATTCATTGCCTAGACACTACAGTGTTAATAAGCAATAGTCACCATAAACTCCACCCTATATCAGAAACCTACTGACCACTATACTTACCTACATGCCTCCAGCTTCCATCCAGGACACACCATACGATCCATTGTCTACAGCCAAGCTCTAAGATACAACTGTATTTGTTCCAGTCCCTCAGACAGACACAAACACCTACAAGATCTCTATCAAGCGTTCTTAAAACTACAATACTCACCTGCTGAAGTGAAGAAACAGATTGACAGAGCCAGAAGAATACTCAGAAATCACCTACTACAGGACAGACCCAACAAAAAAAGTAGCAGAACACCACTAGCCGTCACCTACAGCCAACAACTAAAACCTCTCCAGCACATCATCAAGGATCTACAACCCATCCTGAAGGATGATCCCTCACTCTCACAGATCTTGGTAGACAGGCGAGTCCTCGCTTACAGACAGCCTCCCAACCTGAAGCACATACTCACCAGCAACCACACACTACACAACAAAAACACTAACCCAGGAACCCATCCTTGCAACAAAGCGCATTGCCAACTCTGTCCACATATCTATTCAAGGGACACCATCATAGGTCCTAATCATATCAGCCTCACTATCAGGGGCTCATTCACCTGCACATCTACCAATGTGCTATATGCCATCATGTGCCAGCAATGCCCCTATGTCATGTACATTGGTCAAACTGGACAGTCTCTACACAAAAGAATAAATGGACACAAATCAGACGTCAAGAATTATAACATTCAAAAACCAGTCGGAGAACACTTCAGCCTCCCTAGACACTCAATTACAGACCTCAAAGTCGCAATTCTTCAACAAAAAAACTTCAAAAACAGACTCCAATGAGAAACTGCAGAACTGGAATTAATTTGCAAACAGGACACTGTAAAATTAGGCTTGAATAAAGACTGGGAGTGGATGGGTAATTACTCAAACTAAAAACTATTTCCCTATGCTATTTTATCCCTACTGTTACTCATAGCTTCTTGTCAACTGTTTGAAATAGGCCATCCTATCACTACAAAAGTTTTTTTCCTCCTGCTGCTAATAGCCCACCTTAATTGATTAAGTATCAGAGGGGTAGCTGTGTTAGTATGGACCTGTAATAGCAGCAAAGAATCCCGTGGCACCTTATAGACTAAGGAACGTATTGGAGAATGAGCTTTCATGGGCGATTACCTGCTTCAGCAGATGCATAACAAAGTGAGTATTCACCCACAAAAGCTCATGCTTCAATACGTCTGTTAGTCTATAAGGTGCCAAGGGACTGTTTGCTGCTTAATCTCTTTCTTCATAGAATGTCAGGGTTGGTAGGGACCTCAAGAAGTCATCTAGTTCAACCCCCTGCTCAAAGTAGGACCAATCCGCAGATCCCTAAATGGCCCCCTTGAGGATTGAACTTACAACTCTGGGTTTCGGAGGCCAATGCTCAAATCACTGATCTATGTCATTAGAGTTGATATAGCAACCCCCATTTTTTCATGTTCTCTGTGTGTGTATATATATATATCTATTCTTCCTACTGTATTTTCCACTTCATGATCTGATGAAGTGGTTTTTAGTCCACAAAAGCTTATGCCCAAATAAATTTGTTAGTCTCTAAGGTGCCACAAGTACTCCTCATTCTTTTTGCTGATACAGGCTAACAGGGCTACCACTCTGAAAAATGACTTTAGTGGACTAGAAAATCCAGCCATTATGAGACAGAAGATACTTATGCCAATGCATCTGCAGCAAACAGGAATCCTTGACAAGGTGAGGCACTATATTATAAAGCAATAACGATAAGTGTTGTATGCCATTGTAAAGGTGCTGAGGAAGAGGTCAAACCCCTAAGGAGTGCTGAGAAGCCATATTAGGTGGAAGAGACCTGGGCAACATATTTTCATTGAATTAAAAAAAATGTTTCCAGGGCTGATAATCAGAAAAACATCTTTAGTGTTTCTGTGATTGTTTTTTTCCTGAAAACTACAGAAATTTTTATCAGCTAAAAACTATTTGTGCATTGAGAGGATATTGTGGAGGTGTGTGAATATTTATTCAACAGTTAGCAGGTTAAACACAGCATAGCATTCTTTCAGTTAATACTGGAATTTAGTTTATTAAAAAATCTAAAGAGGAAGAGGATATTTTGATAATTTTCTTAGGTGTTCAATAAATTAGTTGATATGTAAGTGATCTATGTAGGTTCAGAGAAATTTTAAACTGAAGCCAAATCTTGGCTTCAGACTATGAAAGCTGTGGCCAGGAGGGAAACATTATTTTACATACAACTTACATATGAACTAGCATATGTGCATTCTGAGATATTTAGCTCATTTACTCAGAGATATATTAATATCTGTTGTCAACAAATGATGAGTTCTGTAGTTTAGCAGGAAATGTAGGAATGGGTCAACCTATAAGAGTTACAGTTTTGTGTACTTTTTAGAAACTGTTTTTGAGTTGGGCAAAATTATTCTAACGGGCCAACCTTTTTTTCCCCCTGAGTTGCAGTCCTCACAGTTCCTCATCTTCTGTCATACCACTTCCTGGTCTGGCTGAACTGTGCTTGGTGTAGGACCAGAAAGGATGGAGAATGCATGGCCTATTCGTGAGCTCATGAAAATCTCACTTTTATATCTGGACCTGCTGTGGAGTTCCCCAATTACTAACTAGCACATGAGACAATCATAAAGGTATCATGGAAACCAAATGATACACAAGTAAAATTTCATTGGCTGTGAAGCATGTGATTGATGGAGGCAGAGTTGGGCTCTGTGCCTTCAGGGTCATGGATTTTACTCTGGTCATTAGCTACAGATCTATAAGCAAAATCAGAACATTTTACTGAGCAGCCTACAGTTCTTCTTGAGACAACTAAGTCTCACAGTTAGCACCATGTCACTTCAAATTGTTTACATTATTATACAGCCAGCCACCTAAAGCTTCAGAGGATAAAGAATTGGGCCAAAAGCTGCAGCTGAACAGCAACATCAGAGAAATGTGGGCAAGCTTCCTAAAGCCTGTCTTGGTGGTGTCAGATTTACCCAACAGCATTTTATATGAAAATAGTACAATTTTCGGGGAGCTAAACCTTCAAAGTGAAAACAGTGTTTCGGGGGGGAGGGTGTATATAGATGTATGATTACATAACACATACGGAGACCACTCTTCTCACCATCAAAGAGATACAATTCATTGAATGATATGACTTATGTGAACCTGTGAACCTAATGCATAGCTTCCAGGCTATTCTCGCTTTAATGAATGTGCCTGTCTCTAGCATATCCCATTTTAGGTATCAGAGAATACTTTATGAGCAACATGCACAAGTTGTTCTGAGGCTTGGCAATAATTAAAAACAAGACAAGTTAGGGCTGGAATGTGTCAGCCTTGACTTTGAATTTCATTTTTGGTCACGTAAAGCTTGGCTGTAGTCACTGATCTCACTTTTTAAATATGTGTGGGTCAGAATGAGTTCAAGAATAAGCTCAGGCTTTTCATTCCACCAGCACCAAAACAATGTCTGTTTTCATTGTACCACCTAATAGTCC
This sequence comes from Gopherus flavomarginatus, assembly GCF_025201925.1. NCBI lineage: Eukaryota > Metazoa > Chordata > Testudines > Testudinidae > Gopherus > Gopherus flavomarginatus. Next base: position 228,449,723 of record NC_066618.1, read on the forward strand.
CACATTTCATTTTCTTTTCTACCTGTCTGAAGAAGTAGGTCCCTTTCCACTTGCAGCTGGCATCAGATGCATTCTCTTTCAGTTTCCTGCTCCAGAATCTACAGTGGTAAGGCGTAGGCAGGGGAAGAAAGGCAGTATTTGCCTGAGGAAAGAGAACATCTAATGCAAAGAGAAGACTCACCTGGGTAGGGACAAGCACCTGCAGTCACCAGAGACTCATCAGTTTGCTTATGATGGAAAGGAATTGGGGCAGCATCCCTGGGGAGATCAGTGGTCAGCTTCATTCCCAAGAGCCATCTCGGAGTTGCTCAACTTTGAGGGCTAGTTTCTTTCTGCCTGCCTCTCTCCTCCCAGCCATGCTACTGCCAGCCAGAGAGTAAACAGGGCTGAGGCCTTCTTTGTGTGCCAACCAAAGATGCGCCTCCTAATCAGGGAACTGAGTATACCACCTCAAGACAAAGAGAGGGGTTGGGAGTAGGAACTGGTGACCTATTAGTTCTCCCCACCCTCCAGCAGTACAAGGAGAGCAGAGGGCCAAGCAACTGCCAAGGGGTTACCTAAGGCCAGGATTGATCTTAAACTCAACCTTACCATCACACCTAAGGTCAGTGGGCAAAACAAACAGAGAAATGCTTGAAATGTTCGTATGTTTGGATGCTTTTGTTTGAGGCCTGTGCTAATCTGAGTGCATTTCAGTACTAGATGAGACTGCAGTTAGCAGTTAACTATGCCTTTTTACCTGTACTTTAGTCATAAGCTTCCTGCTTTGTACTGGAGACCCCATTTTTCTTCTTCCTCTTTCATTGGGTTTGGAGAAATTATTCCAGGTTTTCTTTAAAAGTCTTCCTTTCAAATCTGGTACTAAAAAGCAAAATACAGAATGAAATGTTTATATCATCCATCTCTTGACTAGGCTTCTTGTGTGTACAGAGAAAATTATGGGAACTTCAAGCTATTCTGTCAGAGCATTATGGGTCCAATCCTGCTCTCATGGAAACCAGCATCAAAATTCCATTTGAGTTTAGAGGTATAGAATCAGGAGGGAGATGTGAGTCTCCTCCTATAAAGCTTGTCAGACAAGGAGCTAGAAATTCTACTCACCTCTGAGATTTTATCCCCAAATATGCAATCTTGTAATTAGAACAAGGAACCAGGATCAGGGATATTGGGTTCTCACCTATTTGTATCTCTCCCACTGACTCCATGGGGGACTTTCGTCAGTGGCTTCCTTTGTGAGCCATGAGCCACAATTTATCCATCTGTGAAATAGGGATCCAACTTCTTAGCCATACATGTGTGCATAATTCCCCTATCCTAGATGTATTTCTGGAGATTAATTTATATTCACAAATGCTTTCAGATCCTAAGTGCCATATGTGTCTGATCCAGAGACCTGTTGCATCAGTGGGAGACTTTTCACTGACTTGAATGGGCTTTGCATCAGGCCTTGCCAGTGCAAAGTATTATTTGCAGAGCATAACTTTCAAACCCACCGCAGTTTTAAAAATGTGTAACAATAACATGAGAAAATGTCCCAGACAACACAAATGTTTTGTATAGAGCTTGGCAGGAAACCGTTTTCCATTCCACAAAAATTAGAAACTTTAAGAAAAGTTTTATGAACCAAAATGCTATCAATAAATAAATCAGTCAGTTCAGATCAAAATGTTTTGCTTCAATAATTAGAAAGTGTTTCATTTTGATTTGGGCCTGCTTTTTTTTTACATTAGTCAAAACATTCATTGAAACCCACCATTTCCTGTGAAAAAAATTGATTTTGAGGCATCAGAATTTTCCAGTGGAAAAATGTGTAGTTTGAAAAATTTCTGGCCAGCTCTTGTTTTGTATAATTTTGTCTACTGGCTGGACAAATACAACAGCTGCTACATCCACACAGGACTGTGTATCACATGTGACATATGCCGGTCATGCCACCTTGCACCATTTAGCACTATTTAAAAAATTACACTTATAGGTGTTCTCTTTATCCAAGATCACTAGACTGGATTCTCCCTTTCACCATGCTAATCCATGTAGGGGGGCTACAGCCATATGATCATTGGGTTATCAGTAGGAAGGGATTTGGCTACTCATTTCTCTTAATCACAAGCTTTACTCAGGAAATAAATTTCAGCTTTCTATGATAGGGTATGTAAATGGTTGTGACCAATGAAGATCTTTGTAATGGAAAATAGCTTTGCTCATATTGTCTCCTTATTTTTAATAACAAGGTTTTGGATTTTGTGAACATTTTATTTTATTATCCCAGTTACTCTCTCCCATTTCCCCCTCTTCTTATGACATCCTTCATCTTTTCTTTTTTTCCATGTTTGGCTAGAAGGATGGATAGATAATCCTAACCGGCACAGGTTAAATCTAGACCTTCAAGGTCATATACTCAGCTATCATAAACTGGCATAGGTCTTTTGACTTCCAATCTAATGATCCTGGGTAAAGATATCACCTGGAATTATAGATTTGGGTTGCTGCAAGGTGATATGATAAGTCACATGCGGCACATCCAAGCATGAGAGCAAATTAAACAGCGGAGCTTACCCATAGAGAATCAAAAATGATATAAAACATACCCATGACTGGAATAGTATGATTCAGAATTTTATAAATTGAATTATTCTGCCAGTCACACACTTCAAATAACACGTCCTACTTACTGATCAAGTCACAGCTCAGGGTATGAAAACCTTTACAAAAACTAGTTAATTCTCTCAACCCTCTGCTGTGGTCTGAAGGCAAGTATTCTGATCTGCATTTTCAGATGGGTAAACTGTGACAAAGATTAGATGAACTGACCTTCAATGGAGCTACTCTGCTTTACACCAACTGAGGATCTGGGCAAATGTTCATAAAAGACTATAATGTATGCACCTAAACATATTAGCACATGAGCAAATACCTACATGACAGTGATATAGTGAAGTTTCCATTTGTGCATGCAGTTTATTTAGTTCTGTGTTTAATATATATATTTCAGTTACCACAGAGTTATTTCCTGTTCTAAATATATATAGATACTCCTGTGTCTCAGATACTTGGTAGCCATTGCCAAATGATGATTTTTTGTGGCAACCACTGTGACTCTTTTGTATTCACAAAGGCCATTTTCTGCAGGTGAAAGAGACTTATGTGCCTTTTGCAATGCTTCTTAGAAAAGTTGTCCAAAAATAAAACCAAAATAGAGTGAATATGTGTCTAAAATACTGTGCTTCAAAGAAAGCATGTGTCCTCTATGAAACATGAAAAAAATATTATGACCTATGGCTTGTGCCATACTGGAAATGAATACGCACAGTCACTGAATTCTCATAAAATACATATTGCTTCATGTGAATAAAGTTCTTACTGCATTCATTGTTAGTTGTTGGAACAGATGGCGAAAAAGTAGGGTCCATTAAAATAATGTATAATGCTGCCAAATGATTGTTCCCTCTAACAAGGGACTCTTTAAACCATTTAAGGCTCAACAAAATTACAGGACATTTTCAATATGTCAGTTGATTCACTAAAGACTCAACACATCAGGGTTCTTATGTGTGCACAAATACTGCATATATAAAGTCGGGCCTCGATTTATACAGTGGCTACATTCTTGAAGAAACACCATGCAAATAGAAATCATGTAAAAAGATACTAAGGGTCTATGGGAAATAAGGGTTTAGGTTCCAGGCTCACAAGATGACCTCCTTAATTTAGCCAATACAGGTTTTATTAAAAAAATTTAATGAAATTTAAACTTGCTACTAACATTTACTGACGTTGAGGATGAACTTGATATGATGATAATGCTGATGTTGAAGTCAGAACTCTGAAGGCTCATCTGGGGTGATGGGGAGGCCAGGGAGTGTGGAGTAGTGGCATAGCCAGGATGGGACACTTGGGTGGGCCCCGACTTCGGGTGTGTGGACCATGACAGGGGTGAGGGAGGTGAGGCAGGAGGGATGGGGCAGGAGGGTTAGGGGCCATCTCCCCTCACTGCCTCCACCCGGCCTTGCAGGGGGCAATGGACACTCTGGCCAGGTGGCCCCCCGGCCCCAGGTGCACAAAGGGGAGTGGGGTTGGGGCATGGGGACTTGCTCGTCTCTGCCGGCCTGGCACTCCTGCCAGGGAGCAGAGTTGGAGGCTCGCTCTGCTGTGCCCGCCTGGTGCTCCAGCCGGGAGTGGGGTTGGGGCTTAGGGGCTCATGCTACCCCGCCTGCCCAGCATTCCTACCAGGGAGTAGGGTCAGGGGCTAGTCCTGCTCCACCTGGTGCTCTAGCTTGGGAGCAGAGTCGAGGGTTCTTTTCACTCCACCCATCATTCCAGCCGGAGAGCGGGTAAGCCCCTGTACCCTGACCATGCTCCCCGGGTGCACATGCGGCCGGGGGAAAGGGGAGGCCTGTGCCAGAGTGTCCATCACCCCCCAAGGCTGGCTGGAGGCGGGGAGAGAAGGCAGCCCCGATCCCTCCTGCCCCATCTCTTCCGCCTCCCCTCACCTGCCTTCCTTACTGCCCACCCACCTGAAGTCAGGACCTATCCAAGTGTCCCATCCTGATTATGCCACTGATCTGTGCATCTTGGTGACCATGCTGCACCATGTAAAAGTGAATCCATACCGTGTACAAAAATAAAGGGTCACAATTAATTGACCGTGCATAACTGAAACCATGCAAAAAGAATACTGTGTAAATCAAGGCCCGACTGTACTTCCATTAGTTCAAATGCTATGACCTGATGAGGGGCTGTGAAGGGAGGGAAGGCAATAGGTGACCTGCTCAGAGCGTTCCTCAATCCCTTTCTCCTAAGAGAATCAAAGCAGACCTGCTGGGCAAGAGGCTGGACATAAGAAAGCCTCATCAGGGGTTGGACAAGATGATCTCTTGAGGTCCCTTCCAACACTAATAATCTAAGTAGCACCTTTGAGTGTGCTTTCTAGTTTTCTTTTGCTCTGGTTCTTTGTGGCAGCTTTAGCAAAGAGGCAAGTCTTGACGTGTGACCTGAAGAAGGCAAGAGCTGTATGCTTCCTCATCCCCTTTGGAAGAGTCCCAGAGCCTTACTCTGAGTGTTGAAAAGTCTCTCTCTCAATTCCAGTTTCTTTTCATTAGGCTCTTAATACTCTCCCTAAAGAAGTCAGAGAAAATCCAATGCTTACCTTCTTCAGGATATGCTGAAATCCTTTGCCTCTTTGCCTAAAACAGCGCCAAATAACCAGAGTGCAGGGGATGAGGCATGAGGGTGGGGATGGACAACATGCACAAAGGCAAAAATCAAGATTAAACCAAGAAGTAAGACAGAACATTGATTGCCACTTTTGGTGTGTTAATACAGACTAGACACATACTAGACACAGTGATGTTCTAGAAAACATCCTTTAGAGGCATCATTATGTGAATGTGCATATATAGTGCACACACATATTAATACCATAGATACTGGGCATAACCATAAGATGAATTACATGCATGTGTAGGACAGGACTTCCAAGAGCCCACATTCAGGTAGTTAGAGATGCAAGTACAAGGATTTGCACCCATACTGGTGATGCAAAAGTGCAATTCTGGTGGGTAGAAAAAGGGAGGCCGACACTTTTTAAACCTGACCCATCAAACACAATTTACTTTTCACAACTTCAATATGACTTGCAGAGCCATATCACTATGCAGCTGTCACAAACCTTGGGACTGCATATGCTTTGACTCAGTGTAATTTTGAGCTAACAGAATCTGACAGAGATTATACTTTTAGAAATAATTCTCAGGGAGCAAACTTGTGACAGTTATAGAGCCAGAGTTTGATGAAAGGGGGTAGGGCTTGACTCAAAAACAAGGGCCAAGGCATGGAATATGAACCTTTTTAATTACTTAGCTGACCCCAGTTACATCTTAAGACAAATGACAACCTTTAGTATAACACCTGGTGCCAAATATGGCCACTTCAAATTACACCCACCCAGCAGCCTGCAATCATTTCTGGGCTTCCACAGAAAAAGTCATTAATTTCCCACCTTTTACTTGCTACACTGGGCTTTTCTGAAGTTGAGAGACTGGAAAGAGGCTTTGCTTTTTGAGCAAAATTTTAATAAGGCATTTCTCCCAACTAGTCCTGTGAAAAAAAATGTAAACAAACACAATCTATCAACACCCATCCATTGTTCATATTGTTTATATCAAAAACAAAACCTGTGGGATTGTCCCTTGGATATTTGCCTGCACACCTACACACTTTTTAAACTTGTCCATAAAAGTCATTAGGGGGGATATTTCTGTAGGTAAAAAAGTTTTTTGGTGGAAGGACAAAAAAAAACTGTCTGTGAAAGTGACAGAATATTTAACCAGGAGAAGCTCAGTTGACTTTAATGGGACAATTTGAACGTAAGATAGCACATGAATAAGTCTTTACAGGATCAGGCCATAAGTGTGACCATAAATAAGCATTATTCCATCATAGGGTTTTTGCCATTTTTTTATCAGACCAAATCTTGTGTAGAATCAAAAATTACCTTTTGCTAAGGTCCCAATTTTGCAAACACTTATGCACATGGGCAGTACTGCACCATTGAAGTCAGTAGGACTACACAGATGCATAAAATTAAGCATGAGTGTCAGTCTTTGTACAAAAAGGCCCTTCATTTGTAGTTTTCTGTAAAACTCTGTCTGTGTCAATTTTGTCAGATAAGAACTGAGAGTTTTTCAAACTTCTTTCCCACAAGCAAAATGATATAGAGTTTACTATATGCTAGACACATATTACCTAGTCCCAAACTAACAGAAAACACATTTCACAAAAGTCCTCATAGCCACGTCTGTCTCTAGAAAGCTACTTTGAAAGATATCAGTGTTCTGTGCAAAAATGGCAGAGATCATAAGTAAATATTGTGTGCTATGTAGGTGCCTCCATCATGCAACCTTTGCTCATATGAGTAATCCAATGATGACGGCAAAGGAACTATTCATACAAGGATAGGCCCATAGGCCCTAATTCAGCAAAGCATTTATGAACATTCTTAGGGATTAAGCACACATTTAAGTGCTTTGCTGAATAAGGATGTACTGTTGAGTGGGGCCTTGCAGAACAGGGATTACTCATGCAACTAAAAGCTGTGGTATCAGACACTGTAGTATCCAGACATCATGTGGAAACAGCTGATAGTGTAATGTTCAGAGGAAAATAACCCTTTATTTCTGATTAGGACTTTGGACTAACTGAAGTAGCAATCAAGCCAAAGAATACAATCCAGGTTCTGAGACGACACAGAGCTTATTAAGAATTGTACTTAGTGGTATTTAGACATCCAGCTAGTGTGGGTTTGTTCTACCAATCTTCCAATTCTGTATACTAGGCCAGAATTCAGTGTAGATATTGGGTTCTATGCGATAAATTCACTGAAATATCTTTAACTCCTGTCCTGTTGAACCTTGCAGGATTCGAGTAATTTTCCTCTGTCAACTATAAAGACACAGTAAGTTCCTGTGTGATTAAGAAAAGTAAATCAGTTGATTTACTTATATTACATTTTATGTATGCAGCATTTTTGATCCAAAAATTACTGGGATTTCACAGAATACTTAAAAAACCATCAGCCAACATTATGTAACAGTCTGCAAAGCACTAACCCCTTTGTTTATAATTTTATTTATTATTGCATGCCTTTAATTGTAAAAGCTAATTTCATTTTCCCCCTGAAATGTCAATTCCTTGCTGGCACCTTTTTATGCCAAGACTCAGAGCAAATATTTCCAGCAACTGAAAATAAGAATTTATTATGGAGTCTCAAATAGATGCTGAACTTTACTGGTGCTTCTAAAATGACTATTGTACTAGCATTACTCAGCTAATCAATAAGTGCAATTTCATTTTCTAACCTATTCCGCTGTGCATCTCTGCCTGCATATGTGCCAGACTTTCTTCTTTATGGGGCACTCTTTTCCAAGATACTTGAACTGTATATTTGATTCATCTTGATGAGTTATTTAACATTTTATTGATTTCTGGTATGAATCTCTCTAGTTGATTCTTGAGGTAATTAGTGGATTATGCCTCTTATGCTGTAAAAGATATGTGGTTTGTGGATTGCATAAGCGAGCATCCCTCAGCTTGTGCTTTTAAAAACCCTATTATATATAATATATAATTTCAAATGGAAGTTTTCAATCAGACTTGTGAACAAAATGTAGAGCCTGGTCCTGTTAACACTTAGGCCCAGATTCTCAGATTACAATAAGGCCTCTTAACATCACTCTGGTAGTGTAGGGACATCATAGTGGTCCCAAATTAAATTTACACTCACTTTTAAGATCCATACACTGACAGAGTCGTGTTAAGGGGCCTTTGTGTGACGGAGAGTGTGAGCTTTACTGTACTACAGACAGGGCCGCCTAGAGGATTCCGGGGACCTGGGGCCATGGGCGGCAGGCGGCTCCGGTGGACCTCCCGCAGGCGTGCCCGCTGGTCCCGCCATGCCTGCGGGAGGTCCACCGGAGCCGTGGCGCCGGCAAGCGGCAGGGGGCCCCCCGCGCGGCGAAATGTCTGGGGCCAGCCCTGTTCGGCGGCGGGGGCCCTTCCGTTCTGGGACCCGCGCCGGGGGCCCCCCCCGCCGGCGAATTACCGCCGAAGTGCAGCCCGCTCTTCGGCGGTAATTCGCCGGCGGGGAAGCCCCCGCCGCGTCTTCGGGGCACTTCGGCGGCGGGTCCCGGAACGGAACGGCCCCCAGCCGAAGACCGGGTTGCACTTCGGCGGCAGGTCCCGCTTCGGCGGTAATGCGATGGCGGGGGGTTCTTGCCCCCGGAGCGGAAGGACTCCCCCGCCAGCGAAGACGGGGAGCGGAAGAAGCTCCGGGGCCCGGCTCCGCAAGAGTTTTCTGGGGCCCCCGAGCGAGTGAAGGACCCCGCTCCAGGGGCCCCGAAAAATCTCTCGTGGGGGCCCCTGCGGAGCCCGGGGCAAATTGCCCCTCTTGCCCCCACCCCCCAGGCGGCCCTGACTACAGAGCATAGTTCTTCCTAGAGTGGGTAGCATGGACCTAAATATTTGCAGGATCAAGCCCTTAGCTAGTACTATGAGAGAACACATAAAATATGTAACCAACATTTAACGAAATGCAGAAATGTTTTTTGCCAAGTTTTTCTTTGATGTTATGAATTTGCAGTGATCCCTTATCAATTTCATGCTGTACCCTTTTGGGATGAAAAGCTGAAGGCTTTTCTTTGCCATAAAAAGGACTGTCTATTAAACTTGTACTTCAAATGTCATGACAATGCAAAGATGACAATGTCCTATTTTTGCAGTGGAGATTAACTCAAAATTGCTATTGACAATTCTCCTTCCCCACTCCCTGCTACTACCAGTTTTCTTTCCTTTATTGAGAGCCCCTTTTTGCCTGTAGGGGTAGCAGCAGGAGGTATCATCTCTGAAGGCATCTTTTTTAAAAGCCGTCTGCGTAAACCACAGTAAGCTGTCAGTAACTCGGGATTCTGATTCAATTGCTTACAGTCAGGTTCTTTTTTTCTATCATGAGGCTGCTACCTTAAAGAACACCCCTGCCTGCCTAAGGCATCCAGATCAAAACCTGGCATATTTTTGAACGCAGGCTCCATGGGTAGCCCATTAACAAACTGAATCACTGCCCTGTAGCCTATGTATTTTTCATAAGGCGCTATAAATTAATTATAATTACGCTACTATAGTCTTCTTTACAAATGTGCATCAGTCCCCAGGAAAAAAATGCATTTGCTAATAAGGAAAAGTGTTTAATCATCTTCTAATTACCCTCAAAAGCAGAGTGCCTGGCAGATACCAGAGACTATGTTATTACAGAAAATTAGGAAATGCAAACTCAAACAAATGCGCAAAGATGGCAAAATTCTATTTGCTCTTCAAGAATGATTACCATAAATCATTTCCTTACTGAAAGGTATCCCTCATTTTAGGCAAATCCAGAGTAAGATCCCGATCTGCAAACACTTATGCAGATAAGTAGTTCCATTTACTCATCAGGACACAGCCACCAGCTGAGGATCTGCCCGAATGGGCTGTACGTGTACAGAAAGCTACTTATAGGTGTTCATAGACTCAAGGCCTTAGATTTCAAGTACAAACCCATTTTCTAGAGCTTTTACTGTTTCTTTTATTTGAGCGTTGACAGAACTGCAGAAACTGGTAGGAGGAACTATAATGAGCAGAGAGATTAGTAGTAAAGAAAATAATGGGCTTTCTTTTTCATTGGCTCTTATTAGAAGGATAGTAGAATGCTTGCTTCTAGCAATTGGGAGGTATTATAGTGAGTGCAAACAGCACCAGCTAAACTTAAGGTTTAAGGTTTCAAATCCACATTTTTCAGCTGATCATAACTTTTTCAAAGATATTTCTGGAGGGCTATAATTTAGAAGCCTCCCTGATTCTGAATGTTTGGTTGTATTTGTTACCTAACAGATTTATTGGTAATTAAAATGCCCGTAGTATTTTGCCTTGCAGTTGAGAGCACCTTAAAACTTGGTCCAGAAATGTTTGCTTTCTATCCTGAAGTTAACGTGGTTGATAGAAGCCTTTATTTGTCATCCTTTCTCTCTTGACCACTGCTTTTCTGAATTGCAGTTCCTTGCAAATAGCCTTGACTGGGGCTTAACAAAATATTCATTGCAAGAAGATTTAATAAAATCTCCTCGACTGAGTTCACAAAACTTCCACAATTAAAAAAAAAAAAGAACGTTCACTGTCTTCTGTAATTAACTCTTTGTAACAACATTTATTTTAGATACAGGCTTGATTTTCAGAATCAAATACCAGAAAAAGAGACTCAGCAGTTGGTATTTTGTCCTTGCTTGTTCATAGAGAGCCCGCAAAATGCAGCCTTCTTCTTCTGAGAGAACTCACCATGGCTTCTGCTGACTCACATGACCTCACCAGAAGAAATTCTATGTAATTAAACAAGCAAGCGTGAAACTAAGAAAAACACTATGATAAACTTCCTGTAAATTTTCATGGATGAACAGTTTGTGCCAAAAGAAAAAAGTCATAATGTTGCTAATTCAAAGAAATTCAGAAACCACACATTCTAAAGAGGGCAAATTTGGATGAATTTTAATTCTGAGTTTCAGCTCACAGCTCTAACTTAAAGGTATAACATATGTATGACCCTTTTCATATAAGATCAAGTACCATGGTGACAAATGACTGGCCAATGATTTACCTACATGATATATGGTGAGCTAATGGTTTCATTTGCCCTTCAAGATAACAAAAAAAACTCCAGTCATGTACTAGGGATGAAGAACTGTAAACAAAGAAACATTATATTATAGTTTTTCTATAGCGTATCCCCAACAAACACATTTCGAGTGAGGTGTGGAGGGAACTAAAAATTCCATATTGAATTAGCCAACACAGAAACATGTTGATTTTTCTTTTGTTGAATGGTTACTGTAATGGATTATTTTTCAATAAAACCTTAGTGCATGATAACCTCTCTAGTGTCAACTTTGTACTGCTGAAGGATTACAGCGCACACTTCACTATGCATGTCAGAATTCATGAGTTTAACAAAAGTTATAATGTGAACAAAGGGTATCCATTAAACAAGAAGAATTTGGCCCTGGCAACTGATATTTGTATCAATTCGCTTAATTAGACGAGTACTTTTTAAACAATTTGTAAAGCCAGGATTAAAGGTCTGAATTTCAAAGGATTTAGCAGATGCCACAATCACTGTTTCAAGCAAATCATCTGCAAGGAACTGTACACTGAAAATAATGTGGCATACAGAAAAAAATAATGGAGATCGTGACTATTCTTGAAGTAGCCATGTAATTATAGTTTAGCATGCACTGCAAACCCTCTGCCTTTGGTCCCTTCTCCACAAGTAGGAAACCTTAGGATCTGTTGGCCTGAAGTGAACTATCTCCATTATTTTTTTCACAGACTTAAAGAAAAATTAACCCCAGGCTTAGGATGATGCCTTTCCAGCAGAAGTATTTTTCTTTTACTAAAAATACCCATGACTAAATTGTAGCCTTAGCCATATGTGATGACATGTGTGTGTGTTGCTTCCCTGTTCCTATAATGTTTCCTGGTTCCTGCTGTCTGAACTCTGTTCCTTTTCAAGGGGGTTTGGGGTGGGGGTCCATAGCGTTGGGTATGTGCTGCTGCTACGTATCTCCTGTTTGGACAGTTATCATGTTTACAGACTGCTGCTGATCTAATGGTTCAGGGCTATTACATGTTTTAACTGACAATCTACCTGACATGTCTTGCTTTGGGTTTTTTGTAGTTTTAGATTGCTGTTCTGCAGTGCGTAACATCATGTCACCACAAAGTGTTCTGGTCCATACACTGCAGCGAATAAGTTGCTGCTTACAGAGATTTGACTAAGATAAAGGCCAAAGCTTTTTTTTTTTCAGCTATTGCATCATAAAATTGTGTGAGAATGGCTAGGCTGTTCCTTTTCACACCACTGCCCCACAGGAGAAGTCCTGTGCCGTTCCCAAATAAATGGCCATAAAGACTGAGCAGTTCTTAAAAGATTGTTAGTCCTCTTGCAAAACCCACCCAGGGAAGAGGAGTGAGAAGGCCGCAGATCTGTTACCTTTTGTAAATGTAAGGAATGAGGGTTCGAACCAGGCATGCCTCTGTTTGTAACAGGCAATGAGGCTCCCCCTCAACCTGCAGTGCGCAAAGGCACAGGAAGAAACCACTCAATCAGCACCTGAGACTACTCTATCCCCCCAGCACTTTAGTTAAATTGCACTGGACGCCTGCCACACCATTATGATAGCGATCACTACTGTTGACCCGACAAAGTGGGTATTCACCTACGAAAGCTCATGCTCCAATACGTCTCTTAGTCTATAAGGTGCCACAGGACTCTTTGCTGCTTTTACAGATCCAGACTAACACGGCTACCCCTCTGATACTTGACTACTATTATGATACTCCTTCTAGTCAAACTTCCAGTGTGCTCCAAAGAAGGCAAAATCAACCAAACAAAACACCCCACACTGCCAGCTAACAAAATGTGAAGTTGGAAAAGTCCTACTAAGCACCTGAAATGCACACTGGCCTAAACCCAGAGTAAAGTAGGAAATCTAGTAGTAAGAAACAGGAAAAAACAAAGCTAGGTGGGGCAAAGAAAATGAATGTAACTGACAGTTTGTGTTGAGAGGAGCAATATAAACAGGGGTAGGAGCTAAGGACTCCTGTGCTCTGTCTTAGCCTCACCTGTGCACAAGGTCCCTGCACTATTAGAAGTACTGGAAGGGGTGGCTCTAGGCCTGCCCAGAACAAAAGGTTCTCCCCCTCTACTGAGGGAGAGGAACCATTAAGTCAGGCACCAATCAATTACGGGGACATTAAAGAAGAAAACAGGAATGGGAGTGAGGTCATAGGTTGAAAATCAGGGAACCATAGAGGAACAGCGTGCAGAGAGCCTCCAACAGCATCCACTGCTCCTCAAAGGTGTCTAAGGAGTCCAAAGGACCTTTGCTTTTTAGACATGATTAAACCAAGGATTGGAAATAGGCCCAGAGTCAAAAGCATCTGCCTGTCCAGCTTCCTTCCTTCAGGAGTGATGGATGACCATCTTGACCAGTACCAGGAGGAGATTGAAGAGGAGGTCCTGTGACTTTGTGGGGCCCTGGATGGGGTATGCATAAATCAGGAGGTGTGTGGAGAAGTACAGTGAGAGATTCTGGAAAGGCTAGAAGAAGGGCTGCAAACTTATACCCCCTATGTAGATATGCACCAGGATCTTCCTCTCACTGCCAAAGGGACAGGTATTGGGGGAGTTTGTGAACCATGCCATGTACATGCCCATGCTCACAGCTCCAAGAAGGATCTGCCAACTAATGTCCCCAGTGGAAAGTGGAACCAGAATGGAGTACAGACTGGCCCACCAGGGTTCCTTCCTCAGGTGGTAGCAGGTCCTGCCACTTGGTGTTGGGACAGGAGACAAGGATGAGGAAACAGATAGTGTGAATCATAAGCACATACAGATGTTCTCTGGGCACGGTTCAGAGGCAGAATGGCTGAATGTCTTGCAGCTGGGCCAAGTGGTATTCAGGGGGAGGCTCATGAGACAAGGGCTTGATGACAGGGGTGCTGGAACAACTTTTATAGTAGCAGTGCTAAAAGCCATTGAACTAAACTGTCAACCCTGTATATAATGGAAACCACTTCAAGCCAGTGCTGCCACACCTCCAGCACCCCTAGTTCCAGCACCTGTGCTTGATGAAAAGGGTCGGGGTGGGCAGGGAGCACCCTCCTGCACACAGTCCCTCTGTGTGTGTGTGTGTGTGTGTGTGTGTGTGTGTGTGTGTGTGTGTATGGGGGATTCGCATTGAGGCTTTTCCCCATGCCTACCAGGAGCCCAGGGTGTCTTTCCCCAGCTGGTCTAACCTAGTGCCCCCAGGCTGCTGGGGCTTCTTTGGAACACAGATGACAATGCCTCCTTGGAATTCAGTTACAGATTTTGAAAAAATTAATTCTCTTTGGCATTTGTCCTGTAAATTATGTCAACTTCAGAATTTCCATAGATAAATAATCCTCTGATGCAGGCAACAGCCATCCTCCTTATTTTTATATACACAAAGGAGAAAGGGGGATTTTTGCCCCCGAAAAGATGTAAGCCAATAACCAGCCATACACAGATATGACTACTTCCAAATCCTTTTACATGTAACTTTGCCAGTCTAGAAGGATGAAACTTCAGTACTAAAAACTGTTGAGATGAAAGTTTAGCCATAAAAAAAAATCACATTACCAAAGGAAAAAAGACAGAAAAAGCAAAGATTTAAGAGAAGAACATGAAGTAGACTTTGCAATCAAAACTTTTGGTGCTTGAGCACAGACAGGATGCTAATTAAGACTAGGCTACTGAGGAAGTGAAGTTTAATATTATTAAAAGCCATATTCTGTTTTGAAAGCCAGGCACAACCATTTCACAATTCAGTGGTTTTACTCCATCTACTGTATGTGGATGCCATCAGAGCTTGTACAGTAGGTACTGACAGTTCAGACTTGAATAAAGGTACTAGATGCTGCTGCTGACCTCACAGATTTTGTATATAATTTGCTAAACAAATATCAAGGTATAACAACATTTCTCAGCTGTATCAAGACTTGACTTTGATAAAAAGCACCATTCATGTAGGCAGCAATGCTAACTTGTTTCCAAAAATTAAATCTTAATGTATTTCGTTAGCAACCAAAAAATGCATTCTGTATTATGCAATGCATTCAAATGCAACAAAGCTTTTTGATTTATATACCACATAACTTGAAATCTTTTAACTCTGCTTCCTTAGAGATTGCCACCACAGAATGTGACCTACCTCTACAGAAATGATTCCAAGATGGCAGCTAGGATTTTAAAAAATAAGGCCCACATTCTCAAAGACATTTAGGTGTCTAATTCCCATTGAAATAAAGTAAAGGTTCTCATAGATTGATGTTTTTTGCAGGGTTGAGGCCTAATGGAGCGGGCAAATCCCTGTGTAAACCCCATGAGATATTAATCCCTTTAAGGTGATGAAAATAAAAGCTGGTTGCACTGAGTTTTAGATACATATGATTCCATACCTAATAGACCATACAAGAGGGGATGAATGCAGAGAAATACATAGAAATCATTGAGGTGGAGCAACCAGGGTAATAACAATTCATATAACATTTGCTTTTCCTCATTAAGTCTGCTGTACGAGAAGAGATTTTTCCAAAGTGATTGTTAAGGGGTGACTTCATTACAGTCTATAAGTCCTGATATGGGGAACAAATACTTAATAATGGGCTCTTCAGTCTAGCAGAGAAAGGTACAACACAATCCAATGGCTGGAAGTTGAAGCTAGACACATTCAGTCTGGAAATAAAGTGTAAAATTTTAACAGTGAGGGTAATTAACCATTGGAAAAAATTACCAAGATTTGTGGTGGATTCTTCATCGCAAACAATGTTTAAATCAAGATTGGATGGTGTTTTTTAAAAAAATCTACTCTATGCGTTATTTTGGGGAAGTTCTATTCAGGCTGGATGGTCACAATGGGCCCTTCTGGGCTTGGAATCTATGAAACATGTTTCATTTGACCTTAAATGGAAAAATCTATGAATTTATTTTTCAAGCGAAGACAGATGGCAAACTAGAAAATAAACAGAAAGGATCAGTTATTAGGTACTACAGTGATGAACATTATAAAAAACCTTTAGATAGAAAGGCTTCTAATGGAGGGAAAGCAGAGAACAAAGTGTCAGTGTCTCTATTCAGGATATATGTAGAGATACTAATTTGTAGCTGAACTTAACTTTTCAAGAACCTATACCAGAGGTGGGCAAACTATAGCCAAGGGCCACATCTGGCCCATGAGACAATCCCCAACCCCTCCCCCATTATCCCCCCTTCCCTGCAGCCACGCCACCATGTGGGCAGCGCTCTGGGCGGCGGGGTTGCGCGCTCCTGCCGAGCAGTGCGGCAGCTTGTCTGGCTCTGGCCAGGTGGCGCGGCTGCCAGAAATGCTGCTCTGAGTGGCATGGTCAGGGAGCTGGGGCCGAGGGGTTGGATAAGGGGTGGGGGATCCTGGGGGGGAGTCAGAGGATGAGGAGAAGGGGGGTTGGATAGGTGTGGGGTCCCGGGGGGCTTCTCAAAGGGCGGGGGTGTGGATAGGGTTCAGAGCAGTCAGGGGACTGGGAGCAGGGGGGTTAGATAGGGGATGAGGTCCCGGGGAGTTACGGGTGGAGGGTTCTGGGAGGGGGCAGTTAGGAGACAAGGAGCGGGGGGGTTGGATGGGTTGGAGGTTCTGAAAGGGGTGGCAGGGGGCGGGAAGATGGAGGGGTCAGAGGGGGGCAGGGGCCAGGCTGTTTGGGGATGCACAGCCTTCCCTACCCAGCCTTTCATACAGTTTTGCAACCCCAATGTGGCTCTCAGCCAAAAAGTTTGCCTATCCCTGTCCTACACTGTTCTGTGGGGGAGATTTTCATGGGCACAAAGGGGAAGCAATTAAATCCCATTGAAAAGCAATGGAAGTTGAGGATTGTACTGCCCTTCGTGCCTATGAAGCTCCCCCTGCAATCTACTTTACTCTACTTTGACTCCATGTGGCCCTATTTTGGTGAGTAGATTGAAATACCTTCCTCGCCTCATATTTCCATGGAAACACTGAACAACAGAGCATAAACATGATGTGCATAGACTGTACAGGACACACACTTAAAAGTACTGTGACTAAACTAGATTTTTAAATAGTTAGAAGTTTTATAACCCAAGAAACTGCCGGGCGGCGGGGGGATACAAATCCACAGAGGGCTAATAGGATACAGAATATTTAATCTCTAGGTTACAGGTTTGAGTTCTGATCAGGCAAGCATTAACTAGGAATGGGTTCTTCTTAGACACAAAGGGACAGGTTTGTTTGGAAAAATATTGGCCAGATTTTTGTCCTGCAAACTCCAAATCAGAGGTTCCAGGTCCTATTTTATTTGAGCTTGAAGTCCCAGATTCTCTGGTATGGCCAAACTGTGCTCACCACAAGATGGAGGGAAAATAGCTTACAGCTACTTTTGTGTCCCCCTTGAATCCTGGGATAGATCTGGCCCCTGCTCTAACTTAAAAGAAAACTAACTTAACTCTAGGGATTGCCAGAGCTTTGAAAATCCAACCACAACCATATCCCCTCGTCATGGTCACAAAATACTGTAAAATCATAGGAGACCTAGAATTTCTCCCATCTGAGCAAAATTCTCATACAATACAATTTTGCACCGACTATATCAAATAAAGTGTCACATCTAACTCCACAAATGCTTTTATATTGTGATAATACAACTGACTATCCTAAATAGTCTCATTCTTATACTTATTGTCATTTGTATGAAATGATCCTTGAGAACTTTCTTGAAGTCTTGACTAGTTTATGAGTATAAGATCCGGGAGAACACTCACAATAAATCCTCCAATCCTAGAGGATCATACATTGGAAGCTACATTTGCCCACAGTTTCTTTAGTCTATCATAAAAACACATTTCTGTTTCAAAGATATTCACAAACAAAATCAATATCCCAAGAGGGAAAGAACCCTTTTTTATTTTGTCCAGCCAGCTCAAAAACAAGGACAGCTTGGAAACAAAGATACAGTTCATCCTACTGGCAACTTCTTTGGATGGTTGAGTATCATAGAAAAGCAACTTTGTGAAGCAAGTGTGATTCATTTAGCTTTTGGAAATCCTTTTTTTTTTAAAAACATTTTCATTTCTGTAACTGGTTGTACATTCTCTGTCTGAGCTGCTGCCCTAACTCCAAGCGAAAGGTTTTGCCAACACATGTACCTGCTCATCTGAGGGCAAACCAGCCTCAAACTGCAACATTTTCTGAAGCAAAACCAAGTACTACAGCTATCTCCCCAGTCATGCACAGGATGCACATTACACTTTAAACACTCTGGGTCATGAGCTCTCTGTGCTCAAGTTATACCTGTATATAAGCTAAGAAACAGAGCCCATACATTCATTCTGAAATGCATAATCTCTTCTCTGAAGATGTGCAATACCTACCCTCAGAATAAACTTTTAGTTATAGGTAAAGGGTGAAAGTCTGAAAACTGCTGCAAAAACAAATAAGGGAGTCAGGTGTGAGTAAGAAAATAATTCTATAATCTCCACACAAGATCATCGGAGTCCACTGACTCATTTTCATGTACATCTTCTCTTCCTTTCACAATGGTCTGACCTTTTCCTTTTAAAATACTGCAAAAAAAAAACAAAACAATTTGCTCCTGAAGCTCTTTAAAGATTTTTTTTTTAAAGTCTTACTTGTTTGAAGTTTGAAAACCAGCTCCCAGGGTGTGGTGTTACTTTGCAGAAGGGAAGTTTATTCTGACAAACTTTTGAAGAAGTCTGATCTAAAAACTCCCCCCCTCCACACACACACTTTTCCACAAACTTTGAAACCATATGATTAAGTTCATCCTCTACGGCAGCTTCTCCTTTTGTCTTGTGTGCTCATATTCAAAACTCTTTCACTCAAATGTACAAAGATTTATTTATGGCATGCAGATTACTTTGCATTTACTTCTTCTTTATGTAAGACTTGTTTCAAAGTAGGAACAATGCTTTCTGTCATTTGCTAACATAGTTTTTGTTTTTCTTTTCTTAAACACAAAATTTACCTTCTTTTGGAATTAGAGCAAAGTGTTTTCTCATCCTGGGGCCCAATACTGCAAACACTTATATCCACAAATGCCTGGGAACTACATACATGAGACTTCCCACATGCATAGTTCACATATAGGTGTTTGTAGAATCAGGTCCTGTGAAAGTAGAAGTGGTTTCAGGAATGTTGGTTTTATTACTTAAAGTTAAAAATGCATGTATTTCTATCTTACCCACAATATTCCAGAATGAATGTACTATCATTTTAAGGACCACTTTTGGCACTATTTCCTTTACACTATATTAAATATGGGATTTAAAGCACAAAAGTAGTATATACAATCATATACAGCTAAATGGCAAACTATGATTCTGCAGTCATTATTTACAATGGCTCCTAAGACCTGTTAGTATTGCATTACCTTTAATTTTTAAGATGCTTTAGAATTTCATCTATAATAAAGTTAATAAATAATAATAAATAATAATGGCAATAAACTGTTCACCTGCCATACAAATACTAGTTTTCTTTTTCTGGATAAATTATTAATCTTTCCCCCAAAATAAAATACAAATAATCAATGTTTGTAACTTCTTCAGAATTTGCAAGATTGTTTTGACCTCGCCTTACCTTGTCACTTATCAAATCTTTTGGCGATAATCACTTCAAGATTTCTGCCTCTCCTTGAGTTTACACTCTCATCATGAGTTGGGTGTTTGTATGTTTGTATGAGTGAGAGAGAACAATTCTTCTGTGGTCTGAACCAGACTGTAAGTTCCTTGGAGCATGATATCTTATATCTGTCCAGCACACATCACACTGTCAGTATTCAGTACATTGTAACACCTAGCCTATAGTCTTCATGTAGTTGGGAAAAAAAATGTTTGCACATCCTTAGCTCACATATCACTGGATATGATTCTCCACATGAGTCTTCAAAGTTATAAGACTTCAATAGATATCAAATCACTGCCTATCCTGGCTTAGTTAATATAATATTTCATAATTTCTTCTGAAATTGCTGCCAAAGACACTGATCAGTCACAAACATTTTTAATTATTCCTCAGCTAGGGTCTGATCTTCAGACCACTGACGTCACCAGAAGTCTTTTCACTCACTTCAATGGACTTTCCATCAGGCCCCTAATGAGGATATTACATATCTAAAAAAACTTTCCCCTTTGCCATTTTTAAACGAGAATGTAAACAAGTTTTGATATTTGGCCTAAACAAAGGTGGTGAAAAACTTCCCAGCCTTTTCATAGACAGTGTTTATCGAGAAGACACTCAATTAAACTATTAATATGGCTTCCAATGAATGCAAAAGGCCTAAGAAGAATTTAAGTAGTAATTTTGTATCCTTGAAACTGACAGACATGAGGATCAGAGACCTTTTGTCTATTGCATTTCAAATGTTACAAAACGTACTCCTGTTCCTGTCAGTTTGTTTCCACCGCTGGAAAATTAGTCACACTGGACTCAGTAATCAAGCTGACTATCATCCCTGAATATGTTGTGTGTGCAGGTCATGTAAAGAGAGCCGTAGTAATTGGAAAATGACGGATAAGGAATTTGGGACAAGTCTGGTGAAACTAATAGGTGATTTAAAAGCTTGCTATGTATAATATATAAAGCTTTTTCTGGGGCTTCCTTACAAATAGAAAAGAGATGGAATATATTCTTCAAATTCTAAAACCAGACTTGCAGATCAATTCACAATAGGAAATTCTAGTTCCAGCTGTGGTTCGGAAACTATTCTTTTATGCCATATCATGTAAACAATGAGTGAAAAATCCTCTCACAGTTCCCCCTGTACTGAGGGACAGCTACAGGCAAGTGGCTACCAGTAACAAGAAGCCCCCAAAATAAAATATTTGTTTGCTTATCTTAAACACAAGGTAACAGATGTTTTCATGAGAGGGCCAGGGTTAGTGTCTTTTCATAGAATTCCTGAAAATGCCATAAGAATATCCTACAAGCACAGCTCAGAAAAGAATATCACAAAATTCCTCAATCACTATGTCAGCTGAAAGAAGTTTGATCTAAGAAACACAAAAACGGCAAACAATTCCTTTAATCTAATGCCGTCTATTTTCCTCCCAGACATAAAAGTCCTTATTTAAATACCTAGAGCAATGGAGGCTCAGTAATAACCATGAAGGCCAAACTAGTTTGAAGAACATTTATTCAGTGCAGCTGTGTTGCCAAATACACACACCCATTGGAAACCTGGGGCATGGGGAGATTAAGGAAGCTTCCTGGCCTTAGGCATCCAAATTCCTTTAAAAACTAAAGGGGAAACTCTGTCCTGTGATGAGTGGGTGTGTTTTGGAGGCAGGGGATAAGAGGACACAGGGAGCACTTTGCATAACGAGTTTAGTGAAATCTTCATCATTCTGAAATTTGGAAAGCAGCCTTGACTCCAAATGAAACAATAAGAATAGAGTAGGAAATTTATCCTACAATAGCCAAAGCATCTACCTGCCACAGAATATTTGCATGAAGAGTTTTGCATTGATGATGATTACAAATACACTGTTAGCTTCCACAAAGCTTGTTCACTCCTCCCTTTTGGCTCCTTGGTTAATGTCACAGGATTAATATTATGACCAAGGGATCACTATCTTCATAGTCAGTGGAAATAACTAAAATACCCTGTGAGTAATGCCACTGGGAGTGACTGACTTTGGCAGGATCTTACATGAGGAAGTCGTCGGTGAAAAGGAATTAACATGATCATGTCTCTGCTGACCAATAAACAAATTTTGTTCGGACTTAAAGTCTGTGTCCCCACTAAAGAAGGTCAATGGTGTTGCATACTGTGTGTAAATCAGCACAGAATTTGTTGCCAGAATAAACCCTTTGCAGTGATAAACAGAATCAAGATTAAAAAGGCCTTCATTGTGTAATGAACACAACAGCTGAGAACCAGTACATTATAAAATGATTAATTTAGGCAACAGTGAACAAAGGAGGATAAATTTAAACAAAAAGCCACAAAAACCTAACCTTTTAATCCTTAACAGATGCTCAGAAGCTACTGTGATGGTGGCCACAGAGGTGAATAGATAGAAGGAAAGCAACTGAAACTATGGAAAATGTACAAAAGAGGAAGACCAAAGAGTGGTATAGAGAAGTAAAGAAAAGAAATGATTGCATAAAAGAATCATAGAATATCAGGGTTGGAAGGGATCTCAGGAGGTCATCTAGTCCAACCCCCTGCTCAAAGCAGGACCAATCTCCAGACATTATTTTTTTACCCCAGTTCCCTAAATGGCCCCCTAAAGGATTGAGCTCACAAGCCTGGGTTTAGCAGGCCAATACTCAAACCACTGAGCTATCCTAAGAAAGAGAAAAGATTGAGGATACATCTTAGTCTAAGGAAAGAAATGGAAAATGGGATGATAACCAAATGCAAGACAAACTAATTAAATACATTTATTACTTAAACATTTTTTCTGGCACTATAAAAAAGTAATGAATGGCTGGGTAGAAGAGCACTGTACATATGGTCCTAGAGCTAGGCATGATAAATGGCAACATGCACTACACTATAGTTGTGCACATTTGTGCATGTAAGGGTAAAGTGCAAAGCTCAAGTACATGGTGCATAGAGATTTTTGATGACCACTATAAATACCTATACATTCAACCTCATTTTCCCTGTGAATACCCACTATTAGATAATTTAGAAAGACCTTTGTTTTCAAATGGTCAGACAAATGAAAAGTTTCTTTTAGTTTTCCATTCTCCCATTATATATACACATAACTCTTATTGTGGTGGTCTCAGAGATTTCTGTGAAAATGACTGCCAGCTTTTGAAATGTCTAAACTGTTATGGGAGTAGGAGAGAAAAGGAATCATAGAATCATAGAAATGTCGGAAGGGACCTCAGTAGGTCATCTAGTCCATTTCCCTGCACTGAGGCAGAACTAAGTGTTATCTAGAACATCACTGACAGGTGTTCGTCTAACCTGCTCTTAAAAACCACCTGTAATGGGGATTCCACAAACTCCCTAGGTAATTTGTTCCAGTGCTTAACCACTCTGACAAGTTAGAAAGCTTTTCCCAATGTCTAACCTAGATATTCCTTGCTGTATTTAAGCCCATTACTTCTTGTCCTGACCTCAGTGTATAAGGAGAACAATGTATTGCCTATCCTCAGTGTATAAGGAGAACAATGTATAACAACCTTTCATGTACTTGAAGACTATCATGTCCCCCTCAGTCTTCTCTTTTCCAGACTAAACGAACCCAGATTTTTCAATCCTTCATCATAGGTCATGTTTTCTAAGACCTTTAATCATTTTTGTTGCTCTCCTCTGGATTTTCTACATTTTTTATTTCTATTTCCCAGAGTGTAGTGCCCAAAACTGGACATAGTACTCCAGTTGAGGAGTACTTATCAGTGCTGAGTAAAGTGGAATAATTACTTCTTGTGTGTTGTTTATAACACTCCTGCTAATACATCCCAGAATGATGTTTGCTTTTTTTGGAACAGTGTTACGCTGTTGACTCATATTTAGTTTGTGATCCACTATAAGCCCCTGATCTTTTTCTGCAGTACTCCTCCCTAGGGAGTCATTTCCCATTTTGTATTTGTGCAATTTATTATTCTTCCCTAAGTATAGTATTTTGCATTTGTCCTTATTGAATTTCATCCTGTTTATTTCAGACCATTTTCTAGTTTGTGAAGATCATTGTGAATTCTAATCCTGATCTCCAAAGCAAACTCTCCCAGCTTGGTATCATCCACTAACTTTATAAATGTACTCTCTATGCCATTATTTAAATCATTTATGAAGATACTGAACAGAACTGGACTCAGAACAGACCCCACTCGATATGTCCTTCCAGCATGACTATAAACCATTGATAACTACCTGTACTTTCTGAATAGAATTTTTCAACCAATTGTGCACCCACCTTAGAGTAGGTTCATCTAGGCTATATTTCCCTACTTTGTTTATGAGAAGGTCATGTGAGACTGTATCAAAAGCTTTACTAAGGTTGAGATATATCACATCTACTGCTTCCCCTCCCATCCACAAGGCTTGTTATCCTATCAGAGAGGGATATTACATTGATTTGACCTACTTCCTAGCTTTGCTATGCATTGGGATCATTTGCTTTTTTGTCCTGAATGTCTCTCTAAAAACTGTCAACTCTCCTAAGATCTTTTTTCCATTAAATTTGCTTTCTACAGGATCTCATCTACCAATTCTATGAGTTTGCTAAAGTCTGTCCTTTTGAAGTCCATTGTTTTCATCCTACTGTTTTCCCCCTTCCATTTCTTGGAATCATGATCTCTATCATTTCACGGTTACTTTCACCCAAGCTACATTCCACCTTCAAACTCTCAGTTCAATGTTTTAATCATCTCCTCTAGGCCTTCTCCATTCAGACCCCATTTCAGCAGAAAAACATGGAAAGGCTGTTCTTTATACAGTATCATGTATCAGTATCATGAGATCTGGAGGTTTACTTCTGCTCTCAAAAGTGAGTATATAACAGTGGTACCATGCATTTGAAGAAGGCGGGGTTTTATCCACGAAAGCTTATGCTCAAATACATCTATTAGTCTTTAAGATACCACCGGACTTCTTGTTGTTTTTGTGGATACAGACTAACATGGCTACCCTTATAAACGCACAATGTTACTCACCAGACCCGCTCCCTCTGTGTACTCAGAGTCATATCTGAGGACTTTAATGACAACAAATATATATATATTTCATAACAAGGTTTTCAGCCTGAACTGGTAGCTGGATTTTCTCTTTAATAGACAGAGCATAGCTCCTAAATCAGAATATTTCTGAACATTGGGGTGTGGGAAGTCAAAATGCAGACTTAAATGTAGGTATGTATTTTGCTGCATGGCCTCAACTCTAGGTAGCAGCTGTTGCTAGCAAGAGATAAAATGGTATCCCTGCCCAGTAAAGTGTGTTTTTAACAGTTTTATAAAATCAAACTCTGGAACAATGTGTTACAGAATTGTTTATTAACATGGCTCTTTTCTGTTAACACTGGCCAGGGAAAATAGTATAGCACCTACTAGCAAGGGGTCCTAAAATTCCACTGGAGGCTTTCACACTGTGTTTCTGCATATATATAAGCCAAAAGCACACAAATGAAAAGGGGCACCGGTCCATTTAAAAAAGTCTTTCTATTCTATACACCAGCAAGGTGAATTCCAGGAGAAGTGGCACCAGCATCTTTATTCTTCTCAACAGAAAGATGTTCACAGTCTTTTTCATACTGATACCATGCCCACACACTTATATCCTCACTAAATTTACAGACAATGTGATAAAACAACAAAGAGAAATGCCAGGTTGTTGCTTTTTTTCATTAGAGCTTGTAAACAGCAGCTGTGTATGCAAAACTAGAAAAATGGCGAGCCTCCGGGGTTTGCATACAGGAACAAATAAAAGTCTTTTTCAAGAACAGGTACTTTGTTTACAAGGGGTTGTGTGAAATGATATTTCGAAGAAAAAAATTCAGAACTTTTAAAAAAAAGTTTACACTCTCCAAAGAGTACAAATGTGTTTACGCTATGTTATTAACTCCTTGATCCCTCCAGGAACAACACTTTTGATGCTAAGCGCTAATATATTATGTGCTCTGAAGTGGTTATCAGTAAGGCTATCATTTTGTCTCAGAGGTCACGGAAGTCACAGAATCTGTGACTTCCATTGAGCTCTGTGACATTTTCTGTCCTGGAGCTGGAGCTTCCAGCCAGCCTCGCCCCAACAGATCCCAGCCCCTGCCCTGGTGAGGGGACCTGCAGCTGCCCAGCCGCCGCAGGGGGCGGGAGACCCCCCACAACTGCCCAGCTGCAGCTGACAGTGGGGACTCCTAGCAGCTGCCCAGCCACAGCGGAAGGCAGGGGGATCCTGCAGCTGCCCAGCGCCACTGGCAGAGGGACCCCAGGGTTTCCACGCAGTGCAGTGGTGGATGACTCGGGAGCCCCAGCAGCAGTGGATGCTGAACCCGCCTACCCCTTTTGTCAGGGATATTTTTAGTGAAAGTCAGGGACAGGTCACGGGCTGACTGTGACTTTTATTAAAAATATCCATGACAAAAACTTAGCCTTAGTTATCAGATCATGTGTGAGTTCAAAAACCACAAGTATCAGAGGCATTAAATGAAAATACAGCCCATTCACCATACCACATAACAGCAAGAGCTAAAATGTGACCCAAATCCTGACATCTTTTCTGATCCCATTTTTTTTTTTGGTCTTTTATTTTCTTGTCAGAAATGTAGATAAATGTAGATATGTAGTTTCGCGCTCAAGACTACCTTTACTGAGAAGCTACTTGATATCAGGGTATTGTCACATATTGAAACAGTCTCGTTTTAAAGCTGATAGAACAATAATTTCAAAGCCTAAGGGAGAATGAGTTAGCAGAGCATGTTTGAGATCTTCTGGCAATTCCTGGAAAACACCAATGAACATACTATTTATAGACTTATATAGGCTGTTTATATATAACATTTGCTTGATTTCTTTTCTTCTTTTTCTTATTACTGATAGAATTCATTCTGAATGTGGCGATCATGTGGTTCATTTATTGAGTATGCCCCTCTCGATGACTGAGTATTGAGTATGCCCATCATCTGTCTGTCACATTTCAATTACCTGCTATGAAGATTATGATGTTACAGAGAGATGAATGTAACTTCAAAGGACGAATAATTAGCAAGAGCACATGATTAAAAAAGAACAAAAATGAAAAACACTTCCAAGCTTGCATCCCTAAAACTGACCTTAGACTAAAACTGAAAGAAATTTAAAAATTTAACTAGCTTTTCATTTTGTATTTACTTTATTTACTTACCAAGGGCTGTGGTGGATTCTCCTTCTTAAGTCAATTGGATGTTTTTTTTTTAAAGATCTGCTCTAGGAGTTACTTTGGGGGAATTCCTCTGGCCTGTGTTACACACAGGAGGTCAGACTAGATGATCATAGTGGTCCCTTCTGGCCTTGGAATCAATGAATCTATTCACTCAACTGTGCAATGGCCACCTGGGTGAACTTAGGGTTGCCAACTCTCCACGATTGTTTTGGAGTTTCCAGGAATTAAAGATGAATCTTTAATTAAAGAGTCATGTCATGTGCTGAAACCTCCAGGAATACATCCAACCCAAATTGGCAACCCTAGAACACATACATGCATGTGTAATCCCACTGATGTCCCTGGTATTACCTCCATGAGTAAATCCTCAAAGTAAGTAAGGATTGCACAATGTAGCTCCTTTTGTATTTCCCTCAATTTGGGCAACAAATGGAGATTTTTCTCAGTTTAGATTAGTCAGTGTCACCTTTTATCCCAGTCAGCCTCTAGCCAATTTCATTTCATGTGCTCATGTTCTAATATCAGACTTTGAGGTGCAAATAACACAGAGGAATATTTATGCTTTAAACAAAACAATCATCCCCTCTTTCACTTTGAATTCAATTACTGATGTGTTTTTCAGTATTTATCAATCCCTGCTAAACTAAACTAAAATATCAAACTCCCAAAAGTCATGAGATTGAACCCAAAACCATGACATTAAAAAAAAACAAAAATTAGAATGTGCTTAATCTGTCTTCTGGTTTTTGAACTTCCCTTGCCCACTGCCAGTGCATGTGTCAGAATTATGATGCCGACAAATTTTGCAAATATCTAGTACTCAAGACCATTTTGATCCCTGCTGCAGGAGTCCTGTTAGAGGATACAATCAAGATCAGTGCCCCATTGAGCTAGCCACAGCACAACACAAAGCAAGAGACAGTCCCTGTCCTTAAGAGTTTACAACCCTGAGCAGACCATGGTGGTGAGTTTGTAACTTCAGAGCTGGAACTGAGACTCACTATGGTCATGTCACATAGGGGCTGTCAAACATCCATTAGATGGAAACAAATTGGAGAAACATAAAGTTAAAATAGCAATGTCGTGATGCACCCACTCTCCCATACGGAGAGCGTTACACTTACTGCTTACACTACATCCTTGAGAATGAAACTTGCTTTCTGGAAATGAAAATGTGTTAAATCAAGGTCTGACCTCTCTGGGGTTTACACAGTCTGGGTCTTCCCGTCTCTAGACACAGAGACCCATTCGCCTCACACATTGCCCTCTATCTCAAACACATACTCGCAGTCTGCCCTGCCTAGTTCTTACAGTTCTGTACCATTAACCAAATACAAATCATAAAAAAGCAACAGTACAACAAATATTAGAACAAGATCCAACTTCACTTCCAAATACAATGTTTTGCAATATAAAAGTCATCCCAACAATTACTTCAGTGACCTCACAATATATATTTATGCATAAACTTACTGTTTTTTTTAGCCTGTCATCAGCAGAATTTGGACCCAACCCTTCAGATGCACAGCACTAACTTTTTCAACTTCAGTTTTAGGATTAAGTGCTAGGGGAAAGCATACTGTTATTGTCTATATGGACTAGCCCATACAGGCAGACAACACACACATTATCAGTTGTGGGGTTACAAAATTATTTGTGGGACAGCAGTGGATTTTGGTTTTTATTCCTGGCTCTAAGAGCAGATTGTGGTCTATGGGTTATAGATAGCCTAACTGTAGCAACACCCATGTTTGGGTCATTTGTGGCAACTGATTCAAGGATTTCTGGATATAAAAACACAAGTCTCTCCCACTTGTGCTAAAGGACCAGATCTCACAGCACAGATATAATAGCAGAGGCACAAACCCCTCTGGGTATGTCTATGGTGCAATCATAGGGTGCGATTACAGCTGGAGAAGACGCACCCAAGCTAGATTTATTCTATCTAGCTCAAGTGCTGGAGCAGTGAGGCTGCCGCAGCATGGGATTATTGCTTGCGGAGCCAGCCCGTACTGAAGCTCACGCTGCTGTGGCTTCACTACTCCAGTACCAGGAGAAGTTAGAATAAAGCCAGCTTGAGTGTGTCTACTCGAGCAGTAATCATCCCCTGTGATTGCAGTATAGACATTCCCTACATGTGCTCTGGTTGCTAAGGGATGACACGGAACTTCACTGTGTTCATGTGGGTTACACAAGAAGCAAATTTTATAGTTCTAATCCTGTAAACAAAAAAATAAAGGAGTGCAGGCTCAGGTGGTTTGGTCATGTAAAGTGTAGTCCTGACAACTACATGAGTAAGAGAGTCCGAAACATCAATTCTGGAGGAAAAAGACAAATGGGCCGACCCAAGGAGAAGTGGCGGGAGGTCACAAAGGAAGAAAAGTTAGCATGCGGTGTGACAGAGAATCTGACACTGAATGGAGAACTTGGGAGTGGGAGGACTCAGAGTTGACCCTATTTAACAGGATTCAAAGGAGGAGGAAGAGGGAAGGAATTCTGCCCTCCCTCCCCCCAGCACTGACATTCCTTTGCAAAATAGCTATTCCCAACCATGAGAGTTCTGCTGTCCAGGAAACCACTGAACAGTAAGAAAAATGCCCTGTCAGGTGGTAAAGCTCTGGAATAAGTTGCCTGTGGAGGTTGTGTAATCTCCATCATTGGAGATTTTTAAGAGCATCTTAGACAAACATCTGTCATGGATGGTCTAGATCAGTGGTTTTCAACTGTGGCCCAGCTGAGTGCTAAAAAAATTTTCATAATTTGCCGCTCTGGGCTGGGAGGTGGTGGGGCTGGCTGAGTGGGAGACCATGTCTAGAAGCCTGCTGGAGTGCTCCTGCCAGCAGGGGGCTGGAGAGTGCCGCAGGGGGTCAGAGTGTGGGAGAGTGGATCTCTAGCAGGTTTGGTGGGGGATTCTGGGAAGTGAGGGAAGAGGGGCACTGGGAACGAAGGGTCAGGTTTTAGATTGGGCTTTGCTCCTGGCCTGGTGCCAGGGGTCCTGGCTGCCCGCTCGGCGTGGCAGGGTCCGGGTCCCAGCTGCTGGTCCATGGGGTCCGGCTGCTGGCTGCCCGGCCTTGGGCGGCAGAGTCCCAGGGTCCCAGTTGCCTGGCCCCGGGGTCTGAGGTTGTCAACCTGCAGCCTGCGGACCACAATGATAAATAGGTTGAGACTTTCTGGTCTAGATAATACTTAGTCCTGCCATGAGTGCAGGGAATTGGACTAGAAAAGCTCTTGAGGTCCTTTCCAGTCCTACAATTCTATGATTTACTTACTTAAAGACTTAGTTGCCTCCTGTGAGACAGATTCCTCTCTCTCTGCCCCATCTCTGTGGGGATTGAGATTTGGGGTCCCCTGAACAACTACACAGTATCCTGAGAGAATGTTCCTTTTTAAACCTTCCAGGTATTTTTTTTTAAATCCCCTGTGTTCATGAGCATTTCCTTGCTTATTATCCCTGAACAACTACAGCTGGGTGAATATTTGATATTTCAGCTGTCCCAGCACACACCTCCTCCAGCCCCTCAATAATCAGAAACAATATTCAGTTCTGTTCCAAAAAATTTCTGAATTTTTCAGCAAATCAGATTCAGACCAGCAAACGGTGTGTGCATGTGTCCCTTTATAAGCTTTAGCCCAGTGGGTAGGCTGGCACTTACCTGGAACGTTGGAGACCCAGGTTTGATTAGTCACTCTGGAGCAGGGACATGAGCTCAAATCTCCCCCTCTCCCAGCTGAGCATCTTAACCAACAGGCTATGAGCTATTCCATCGTGGATCAGTCTCAATCTCTCCTGCTGAAGCTGTTTCACTTGTATAAATGTTTTAAATGTTCAGTTAAAGGGACAAATTTAGACACGGCATTTCAGCAACTTTCCCTAGGTCTGAATTTGTGCAACAGGTTTGTGTGTAACTGATCCTTTTGATAGGAGGGCTAAAATGGAACAAAACAATACAATTATGACAAGTATACAAAAATTACCATAGGACGATATTTAGGTCGTATAGTGTTCAGCCGATATAGTGTATTTTATCTTCATTCTTTACAGCATAAATCACTGCATTTACTGAATGACATCCTGTGGTTTTAAAACAGTTATGGGACTACGATATCATTAGAGCAGTAATGCTTGACAAATTAAATATGTATTAAACAAACCCTTGGGAGAAGAAAAAAGGGATGTATCCAATGTTAAAAAAAACATGTTTAGCAACCGACTGTTTGTAAAATTGTTCCTTAGAGTTTGTCTATACAATTAGTTTGCGGGAAGCTACGGTGTGATCCCCGCACTAACTGGTTGTTGGACTAACTGTCTGTGTGGACCCCACTGAAGCACATTAACAAGTCATGCACTTTGACCTATTCCTCATTGAAATGGGACTAGATCAAAGCTAATTAACAAGCTGTTAATGCAGCAGGGTCCACAGGAACAGCTAGTCTGCAGCAGGTTAATGTGGGGTAGAACTTGTGTAGACAAGTTCTTAGCTGAATTTTAGAACAGCTACACATTATTAATCAGAAACTTTCATTCAAGTAATAATTTATAGTTTGTATAACTAATAAGAAATAATTGGTCACAAGATAGTGACATTACAGTTTCTCTCGTGGGATGCAGTGTGGCCTAATGGATAGTGCACTGGACTTTGCCTCAGTTTTCCCATCTGTAAAATGGCAATAACTCCTTTGTAAAGCATTTTGTGATCTACTGATAAAAACT
Organism: Gopherus flavomarginatus; assembly: GCF_025201925.1. Lineage (NCBI taxonomy): Eukaryota > Metazoa > Chordata > Testudines > Testudinidae > Gopherus > Gopherus flavomarginatus. Next base: position 228,481,413 of record NC_066618.1, read on the forward strand.
GCCATATAAGAGTGAGGGGGCAATTATTATTCAGAGGTTACCGCTAACACTATTTACTGTAATTAGTAACCTGTTGTTGCTAACACAAGGAACTTATATAAAAGGAAGATTTTTCTATTTACAGAATGGAACTTTCTACTATAAAGGATCTTTTGAGTCTTATTTACTGAGCAAAACCAAGAATTTAACACAGTTATTATAGGAAGAATGGGTTAACTATTGTTTTTGCAGTTTAGGCTATATATAATTTAGTGATTTTTAGACAGTCAAACTCCAACATTATTGGAAGTTGAAAGTTATGGCCTAGCTTCTAAAATCTAGGGGTGAAATCCTGAGCCCATTGAAGTGAATGGCGAAACTTGCATTTGATTTCAGTGAGAACAGTATTTCACACAAGGTACCTTAGTTTAGGCTTTAACCCATATGAGGTTAGGAACCAGAATTAGGCAGCTGGTTGGAAAATTTTGGCCTGAGCTTTATCGCATTTCAGATGCAATCTCCTCATAATAGGTAACTAACCAGGTGTCAGATTTTACCTTTTGCCACCACAAATCATCACAGATTTCATAAAGGTAATATTAGAAGGAAACATGCTGTTTGTGTACATTAGCAATAATTAAATTACAAGGATACACATTCCATAAACAGAATTCCATTAATTTCCATATATTTAATTTATTTATACTTAATTTATCTTTATCTCAGCCAAGTACTTCCATATATGGACTCTATTTTCCTATTTTCTCTGCTCTTGTGACACCTTAATTAGTAGTCTGCCTGAAACCTTTCAAATATTACAGGATTCAACTTCCTCCTAAACCTCACCAGAAAAGTCTGTGGCTACACAGCCATTCATGAGATAGAAAGAACCCAGCTTGTTTTCAAATCACAAGCTACAACAACAAAAAGCCCACCTTTTTGTTCACAAGCTGAGGATACTTAATACAGAAATCACAGACAAAGTAAATATGGACCCTACAGAGGGCAGAACCTTGCTTTAAAATTGTCCCAAACAAAATATTAGGAAGTGTATTTTCAGCAACAACTTGCATATGCACTGAAATAGATTGGATGACATAGTTAGTTTCTAATTCCTATAATTATACTACAAGTCAGAAAACTGTATTGAAAGAGTACTCAGGCTGCAAAAGTCAAGCACTTATATCTTAGGAGATACCAGAATTTAGATTGCCTGTGCAACTTTAATTTGGCCTCCTTGTGTGTATGCATTATGGTGCCGTCTTTAATTTCATGATTGCATACTATTTTTTTCTACAGGACCCCTGCCTTTTTCTGTGTACAGGATAGACAGTGCTCACTGGGTAGCTGTTCATTAAGTCTTTTTATCATCATTATTCAAGTGCGGACCAATGCCTTATTTACTGCACACCATCCAAATCTTGCACTGAATACGAAGTAATTAATTTCCTCATGGGTTTTTCTATGCTTCATAATTATTAATAAATTTATCTTCTCAACACCTCTGTGACTTGGTGTGGTAGTATAATCCCCATTTTATAAACTGGGAACAGAGACACAGAGAGATTAAAGCCAAAACTGTCAACATTTTCCACTAATTCTGCCCTCCCAACCTGAAACTCCTAAGGTTTGATTCGTCAGAGGAATGACCATTTACATAGCACTTTAAATGGGGTCCCGGGGAAAAAATAGCAAGTGATCATGTAATTAAAGACTATAGTGTAATGTATATGTGCAAGAGACAGAATTTCCTAATGTTTGACTCTGCAACTTTTCTTTTTTTTTAAACATTGGGTTGTTTTTTCTTTGTTTGTTTATGTAATTCAGTAAGTTAAGAAAGAAAATTGAAATAACAGAAATCCCATCATGTTGAACCATACTCACCAGAGTTAGATCCACAGCACAGACTTCTATTACTTGCGTTTACTGAGTAACTTGAGATATTTGCTAATAGTTGAGGCATGTTGAGACCCAGGAAGTCTGGGTTCAAGCTGATGTTCTGGAGGGGAGTGTGTTTTAGTGGTTATAAAAGCCTTCTGGCTCTGTCCTTCCAGTCCATCCCCTTTCCCCATCTGCTCCTATCCACCCCTTCCCGCCCATTTCTGTACCTGCCTCCCCAAGTCCTATTCCCAAATCTTGTCTGTCTCCTCCCATCTGCTCCTATCATCACCCTTTGGCAGTTCCTGTCTTTGTCCCCCTCCTCCATCCTGCCCCAGCTCTTTACCAATTTGCATTTGTGGCAAGTAGCTTCCTCCTTTGCCCCTTACTGCCTGGGTGCCAGCAGCAGGAGCGCTGAGACCCCAGGAGAGAGAATCTCCTTTTGTTTTCAGTTCCTGTGCCCGGTGCCACAGTGGCCCTAAAGAGTCAGTAGGAAAAACTGCAAGGAAAGTCCTGTGCAGCCCCTGACACCCTGGGATGGAGCATGCTCAGTTGTTCTGTGAGAATGGAGCATGTGCCATAAAAGTTGTGTGGATGAAAGCACACTCAGTACAGATGGAATCTTTAGAAAATTAAGCTTCCAGCCTCTAACAAACCTGTACTGAGCACATGCAAACTGAGATTATTCAGAGACCTATAGTTTAGCTACATTAGGATAGATTTTCACAGGAATAGCGAAAGGCTATCCCTGACATGAGAGCAATGCTCCAGACAAATTTTGAGTCCCTGCTGCAAAACACAGCGGTGTCAGAGCTTCTCAACAAATAGCTGTAAGATTTTCTTTAACAGGGACAAACAACTTCTTTTCCCCTAACCTTGTTCTGAGCCATGGCAGAACTGTTTTTGCTGAAGCTTTCTAGAAAAATTCCACCTGAGGCAGAAATTCAGTGTAGAACGTTTCACCCCAAGCTATTGAAGTCCTGCAAAGTTATGTGAGGCTAAGATTATGTCATGGAAGTCATGAAAGTAACAAAACCAAGTGACATTTTCCACTTCAGGCCCAGGACGGCAGGGCTGCAGCTGTCAGCCAGCAGGAGCCCTGGAGCTCTGAACCCACTGTGGATAGTGAAGGCCCTGGCAGCTCCTAGCTGCCATGGGGGAACCTGGAGCTCTGAACCACCAAGAGGGGGAAGGAGGGGACCCAGAGCTCCAAGCCATTACCCTGCAGCTCCATGCCATTGCGGGCAGTGGTGGGACTTCACAGTTCTCAGGTGCTGGCCCCAGAGCTACCGCAGGCATCAGCGGACTCCTAGAGCTTTTAGCTGCTGGGGGGGGGGCGCAGAGCTCTGAGCCACCAACCCTAGAACTCCAAGCTGCTGGTCTAGGAGCTCCAAGCCCCCACGGGGTGACCCAGAGCTCTGAGCCACTGCAGGCAGCAGGGCCTCCCATAACTCTCAGTCGCCACAGGCAGTTTGGAGACCCGAAGCTCTGAGCTGCTGGCCCTGGAGCTCTGAGTGGTCATGGGTGGCCCCCACAGCTCCAAGGTGCCAAGGGCAGCTAGGGGACCCTACAGCTCCCTGCGCTGCTGGATCCACCACCCACCAATCCCTTCCCCCAACCCCATGCAGCAGGGCTGGGGCTCAGCCTCATTTTGTCACAGTTATTTTTAGAAATGTCAGGGACAGGCCATGGGCAATAAACAAAAATTCACAGAAGCCCGTGACCTGTCTCTGACTGTGACAAAATCTTAACCTTAGTTATAAGCAACTGAAAAGAGAATCTTATATTGAAAAGTGTCAGGCAACCTTAACTGCAGGCAAATCACTGTCAGATGCGCCTGCAAGGAGATGATTCTATGTTAATGGTTACATATTTTCCTAGGATCTTTGTTGTTTGTAATATGAACAAATTGCAATGTTTTAGTTTAGGATTTCTAAATTATTGCTGCTGTTTAGATCAGTGAACTACTGCGAGGAATAATTTATGACATATTTATATTATACTTAGCATATGTAATTAATAGCCAGTTACGCTAGTTATTATTTTTAGTCATGAACTATTAATACTGGTGCTATGATTAGACACTGCAAATCAATAAAGGCTTCATGTTTACATTCCAATGTCCCTTAGTGGTGGTTCTCAAACTTTTGTCCTGGTGACCCCTTTCACACAGCAGGCCCCTGAGTGTAACCCCCTTTATAAATTAAAAAAACACTTCTTTTATATTTAACACTCTTATAAATGCTGGAGGTGAAGCGGGGTTTGGGGTGAAGGCTGACAGCTCGCGACCCCCCATGTAATAACCTCGTGACCCCCTGAGGGATCCTGACCCCCAGTTTGAGAAGCCCTGCCCTTTAGAGTCCAGGCTCTACTGAATCTGTGTTGGAAGTATGGTGGCTAGTGCATGGGACTTGCCAGAGGCAGCAAACCTCAATTCTCTCCCCAACACTTCCTGTACGGTTTTCGGTAAGTCATTCACCTCTGTGCCCTGCAGTGACCTCATTTGTAAAATGGGGATAATAATGCTTACCCAAATTTTAGGAGATCGATGTAAAAAAATAGCTACATAACTGCTAAGTATTACTATTACATCTGCCTACTGGACCACATTTTTCTATTTCACTGTGCACAGTTGTACACAGGGTAATGGTAAATAATAGGGATAGTTCAAGGACATTCCTGAATGAGTTACCCAATAGGATAATTTGATGCAATGTGGACTAGAGTTAGGTTTACTGCACACATTTCTATTTCTCTAATTAGTTTGCTTTTGTTCAGAGAAAGAACTTGTATAACTTCCTTGTTTAGGCAAATTTCTCTTTCTATCCACACCATTGCTGTGAGGTAACAAATGGTTTAGTAAGTTATGTATTAATTTATCTAATGCTAGGTACACCCAGCACATACGTTCAGACTGACTGACTATACCAGACATACCCTTTGTTGTTTTTAATTTGAATAGACTGACATTGCTGAATTGACTGACTGATTGATTGATTCATGTTGTGTTGCTTTATTTTACTTTTTTTTCTTGCAGCTAATTTTATTTTCTTTCTCCAGCTCCCAGTCAGGTTCCCAATTTTTCTTCCTAAAAAGGGTGGTCCTAGCGACATTAACTGGGAAACACAGTAGCCTTCCTCTCGGATATTAGCCTGCTATCTACTTTCTTATGTGCAAAGGCACTGTCCCCATCTTACAACTAAGAAAAGCCAGGAATGAATACCTTATTAGTAGAATGCTGGGAATAGGCTGCCAGATGCATGGCTGGAAGGGGGCGAGAGGTGGGCAAATGTGTAGTGGGTGGGAGAAGGGGGTTCTTTCAAATGACTTCAATCCCTAGTTCCTAAGTGCATCTTGAAAATTAACCTCCAGACTCATTGGACTTTCTGAGACTTCCCTGCTTCTTTCTCATGGACAATGGGTTATCTTTTTTATCACATCACCTTGTTTAAATTGAAGTGAGACTCGTGAGTGGCCTCCTATGCTCTTTTCCAGTGATAAATCCGGGATTATGAATAGGGTTGTTTGATTAATTAAACAATCCAGAGCCACACAGGCAGGGCGTTAGCAGTGATATCAGCAAGTAACATATGAATATCAACTCTCTATGCTTACTGTATATATAAAGCAGCCTACTTTTCACATGGTCAAGTATCTGTTTCAACAAAAAGACCCATGTGACTCAAGCTAGGTGATTATACCCAACGTACTCCCTATGAAGGATTTGTGACAATTATAAAGAATAATGCAGAAAGTCATTATGTCATACACAGTTCTAGCACATCTGTCCTGGATTTCTCCCCATCTCTGTGAATATCCAGCTGAACGACAAAAGCAAGACCCTGTTTACACTGAGAAAAACACTTCTGAGTTCAATAATGTTTGTTTTTCCCTCCACAAATAAAGCAATTTTGAGGCAACCCACTAGAGGGAGTTCTTACCATAGTTATAAACAATATTAAGGGACAATGCCATTTTTAGTGATTTTACACACTGAACTTTGGAGATGTGAGCACAATTCAAACGAACACTGAATTACCAATACAGAAAATACAGAATCAGTTTCAACAATACATGTGAGGCCAGATTTTTTTCAGGCCTTTGGAAGAAAGTGCGGGGGCTGGGGGGGGGCAGTGGCATATGCAAGCACTCTCTCCTTCACAGCCCCCTGCATTCTCTTGAGAACAGGGACTGTTTCTTGGTATTATTTCTTGGGGCACAAGCTGACGTGCTAATGAAAAGAGATTTCACTGCATCTCCTGTTGTGGTGCAACAGGAGCACCTCCTCTGACACACTGTGGAGTTCTGTAAATCATAAATCCTGCTTGCTTACAGTGGAAACTCTTTGGCAACTGGAGAACTAGTGAAACTAGGTCAGCATAAGATTCAAGAAAGTGAAAGTTGAGCAACACACACATACTTAGACTCCCAAGGGGTCATCCACAACAGCTAAAGAAAACCAACCCCCTACTCCCCCACCATGGCATTCCTGCTATTTCTAAGGTAAAAAATAAAGCAGAAAAATGTTTTTTGTTTTACTAAAATAGAAGAAATTTTCAGGCCTTCTTGATACAGCATAATTGATAAAAAGGCTACAAGCCCATTTAAAAAAAAGCATGCAAGTTACTTTTATGGTTCAAAGATAATCTAGGGCTGGGCACAGGGTTTATTCTAAACAGTGCTGATCTCTAAAGCTGTTCACACAAGATTTCTGTCATCTTGAATGGTAGAGATACCCTGAGACCTGATGTCCAAAATCTCTAACATGAAAAATAAATATACAACCCTTACTCCCCATTCACAATTTTTTTGTTCTTAAAGTAAAGTTACCCCATTTAGACCTTCTTTATATATCAGGAAGAAGAAAAATCTTCTGAATCCTATCAAGAACCTAATCCAAATCCCCCTGCTTTATCCCATCTCTATACAAAATGTCTCTGATAGGATAATAGTAGCTTCTTGTTTGATTATTTTTTCTCTCTCTCTCGTTTACTTTAAATCACTTGTTCCCTGTGAAATTCCAACCTCTCATGTAGGATTCCTGGAAGAAACTTTTCTTCTGCATCTGGTTCTACATGCCTGTTTTTGATGGTAGATCTGGTTCTATATGACTATTCCTGACTTTCTTTTAGCTTGTGATTGTAGAAATCTTGCGAGGACATCTCTTTTCACTGCCACTATTCAAGATGACCAAAATCTCATAAGAACAGCTCAGGAGATTTTTGATACTGTTGAGTCCAAACCAGAACTATTGTTCTGAATCAGCCTCAAACCTGACTCCCAAACACTATCCTGAACTGAATCGTCAGCTGCATGCCATATATTTGTCCCATTTCTATCAAAACTAAAGACTAATCAGAACAATTCCCCACCTATGTTACTTCTGTTTCAGGCAGGGGTAAGGGCTTATAGAAGTTCTATGGATTTTGAAATTTCATGTTGTGTATATGGCGTTTGTGTATTGTACTTCTGGACTACAATGATATTAGCCCAGGAGGGAAAAAAAAACCTTCTGCAGAAGAGATTCCAAAATAGGTTTGGAGACTACTACCAGGATCCATGATGTTTGCTGAAGTATCGTTCTTATTATTTTTTGCAATTATTAGTGGGATCAGCGATGGCTTTGGCTGCATCTGGAGTAAGGATTTCATTTTCTAATTTAGAGAATGGTTAACAAGGGGATGATAAACAGCTATCCAAGAGAACAGGGTAAAAATGTTTTTGCCATTCTTGGCACTAGTTCTAGTGCTGCTGATATACAGAATAGGGGCTGTGAGGGGAGGGGGAATCAGACAACAGTCAGCAAGGAACAGATGGAATAAATAGCAGCAGGACATTTTAAGCATTTTAGAAGATGATTTACAAAAGTCAAGTGGCCTGTAGATTAGCACTAGGGGAGAGAAGATGGCGGACGGAACAAGTAGTCTTACTTTGAAATTGTTAGGCAGGTGGCTAATGCTATTCAATGAACATGACATGAAAATTACTGAACTAGAGGGGTCTGCTGGGTGTCTGGGAGGAATTATTGCCAAAGCAGCCTCTGTGCCACACTCTCTTCACCCTTGTGTGTTCCAGCAACAATTTTCATCAGTTCATTAAATTGGAGCTTCCAAAATTATTCCAGTTACAACTAGCCATGTCTGAGGTGCAGATTTCATGTTCATATACAGGATGCCGCTTAGTTACAGATATTTAAAATGGTTAAAGATAGATACAATAAAGGAATAAAAAGTTAGTTCTATATCTATGTAAATACTGTTGATATTTGTCACTTTAAATGCCCATGAGTTGAATGCCCTTGAGCACAAACTGCTTGCAAACAAGCTGTCAGGCTCAACTCCTGTTAGATATGCTATCAAAAGCCTTTAAATAATTGTACATATTGTTTTTTCTCTAAAGAAGTCTTTATCGAAGGAAAATAAATCTTTGTATTTCCATACTGAGCCTTAACCAGTGGGCGGGGCATTCACTCATGCCAGGGCTTTATAAAGCTGCGCACAAGTGACCAGGGAGCTTAGCGAACAGGAGCTGCTAACAGGGAGTTTTGCAAGGGAGTTCTCCAGGTGAAGGAGGAGCACATACAGCATCTGTGGGGTAAGTGACTGTCTGCAGTGTTTGTGTTTGGGGGTTACTTGCTGTGTGCTGAGCTTGTGTTTGTCAGTCTGTTTGGTTTGTTTGTTTGAAGGACCGTATGCTGTAGCTGGCAGTTGGAGGTGGAGCTACTAGGAAGGTTTGAAAGCTAGAAGCCTCTGGTAATTGGCTGAGCCTTAACCAGTGGGCGGGGCATTCACTCAGGCCAGGGCTTTATAAAGCTGCGCACAAGCAACCAGGGAGCTTAGCGACCAGGAGCTGCTAACAGGGAGTTTTGCAAGGGAGTTTGGAAGGGGAGTAGGAAGGGAGGGAGGTCCCTTGTCGGTCTCATCTGTGACCCATTGGTCCCCTGAACCTGTAAACTGAGCCACATCCAAAACCTTTCTGTTTATAGCAGAGCAGAGCGGACAGGGAGCTGTAGACGGGAATTTGAGAGAGTTTGACAGAGGGAGGCTTACAATGGTGAGGAGGACCCGCAACACCTGTGCCAGCACTGCTTCTGTCTCCTCCACCTGCGCCTGTAGCCAGACAGAGTACCAAAGCATGGATGCTTTTACCCAGATTCTGGTGTGGGCTTGCAAAGACTGTAATTTGCAATTTCCACTTACTGATATCCAGGCTGGAGGTGGCATCCAATGTGAAAGGTGCCTACTGGTGGAATCTCTCAGGCAGCAGGTGGGAGAGCTACAGGAGGAGGCGGCTAGGCTGAGGAACATCCATATCCATGAGCAATTCCTGGACAGTATCCATGTGGAGACAGCTGACGTAGCTGTCCCAGTTGACAGGACTACCGACACTCCAGTGGAGGAGGAGATGCCTCAGGGTGTATCTGACACACCAGTGGAGGAGGAGGCTCAGGGTGGACACAGCCAGCTGGTTACTTCTAGCAGCAGGCAGTGGTCCACCGCTGCTGCGAACCCTCCTGCTGTGGTAAAAGATAACCAGTATGCTCTTCTTGATACAGGAGAGAAGAAATCACCCTCAACGGTTAAGGAGGTGAAGCCTCGAACCCCTAAGGCTGGGAGGTCTGCTGCCACCACTGATAAGAAACGTAGGGTAGTGGTGGTTGGAGACTCGCTGCTGAGGGGGATGGAGACACCCATCTGTCGCCCTGACCGTTCATCCCGGGAGGTATGCTGCCTGCCAGAGGCCCGTATCCGAGATGTTACAGAGGCATTGTTGAGGATTATCCGGCCTTCTGACTACTACCCCATGCTACTCATCCATGTGGGCACAAATGATACTGCGAGGTGTGACACTGAGCAGATCAAGAGTGACTACAGGGCTCTGGGAGTACGGGTTAAGGAGTTTGGAGCGCAGGTGGTATTCTCTTCGATTCTTCCTGTTGAAGGTAGGGGTCCGGGCAGAGACAGATGCATCGTGGAGGTGAATGCCTGGCTGCGAAGATGGTGTCGCCAGGAGGGCTTTGGCTTCCTCGACCATGGGATGCTATTTGAGGAAGGACTGCTAGGAACAGATGGCGTTCACCTTTCGAAGAGGGGAAAGGCCTTATTTGCGCACAGACTGGCTAACCTAGTAAGGAGGGCTTTAAACTAGGTTTGACGGGGACAGGTGAGCAAAGCCCACAGGTAAGTGGGGAACAAGACCTGGGAGATGGGTTGGAAACAGGAGGGAGCACGGGCTATAATGGCAGAGAGGAAGGAGGGTCAGGGCAAAGCTGGGAGGCAAGATCAAACCAGTATCTTAGATGCCTATATACAAATGCAAGAAGTATGGGTAATAAGCAGGAAGAACTGGAAGTGCTAATAAATAAATACAACTATGACATTATAGGCATTACTGAAACTTGGTGGGATAATACACACGACTGGAATGTTGGTGTGGATGGGTATAGTTTGCTCAGGAAGGATAGACAGGGGAAAAAGGGAGGAAGTGTTGCCTTATATATTAAAAATGTACACACTTGGACTGAGGTGGAGATGGACATAGGAGACGGAAGTGTGGAGAGTCTCTGGGTTAGGCTAAAAGGGGTAAAAAACACAGGTGATGTCGTGCTGGGAGTCTACTACAGGCCACCTAATCAGGTGGAAGAGGTGGATGAGGCTTTTTTCAAACAACTAACAAAATCATCCAAAGCCCAAGATTTGGTGGTGATGGGGGACTTCAACTATCCAGATATATGTTGGGAAAATAACACCGCGGGGCACAGACTATCCAATAAGTTCCTGGACTGCATTGCAGACAACTTTTTATTTCAGAAAGTTGAAAAAGCTACTAGGGGGGAAGCTGTTCTAGACTTGATTTTAACAAATAGGGAGGAACTTGTTGAGAATTTGAAAGTAGAAGGAAGCTTGGGTGAAAGTGATCATGAAATCATAGAATTTGCAATTCTAAGGAAGGGTAGAAGGGAGTACAGCAGAATAGAGACAATGTATTTCAGGAAGGCGGATTTTGGTAAGCTCAGAGAGCTGATAGGCAAGGTCCCATGGGAATTAAGACTGAGGGGAAAAACAACTGAGGAAAGTTGGCAGTTTTTCAAAGGGACGCTATTAAGGGCCCAAAAGCAAGTTATTCCGATGGTTAGGAAAGATAGAAAATGTGGCAAAAGACCACCTTGGCTTACCCTTGAGATCTTGCGTGACCTACAAAATAAAAAGGCGTCATATAAAAAATGGAAACTAGGTCAGATCACGAAGGATGAATATAGGCAAATAACACAGGAATGCAGAGGCAAGATTAGAAAAGCAAAGGCACAAAATGAACTCAAACTAGCTATGGGAATAAAGGGAAACAAGAAGACTTTTTATCAATACATTAGAAGCAAGAGGAAGACTAAGGACAGGGTAGGCCCACTGCTCAATGAGGAGGGGGAAACAGTAACGGGAGACTTGGAAATGGCAGAGATGCTTAATGACTTCTTTGTTTCGGTCTTCACTGACAAGTCTGAAGGAATGTCTAGTATAGTGAATGCTTACGGGAAGAGGGTAGGTTTAGAAGAGAAAATAAGGAAAGAGCAAGTAAAAAATAACTTAGAAAAGTTAGATGCCTGCAAGTCACCAGGGCCTGATGAAATGCATCCTAGAATACTCAAGGAGTTAATAGAAGAGGTATCTGAGCCTCTAGCTATTATCTTTGGGAAATCATGGGAGACGGGAGAGATTCCAGAAGACTGGAAGGGGGCAAATATAGTGCCTATCTATAAAAAGGGAAATAAAAACAACCCAGGAAACTACAGACCAGTTAGTTTAACTTCTGTGCCAGGGAAGATAATGGAGCAGTAATCAAAGAAATCATCTGCAAACACTTGGAAGGTGGTAAGGTGATAGGGAATAGCCAGCATGGATTTGTAAAGAACAAATCGTGTCAAACTAATCTGATAGCGTTCTTTGATAGGATAACGAGCCTTGTGGATAAGGGAGAAGCGGTGGATGTGAAATACCTAGACTTTAGTAAGGCATTTGATACGGTATCGCATGATATTCTTATAGATAAACTAGGAAAGTACAATTTAGATGGGACTACTATAAGGTGGGTGCATAACTGGCTGGATAACCGTACTCAGAGAGTAGTTGTTAATGGCTCCCAATCCTGCTGGAAAGTTATAACAAGTGGGGTTCCGCAGGGGTCTGTTTTGGGACCGGTTCTGTTCAATATTTTCATCAACGATTTAGATGTTGGCATAGAAAGTACGCTTATTAAGTTTGCGGACGATACCAAACTGGGAGGGATTGCAACTGCTTTGGAGGACAGGGTCAAAATTCAAAATGATCTGGACAAATTGGAGAAATGGTCTGAGGTAAACAGGATGAAGTTCAATAAAGATAAATGCAAAGTGCTCCACTTAGGAAGGAACAATCAGTTTCACACATACAGAATGGGAAGAGACTGCCTAGGAAGGAGTATGGCAGAAAGAGATCTAGGGGTCATAGTGGACCAGAAGCTTAATGTGAGTCAACAGTGTGATACTGTTGCAAAAAAAGCAAACGTGATTCTGGGATGCATTAACAGGTGTGTTGTAAACAAGACACGAGAAGTCATTCTTCCGCTTTACTCTGTGCTGGTTAGGCCTCAGCTGGAGTATTGTGTCCAGTTCTGGGCACCGCATTTCAAGAAAGATGTGGAGAAATTGGAGAGGGTCCAGAGAAGAGCAACAAGAATGATTAAAGGTCTTGAGAACATGACCTATGAAGGAAGGCTGAAGGAATTGGGTTTGTTTAGTTTGGAAAAGAGAAGACTGAGAGGGGACATGATAGCAGTTTTCAGGTATCTAAAAGGGTGTCATCAGGAGGAGGGAGAAAACTTGTTCACCTTAGCCTCCAATGATAGAACAAGAAGTAATGGGCTTAAACTGCAGCAAGGGAGATTTAGGTTGGACATTAGGAAAAAGTTCCTAACTGTCAGGGTAGTTAAACACTGGAATAGATTGCCTAGGGAAGTTGTGGAATCTCCATCTCTGGAGATATTTAAGAGTAGGTTAGATAAATGTCTATTAGGGATGGTCTAGACAGTATTTGGTCCTGCCATGAGGGCAGGGGACTGGACTTGATGACCTCTCGAGGTCCCTTCCAGTCCTAGAGTCTATGAGTCTATGAGTCTATATGAAAACTTTCACTGATCTTCTCAAACACTGTTCTCATCAAAAAAGTTGAAGAATATACAGAATACACAAATAGGTAAATGTGATAGGAATGTATATGAATTAAATGACAACTTAAGTTCTTTATATCTGAAATACACTGCATTCCTCCATTTAAGTAGCATTCACTTAATGGGACTTTGTCAAGATTTCAATAGTTTTAAAATAGAGCCTAAGCTACAGAGTTTCCTAAAGTTTCAGGTGTTTTCACTTCTGCTCCTCTCCCCTCCTTTTTTTTTGTTCTTAATTATTTCTAAAATAAATGAAGACATTTGAAATCTGATTACTTTTTAGAAATGGACCCATATCTGAACTCCATGTCTGATTCCTCCCCAACATTACCACCAACACTGAATGTGGACAGTCTGAATAAAAGTGGATGTGCCATGATGAATAACATGGAACGTACAGCTCTGAGAGTTATAAATCTCTCCATACCAGCACCAGAGTTAAAGTTCTGTTGGCTGCTTCAGAATAACTGATGGAGATTAATTCTTCCATTTCATCATTCAGAGCTTAGCAGATGCAAACAATACAAATGATTGTGTGTAGCGAATGATGAATTAGTATAAAATATTCCAGGACTTTTTAAGATGGATCTAAGCTTGAGTATGGTGACTTCTACATTTCTCCCAGTTCTTCAAGTAACATTAAATATGCTGTACCTTGCCAATATGAAAACAAATGTTGAAACATGAAGAGCTTTTAAAAAAAAAGATTTTTGAACCCCAGATCCCATCAACTGTCAAAGTGTCTAAATCCAACCTGAAACTGAGATCTAGGTTCCAAAATCAGATGGGTGTTGCAATGCTGAATGCAGCAATGCCTAAAGAACTTAAAAAATCTAGACATTTGAGACAATCTTACTTGTACAGGACCATCAAGACACTTGAGTCAGAAGTCTTCAAGGACAAGGTAAAACATATTTCATACCTAAAGGAAAGCTTCACCTTCAAACTCTTTGTTTACAAGTGAAAGAAGTGTAATTCTAACAATTTCTGCTTATATCTGAAATTAAGTTGATATTATTGGTTTATTTCACTCAAAGTGAGCATGCTCTGTTTTGTGAAAGAGTAAAATATTCAAAAGTTCTTAAGCGACTTGGACACCTAAGTCCCAATTTCAAAGGTGACTTGGGAGTTTGAAGAAGCAAAGGGTGCTCTGAAAAAATGTCATCACAATATATGTATATATGATATTTTTCATTGACTAAAAATATTGATTTTCATTCATTTATACTAAACAAGTAGATGCTGTAGCATGAACATGATTTGTGTAGAGGAAATATGAAATCTTAATTTATTTTTATCCATTTTATCAATGTGGGGATTGATAGGTTCTTATGACAGAGTCACAGCTATAGCTGAAATAGTATTACCTCAAAATGTGTTAGGATTGATGCAGTTACTCAGACTTATAAAAGTTTGGAGCAAATTCATATCTAACCCATCCTGAAAAGGCTAAGCTTTTTATGAACTGCTTAAAGAATACCATGTATAGATTTGGGATAAAGAAGATCTAAAAATGTCTATTAACCAAAACTGCGATACTGGTATTGTATGATGTTTACAAGTCTACAGCCATTTCAGAAATGCCAGCATCAATGGTCTTAGGTGGGTGTCATACCAGTTACAAGGCATGTAGTGATAACGTTGTTCCAAATGACTTTCAGGCACCAAGACCAGATCCAGAAAAATAGAGCGATCACGTTTAGCAATCATATTGGCTCATGAGTTCACAAATGGTCAGAATCTCTGTGTAGCAAATGCAAAAGGAGATCCATCCATCCTGGTCTTTTGCTGGGCATAGTCCTTCTGCTCAGGGTCTGTCTCTTCTATCATCCAGGCTCCCTGATTCAGGTCTACCTTCCTTCCAGGGAGGTTGTGACAGGCAGGAGTCTAGCTCAGCTTTTGGTCTCCAGTCAGGCTTCTCTCACCCAGTGAGAGCTGGAGATGAACTCCCCCTTTCCAGTCAGCCACCAACTGATCTGGGCTCTCCCCTTTTCGTTCCACCCTCTAGGCCTGACACCCACTGCTGGTGTAGCAAGGAAGGACTGACTGAATCCACAGGCTCTAGTTAATCCCTTTTTGGCCAGTGTGGGGTCCAAGCATCCCATCACCCCAAGTATGATAAACAGTTTGAATTTAGGAAAAGAGATTACAGAAGCTAAAATGAACAAATATGAATTAGTGGCAAACTGGCAATACAATAAAATATTACCTGGATTTGCGTAGGATAGGATTTGCTTAGGATAGGAATTGCATCCAAAATTATGAGTGCCCCTCTCCAAAACATAATATCTAAGATCGCTGTTGGAATAGTAATATCACAAAAGGATATAAACAAAATTGTAATAATTCATATCAAATTTGTTCAACCTGGTGCCATCTGTGCAACAAGGAATCAATCAATAAAAAAAGGCTTTGCAGTGGAATGTCTCATTGTTATAATT
The DNA here is from genome assembly GCF_025201925.1 of Gopherus flavomarginatus. NCBI lineage: Eukaryota > Metazoa > Chordata > Testudines > Testudinidae > Gopherus > Gopherus flavomarginatus. The sequence continues at coordinate 228,496,910 of NC_066618.1, forward strand.
ATGTTGAAAAGTGTTATTTAAAAATATATATATATCTATTTTTAAGTTCCACATCCTTGTGAAATGTGCTGTATTACAATCAGGAAGGCTTTTTCCCCCTGAAAGAATTCTTATTGCTAAGCGATGAGACACACAGTTCTGAGCTGTGCACTGTGATATGTTACAGCTATGGCTGAGAATTCCCATCAGTTAAGCAGGTCAATCAGCTTTGGCTATTTTAGAATTCTTTTGGCTGACTGTATAAGCACACAGGATGTCAAAGACGTTCCTTCTTGCTTAGTGTCAAGTACACGAATATGTCAGGCATTTGGAATTTTTCAAGACACAAAAACAAATCCTTGGGAATTGAAATATCCTAGTGACGTGCTGCATTAAAGTCAGTGTTCTCAGAATTCTTCTTGTTAAGTGGTAAGATGAAAATTCAGAGCTATGTACTGTTCTGTGTTATCACCATGATTTGGAATTCTCTTCAGCCAGTTAAGTCACTCCTCTAAAGTCTGCTATCTATTTTGGAATTATTTTGGCTGACTGAATAAGTGCACTTGCTGTCAAGGGGAAAAAATAAATGTGTTTTGGAAAATTCCTTCCTGATTGGAAAGACACAACCAGGGATTTCCCTAGAACCCCCATCTCAAGGTGGGTGTACACCCCCGCCCCGAATTTCCCCAATGCCCCTACCACACCCTTAGTTACATGCATCGTTGCCATTTAGTCATTGGTTGGAAATTTGAATTGAAATTGAAACATTAATACACACTTTAAAAGTACATACACTATATGAGAAAATACTTGTACCTGAGAAAGCATAATGGGTTTGCAAAGTATGAACAAAGACTAGCTTCCCCATACAGCTGTTATTTATTTACTACACAATTACAGGGATATGGAGAAAAAAAAGGAAAGAGCTTCCATTCCTGTTCTCCAGCCAATTAATTATGCTGACTTTAAATGTTTCAGAGTGAAATGTTGGCTCCACCAAAGTCAATGTCAAAACTCCCATAGACTTCAGCGGGGCCAAGATTTCGCCCTCAGTGGCTAACATTACCGATCCCTCTAGCAAGAAGGCATCATTTTCCTTATTGATAATACAATGTCTTTCTACTGCAGCTACATCCTCTGCACAGTACAGATGTTCGCAATCTAGAACATCAAGTAAATAATCTTAGTATTTGAGAAAAATCTGCCTGAGACTACCTGGGTTCTCTTTCAAAAATATGTATTTATATTACCCCTCTTTTAAGACCAAGATCAGTATCTACATGGTGAGTCATGAGGAGGTCTGGTGAAGGATATGCAATTACTGTTAATACTGGCACAAGCAGAAGTCAGTATCTGTCAGTTACTATAGCCCATATGCTCAATACCTCTTTTCTAGAAACATTTCAAATTACAAACAGACAATAAGAAATCATGTCACACCTTACCACAAACAACCCAGTTGGTTAGATGGGTATCCAAAAATTACAAAATGATTCATTCAAATGTTTTAGCAATTGCTTTCTTTAGACAATAACCTTCAAAACTAAGTCTACAGATCCTCAAGGGGACAAAAACTGTGCACACATACATGCATACCACACGCACAAAATTTGAACATATTTTTTTCAAACAGACCACATTTTCTAATGGGGTAGCCTCACAGAATGTGATTGGTTAAACAGTAGTGATGACAAAACATTTATAAATGTAAACTATAATAAAGTTGTTAAACATAGCACCCTGTTATATTTCCTGGCCTGAGTTACCCAACAGGTATCATGACACGGAGGCATTGGTATATTTTTAAAATGAAATTTATTAAAACATTCAAATGCAGACAAGAAAAAACTATTTTAAAAATTTTAATGTATTTAATTCAGTTCAAAATATCATGTTCATAGCTGAAATACTATAAATGATTTATCTTTCCACAGAGAGTTGCTACCAATTGCATGTTTTCTTCACTCATCACATCTACTGGCGATTTAATAAAGAACTTCTGGCAATGTACATGTGGTTGTGTCCAGTGTTTTCCCCAGGAATTGAAATTAAGGGAGGTGTTGGAATATTTGGGGAGGGGGGCGTGAGAGGAGATGAGGGCCAATGAAGGTTGAGACCATGAGGGCAAAGATGGGCTGTATGGCACCATAGTAAAAACTGAAAATTTTTTCACAATCATTTTATTAGATTTAACTCATGTTTTAAAATTATCACAAAAATTGAAGTTGGCTATCTAAGCATACTTTGAAGCATGACATCTATGTCTATCTTGGTTTCTTGTTGTAATTTTGCACTCTTTGGTGTTTTCTTCTGTGTCCATTACTTCCAGTCCTTCGTGATATGCTCATGATCAGGCAGAAGGCAACTTCTTTCAGAACACTAAATTCAATTCAAGGAGGAAAAAGAAGGCTCAACGGTAGTTGTTGTGACTGGGAGTAGCAAGAGAAGAATTCCTACTTCTTTCATCCCAGGAAACATAGCACAAAGATTGGGTCGAACCATTAGTGATGATTAAGAAATTGAAGTTAAATCTCCATTCATTCGTCGTTTGATATTCCACTCTGTGTTCAAAATTCTCTATTCTGCCCTGATCTCATAGCAGCTTTATTGCTGGTAGTGCCTCACTCCACTCAACTATAGGTGTTTTATAAGACAGGCATCTGTAAAAAGCTATATGAAGGTGGAGTAGAATACAGAAATCGCAATTTTAGATTTGTAAGAATCAAGGCTTAACAAACACTTCTGTCCTCTTCACTTAGAGGGCCAATGTAAGTACCTTCGTTAGTCAACTTCTGGACTGAAGTATTGGTTCTTTCCAGTACATTTTCAATGGATATCTCTGATTGATCCTAGGATAGCTTCTATTGCTGGACAAAGATCTACTACAGTTGTAGCAGATGCCTAGATGACATTGTTTAATTACCCAAGTGGTTTCAACAGTAGACTTACAAGAGAGAGAGAATGGCGATAGTGTAATCTGAACTTAGTAACAAAAGTAGTCCACCAGCCTCACTACTTAAATCTGTCCTATCTTGGTGGATACTTTCCAAAGCCAGTAATTACGGTTGCAGTAATTTTAAGACAACAGCCAAGAATCGCTCATGAGAAAGCCAGCAAGTTTTTCCAGGTTGGACTAATTTGAACTTCAGTCTCAGTGTATCTTCTGTTTGTTTCCAAGATGTTCAGTCCTTTTGGACTCCTGCTAAAAAAAAGTATTAAAAAGCCATTAAATTTATGGCTTTTTAATGTCTTTTGAAGAGTCTGCAGCTTGTATTAGCGCAAGCTGGAGTAGATGGCCTCTGCAGTGTGTATAGTTGAGATTAGGGTTACACTTTTCTCTGGGCAAAGCTCGTACTCCACTATGTCTTCCAGAGAAGTTTGTAGCTCCACCAAATGCACAAGCAGCCATCTGTTTGGGGTTCAATTTACAAGCATTTAACTCTTCTAAGATGTCACAGATGCAGCTGATGTGTCTTCTATAACCTGAACATCTAGAATGCATCTACTGGCCTACCACATATGCAATGACTTAATATTTGTCGCCTATTTGCATTGGTGCATTCATCAGCCATGTATGCACATATTTTGAATATGGTGAGAGTTCTTCACTTTTTCGTTCATTGTTGCATCGCATGTTTCCAGAGAGTCAGCTGAGTTTTTTCAGAAAGATAGTGAGCCATTTGCCAGTCTTGTTTGAAACCAGTGCCTAACTTCAGGATTAATAAGTGACAATGCACTTAACATTGGCCTCCAGTTTGTAGTGTGTGGTATCTCTTGCTTAAATAGAAAGTATGGTGCAACAGCCATGTTGGTTCACATAAACTGAGTTGTGTTTCCAGCATTTTTAACAGCCTCATTAAGTTCTTCTAAAACTGGATTTGACAGTGACTGGCTTATAAGGCTTTCTGCATGTTGATGCAGTCCAGAGGCATGGTGTTTTGCAGCCTTTTCAGATAGGTTTTCAATATTGGCTTAGCTGATCAGTCTGGCAAACCAGGCTTCTCCACTTTTACTATATAAATCCATTGTATGCCCACATCTTGAGTACTGCGTGCAGTACTGGTTACCCCATCTCAAAAAAGTTATATTGGAATTGGAAAAGGTACAGAGAAGGGTAAAAAAAATGATTAGGGGTATGGAACAGATTCTGTAGGAGGAGAGATTAAAAAGACTGGAACATGTTCTGAGTGTCCCTAGCCTCTGTTTGCCAGAAACTGGGAGTGGACGACCGGGGATGGATCACTCGATGATTCTCTGTTCTGTTCACTCCCTCTGAAGCACCTGGAATAGTCACTGTCGGAAGACAGGATACTGGAATAGATGGACCATTCGACTGACCCAATACAACCATTCTTACATAAAAATAATCATAATAATGAAAAAGTTTAGTACAGAAACTCCCCAATATAATGACCTCTTGAGGTAGCGATGATGTGAAATGATAACTTGGGCAAATAATGCATTTTAAAAATCTTGGCCTACTAGGAAACATATATTTATATAAGTTTCCCAGTCACAAATCTAACATTCTGTAGTGAAGTCACTAAAACATAGTCCAATGCTCTGGCCACTGTTTGTCTTGCCACCATTCACTCTATTGCTCTGTTCCCAATGGCCCTGCACTGTCACCTTCCGCTGCCACCTGCCACTGTGACCTCTGCAAGTCAGTCTCTCACAGTTCCATCCAGCTCTCCGTGATTTCAGCTCTCTGTGGGGGAACCTTGCTGTTAGTGAAGGCTGGGCCATCTCTTCCACAGAAACACTGTCCCACAGCAGGTCTAAGCACTTAGACCTGATTATCAGTGATTTCAGCTCTAGTGGTCACTTAACAAACCAAAAGACTCTCTATGGAACCTAATCAGCTCTACCTCTGAATAGGAGAGAGGGCAGGTCAAATAGCTCCTGCGACACTTAGGCAGACCCCACGCCACCAAGCAAAACACCTGTGCCTCACCCTCTCTCTCTTCACTAGGATCTGGCATCCTAACCTCCTATTTAGAGAGTGCAGTTCAGTGAGGGCGACCAGTGCTTAATTTGTAATGAAAGAGGTGCTGGGGCTCAAGCAAGTTTGTTACTTTCATAACTGATGTGACAAGCCGAGAGTCCCAGGGCTATGAACTGCCAAGCCTAGAGGTGCTGAGGCTCAGCCCTGACAAGACCTGGCACAAATTAAGCACTGAGGGAGATCCCCTCATTCAGTCAGGCTAAGTACAGTTCTGCTGCCCTTTACTCAGACAATAAGGATAACAACATTTCACAACCCTGACATTTAATACTTAAGTGATTTGTAACCAACATCAGCCCAGCCTGATCACGTGGGCAGCACAGCTCTGTCTGCCGGATACCTAGACAGAGTAGATCTGTTTGTGTAACTACAGTCTGTTTCTGAATCCTTTCCCCCACCACTGGCTCATCACTTGCTGTCCAGGGAGAGCTCATTCAGACCTTACTTATAAATATTCATTTGAAATTATTAGGTAGGCCAATACAGCCAAAACAAGTGTGCTGACATTGTCATAAATAACAGCTGTATAGGGAAGCTAGTCTTTGTTCATACTTTGCAAACCCATTATGCTTTCTCAGGTACAAGTATTTTCTCATATAGTGTATGTGCTTTTAAAGTGAATATGAATGTTTCAATTTCAATTCAAATGTCCAACCAATGACTAAATTGGCAACGATGCATGTAACTGAGGGTGTGGTGGGGCATTGGGGAAATTCAGGGGGGGTGTACACCCACCTTGGGAGGGGGGTTCTAGGGAAATCCCTGGTTGTGTCTTTCCAATCAGGAAGGAATTTTCCAAAACACATTTAATTTTTCCCCTTGACAAGTGGGATTTTATGTAACTTCATGGTTTCTTGCCTTCTCTATCAGTTGACGTTCTTGAAACCTCAACTACACTAGTCAGAAAAGAGATCACCTCACACACCTTGTCTCTTTCAAAGTTAAATATCAATTCAAAATTACAGTGTTTTCTCCTTATTTTACCTTCAGTTTTAATCATTAAAACTTTTCCTAGCACTGTTTTGAATCTACATTAGAATCTTCTCCTTTTGTCTATAATTACAATATCCTACACCAACAACACACATTTGCACATTAGCCTACCTGGAAAATTCCCAAACAAAAAACTTGGTTCAAAGATAGGTAAGACTGAAAGAATGTAAACACTCACTCCAAACATGAACCAGTTAAAAGCTCATTCAAAAATAACCGCAATTACACAAGAATGAGGCACAGAAATAAACTTCTATGGTATCCAGCCATTTATACCCTCCAATATCATTGTTTTCCCTCCACTGTCACACCAACCCACTTGTATCAGCTGCTCAGTCTTGCATGTTTTCATCACTCTATTTCTCCACAATCTTACTATTAGAAATTCCTTTATAGATTATGAAAAGAGATATCTTCAGTCATGTTGAAATGTTGCTTAGAAAAGAAACATTAGCAAAAGTACCATGAGAATAGAGATGCTGGCTACCCATTTGACTGCAAAGTGACCTTTTCAGAATTCAGGATTAACTGTTTTGCTTGTACTCATTCTCTGCCTTCTTTATATTTCCAGGAACTCCCAACTTAGCATGAAGTTGGTCTGAACTTTAAAACAACATTACATGAGTCTCGTGCACTTAGCTTAAGACAGTTAGTGTTTGGATTGATGACTATTATGAAATGCAACTATCCATCTGTTGCTGCTGCTGAAAATACGTTTAGGTAGATGGAGATGCAAAAGAGCTATTAAAAGGACTTGCTTAGATAGGTGAGAGTGTATCATCTCTTAGAAGATTACAGTTAGGTCAGAAAAGAAGTGACTGTTAGATGAAATAATTGTATTGCAGTTCATATGGAATTTAGTTTAACTATTTGTCTTAATATTCTATTTAGCCACTCCTAAATAAAAAAAACTGCAACTAGTTGTGTTGGTTAGAGTAAGGGTTCTCAAACTTGTCCCGCCGCTTGTTCAGGGAAAGCCCCTGGCAGGCCGGGCCGGTTTGTTTACCTGCTGCATTCGCAGATTTGGCCGATTGCAGCTCCCATTGGGCATGGTTTGCTGTTCCAGGCCAATGGCAGCTGCAGGAAGCGGTGCAGGCTGAAGGACATGTGGCTGCCCTTCCTGCAGCCTCCATTGGCCTGGAGCAGAAAAACCGTGGCCAGTGGGAGCCGCTATCAGCCGAACCTGCATATACGGCAGGCAAACAAACTGGCCCGGCCCGCCAGGGGCTTTCCCTGAACAAGAGGCAGCCCAAGTTTGAGAACCACTGGGTTAGAGTAGTTTCCACTGAAATGGAAATTTCTGAGAATCTGGATGCAATATTGATATTTTCTCATCTAAATAAATTTACCAGTGTTATTTCTTTACTTTTTTAAAATACACCTTTCTAAACCCTGCCCCCTTCCCCTCCGCCCCCCATTGCATGTACAATAAAATAAATGCAACAAACTAAAATAGATTACAGGGAAAACTCTATGAACCAACCCTGTGCACGTGATGCAATTCAATCCAGTTATATTGCTGGCTTCCCTTGATTATACTTTATTACAGTCACACATGATGGGATATTTTAGAATTTCAGTCATGCTTCCTTGTTTGAGATGTATTTATGAGAACCTCATGCTATCAGGGCTGTGAAAACATAGAACACTTAGAGATTGAAAGTCTCCAAAAGGGTAAACTGATGTAGTTCCATCAATTTCCATTGAGCTCTGATGACTTATACCAGTAGATCCTGTCCACAGTTTTACCTGAGTGATCAAATTATGTATATGTTCTGCTAATAACTTACAATGAAATCAAATGGATAATTCAGGCCTTAACTAAGAAAATGTTGAAATAGAGCAGAAAAGGAAAATCAGTCTGATTTCTGATATTGAAATTCATCCTTTTTACCCTAAATTAAAGTTGTAAAAAATATGTAGCTGTTTTTGTTGTGTCCTTTTCCACAGCCATAGAGTTGTCGTTTTTGTAGCACTGTGACATCTCGTGGACAAGTGACAGTACTGCATAAAAAGGACAACCTGTTCTAGTTGCTAAATAATATTATTGGTATCTCATATAAACCAGCACATGAACAAAGCTTGCTTCTTTTAACACTGACTACACCGTATACACAGCTGTCACCTCTGTAGAGGTAAAAAGCATTGCACAGAGTGAACTAATGAGAAAAGGAATATATAGGTGTCACCTGCTAAATGCGGTTGATTGATAGGCCGTGAGCACTATATGGCAAAGTAAACTGCTCTAAGCAGGAGAAAGTCTTTCAGTGTTCAGACTTACCGCTGAAAAGGAGCAGTATTCATAGACAACTTCCCTAAACACATGCTTTGGACCAGGGGCTTGGGATTTCTGCTCCCTTCTCTAACTTGCTTCTACAAGTCTAGTTTTTCTGGTTGGCTGCCAGAAATTAGCACATCTACAGACTCTACTTCCTGCCTATTGCTGAGGGTCCCTTACCTAGGTGCTGCAAGGATGGGAGGCATTTCCCAAACTCTGTACTTCCATTCAATTAATATGAAAGTGATCATCAGAAGAAACATTCTAGATTATGCCACTTGTCTGTCACTTTATTCTTGCAAGATTATGGCTTCACATATTTTTTCTTTTTTTTAATCCTCCTGCAGCATCACATGTATAAGGTGTCCACCAGTTTCTCCCATTTATTTTGGTCTTGTGTTGCATTGTTAAGACTTCTGAGAGTCATATTGATGGATCTGGTTTCTCTCTCTATTGTTCTGAGAAATGTTTCTCTAGATCATCCTCTTTTTCTCTCCTTTCAAGTGGTGCCTACATTGTCACTTGGCATGGAAGTTGTGTTGGTGGCATCTATAAAGAGCGTCCTAAATATGTCATCATTGTCTTCTAACCATGTTTGATACATTAGATTGATTTGCTCTCTTAGAATTTCTGAAGTTGCAAAAAACTCTTTCTAATGAACTATGAAAATCTTTCACAGGCTTACACTTTGGAATGAATACATCTTATGAACTCCTGTTGCCGATGTTCATGACTCTGCTCCATAGAGAATGACGGACATAATGTTGGTGTTAAAAATTCATATTTCTGTGTCAATACCAATCATAAAAAGCGACAAAGTGTCCTGTGGCACCTTATAGACTAACAGACGTTTTGGAGCATAAGTTTTCGTGGTTGAATATCCACTTCGTCAGACGCATACGCTCCAATAAGTCTGTTAGTCTATAAGGTGTCACAGGACACTTTGTCGCTTTTTACAGATCCAGACTAACATGGCTACCCCTCTGATAATTAATGCCAATCATGTTACTTTTCCAAATCTTTTCAAAGTGGATGAAAGTTGTTTGCTGCTTTTCATGTTTCTTGCTGGACATCTAACAAGGTGGCTTACGTCTTCTAATGTTTCTCCATCCACTCTATGTTTGCATCTGGGACATTGATAGCCATATAGTTTATATCCACCTTGTCAATGAACAAAACAAACTTGTTTTGCTTTTCTGTGAAAAGCTGGGTCTTTTCTTTTATTAAGCAATACGTTATACTAAGCAGGGCAGTGTCATAAGGAACAATAAGTGGCATCCAAGTGTGCTTTATCATTTGTCCATAAAATTCTTCAGTTGTGGTCTGTGGTTATTTTCCTTATGACATAGTCAATGATCAGTGCAAATGATAGTGGGGACATAATACATTCTTTTCTCACTGCAGCTGTCACTGCAAACCATTGGCTGATATTGTCACCATCTCTGACTGCACATTCTGACTGCATTATCATATAGATTCTTGATTATTTGAATTATATTTGCTGGTATCCTATTATATGCCATAATTTTCCAAGGACTGTGTATGCTCTCAAAAGCCTTCTGGAAAGTTATAAAATTTATCACAACAGGTGCTTGTCACTCCACACGTTCTCTAATGTTTCTGAGAACCACAGTATTGCCTGCATATGATCAAAATTGTCTAAAAATAGCCTGTTCCTAAATTGGATATATGTTTCTCGAGGTTTTGCAGGATGAGGTTCCACATAATTTTCCAAGGAACTGAGAGTAATTTGATTCCTCTCCAGTTATTGCAGTGGGTAAGGTCACCCTTCTCTGGCAATTTTACTATGAGAACCTGTCCACACTTACAAAGCTGCAGTAGTGTAGTTGCACTGGTGAAGCTGCGCTGCTATAGCACTTAGTGAAGACGCTTCCTAGGCCAATGGAAGAGCTTCTCCTGTTGGCATTAGTACTCTACCTTCCCGAGAGGTGGCAGCTATGTCGACAGGAGAAGCCCACTTGTCAACATAGCACTGGTAGTTAGGCAGGTATAACCATGTCACTCAGTTATACCAACATAAGTTTGTAGTGGAGACCAGGGCTAAGGCTTCTCTTGCACTGGTTTGAATTCTTTTCTTTATTCCATGTTCTATTCAAACACCCAAGGACAGTCTGGAGGGCTGTTTCACCACTTGGTTTAAGCATTTCTCCAGTAGCGTTATTCTCTCCAGCTGTTTTTCTGCCTTTAAATGTATTGATGGCTTTTCTAACTTCTACCATTGTAACATCTCCTAAATCATTATCAAGCTTTGGCAGTGGTCTTCATCTCATATTTTTAGTAGTTTGCTTGGACTTGGTCTATTTAAAACAGCTTGAAAATTTTCCATTTATTTTTTCTTGGCTATTTTTCAGTGTCCTTCCATTGGTATATTTAATAGGGTCCTCAGTATGGTGAAAGTTTCCTATTAGCTCTGTGATTGTCTTATACAAGGTTGTACGGTCACCTCTTTGCCTAGCGTCTTTGGCCTCTCAGCATTTCCTATTAATATATGCGCTTTTATCTCTTCCAGCATTCCTTTTTATTTCTCTATTTAGAGCTCTGTATTCTTCTTGCCACTGGCTTATCTCTTCACATCTTAGCATTCATGAGTTTTTGCTTCACATCTCTTCTCTTCTCCTCTGCTGCCCAAGTAGCATTGCTAATACTCTTCCCTTTCCCTTTAGATGTTGTTGTTATTAGGACTGTCTTTGCATTTTCTAGACAGCACTCTGAAGTTTTTCCACAGAGCATCAATGTCTTGGTTTTCTTCAGATGACCCCTTTAGAACACTGAACCTGTTCTTCACTTCTAGCTGAAAAGCATGTTTTGAGTCTCTGTCTTATAATTGTGCAATGTTAATGCATGGTCTTCTTTTAACCTTCATATTTTAACTTATTCTTCAAGTTACTGATACAAAGATTATGCATTCTGCCCATGTTCTCTCCCCTATATGAACAGACGACACAGCCAACGAGCTGTGAAACTTTCCTGAAATGCAGAAGTGATCTATCTGGTTCTTTGTAGCACCATCTGGGATGTTCCATGTCACTTTATGGGTTACTTTATGGGTGAATATTGTTCCACCTATCTCTAAGGTGTTCACATTTCTACTTAACTGTGCACTATTTTGATTCATATCCAAACTTGTGTCATACTTGCCCATAACTTTATCCACCCATCATTGTTACTTCCAACCTTTGTGTTAAAACCACCCAACATCACTAATGATATCACATTTTCAGACGCTGGTTAACACATCCTGTAATAGATCATAAAAAAAATTTTTCCTCATCTGGTTCTTCATTGGTCGGTGCATAGCATTATATAACTGTTAGTTTAAAGAGACTAAAGAATTTATTCTGAAACTGAACTCTAATAATTCTTTCATTGACTGATTCCCGCTCCCACTGAAAAATTGAGAACTTCATGATTGTTTTCAGGGGTACTGGATAGATAAAAAACTTGTTTATGAGTTAAAAATCTTTTCATGGGATAAAGAACATTTGACCAGTTATAATGCTGGTTCAACACCTGCACAGCCATAAATCACTGCCATTTAATTATTGTTAGGTGGGTAATGGGAAATTAATTTGGCAAGCCATTCAGGAAATGCATTTTCTTCTCTATGTCTGGAACCAATCTTGTCTCATAAACATTTTATTTGAATACTTGCTGATTTTGAACACATTCAAGAAAAAATCTTTGTTGCATTTCAAATTACAGTACAACACTGAGATAAGCGCTGGTATAGGGCATATTTACTATGCATCAAATCTATGTATTCCATTTATTACTAGAGCAGAGGGTGAAGATTTTAAAGTAAAACAACATTTCTATATTTCCAGGTCCCTTTGTTACCTTTGCCTTGCTGTTCATATATCCTGTAGTAGAAATGGTAGCCAAATCTATGAGAAACTACTATTCCCCCATCTCAGATCATCTGTGATCTTTTTTCCCATTATGAGAATACCAACAAACTCTTCTGAACCACAAGACATTAGCAGATGTTCCAACAGTACAGCAGTGGCTGTGGTAAAAGAGCTAAGACAAATACAACAGGCTTAAGAGCACCCTGATAGAATTATAAGGTTGACAGCAATTTGATAGTTTGGCATGGGTCTTTCCAATCAAACCTTTTTAAATGTTCTGAAATACTCAGATAAGGGTTTTCCTTTACAATTTGTACATGGCTTTGCATTTCTGTCTTTTATCCTGGCTTAGGCATGGAAGTGCCAAAGAGCCACAAGACTTTGTTCTCATTATATCCCCTCCCACTTTTGCAGATTCAAGAGATTTGGAAACTCTGATAAACTTTCAGTAGGCATGTGAACTTTTGAATAGCTACTCTGAATGAAGCAAAATTCCAAGCCTTTTGCCCCTCATTAATCTCAATGTATTTTTTTGTGAACAGGTGGGCCCATATAAAAATCAGCACCATCTGACAACGTTTTCAAACTATGGTCTAAAAAGTTATAGAAAATGGACTGCTCTAGAAATAGTGCCTTCAGAACTAGGATATGTCATTTGGTCACACAGAGAATAGGATATACAGCTTATAATGTCACTGTCCAGGCTGTATCAGTTATGCAAATAGGTCCAGTGGATAGGACCCTGGCCTTGAAGACCTGAGTTCTATTCTCAGCTCTCCGCGACTTGCTGCATCACTTCACACAAGTCTTGGCGTCCCTTGTGCTTCAGTTTCCCCAGTGTGTAAAATTGGAATGATAATGTTTTCCCACCGTGGTAAAGCACTTTAGAAGCTATTGATCATAGGTGTTATTACATCAATCTTTCTTGTTGTCAAGCCAACATCTTTCAGGCTTGATCCTCTTAAGACTTTAATAACATTACATTTGTCTCCCTCGTCAAAGATCTATTACATTGGAAGCTGCCAGTCCAGCCTGAATCTGAGTAATATTATCTCACTGCCAAAAACACTCCACTTTGTATCTAAGTTAAGATAACTTGGATTCAGTCTGTTCATTGCCTGAAGGAACATCTTCTGTAACTTGGACTTTGCAAATGTCATGGCAAAGGAGAGGAATCTTTGTTCACTACCACTAGTGATACTGTGTATAGTTTCAAAAAAAACCCTATGAAGTGATTGACTGAACTGAGAGTGTGATTTCTGCCACCAAGGCTCTGCCCTCTTTGTTTCTCACTTCATCAGTTGCAGGTAATCTGAATAGTCAAAGCAACTTGTGAGGATCATTCCAGGGAAGTAGTCGTCTGTGGCCTAGTGAATACAGCACTGGATAGAGCACTCAAGAGACTTGTGTTCTATTGCCAGATTGACCAATGGCCTGCTGTTTGACCAAGTCGGGTCACTTCTCCCTGCTTGTTTTCCCATCCCTAAAATACTCTTTCGTAAAGCACTTTGAGATCTACTGATGACAAGCACTATAAAGGAGCTAGATATCACTATTTGTGAGGAACCAAAAAGATCAATAGTTGAGGACAAATGACTATTGCATCTCTCCAGGCCAGCTGTAGAACTGTTCATTGTTTGAACAGCATTCTTCCTCACAGAAATCTGAAACTCAGCTGGTTCCATTTCTGGTCAAGGGTAGACCATTGAAACTGGAAACTATTACTTTTTGTTGGCTTATTTGGGACAAATTTGTTTATAATATTTAGATTTGGTCTACTTTAAATGTCATTTTCCAGTTGCACAAATTACTATTTTATTTCCAGTGTCTGATCTAAAAAAAGCCCATGTGAACTTTTAATTCAACTGTCTTCAGTTGCTTCAGGACAGAAACTGAATAGCTATTGCAGAGCCAAAATAATTATATTTAAAAACAAAGTCCACACAAGTGGGGCTTAAATGAGTTCAAACAACATGCTCCTTAATGCATAATTGAACCTCCTGATATGAAAAAGTCCCTTATTTGAATAATGGCTAAAACCTCATTTCTTTCTCATCTGCAGTATGAAATTCAAATCTACAACACATTGATATAATGAATAAATAGTTGTCTCTCTTTGAAATACATGTAAAATTCCAGATTAATTTGTATTTCACTTGTTTAGCAGACATGTGAGGTGGGATATGGTTCTCACAGCTCCCATTGGCCGGGAATGGCAAACTGCAGCCATGGGCACTGTGGGTGGCCGTGCCTGCAGACGGTCAAAGTAAACAAACTGTCTTGCATGCGGCCTCCGGGCCCCAGGTTGCCCACCACTGCTCCAAATACTTGAACTGTTTCATTGTCTCCAGCTCTTGTCCACTGACAGTAATATGTGAGCTGATCCTGTCACGTTTGTTTGTCATCAGCTTGGTTTTCTCTGCACTGATTTCCATGCTGTATTTTGCAGAGGTTTCATCCAATTGTTTCACAAGGTTGGCAAGTTCATCTTCACTGCCTGCCAGGCCATCAATGTCATTAGCCAAAAAAAGATTTGAGATTGTTCGCCTCCTAGTGCTGACTGTGCATATGTGATCTTCTAGGGCATCAGTCATTATGTGTTCCAGGTAGATTTTGAACAGTGTAGATGAAAGAAGGTAGCCTTGCCGGACTCCAACGAAACCGCTCTCTTATTGTGCCATTGATGAGAACTGCACTGCTGGCCTTGGCATGCAGTTGTTTAACGGTAAGAATAAGCTAACAACCAACATTGTACTTCTTCATGGTTGCCCAGAAAGCTGTGTGCCATATTCTGTCAAATGCCTTCTTGAAGTCAACAAAGATCTGGTAGATGTCCTGCCGGTGTTGTAAGTACTTCTCATATAGAACACCAAGGTTGAAAATCTGTTCTGTGGTACTTCTTCCAGCATAAAAGCCAGCCCGTTCTTCAGTGATGATAGTCTCAGCTTGTGGCTTCAATCTGTTCAATATGACTTTCAACATCACTTTGCTAGGATGGCTAATTAAGCTTATGGTTCTGTAATTTTGACACAATTGCAGTTGCATTTCTTTGGCAGAGTGATGATTAGTGACTGTGTCCATGTGGAGGGCCACTCACCGGTCTGCCAAATCTTGTTGCAGATCTTGGTGAGTACATCTATTACCATTTCTCCTCTGAATTTCATCTGTTTAGCTAGGACATTGTCAATACCTGTAGCCTTTCTGTTCTTGAGTGCTTTCACAGCTGTCTCCACTTCTTTACGCAGTACTGGAAAGTCATCCTCCTCTGTTGAATTTGGGCTGTCTAAGACACTGGGATCTCCATTTGTATGGTGGTTGTATAGATCAGAGCAGTAGTTTGTCCACCTATTGATGCTGTCCCTTTCTTCTATAAGACTGTTCCCTTCTTTGTCTTGAATTGAGTTAGCTTTGGTCCATCTTTCCTTCAACAGGCTTGTTTGCTATTTTTATTTTATTTATGATATTGATACTGATAAGGAACAGTAATGCTTTAAAATTGTAGACAATAGATAACACATACAGTTTGATAATTTAAACAAGTGCAACCACATATGCACTATTCAGAATGGGAAAGAAAAAGCCATTTTCACAGTTAGTGTCATCCGTTCAGTAGCAACCTGTCTGTTGATACCTCAAAAATAGCCAAGGGAATACTTGACTAAATAAGCAGGCTTTGCACTGTGCTGTGAAGGATGTCAAACTCAGTTTAATTTCACAGGGTTCTGAAGGCCCCTTATTTGTTGATGACACTGTATAAGGATAATAAAAATGATTTTGATGTAGACCAATAGATGATGCAGATTTCAAAAAATGCTTTTTGGGCTTTTTCCACAAACACAGATACTGCCTTCATTTCATCTGGAGTGAAGTCTCCTGGAGTGGCAAAAGGCCTGTAAAGTTTTAGAGTTATCCACAGTCCCTTAGGTAACAGATGGTTGGGCACAAATCCTGTATTTATACTGTTACCTAGCATGCAAAGCATTTTTTCCGGATAACATAATCCAATGAAAGCAGAACTGTATGTCCCTATTTTCAAACAGAAAGTATTTCGTAATTATCCTTATCAAGTTAAGATCAAATCCACAATTTCCCCAACACAACTTAGAAATGTTTGCAGTAAAATCCTTGTGGCTGAATCTAAATATTACTTATAAATAAGGCTAAGATTATGTCATAGAGGTCAAGGAAGTCACAGAATCCATGACTTCCGGTGACCTCCATGACACTGGGGGGCCCGCAGCTGACCAGCCTCCACCGTGAAAAGCCTCCTCCACCATGTAACTAACAGCCACCACCGCAGAGGGACCCGTAACAGCTCAGTGACTGCGGGCTGGGGGCCCCCTGCAGCTCCCCACGCCCTCTCCCCCCTGAAGTTGTTCAGCTACTGCGAGCATCCACCCCCCAACCCAGCTCAGCCTACAGCAGCACAGGGACCCCAGAGCTGCTCAGTGCTGGCAGGGGGTCCCCCACATCTCTCAGTCCCACAGGAAGGCAGGGGAACCCCTCCCAGTCACTGGGCAATGGGGCCCCTGCATCTCCAGTTGCTGTGCAGGGTGGGGGAGGGCAGGGTGCTGGACCCTCCTCCCTCCCCATTTTTTCAGAGATGTTTTTAGTAAAAGTCAGGGACAGGTCACGGCTTCCGTGATGTTTTGTTTATTGCCCGTGTCCTGTCCCTGACTTGTATTAAAAATATCCGTGACAAAAGCATAGACTTACTTATGAAAAACTGAGAGCACTGTACTAAGGATGCCAACTGGTTCCAGGAATCAAAATCAGCAACTGGCATGATATAAAAGTGGTCATCAAGACTACACGAGGTAGTTGCAGTTAGGGACAGCAATTTATGGCAGACAATGTAAACTACTATTTAGGTCACATCGTCCATGCCAAACCTGAGTAAATGGGCTTTGCACAGGTGAGAGTTTGTGGATTTGTGAGGGCAATATTTCTTACCCATCTTACCCATCCAAGCAGTCTTGAGCTGCTCCCATGAACCAGACAGACTCATTTCATTTTCTTGCAGCTGCCTCACCTTACCCTCACCCTGCTGTGCCCTCTCCTGAAGACAGCTGTTATGGAGTGTTGAATCATTGCAGACAAGGGCTCAGCATACCCCTCTCAACCCTGCACAGCACTGACATGTTGTTTCCCCCTCCCCAAACAGTAAAACCACATGGGCTTGGACCTCACATTTACCTGTAAAAAGAGGTAGAAGTAGATTTTTCACTAAATATTTATTTTTCAATTAAGTGGTTAAACTTCCAGTGAATTTGTGAATTTTCCATTTTCTGTCATTTTTACCCAAAAAAATCAGCTTTGGAAAAAAATTCATATGAAAACCACAAACTTTATTAACTCCCCTGCTGGAGAATGTGAAAAAGAAGGAGACGCGGGAATGATAAGAGTTTCAGCAATGCATATTAGGGCCCTATTTCACTATCATGAACTCTATGCAGTACACAGATGTGCATGATTTCCATGGCATGTTGCACTGTGCTGCTTTGTCATTTAGGTTACACACAAACGGTCTGGTTAAGTTCTTATAAAAAAGAAGTTGATGCTTCAAGGGGGACAGAGAACATGTAAAAAGCCACGATACCTGCTAAATTTCAGGTTTTACAGATATTCTCTTCTGCAAGTCACCATTACATTTAAAAGGAAAAGTGAATACATTTCTCACCGTAGACATATGATGGTACAGGGGGTTGGCAGTGGACTATGGAAGCCTTTGAACTCTGTGTTACCAGTGACTAGTGATGGCTGTTTAAGGGTAGAGGTGGGTGAATGGCTGATTGTTCTGTTCACTGGCTGTTCTGACAATTCCAAATAGTTCAATTCAGAATTTTTGGAAAATCCAAAAAGTTACATTTGACTTGAACAAAACATTTAATTCAACCTCAGATGACAAACATTTCATTTTGGGTATTTTTAATGAAAGGAAAGAAAACAAATGGGTACATTCACAAAACACAGGAGGAAAAGATGAGATGCCAACCCCACCTTATAAACTTTAGCCCCCTGATTTGGCACTCACCTGAGCTATAGGATACCCAGATTTAAATCCCACACTAGAGCAGAGACTCAAATCCCGGTGTCTATCCACCCGAGTGCCTTAAATCCCAGGCTATTTTGTATTCTGGGGCATGTCTGTCCCAATCTCTCCTTCTGAAGCTTTTCCACTTTGTACAAATACCTAAATAGTCAGTGGAGCAGGGACTGGAACCCAAGCGTCCTCCCCTCCCAGGTAAGAACCTTGTTTTGACATTTCCATTTTTTTTTTCATTTCAACCGAAACTATTGGCCAAAATTGACACAAATTCACAAAACTTTTCGAATGACCTCGCAACTGTATTTTTCATCAAAAGTAGTTTCAGGGGAAAAAAAAGTTCCCCAACTCTAGTTTAGAGCTCACAGTCCAATTGCTTGTGTCCAGAGGTCCAAATCACAAACCCACCTCCCCTCCCCCCAACACACAATGTAAACAACTGGCTTGCTTAGCAGAGTGACTGAGAACTGAACAGACATGGAGTTTAAGTTTCACTCTGTGTTAGATATTCTCTCTGCAGACCATGTCTGACGTTTATATGTGGAATACTAGGAAATGTCTGCCATATGCCAACTGCTGTACTGTTTCTGTTTCAATCTCCAGACTGTCATTGTCCCCAGCTATGAGGACTAGTTTCTCTTAAAAATAAATAAATAAGAAGTCTAACCCTTACAATTTCTCATTTCCACCCCCACTTCATCACAGAATAAACTCATGATCCATTCTGGTAAGAATAAATCAACATTAAACCCCTGCTCCTGCATGGGAATGACACCTGTGGAAAAATAAAACATACAATAAACCAAGGACAAATCAGTTCAGTATTGAGAGGCAACAGGACTAATCCAGCATGAGACAAATAACTTTTGCTGGTCTATGGAGAAGGAAAACAGAGATCAAAATAAATTGATTTAAATCTTTACACCCTGATGCATCAGATAGGAAGAAAACAGGCTTATGAGTATGTGGGAATTCCCTGCACAAACATTTTGGTGGGGCTATAAACAAAACATTTCAGGAAGGTGAAGGCTCTATTATTTGATAAAGATATGTGACTATATAGGGAAAAAGTCATATAATATAAAATAAGTACCAAAAGTTAATTGTGAGCAGTGAAGTCATCCATTTTTGGAGGTCTATTCTCTTATTAATGCGCATGCCTAATATTTACTCCCATTAATGGGAGTTACACTTGTAGGCTAATGGGAAAATACACAAATTTAAAATACATTTTTAATCTGTACCCTTATTCCATATCACTATGCAAAATGTTATCTCTTACTGAATCTAGTGACTACACTATTAAGGACATGCAAAAGGGCCAGAAACAGGCTACAATTAATAAGCAGAGAATTTTTGTCTGAGGGGAAGTCCTGCTCCCTGTATCTGCCGCCTTCCCCATAAAATGTGGACGGGGTCATGTCTCCACTCCATCTATGCCTAAGACAGAACTGCCTGGAAACAGTTCTAATTCATGCTGGAGGTATCTGACTGACAATCAGGGAGTGGGATCCAGGGACGGCTTTTTGAACGACGGGGCCCGATTCAAATACCCGGTGGCAGTCTGGCGCTTTGGTGGCAGGGGGTCTGCTCCGGGTCTTCCGTGGCACTGAAGGACACCCCCCCACACACCCACATCGCTGAAATGCCACCCAAAGCCCCAGAGCAGACCCCGCTGCCACCAGGTGAGTAAAAAAAAAATTAAAAAATTAAAAAGACGCCTAAGATGTGGGGCCCTCTTAGGCACACGGTCCGATTCTGGGAAACTGGGGGAATCAGTTTAAAGCCAGCCCTGGTGGGAGCCAGCTCCCTGACATTTCCCCAACTCCAGCCTGGGCACCAAGCAGAAGAATGAAAGCAATTAGTGTTTAGCATTTACCCTAAGCTCTCAAATGAGAACCACTCTAGCATTATTATGGAAATGGAAGCATCACGGTTGAACCATCTGACAAACAGTAGGTATTAGCAATGTGTGTTTTAGTTCAATGGAGGAAACAGGGACGTGTTTTTGGCTGGATTACAAACAGAGCCTGAACATCAAACAGCACTCTATCTTTCCCCAACCCCCTCCGCTTATGCCCATCCAACCCACAATAGTTTGGTGATGATGTTTTCCTAGTTTTGGTTATGATTAAGGCTAAGATTTTGTCACGTTACTGTTAATAAAACTCATGGACAGGCCACAGCCAATAAACAAAAATTCATGGGAGCCCATGACCTGTCTGTGACTTTACTAAAAATAACCAGAGGCAGGGCAAACTAGGGGGGAAGGAATGACATCTGGAGTCCCATGTGAGGGAGGGAAGTGACAGGCCGAGCCTCCTGTCATGGGGCGGAGGGAAGTGACTGGCCGAGCGCCCTGTCTTGAGGGCGGCGGGGACATGGCCTCGGCTGCAGCCCTGGCCATGGGACAGGGGTGTGTGGCTCCCAGCTGCAGGGCAGGGGTGTGCAGCTCTTGCTGCAACCCCCACTGCAAGCTATGGAGCAAAGACCTCTGGTCCCACCCCCACCACAAGTCGCAGGGAAGAGGAACATGGTCCTGGTTGCAAGGTGCAGGGCAGAGGCCCGTGGTCTTGGCTCCAGCCCCAGCTGTAGGGGAGCATAGCCCCAGCTCCGGTCCCAGCTGCAGGGCAGAGGTGCACAGTCTCTTCTCCAGCCCCGGTTTCAGCTCCTGATAGCTGAAGCTGAAGAAGTCACAGGGGGCCAGTAAAGTCACAGAATCTGTGACTGCCATGACCTCCATGACTAAATCGCAGCCTTAGTTATGATAGGGACTTTGAGGGCATGCTGACTGAAGCTCAATTCAGATATTATGAGATGGAGGTGATGCTGGTGGCTTTGTTGAAGACAGCAGAGAATATGGCTGGGGTTAACATCTGTCCCCGCTGTTGAAAAAATGGGTCCAGAGGGGCTTGGAACTAGGCTACTTCCCAACATCTTGAGTCCTCTGGGAATCTCAGATGCTGTTGGTGGCTAGGAATGCTATTTCCCATCTGAACTTGGTGCAATGATTGTGCCCATTTCTTTCAGATTTGGAACTTAACCCCAGCCATTATGCCTTTTTGTCACCTCCAGACTAGATTTTTCTAATATGTTATCCATTTAATTATGCCCGAAAACCATTATGAAGGGCAACTGATGTAGAAGACAGTAGCCCGCTTCCTTAATGTTGGCAAGGGAATGCCCTGGAGAAGACACTAATTCTCTCTCTCTCTCTGTTGCTAAGAAGAGTTCAAGGTGTTGATATATTATGGAGACTCTAACTATCGAAGAAAGTATCTCTCTCTCATGCTCATCTCTAACATTTGGTCAGGTGAAACCATTGTTAAAGAACATCGCTGAAGTTACAATAATTTATTTAAAGTTAATCTGTAAAGACTAAGAAGGCTAAATAACTACAGTACCAAAATTAAATAAAGTCTGCCTCAATACAAAAAGGGGGGAAGGTAAAGTTTTGAGATGTTTTGACTTCTACTATTCTAAAACTGGGTTTTGTGAAGGGAACTGAAATGCAAGAAATAAGGGGAACCTGTGTGTTCAGGAAAGATGGTAATCTGCTTCTTCCATAAATCACAAATTTCACCCCCAAATATACCTTTGATATTTAGTAATAAATTGAAAGAGTAATTATGAAAATCAAGATAATAGAGAAATCTCATTTTTAGTATGGTCTGTTATAGTTTCACATTATATTCCAGACTTTATTGTGAAAAATCCACATTTAGAGATTTTTTCAGTTGAAAAATCATTACTGATTATTTACTATCTTTAGATATAAGTTGTCAAGCAAAAATTAAAAAATAAACTTAAAAAGCAGCTTGAAGACATACATATTATAGTCTATTTCACCAGCTAAATTACAAGAGCATTTTAAAATGTGTTTTAAAGAGCATGCATGACAAGTTCTGGTATTTAAGTAAGTACAGCTGAGCAAATGCTAGGTCATATATGAAAAATAAAAGATATGTACCAGTATTTTATGGTTCAAAGCAACCGTCCAATAAAAAATTAGAATAAGACAATTAGTGAACCTTTTATAAATTTGGATGTTATAAAAGAAGGATCTAAAAATTAATAGCAAACTGGTCAATTTGTGAATATTGAAAACTTTCTGACTGAAAAAAAGGACAAATTTTAGATTTTTTGGATATTTAATATTTTAGATTTAGACAAGACACTTACCTTGAGTTATTATTTATTTTTTCTTTCCTTCTATTGTTAGCAGCTGTTCCTCATAGTTTATAAAGCATATGAAAGGATTCAGATATTGGACCACCAGTTCCATATACTTCTTTATATAACTTCTTGTAAAAGTATGATATCTGCCCTTATACATATTAAGAGCTTTTCATGGTGCAGTATCAGTTAGAGTGGAAATGCCTGATCCTGCATGAGTAGTCCCATTACAGACAATGGGACTATTTGTAAAAGTTACTTGGGGGCATAAGTGTTTTCAGGATCAGATCCATTTTGCACTGGATGTTTTGGTAAGAGATGCTTCCATATATTCTTGTTTGACTGAGTTATGTATTTAATAAATAATAATTTATCATGATATTCTGGACAGAATACTCTGTCCCTTAAGTCTCAATAACCATTTGGTTGTAATAAAAGTGCTCTGTTAATATTTTTTAGCACAGTATTGACTCATGAGTCAATCTCCACCCCTTTCAACCAGTCATGCGAAGGAGTTAATTTGGAGCTGGTGGTAGGAATCCTGTTTGCTACATAGCCATTCAAAGATAGTATGGAAGATTATTGGGAATGAAAATCCAGCACTCGTGGAGAATGCATGGGTCCTCTAGGCACTCCCACAATATAAACAAACAACCATAACAAACTCAGCTTTCACTCATCTCCACAGCTCTTGGCCATTATTCTACTATAATGTTTTTTTAGAACCAGATTCTTCAATACTTAATCACATTGCAATCACCTTCTTTCTTGAGTAAACCTGCTGATTTCAGTGGGATTACTTGCATAAAGTGCAATTTAGTTTGAGTAAGGATTTCAGAGTCTGGCCCTTAATTTTTTATTTTAATTTTTTTGTAATGAGTTTATCCAGCAGGATAATCACCTTACTGAATGTTTCAGAGTCACCCAGAGCCAAGGATAACTATCTTCAGCTGCCTGTATGGTTTAGATTACTCCAGATTTTTTTCCCCTCCAGCAGATTATCCAAACAAAGCAGTTTAGAAATCTATATCCTTTCACTCCACATACCTGAACAGATTTTACAGAGATATTTTTCATAAACAAGTCACTGAATATTTCTGTGAGAAAGTTTATCTTACGGCTGTTGATGTATTCCACTTAAAAATGAATACAGAAGGAAGAGCTCTATAAATGGAGAATTAAAGAGACTTTAGGAAATTAAGCAGATAGGATTTGTTTCAGTGATGTCTGCATTATCCTTTCTCAAACAAGCTGAAACCAAACCATATCACCATATTAATTTGCCAGTATTAACTAACATCTCAGCAACAAGGATTTCATAAATGAGTCATCCATTGTATTGATAAACATCACATATGGTTGCACAATCAATTTATACAGGAAGCCTATAATACAGTCAATACATTATAGACTAAAGAGAATCTTATATATTAACAAATTGCAGAAGAAACTTGAAGTCTAGGACTTATGTGTTGAATAATGTTTTTTTTTTTGTCACTCAGAACTGTGTGTACATCTAAATAACTATTTAAATTTGTAACCATTTTCTGCCAGAGATTTCAACTGAGAAACAATGGGGCCAGATTCTGGACAGGACCTACTCCAATTTACTTCATTTTAGACTCTGGCCCATTGTTTCTCAATTGAAATCTCCTTTGAAAAATACCAGGTGTTTTCCTAAATATTTTCTCTCTCAAACTTCTGCATGCAGAAAAGCCACTCAAACAGATATCAAGGAACATAATTCAGAAATAAGCACCAAGGCCCTCCATGCAAAATATGATCCTATAAACAGGCAATTGCACATACCTAGTACATACTTGCACACACAAAACAGGTAAGTGATAATGTAGCATACATTTTTTGTTTGTGTGCACACTCTTTTTGCAAGCATAGCTGAGGTGCCTTCTTTTTGAAACTTTGGCCCTGAATATCTGTCCATCAAGAAAACTGCTGTATTCAATAATTCCTCTTTTCATAGATTTTCTTCTTTATTTTCGGTACAACTACCATAGTTATCAAATTATTTTCTTGTTCTCAATTCTCCATTACTTCTCCATATTTTATCATTATTTCCTGCATTAGTCAAGTCTCTTTTATTCAGAGACCTCTGTTTTGTCACCATTTAAATACATTATCATCTTTATTGCTAACTTTCATTATCATATGTTTTACTTAGATTCATTAAGCCAAGTTAATTAATTACACTAAACTAATCACTGCTGAATTCATCTGCTGATACTGTGCTTTTGTGTAGAAAGTTATATACTCATGATTTGACCCCATTATCTCTTGATGCCAAGTGACCAGTTTATTTGGCTTTGACATACTATACAATACATAACTGTGTTAATGTGTGACTTTACTAATCATAATTAAATATGATTATATTGCAAGATTTTCAAGCCAAAAATTATCTTTGTGTTATATGTTTGTAAATGAAATATAGGATTGGGTTGAGTTAGGCCAGAATCCTGCAAAGCCTTACAATTAAATTTAAGGATATGAATACATTTTGGCCAAATCAGGCCTGATCATTCAAACTCACCCTCTTCTTAGAATTTGGCTTTACTGTTAATTTAGAAATAACACCACAATGTAAATCTCAGCCTATTCTTCTTCCCTTAGCATGGCTATTCCTAGGAGTTTCCTACCTGGTATCCTCAATCTTAGTTTCTTAAGGGTATGTCTACGCTACGATATTAGGTCAAATTTATAGAAGTCGATTTTTTAGAAATCAATTTGATAGTCGATTGTGTGTGTCTCCATTTAAGACCATTAAGACCATTAACTCAGCGGAGTGCATCCATAGTACCGAGGTTAGCATCGACTTCCGGAGCGTTGCACTGTGGGTAGCTATCCCACAATTCCCACAGTCTCTGCCGCCCATTGGAATGCTGGGTTGAGAGCCCAGTGCCTGATGGGTCAAAAACATTGTCGTGAGTGGTTCTGGGTACATGTCATCAGCCCCCTCCCATGAAAGCAATGGCAGACAATTGTTTTGAGCCTTTTTTCCTGGGTTACCCATGCAGACACCATACCACGGCAAGCATGGAGCCCGCTCAGCTCACCATACGTCTCCTGGGTGCTGGCAGATGTGCTACTGCATTGCTACACAGCAGCAGCTCGTTGCCTTTTGGCAGCAGACAGTGCATTATGACTGGTAGCCGCCATCGTCCTCTCCTGGGTGCTCTTTTAGCCGACCTCGGTGAGGTCGGTCAGGGGCACCTGGGCAGACATGAGTGCTCCTGGCAGACCTTGGTGAGGTCTGTCAGGGGCGCCTGGACATAAATGAGAGTGACTCCAGGTCATTCTCTTTTTAAGTTTCGTCTCATGGAGATTCAGTCCTGCCTGCAGTCATACTGCACCGTCTTTCTGGTGAGCAGCCAGGAGATGATGATGGCTAGCAGTTGTACTGCATCATCTTCTGGTGAGCACCCAGGAGACAACAATGGCTAGCAGTCGTACTGCATCATCTGCTGCCAGCCTAAGATGTATAAGAGAGATGGAGTGGATCAAAACAAGAAAGAGATCAGATTTGTTTTGTATTCATTTGCTCCCCCCTCCCTCCATCCATGAATAGTGGGGGGTCGGATAGCTCAGTGGTTTGAGCATTGCCCTGCTAAACCCAGGGTTTTGAGATCAATCCTTGAGAGGGCTGTTCTGTATGCTCCTCCTTGATGCAAACCCACCCCCTCTTTTTATTTTAAATCCCTGTAAGCCATGTTGTCAGTCACTCCTCCCTCCATCAGAGCAATGGCAGACAACCATTTTGTGCCATTTTTCAGCGCAGATGCCATAGCACAGCTATCATGGAGCCTGCTCAGATCACCGTGGCAATTATGGGCACTGTAAACACCCTGTACATAATCCTGTAGTATATGCAGAACCAGAATCTGCAAAAGCAAAACCAGACAAGGAGGCAATGGCAGCGCGGTGACGAGAGTGATGAGGACATGGACACAGACTTCTCTCAAAGTACGGGCCCCGGCAATGTGGACATCATGGTGTTAATGGGTCAGGATCATGTCATGGAATGCCAATTCTGGGCCTGGGAAACAAGAACAGACTGGTGGGACCACATAGTGTTGCATGTCCAGGACAATTCCCATTGGCTGCAAAACTTTTGCATGCATAAGGGCACTTTCATGGAACTTTGTGACTTGATTTCCCTGCCCTGAAGCACAAGAATACCAAGATGAGAGCAGCCCTCACAGTTCACAAGCGAGTGGCGATAGCCCTGTGGAAGCTTGCAAGGCCAGACAGCTACCGGTCAATCAGGCATCAATTTGGAGAGGGCAAATCTATTTGCGGGGGCTGCTGTGATCCAAGTAGCCAACACAATCAAAGAGCTGCTGAAATCAAGGGTAGTGAGTCTGGGAAATGTGCAGGTCATATCCCTATCTTGACACCGGAGCACCAAGCCAGTAAGTACATAACCTGGAAGGGGTACTTTTCAATGGTGCTGCAAGCACTGGTGGATCACAAGAGATGTTTCACCAACTTCAATGCGGGATGGCTGGGAAAGCTACATGACGCTCTCGTCTTCAGGAACTCTGGTCTGTTTCAAAAGCTTCAACAAGGGACTTTCTTCCCAGACCAGAAAATAACTGTTGGGGATGTTGAAATACCTATAGTTATCCTTGGGGACCCAGCCTACCCCTTAATGTCATGGCTCATGAAGCCGTACACAGGCAGCCTGGACAGTAATAAGGAGCTGTTCCACTATAGGCTGAGCAAGTGCAGAATGGTGGTAGAATGTGCATTTGGACGTTTAAAAGCGCACTGACTCAGTTTACTGACTCGGATAGACCTCAGCGAAACCAATATTCACATTGTTATTACTGCTTGCTGTGCGCTCCACAATATCTGTGAGAATAAGAGGGAGACGTTTATGGGAGGTTGAGGCAAATCTCCTGGCTGCTGATTACGTGCAGCCAGGCACCAGGGCGGTTAGCAGAGTACAGGAGAGTGTGGTGCACATCAGAGAAGCCTTGAAAACCAGTTTCACGACTGTCCAGGCTACAGTATGAAATTTCTGTTTGTTTCTCCTTGATGAACTCCCCCCCGCCCCCAGTTCACTCTACTTCCCTGTTAGCTAACCACCTTCCCCTCCCTCCTTCAATCACTGCTTGCAGAGGCAATAAAGTCACTGCTGTTTCACATTCATGCATTCTTTATTAATTCATCACACAAATAGGGGGATAATGGCCAAGGTAGCCCGGGAGGGGTGGGGGAGGAGGGAAGCACTAGGTGAGGTGTTGGGGCGGGGGGAAGCCAAGGCCAAACTGCACCTTAAAACGCATTGAATGCCAGTTTTCTGTTGCTTGGGAAGTCCTCTGGGGTGGAGTGGTCCTCTGGGGCGGAGTTCTTGGGCGTCTGAGTGAGAAGGCTATGGAACTTGGGAAGGAGGGTGGTTGTTTACACAGGGGATGTAGCGGCAGTCTGTGTTCATGCTGCCTTTCCTGAACCTCAACCATATGCCGGAGCATATCAGTTTGTTCCTCCAGTAGCCTCACCATTGCCTCTTGCCTTTTGTCAGCAAGCTGATGCCACCTATCATCTTCAGCCCGCCATTTATTATCTTCAGCCTGTCACCTGTCCTCACATTCATATTGTGCTTTCCTGGACTCTGACATTGTCTGCCTCCACGCATTCTGCTGTGCTCTTTCCGTGTGGGAGGACTGCATGAGCTCAGAAAACATTACATCGCAAGTGCATTTTTTTCACCTTCTAATCTTCGCTAGCCTCTGGGAAGGAGAAGACAATGTGAGCATTGAAACATTTGAAGCCGGTGGAGGAAAAAAGGGAGAGTGGTAGTTAAAAAGACACATTTTAGAGAACAAAGGGTAGACTTTTTCATGGTAAACCTTGCTGTTAACATTACATAGCACATGTGCTTTTGGTACAAGGTTGCATTTTGCCTTTTATTGAGGGTTTGGTGTGAGAGATCACTCATGCAGGACCAGACAACAGAATCCAGCTTGCAGGAAGCCATGGTAAGGCACAGTCTTTTGGCTTCTGTAACCTTCATAACATGTGGGAATGGTTTCAAACAGCAGTGCCCTCATTTCCCATACCAAGCAGCTGTTGGGTTGGCCATTTAAAATGGGTTGGCAGTTTAAAAGGAGGAGCTGTGGTTTTCAGGTTTACATGCAGTACAAACCCTCTCCCCCCCCACCACACACAGACACTATTCTCTGGAATGATCACTTCACCCCTCCCCCCACAATGTGGCTAACAGCGAGGAACATTTCTGTTCAGTCACAGGCACACAGCCCAGCAGGAATGGGCATCTCTGAATGTCCCTTAATACAATCACCCTATTTCAACCAGGTAACCATGAATGATATCACTCTCCAGAGGATAACACAGAGAGATAAAGAACAGATGTTGTTTAAATGCCAGCAAACACCAAAACCATACGCTGTGTTATGCAATGATTCCAGTCTGCGTACTACTGGCCTGGCATGGTAAAATGTCCTACTATGGAGGACGGAACAAGGCTGCCCTCCCCAAAAACCTTTTGCAAAGGTTTTGGGAGTACATCCAGGCAGCCTTGGGTGGGTTTGGGGGGTACAGGTCCAGGGTGAGAAACGGTTCCTGACTGTCAGGGAAAATGATTTCTCCACTTGCTTGCTGTGAGCTATCTTCCTCATTTCCAAAACCTGCATTCCTTTTGCGTGATTCTCCATTGATGGAGTCAGAGCACAGGGTTGGGGTAATGGTGGCTGCACCTCCTAGAATGGCATGCAGGTCATCATAGAAGCGGAATGTCTGGGGCTCTGACCCAGAGTGGCTGTTTGCCTCTCTGGTTTTTTGGTAGGCTTGCCTCAGCTCCTTAAGTTTCACACGGCACTGCTGCGGGTCCCTGTTATAGCCTCTGTCCTTCATGCCCTTGGAGATTTTTTCAGTATTTGGGCATTTCGTCTTTTGGAATGGAGTTCTGATAGCACGGATTCATGTCCCCATACAGCGATCAGATCCCGTACCTCCTGTTCGGTCCATGCTGGAGCTCTTTTGCAATTCTGGGACTCCATCATGGTCACCTCTGCTGATGAGATCTGCACTCATCTGCAGATTGCCACGCTGGCCAAACAGAAATGAGATTCAAAAGTTCGCAAGCCTTTTCCTGTCTACCTGGCCAGTGCATCTGAGCTGAGAGTGCTGTCCAGAGCGGTCACAATGGTGCACTCTGGGATAGCTCCCGGAGGCCAATACCGTCAAATTGCGACCACACTACACCACATTACCCCAAATTTGACCCGGCAAGGTCAATTTTAGTGCTAATCCCCTCATCGGGGAAGGAGTACAGAAATCGATTTTAAGAGCCCTTTAAGTCGAAAAAAACAGCTTTGTCATGTGAGCGGGTGCAGGGTTAAATCGATGTAATACTGCTAAATTCGACCTAAACTCGTAGTGTAGTCCAGGGCTTAGTTTCCCCTCTCACTCTTCCTTTATATCCAAGAGGAGTTAAATGAGACCCAAATCTAGAATACCAGATGTCCTACATGGCAACAGTGAGCGGTGGGTAGAATCTTGCACAATAAGTATTGTGTGGCAGTTTCATTCTTTTAAAATTGTTGATTTAGAATGATTAGCTATTTAAATATGTTCTGAAATTATGTAGCTCTCCTTCACACACTACACTTCAACAGCAAAGCACAGAAGCTCAGCTATTTTTTAATGATCACATCAAAACAAATTGTTCTGTACAAACTAAATCATAGGTATACAAACTGTTTGTTTAGAACTTTTATCTTAAGATAGAAAGCATTGCAATATGCTGACAATATGTGACTTTTTTATTAATAAGTATTTTTAAATTAGGTGATCAACCACATGATTAAAATTGCTTTTGACAAGATTGTCCTTGACTTGGAGTGCACTGACATACATACAAAAGATGTATTGATTTATCTTGTTTAATTTGTTGTATTATTCGTTCTCATTGATGTCACCACAGGCAATACTAGAAGAGGACCAAGTTCAACAAAATAAAAAGATAACGTTAATAAGAATGTATGTGGTATAAAAAGCAAACTGCATTTTCAAAGTGATTCAATTTAAATCCAATTTAGTAGGCTAGCAAAACCACTTTGTTTCAGATTCATACCTATGTAATGTATTGCATTAGGATAATAAGCCTTAGATACACATTTCATAACTTCTTTGGCTGGATCCTCATGAAAATAGCACAGTCACTGTCTCAAGGCAGGAATTACATATATCAGCTGTGTTTAGACAATTTCACTACCTCTTTCCTAGGTATGCCATAACCCTGCACCTCTTTCCTAGGTATGCCATTGAATCATCCATTTTTCTATTTCTGACAGCTACTATAAATGGCAAACTATTTTTGAGCTATAGAGCTAGAAGGCCATGCTCTCCCCTAGACTGGCTTGTGATCAGAATGCACTCTTGCTGTTTTGTGGCATTGCCCATGAGTTCAGTGACATCACATTACCTCTAAAATTTTAAAGGGACATAAAAGGAACAGGGATCAATAATTTTACTTGGTATAAATTTTCCTTCTCACTCCTGTAGATTGATATTTTCCCTTGCGTGGCTTTCTCTGACATCCAGGGCAGGAAACTGCTAGTTTAATATATGGAGTCTTACATGGTGTGTGTTTGTTTGAAGGGAGGATCTGCCCCACTGAAGAGGATTTCAGCCCCCCAAAATCAGTAGGTATTGGGAGATCCACAGACAACCTGTGCTTCCGCATAGCTGCCCCACTGGACCCACCATGAAGAAGCATGGCTTCCACAGCTGTTCTGTCACTGGATGGATTCCTCTGACACCACAGTGCACCTGTTGGAATAGGATCTGAAGGTGTTAGTGCTGTCTGCATTAATACCTAGCCCTGATATCCACTCAGATGTTCACAGTCTGAGTAGGTTAGGATGTAGTAGAGTACTGTTATTCCTTAAATCCGTCCCTTTAAGTCCTTGCACTCAAAATTTGCCTGACCCAGAAATGAGGATGAGAATGTCACATTTCCAAACCCTGACCAAGTCAGGATCCATTTGCCTTGACTATCCTCTGAAACCAGAGAATAATGGCCTAGCTCAAGTCTGAAATATATTAGTATGAAAGTCTGGTGAAAACCTGTATTGTCACCAGGGCTGGTGCAACCATTTAGGTGACTTAGGCAGTCGCCTAGGGAACTAGGATTTGGGGGGTGGCATTTTCTTTGGCAGCGACCGCGGTGGCCGGATCTTTAGCCGCCCCGGTCGCCGCCGGCATTTAGGCGGAGGGAGCTGGGGCAGGGAAGCGTGAGGAGGGCCGCCTGTAGCAAGTGGGGGGAGGCGGCATGCAGGGGAATTCCCCGCCCCAGCTCACCCCTGCCCCACCTCCTCCCCAAGCACGCCATCACTGCTTCATTTCTCCCGCCTCCCACACTTGCGGCGCCTAAGCTGATTGCCACAGGGGGGGGCGCCTCAGGCGGGGTGAGGGAGCTGCCATGAGGGGGGGGTGCCTCTGGGCGGGGCTCAGGGACAGGGGAGGGTGCAAGGTGGAAGTTTCGCCTAGGGCACGAAACATCCTTGCATCAACCCTGATTCTCACTACTCATGCTGCTGCTGCTCTCTGGCTAAATAAAGAGTGTCAACATCTCTGTCTGTCAATCAAACACCTTTTATGGCCACAATATTCATTATTTAGACTCTTTGGGACATGGACTGTCTTTTCGTTCTGTACTTTTACAGCACCTAGTAAAATGGTGCCCTTGTTAATGACTGGGACTCTGAGGCACCAATAATAATACATACCAGCATCACCTACCACACACTCCAAAACCCAACCGATTACAGAAGCTAAAGTTCTTTTTGAAGTTGCAAAGTGGGTTTTTTAGACAACAAAGAAAAAAAAGGACCTTTTCAGAATTACTTTAAATGAAAAAACAGTTTTAATTGGCTCTGCCCATGATCAGTTATCACTGAAAAATCTTCAGAAACTTTGTCAGATGTCGCACTACAATTACTTAGAGTACTTGAAGATTAAATAATGAAATTGCTCTGCAGATATTTTTCATTTTATCCTGTGAGGAGTAGAGCTGCAAAACTAGCACAATAACTTAATCAGACAAGCTAATGCATGGAGACTTCAAAGATGCATCTAGTTTATGCTACTAAAGACATTTTACTGGCTGGTTTCCAATTTTGTTTACCGAACACACAAGCTGAATTTCTGCAAATAGTTGAACTACAAAAAAAAAAAGCTAATTGGAGAGAGAGAGACAGAGAGAGAGAGAGGATGTATATTAATCACTGTCAACTAATTTTCTTTGTTGGGGCTCAGTTTCTTCTCTTGTGGTGTCAGAATTTCCATCCATTAAATTTACTAAATCTGAGAAGGAAGGCTGGGAAATTGTTAGCAAACTGCTGAAAGTGGGGCTGAGTCTATAAGGCTCATCATCTCAACATGAAACATATTTCTAAAGAAACACATATATTTACTCTATCAATATGGTGCCATATGTTTCAAAAGAAAAACTAGCTTGATTGAAAAGAAACTGGTAATATATCAATATGTGTGCTTGTGGAAAAGTTACCTTAATATTTTAGAAGACGTGAAAATGATCTCCTGTGCTGTATCCTAGGTTCAATTTAGTTTAAAATAAATAATTATTCTGTTAGTAAGTACAGTCAAAATAGTTGTTTTAACTTCTACCACAGATCATCTGCAATACTCATATATATTTTGTGTATTGTATTACATAGATGAAAGAATGGCTGATTATATAGGAACGTGCTGGCCACCGCTTCCTGCAGCTCCCATTGGCTGGGAATGGCGAACCACAGCCACTGGGAGCTGCGGGTGGCCGTGCCTGCAAATGGTCAATGGCGAACCGCAGCCTGATGGGCTGCGTGTGGCCAATGGGCTGCAGGTTGCCCACCACAGCACTTAGGTTTCACAGAGACTTACGGTCACTAACATCAATAGGAGTTTTGCATTGACTTCAGTAGGGCCAGGATTTCACCCCTGAGTTTTCTGACATTCCAGGCGTGTCACAAAGCCCATCTCTTCAATCAGGACTGGATCCCTCAGACTTGAGTGCATTTATGTCAGTTTACACAACCTGAGGACTTTGCCTTTATGCTCCTTCTGGGGTGGTAGGGGCTTGGTTTTGTAATTGAAAATTCCTTTATCATTTGACATTAGTTCAACTATTGAATGCAATGCATATTATTTTACAAGTTTCATTGGTACATGTGCCTAAGTTTATGATAAGTGCATTTCAAAAAATTAAATAAAAATAGATAAGGCCAGGTAATCTGGGATGTTGCAGTAGCAATACTACTGATAACTTCAATATGCCAAAGGAGGTTTCTTAGCAGGTTTTGTGGTTTCTTTTCCACTAACATTTGCTCTTCAAATATAGTTTTTATATCTCCATTCCACTTATAACCATTTGTTTTCTTTTTTTGGAACAGTACAGATATTGATGTCAATGGAACCACTCACTCTAGTGATTACAGACAGTAGCAAAAGTATCCATGATCAGGCTTTAAGTTGACTGTCTGTTAGAAAAATGTATACAGAATGCAGTCATTGTGTGTAACAACACAAAATGCTGTCCTCATTTCATCTCTTAATAAACTCTGTATGTTACAAGCAACTCAACCTTTGTAACACATGACGGAATGTGATGGAAACATTGACATATGAATGTCTGTTATGTTCAAGCAATCTTGAGGACTTTTCTGCTCAGGTTTAAATGCCTCCTAATGAATTTTGAGCTCTTATGTTTTCATTGCAGGGAAGGGGGATTCTGCTGTTGTAGGTTTCTGTGAGTTGGATCCCAGGTGTTCATTGAACTTGTAGAAGATAATCATCTGCCATTAGGCTCTTGTGGCTTCATCTGGTTACTATTTTTATTTCTAGGTACGGGGAGTACATGTAAAAGGGTGATTTATTCCTTCAGTATGTAGGCTCTTGACAGTTTATGAAAGATATTAAAAGTAGGACATGTAAAGCTTCTGTTTCAAGAAATCAAAATTAAGAAACAAAACACTAGGGTGTAGGTAGTAGCCTTGTAACAAATAGGAGTCTGGTTCCTTTATCTCTCCATATTGTTACAGGGGCAGTTCCCATTTTGGTTTTCGTTTCTGATGTAGACTATTTTAGAGCTGATCATACAGTCATAGAATATCAGGGTGGAAGGGACCTGAGGAGGTCATCTAGTCCAATCTCCTGCTCTCTAAATGGCCCCCTCAAGGATTGAATTCACAACCCTGAGTTTAGCAGCCAATGTTCAAACTATAGGATCAGTCCACAGTCATGCTTAGAAGTATACAGAGTTCACGGAGAATGAGATGTGACATTTATTAGGAATTTATTTATATTTATCATCATTTTAATGTATGTAGTAAAAGAGTGAATGACAAGGTCTCCTCTCTCTTTGAATTACTAATCTAATCTAGATGTTTTATTTTTGTAGGAAACCAGGATTGAAACTACATCTGTCAGAAAAGTTTAACTTTTCTGAATTTCTAGGATGATGTTTCACATTACAATGTGTTCCAGGCAGTCATATAGGATTATTTTAAATGCCATAATCTGAACACTTCATGTCTGATTCAATATGACATGTCATAATGTGACACTTCAGCTGGAAAAAAAATCAGAAAAATAGGCCTGTATATTTCAGTACCAAATTTATTTAGTTAGCAGCTTATGATTAAGAATTAATTCAAACAGAGATATATTATCCCTAATGGGCAGATCAGCTTTTCAGAAAACCAAAAGGCACTGCAGCTGGGTATTTTAAAAGATAATTACTTCAATATATATTTTAATAGATAATTGAACAGAGTTTAGAGAGACCCATTTCCTAGTAGAATGTGTTGTCCAATTTCTCTTTCAAGCAGAAAAGAGGCAAGAAAATATAAATTAATGAATAATAGACCATGAAAAATTTTGGAGATTTGATTTCTAGAAGAATGAATGCTATAGAAGATATCCCGATAAACAATTATAATGGGAGTTTGATAAACAGCTTGTGAAATACTTGATTTCTAGAATTTACAAGGTTTAATAGTACTAACAAGACATTCTTAGTAGATCAGTGATCATTTGTCCAGGCTGGGCAGCAATATGATAGAAGCATATGTGCCTGTGAAATATTGTCCCTTTCTCATAATGGCCAGAAGACCTGTTCTGAGCATAAACCAACACGCCATATTTAATGTACAATGGGCAGAAACAGAGTCAAAATGATAAATAGAGGCCAGTGAGGAATCTCATGTTTATAGAGTTGGAGCTGCTTCTGGCATATTTAAACCATATTGCTCAGAATGAAAAGTCATCATTCACTGATTTTGAATAGATGGTTGAAATATTGTTAACTGCCAGCCAAAACCCATGCCGGATTGTTTAGAGAGGTTCTGAGAAACAGTTTTCCATTTTGCAAGTTCAAATGGATTTTAGGTCATATGTACACTTTAAATGCTGAGGTACTATAATGCTGTCAAACACTATCCTCCCTGGAAAAATGCTTGTAAAGTTGAACTCAGTGATACGATTAGTTGACATGATGCAGACCATGATCTGCCCTGGACTATGTGGACTGGTCAGTCTTAGTTAGCTTTGTGTCAGGTAATCAAATTTTTTGCAGTCATGTTCATACACAAACACGTAGACAAAGCCTTGAAAAAGGTAAGAGATTTGAGTAAAATATATATAATACTAAGAGCCCCATTCCTGTACAATTTGGATAATATTGAAATCCTTTGAAGACATCGGCGATACTGAAGTACAACTACAAAGAGATATTTAAAAGAGTCATTGGTTCCAAGGCCAGAAGGGACCACTATGTGAAGGATCATAGACCTTGAACCTGGGCCCATAGATAGTGCTCAGGCCACAACCACCACCTAGCAGCTCACCTAGACAGCCACATAGCTGCTCTGCCGGCATAGCTCCTGATTGAGGGAAACATCCAGCAACCCTGACTGACTGAGGAGCTCTATATAAGCCAGGAAGTAGCACGGGATCACTGAGAAAAAACATTAAATAGTGTAGGGCCAAGAACTGATCTCTGCTGGACCCCACTAGAAATACATCTGCTCTATGATGATTCTTCATTTATAATTACATTTTGAGACCTACCAGTTAGCCAGATTTTATTCCATTTAATGTGTGCCTGTTGATTTCATATAATTCTCATTTTTTTTAATCAAAATGTCACGTGGTACAAAATCAAATGCCTTACAGAAGAAGTCTAACTATATTACATCAATACTATTACTTTTAATCTCATCAAAAAGATATCAAGTTAGTCTGACTGGATCTATTTTACATAAACCCATGCTGATTGGCATTAATCATATTACTGTCCTTTAATTCTTTATTAAAGGAGTCCCATATGAACTGCTCCATTATCTTGGGATCAGTGTCAGACTGGCAGTCCTATAATTATCTGGATAAAGACTAGATGACATAAAGAGAGCCAAAGGAAAACAATTTGTAGGCATTGCATGAAGTTTTAACAGACACTGATTTACTGCTGTAGAATTAGAAGGATTTTAAAATAAAAAGGATCAAAACTAAGTTAAAACAGTACCAGGTTTTCATATCTAGGACTATATATCTAAACTCAATATATAGTTCCTAGAACTGGTAGCTCTTATGAAACACTAATTTCATATTCAAATGACTTTCACAAAGACTATCATGTCCAACACAACTAATAGAATCAGACTGCTTTTGTCAGAGTTAATAAGCAAATCCTAACCAAAGCAATCTCCATGCCACAATCTGAGCCAAATCCACATTGAAATTTTGCAAAGATGTCTATTATAAACTGGGTAACTGCTGCTTTAATTATTGTAGTTAATAACATTATAATAAATACGTTTCTTTCAGGCAAGCAATGTTTATCTATTGGGTCTGTCTACATGTAAATTGAGTATTGTATACTTCACAATTAATGCCTATTTACAGTCTGAGCAAAATGTTAATTGAGTGATTGCAATGTCTCCAGGGGAGATTCTAGACAGGAAAACACAAGCAGCGAGGGGTTTCCTATTTGCAGGGGAAGACAATGGATTTTTGGATTATAACTGTGGGGTATTTAGATGTTGCTTGTTATTATTAGAACTGGGAGCACTGGCTGTTGGAGTCTGAAAGGACAGGAAACAGGGAGGAGGGAGGAGGAGTTGAGAAGACAGAGTGAGAGTTATAGAGGGTCAGCAGCTGCTTGGTAAAGAGGTTTCTACTTTAAATATAAAGTCCTGTTGAAGTTTGTAAGTACCTTACCTGGTTGATACAACATTTTGGCGACGAGGATGGATCTTCTGCCTCTGAACCCACCTGCACCCTTTCTGCAAAGCCCAGGTGAGCCTCCAATTGCTTTTACTGCCTGGATCCACATGTTTGAGAAGTATCTGCTTGCAGTCAGTGCTACAGAGATTTCTGAAGTAAGAAAGCGTGCTCTGCTAATCTACTGCCTTGGAGCAGAAGGGCAGCGTATATTTTACACTTTTCCCCTTGCAGATGATAAATATGAGACTGCGCTCACTGCATTAAAGAACTTTTTTGTGCTAAAAATGAATGTAGAAGCTAATTGCTACAGATTTCACCAGCGTGAGCAGAAACCAGGGGAGACTATAATGCAGTATATTGCTTCCCTGTGGAGTCTGACTGTAACTTGTGACTTTGGGAATATGGCAGATGAGATGATTAGAGACCAGCTCATTGAGAAAACAACCATGTATAAGAGAATGCTTACTTCTAGAACCACAACTTTCACTAGAAAAAGCAATAACTATTGCTACTCAGTTTGAGTCATCTACATACAGCTGAAGCCAAAATAATGAGCAGGGATATAGGAGGCACAGTCCAGACTGTGACTCCTTTGCAGAAAAGTTCACTATCGCTGCAGACAAATAATTGCAGAAGGAAGACTAATGAAAAGCAAATTCAAAATACAGTAAAAGCATGCTTTCACTGTGGATCCCCACAACACTTTGCAAGCTACACAGGATGTCCAGCAAAAGTAGCTCAGTGCAATCATTGCAAAAAGATTGGGCATTTTGCTAAAGTATGCCACAGTAGCTAGTTCAATCAACAGGTGCATGCAGTTACAATTCCAGATGTTACTGTGCTGAGCGTGGACAAAAGCACTACTGCACATATTCTAGAACAGATAAAGTGCACTGTAAACGTTTCTGACATACCCTCAGGTAAATCACACTCTATTCAGCTAATATTGGACATGGGCTTAGCAGTATCTATACTAACTGATTCCATCTATTTGCATTAGTTTAAAGATGTGCCTCTTACTGAACCCAAACTTCAGTTGGTGTGCTATTTGAAAAACTATATTCCAGTACATGGCTGCCTGCCAGCAATAGTTACTTTTGGCGATTGCTGTGTAACTGCAGAGTTCTACATTGTCCACAAAGGCACTCCTATCCTTAACAGAGATTTATTGGCTGCTTTAAATCTCAAGGTAGTTAATGGACGAATTGATCTTCCTCAACAAAGCACTCTTGCGATACACACACCTGTTTCAGCTGGGACGCAACACCAGGCTGAAGAGAAACTCAGCTGTGCTTATGGGTTTCTGCACAAAGTTAAAATGCAGAATAATGTGATGCCTGTACGACAGAAATTATGGCGCTTACCATTTTCAGTCAGGGAAGCTGTTTCAGAGGAACTTAGAAAACTTGTTCAAAATGACATTATTGAAGAGATTAACTCCTCGAAAGAGGTTTCACCTATAGTGGTGACGCAGAAGAACGGTGGAAGCATTCGCCTTTGTGTGGACTTAAGGGAGTCAAATAAAGCTATTGTGATTGACAGCCATCCTCTTCCTGCCATAGAAGAGGTATTTGCAGAACTCCGTGGAGCAAAGATGTTTTCTACTCTTGATTTGCAGCATGCATAACACCAGGTTATGTTATATGAAGACAGCAGAGATCTCACAGCATTTATTACATGAGGGACTATTTCGTTTTAAACATGTTCCATGTGGTCCTGCATCAGCCTCAAGTGCCTTCCAAAAATGATGTCATTGATTCTTCAGACTCAACATGGAGTTCAGTGCTATTTGATGATATTATTGTGTTTGGAAATACTACTGAGGAGCATGACAATGACCTGCAGTTTGTACTAAACTGCATCAGTAAAGCAGGCCTCAAGCTCAATAGGTCCAAATGCAAACTTAGACAAAGTGAACTCTCCTTTCCAGGGCATACAATTTCACCAGCTGGACTAAAACCTATCCAGATCATATCCTGGCAATTTCAAATGCTCCTCCTCCAACAGATTTACAAACCTTACGTTCCTTCTCGGGTCTTACCTCCTGGTATGCAAAATTCATTTCTAATTATGCTTCTGTCATTGAACCATTACGAGAATTACTACGGAGAAGTTCAACCTTACTGTGGACAACGGATGCACAAGCTAGTTTCGAAACGGTGAAAGACTTGATTGTACATAGTCCAGTACTTGCACTATTAAGTCCTACATTGTCCACAATTGTAACTACTGATGATTCTGATTATGGACTTGAGGCTGTCCTCGCACAACTTCCTGAGGACAACACAGAGAGAACTGTTGCATTTGCTTCAAGGACACTAAGTAATGCTGAGAGAAGATATTCTAACGTCGAAAAAGAAGCACTTGCTTGTGTCTGGGCTACTGAAAAATAGAGAACTTACCTGTGGGGCCACACATTCAAGTTGCGCATAGACCACAGCCCTTTGACGACGTTGCTCACCACAAAAGGACTGGGAAGAGCAGGATATCGTACTGCTAGATGGTTTGCAAGACTGCTCTTTTTCAATTATGAACTGGAATATAAGCCTGGAAACAAAAATGTGGTAGCTGATTGTATTTCTTGCCTGCCTTTGCCTTCACCAGATGGTCCACCAGAGGATGAGGATGTAGAAGTTGCGCTTATTACAAGCACTCTTACTGCAGTTACAAGAGAATAATTTCAAGCTGCTTGTTCAGCCTGTCCAATTCAACAAAAACTATGAGAATTTCTGACAAAGAGATGGCCCAGTAACCCTAAAAACCTTGACCCAGATTTGCTGCTTTATTTTAGAGTTCGAGATAAACTTTCTTTGCTCGATGGCAGTGTGCTACTAGGTGCACACCGGCTGCTTGTGCCAGAAGAATTACAGTCAAAACTCATACATCTGGCATATGATACTCATCAAGAAATTGTCAGAACCAAACAATGACTACAGGATCTGTATTGGTGGCCAGGGATGGACACTCAAACTGAAGCACTCGTAAAATCCTGTGTCACTTGCCAAATGCATGATAAGACAGCATTGACATGTACCTCTCCATTACAGCCTGTTCCTCTTCCTGAATCTGCATGGGAAAAAGTGATGATTGACTTGTAGGACCCTTTGATACTGCTCCAATTGACTGTCGTTATGCCATCACTTTAATAGACTATTTCAGTAAATGGCCTGAGGTAGCGTTTACATAGCAAATCTCTTCTGCCACAGTAATTAAGTTCCTCTCTTCAGTTTTTAGCAGGGACAGTAACCCCAAAGAACTGGTTTCAGATAATGGTAGTCAATTTATTTCCCTGGAGTTTGAAACTTTTCTAGCAGAGAGGAACATTTTACACAGAAGGTCATCCCTATATTACCCTCAAGCCAATGGGAAAATCAAACAGTTTAGCAGAAGTTTGAAAGAGAGTTTGGAAACGGCTAAACTGGAAGGGCAATTG
This sequence comes from Gopherus flavomarginatus, assembly GCF_025201925.1. Taxonomy (NCBI): domain Eukaryota; kingdom Metazoa; phylum Chordata; order Testudines; family Testudinidae; genus Gopherus; species Gopherus flavomarginatus. The sequence continues at coordinate 228,537,959 of NC_066618.1, forward strand.
TGGATACCCTTCTGTCATAAACAGATGATTAAGGGTTAATGTCTCTTTTACCTGTAAAGGGTTAAGAAGCTCAGTAAACCTGGCTGACACCTGACCAGAGAACCAATAGGGGGACAAGATACTTTCAAATCCTGGTGGAGGGAAGTCTTTGTTTGTGCTTTTTTTTTTTGTTCGTTGTTCGCTCTCGGGACTGAGAGGGACGGGACATCATTCTAGGCTCTCCAAATTTTTCTGAATCAGTCTCTCATGTTTCAAAATTGTAAGTAATAGTCAGGCAAGGCGGATTACTCTTATGTTTGTTTTCTCAACTTGTAAAGGTTTCTTTTGCTGGAAGGATTTTTACCTCTGTTTGCTGTAACTTTGAATCTAAGGCTGAGGGGAGGTTCCTCTAGTCTATATGAATCTGAGTACCCTGTAAAGCATTTTCCATCCTGATTTTACAGAGATAATTTTTAGCTTTTCTTTCTTTAATTAAAAGCTTTCTTTTCAAGAACCTGATTGATTTTTCCTTGTTTTAAGATCCAAGGGATTGGATCTGAACTCACCAGGGATTGGTGGGGGGGAAAGGAGGGGGGATGATTAATTCCTCCTTGTTGTAAGAGCCAAGGAGTTTGGATCGGTGTGAAGCCTCTCAAGGCAACCCAGGAAGAGGAAAGTCTGCGGGGAAAAGGAGGGGGATGGTTAATTTCTCCTTGTTTTAAGACCCAAGGGGTTTGGGTCTGGGTTTCCCAGGGAAGGTTTTGGGGGAACAGAAAGTGTGCCAGACACTAAATTCTGGCTGGTGGCAGCGTACCAGACCTAAGCTAAGCACCTGAGTTAGCAACTATTTGTTTAATATAGTGGCTGATGCCTAATGAAGATTTGTGCATAGTCCTTGATAACAGATACACATTACTGGGTTCAACTGTTGTGCTGGAAATTTTGTAATCTGGGAATGATATGTAAATTAGAATTGTTGAAAGCTGGTGGGTATATTAGCATACATCAGTTTCCCACAATATTGGACAGATGTGTTACAGAACCCATGAAAAATGCCTGAAAAGTGATGAATGCGTGTGTGCAGGTGTGAGTGAGAGAGAAAGAGAGAGAGATCATGTTTCCATGTACAGTAACTCCTTACTTAACATTGTAGTTATGTTCCTGAAAAATTCAACTTTATGCAAAACCATGTTAAGCGAATCCAATTTCCTCATAAGAATTAATGTAAATGGGGGAGTTAGGTTCCAGGGAAATTTTTTTTTCGCCAGACAAAAGACATTATATGCATCTACAGTATAAGTTTTAAACCATTTTAAACAAACAGTTTAAGATTGTACACAACAATGAATGATTGTGAAGCTTGGTTGAGGTGGTGGAGTCAGAGAGTGGAATATTTCCCAGGGAATGCCTTGCTGCTAAATGATGAACTAGCACTCGGCTGAGCCCTCAAGGGTTAATGTAGCCTCATACTCTACAAGGCAGCATGGACTGAGGAAGGAGGGAGGAAACGCAATAGATGCAGGGAAGTAGATGCAAAACTTCCCTTTAAAAACTGAACATGATTATGAGCTCATGCTATCCATCTAGAGTGCACCACTCCCTCCTCCTGACAGCACATGCACCGTTGCACAGGTGCTTACTTTCCAAAGTACTGGGGGGCACATGCATGAGTGAGTGAGAGAGAGAGAGGTAGGTGCATTGCCTCTTTAAGTGTGCAGACCCTACTTCAAGTATGTTGCCCTTTTAAGCAGATCACCTAGTTCTAATGGGAAGCAACAGCTTGCAGCAAACTCCCTCATTTTTGTCCCTGAGCCCTGTCCCCCAGCTCCACTTTGTGAAGAGGCGGTATGGAGCAGGGAGGAGGGACAGGAGCAGGGGGACATCCTGATATCAGCACCCCTCCTTCACCCCACCCCCTCAGCAAGCAGGAAGCTCCTGGGAGCAGCTTCAGGGCAGAGGGCAGGGCAGGAGCAGCACAGCAGTGGAGGGAGGGACAGCTGAACTGCTATCAAGCCACATACCTTACAGGGAATTTATGGGAACTGATGGGGGGGGGAGGTGCCAACCCCCTCTGGTTCTAATCCCCACAAAGAGGGGCTTCTCTTCCAGAGAATCCTGCAAGCAGTGGACAAAGCAGGCAGCTGCCAAACAAACTAAGTTATAAGGGAGCAGCACTGCACAACTTTAAACGAGCATGTTCCCTAATTGATCAGTCACAATGAACAATGAAACATTAACCGGGACGATTTTAAGTGAGGAGTTACTGTATTTTGAAGTAAAGGCATATAAACAAAGCTGAAAAGTTAAGGAACAAAAACATTTCCACCAGGTGAGGACAGCTAATGAAAGGTTATATTTTCCTGAATGATTTACTTAAAAATAATCTGAGAAATGACTAGTCAATGTGTTAAATAGGCTTATTAGTTCTAAGTTATTATTTTATTACTCATACAGCAGTGTTGTACTTCATAGGTAATCAGTTATTTTAATGTACACAGTGATGCAATGTTTCCACAGACTTACTATGCTTATTTTCACACCAGGGGTGTCTGACTTTTTGTTTGGTTGGGGTTTTTTTTTCTTAAATCAAGGGTGGTGAATAACCATAGTTAAGATTGCTACAGCATTTCTGTTTAAAGTCTAATTTTCAGATATCTCCAAAGATAGAGTGGTGCTCTAAATCTGCATGAACTGCACTTGCCTAGCACTAATTAGGGTTACCATGATAATTTTGTTTTGTATTAGCATGAGTGTTCATATCTATGGTTACACATAATTACACATTTGAACATTCTGGAATAACCATCTCTTTCTATTCACATCTTTGGGAGTTTTGCAAATGCTTTCACTGGAAACATAATAGGGCATGATAGTGTGATGTTTGCCTTCGTTTTTTGTAGAACTCCCTTCATATACAGAGACATGAGAGAACTACATGTTTACAGTAATGGGGGAGAACAATAGATTGGAAGCTAAAGTAGCAAGGCAAGCCATTCCTGATTTGCATATCGGCTGGTGATATGCAACTGGTGAGGTGCCAGCTGAGCAGCAACCTGTCTTTTGTTCTTCTGAAAACCAAGATTTAACAGTTTTGTGTGCTTAAATTCATTTTTGTGGCCTCTGGATCCTGAGGCCAATCTACATAGGCCTCAACTACCAGGATAAGTTAGAGTAGCCTGAGGGTTGCTCTAAATTAGGTTAGAAGCCAACAGCCCCATCAGCTAGACATTGCCAGGGCAGAGAGACAAACTGATTGTGCCCCATGCCAGAGGCTGGGAAGACAGAATGAAAGACAGAAGCTTCTCCAGCAGCTCTATGCTACCCACGTTTTTTCCAATGAATATGTAAATGGTATTTTGGGATGGAGGATACTACCGCCTTACTAGAAAAGTGAGAAAAGGCTAGAGTGGCACCAGAGGGAGAAGGAGAACCAGCTGCTTTTTGAGGAAGAGACTGGCACTTGGCCACCTCGGGCAGTAGACAGTGCTCCACCCTCCATCCAGGTTCCCCCATCCATAGAGATGAAGAACTGGCATGCTGTATTGGCAACAAGAGGAGAGAAGTAGACCAAAATGGCTGAGGAGGAGAAGCTACCTATTCCATGGTTGGCAGGCTCACAACCATCATACCCAAGAGGAGGAGACATAGGATGGTATTGGTCAAGGGCTCCCTTTTGAGGGGGACAGAGGCATCCATTTTACAACCTGATCTGATGTCCTGGGAGGTGTGTTGCCTGCCTGGAGCTTGCATCAGAAACATCCCTGAAAGGTTGATGAGGTTCATCTGTCCCTCTGACCATTACACTTGGCTACTCATCCACATGGGCACTAATGATGCTGTGAAGTATGACCCAGATCAGATCAGCAGTAACTACAGGGCTCTGGGAGTGAAGGTGAAGGAGTTGGGGCAGAGGTTCTTGTCCACCCTCACAGTAGAATATAAGGGCCTAAGCAGGGAGACACACATCCTGGAGATTAATGCATTGCTACACAGATGGTGTTGACAAAAGGGCTTTTGATGCTATTCTGGGAAGGAGGGTTGCTGGGAAGAGATGGGGTCGACTTCACCATGTCAGAGGAGTAGCTGTGTTAGCCTGTATCCACAAAAACAACGCGGAAACCAGTGGCAATTTAAAGACTAACAGATTTATTTGGGCATAAGCTTTTATGGGTAAAATACCCACTTCTTCAGGTGCATGGAGTGAAAATTACAGATACGGGCATAAATATATATTGGCAGATGATGAGAAGGAAGTTACTTTACAATGTTGAAGGCCAACTGAATCAGGATGGATGTGGTCCACTCCCAATAACTGATCAGGTGGTGTCAATACCAAAAGAGGGGAAATTGCTTTTGTAGTGAGCCAGCCCCTACACACCACACCACAGAAACACTAACCCAGGAACCAATCCCTGTAACAAAACCCCGTTGCCTTCTCTGTCCCCATAGCTACTCTAGCAACACCATCATAGGACCCAACCACACCAGCCACACCATCAGAGGCTCATTCACCTGCACATCTACTAATGTGATATATGCCATAATGTGCCAGCAATGCCCCTCTGCATTTCTACATTGGCGAAACCGGACAGTCTCTATGTAAAAGGATAAATGGACACACATCAGACATCAGGAATGATAATATGTAAAAGCCAGTAGGAGAACACTTCAATCTCCCTGGACACTCAATAACAGATTTAAAAGTAGCCAGTCCTCAACCAAAAAAAAAAAAAAAACTCTTCAAAAACAGACTTCAAAGAGAAACTGCTGAGCTACAATTCATTTGCAAATTTAACACCATCAATTTGGGCTTGAATAGGGACTAGGAGTGGCTGGCTCACTACAGAAGCAAATTTCCCTCTCTTGGTATTGACACCTCCTCATTGGTTATTGGCAATGGACCACATCCACCTTGACTCAGTTGGCCTTGTCAACACTGGTTCACCATTTTTAAGGCAACTCTCTTCTCTTCATCTGCCAATATCTATTTATGCCTGTATCTGTAATTTTCACTCCATGCATCTGAAGAAGTGGGTTTTTTTACTCACAAAAGCTTATGTCCAGATAAATCTGTTAGTCTTTAAGGACTCTTTGTTGTTTATGCTTCAACGTAGTGAGGATAGCTTTAAATTAGTGTCAACGAGAGTAAGGTGAGAAAAATTTACAGATAGATATAAAAAGTGACCTTAACAGAGGACTAAATTATGACTTTAGTATCATCACAGACACTTGGTGGGATAAATCTCATGACTGGAGTATTACTATACAAGGGTTCAGATTGTTCAGCAAGGACCAGCAGGAAATAAGGGAGGAAGTATTGCTTTATATAACAAGAATATATACACTTGTTCTGAGGTCCAGAAGCAGGTGAAAGGCAGATCAATTGAAAGACTCTGGGTTAAGATACAAGGGGTAAACAATAGGGTAATATCATAGTAGGGATCTACTATTGACCACCAATCAAGAGGAAAAGGAGGTAGATGAGGCATTTCTAGAATAAATTTCAGAAATATCTAAATCACAAGACTTGCTAGTAATTGGGGACTTTAACTACCCAGACATCTCTTGGAAAAGTAATATGGAAAAATATAAACATTCAATAAGTTCATGGAATGTATTGGGGAAAACTTCTTGTTTCAGAAGGTGGAGAAAGTAACCAGCCATTTTAGATAGTCAGAATCAAGTTTAAAATGGCTAACAGGCTGAAGCCAATTTGAGTGAAAGTGATCATGAAATGACAGATTTCATGATTCTAGGGAAAGGAAGGACCAAGAATGGCAGAATAAGGACAATCAACTTCAAAAAAAGCAGATGTTAACAAACTCAAAGAACTGGTAGGTAAGGCTCCATGAGAAGAAAATCTAAGGGATAAAGGAGTTCAGGAGAGCTGGCAGTTTCTCATGGGGACAATATTAAAGGCACAACTGCAAACTATCCCAATGTGAAGGAAAGTTAGGAAGACTAGTTTGAGGCCAATATGGCTCCATCAGGAGCTTTTCATTGACAAAAAGGGCTCCTATAAAAAGTAGAAACATGGACAAATTGCTAAGCAGGAGTACAAAAGAATAGCACATATATGTAGGGACAAAATCAGAAAGGCTAAGCCACAAAATGTGTTACACCTAGCAAGGGACTTAAAGGACAATTAGAAAAGGTTCTATAAATACATTTGGAACAAGAGAAAAATGAAGATCCATGACTTAGCAGGAAAGGAGAGCTAACAACAGATGACATCAAGAAGGCTGAGGTGGTTAATGACTATTTTGCTTCAGTCTTCAACAAAAATGTTAAGTGTGACAAAATAGTTAACATAATTAAAATGTTATTAAAGCTAATGTTAAAAAAAGTATATAGTACACAGGTTAAGAAAAAAAGTGTCTGTACATCTGGTTATAGTGCTTAGATTATCCACAATACAAAGTTTGTTTTAAAAAGTCATAAGATACATATAGTACATAATCAGCAATAACTCAAATTAAGATGAATAAATTTAACAATACAGTTTAGATATTAGAAACCGAATACTTGGGTATATAACTCATGAAAAGTTATACACAGGGTTGGTTGTAGAAAACAAGTATAGGAATGAGTATACGTTGTCCCTCAGTAATTGAGCATTTAGGATAGCCTGTCCACTTGGAAAATACAATCCATATTTCAGTTACTTTCCCCACTGCACTTCTCTATTAACAGCAAGAGGGAAGGAAAACAAGGCAAAATAGGAAAAGAACTGGTTAAAGAGTATTTAAATAAGTTGCATGTATTTGCAAATGCATGCAACTCAGCAGGGCCCAATGAAATTAATCCTAGGATACTTAAGGAACTAGCAGAAGCAAAATTGGACCCATTATCACTTACCTTTGAGAACTCATAGAGAATGGGTGAGGTTCCACAGATTTGGAGAAAGGCAAACACAGAACCTATCTTTGAAAAGGGGAACAAAGAGGACATGGGAAATTATATACCAATCAGCCTAACTTTGATACCTGGAAAGATGTTAAAACAAGTTATAAACAAGCAATTTGTAAGCACCTAGTGAAAGTGCAAAACGTGAAAGAAGCTCAAATCTTGGTGTTTTGGGGAAAGGTCTTTTTTTATTTGTTTTTTGCATGATTGCTTCATAATCTATGGAATGCAGAATGGTCTTCATTCATAATCTACGTCTGGCATATTGAAAGGTAGAAGAAATCCCTGTCAGCACAAAAAGCCACCTTCTTCCACCTTACTCAGATAGAGTGGTACCTCATTACACTTGTAATCCCATTGTTTCTATTTTCTGCTTCTTTTCTTGCCTTCTTCTTATCTGCCCATTGAATACTACTTGTAAAGTAAGGCAGTGGTCATTGTAGTAGAATCTAACTCACAATGATAGTCTTTAAATTAGGCAAAAGTAGTTTATGTTAAATGTATCTGGCCTTGATCCCTCATTGTGGCCTCTAGGAGTTCAATCCAAATGATGATGATAATAAAATGCAAGATAGTCATAAAAAAATCAGTGAGTGTTATTTCCTCAAGAATGAAGGCCAGCAAAGCAACCTGCATCAGATTTTGTCACAGAGGATTGTCATTGATATAAATGGGAGCTTAATATCTTTCCCTGGCCCAATGGCTATTTGTTATAATTCACAGTGGCAATTCATAGTCATTCATAATGATAATGAATAGTCATAGGGCCAGGGAAAGAGAGTGAGAATAACTGTATAGCCTGATGGTTAGATACTATTCTAGAATATGGGAAATCCAAGTTCCCTGTCTTTGCTTCAATGACTATTTAATTATTTAAACGCAGGGTAACAGCTTCAGCTGGAGCGATGATGTGAGTATCCCAGATGCCAGGGGGTAGGGTACTCTCTTGAGATGTGGGAGATGCAAACTTCAAATCCCTTCCCCAAATGTGGCAAAGGAGGGAAATTAATTTCGGTCTCCTACATCCCAAGTTCTGGCATCATCCCTACCTCCTCCAGTAATTTAGTGAATGGCATGTAAGTCCCCCCCCAAATTTTATGGCCAAAACTACTGGGGGAATTTTTGTCAAATTTATTAATAGTTTGGGGTCAACCAAAACTCAGTTTTCTGGCAAATTGACAATTAGTCCAACCATTTTTGTCCAGCTCTACTTGTGGAAAATCTAGATGCCTCAGATCTCCTTGACCCTTGTCAGTCTAACTATAGACCAGGATATAGCACGGGGTGGTGGTGGCACTAGTTGCTTTGGAAAATGAACCCCATCTAGGCAACAGGTAACGATCAGGTGCTCATGATAATATAGGTAAATTTACCAAATGCTTTCAGTATGATTGAGCATGAAGAGTTGCTGACTTCCCCATGAATGCTCTACGTGGTGCAGTTCAGCAGGACTCCATATAGTCTCCCCACATGTTCTGAACGCATATAGACACTTGAAGAGGGTTAATAACAGAAGCATGGTACTGGGTTTTCACTATGCTGATGACACCTAGCACTTTAATTGTCTCATTTGATCCAGCTAATGTCAAAAATGTCATCCAGTATTTGGAAGAGATTGAGCTTCATCTATGCCCCTATCTAGATAAAGCAGAAGTAATGGTGGGAGAAGCAACTGAAAGATGTATAGAGTATTAGATCTAGTACTTTAAGAGAAAGTATGTGTCAGCCATTTATTATATCCAGGAATACTGTTGTGTCCTAAACTGCTGTTTGGCAGTCACATAGCAATAGGGACCATGACTTTTCTAGGTCTATATCTGGCTAGGCATTTGACAGTTTCTTTCAGATGTGTGATCCACGCTTTTCTTACGACAAGATTAGCCTGCTGCAATGGGGCTACTTGGAGTTATGCCCTAAATCAACCTAGAAAGACAGGTTAGTGGTAACTCATTTGTTCAGTGCAGTTTCTGACGACAATTACTTGACACAGTGCTCCATGATCAGCACTGGCTGACTGTGGATGTCCATATGGAGCTAGATGCACTTAATTTTATAAAACCCTAAATGAGTTGGGATGTGCCTAGTTGTGAGACCACCTATCTCCTCATGAGGTTTTATCACTGCTGTACAGAGGTTCTTAAACTGGAGCTCCCTTACATATAGAGAGTTATTGGTGGCACATTCTCCACAAGAAGCCCTAAACTTTGGTATTCAACTTCCTTTCATTTGTTGAAAAAGTCCAGATTTAGAGGTTTCAGAGAATGCAGATTAGGCACTTTTTAATGCCTACAGTTAATTGAATTTAATTTGATTTGAAATAATAATAATTACAAAATCTAAATAAATCATTGGGTAGACCACAAGCCACATTGTTTGTAAAGAGTCTACCTGACTTGAAGTCTTATAGATCAATCAGATCACTCTGTTATTTCCTGGGGATATTTGTTATTTCAAGCAGTATTGACTCAGTTTGCTCGAAGATTACAGCTGTCAATCATTCTGAATTCTCTAACAGATAAAATAAAACACAAGTGTTTGATGAGTCTGAACCCATTTACCATAATCAGAATACACCCTATTCCTGTGAAGTCTTATCCTCAATTTATAGAAAGAAAAATGAGTCAGAAAAACTAAGGAAAGGAAAACAAGTCTGCAAGATGGTAACTCCACCCTACTGCCTCCCAGCTGCAGCTCTGTACATTGCTCTTCATTTCCCACTCACCAATCTGCCTCCCAGTTCCTATATAATTTCTTACTGAACATTAAAAAGAAAGCATAATGGTTTATGAGGTAAATAAAATTTTACATTACTGAAAGAAAGAAAGGAATTGACAGGGCTCACAAAGCATTAGCTATAGATCATGTAGAAAACAATCCCCCTTTGTGCTATTATAGCAATGTTTTAAAATGTACAAGTAAGAGTGGCTAAATAAGCTAAATTCTTCAGAAAGTGGGGCAGAGGGAGGGAGAATAACATGTGATTATGTGATGACAGAAAACAGCTGCCAGACATGTTTAATAGAGTTGAAGTAGTAATACAAAGAACTAACTAACTAACTTTGATATCCCTGGAACTTTCTGGAACTAGAAACTTAATTATCACAATGGGAAGGAAATTTCTTAACTTGGAAAAAGAAGAAAATGTTTTTGTTACTTGTGGCTTTTAAATCAGAATAACTGATGACACAATTGTGAGATGGGAATGTAGGACACTGTTCCCTGAGGCAGGCTGCAATGTTAAGTATGAATTTTACTTTTTGCTTCAAAACTATTTATTTCTACTGATATAGGGTATACAGACTAGTTGGGCCTAGGGCCCCATTGTGCTAGATGTTGTACAAACATAAAACATGGGGCTGCTCTGGTTGTATAAATATATCCATACACTGGAGAGTTTCAACATGGGAGGGTTTTTTGACAGGAAGGAATTTATTTTGCTTCTATTTGATTAAATGAAAGTTTACTTAATGCTTAGGCCCCAATCCTACAACACTTAAGCACGTGCTTAACTTGAAGTCAATGGGACTACTCACATGTTTGAAGTTAAGCATGTGCTTGTTTGTAGGCTTGTACCTCCTTGCTGGAACTGTAGAAAGAAAACAGAGCCAAAGCCTACCGTAATTTATACTATTATTGTGTGTTTCTACTCCATGCAATTACAATCTGAGAGACTTGATCTCACAGACAACTTGGTATGTGAACTTCCAATCCATGTACAAGTATTCTTTGGTAGTCTATATTTATGACACAGCTCTTTTGCAATACACATCCTTTGGCATTCACATTCTTGGATTTATAAATACTCTGCTTATAAGAAGGATCACTTTCTTTGGCCTGTGAGTGAGAGATATTGAACAGATTATGGGATTTTCATTTGGAAGGACAAAAATGAAGTATCTGATGCCAAAGCCCGGCATCGAATGAGCTCCTGAGTCCTATTCCAGGGGGAATGGACACTTCAGGAGAATTTATAGGTTATGTCGATAAGCTCTGACACAGCTAAATCTTTTGACATTTTCAGATAACAAGAGAGGTACTTACTTTTGCCATGTAGAGAGACTCCCACCCCCATTTTCTTTTAAAAGTTTTGGGTAACATATACTTTTGATTTCCTAAGGCTAGGTGGTCCCGGTCAGGAGGTAAAGTAGAGGCAAGTGAGGAATCAGGCTAAACCAGCATTAGAGGCAATGGTGAGACAGCTGTGTTAAAGTTAACTCCACTGCCTATAAAGAAAACACAGCTGTGGGACAGAAGGTTACTTTTGTTTGTCTGTGCACACCGGACACCAGGATGTGCTCACAATGGAGACACTGCCTGGAGAAATCCAGTTGTCCTGGCAAAATTTTCAGCCCTTGACCTGATGGTTTGTTTGAAGCACACCAATGAGCTGATCAAAGAACAGATGCAAAGCTCCTGGGTGAAGAGGGTACAAAGAGCAAAACCCTAGCAGACCATCTTGGACTGAATCGCTGCTATCAGGAGTGACAAAAGTTGCTTCTTTTATGATAGATATCCCAAAAAAGGGTGGATGAGCCTAGCCCACTTCCCTTTTACCTGCAAGTGATGCATTAACTACATGTATCAAATCACATTGCTATAACCCTAGGTGTGAAACAGGAATGGATGAAAGATGCATATGCCTATCTAAAGAACATTTTCTAGGACTTTGAACCACCTAGTTTTTAAAGTCCCAAGAGATGGTGCTTCCACAGAGAAGCCTGTAAGGGTCCGGTGTGGGGCCTGGCCCTCTCGGGTGCGGCTGGGAGCCAGTCCGCCTTGCTCCACGAGTTGGTTGAGCTGTCGCCTTAGCCTGGTGAAGCAGGAAACAGTCAGGAGCTCAGGCCCTCAGGCCGGGGCTGAGCAAACAAACAGGATAGAAGCCCAGGCCCTTGGGCAGAGCGGGGCAACAAGTGGTTCAAGGCTCAGTCCTTTAGGCAGAGACTGAGCAAACAAAGAGTGTATTAGCCCAGGCCCTTGGGCAGGGTGGGGCAACAAGCAGTTCAGGGCTCAGGCCCCTCTCAGGCCAGCCAGAGGGGGAGTCTGCCACCCCTGGAAGGGTGGCAGGGGAGACACAGGCCCTCCCACTCCACTGCGTCCCAGCCCAGGGCCCTAACAGCGGCAGACAGTCTGCTGCTGTGTCAGTGGAGATCCCAGCCGCAACACACTGACATTGGTTTGGGGTCTCCTGGAGCCAGACTAGGGTCGGCTACCCCCGGGCCACTTCCAGTCTCCCCCCATGTTGGTACCTATGTATCACCCGTGTCTTCCGCAGTGTCCCACACCATGGGCTCCTCAGGATACTGAGCGCTGGGTAAGTTGGGCTGGTCCTCGGGATACCGGGCGCTGGGACGTTCAGGCGGCTCCTCAGGGCACCGGGCGAGGGGTAGGCCTGGCCGGTCCTCCTCAGGGTAGCGAGGAGGGGGCAGGCTCAGCTAGTGCTCCTCAGGGTAGCGAGCGCGGGACAGGCTCCTCCAGTGCTCCTCAGGGTAGCGAGCGCGGGGCAGGCTCGGCTCAGTGGGGGCTACGACACCAGCATCTGTCCTCTCCGGCGGCCAGCGACCAACTGAGCGCTGGGGCCGGGCCTTTATACTTCTTGTCCCGCCCCTTGACTTCCGGGGGGCGGGAACAGGTGGCGGTGGCTCCATCCACTTCGGCGTTTGTTCTGGCTCTGTCCTCTCAGGCGCAGCTGGGAGCCAGACCACCTCACTACATGTCCACCACCCCCCAAGGCTGGCTCCCATGCAGTGGGGCCAGACCCTTCCATACCCCCCAGGCAGGAAAGGAAGTCCACGTTTGCGTGGTCCTTCCCGGCCCTATGGCGAACGGTGAAGGCATAGGGCTGCAGTGCCAGGTACCACCGCTGCAGCCGCATATTATGGTCCTTAATGCGGGCTAACCACTGGAGGGCGGTGTGGTCAGTGACCAAGGTGAACGGGACCCCAAGGAGATAGTACCGCAGGGCATCGCAAGCCCACTTCGCTGCAAGGGCTTCCTTCTCAATCACTGCATAACTTTTCTCTTGGGGGAACAGCTTCCGGTTGATGTAGAGGACCGGATGCTCTTCCCTGTCTACCGCTTGGGAGAGGACAGCCCCGAGCCCCACCTCCGAGGAGTCTGTCTGCAGGATAAAAGTCTGGTTGAAATCGGGGCCATACAAGACTGGTTCACGACAGAGGCTTGCTTTGAGCGTTTGGAAGGCCTTGTCACACTCTCAGGTCCATCTCACCTGCCGTGGGCTGTCCTTAGTTAGGAGCCCAGTCAAGGAGGTGGCAATCGCTGCGAGTTGGGGAATAAACCATCGGTAATATCCTGCCAGCCCAAGAAACTCGCATACCTGGCATTTTGTGGTGGGCGGTGGGCAGGCTGCGATGGCCTGGACCTTGCCCACGAGGGGTTTTACCTGTCCATTTCCGATAGTGTATCCCAGGTAGGTGGTTTCTTGCCAGCCGATATGGCACTTCTTTGGGTTGGCCGTCAACCTGGCTGCCCACAAGGACCTCAGGACAGCAGCAACCCGCTCTAGGTGGTTCTCCCACTGGCGACTGTAAATGACCATGTCATCCAGATAGGCCACCACATAGTCCTGATGGGGTTGGATGAGGCGGTCCATCACGCGCTGAAACATGGTGGGGGCCCTGTGGAGGCCAAACGGCATTCGGGTAAATTGGTATAGGCCCGTAGGAGTGGCAAACGTGGTCTTCTCCCTGGAGGCTGGTTCGAGGGGGATCTGCCAGTACCCCTTGCTTAGGTCAAGGATGGTGATATACCGGGCCTCTTCTAATTGGGCCAACAGTTCATCTATTCGGGGCATGGGATATGCATCGAACTTGGAGATGGCATTAACACGTCTGAAGTTGATGCAAAACCGTTGTGAGCCATCGGGCTTCAGTACCAGGACTACTGGGCTCCGCCACTCGCTTTGCAAGGGTTCAATCACCCCCAAGCCTAGCATAGCCCGTACCTCCTCGTCAACAACCTGTCTCCTGTGATACAGCAAGGGCCTGGTCGCGCCCTGAATCACCACCCCAGGCTCAGTCTGAATCCTATGATAGACCAGGGAGGTGTATCCTGGTTGGGCAGTAAAAGTGCTGGAGAACGCTTGAAGGAGGCACTGGGTCTGTCTCAGTTGTTCCTCCGTCAGCGTCTCCCCAAGTTGGGGTCCTCCCGGGTCCTCGGTAAGGGTTACCTGGGGTCCGAGCTTGGGTTCCAGTGGGTAAGGGTTGATCAAAAGACCCTCTCATTCCTACCAGGGTTTGAGAAGGTTGACTTGGTACTGCTGTCTCTTCTTTCACCAGTCAGGCTGATGGATCTCATATGTAACTGGGCCCACCTTTCAAACCACCTCATACAGGCCTTGCCACCGAGCCATGATCTTTGATTCGCTGGAGGAAAGGAGGAGTAAGACCCGATCTCCGGGTTGAAAGTCACGTGTCTGTGCGTTCCGATTGTAGGTCTGGGTCTGCGTTTCTTGAGCGGCTTTCAAGTTCTCTCGTGCCATGGCTCCACCCTGTTTAAGACGCTCCTGGAGCTGGAGCACATATTTTAAGAGGCCCTGGGCGGGTGATGGGGTTTGCTCCCATGTTTCCCTCATCAGATCCAATAGGCCCCGGGGCTGGCGGCCGTACAGCAATTCAAACAGCGAGAACTTGGTCGATGACTGGGGGACCTCCCGTACCGCCAAGAGCCAGGGTGGAAGTAGCTGGTCCCATCGGTGGAGGTCCTCTTGGGGGAACCTCCACAGCATGTCCTTCAGTGTCTGGTTGAACCTCTCGACCAACCCATCGGTCTGGGGATGATAGACCGACGTCCACAGTTGCTTGATCCCCAGGAGTCCACACACCTGCTGTAACAGCCGCGAGGATCTCCCAGGGCAGGCCGACGCAGGCAAATACTTTCACCAGCTCCCCCGCAATGGTGCGGTCTGTGATGTTCTGGAGGGGGATTGCCTCGGGGAACCGGGTAGCATAGTCCAGCATCACGAGGATGTACTGAAACCCCGCAGTGCTCTTGGGGAGGGGCCCCATCAGGTCCATGGCCACGCGCTCGAAGGGAGTCTCTATTAATGGCATGGGGACCAGGGGCGCCTTGGGAGTTCGTGCCGGGGCGGCCAACTGGCAGTCTGGGCAGGAGTTGCAATAGTTCTTTACCTCCTGGTGTATTCCCAGCCAGAAGAAGTGCCTCAGTATCCGGGATAAAGTCTTTTCGTGACCCAGATGTCCGGCTGCCGGGATGTCATGTGCCAGCTTCATAACCACCCGCCGATGACACCGAGGCACGAGGAGTTGGGTCTGGGACTCCCCTGTGTGGAGGTCCCTCTCAACCCGATACAGGCGGTCCTGCTGCAGCTCAAAGTGTGGCCACTGTGCTGCCCGATGTGGATCAAGGACGGTCCCATCAACAGCAGCCAGCTGTTCGTACACCCACTTAAGTTTGGGGTCGGCCTTTTGATCTCGGCAAAAGTCCGTGAGGGCCGACAGATCCTCCAACTCCCCCGGGGAAGCGTCCTCCGGTTCTCCCGCCAGGTTGGCGGGGTCAGGGACTTCCCTCTCATCTTCCTCGGTCTTGGGGGCTTCCCCCTCGTCTTCCTCAGACCTGGGGGCTTCCCCTTCCAAGGCTGGCATGACCCGTGGGCTGCCCCCAGTGTGGCAGCGTAAGACTGCCAGGAACTCAGGCCAGTCGTGGCCCAGGATCACTGGGTATGCCAGTCACAGACCGAGTCCCACTACCATCGATCAGGTGACTCCATCAATGGTTAGTTGGGCCCGGGTACTGGGGTGGGGTTGTATGTCCCCATGGATACACTGCAACTGGATTTTCCCCAGGTGGGCATCAGCTGGGGGACCTAGGTGTTGGTGGACCAGCATCTGCCCGCAGCCTGAATCAAGGAGGGCCACCATCGGGTACCCCTCAATAGCCACGGGCACGGTGATTTTGGCTGCTTGTGAACGGCGGGCACAAGCTTCCTCCGAGCAGACCTGGCCAAAGGTGCACTCCAGTCTCGGGCAGTCCTGCTGCAGATGGCCATACTCCCCGCAGGAGAAACAGGGCCTGAGATCTGCCCGTCTCGTCAGTGGCTGGGTCCCAGGGGTGTCCTCCGGAGGGCTCCGGTGGCCTTCGCACGCCGCTGGAGCCAGGGCCCGAGTGGGTTGCCCGGGTGTCGTCGTGGTCCGGGTCCAGGCCTCCGTCCCCCAGGAGGAAACTCGCAAGTCGGTCCGGGTGGGCGCCCCCTTCCTTTTGGGGTTAGGGCTCTCCATCCCCGGTGCGGCGGCTCGACCGGCTGGGCCCACCAGTGGTTCAGCTGCGAGGAAGTCCTCCATCAATGTGACAGCAGTGACCAGTGTCGCAGGCCTATGGTGGAGGACCCAGGCCCTTCCTCGCAGCGGAAGGACATAGGTGAATTGTTCCAGTACCACCTGCTCCATTAGCTCCTCCGACGTTCGGCGTTCGGGCTGCAATCATCGCTTGCAGGTTTCTTGGAGCTCCTGGGCCACCATCCAAGGTCGGGCCCCAGGGTGGTAGGCCAGGTTTCTAAACCGCTGTCGGAAAGTCTCTGGACTCACCTCCAGGGCATCCAGAATTGCGTCCTTTACCTGGCTGCAGTCCTGGGCTGCCTCTGCAGACAGTTTGAGCAGTCCCTGTCAAATACAGGGCCAGGATGGAAGCCCATTGGTCCGGGGCCCACCCCGTGACGATGGCCACCCGCTCGAATGTGACGAGAAAGGCTTCAGGGTCGTCGCCGGGGCCCATCTTCATCAGTTGGATCGGGGAGGTGGGCCGTGGGGCCCCAGCCATGCCTCCCGGCTGGGGTTCCCCAGGTCGGGACAGCGCCACTGCGAGCTGCTGGATACATTGCCGCTGGAAATCCTGGTGCTGGATGACCAGGTCCTGAACCAGCTGGTGCTGTTGGGTTCCTAGCTGCTCAACGAGCTGCTATTGCTGTTGGAGCTGGGCGGCCTGCTGCTCCTGTTGCTGCTGCGACTGGGCCGCTTGCTGTTGCTCCTGGTTCTCGGTCATAAGAGCAAAGACTTGTGACAGATCCATCTCTCGGGAGGGAAGTCTCTCTCCCCCAGCCCCCTTTTCACCGGCATCAAGAGCCCGCGCCCACATCCTAGGCGGAACTCCTCAGAGAAGGCACCACGTGTAAGGATCCGGTGTGGGGCTCGGCCCTCTCGGGCGCGGCTGGAAGCCAATCTGCCTCGCTCCACGAGTTGGCTGAGCTGTCGCCTTAGTCTGGTGAAGCCGGAAACAGTCAGGAGCTCAGGCCCTCAGGCGGGGGCTGAGCAAACAAACAGGATAGAAGCCCAGGCCCTTGGGCAGAGCGGGGCAACAAGCAGTTCAGGGCTCAGGCCCTTCTCAGGCCAGCAAGAAGGAGAGTCTGCCACCCCTGGAAGGGTGGCAGGGGAGACACAGGCCCTCCCACTCCACTGCGTCCCAGCCCAGGGCCCTAACAGCGGCAGGCAGTCTGCTACTGTGTTAGTGGGGATCCTGGCCGCAACACACTGACATTGGTTCGGGGTCTCCTGGAGCCAGACTAGGGTCAGCTACCCCTGGGCCACTTCCAATCTCCCCCCCATTGGTACCTGTGTATCACCCGCGACTTCCGCAGTGTCCCACACCATGGGCTCTTCAGGATACTGAGCGCTGGGTAAGCAGGGCTGGTCCTCGGGATACCGGGCACTGAGACGTTCAGGCGGCTCCTCGGGGCACCGGGCGAGGGGTAGGCCCGGCCGGTCCTCCTCAGGGTAGCGAGCGCGGGGTCGGCTCGGCCAGTGCTCCTCAGGGTAGCGAGCGCGGGGCAGGCCCGGCCAGTGCTCCTCAGGGTAGCGAGCGCGGGGCAGGCCCGGCCAGTGCTCCTCAGGGTAGCGAGCGCGGGGCAGGCCCGGCCAGTGCTCCTCAGGGTAGCGAGCGCGGGGCAGGCCCGGCCAGTGCTCCTCAGGGTAGCGAGCGCGGGGCAGGCCCGGCCAGTGCTCCTCAGGGTAGCGAGCGCGGGGCAGGCCCGGCCAGTGCTCCTCAGGGTAGCGAGCGCGGGGCAGGCCCGGCCAGTGCTCCTCAGGGTAGCGAGCGCGGGGCAGGCCCGGCCAGTGCTCCTCAGGGTAGCGAGCGCGGGGCAGGCCCGGCCAGTGCTCCTCAGGGTAGCGAGCGCGGGGCAGGCCCGGCCAGTGCTCCTCAGGGTAGCGAGCGCGGGGCAGGCCCGGCCAGTGCTCCTCAGGGTAGCGAGCGCGGGGCAGGCCCGGCCAGTGCTCCTCAGGGTAGCGAGCGCGGGGCAGGCCCGGCCAGTGCTCCTCAGGGTAGCGAGCGCGGGGCAGGCCCGGCCAGTGCTCCTCAGGGTAGCGAGCGCGGGGCAGGCCCGGCCAGTGCTCCTCAGGGTAGCGAGCGCGGGGCAGGCCCGGCCGGTGCTCCTCAGGGTAGCGAGCGCGGGGCAGGCCCGGCCGGTGCTCCTCAGGGTAGCGAGCGCGGGGCAGGCCCGGCCGGTGCTCCTCAGGGTAGCGAGCGCGGGGCAGGCCCGGCCGGTGCTCCTCAGGGTAGCGAGCGCGGGGCAGGCCCGGCCGGTGCTCCTCAGGGTAGCGAGCGCGGGGCAGGCCCGGCCGGTGCTCCTCAGGGTAGTGAGCGCGGGGCAGGCCCGGCCGGTGCTCCTCAGGGTAGTGAGTGCGGGGCAGGCTTGGCTCAGCGGGGGCTACGACACCAGTGTCTGTCCTCTACGGCAGCCAGCAGCCAACTGAGCACTGGGGTCAGACCTTTATACTTCCTGTCCCACCCCTTGACTTCTAGTGGGCGGGAACAGGCAGCAATGGCTCCGCCCACTTCTGCATTTGTTCTGGCTCAGCCCTCTCGGGCTCGGCTGGGAGCCAGGCTGCCTCACTACAAGGCCACAGCCACATACTTCTGTCATGAGGTTGATCTTGGCAGTCAACTGAAGTTTCTTTTTTAGGTTGATACCATGTTTTACTTCTTGTGTATCAAACTATATAAGTCCTCTTCAGTACTGACATTAGTGTACAAATATTGGAAAGATTTAATCAGGATTCTCGCTACCCCAGCATATGCTGTCATTACATACACACACTTTGACTCTTTCATAATAAGTCAGTTCCTTCAGCCCCAGGATTATTGTATTGTCTTCTGAACTAATTCACCTTTTTAAGCTAGATTTCTTGTTGCCTTCTGTCATAAAAGCACGATTAGCCATGAGGAAAATTAAATGCTACAACAGTTATGGATATAGTTCCTCAAAATTAAAAGAAAAATCACCACCAAGATCAATAAAAACCTACCAAGCCTTCTAATTCTCATAGACTCATAGACTCTAGGACTGGAAGGGACCTCGAGAGGTCATCGAGTCCAGTCCCCTGCCCTCATGGCAGGACCAAATACTGTCTAGACCATCCCTGATAGACAATTATCTAACCTACTCTTAAATATCTCCAGAGATGGAGATTCCACAACTTCCCTAGGCAATCTATTCCAGTGTTTAACTACCCTGACAGTTAGGAACTTTTTCCTAATGTCCAACCTAAATCTCCCTTGCTGCAGTTTAAGCCCATTGTTTCTTGTTCTATCATTGGAGGCTAAGGTGAACAAGTTTTCTCCCTCCTCCTGATGACACCCTTTTAGATACCTGAAAACTGCTATCATGTCCCCTCTCAGTCTTCTCTTTTCCAAACTAAACAAACCCAATTCCTTCAGCCTTCCTTCATAGGTCATGTTCTCAAGACCTTTAATCATTCTTGTTGCTCTTCTCTGGACCCTCTCCAATTTCTCTACATCTTTCTTGAAATGCGGTGCCCAGAACTGGACACAATACTCCAGTTGAGGCCTAACCAGTGCAGAGTAAAGCGGAAGAATGACTTCTCGTGTCTTGTTTACAACACACCTGTTAATGCATCCCAGAATCACGTTTGCTTTTTTTTGCAACAGTATCACACTGTTGACTCATATTAAGCTTGTGGTCCACTATGACCCCTAGATCTCTTTCTGCCATACTCCTTCCTAGACAGTCTCTTCCCATTCTATATGTGTGAAACTGATTGTTCCTTCCTAAGTGGAGCACTTTGCATTTATCTTTATTGAACTTCATCCTGTTTACCTCAGACCATTTCTCCAACTTGTCCAGATCATTTTGAATTTTGACCCTGTCCTCCAAAGCAGTTGCAATCCCTCCCAGTTTGGTATCGTCCGCAAACTTAATAAGCGTACTTTCTATGTCAACATCTAAATCGTTGATGAAGATATTGAACAGAACCGGTCCCAAAACAGAACCCTGCGGAACCCCACTTGTTATACCTTTCCAGCAGGATTGGGAGCCATTAACAACTACTCTCTGAGTACGGTTATCCAGCCAGTTATGCACCCACCTTATAGTAGCCCCATCTAAATTGTACTTTCCTAGCTTATCTATAAGAATATCATGCGAGACTGTATCAAATGCCTTACTGAAGTCTAGATATATCACATCCACCGCTTCTCCCTTATCCACAAGGCTCGTTATCCTATCAAAGAACGTTATCAGATTAGTTTGACACGATTCTGAAATCAACTCACAAACAGATTAAAGTTTACTAAGTAAAAAGAGCCATGTGTGTCTTTATAATGTCTATCATGGCAGAAAACAGCATGTGTGAAAGAAGAGAGCCCCCTCCAGCATTAGCTGCTTTCAGGATCTGTGCATGAGTGGAAGCAATTTCAGAAGGGAGAACTGTGATTTTATGAAGATTTCTTCAACATTATACTTGCCTTTACAGGTGGTCTAAAGGACACTCCATCAGGATTTCACTGGTTCATTTGTGAAGTGTAGTTTTCCAAAAAAGAGTAAAGAGAAAAAAAAACAGGTAACTTGGATGAGTAAGGAAAGTTGCTCTCCAGTCCTCTCAGGGTCACTGTATTGTGATTTATCATCCTCTGAATTATCAAGGGAGTTTCAGTACAGATGTACTTTACAGATACAACTTTACTTTACTTTACAGATGTAAAGGATTTAGGATGAAGGATTGTGTGTGGTTTATATTCTCCAGCATTTATTGCATGCTATGTAAACTGTTTGGAGTATCAGGTTTTTCTTATTCCTGCTGATTCAATTTTTGCTGTGTAAAATGCATAGCATGGCTTGGTAATGGCAGAATGAACATTTTATTGTGTATTAGAGCTGGTCAACATTTTTCATTAGAAACTTTTTTTTTTGACAAAGATAAATAAAAATTGCTTTTTTTCCAAAACTTAGAGATTTCACAAAATCTTTCCATTTTTAAAGTTTTCTATTTTTTCCATCAAAATGGAAAAATTTTGAATTGTTGGTAGTTTCTTTCACTCTGTCTGCCTCTCTTCAGCCCCTTTTAGTCTCTCTTTACCACTGCCTACAATCAAAAGAATGATGTCTAGGGGGGTTGGTTTGGGGGGGGAAGAGGTCACAAGGGGTTTCATCCTCTCATTTTTCCTTTTCCCACACTAACTTTTCAAAATTTCTTTAACTTTTCACAAGTTATAGAGTAGAAAGCAAAGAAAAGTGAACAGAAAAGACACCTGGCAACTCATTTTATTGCATCTAGTAAAGAAAAAACAATAATCAATGGCCGGAAGCTGAAGCCAAACAAATTTAAATTAGAAATTAGGTACATTTTTTAATCATGGTGGTGATTGCCCAGTGGACCAAACTACCAAGGGAAGCAGTGGATTCTTCATCTCTTGAAGTCTCCAATTCAAGACTGGATGCCTATAAGATTTCCTTAACTCACTCCTAGTTGTAGTTTTGAAGTGACTACTGGCTCTAAAGCAATGACACATCCAATTAAAATATATTGAAATATAAGCAGATGGAATGTGATTCACACACAGTTAAGTATAATAATGTCTGTGAAAACAAGTTGATGGGCAGTGAGCAAAAAAAGCCAAACAGTCTCAATTGAATAGTTAAAACAGTAGGCGAAGAACATTTTACAAAGCTCAGAGTTAGCAGTGAATGGTTGACTAAGAACATGCATCAAGCTCAACTTTATTCAAACAAATGAAAACCATAGATTTTGTGGAGGGCTATCCTATATGAAAAAATAGCCAGTCTTATTTTCCTCTGGCATGGCTTCTAAAGTCAACTGAACAGACAAATGTGGGGGAAAGATACAATGAGATTGGGTACAGCAATCTCAGAAGAAAAGTCTGCAAAATATAGAGATACTAATAAATATGAAAAGAAAATCATGCAATTTAATAAACTGTACAAACACTCACTGACATATTGTTGCCACAGGCATACTCTTTGAAGAGTAATTTCAAGAGAACAGAAACACCCTTTTTTTCTGTCATTCCATATGTTCCAGCTGGGCAGCTAAGAGGTAGAAAACATAAGAATATATTAGCTTGTGATGAGGAAGATCTTCAAAAGGTTGGAATTGGAACTTCTTGTAGGATATCCAAATCAATATCAGCCACTAGTTTAGCCACTAGTTTAGATGCTTATCCAGGCCTTGGCATCTTTTAAAAATTCTCTCAACCTATTCCTCCATTTCTCTTGAGGCACCTCTTCACTCAAACCTCCCCTTCACTTGCAATCCAGACCTTAGTCCTATCTGCCTCCCTTGCCAATAGCGCCACATGTAGCAGAGCGTGCATGTGTGCCTCCTCCTCTGGATGACAGGTTGCAGCCTGTTTGGTGACCAATCAGGGGAAGCGCCATCATGGGGAAAGTAAAGAGCTGCTCTGGCTACCACTCATGGCACTTGAGAGAAAAAGTTAGCTTTCTATGTGCCCAAGCAATGTGTTTCCACCTACACTGCTATTTTATTTTCCTGATGTCTCCCTCTTGCCAGAGCCTTTCATTCCCGCATGCTATACACCAGAGTATGGACGCAGCCTATTTTTCATTGACATGTGTAGCTATATTTACCCTTCATGCTGCCACCAGTGTAGACAAGGCCTAAATGTGAAGTGCACCAAATTCCAGTGGTCTTAATAGACAGCTGACTATTTTAAAAAATATAAATATGTTTATGTATAAAGCTCTCTCAAACAAGCTTTACCTCTATGCAAAGAGCCTCACATACAGATCAGGAAACTTCTTAATTTGGGGGAAAGGAGGGAGGTGGATTTTCCCATCTACAGAAGATGCAAGTGGTTCAGCTGTCCAAAACATGTGGTTCCCCTGAGAGGGAAACGTGTAAAGAAGGCCTTCTTTATTTCAGCTGTCTCCTGTCCCTTGTATTTCTCCCCCAGCTTCCCTTAAGCTCCCTTAAGGGAGCCCTCCCTTAAAATACTTAATATGGGCTCTTCAATCTAGCAGAAAAAGGTCAAGCATGATCCAATGGCTGAAAGTTAAAGCTAAACAAATTCAGACTGGAAATAAGGTGTAGATTTTTAGTATAAATCCCTCATGCATGGTAACTATGACCTTTGTACTTAGTTATTCGTATTATATGGATACCACATATAAGCAACCTGTTCTATGGTTATCTCATATAATTTAGCCTAGTAAATAGAGTATTGCTTATATAAATATCTAGATTTAATCATCAACCACACAGTAGTTTTATATGGTAAAGGAGACCTCAGGAATTTTTCAGTCTGTTTCTAAATTGTGATACTGTTACTAAAAAGTAGTCCCAGCTGTCATCCTTCTCATAACATATTACCAGAATATGTATCTAATCCTATTAGTTATCATGTCAAAAAAGAGACAAAATAATGTGTCTATAGTCCTTTTACTTTAAATTTAATGTAATAAGTGTGTACTTCCAAGAGCATAGGCCAGATTACCCATTGTGGACCTTGGCTACAGTGCGGATTGAGGGGACAGCCACACCAAGAGCCCCCAGACCCCACTGCACTGAGGTGCTAAGAGCCAGCCAGCATGGTCCATACAATAGGTGGGGGACTGGCTTAGGACAAGGCATGGCCAGATTGGTGTGAAGGTGCAGTAAGTGAGCCCATCTCCAGGAAGCCTCTGCTGGCTGGGCTTCTATGGAGTCTAGCCATAAAGTAACACCACTCCTCCCTGATAGAAGGGGGTGACTGACAGAAATACAGAATTGCATTCCCCTGAGAGTGAACACCAGGCTAGTACACCTGCCCCTGCAGGTATAGTTTGCACCCAAAGGGGAACATGTGCCTCAGGCTTTGCAAAGGAACTGTTACTCTCTCTAGCACTTTTTTTTTTTTGGATACGTGAGTTTGATGGTCCATTCTGAAGGTGGACTTTCTTCCTTAAAGCCAGAGCTGTATTTTTATTTTTTTTTTTTTTTTAGAAAATCATGTTTCATGAAAATGTTTGAAACTTTCTGATTAAAGAACCAAAATCCATAGTGCACAAGGCTTTTTCACACTTTTCCCCATTGTCATGTTTATTAGGGCAGTTGACTGAACTAATCCTAAATGTTAGTACAATTGTGATACATTTTCTAGTATAATTTCCCTTATTTCTTTGATCTTGCATAGTGATTTACTGAGTCCACGATCATGCGTGATATGCCCAAATTTGACTGAAATTGAAAGAACTGATGTTTATCAGCTTTGGGCACCTTCACCAGCATTGTGTACAAAATGTTAGAGGGTCTCTCTAATTATTGTCAGTACTAGGGCTACTGGGGCAACACTTAGAAAATACTAGACCTAGAGTATTTCTTCATAAATATCTTCTCAAGTGAGCTCTTTGCTAGATTACAATCCCTCAAGCACCTGGTGATTTTGTTGGATCAAGTTGTTCAGTGAGTGTAAAAAGGTGTCAAGATGTGTCCATATCTCAGTTTCCCCAATGACTGGTTAGTTTACCCCTCAGGAATTATCCTCTCACTGGGGACAGTTTAGCCTTCTGCCCGAACTGAGACATGCACCCCTTCCTGAGAAACAAAATTCCAAACCTGAGCTAGAGTTTCTTCTCTGGGGCCTGTCCAACATTTCCCCCTTGGCTTCAGTATTTCACATAGTTATTCTTGGTTTCAGAGGTACCACCATACACCTTTAGCTGGTACCCCTGAGTGGAAGGGTCCTTTTCCCTGGGCTGTTGTCAATGAAGTGGCTATTAGAGATGTTAGACAGGCTGAGATTTTAGTTTGGACAGAACGAGGAGACAGGTCTGGAGTAGAGTGGTAAATCTGTGAGTTGTCGGCATAAAGATGGTAGCTGAATTTGTGTCTGCAGATGAAATTACCCAGAGAAAACAATGAGGAAACATGGGATTTTCATTGCATCTCATCAGGAAATTCATAAGGACTGTTTCACTTGTGAACCCAACTCCAGTCAAGTGAATTTCCTTGTTGGACCCTCAACCTATTACGGAATGCCTTGACAAAGCCACAAGTTTTAGCCCTTATCTGAAATGTATCTATTTCCTTTTCTTAAATGTAACATTCCCAGTAGCAATCTTTGGTGAAGTGGGCTTTAGGGCACAGGGCCTTATCAACAGAAAGTTAATATTGCACTCTCCAGAAAGACAAATTAGTTATGAAGTTATACTCTGATAGGCAGTGAAAAAAAAAGCTAATGGCAGTTTTGGGCTGCCTGTATATCACATAATAGAGCAGGGAAGTAAATGTCCCCCTCTTGGTATGTCTGGGGAGACCACACATTGAATACTGCATTTAGTTTTGAACATTTCAGTATCTGATATGAAAAATTCTGTGATCCACATTAGGGAGGATGGAGGAAGATGGAGCCTAACAAGCCCCTCTCTCTTAGTACATCTTGGAACAAGAACTATGCAAAAGTGAAGCCTTAGCGTATGTCTGGAGGCACTAGGACTCATAAGGCAGCTCTCTTTTGAATCACGTGAACAACCAGTCTCTGCTGTGTCTTTGTCCTATTAATCATCTGTTTCAGATTCTCTTTCGCTGGCTATATTAGAATGGTTGCCAAAGGTTAAAAATTAGGGCAATTTCCCTCACTGGTACAAGCCCACGTGCTCCTCGTCTCTGGCAGCTCTTGCAGCAGTATTGCAAAGTACCTATTAGCGTCCACTGTGATGGCACTCCTTGTTCTGGGACTTCTCCAGAATCACCCTGGCCCTTTCCTGGTACTCCATGTTAATTTCTTGGGCTGTTGGGGATAGGTTCTACTAGGCCTAGGTCACTCACACTGGCTGGGCCACCCTGCTGACACAAAGACCTCTGTGATTTGGACAACAGCTGCCAGGATGCTGAGGTTGCATTGGAATACCCAGGTTTGCATGGTGGTTGGCAAAATCTTGAGATGCTGCACAGATTCTACAATCTCAGCTGGAGCATGGGTTGCTGGCTGTGGCCAGCAGGTGGGTCAAACTGTAGTTGCTGGCCCATGGCCTGGCATCATGCTCAGGGAAGGAAGCTTCTGTTTTGAACCAGTGGTGGAGGTTTTCAGGGTATTATAGTCCTTTGTGGCTTCATGAGAATCAGAGCTTTAGAAATGATACCTGTTAGTGAATAATATACAGGCAAGAAAATGTATGGCTATATTCAATATTAGAACTGATTGTTAGAAATTCATTCAATTGTAATGTTCACAGTTCATCTATTCTCATACCTCTTATTATATTCTGTCCTCAAACAGTCATGTGAGCAGGATTTTGTTCAAATGTTTGAGGAACGGCTTTTCTCGATTTGCACACAAGCAAGGGCATTTGTGCATGAACAAGATTACTTGTCAGTTATTTTTTTTTGTAGTTTTTAGAAAGTTTCACTCATCTGATCACAGAGAATAATGAAGATGATATAACTTAAGTAACCAACCAGACACCATGAACAAGTAACTGAAGTGAGAACTGTGAGAAACCCCAAGCAGCTGATAATCAATTGTATAAACTATTCAGTGAATACTTCAAAACAGACGTGTTCACAGAAATCAGAATCAGTCTGTAAGCAGAAAAAACAGGCTACAGTCATAAAATACTTATTTACAACAAATAATTTTCCCAGCTCTTTTCAATAGCTACAAATAAGTACACATAGTCTACACATAAGTCTACAATACGTACACGCAGTGACTACAAATAGTCACAATAGCAGTCAGCAGGGAGGAGTAGCTTTCAAGTTCATTCTCTATTTTCTCCTCTGATACTCAGCACGCTTTGCAGAATAATCTGTGATTCTCTGGACACCTAGGGTTTCTCTACATGTACATTTAGTTTCCAGTGTGAATCTAAGCTACAATTGAAAATTCCTCTCTAGAAGACAATGTGCCAATGTGAAGCCAACAGGTATCCCATTTAGCCTTCTGGGAAGCTACTGATGCTATAAAAGTCTGTTAGCAGAAGGTATCAGGCAGGATATGGAGCTTGCCCCCATCTTTCCCCCTAAGTCACTGCTGCTACTGCAGCTGCTGTACATCATATCACTCTTGTATTGGCACATGGACCTTAAGTCGTCATTTGAGAAGGGTTTTTTATTCTGCTTAGTTGAAAGCCCAACCTGAGTCATCATGGTGAATTAAATCTAGTTTAAGTGAACTTTGAAGTGTTTGAATCTCTAGTAAATATTTTACTGTAGTGTTCTATGTGTGCAAGATTCTGCTTTCCCCTACTGATGTGGCAAAATCTGGGACAATGTGAGGCCAATGTAATTTTGTTCTCGTGATTAGAACTGTACAGAAAAATTCCCACTGAGGGCAAAAACCACATAAACATGATATTTCCATGGGTTTGTAAGATATCACTATCACATTTTGCTCCTTGCCTCTAGAATTTTATGAAAAGTTTTTTTTCTGACAGGTAGAAAATCATTTTTGTATATGAGTGCTCATTAAGAGAAAGAACAGTATTTCAACACCATTTTATTCACACAGCTTACTTAACCTTATTCAAAAAGCTCGGTAATCATCCCTGCTACATAAATAAATCAAAGAGAGGATTATTACATTTGTTTGTCTCTCTGTTTGCTTTTGAAATAGAAGACTTGGTAGGCTATTTATATCAACTCCACAATGGAGCTCCTTCTCTCAGAGTGCTTCATAACCTGCTTGTAGAATCACAATGTTTTGCTAAAAGATATGCTCTAGGAATTATTTCAGGGAAGTTTTAAGACTTGTGCTATACAGGGGGTCAGATTAGATTATCATAATGGTCTTAGAATCTATGAATCCACAAATACATTAAAATTAGTATCTTGACATCAAAAACTGCAAAGATGGCCATTTTGTTGCTGCAGACTATTTTTCATGCCAGCATGGTGAACGTTGCTCTAGCTTGCATGTGTTCTGGTGCATTTCTGCTTCCCTAGAATGGTAGAGTCCACTTGGTAGAGTCTCCCTCCTAAGTGAGTATGTACCCACCTTAGGATCAACGGGCCCTGGATTTGTGCTCTTTGGGTTAATGGCAGGTCTCATCCTTTTGCTTGCAGGTCATCTCGCATTATACTCAATAGCTAATGTATAGTACCTTCACTTAGTGGTTTGGTGAATAAATGACTATACTGTCCCATTGTGCTTTAAAGGAATCAGGAAGCAACCAACTTCAAAAAGAAACCAACATTTGATTCAAAAAAGGGTAGATTGAAATTGAGAAAGGATTCTGTTTAGGAATCAGGCATAACAAGAAAAGGCAGGATACCTAATCAAAGATATTGCATCTGCAAATAATTAGCCAGCCCTACAGCAATAATTGTGTCCTGTCCATTGAAATAAAGAACAGAAAAGGTAAGTGGGTGATATCTCAAAGTGTTCCCACTAATCTTAGGTGGGAATACTGTCACTTGCTTTGGAATGATTATTAACATAACAGGCCTTACCATCACTTGTGTGTAGTGGTGGATGTTTGGCACAAGTCTTACAAACTGTGTGTGCCATCACCTGCTCAACATAGGGCTTGAGTTCCTCACACTAGATCTTTTCTCATCCTAGAGACCTTTCATAAAATAAACATTCTGTTGAAGGCTGGCACTTATGGTCACTGAGGCTTTCCTCACCAGAATGTAATTGATATTCACATAGAAGAAAGAGTTTGCATTCCCCTGAAGAACTTATTTGGGCTTGTGCACATAGATGGATGGTCCCAGCCACATGCAGGTTATGATGGACCTGTATTTGGCTGCGATAGCATGTCTGTCAGCCATCAGACCATTAACAATTGCTCCTCTTCCATGGCCTGACCTTCGCAGGACATCTGCATCTCAAACATCCAGGATAATCAGAACTTGGGGATCCAAATGGTCCTTCTTCTTTCTAGAGGTTCCTGATACACTGTCAGTTCAGGGTTACCAGACAAACATTTTACGTCAAGTGCCATATTCCCATTTGTTACTTATTTTCCAGTACATTTTGCTGCTTCTGGGCTACTATATGTCAGAAGGTTCCCTAAAGTGTTAACAATAATTACTCCTTAATCCTTATTCTTTTATATTGAATATCATTTCGTGGAAGTCCTCTCTGGGACAGCTTAGTGTGATAGTATGGCCATCTCCCAGGTGTCCCCTCTTTCCCTCAGAGTAGCCCTACAAGTGGCTCCCTGCTTTAATTTTCCCCTTTAAAAGGTTTCTTCAATAACTCACAAACTCTTCTGTCTATTCCCCGCCCTTCTTGGAGTTCTGGTTAATTAAATTAACAAACATTCAAAATAAAGTTCTGAAGCCAATTTGTTTACCACCTTATCAGGTCACTCCCTAACCTTTCCTGCATGGGTCTTACTCCCCAAGTTCCTGGTTTCTTTTCTGGAGCCTACTCACTCCCAGCAGCCTCTGTACTCCATTCTGAAACATCACTTCCCACTGCTCTTTATAGGGGAATCAGCTGCTCCCTGATCAGGTGTGCCCCCTTAGTAGTTAGGGTTGGCTGGCCCCAGTCCTCTAGACTGTAAGGGGACAAGCCACCCTGTTACACTTACATTAAATCCAACCTGTCTAAGAAACCTCAGCAACTCTCTTGGTATTTTGTATTCTGAAATTGACAATTTATTTGCATATTTTCCTTGAAGAATATATTTTAACCCTAGTTTCATTTTTATTTACATACTTTATCAACAATCAACTGCAATGAACCATTTCATTTTTAAGTAGTTGGCACATTAAAACATCAAAAATTATCCAAAGTTACCACACAGTGGCCCAAGAGAGATTGTATTTCCTTTCCTAAGTGTAGAATAAATGGAAGCATAACTATGTGCTGTGGTGTAATGTTTATTTTTGAATGGCATGCAGTATATGTTGATGGCATGACAATCAGAAAAGTCTATTGCTTCATTTACAAGTTGTTTTCACCCACCAGCCATACAGAGTTTCTATGGGACTGAACAAGGTCTGACTTATATTTCCACTTTTCCAGAAATGTTGCACCGCTTTTGATTAGACAAAATTCCATTTCAAATTTCCATGACCCCAGATTTCAGGACGGAACAAATCCAGAGTTTTTGCTCAGGCTCATCTTCAAAGCTAATGCCAAAGAAAATGTCTTTGCTTGTTATATATCATGTGACAGTCAGCAGCGACCCCCAAACAGCTAGTAGTGTGTATAAAAGATTCTTGGTTTTTGTATGGAGTAGAGTTTTTTTGTACCAAGGTACAGGATTCTCCTTTCTTCTGCAGAATAAAGCAACCTTTCCTTATCCCTGTCTGGCTGTCATTGGCTCTCAGCTAGGCGGACCCAACATTTCGGTAACAGTTTCTGGTGACCCCAGATGGGACCCTCCTAGCTCAGACATCGGACTCCGGACGGCTGCAGCGAACTAGGAGCAGTGCCACTGGGGTGCTTAGCCCCTCTTCTTCACTTCACCGCAGCCCCTGGGGTTTGTGCTCCAATAAGGTGAACCCTAATAGGATAAGGAAACACTTTCCGGGTTCTGGTTAAATTCTGGTTACCTGGTTACTGTACTTCTGTCTTATACCTTTGGGTGTTAGGTGTGTGGGCGGAACTGAGCTTCTTGTTCATAATTCCTCAGGGTGGAAGCCATAGTGTGCGAGGAAGCCCTGAGGTCATATTAAGATCCTTCTGTTCTGTCCCTTGTAGCAGTCAGTGTAAGCAGAGATTGCTGGCTTGGATTTTTTGGATTAGACCATTATTCCCTCCTTCTTTCTGTTTAATTCTCTGTTTGAGTGCCAGAAAAGGGGGATGGGTGGGTCTCAGCGGAAACCCTCTAAGGATAGCCCTTTGGATTACATGTTAAATAAATGGCCTTTACCCGGTGTTCAGAAAGGAATGTCAAAGAAGCGTTTATTGCAGCTTTGTACCCAGGATTGGCCAGGCCTGGATACGGATTGGCCCGAGTTCAGGTCTTTTGACATTCCGACTTTAACTCCTCTGCGCCTGGTGCTGGAAAACCAGGCACTGGGACAAATGGATTATTGGTTCTTGTGGGACGATGAAGCTCGTCGTCGCTTAAAGAAAATACAGATTCAAGCCCCTCTATACCCAAAACCTTCTGCCCCTAAAGAGGCCGATTTTGGGGAAAAAATCCCCCCATATACTGTCCTCGACCTTGGCCACCTGTAGCAGCAGCACTACCAAGTGGGATGGGCTCGATACCTTCCTCTGCAGCCGTGGGTTCAGAGATAGCAGCCTTACCACAGAAACCCCTGCCCGGGAAAATTGAGGACACTACAGCTCGACTAGACAAACCAGCTACTGGAGGGATGACGAGTAGTGGGTCAGAGTCTTTTAGCCTCTTGGGTAGTCCATTCCACACTAGATTGGGGTCAGTTTATGGGAAGAAACCCATGGGCAATTTAATTCAAGCACCCCTCCAGGTCATCCCAGTTCCAACGATAGAAGGGAATGTCATGGACCATCACGTTCATGTTCTGTTTACCACAGCGGACCTTATGAATTGGCAAACCACTACCCCTCGCCTCAGGGATGACCCGGATGTCATCCATAGGCGATTCCGTACCATTTTCCAGTCTCATAATCCTGATTGGCAAGATGTGGGCCAACTTTTGGATTGTTTGTTACGCACAGAGGAAAAGGA
Organism: Gopherus flavomarginatus; assembly: GCF_025201925.1. Lineage (NCBI taxonomy): Eukaryota > Metazoa > Chordata > Testudines > Testudinidae > Gopherus > Gopherus flavomarginatus. The sequence goes on from NC_066618.1 coordinate 228,569,682, forward strand.
GTGGGTCCTTCGGGGTGCCCGGGCTGCCGTGGAAGCCGGCGGCCATTCCCATGACCTTATAACCCTTGCTAATCCGGTCCAATGGAATCGGAATGATCCTGCCCACCAGGCGAATTTAAAGAGATTCCAGGACTGCATTTTAATAGGTATCAAACAGGCAGGCGAGAGAACTCTGGATTGGTCAAAAGTTCATAATACTGGGCAAGTGGAAAAAATGAACCAAATTTTAAAGCTTAAGCTCTCCAAAATATGTTCATAGACTGGGTTAAAATGGCTTCAGGCTCTGCCTTTGGCCCTCTTGGCAGTTCGAACTGCCCCTAAGGGTCGGCTTGGTCTCTCACCTTTTGAACTTTTATTCTGCAGGCCATACACTGGATTTGCTGACCCAGAACCTGTGACTGCTTTAGCCACTTGGGGGGGGATGAGGAGTTGACCAGATACGTTGTTTCCCTCCATAATACTCATGTCTCTTCACAGGTATGCAGCCCAATTTCAGTCGCTACCTGCTGATGTACCTGCTCACCAGATCCAGCCAGGGGATTGGGTCTATGTAAAAGAGTAGAAAATCGAGCCTCTCCAACCCCGGTGGGCTGGCCCTTTTCAAGTCCTTCTTATCTCCCACACTGCAATTCGAGTAAGAGAATGGGACACCTGGATCCACCACACCCGAATCAAGCTAGCCCCTAGGCCGGGGCTAAAAGCAGACGACATCGGACTTCAAGGGAGCACCGCCAGCTCTTCCCACCGCAACCAGGAAGAGCCAGAAGCAGACGATACCTGGAAAGCTGAACCTCTCGAGGGACTAAAGCTTTTGTTCTGACAAACAAAATCCTGAGACTTTGTGACTATGGATTCTCAGATGGTGCTGCGGTGGCTATTATTTCTGAGCCTGCCCCTTGTACAAGCTAACTTGCACCCAGCGGCTAAACCTCTTCAGCGACTGGACATGTTGGGACACTTGTCTGACTGTTGGCTGTGTCACCAAACTCGTTCTGAGGAAGAAATAGGACTGTGGGCTGTACCTTTAAACCCCTCTGAAACGCTCTCCCTACAAGTGGTGTGGAAAGCTGAGTGGTGGTGGAAAGGAGAATATCAGTCCGATAAGTATAGGAAAACGTCTGAGGTTTGGCATCATAGTTGGGAGGCCCAAGGGGTCCCTCTCTTCAATATCCTTGGGTTTGGGTATAAGCTAGCCCTATGTTTTGAGGCTGTTGATGGGACTGGGAAGGAACTGGGTTACATCCCCTTAGAAGCCTGTGATCAAACCCTTAGGTTTAGTGTTAGAAATGGAACCTTTTACCCCTTGAAAATTGGTATAGACACTCAGAGACCTCCCTGCCAGTTTCAAAAGATCTATATTGCGAAATTGACAGGCGAACGTTATCAAGGGGAGTGGTTTCCTTCATTCCTTCCCTTGGGTCCCATAAATGAGACCCATGCATACTATATAGACGTCTCCTCCAGCATTTTATCACCTCACTCATCCCTTGTAAAAATTTCTGAATGCCAGGGGGCACTAGTAAGTTTTACATCACACTTGTTTGCTGTTACATATTGTGGGAGTATCTTAAACAACACCCATGCCATGGGACATTTGAATGCATCCCACTGGCAGTGCCGGGGCCGGGTATTTGGCAACTCCAAATATCGAGATGTCAGGGTAGATTGGTGCCATAGAGTAGCAGGAAGCTCCCTCATCCTTTATTTACAGAGCCCCGGTTTGTATTATATTTGTGGCCATAATGCTTATAAAGCTCTCCCACCGGGTTGGCATGGCCGGTGTGGTGTGGCCAGAATATTACCAGACATTCAAGTAAACAACACACTAGACTCACGCCAAATCCTCAACCTGGGGACTTATTCTCACAAGCTCTTCACACCCTTGAAAGGGGCTCGGGTTAAACATGCCGAAAACCCCCTAGTAATCAGGCAAACAGGATCTCATTCCTTTATACGTGAACTTATTCCTGGACTAGGGGTAGCAGAGCTGGAAAGGGCAGTGGTAAACATTTCTGCAGAACTTGAAAAAGCAGCTAATGCTTCCTTGGACACGTTCCAAAAATTACAACGAGAAATTGATGACATAGCAGAAGTAACACTGAAAAGTAGGTGTGTGCTAGATGCCATGAATGCTGAAGTGGGGGGGGGCTGTGCTCGCATTGGGGAAAGATGCTGTTTTTATATTAATCGCTCTGGTTTAATTGAGGAGGATTTACAGGCCATCAAGGATGCAGCTGTTGTTTTCCACACTGTATCTCTTGATCATACCCTTAATTTTGAGGACCTCTTCCCAGACCTTGGGTCATAGTTTACTGGCCTTTTCTGTAAAATTGTCAAATGTATTATTTTCTGTGTGTCATTTGGGTAATGTTGCAATGTGCAAAATGTTTGTGTATTGCTGTTACTAAGGGCTCTACTGTCCGTAGGAGAACACAATATCTCTTCCTCCAGCTTGATCGCAAATTGCGTATTGGGCCTGACAATTTGGATTATCAGGCCCGAAGGGGGGACTGTGACAGTCAGCAGCAACCTCTGAACAGCTAGTATCCTTATAATAGCTGGCAACCATTAGAGGAAATTGGACACCTCATGGACACAGGAGCCTGAACTTTTGAACTGTCTTCTCTTATCGGTCTTGAGGCAGTTGAAGCTGGTCCTAAGCCGGTTTTTGCTGAGCAGATTGCAGAAATGCAGGGTTTGCTAACCACCAATCAAATGCTAACATGACCGAAGCCTGTGTGTGAGTGTGTATAAAAGATTCTTGGTTTTTGTATGGAGTAGAGTTTTTTTGTACCAAGGTACAGGGCTCTCCTTTCTTCTGCAGAATAAAGCAACCTTTCCTTATCCCTGTCTGGCTGTCATTGGCTCTCAGCTAGGTGGACCCGATATTTCGGTAACAATCATAAGGAAGGGAAGTCTCGACAAAAATATTCAGACACATTATAAGCACTCTAGAATTTGGGAGTCTTCAGATACAGGGGTTTTATTTGGATTAATATAAACAAGGAATATTTTGGAAAATTTGGATTGAGGCTTGGATTTCAAAATACATTTAAAGTTCAGGGTTGTTCAGAAGTAGGTTTTAGTTCAAGTTCTGTAACACTATTTTAGGAAAACATAGAATTTCATTCTATCCTTTCAGTGGATTTCCGTTACAAAAGAATATAACAAGATATATTCATTCCTATCAGAATCCTCTCACGGTCTTCTGATGTAGTTACTTTGTAAAGATATCTGCAAATCATCTGTCACTTTTGCTGATCTCTCTCATTTGTCTTGTGGCTAAGTGATATCCTCTACTGAGAAAAATGGGAATCCTTGCTTGTGCTGCACTAGAGGTTTCCCACATCAGTCACCAACTCTCTAAAGCTTGATTTAAGTGATATGTGGGTTGCTCCTTCTGCCTCTTATTGATTTCAGGTTTGACACAGCCTGTGCTGAAATGGGCATTCTATTTTGTGTAAATCATCTCTGTCATCTCAAGAGAAATACATGAGCTATATTGCAGCCAAAAACAATACAAAGCAGATTTTAGGCTTAAAATTAAAGTTCATGGTCATTGAGAAGTCAACTGTTCAACTCTTCTCGAAAAAATGTGGATTATTTTTAAAAAGTTTCATAGACTTAGTACAACATAAGTAACAAAAGTTAATATAGATAAATCAAAACACAAACCAAAATGCAGTAACACACAAAAGAAATAAGAGTGCCCTCTCTTAAGAGGCCAGAGGTGATTACAGGGCAGGGTACTGGTTGCAAGGATAAGTATTTATAATACAATTACAGTAAAAGCACATCAGGACCTCAAAGATTTGAGCCCATGATCCTGCTCCACTGAAGCCACTGATAAAGCTATGAGTTTAAAAGGAGAAAAGAAATCAGTCTCCACTACCCCAAAAGAGTTGGAATTCTCTCCTGCTACCACAGCAGCAGCAACATAGATTGATTTATTTAGATTGGGCTGGGAGGAGGGTGTACTGCCCAACATTAGTTTATTGAAGAAGTAACATTTATTGACTTATTGATGGAGTAGACCAACTTTAATTGATTTTGGTGTGTTAGGGAGCAACTTTAATTGAGGTTTCTGATTTCAAGATTGGGATCTTGGTGCCCACGTAAAGAAAGGTACTGACCCAACAAGAGGGTAGTGTAGCCCTTATTGGGGAGAAAGATTTATCCCTTTGCTCAGTAGGTTCTGGGTTAACTTTGCAAAGCCTGGGCATAGTCATGTTCAATTCCCCTTTCAAAACAGAATTATCTACATGCAGCCAATTGTTCTTGGCAGAATTTACAGTACAGATGCATAGTTTTAACAGTAATATGCTATAAAACTAATGAAAGAAGTGACTGATCTTTTTTAACTTATTTATAACGGTATCATACTCTAAAGTAATAGATGGAATAGCTCCTGCAACCTCATCCTCCTGAGCAGCCAAAAAACCCTTTACTCTTCTGGACAACTCTGTCATATCCTTTCTGCTTAGCTGTAAACTAAATACTCTTCAGAACAAGTATCATTTGCATGTAATTCTTGTTTTTCCACTATCAATGGCAGTAGTTAAGAGAATGATTAATTATGGTTGTTCAAAGGTAAGGCTACTCTATTTAAACTCAAGTTCTGGAGGTGTACATATCCACACACACACACACACACACACACACACACACACACACACACACACACACACACACACACACACATCACTGAAAGATATATTTTTTCTCTTATATGGAGCTTTAGAAGATCTCCACTTAATTTCAGTAATACAAGAGTTATTATTGGACTGAAAATTTTGTTTTGAACAAATATTGGCAACTGAAATCTATTATTAAAAATAGCTGGACATCTTTTTTTTCCACAAATTTTGATGGATTACCAGTTAAAATAAATGTGATTTTTACCTGAAAAAAAACTGAGAAAAGATCACATGATTTGGCCCTTTGTGAATTTTACATTGCAAAATATCTATTAACTTTTGTTCTTCAATCAGCTCCTCTTGTATCAGTTACTTACAAGTTGAAAATTGGTTTCCAGTTTGATTACAGGTAATTTTATAGTCTAGTTTCTAACTTTCGCCATATTGCTAGAGGCTAGTCTCCAGTAAATTTGTGAAGTACAGATTATCAATTGCTCTCCCTTCCTCACCAGACATTACTCTGAACTGCAGACTGTTTCCCATCTTCAGCTTTTATAACTCCTTAGAAAGGACAAATGCACCATTTTAAGTTATGAGTGATAGTTTACTTATCCCTTTCCCATAATACTAAATCAAGGAGCTATCCAATGAAGTTTGAAAAAGGCACATTTAAAATGGACAAAAACAAAATTTTTTTCTCTAATGCAAGATTAATCTGTGGAGAATCCTGCCACAAGATACTGCAGAGTCCAAGAATGTTAAAAAAAAGATTAAACTCTTAAACACACAAGAACATACACAGATCTGGCCATGGACCAATTTCAAATTGACAGGGATTAGAAGAATCCTTCCCTCTGGATAGATTATTCAATAATTGTATATTACTGAAATTCTAGCACTTTCCACAGACACCCCAGGAAGTTAGATACAGAACTAGGTGAACCTCTGGCCTGATCTAGCATAGCAGTTCCTATGTTTTTGTTTTCTAAAACAGCAATTGTCAATTCTTGCTGCGTTCTCCACATCTAGTTAGGTGGCAACACTCTCTATCATGGAAAAATCACTAAGGTTCTCTCTTCACAATTAAACCTCCCTGAACTGTGATGATATACAAATTGAGTGATTTCCCATGCATTTGGGAGGTAAGCGCATATTACTTTCAGATTTTTTTCACAAAGAACCTATACTATTATATGACCATTAGCATGCACATTTATAATAATAGAAGGTAGAAGAGTAACAATAAAAATAGCTGATTGGGAAAAGTAAGAGTTGTAAATTCATATACCTCTCACATCTAGCATCAGGCACAAGTGAAAAACAAAAAGATAAAGCATAAATTTTCTAAGTAAAGCTTGTCTTCTCTAGCCAACAGGAGAGAGTTAGGGACAAGGATGAGGCAACTATCAAACAAAGGCAATTGTCCTCCAGCAATGGGCAACAGAAAGAACAACTGCACCGCACCTGAACTGGCTTTTGTAGGTGACAAATCTGAGGAACTGTCACAGATTGAAGTGTCACTAGAGGAGGTTTTGGAATTAATTGATAAACTCAACATTAACACATCACCGGGACCAGATGGCATTCACCCAAGAGTTCTGAAAGAACACAAATATGAAGTTGCGGAACTATTAACTAAGGTTTGTAACTTGTCCTTTAAATCGGCTTTGGTACCCAATGACTGGAAGTTAGCTAATGTAATGCCAATATTTAAAAAGGGCTCTAGAGGTGATCCTGGCAATTACAGACCAGTAAGTCTAACATCAGTACCGGGCAAATTAGTCGAAACAATAGTTAAGAATAAAATTGTCAGACACATAGAAAAACATAAACTGTTGAGCAATAGTCAACATGGTTTCTGTAAAGGGAAATCATGTCTTACTAATCTATTAGAGTTCTTTGAAGGGATCAACAAACATGCGGACAAGGGGGATCCAGTGGACATAGTGTACTTAGATTTCCAGAAAGCCTTTGACAAGGTCCCTCACCAAAGGCTCTTACGTAAATTAAGCTGTCATGGGATAAAAGGGAAGGTCCTTTCATGGATTGAGAACTGGCTAAAAGACAGGGAAGAAAGGGGAGGAATTAATGGTAAATTCTCAGAATGGAGCGGGGTAACTAGTGGTGTTTCCCAAGGGTCAGTGCTAGGACCAATCCTATTCAATTTATTCATAAATGATCTGGAGAAAGGGGTAAACAGTGAGGTGGCAAAGTTTGCAGATGATACTAAACTACTCAAGAGAGTTAAGACCAAAGCAGATTGTGAAGAACTTCAGAAAGATCTTACAAAACTAAGTGATTGGGCAACAAAATGGCAAATGAAATTTAATGTGGATAAATGTAAAGTGATGCACATTGGAAAAAATAACCCCAACTATACATACAGTATGATGGGGGCTAATTTAGCTACAACGAGTCAGGAAAAAGATCTTGGCGTCATCATGGATAGTTCTCTGAAGATGTCCACGCAGTGTGCAGAGGTGGTCAAAAAAGCAAACAAGATGTTAGGAATCATTAAAAAGGGGATAGAGAATAAGACTGAGAATATATTATTGCCCTTATATAAATCCATGGTACGCCCACATCTCGAATACTGTGTACAGATGTGGTCTCCTCACCTCAAAAAAGATATTCTGAAAAGGTTTAGAAAAGGGCAACTAAAATGATTAGGGGTTTGGAGAGGGTCCCATATGAGGAAAGATTAAAGAGGCTAAGCCTCTTCAGCTTGGAAAAGAGGAGGCTAAGGGGGGATATGATAGAGGTATATAAAATCATGAGTGATGTTGAGAAAGTGTATAAGGAAAAGTTATTTACTTATTCCCATAATACAAGAACGAGGGGTCACCAAATGAAATTAATAGGTAGCAGGTTTAAAACAAATAAAAGGAAGTTCTTCTTCACACAGCGCACAGTCAACTTGTGGAACTCCTTACCTGAGGAGGTTGTTAAGGCTGGGACTATAACAATGTTTAAAAGGGAACTGGATAAATTCATGGTGGCTAAATCCATAAATGGCTATTAGCCAGGAAGGGTAAAGAATGGTGTCCCTAGCCTCTGTTCATCAGAGGATGGAGATGGATGGCAGGAGAGAGATCACTTGATCATTGCCTGTTAGCTTCACTTCCTCTGGGGCACCTGGCATTGGCCACTGTCGGTAGACAGATACTGGGCTAGATGGACCTTTGGTCTGACCTGGTACGGCCATTCTTATGTTCTTACCTAAAGCGGGGCAAACATTGCCTGGGCTTGCCAAAGGAGGGCAGTAGTTGTGCTTATGGTGGGGGTGGAGAGGAATGAGGTCAGGACTGCTGCAAAAGATGAATGGTAGTCAGCTTTCTGGCGCTGACTCACCCTTCAGGAATGTAGGGGCTGAAGGCTATAAAGGTGCAAGCCCTGGGCCTGGGAAGCCCCTTTGTTCCACACAGTAAACAAGGCAGCCGCAGCCACAGAGGGCAGAGAATCCAGGCTTGTGAGGACACATGGCAGCAGTATGAGAGCGGGGAGAAGGGGAGCTAACACTCCACTGCCCCAGGTACAGGGAAGAACAGGCAGAGGAAGGGTGCAAGTAGCAATCAGGGAGGAGGAGTCAGCACATAAAACTGCTCAACATCTGATACAGTGGCCGGCCATTGGGAGGGAGGGGGAAGTGAGGGAGCTTAACTGTCTCATGTAGCAACCGTGGTACAAGAAGTATGGGGGACGGGGTCGCAATATTTTCCTGCTGCAAGCAGGTTACTGCTGGGGGAAATGCACCTTCATAGGAAAGGGGACAAACAAACGCAGCACAGGGCAGTCTGAATGGAGCTCATGGGCTAGAAGGGGATCCAAGGATAGGAGCATTGCAGCAGGGGCAGGGGGTTATTACCAGGACGAAGGTTGGTAAAGCCCAGGGTGGTGTGTTGGATCATCCAAGGCAGCCTCATGGACTGAGGGAAGGGGATACTCGAGGGGAGGTTGTTAGACCCCCAAGTTGGGCCCTAGGGCCACACAACAAGTGCTTCGGCCTCCACCCCCCAACGGAATTTTCCCCCAGCCCCCAGAACTGCCACTGATCACATAGCTGCTCAGAAAGCAGAACTTGTAACAGGAAACAGCACCTTGCGGTCGGCCGACCTGAGGAGGGGAAGTTCCCCTCACGACGGTTGCTTCCTGGGTAGAGATGCTGGGGGCCGATTGCCTCCCTTGTATGGGCATGAGCCACTCGCGACCCTGCAATTGGCTTATTGTAAATTATGACGAAAAATTCGTTATATATTGTTGGCCCCCCCCGGGGACGGGCAGAGAGAAATCGAATTCCCGTCGAACCGTATCCAGGATTGATCACCCTGCAGTCTCTCTCCGGGCTCACGCGTTTCCCTGAAGCCTGACAGCTTGCCGGCCGTAATGAAACTTTTGTGGTTTGTATGTGTAAGTAAGATTAGCTGTTAAGGATATCTGTATATCTGTACTCCTAGATAAGAGGCAGAGACTGGTTCCAGCCGCCCCAAGGCTCCTGCTAGGGGAAACCCGTTGACCAGGAAACCTTGAACGCAAGGGGGACCAGTTGAGCCTCGCAATTTGTGTTTAATAAGATTAGTTGCTGCATTTATGATTACTAATAGCACCAATATCACTTTTACTAACCCCTGGGACGACCTGAATAATTACTGGGACTTAGAAAAATACCAGGGCCAGCTTTTATTTGTAATTGTAGTGTTTGTGTTATTTGCTCTAGTATTATATTGTAAGCCCAAGCTGTAACTAATTGTGTTATCCCTTATCCTTATCTGTGACTCATGTAATAAATCCTCAATCTTTAACACTACGACTGATTGCTTGCGTTATCCCCGTCACTACCCTTGGGCACTTGTCACCCCCCCCCCCAGGGCATCCAGTGATCGAACCTCCGCCCTATTCCAACGCTCATTACCCGGTAGATAACGGGCACCTGGTGGCCATATCGGTGGAGCGAGGGGTGAGAGCAATCTGTAATCAACATGGCGTCACGAACAGGATGCCTTCGGGAGGGTCAGTGCCCGTGGTGTAGTGGGGACCGTGAACAATCTGAGCTCGAGCAATTTCAACACCTGCAATTTCACCAAGTGGCCAGCAGACAGTCTGCTAAGCCCACCCTAGATTGGATTTGTATTATAGAATCAGGGTCAGGGTCAAAAAGCTATACAACCTCATTAACCCTGCCTGCCGTAGGATGTCTCCTCCATTGCCATCCCACCTTTAAATGTCAGCCGGCCGATAGTTCCCTGCAACCCCAGTGCACGGGGGTTGCGGAGACTAGTTGGACCGAGACACCGTCTGGCATTTGGAAGGAGTGTAGCCGTATCATAAAAAGATCCGGGGCCACCGTTCCCAAACTCATATCCCCGCCCCGGGTACAGCCGGGTGATCCAGCCCACGGGTTGTTAGTCCACTTAGTGAAGGAATTGGAACAGACCAGGCGGACAAAGAAACTTAGACCAGATGAGTATAAGTCGGAAGACGTGTCCACAGTCTTGTTCAGCGCATTAAACAAAGCGCTGGACCTCTGTGCGGTCCTTCATGGAAGCACTATGTTTGCTGCTAAACAAGCCGCTGCTAACGACACCGACAGCGCAGAGTGTGAGATAAGTGGCAAAGAGCAGGAGGATGGGAGACCACCCCCTTATGAAGCCCCCCCTTGCCCTTTAATTTATCCCGCACTCCCCTCAGCCCCACCTGCGCCTGAGAAGAGGGGGCAGATGGAGGCCATGCCTGTTGCTATCACCAAAAGTAAGGTGGATTATTATACAGGTCAGACAGTTACGACTACCGAGTACCGAACTCGCACCAAGGCGGAGATGAAGGAATTCTTAGCAGACACAAGGCGCAGGGAGGGCGAGGCACCCCTAGTGTGGCTGGGTCGTCTGGCCCTGGATCACGGGGCAGAGATGGTGGATAGGGAGGAAGCCGCTGTTCTGGCCAAAACGTCCAATTGGGCGTCGGGGTTCCCGGGTCATCATCTCTTGGGAAATGAGGTATGGCCGCTCACCACCCCGGCCGCGGCCGTCTTGGCCATGAAAGGCAGTTTTAAGGGACTGTATGTACCTCCCGGCAGCGTAAATACACCCCATGAGATCATCTGGGCTATTGCCGGAGCGTCCATCATAGTGTGGAACCCACAAGTGGTACCGTTAAATTTAGACCAGCAACAGGTTCAGTCAGGTGTCCCCTTTATTTATGTCACAGATCCCACTCAAATTCCGGTCCAACGGGACGCGGTGGACTTGGCCGTAGATGGCGCCCCACCGATTGACACAGGGGGACTCCTGCTGTTGCATGGTTGGGTTGGGCAACCCCTTATTACCTTATATGAGGCCGTGTCCCGGCTCCGAATGCCACCAGCCCCGAAGAACCCCATTTCAGCCCTTCCAGCTGAGAGCCCTGTTAACAAGGGTCAGCATAAACACCCTGAACGAACCAAGGCTGAAAAAGCACTTTTTGGGTTCCTGTTACATAAGGGGATCCCCAAGGAAGCACTGCGGAAGATGTCCGCTTCCCAGCAGCAAGATTTGGGGAAACAGTTAGGATGGAAGGACTGGGATGACTATTTGAGAACAAAAAACGAGTAGAGGCCGGGTGCGCCCCGGCCTCCACAGACACTTGGGATGATCGACCATATCACACTCTATTGGTAGCCGGTCCCAAACCCCCTTACACCCCTGTATCTTTTTTGTTGGACACCGGAGCTCAAATCTCTGTTATAAAATCCGATGTGCCCCATGTACCCACAAGTTCTACTATGTTTATTCAGGGTCTTAACAGTATTGAAGAAAAGCCTGTAGTCAGCTTTACTTTGATTCACAAGGGGTATAAGCGAAAAGTTAAGGCTTTGTTGGGAGGAACAAATTTGCTGGGGGTTGGGGATATAAAACGACTGCGATTACAGAAACAAGTCTGTCAGGCTCTGCCTGTCACCCTGTCGCCCGAAGCCCCCCCCCCTTATTGCCCCGAGCTTGTTAATAACAGTTCATGGAAATTCTCTCCCATTCCCACGAAGCCTGAAGGCATCCCCCTGATTAAGCAACTCCTCGACCAATTATTAAAGGAGGGACGGATAGCACAGGCGACCGCGTCAAATTATCTATCTCCCGGCTGGGGTATCCCCAAGCCCGGCAACCCCTCTGAATTTCGACTGGTCATTGACTATAGGCAGGCAAATAGCCGAGTCCGACACCTCCCATTCGCAGGCCCAGCCACCATTCCAGAAATACGGCAACAGCTAAGCGATGCCAGTGGGAGGTGGGCCTGCACCCTAGATTTAAAGGATATGTTCTATCAAATCCCGTTGGAGGACAAACCCCAAATCCTAAATTTTGCTTTCCAGGGCGCACAGTATCAGTGGAAGGTGTGCCCTCAAGGGTTCTGTAATTCCCCCGCCTTGGCCACGGCCGCTCTTGCAAAAACCTTAAAGGGGGTAGAAGCCACTGGGGGCACCACCATTCTAGCCTATGTGGACGATATAATCATAATTGGGCCCAACGAACACATAGTCCAACACGTAACTAACACCGTGGTAGCTGAACTAAGGGCCAATGGGTGGCGAATTAATGAAAGAAAAAGCCACCTCGTGCCCTCTCAAAGCTTTTCCTTCTTAGGCCAACATTATGACCCCTATAACTGTGGCCAACCCACCTCGGGGATTTTAGACCCTTGGGTTAAAGACCCACCCGAGAATAAAAAGCAACTGCAGAGACTTTTAGGCCTGATTAATTATCACCGACACTTCATCCCAGATAAACACCTTGTAGACCTGGAAACGATCCAGGAACCCCTCTCGTCCAAACGGAAACGGGAAATATGGAGTCCTGAGGCCCAAAAGAGCTTGGAACGAATAGCCACCTGGTTTGCCTCTAACCCACGCCTAGCGCGATATAAAAGGGATTCACCTTTTATCATTACCCTGTTCTTTACACAACATCATTATGGGTACTCGGTATCACAAGACGGGCAACCGGTCTATAACTGGGCCCGACGGCTCAAGGGTCCTCAGTATCGATATGGACCCATAGGACTTATGTTACTAGCCGCAGGCGAGGCACGCATTTGGGCCCCGCTATCTAGTAAAGGGACCCTGATCGGCCCCGAGGTACACCTCATTCCATGGCTCACGCGGCTGCCCCCTCCCAGTTTTCACGGGACCAGCCTAACTTGGCAACAGCTGTGTTATTTGGGGGAAATCACGTGGCGGGAATGGACGCTTAAATCGCTGCCAAACGATGTCCGATTCCCAGGAGTTTCGGAGCCCTTGTGTATAGAAACAAAATATGACCCCTGGATTGTGTCCGACGGGGGCACTTCCCCGACCCCCCGGGCAGGAGTTCTCTGTGCTAAATGTGACCATTTCCAGGTTGATCTCCTTCCCCCGGGTTCATCGGCCCAGCATAGCGAAGTTCATGGGGTCCTTCTCGCTGCCCAGCACGTTACCCAGGCCCATTCCGTTTCTGCTCAGGTCGTATTGGGTATAGACTCACAATTTTGTCTCAGCATCCTCACGGGAGAGGCTAATCCCACAGCGTTCATGCCACTGTGGGAGACTATTTTTGACCTCGTACGTAAGTTCTCCCGGCCCTGGTTTATAACCCATTGCCCGTCACATCGTCCTGACTCTAACCCCCTTCACTCCGAACTGGATCACAGAATGAGGGAAATTCAAGCCCCCCAAGTGTGCCTGGGGCAGCAGCCCCAGCTAAACACCGACCCATTCCTCCAATGGCTTCATGAGGATTGGGGGCATTTGCCTAGCGGCCGCCTATACAATCAGTTAGCCCTAGGTGCTCAGGGAAAACCTGAGGTACGGCGACAGGACTGTGAAAGAATTGTGCAGTCCTGCCTTAAGTGTGCACAAATCAAGTCCCAAAACCGCCCGCGTTACGAGCGGTGGGCGTACGCTGCGGAGTATTTCCCTCCTGGCGCGGTGTGGCAAATAGATTTAATGGGACCCCTACCTGGAGCCCGTCGCCACCCAAAGGCTCTGGTAGTGGTAGATTTGGGCTCCCGTCAAACTCACTGCATCCCTCTGAACACCACCACGGCTGCGGCTGTGGCTGGGGCACTGCAACAGGTAGCCGCAGCATGGGGTGTGCCCTCCGAAGTTCAAGCAGATGGAGGACCCCCGTTTACCAGCAAACGTTTTGAAGCATTAGTGCTGGGATGGGGGGCTTCCCTCCATATTCACTTGAAGTATCACCCCGAAAGTAATGGTGTTGTAGAGCGGAAAATCGGGGTTCTGAAAACCATGATACGTTCAGTTAATCCCAACGCTGACTATAAGGGTTGGAGTGCACTATTACCGCAGGTTCTAATCTCTCTCAATGCAAACTATTCTCGTTGGCCTGAAATCAGCCCCAGACCTAGAGGCCCCTGGACTCCCGTATATCAGCCTGACCAACTAGTCTGGGTGGCTGAGCCACAGGCCTCAGGTCACCGAGAACCCTACGCTGCCCAAATTGTAAGTGCAGGTAAATATCCTAACACCTACACGATTGTGGATGCCCGGGGCACCCACACCTTGGTCCATCATAACTGGATAAGCAAGCGTTCCAAATCAGGAACGAACTAACGGGGGCCAATAAGGCCGCCTTCTGTTCTGTCTTACAGTTCGCCATAGCGGCGGGAGGCCAGAACAACGATCAGAGGGACCCACCTCTGCTGAACCCGAGACGGTATCGTGTGGGCGAAAATATCCATCAGCTTCTGTTCGCAGCCTATTGGATCCAGGAAGCCCTGGGAGGAAACATCGACTTATCTTCGCTGACCTCTGATAACTGTCTTGCATGTTCCAACAGGCTGTCTGTAAATAGGCCTTTGTTTGATTTATTGCCGTTAGTGTTTAACTTTAGTAGTATTAATAATCCCCTCAATTGTTCTTCCCCCTTTGCTCAGTGGCTCCCCACCGTACAATGGACAGGTTGCACAAATGATCTTTTTGACCCCATTTCCCCCCTTGTTTTTCCTATTTTTAATGAAATTCGGGTACGTCGTATGGGCCCACTCCCCTTGTCACCTGGGGAAAGGCCCATGGCATCCCACTGTTGGGCCTTTTTGGGACATAATCGAACAGAAACTAGTTGGGTTGGGGCCTACCCCAATTGTTCCCAGTGGCAGCTGGTAGATGGAAATGAGACGGCCAGCAGCCCTATTTTCAATCGTACGTCCCCACCTCCCATTTTATGCAGTAACCGCGGCCGGAAAATTGGGTCCGGCGGCAACACTTATAACGGCAAAAACTTCTATCAGCCCCTTAAACACACATATCTATCCCACAGCCACATTAAGAAGTTAGTTTTTAAGGGAGGCTCGGCATGTCAGGACTCGACCTTTTCCCCTTGGTTCCTCAGACCCGGGCACTTTTGGCTGTGTGGCAAGGCAGCCTATGCGGTGCTTCCTCCCAATCCTAGAGGTGTATGTACCATTGGTTCTATTTTAATAAAAGGAGGTGGCATTTATGTTAAGACCTGGCAGCCCAGTTCAGCCGGGCGGGTTCGACGTTCTTGGGGATGGTGGGAGAGGGCAAAGGGTGCGTTGTCCTCTGTAGTATCTTCAGTGGTCTCATTTAACCCCGTGGGATATATGTTATTGCGTGAGCAAGTATTATTCCAATCGTTAGCTATAGAAACGCTAGCCAACACCACTGCAAAGGGCTTTAGCTTAGTTAATCAGCGATTAGGTGAATTAGCAGATTATTCTTTTCAGAATCGCTTAATGATACAATTTTTGTTGCAATCACGGGATTTTTGTGAAACCCTCATATCTATGTATCCACAGTTTAAAGATAAGTGCTGTATCTCTCTGTCTTCTATTTCTGGAAACTTAACTGAAGTGATTAATGACCTTCAGGCCTTGGGAACTGCTGTGCGTGAGTCCAGAGAGACCTTCCGCTTCTGGTCATGGCTGGAGTGGCTGGGCCTTGGAGCCTATAAGTCTTATTTTCAGGCCCTTTTTGTGTCGCTCGTGGTGGGCCTCTGCCTCCTCTGCCTCGGGTGTGCTTTTGTTAAGGCCTGTGTTCGGCGGATGGTGGGAAGTGCCCTTATTGCCTCGGCCACTGAGACGCGTCCGCTCGTAGGAGCGGACGCTGACTCGGACACTGAGGTTTAGGTATGTTGGGCGTTGTCGGCCGGAGCATGGGGGCATGTTAGACCCCCAAGTTGGGCCCTAGGGCCACACAACAAGTGCTTCGGCCTCCACCCCCCAACGGAATTTTCCCCCAGCCCCCAGAACTGCCACTGATCACATAGCTGCTCAGAAAGCAGAACTTGTAACAGGAAACAGCACCTTGCGGTCGGCCGACCTGAGGAGGGGAAGTTCCCCTCACGACGGTTGCTTCCTGGGTAGAGATGCTGGGGGCCGATTGCCTCCCTTGTATGGGCATGAGCCACTCGCGACCCTGCAATTGGCTTATTGTAAATTATGACGAAAAATTCGTTATATATTGTTGGCCCCCCCCCCGGGGACGGGCAGAGAGAAATCGAATTCCCGTCGAACCGTATCCAGGATTGATCACCCTGCAGTCTCTCTCCGGGCTCACGCGTTTCCCTGAAGCCTGACAGCTTGCCGGCCGTAATGAAACTTTTGTGGTTTGTATGTGTAAGTAAGATTAGCTGTTAAGGATATCTGTGTATCTGTACTCCTAGATAAGAGGCAGAGACTGGTTCCAGCCGCCCCAAGGCTCCTGCTAGGGGAAACCCGTTGACCAGGAAACCTTGAACGCAAGGGGGACCAGTTGAGCCTCGCAATTTGTGTTTAATAAGATTAGTTGCTGCATTTATGATTACTAATAGCACCAATATCACTTTTACTAACCCCTGGGACGACCTGAATAATTACTGGGACTTAGAAAAATACCAGGGCCAGCTTTTATTTGTAATTGTAGTGTTTGTGTTATTTGCTCTAGTATTATATTGTAAGCCCAAGCTGTAACTAATTGTGTTATCCCTTATCCTTATCTGTGACTCATTTAATAAATCCTCAATCTTTAACACTACGACTGATTGCTTGCGTTATCCCCGTCACTACCCTTGGGCACTTGTCACCCCCCCCCCAGGGCATCCAGTGATCGAACCTCCGCCCTATTCCAACGCTCATTACCCGGTAGATAACGGGCACCTGGTGGCCATATCGGTGGAGCGAGGGGTGAGAGCAATCTGTAATCAACAGAGGTATCCACGCATGCATGTGGGCATGCTATGTTTGCTAGTGGGACAGTCAGCCGTGCTGTGCGGCAAGTGGTCAGTGAGGTTGTTTCTGAGGTTGTATCCGCAGCATTGCAGGGCTTCCAGAGTGTACGAGATCACCCAGAACCAAGATGTTCTTCTCCACTGAACACAAGAAATGGGGGTAATACTGATTCCCAGGGTGAGTGTGATCTGCAGACGACACCGGTTAGGGGGATGGTTGGCACAGATGATACCCTGCCTTGCAGTGTGGTAATGGGTGGTGGTTGCAGGGGCCTCAACGAGGTGAAGAGGCTAAACCTGTCCCACCTCGACTTACTTGTGGGGGACAGGAGTGGGCCTAGTGGGGTAGTAACCCCAAGAAGTGGGAGTTCCAGAAGCCAGGTCAGACCTGCTTGGCAGGTGCACCCCCAGTGGGGACACTAATGGTATTACACAGATGCTGCAAGCTAATTTACAGTTGTTGCAGCAACTTCAGGCATCTAGGTGTGAGGGGTCTGGATAGAGTGACACGGTAGGCCCAGCATGGGCTCCAGTTAGAAAAGTTGGTGGAGCAGGCCCCTTGCATGGGTATGAAAGTCTGTGTTGGGAATGAAGCCCCGAGCACATTTTGACTCACGAGCCGTTAGGAAATATAACTTCATGGGACAGAGTAGAGGCTCCTAAGGGAGCAGGGCACTGTGGATACCCCATCAGGCAGTCCCGAGTATGGTTATGCCAGGGTGGCTGACCCGAAGGTGAGTTTACCTGCTCAGTACAACTAAGAATAAAATCCTGAGAGGCGAATACAAAGACATATTATCCCTGTTACACAGGGAGGTGTTGGAAGAGAGTGACCATGGGCAGAGCAAACAAAACAGGTAACTGCCCAAGCAGCCAAGGGTGCCTAGAACATGGGAAAATTGGGAGACTACCTTCCTTATCTATGCAAGTGTTATAATACAGGCTTACCCAGAGAGAAGCCCTGCCTTGTTTAAGTATATGGACATAATCAGGCAGGCATGCACTATGTTTGGGGGCATATCCTGGTTTAATTATGATGAGCAGTTTCGATTAAGAGCAGCAACACAAACTGGGATCCAGTGGAACATACTTCATCACACACTGTGGCTGGAGTGGATGACTCCAAGAGGTACAGGAGTTCACACAGACAGTGGCTTATTCATCCCACAGCAAGCTCAGGAGGGGCCCGAGTCACGTAATAATATTTGCTAGTCATTTAATGATAGTGGTTGTTTTCGCAGCACCTGTAAAGTCAGGCACATTTGCGAGACATGTTTTGGGACCCATTCAGCCTGTTCTTGCCAGAGCGGTAAGGGACGATCACAAGGAGGAAACAGGACTGGGGGTGGCTCAAGTGCCAACCACAGGTTTGGCTTGATTGGAATAGGCTCTGGGACACAGAACACAAGCTGGGGAGGGGGATGAGCTGGGGGTAGTGCAGTGGGCCCGGGCACCAGTGCCAGGTAAGCCAGATGTGTTAAGGGCTCTCCTATGGGTTACCCTAACAAGGCAGATGGGGCATATTTACTGTGGGATTTCAGACCCCCTTTGCAGGGAGTAGGACTCATGTGATGTCCAAAAATTTAAAGTCAGTAATTGGGGTGGGACATATTGTTCAAGAGATTATTACACAAGGATTAAAGGAGGGAAGGGTGGCAGGGCCATTTGACCAATTACCTATAGAAAACTTGAGGGTTCCATGGGTTTGATCCCCAAGAACATTCCAGAGACATACCGATTAATTCATCTCCTGTCATACCCATAAGGTGGCTTTGTTAGTGATGGGATAGACCCGGCGCTGTGTTCCATGAGCTATTCCTCCAGTGACGAAGCCGTGTGTATGGTTAAGTCTTGTGGCCCGGGGGCACTAATGGCTAAGTGTGATATCAAGTCTGCTTTTGACTGCTGCCAGTGCACCCACTGGACTTTGACCTCTTGGGTTTCTTTTTTGAGGGACAATTTTATTTTGACAAGGCTATGCTCAGGGGCTGTGCGGTATCCTGTTCAGCATTTGAAAAATTTAGTACAATGTTGCACTAGGCAGTGGTGCAGGCAGTAGGACTATGCCAAGCAGTGCATTATTTGGATGATTTTTTGTTTTCAGGAAGGGCCAAATCAGATGAGTGTATTCACCTGTTGGACACATTTCAGGTCCTGGCTAAACAACTGGGGGCACCCCTCAGGGAAGAAAAAACAGAGGTCCCTTCCACTACATTGACCTACCTGGAAATCAATCTGGACACCAGGGAGGGCATATCGCGGCTCCCTCCAGATAAGCTTCAGCAGCTATTGGGATTGCTCAGTAGAGCATTAGGAGCCAAAAAATTCATACTGTGAGACCTGCAGTCTATTCTGAGGCACCAAAGGGTTGTTGCCCCAGGTAGGGCATTTTGTGCCCAGATGGCAGTGGCAACAGCAGGCATAGCCAGGCCACACCATTACATACGAGTCACTAGAGAGATAAAGGAGAATTTGAAGGTGTGGGAACGTTTTTGAGTCACTTTAAGGGGGTATCATTGTGGAGGGAGGAATGGCTGTTACAAGGGGGTTTAAAAATCCATTCGGATTCTGCAAAGGCTACAGGTTTCATGGTGTTTTATCAAGGCAGATGGTGTGCCCCGTAATGGCCTGCCATCTGAATGCAAAACAGGTGTGTGATTGACTTTCTTGGAATTTTTTCCCATATTAGTTGTGGTTATTTGGGTGCTTCTGCTGCAACAACATGGTAATGGCACAGGTTATCAATCGCCAAACTTCTAGATCGCACAGGGTATTGAAGTTAGTGAGGGCATTTGTTCTACAATGCTTAAACCTCAACATCTGTTTTTCTTCCAAGCACATGCCGGGCATGGAATGGCTTAGCAGATGCCTTGTCTCCTTTCCAGTTTGACAGATTTCATGAGCTTACACCAGGAGCTAGCAACGAACCTGAGCAAATGTTGCTGGTTCTATGGAAACTCAGCATATGATGTAGTCAGTGGCATGGAGTTTCTTGGCTCTGGGCACACAGCTGAGCTATGCAAAAAGTTGTTTTTTAATTAGTTCTTTCGATTTAAGGCTCCAGCATGCTGGTCACCTATACTGCCCACCACGGAGAGAGGGTGTTGCAGTACCGGGTCAAGGACAACCCAGCAGCTGGTGCAATGACAATCCTGGCATGGTGCAAGGAAGAATGGGACCTTTCGGGAGAATGAGACTTCACCTATTGGGGCTGCTATATGAAAGGCCATTGGGAGATATCTGGGAACCTGACTGGGTTGGGAGGGAGACAACTAAGCAAATTGCTGGCACCTCCTTGTGGTGGATGTCCAGTGCAGGTAACTCCATAGGGAAGGCATCCAGCGTCCAGATAATTGGCCTGGTAAAGGACTTAAAAGGAGGTGCTGGATAAAGGAACAGAATGGGGGAGGAGGGTTAGGGATTCCTATGATTGGTAAGGCAGGGAGATAACCCCCATCCACCCTTCCCCCTTATTCTCAGAGCCCACCTTAACCCTCCTACGAGGGGGGGTGGATGGTAAAATCCAAGCCATGGGCTGGCTGGGGGGACCTGGATGGAAAATGAAGCGGGGGCTGGTGAAAGCCTAGGTAATGATTTGAATAAACATGGATTTGCCTGCACTGTACACTTAATCTGCTGGGTAGTCCCAGACATCTATATAATAAAGTTGCAGCCTGATTAAAATCCATATCAAGTGTCTCCTGTCTTATTTTCGATATACGCAGACAAATAAACAATATTAGTTAAAATGTCTGAGTAGGCCAGTCCTCTTGAGTATATTAAACGGTTAGAGTCTCTTACGTAGTTTGCCTCCTGGTCTTGGAAGCCTCTAACTTTGTTGCCTTACTGGAGTAGAAGAGAAAGAAAAGACTTCTCTCAGAAGCCCTAAGCTCCTACCCCTTCCTGTCATGTCCTGTTGAGACCAAGTGGGATTCCTCTCAAACATGCTGAGCTGCTTTTCAGGGATGGGGGAAGGCTCCCTGCCTTATTACCTTTGGAGGCAGTGCAGTTCGCCCTCCTCAGCCCACTGTAGGGTGGCATATGGATATGCCACTCCAGCCTGTTTATGTGAAAAAGATGGGTCTCTCAAGGGTTTCTTTGTTCTTTTAAAACAATATTCCTTCCCCACCCCTTCCAATTTGTGCACACTTAATTGAGTTATAAGACATTTAACTTTAAATGTGAAAAGCTTACATATTGTCAAAAGCTATCAAATTAATAAGTCCTTGTTCAATTTTACAAACATAGCCAAGGATAAAAAGATATCAGGTATAGTTAGGATACAGAGGTGAAATATACGTATTAATGTTCTAAAATAGGGCCTACAGGCTGCAGGCCTATAAGATATTTAAGCTTAGCCAAACAAGGCCTAAGGCCTAAATAAAGGTTGACCTGAGTAGCTAACTGATGTTTCCCTATGTCACAAGATGAAAGAGTTACAGTAACAAACATATTAACTGCAGATACATGGGAAATATACATTGCAATGTTCCAGCTAAAGCTGGTTAGAATATTTTTGGGAATTTTGCAGACAGGGTGTCAACAAAGTGCTAACTACAAGTTATGGTGATTGAGTGACATAAATGTTGATGAGTATAAGGAGACTTAACAAGTTAGCCTCTGAAAAATAGGGTACCCCAAATTTAGTGGGGTATGGAAAAGGGACTGAAACCATTATGAATATGAATACAGCACAGTGGGTTCAGCATAACACATAATAGCTGTATGCTGGCCTTGTGACGTGGAAGATGCCAAGATGACAACCACTAGTGATGATGATGAGGAAGATAATGATTGACACTCCTGGACCCGCAAATGGGAGATGTGAGAGACGCTAGTCATATGGCTATACACTTTGTACTGTTTGTACAATCTGCTGTTGTATTTCGGTGTTTGTGGGATTGTTTATCTGCTTAGGGCATTTGTTAAGATTGGCACTGGTGATAAATTGCAATTGTTTCTAGTGTGCTCCACAGGTCTCTCATTCTAATAACATTGGTAATGATCTTCCTGATTCGGTAGCTATTCTGGAGACTGAACCCCTACTGACCATGGTCTAAGAAATTAACCAATAATCAATATACCAGTCCATCAGTTAGACTACATAAATGGACAACTTTCCAGCATATTCATAAAATAAATTTTTAGTTTTTTAAAAAAGGTTGGAATTCTGTGGACCTTGTCCAACCAACACCACCACTGGCATGTTTTTATAAAAGATACAAAACTCTTAATTCACTGGCTCTCTTAATTCAGCTAGTCTATCTCCTCCACAGTACAAATCCCCACAAAACAAAACCAAGCTGAATGCTGACCTCACATAAAACATCAACAAACAAACACATTTTTAATGCTGAATTGGAAAAAATTAAGCAATAGTTTAAATATCATTTGAGATGAAATGCAATTCATTTCCAATTCCACTTTACATATACTAAATTTAATTGTTTAAGACAGAAGCTTACTGAGACCGGAATATTTTGTTTTATTTATTTGGTGGAGGCATTTTTTTCAATTAAATCAAAGATTTAGATTTTCAGCTTTTTTTTTTTTTAAAAAAAAAAGCTCACAACATTATTGGAGTAGATCAAGACACAAGATAGATGATTGAGAAGAATGAAAAAAATAAGGCAAAAATCTACAAATCTGATCTCTGCATTTTGTTAAGAACATTTTTACACTTTTCCAAAACTATTGAAACAAAGATTCTTTAAAAATATTAGTAAAATCTTCACCTCATTGAAGTCAATGAGAGTTTCACAATTGACTTCAACGGAGCCAGGATTAAACCTATGATTAGTTGTTTAAATCAAAGCCAGCCATACTTATGCCAATTTTTCAGTATTCCTAAAATGAACTGTACAGTCCGTTAGTTCCCATCCTTCAATGAGTTATGTGCAAGCAGGTCCCTGTGTCAATATGGAGCCCCTTTTTAATGGAGCTCCAGGTAGGAGCATGGACCACACTTCAAGATTGGGGCCTTAGTCTGTTAACAGAGATCCCTAACCCTCTATTTGCCTTTCTGGCAGGACATCTTGCTTCTCTCACACTATATATTCTTTTTTACTCTCATATGCTAGATAATTGATAAATGCTTCTGAAATAAATTCATTTGAAAAAAGCAGACTCATTCTGTCAATGGGATAAGCATTGCTATAGCTCTCTCTGTTTCATCTCACTCCCTTTCCTTCTTCATAGACAAGTTCCAACCAAATACCTGTTGTTGTTTTGGTTGTTTGTTTTCTTTTTTGCTATCTTGCACTTTTTCAGCTCAGATATCAATGTTTTTATTGCTTCCCCTCTAGGTAATACAAGTTGTCTGCCTCTTGTACAGCGATGAACGTTTCTTCCCTTTGTTAAATGTTCAGCCTCCTTCCTCGGGTAAAGTGGTGGATTTTAAAACAGCAACAATCAAATATTTTCATTTAAAATTTGGATGGATCAATGAGTACTTTTTCTAATGCCAAGTGACCCCGCTGTAGTCTGTTTTACATTACTTACTATCCACCTTTCAGGATCAAGAGCTTGATAGTTGGAATTTTGCAGGTATAAAATATCTTGCAGATTAATTCAACAGTTTCCATTTTTACCCAAATGTGGGATTTAAAAATGTCAACTAAAAATACAAACACATCCATTTTCATTTAAATAGACTCGTAGATTATATTTATCTTTCGAACAAAGCTTTGAGTTACAACAAATTTGACTTTGGAGCAGCAAGTCTCTAAGACTTTGTTTACTTAAGCAGGTGCTTAAGTGCTTTGTTAGATGAGATTATTTACATTTAAAGTTAAGCAAATGCTTATAGGCTTAATAAGTGTGCATATATATTAGACATGCTTTGTACAGGCAACTGCATATCTAACTTGTTTAAAGATCAAGACTTATTTGCAAGCTGATGTGGTAAAAATGTTGTATTCAATGGTGAAAATTAAACACAAGAAGAATCAGAAATGACCAATTTAAAACTTTTAGTATGCAATGCTGTAATTATTAGGGCTGTTGATTACTTGCAGTTAACTCACGCGATTAACTCAAAAAAATTAATCACAATTTAAAAAGTTAGTTGTGATTAATCACAGTTTTAATTACACTGTTAAACAATAGAATGCCAATTGAAATTAATTAAATATTTGGATGTTTTGCTACATTTTCAAATATATTGATTTCAAAACAGAATACAAAGTGTACACTGCTCACTATATTATTATTTTTATTACAAATATTTGCACTGTAAAAATGATTAACAAAAGAAACAAGTATTTTTCAATTCACCTCATACAAGTGCTATAGTGCAATCTCTTGTGAAAGTGCAATTTACAAATGTAGAAATGTTTTGTCACATAACTGCACTCAAAAACAAAACAATGTGAAACTTTAGAGCCTACAAGTCTACTCCGTCCTACTTCTCATTCAGTCAATAGCAAAGACAAACAAGTTTGTTTACATTTATGGAAGATACTGCCCCCCATTTCTTATTTACAATGTCACCAGAAAGTGGAATCAAGCATTCGCATGGGACTTTTGTAGTCGGTATTGCAAGGTATCTACATGCCGGACATGCTAAACATTCATATGCTCCTTCATGCTTTGGCCACCATTTGAGAGGACATGCTTCCATGCTGATGATGCTTATTAAAAAAATAGTGTGTTAATTACATTTATGACTGAATGCCTTGGGGGAGAACTGTATGTCTCTGGCTCTATTTTACCTGCATTCTGCCATAGATTTCATCTTATAGTAGTCTTAGGATGATGATTCAGCACGTTGTTCATTTTAAGAACACTTTTGCTGCAGATTTGACAAAACGCAAAGAAGGTACCAATGTGAGATTTCCAAAGATAGCTACAGCACTCGACCCAAGGTTTAAGAATCTGAAGTGCCTTCCAAAATCTGAGAGGGATGAGGTGTGAAGCAGGTTTCTGAAATATTAAAAGAGCAATATTCCAATACAGAAACTATAGAAACCGAACCACCAAAAAATAAAATCAATCTTCTGCTGGTGGCATCTGACTCAGATGATGAAAACGAACATGCATCAGGCCACACTGCTTTGGATTGTTATCAAGCAGAACCCATCATCAGCATAGATGCAAGTCCCCTGGAATGGTGGTTGAAGCGTGAAGGGACATATGAATCTAGCGCATCTGGCATGTAAATATTTTGCAATGATGGCTACAACAGTGCCATGCTAACACCTGTTCTCACTTTCAGGTGACATTGTGAACAAGAAACAGGCAGCAATATCTCCTGCAAATGCAAACAAACTTGTAAGTCTGAGTGACTGGCTGGACAAGAAATAGGGCTAAGTGGACTTGGAGGCTCTAAAGTTTTACACTGTTTTATTTTTGAATGCAGTTTTTTAGTACATAATTCTATATTTATAACTACAACTGTCATGAGAAAGATTGCACTACAGTACTTGTATTAAGTGAATTGAAAAATACTATTTCTTTTGGTTTTTAGAGTGCAAATATTTGTAAGCATAAATAAATAGAGTGAGCACTGTACACTTTGTATTCTGTATAGTTATTGAAATCAATCCATTTGAAAAAGTGAAAAAAATCCAAAGATATTTAAATAAATTATATTCTATTATTGTTTAACAGTGTGATTAAGTGCAATTAATTTTTGTAATTGTGCAATTAATCACAATTAAGTTTTAATCGCTTGACAGCCCTAATAATTATATTGTTGATTAGTAATACTCGCTAGCATATATACATATCATATTCATAATATATATAATCCACACCATATATATACACACACACACACATATATTAGTATGCATTAAATGCAAATAACATTAAGCACAGATATTATAGTGGTTACATGGCCTAAATTGGTCTATGATTTTTATATAGCCCTACTCCTCACTTATCCCAAGTATCCCATAGCCCCTGTCATTCACTGAAGTGACTTTTGACATGAGCAAAGAGGGAAGCTGTCAAGATCAGGACAGATAAGTGCTCTACCACAGAAGTAGAAGGGGAGTTGTTCTCAATACAGACCCGTGAGTGTAAGATATATGATTGTTCTACCCTGGAACGAACCTGGGAAATGGCTTCATGCCATCTGGTACCTGAAATGCTCATGCTCAGAACAAAAAGATAGGAAGTACACCTGGGCACCAGAAAAACAAAGTAGAAAGATGATTGATTAAATCTGTTTTCAGATGACGTACACAGCACCTTTTACTTATGAATAGGTAGGGTATACATTGGAAGGGCATAAATAGCATGTACATAGCAAGTTTCAATTTCAGGGACTTTGATGAGAAAATATAATATCAATATATTAAAAGCCAAGAACTAAAGAAACCTGAAGGTGACAATACAGTTTGTTTCACAATTAGAGTTATACAGAATAACAAATCTAGAAAAGGTAGGCTATTGGAAAGGAGCATAAGATTAGTTTTAATTAATTCTCCTACACCTCAGTTCTCCTGATAATCAGTAACAACAACAAAATCAGGGAAACTCTTCAGCTACAAATCTCCTCAATCTAGTTTTGCATCCATCTGAAAATGATTACAGCAACAACTGTTTAATCAAGCCTGCCAGTCATCATCATTAGTTAAGTAAGACTTAAGCACATTCAGAGTATATAATGCTTCATACTATATGTATATTTCCCCCAAACTAATATTTCCAAGGTGTTGCTATTATTATTTCTTTGTGGCAGGTTTGCCTTTCAGAGATTGGTAGCAAATACCAGCTAGTTCATGAGTTTGTCAACATATTTTCTTCCCCAAATGCTATAAATCAGTGGAATCCACTAGTCAGTTTCCTCAAAAATAGCAGGTACCCTCTAAGCTAGATTTGGCCACTTAAGCACAACATTTAATAAGGGGCAGTGCAGAGGCACACTGCTACAAGAAGTATTCTTCCTCAGCAGTAGCTCCCTGAGTTCACAACATGCCTACTGCTGTGTCCTTTTGTGTGCTGCAGCCCTCTGTACCATGCCCCATCCTTGCCATTTGGGATGCTGCTTGACCCCAGGTTAGTAAGGCTGGGGCAGTCCTTGTGCAACTCTGAAGAGCACAGAAGCTGCAATTCTGCCTGAGCCCTACACAGCCTTTGCAAGGGTAGGAAACATTCCTTATATCCATTCTCCCTGTACAAATGTACCATCTTTTCTGTTAAAAAAAAAAAAAGAAGAAGAAAGGAAAAACTGGAAGAAAATATAATAGGTACTTACCAGCTGGAAGAGAGAAAAATGCAGCTGCTAATAAAATGGCTACTTTAGGGCTGCAGCTGCTTGGCTCTGCCAGATTTAAAGGTCAAGCCCTAGAAAGGCATGCTGGGAAAATATTTGTTTTAGAGGCCAAGCCTGCACTGGGGAGAGGAATAGGGACCAGGAAGTCACCAAAAAAGGTGATGTGTCTATCATACTTCTAAGTATTAGGGCTAGACAGAATCTGCCCTGTAATGAGGATGATTGCCAGAGAAAATATTAATAATTAAGGTACAGAGAGTTAGATTCAGCAGGAAGATTTAGGCACCTACCTCTCTTTAGAGCACTGAAGTCTTACATTTAGGTTGCCTAATGCTTTGGATACCTATGGACTTTAGACATCTGAAATTCCACTGATAAGAACTCATACAGCCTGTGAGAAAAACTAGATCTAAATTCCCCATCTGCCTCCTGCACACAGAGAGTCAAACACAGGTCTTCCAAGACAGTGCTCTCACCACTGGGCTTAGCATTCTGAGGCAAGTAGCTCTTAATCTGTCCTGTGGAATCTGTTCCCCTGTTCATTGGACCAGAGAGAGAGAGTGAAAATGATTAGAGGGGATTTGAACCTAATTCTCTCACAGAATGAGTGAGTTCGCTAACCAATAGGCTACTGGGTATAAGGGGAGAGTACCACTGTTTTCCTTAAAAGAGGGCTGTCCTGGCTTAAGTCCAGGAGATATGACTATGACACAGCCTTTAGTTACCCGCAGAAACATTATCTGTGAAAAGTTTGGTGCAAATGACTTGTGCAGAATCCCACAGGAACTCAGTGGAAAAGGCAGGGATAAAATCCATGTCTCCAGGATGGTATAGGCAAAAAGGGGAATATTTAGGTTTTTTTTGGCAACTTCCATCTTGGCATTTGCTAACTTGATTGTGTTTGATTTTTCAAGCTCATAAATTTTTTAATCCCTAATTTTGCGTTTTATAATTTTTTATGGTTTAGTTTATTGATGAAAGCAACCTTGACGAATGTTAAATGAAGCAGTTTGGGTTTTGGTATTTCTGTGAATAGTTGTTTAAAATTACTTCATTTCCATAACAGGGAGAGAGATTTTTATGAGTGAGTTCTTTGTCCCATGGCATTGGAACAGTTTTTATAACAGGGTACTGAAAGCCATTGAACCAAACTGTGAAGCCTGTATATGATGAAAACCATTTCAAGACAGGGTGCTGCCACACCCCCAGTACCCCTAGGTCCAGCACCCCACCTGTATCTATCTATGTACATAGTTAATAGCTATGATGCCAGAAGATGGTGTTCAAGAATACGTAGCATGATTCCTTGGTTTTGTAGGCCAATAAAAACTCTGTTGATGTTGTGAACTGTAAATGGCTTATTCTGTGCAGTAATTTACATCAGCTCATGACAGGCAGCAGTCTGTATCTGTGAAGATAGCAGTGTAACTGAAATGAAAATTTGCCCTTAGTTAATTAATTTTAGCCCCCCAAAATAGGTTTATTTAGTTTATTAACTGCAACAGAGTGGGAAGACTCAAGTAGCACACAAGAGGAACTTCAAAGGGTGCATGAACCTTGTGCTTTAATCTCCTTTTTTTCTTTTGTTTTATTTAAACCATAGCTGTTAGTTCCATCATTCTCAGGAAACAAATGTAGGTCCCCGTCAGGGTTCCCTTCCCACTCTGAACTTTAGGGTACAGACATGGGGACTCACATGAAGACCCCCTAAACTTATTTCTACCAGCTTAGGTTAGAAACTCCCCAAGGCACAAATTCTCTCTTCTACCTTGGATTAAGTAATGCTGCCACCACCAAGTGATTTAAACAAACATTTAGGGAGGTCCACTTGGAGCCCTACCTTCCCCAAATATCCCCCCAAGATCCTACACCTCCTTTTCTGGGCAGGCTTGAGAATAATCCTCCAAGCCCCTACACCCCCTTTGCCGGGGAGGCTTGGGAATGATATCCTCACCAATTGGTACAGGTGAACACAGACCCAAAGCCTTGGATCTTAAAACAGTGAAAAATCAATCAGGATCTTAAAAGAAGAATTTTAGTTAAAGAAAAGGTAAAAGAATCACCTCTGTAAAATCGGGATGGTAAGTACTTTACAGAATAACAAAAGACTCAAGAACACAGAAGATCTACCCTCTAGGCAAAGCTTAAAGTTACAAAACCAGGCATAAACCTCCCTCTTATACAAAGGAAAACACAAGCCAAAATAAAAGGAAGCTAATGCATTTCCTTGATAAATACTTACTAACTCTATAGGAGGTGGATTGCTTGCTTCCTTGATCTGTCTCTGGCAAGCACACAAAACAGACAGACAAAGCCTCCACCAGATTTGAAAGCATCTTGTCCCCGTATTGGTCCTTTTGGTCAGGTGCCAGCCAGGTTACTTGAGCTTCTTAACCCTTTACAGGTAAGAGGATATTGTGCCTCTGGCCAGGAGGGACCCCAGAGCACTGAATACAGAAAGGTGGTCACCCTTCCCTTTATATTCATGACAGCCCCAGTCCTATAATCAGACCCATGAAGACAGAAGAGTCCCTGTGAAAAATCCCAGTGAAGTCAATGGGCCTCTGAGTGAACACAAGGGGCTGCATATGTAGATCTGATTGGAGGATCAGGGCCATGGCTGGCTCCTGAAAATGGTTAAACCCTATGCCTCATTTCCCTTCCCCATTAACTTACTCCTTGTGTTTGTAAGTATTTTCTTTTTAACTAGTTCTCCCTGTATTTATTCTACTCTTTGATCTTAAATCCTGAACATTTGGATATTCTGTGCCCTTATATTTGAGGTGTTATGTAGCTTAAAAATGTATTGAAGTATATTCTTAACTTTATACATTGTAATTCTTTACCTGAAGTTCTATTTTAGCATTCAGCTAAGTAATTTATTTGAGTTGGGTTTGATATTTTATGTTATTTCATGGCTGGAACCAATTTATTATTATTATTTATATTGTAGCAGCAGCTAGATGGGCCATGGCCCCACTGTAATAGGTACTGTACAAACATATGTGAAAAGACTGTTCCTGCTCGAAAGAGCTTAGCGTCCAAGACCCTGTTCCTGCAACACATATGCAGGTGCTTTTACTTTAAGGTTGTGAATAGTTTCATTTGGACCAACTCACTGAAACTGTTCATGTGTATAAAGTTAAGTGTATAGTCTTGACTTGTGTAACTTGCTTTAGGAAGATAATCTTGCTATGGTTAAATTCTTGACCTTGACTAATTGACTTATTTAAGTTAGATTTAATTAAATATAAACACAATTTTCTTCTTCTGTTCTGTCTTCTGCCCAGCACAGAAGGCACCTAATCTCATCAAAGTATGAATTAGTGCAGGTATCAATTTTCTTCTTAAGAGGTCATATGACTTGATTCCTCACTTACTTCATACCTCTTCTGGTGGCAACAGCCATGTTCAAGAATACAGTAGCTTCTCAACTGGCTGCTCATGCCATAATCATCATGGACAAAAAAATTCTGCTTTTAAAGTTCTTTTTTTTATTTAAAGCACAATTTGGCAAAGTAATTTGAGTGCCCTTGGCATACGTTATTTAGATTTGTTTTCAAGAATTAAAATTCAATAACTTCTTTCAGATATAAAAATGCATCTTTGGTTACTTGACATCCCACCCCACAGCTGAAAAAGGAACTCCACAATTCTGGAGTGTCATTTTATGCATAACAAAATAACTGACCCACAGTTTAGTCATATGGCTGATTTAGCCAATGAGTAGCATTGTGTGACTATGAACAAAATGATCCTTTAAAAGGATCAGGTTTGGTGAGAGTCAGGGGAAAGATCAGAGGCAAATCTTCTCATAAAGAGCTAGTTTGTCTAAGCCACACCACTATGAGTAGTTGTCTCTGCAGCACTTTTTAATGATGTAGCTGAATTATTATCTTAAAGAATTGAAACAAACCCACCACTGAAATGCTTATTGGATAGTCTTGGTCCAATTCCATCCTAAATTAGATCACTGTTTAGACTGGAAGTTCTTTATGGCAGGGACCATTTTTCTATGTGTTTGTATGGTGCCCCTATGTACTGCTACAATGAAAATCAAATATTAATAATGAAAATGAGGGAAGAGGAGCTGCAACCTAAAAAGGCTGATTCTACTGCCTTTCACCCCTACTCACCCATATCAGGCATTTAATTCGTTCTAGTGCAGGGCTTACAGGACTTCTACCATAAAACCTGCAACTCATGTTCTCCTCAGCCTACCTGCTGAACTCAGCACATTCTGAGTCTGACCACCCTCCCGCCACAAGGGGACAGAGGGTGCAGAAAGGTAGGGACACTGGCCAAGAAGGACTACAAGGCCCAAGGCCCAATCACCAAAATTCCAGGTCTTTTACCTCTGGGAGCCATTCATTTTATCCATTTAACCCCACTGGAAACCAGGCACAAGTTGAAATGAATCAACAACCCAACCAAGTAACTCAGGTAGATACCAAGTGCATTCCAACTTAACCCATTGTAGCTTGTAGGCACTGCAAGGAAAGCAAGAAACTGGGAGCTAGTTAATTCTTGACAATCCCCACTCCTCCTCTTCTACCCCCAACAGACAATGGGTGCTAGAGATTCCAAGGGGAGGCAGTGTGGGGAGTGAACATCTCCTTCCCTCACTGCTGGGGCTGTTCCCTTTATGTTCCCCCATTCATTGAGGCACATGAATGGCATTTCTTATGGTCCTCAGAACAAAGTGGCAGCAGGAGCAACACATTACATACATGTGTACCCAGACAACACCTTGGAATTAGGCACTCAGATTTCATTGAATTTCAGTAGGCTATGGACACCTAACTGCCACAGACTCCTTTGAACGTCCTTTTTCATAATACTTCACAAATGTGGGGTATTGCATGATGTTCCCCTGGTATAGCAGCCTCAAAGTTCTCTTCCTACTAGTCCCTTGGGTGTGTAGTTTCAACCACTGGGACACCCACCAGGAGTCAATGAAGACAGAGCCAGATGGACATTTTTCAGCTGCATGTTTTTTCACTGGAAAATGCTGATTCATTGAAATGGAACAAGGGCCTGGTTTCAACGAATTTCCCATTTTGAGAAAAAAAATTAAAAGACATTGTCAACGTTGTGAAAACGTCCTGTTTCGACATTTGCAGCATGAAAAAGTCCCACATAGGGACTTTTCATTCTGAAATTTAAGTTAGTTTTTAGTTAAAAATATATATATGTATTTTAATGGTCAAAATCAAAACACAGTGATTTGACACAACCATTTCAACTGATTCAGTCCAAAAATGTATTTATTTAGGATTTTCTTTTTTTGCAAAAATTTGAGATTTCAATGTTTCGTCCCAATTTGGGACAAATATTCAAAATCTTGAACTGTTTGCTGCCCAGCTCTAATGATTTTTTCACAATATACACAGACATCTACAAATTTTAGATTGTATAGGAAATTCTATTTTAAAATTGGATGTCCAGATAACCTGCTCTCTCTGAGGAAATGTATGGTCATATTTGCATCTTGTACACCATAGGACTCCTGTAGTTGTGCAGTTCAAATATAATCAGCAGAAGGGAAGGTGCAACATTATTTTTATTTATGGGAAATATTTAGTAGAATATGAAAGTGCTATAAAAATTTTGTGTGCAAGTGACAGGTGGCAAGTGATAGAAAGGGTTTAATGTACAGGTTTGGGCTGGCTGGATTACTCACAAATACTGAAGCTATGAGGGAGTCAGTCGAAGTGAGGAACATTATTATCTTTATATCGGCACAGACCACATATTTATGCCACCTATTTTTCAGAAAAGCTAATATAGAAAGGTGCAAGATCAATGCAATTTATATCACATACTTCTGCAATTTCATTCGCATTTTTCAGCATCATCTATGTTATGCCCACTAAACTATCTCCCAACACCTTCTTTGACAAACTCCTGATCCATTTTCCTTCTGTAATTTCGTTCTCAGATGTGCACACTCAGTTTCTGAGAGTTAGTGAGGATGTCTGTTTAGATCACAGGATTTCCCTGCAGTCACAGCAGTTTCTTGGACAGTTGCGGGGAAGCATCAGCCCCTTCCCTTCCTCCCTGTTGCTCTTGCATGCGCTGCCTCTCTGCAGACACAAGTGGACACACAACGCTTAAGGAGAAAAGTGAGGAAGTGAGGAGGCTAGTGGCGAGGCGAGCAGCAGGCAGGAAGTCCTGACAGAAGAGCAAGGAGGAGAGTGACGAACCAGCAGCAGGATGAGGAGGTGGGCGGGGACCTGACTGCAAGTTGGGGGGTGGGTGAGGTGAGTGCCGGGCACATGGGCAGTGGGTGGAGCCTCCTTTTGGGGAGGCTAGCCCCTTACTCCACCCCTTCTGCCCACATCCCCCTCCCTCCCAGTAGCCAGAGCCCCAAGACTCCATGCACCTGAAGCCACAAACCCCCCTGCACAGAGAAGCCCCGAGGACCTCCCCCCTATGGCCAGAGGAGCCCTGCTCTGGCTGAGGCCCAAGACCCTGCCCACACACACTCACACCTGCCCGGAGGAGCCCCTGGCCAGCCGCAGCTGTGCCTCCCTTCCCCAGACCCAAGCCACCCAGATATGTTTTTCATTATTATTAGGACTTATATTGTGTCAAAGCATTTTTAAATTTACTTCAGAATTGTTACACAGACAACCACTGTTACCAAAAAAGCAAAAGAAACAATAACAAAAAAGACAAGAATGTGAAAAGCTCCTTATTTGTGTTTCCATTCTGTTATGTCCAGTAAAAAATAGAGATAACTGTGCGTGATTTTTATTACTGAGTCTGCAAAAAACAAACACAAAAAACCTTACATAAATAAATTACAGTGATGTATATTACTTTATTAACTTTAGGAAAAATACAAAATTTTAGGAGAAAGTGTCAGTGCGGCCACCAGCAAGAGTTGGTGGCCGCACTCTGAGGCCACCAAAAACATTGTTGCGAGAACCCCTGGTTTAGATGACCCTCATCACTACAGCATATGAGGGCCTTGAATGAGAAACATCTGTTTTACACCACCACAGAGCTACAAATCACTTGTTTCTCCTCTAGTTCAGCAACAAAATATGAAAACTTAGAAGTGTAAGAGAAAAAAACAAGAACATTTACTTGATAGCTTTACTAACCTCTAAAACTATTTCTTGTGGAAAAATTTTAGAACAACAATGATATAACCTCAGCAAATTGCTTTTGCACAGAGCTTTACAGATTTGTTTATCCCTGTGACAACATGTCCTTGTAGATAGCTCACTGGAAATTCCTGCCAAATGTGTAGCAGCAGTGTAAAAGCAAACAA
This sequence comes from Gopherus flavomarginatus, assembly GCF_025201925.1. NCBI lineage: Eukaryota > Metazoa > Chordata > Testudines > Testudinidae > Gopherus > Gopherus flavomarginatus. The sequence goes on from NC_066618.1 coordinate 228,604,011, forward strand.
AAGGTTAGGATGTATAAATAATGAGATTTAAAAAGAATACTGTGAATATTATGCCATTTTATAAAGTAATGGTATGCTCTGAGTAGCAGGTTTAGTTTACAGAGGAGACAAATGAGAAGGGACCTGGCAGCAGATCTAGGGAAGGTAAATCAGCCACTGCTCTTTACCCTCTTTTGCAATACAAGTATGAGCAACAGCCGGTGGAATTGAGTGGCAACAAATTTAAAGCAGTTCAACAACAACAGTACCTCATATAATTAACCTGTGCAGCTCACTGACAAAATATAATTGAACCAAGAGCTGAGTAGAATTGTATGTCAATAAATAAGATTATCCATAACCTGGGTAAAATTGTACAACAGGTAAAAATGCCCATGATTTGTTCTTCATATTATAGCATCAACAGCTTGTATTTAACAACTACATTATTTTTAAGATCACATGGCTGAAACACAGGAGAAGCCGGAGCCTGGAACTGACTACAGCATGTGCCTCGCTCTGCCCCTGAACTCAAAGGCTATATCTTCCAAAATGAAGGAGATGCCCTTTGGCCTTAGCACCCTACAAACTAGCACAACAAGGGGCTGCTCCACACACATGGGGGGCTTGGATACTCCCATAATGTGAATAATTGATCATAAGCTTTCCACTAACTGCCTGGGATTCAGAAGAAACAAGGGTTTTCAAGTGATTAAAAAAAATAATTGTGATTAAAAATTGAGAATAATTGCACTGTTAAACCATAATAGAATACTGTTTATATAAATATTTTTGGATGTTGTCCACATTTTCAAATATATTTAGCATAAGTGGCACGTAAATACCTTACAGTGCCAGCTACAAAAGTGCCATGTGAATGTCCGTTCTCACTTGCAGGTGAAATTGTAAATAAGAAATGGGCAGCATTATCTCCCATAAATGTAAACAAACTTGTTTCTTTTCGCAGTTGGCTGAACAAGAAGGAGAACTGAATGAACTTGTAGGCACTAAAGTTTTACATTGTTTTGCTTTTGAGTGCAGTTATGTAATAAAATAAATCTACATTTCTAAGTTGCACTTTCACAATAAAGAGATTGCACTATGGTACTTGTATGAGGTGAATTGAAAAATACTATTTGTTTATAATTACTGTACTGTAAACTTTGTATTCTGTGTTGTAATTGAAATTACTATATTTGAAAATGTAGAAAAATATCCAAAATATTTAATATTTAATACATTTCAATTGGTAGTCTATTGTTTAACAATGCAATTAAAACTGCGATTAATTTTTTAATCACGATTAATTTTAGATTAATCGCTTGAGTTAACTGTGATTAATCGATAGCTTTAGTAGAACTCTTTGTTGAAGCAAAGTTATTCTATAATTGCTGGTAATGCCCACAAGTTAAAATTCTCAGCTAAAAGCTTCATTAAAATGGAATTAACATTATAAATATATATCAAAGGCAAAGTGGAAGAAAACTTTGAAAAAGATCAGGGTAATTCTCTGTGTGTGCATTCTGGGGTGCTGCATCCACAATGGAAAGATACCATGCTTTTTAATATTTTCCATTTTTCCACATATATATGTGTAAGTCAATTTTAATAAAGCTTGTGTAGAAAGAAGGAATGTATTTATCTCTACATTTGCCAAATGTTAATGTGGTACATCTGTGTTAGAAAGCCCAACACATCAGGTCTGGTCTCAGTAACTGTTTCTTTATTAACTTACCAAATGGCCCCAAGGACCATACAAAATTCCTCACCCTGGAATACATGTGTAGGAACTGTCCTGAACCCCCAGGATACAACAGTCTGCAAGAGTCCAAACAATAGTTATAATTACTCAAGCATTCCAGGTGGTAATTACGAAGTCAAGGACTCTGACAACCATAGTTACTGCAGAAGCTTTGGTGGGGGTTAAAATATCATAATCCTACATATGCAGATAGCTCTGATATAGACTTCTCAATCGCCATCCATTGCAATTTGCCAGTTCTACAAAATACCACACACTTCTTGTAAACTGGGATATAGTGGGGCAGATTCTCAAACTGGGCTACAGCCTCTTTGCCCTATTTATGTGGCACAAAAGGGTCATAATCCAGCCTGAAATGCCATGCAAAAAATTCCCATTTTCAAAGAAAATTCCCTCCATGTGCATTTGTGCTGTAGTTGGACGCTGCATTTCTGCTCACTACTCCTTCCTTCATGGGGGATGGGACTGGGGAGGAAAGAGGTGGGCTGTGGGCAAAACGGGATATGGATAGGGGCTGGGAGGGGGCCCAGTACATCTGTGCTCAACTATGGCAAGCCTCAGCTACACGGGGTCCATTAAGGAGCCTAAGCCATTGGTTTAATTTACAGCTGACTGGAAATAGCTTTAAGCATCATTAAGACCAGACCGTAAATATGAGAGAGCCATAACTGCCACCTCCCACACCTCCAAAAGCAAAAGTTAATCCAGTGTGTTAAATAATCCAAAACTATTTTAATCAAGGTTTCCAAAAATATTTAAATGTTCTACTCTTCACAGAGAGCAAAAATAGTAGGTCAAAACTGGAGTTCCGAGGTCAAACTGTTTTTTTTTTTTTAATTATGGAGCTGGCAAAAACACGTGGAAACTTTCCCTCCCCCCCAAAAAAAAGAAACTCTACAATTTTAAAATGTTGCTATTAGGCCCCTGCCACCTTTGTCCAGTTATTCCCACACTTTAAAAAGAATACCCTCTGTCAGAGGATTATACACAAAACCACTCATTTAAAGTTGGCAAGGTTAGAGAGGGGATTTTTTTAAAAACAGCTTAAAAGGAAAACTACTTATAAGCCTTAATACTTCCAGTTCAGACTCCCTTTTTCAGTGTCTACAACATGACTTGTCAACCTCTAAAAATGATTAGAGCTAGAAGAATCAAAAGTCAGGATGTAAACATTTACTGACCTGCTGGGAGAGGTGGAAAATAATAAATCATTAGCAATAAGGCAAAAAAAAAGAAAAAAAGAAATTTAAGCTATCAAAGACCATAGAAAATGTCTGAACATATATATTAGAGAATGCTCACTGTACTACACCTTCACACTTCTGAGAAGGGACCGGGGTGATTAAAAATAGCTAGGGGAGAGAGCTGAATTTTATATTCAAATCAATAATTGAGGAATTGAGTTGTATGTAATTTAGCAGTTGAGGAGTACTTATTGTGTTCTCAAGGAGAAAGTGTTACCTCTAAACATTATCTGCCAAACCATCAGGCACACTTCCAGTGACAGGAGGACACAGAATCTGCTAGTTGTCTGGTATTGGCACCTGTACATATTTGTCTGTAAAAAAATGATTGGTTCCTTTGCTCATTTATTTACTTATTTTAATGATTTCAGGTTAAAACATTAGGGCAATTGCCAGAGAAGTTAATGGTTGAAACAGAAGACAGTAAAACCCTGCTGACCTGGAGACTCAAAAATGTAAAGCAACCCCCCATCTATTCTTAAATAATTGAAGGGATCTTCCTATGACATTATGACTCAATTTATTTTCCAATATTTTTTTCCATTTTCATAATTTTTTTACAGGACCCAAGCAGCATCAACAACAGAAAACATATGAACAATTTGGTATTCCTCCTTTATTGTCCTTAAGGAAGATTCATTTGGGTCTAGATTCACAAAGTGGACTAAGGTTCAGTGTTGCAATGCCTAACTTTTAGGAACCCTGCAACTTAGTGGAGTCCACAGCCCTGATTTATGCTCTTAGGTTCCCTAAACAATGAATGGGGAGAGTTAGGCACCTAGGAACAGGATCTACAAAAAGCCAGCATGCTGAGTGAGGAGATGCGTAAGCTAGCCAATAGGAAATGCCAAGGTGGGTCCTAATCCTACCCTCAAAGAGATTTAGAGCATAACTGTAAATCTGAGGTGCGTCCCTCCAATTTAGGATTAGGAATCTTAGATTCACAGTTATGCTCTTTCTCCTGGAGTTTGGTGCATAAGCTCTCTCTCTCACTCACACACATATACACACACGCACAAAAAGCATTTATCTAGGATCTGGGACACTTGGGTTCAATTCTGTCATCTGCCCAATGTGGGGAAGAGACTTGACCTTGGGTCTCACACTGCAGAGAAGTGCCCTAAGCACCAGGCTATAGAGTTATTCTTACCCTTGCTTCCTGGCCCTATGAATATTTAAGTATGTATACATAGAGAGAGTGGCTCAACAATATCCCATAGCCCAGTGGATAGAGCATTCATCTAGGAAAGGTAGGACTCAAGTCCCTGCTCTACAATAGGCAGAGAAGAGAATTGAAACTGGGTATCCAGGGACAAAATTAGAAAAGACAAGGCAAGAAACGAGATCAAAATAGCTAGGGACATAAAAAGAAACAAGAAAAAAATCTTCAAATACATTAGAAGCAAGAGGAAGACCAAGGACAGAGTAGGCCCGTTACTCAATGAGGGGAGGAAGACAATAACAGAAAGCTGCAGCGGCACAGGAGCCAGCAAACAGACCTGAGTTGCGGGGTTGGAAAATGAAGAAGGGGCACAGCAGGCGGTCGCTGAAGGTCAGAGGGCAAGGAAGAAGAGAAGAGCAGCTAGTCCTATAGGAAGAGGGGAAGAGTCAATGGAGATAACACCACCAAATATGAGCCCAAGGAGGATATGGGATGAGTTGCAGAGGATTGCAAGGGAGAATAGAAATCGAGATGACTTGCAGCCAGAGGGAGCAGAGGATAGACCAGAGAATCACACCATCACCAGGAAAAGGAAGTTCTATGTGATTGGGGACTCCTTACTGAGAAAAATAAACAGGCCTGTAACCAGAGCTGATCCGGAGAAGAGAAGGGTGTACTATCTGCCGGGTGCTAAGATACAGGATGTGAACCTCACGCTGAAGAGGATTCTATGGGAGCTGGAAAGAATCCATGGATTGTCCTTTGTGTGGGAACAAATGATACGGCTAGGTTCCCACTGGAACATATCAAGGGAGACTATGCCAGGCTGGGGAAGACGCTTAAGGAAATTGAGGCTCAGGTGATTTTCAGTGGGATTCTGCCTGTTTCTAGGGAAGGGCAACAAAGGTGTGACAAGATTATGATGATCAACAGATGGCTCAGGTGGTAGTGCTATAAGGAGGGCTTTGGGATGTATGTACACTGGGAGGCATTTATGGACAGAGGACTGTTCTCTCGGGATGGACTTCAACTGAGTACGAAGGGAAATAGACTTCTAGGATGGAGGCTGGCACAACTTTCTGTAATTCCATTAATCTCTTCCCATAACTGGTAATTTAGGAAATATGCACTTGAATAGAAGTTGTATTCCTCATAAATCATGATCTTTCACTCATATTACAATGTGTTCACATACTGTACTGTGCTTATAGCATGGTCATAACCACTCCAAGATATTTCAGAGTGCTTTTGATATTACTGCACAGTGAGGGCAAAAGGAGGTAAGTTACATAGGAGACAGATCATTTATACACAGTTTCATAACCATTTTGCTGGCAAAGTGTAACATATGGGCTGGGGGTTAATGGACTTGTTAGACATTTGTAAATCTGATTGAGTATAAATGCTTAGCTTCAAATCATTCCTGCTGTGGAAGGGTCATAATTTTTTTTAAAAAACACAAATGGGATCAATGTTCAAGAAGCTGTCTCCTTATGTTTGGAATAATATACATTAAGACAGATATGTATTACATTGTAAAATTTTGACTTAGTGTATGTGATTAAATCTTGCCTTGGTCAATTGGCTACTAAACCATAAAAGACTCAGGATGTATCCAGTCTATGAATAAACTAACTGTTTCTGTTATCATAGAATCATAGAAATGTAGAACAGGAGGGTAACTCAAGAGATCATCTAGTCCATTTCTGTTCCCCACACACTGAAGGCATGATTAAGTATACCTAGATCATCCCTGACAGGTTAAGAACAGTTTAGACAAACACCTCTAATGACAATGATTCCACAACCTCCACCAGAAGCCTATTCTAGTGCTTAACTATTCTTATAATTAGAAAGATTTTCCTAATATACAACCTAAACCTCCCTTACTGCAAACTAAGGCCTGGTCTACACTGGGGGGGTGGGATTGATCTAAGTTACGCAACTTCTGCTACGTGAATAATGTAGCTGAAGTCAACGTATTTTAGACCTACTCACCACGGTGTCTTCACTGCAGTGAGTCAACTGCTGCCACTTCCCCGTCGACTCTGCCTGCACCTCTCACAGCATTGGAGTATAGGAGTCGACCGGAGAGCGCTCGGGGGTCGATTTATTGAGTCTAGACTAGATGTGATAAATCATCCCCTGCTAGATCAATCCAGCGGGTAGTGTAGAGATACCCTAAGCCAATTAATTCTTGTTCTAACCTGAGTGGACCTGGAGAACAGTTGATCACTGTCCTCTTCATAACAACCTTATATATATTTGAAGACTTATAGCCCACTGCTGTCTTCTCTTCTCCAGACCAAAAATGCCACAGTTCATTCATCCTTTCCTCATGTATCAAGTCTCCTAAACCTTTTATCATTTTTGTTCTCTCCTCTAGACTCTCTGCAGTTTGTCCACATCTTTCTTAAGGTGAGGTGTCCAAACCGAAAAATATTACTCCAGCTGAGGCCTCACCAGTGCCAAGTAGAGCAGAACTATTACCTCCTGTGCTTTACATACGATACTCCTGTTAATATATCCCAGAATGACATTTTATTTTTTTGCAAGAGCATCACATAGTTGACTTATGATCAATTTGTGATCCACTGTAACCCCTAGATCCTTTGCTGCAGTATTGCTGCTTAGCCATTTAATCCCTATTTTGTATTTGTGCATTTGATTTTCCTTCCTACATGCTGTACTTTGCGCTTGTCTTTAATTAATGTTACTTCACTGATTTCAGATCAATTCTCCCATTTATCAAGACCTTTTTGAATTATAATCCTGTCCTCCAAAGTGCTTGGAACCCATCTCATCTTGGTATAATCCACAAATTGTGTAAATCTATTCTCCATTTGATCATCCAAGTGACTAATGAAAATATTGAACAATATCAGACCCAATACTGACCTCTCTGGGTTCTCACTTGATACATCCTCCCAATTTGACAGCAAACCAGGTAACTACTCTTTGAGAATGATCTTTCAAGCAGTTATACACTGACTTTATAGTAATTTAATCTAGACAGTATTTCCCTGGTATGCTTATAAAAATGTTATGGTTCAAAAGCCTTACCAAAATCAAGATACTGTATCGCTCCTATCCACTGTTATTAAATTGTGCTACAGAACATACCCATTTTGCCCATTAACAGGCATTACAATATAATCCTATACTTCATTTATACTCACATTCTAAGATGATATGATGCATTTAGGAGTGATCAATCCCTAAAAAATGAGAATGGGGATAATCCTCTCTCTAATGGTACCTTGATGGTGGATAGACATACCTAATCTAAAGTTATAATCAATTATAATAACGCCCCTTAATTAACATTAAATAACCTTTTTACCATAATCAAATGTTAATATTAAATAGCTAATTAGGAGGTAGAAAATATCAGATTAATTACCATCTGCTTAAATACCATATGAATAACTATCACTATAGATAGTATTTTCCAAAACATTAACAATTTATCTAAAACACTTGTAAAAAACAGTTAGGACCAAAACATGTTTACAACATGACCTGGGGCTATGTCCTTACTTCTCCCTCTAACTTGTCTTTGAGTCATCTTCACTATATTTTACCAGGCCTGCTTGACTATGGTCAAACCTATTTTTTGGTAATAGAATTTGTAACATAATTAACCATCATTTCTATAGGCTACACTAGACAGATGCGAAGTAGAAGGATGAAGGCCAAGGGAAATAAGATGAGGTGGATAGTGTGTAGCTATGACTGAGTCTAGGGAGTGTGACGGGGAATGCACCACTGCAGGAAGAACAGATGATGTTAGTCAATATGCAAAGTTCTGTGGAGTGAAAATAAAAGGTCCTAATGATGTCACTCGCTGCTGGTTTTAAGCCTGATGCTCTCTTCCACCTCCTATTGGAACTGCTGCTGCTACCTGACATTGTTTCAAACAGCAGTATGTGAAAAATCGCTACAAAAAGCTTCTAGCATGTAGTAGCACTGTCTACATGGTCAGCAGTGCACAGCAGCCTAGAGTACTGTAGATTTAGACCCTGGCTTGCTATGCACTGACTGTTTAGACAAGCCTGAAGAACCACGTGTCCCTCTGGAGAAAGTCCCATGTGGGAGGATGGTGGTTTGAACTAAGTCAGGAAATTAGCTGAAGTACATATTAGATGGGTCTCTAATTTCAGTGAGCCAGAAGAGTGTTTAGACAAGATTCTCACTGAACACAATAAAGCCTGAGGGATTTAGCTCATTTTGTTATATCTAGGTTTTTATATGGTCCTTATCACTGTAGCATCTGAGTATCTTGTCGTGCAAGATTTCCATTAGTTTAAAAACTTAAGCCTTTTAGTTGGTTCAGTGAGCCTTCCAAAATTCCAGTAGTGCATTTTGACGTGTTTCTTCTGATAGTGGCTTAATATTTCAATTTACATGACACATGGAGCAAAGGGCAAAACAAAACACTTCTTATACAAAGGCCAAAAAAAAAATAGGAGGGCAATCTACTGGCTGGCTTGACCCAAGTGATACCTTTTCCTATTAATTAACAAAAGTTTCTTTCCCATGGTCAAAGATAGAACAGATAGAATTCTGCTTTTTTTGGTGCTAATGGTGTCAAGTGTAGTGCATGACCAAATAAAACTTTAAACATAAGAGCACAAAAGGTTATGCATTAGGGTTGGTGATATCTAAGCTCCTACCACATTTTTCTGACTCTTCATCCCAGCTAGGCCTCTTCCAAAACAAAACAACACAATTAATGGATGAATTGAACAAAGTTTCAGATGCAGCTATAGTTTCCCCCCTCTACACCCAGTTTGTTGGTAATTCTCTCCATTCTAGTACTTTCTTTTGCCTCCTTCTCTCACACATGACCAAATATTCATGCTGCTTTCTATGGTTAGAGCAACAGCACGTGATCTCATTCTTTCTAATCTCTGTCAAGTAGTTTCTTTGATGGTTAGTCATTTAAAAAACACAGTGCACAAACATCAGAAAACTCAGAACAAGGAAGTTTTATATATAGGACACAAACATTGTGATTTACTTTTCCAGAGAAAGCATTGCTCTCCCAAGATCACCATTCCCTTGTCATCTTTACTGTATTCTCTTCTTCCTCTCTGCACATCCTATCCTGTTTTCGTTGTGTTACCTGTCTAAATGAGAAAGCAAATTCTTTGGGGCAAGAACCTTGTTTTATGTCTATAAGTTCCCATAAATACTAACAACACACAAACAAAACACAACAACAAAATATTTATGTCTGACAAATTATTCCAAGTTAACATCATAACCTAGACACCAGTTTTCCTCACAATGCACACTTTTAAAATTCTACATTGTGTTCAGATGCAAATTGAGTAGCAAGTAGTATCCATCCCCCTTGCTTTGCTGTAAGGGGGGCTGCACTCAAGAGCAATCCTTACACACTGGGAAGCACAGGAACTAGTAAACAGTAGTTACTAAAGTAGGACATTTCTAAATCTGCAGGTCTGGATAACTTGCATCCAAAAGATTTAAAAGAACTAGCCAAAAAGCTTTTTGGACCCTTAATGCTGATTTTTCAATAACTCTTGGAGCACTGGGGAAGTTCCACAAGATTGGAAAGAAGCTAATATGTCAATATTTTTTATAAAGGGTGGGCGGGGGGGGGCAGTTAAATGAGATGACGTAGGTGACAATAGACCTCTCGGTCATACATCAATTATGGGCAAAATAATGGAATGGCTCATATGGGACTTGATTAAAAAATAAAGGCGGAAAACCTCATTAATTCCAATCAATATGGGCTTATGGAAAATAGATCCTGTCAAACTAACTTGATATTATTTTTGCTGAGATGACAAGTTTGGTTGAAAAAAGTAATAGTGTTGATATAATAGTTAGCCAATTTTTAATCCATTGAATGTGGGCCATATTTTTTAATCAAAATGTTGTGTGGTACCAAGTCAAGTGGCTTGCAGAAACCTAAGACTGACAGGCTTCAAAATGTACCTGTAAATTCACTGAGAGGGAGTGTTTTTAATGGGGTCTTGTAGAGGTTGGTTCTCGGCCCTTTGCAATTTAAAATTTTTATCAGTGATGCAAAAGAAAATCAAAATCACTGATACAGTTTGCAAATACAAAAAATTGGCAGAGTGGTAAATAAGAAGAGGAAATGTTGCTATGCATAGCAATCTGGATCTCTTAGTAGGGTGGGTGCAAGCAAACTATGTGTGTTTTCATATAGACAAAAATGAAGTTTATATCTAGGAATAAAAAATGTAGCCCATACCTAGAGGATGGGGAACTCTATCCTGGGAAAAAGTGACTGAAAAAACACGTAGGTGACAGTGGATAATCAGTTGAATATGAGCTCCAACTGTTGCAATGTGGTCAAAAGGACTAACATGATCCTTGGATGTATGAACAGAGAAATCTCAAGTCAGAGTACAGAGGGTATATTCACAGCTGCCAACTTTCACATGGTAAATAAGCACCCTGACTTTCACAGTAAGCCAAAAATTAAGCTATTCCCATTTCAAAACAAGACTGAAACAAGTCAATCCCTAAGAACCCCAATACTCTATATGACCAGATCCTCCCCAGCATGCAGTGTGGGACTGTGGTGGGCTTGCTGTGCACCCCTGACACCCTTACCCCAGCTTGCCCCTCTTTGCCCCAGCTTCCTGGGAGTTGAGAAAAAAAAAAGAAGCAACAAGCTACAAGTGAAAAACTAGTCAACAAGCAACTCACAAGCCAATTAAACCAAAAACAAGGCCAATTTTTTTCCACGGGTTTGCCATGTCTGGTTATACTACCTCTTTTTTTGGCACTCATGCAACTGCTACTGGAATGCCATGTCCAGTTCTGATGTCCACAATTCAAGGAGGATGTTGATAAATGGGAGAAGATTCAGAGAAGAGCCATGAACGTTATTAAAAGATTGGAAAACATGCCTTATACAGAGAGACTGCAGGTGCTCAACTTAGTTTAAAGAGAAGGTTAAGGAGTGCCTTGGTCACAGTCTATAAATACCTGCATGGGGAACAGAAATTTGATCTAGAAGACAAAGCTATGGGATGACCCAATGGTTGGAAGTTGAAGCTAGGCAAATTCAGATGGAAATAAGGAGGGAAATTTTAAGTGAAACTAATTAGCCATTGAAACAATTTATGAAGGGTTGTGATGGATTCTCTACACCTGGCAATTGTTAAATCAATATTGGATGTTTTCTAGAAGATATGCTCTAGTTTGATCAGGAATTAAGGGAAGTGCCAGGGTCTGTGTCAGACAGACGTTCAGACTAATTGATCCCAGTGGTTCCTTTTGGATTTAGAATCTGTTACTCTAGATCTCCTAAAGTAGTTAATAGACAGCAAGTGCTTAATCAGTGTTTGAATCAAAAGCATCCATGCTTTTAAGATTAATTAGGTCAAAATCTTGATGAAAGATATTTGTGGCCACTTCAAGCCCCTATACCATAAATCTCAGCCAGTAAGTTGATATAAAAAGGGCTCTATTAAAAAGATACGTAAATGATCTATAATTTTATGCCCTCATAAAATAAACCATGATACTTATGTAGAAGACAGCATCTGTGTTTCTTTATTGTCTATATGAGACAAAAAGCAGATTTCTTATCCATAGATATTGCTAGTGTGTTGAATCTGCTGAACGCTCATAGATGAGTAGAGAGGGGGAAGTGAAGGTTTTATGACAGTAGGGGCAGTTGATTGGCCATGACTGGATCCATGAGGCAGGATGACCAGGGAACCCAGAAGTAATATGGTGTTCACAGGCAGCTGAGCTATGAGATCTGGTGACGAGGATCTGGAACAGCTGCTACAGCACTGACTGTTTAGTTTGACACCAAGCCAAGCATTTGGGGGGAAGCCTGCTTGTGGGAACAGTACAGAGGCTGTTGCATGTGCACAAAACAATGCAGAGTGGCCCCTCAAGGAGATGTACTGCACAACTGAACCCTGGTCAAGGAACCTGCAAGATTCCTAAATACTTTCAGTGAGGAATGGACTGAAAGGGGCATCTCAAGTACTAAGCCTAAGGAGCCCTAACCTTTTGGATGGTCTCCTCAAGGCCAAGCTAGACACTTTGTGACAGGATCACTCATCTCTTGAGAGCCTCCTATTGGCAGGGTGTGGTGCTGCAATCCTTTTCCCTAGAATCCCCATAGGTTTTGACCTTGTTAGGCAGGCCTTCATTGGCTCAGCATTCCAGCCAAGTCACACAGACGAACCCTGCCCAGGGTAGCAAAGAGTTCAACAAAACTATCTGCCCTCACAAGAATCTTCAGCCCTGTCTCTGGGCCCTTTAAGTATAGTCCCTTTTCTTGGGGCTTTTTAAACTAGCCATGTCCTCTTTCTGATGCTTAGATCACTCCAGTCCTGGCTGATGGGGAGAAACCTGGACCCAGGTCCAAATGAAGCGACCCTATAAATAGCAGCCACATGCAGCTTCCTTCTCTTGGTTGCTGCTGCATTCCCTGGGACTCTTTCCATCTGGCCTCTTTACCAATGTCCATTACCTTAGGTCTACAGCTCTAGGGTCTTCTCACTCCCAGGTGTAACTAATGCAGCCCATCAGTCCCCTTCACCAGAGCAGAGCACAGTTTCTTGCCCCTGCCAGGAACTGAGCAGCTCAGCCCCTGCAGCTCCTTTTATCTGAGCCTGCCAGGCTCTGATTGACTCCTTCTATGCAGCCTCTCTAGGCAGGCCTTTGTGGCTCATTTCCTGGGGCAGGATGTGGTAGGACCATGGGGTTTCCAGCAGGAGACCTCAAAGGGCCAGGTACTCCCCATCACACACCTCTATTATTATTTGTAATGTTAGGTTACTAAGCCTAGTGTATTTACAAGCATTACTCCCAGCCCTCATAAACAATCTTTTCATTTTAGTCATTTGTCTGAGTGCATAGTGGGAACTACCATGAACATGAACCTTTTGGGCCTAGAAGCTGGAACACTTTTAATGCTTGCCTCCGAGTCTTGGGATACTTGGCACACTATCAAGTACCGAAAGGGTTGGTGTTTCGCAGCACTCCACAGACCCATGAATAACAGAGGTAATTAAAATATCTTTAGAAGAGCCCCAAGAAAAAATATGAGTGGGACAAATATCCCTCCCCCCACCAAACCCCCACACACTTCTTTCCCACTTCTCTATGTTCCTTTCTTCTCTTTCCATCCAGCAGCACCTCCTATGCATACATCAGTTGATACACAAACCACAGCTAGTCATATCTGTCCCTGGGATGAGGTAAGTAAGCAGAAGGCAGGTTGCCAGTTGTATCCTTCTTGGATTCCTCCAAGGAAAAGGAGAGTTTCAGCCTCATATGATTCTTCTCAGTCCCAGTAAAGAGAGTGGGGATTCTTTTCTCCCTCTTCAGAGGGAGAAGCAGTGGGGAAGAGGAATCAGAAGAAGGAGAATGTCCCTGCCCCCAGGAGGAGATTGCAGAGTTAGTCCTTCTCTCCACTCCTCCTTTCAGAGACCAGGGAGAAGAGAGGCCCAAAGGTGGTTCTTATCTCTCCCATCCAGAATGAAAATGGCTATACACAATCATAATGATTTAATAAATGTGTACTAGGTGCAATACAGGCAAATGTGAATACCGAGTTCCTGTCCAGTGAGCTTACAAAGCTAATATGAGAGCATTAGCTAATATAATGTTAATAATGTTAATGTGATGGTCCCCTCTGACAGTGAATACAAGTTAGCTGATCTGACAGTAAGTATGACAGACTGTTTAACTATTCAGACAATATTATTTGGTTTGTTGGTACTGAACAAACACGTCAAAGTCAGTTATAGTGTAGGATAAAGAGAGATCGTGATATGGTTGACTTTCAGGCAGTTTGTAATCCTTTAACAAGCCTTTTTCTGTCATATATGGCATATTTATTTTTGTTCTTCAAAGTGTTACTTGTTGGCTAGAGATTCCACATGGATTACAAAGTTAAAGAAATGTTTATTGCTGCATCAAAGAACAATTTCTAAGTAGCACTGCTGAATGAACAGAAGAAAATCCTTTGAAATAAGGCATTTGCCATGGCTGAAGAATTGGGTTTTTAAATAAACTTAAACTAACTGATTAGTTTGAGGTGTTTCCAATTTTTAATTTAACAAAATGATTGGCTCTACCTATTATATGGGATTCTCTAGTGTCATCCCAAAAGTTTTAGGTATTCTAGAACTCAGTGTTTCCCCTCTCCATTCCCCATCCCCAAATAAAATAATGCTATATTAAGGTGCACTTGGGCAGGAGAAAAGTACTTATCTGCCCCATAGAAATCTGAGCCATCAATGAAGAGGAGTATTCATAGATTTGCAAGCGACTAAACACTAAAGAGGGCAAATAATCTAATCTTAGGGTATGAACCCTAAGGGTATCTTAGAGATATTCATTGGTCTTGATATTCAAATGAGAGTCAGGCATCTGAATCGAAAGAGTTATAAACTTCCTTCCTCTTATTCCTTGCCTTAGGCCTGGACTGCACTCAAAGTTAGGTTGATGTAAGCCATCTTGCATCAACCTAGTTGTGCGTGTGTCCATGCTTAAATTTATCTCACAGTGTTGTAAGAACCTTATTATGCCAACATAGTAACATCACCTCCCTGAGTGGAGTTGGGCTATGTTCAATGTACAGAAGTTGAAGCAGTGTGAGTGTACACTGCGTTGCCTATGTCAACCCTAACTGTCCTCCAGCAGCTGTCCCACAAGGCCCAAGACTGACCATGCTGCTCACAACTGTGATCTCCATGTAAACCAGAAGGCCCACCTCTCCTTAAAGCCCAGTGAATTTTTGAAATGCCTTTTCTTGATTGTCCAGCTGGTGAGCACACCTAGCAGCTCTCCTTTGTTTTGTGAAACCCTAACCCTGACCATGCCACCTACACACTCCAGACTTTCTCCGGCTTGGGGTAGACAGGAGATATTGGGTCTCTTTGGCCCATAGGGAGAAGAGGCTGTGCAACACAGCTATGGACAGCTGTAGAAACATCAACATATACAAGCAGATAGCATCGATGGGCGGGGGGTGGGGGAGATGCAGGAGAAGGGATATGACAGGGACCAGCAACAGTGCTGCATAAAAATTAAGGTGCTGTGGCAGGCATACCAGAAGGCCAGGGAGTCCAACAATTGATTCGGCGCTGAGCGGCAGACCTGCTCTTGTACAAAAAGCTACAAGCCAAACTCAGCGGAGACACCATTGCCACCACCTCGCAGACCACTGTTGATACCTCTGAGGAGCCTGAGCCATAGGCCTCTGGCTTGAACAGAGAGGATGGGGAGAATGGGGGATATGTGACTGGGGGAGAGGTCCAGCTATGCCTGTTTGAGACTCCACTGCAGTCCATTCAGACCTGGCAGTCAAGCACGGATGAGCCCAGTGCAGGGGAAGGATCCTTGGGTCAGTGTATACATTTCCTGTTAGCATGGTGGCACCCCTAACTTTACTGGACACAGCAGTGGACTTTTTATTAATTTACTCATACTAGAAGAAGTGGCTGTACAACAAAGAGGTAGAGTTGTTATGTGCTTTTCATTGCCCGATAGAATTAGGTAGCAGGGTGGGGGCATGCGGAGCAGTTTGTTTATGAACACAGGGATGTTCCTTGAATCCTCATGAGAGATCCTGATGAAGCTTTCATGGAGGCACGCTGCAGTCCTCTCCCAAAGGTTTTAAGGATGGTAGCCTTATTTCTTCTCTGCAGTAGGAAACTTTCCCACACCAGTCAATGATAACTTCAGCTGGCACCATTGCAGTACACAGGCAAGCAGCATATGGGCTCAGCACATCCGTGATCTTTCTGCCTTTATTACACTCAGGAGTAAGATATCAGCTAAAATCATGACTGTCTGCAGCAAATAGGTACCAGTCGTCAGTGCCATTGCCATATACTTATCATTTCAAGCAATCCTCTGACCCCAGGTAGGCTATGTTCACCATGGCTAGTGCTGTGAGCGGTACCATGCACAAGCACTCCCAAACAGAAGTGTAAATGAGCATGTATTGTTTAAAACTTTAGGGGAGCAAGGGAAGGGAGTTCTGACTCTTAAGTTCTGTTTTCCATTGTGACTCTACTGACTATACTCTACCAAAAATCATATTCAACTGTCATTCTGCACCTGCTGAGCTGGCAGTTGAATCTTTCCTTGGTGCTGTTGAGGTGGCTGGTGTACAGCTTCATGAGCCAGGGGAGCAAGGAGTGGGTTGGGTCCCCCAGGATCGCTACTGGCATTTCAACATTCCCAATGGTAATCCTCTAGTCAGGAAAGAAAGTCCTAGCTTCTAACTTTCTGAACAGTCCTGTGACCTTAAAGATGTGTGTGTCATGCACCTACCCTTCCCAGCCTACACTGATGTAGGTGAAGCATCTTCAGTGATCCACCAGTGCTTGCATAACCTTAGAAAAGTCACCCTTTCTGTTGATTTCTGTGCCAAGGTGGGCTAGTGAAAAAATAAGGCTATGCGTACTATCTGTTGCTCCACCCACTATATGCTGCAAGTTGCCAAGAGGCACTGTCCTGTGTAACTGGAGGCAATTAATGGCTCTGCACACTTGCATTACAGCAGCCTCTGCACTGGATTTTCCAACTTTCCAAAATTATTTCCCACTGAGTGGTGACAATCCAACATTGCAAGTTTCCACAGTGCAATTGCCACTCACTTCTCCGCTGCCTGTGCAGCTCTAATTTGGGTGTCCGTGTGCTGGATGGCTGGGGAGAGCTGAGCACACAGAGCCAGGAATATACAAAAGTTCTTCAGTCACTACTCATCATCTCAAGCCTGCATTACAATGTAATCTCACCAGTCAGTGCTCGTTTCTCAGTCCCAGAAGTGGCACTCCGCCATCTGCAGCTGCTCTGTGCACACACCGCCAACCTTGTATTGGTTCTTGCTGTGTCCCACAGCCATCTGTCCTCCAAGATATTATCATGTTCCCCTCTGATTCAGTTCTTCGTGTAGTTCTGCAAATACCAGAAGATCGTGCATCAGAGATGACGGACAGTGAGAAGGGCTGTGTGAGTTTGTGGGATTTTTAAAAAAGGTGTGAAAATTATGGGATAGAGATATAGATAATATTATGGGATGGAAACACTTGCACAGCTGGAAGTTGACCCTTGCTCCCAGTCTCCCCTGTGTAACTCATTTCTGCCCTACCATGCATTGCCAAAACTTCAAGAGACAGTGCGTTGGAAGGTGTTGGGTTGCACAGTGGGATAACTGCAAGTGGTGCACCACACTGTGCATCACTACAAGCAATCCTGGGTGAGTACATGCACCATCAACAGAAGGTGCCAAGTGTGCATGCACACAAGCAATATACTATCTGCAGTGGCTTTATGCTGATGTAATTTTGCCTCAGCCAAAGTTGGTAGTGTAGACATGGCCTTATATCCCTGGACTTACCTCCACGGAGACAATGAGTTTGCCCTCTACAGGCTGTGAAGGCTTGCAAGCCACCCACATAACATCAGGCAGCAGCTGCCTTCCTTCACTGATTTTCAGGGGATGGCAGATGGCCATTCTACCCATCAGCTGTTTTCAGGAACCACCAAATCTGTTTATCTACATTTTTATACCACATTCATGTTAGCATTTATTTTATGTGTTTTCTGCCTGCGGTGAACCCAAAATCCTGAGAAGATTCTTCTTTGCAAGCTGCCCATACTGCAACAGGAACAAGAGATCTTCCTGTTATTTTTCCACTGCTTTAGCAAGTTATCAAGAGCCAAATATTTTTCAGTTATTTGGATAATCTTAGCTCCCTCAGATAGTCTTATGTAAGGGCCTTTCGGGAATGATATTTTCTCAGAATTCATATCACTACTAGATATTCTGTCATACTCTAGATGCCAAAATATATTCAGAATAGGACATTCATGAAATCTAAAGGTTTGAAATGCCTGTGAGTAAGGCTGCAATTTAGTCACGGAAGTCACGGAATCTGTGACTTCCAAAGACCTCTGTGACTTAAGCCAGTGCCAGCTGAAAGCTGCAAGGTCCCCTGCCATCTGCAGAGACAGTCCACAGCTACCCAGGGTCCTCATTTTGTCACAGATATTTTTAGTAAAAGTCAGGGGCAGGTCATGGTGTCACAATCCTGTGGACCCCTCCCTCAGGGGGTCCACTGAGGAGTCAGATCAGCATTTTATGTTGCTAACACTGTTGCAAGCATCGCAAAGCATTTTGGGAAGGGTTAAAGGGTTAAAAGTGTGAGTGTGGAGTAGAAGATTCCTTTGCAAGTTGCAAGAGGCCAAAAGGGGAGGAAGAGAGAGGAGCACGGGGGACAGAGGTCCCTGAATGAAACGCCCCCAAATACCCCAGGACTTAATACCCTCCTGGGAGGTGAAGCAAGTCAGAGATCAACAATGGACCCTGGACGGCCTGTGCACAAGACAGAACTCTCGTCCACCCTTCCCCCTCTTCTTCTTACGTTACACTCAGGCTTGGCCAGCATCGTATTCTGTGTGTATGAGTATGAAAGTGGGTTAAAGCACTGGTACTAATGCTTTTTCCTTCCCCTGACTGATGTGGGGAGCACCCCGCATGCACCGCTATTATTTTATTAATAAAGCTTTAAAACTTGAACCTATGGTGTGCTCCTTCATATCCTCCCCTAATGATCCTGCGGCCTCAGCCTGAGCACCTGATGCCTCAGACAGATTGGTAACAGAAATCTGTCACAATGGGCTTCCATGAATTTTTCATTATTGCCGTGACCTGTTCATGACTTTTACTAAAAATATCTGTGACAAAATCTCCATGCGAATGTGGGCTTCTTCCCTAAAGTGCACACTTGAGGGTTTTGTTTTTTAAGAGTATTATTAGTCTCAATTAATATCCATACCTATTATAAACCACTAAAAATCCACCATACAAAGAAGAGTAGGAGGGTTATTCTAAAATGTACTACAAGATTCTGCCATTAGAGTAACCCTGCCTAAAGCCACATTAAATGCATTTGACTATCTGGGAAGTTAACTCAAGGTTACATAGCCATGGAAGTAAAACTTTTCACAGCTTCTGAACTTTGCATTTGGCTGTTGCTGAGCTTTCCAGATAAACATGTCTGCAAAATAAGTTCTGTGTTTAACTTACATACATGCATTATAGAGGCCCTATTAATCCTCTGGCCCCTCTTTGCTGCCCTAGCCGTAAAACTAGAGGATACCACCACCAGTGAATATACCTGCTGTGGGGCAATTCTCATGGTAATATCTCTATGTGACCTCCTCTCATATCCCTCAGCACTTGAAACATGGCAAAGAAGAAGCAGCAGTGGTGGGAATTGACTCTTCTTAGCTGTCAGAATGTCTCATTAAGGCAGCTGAGCTTAATTTAGAAGAACCCTGAGAGCAGAGCAAGCGCCTAGCCAGTTATGTGACTTGGCATTTTTAAATTTATATATATATATATATATATATATATATATATATATATATATATATATATATATATATATTATACATATAAAAGCACAGGAAATAAAGGGCCAGATTCACAAAACTTGCAGAGGAAGACATGGTGCTGCTCCTCCTTACACCCAATATTTCAGTGGGGAGGTCACTCTGGATCAGGACCTTGAACACAGCTCTCCTACATCGCAGGCAAGCTCCCTAACTCCCAGGCTAGTGAGTAATCTGAGGCGTGGAGACCCCTCAATCTCTCCTTTTGAAACTGTTTCACTCCATATGAAATATCTGAAGAGTCATTGGGCCAAAGAACAAGCCCAGTGAGAATGACTGTATAGCCTGGTGGTTAAGGTACTCCCTTAAAAGGAAGAAAGACCTACCATCAAGTCCTGGCTCAGCTGTGAGGATTTGAACCGGAGTCTCCCCTAGCCCCAGTGAGTGCCCTGGATACGGCATTTAAGTTTCCTGCAAATCTAGTGCCTCCGCCTTTTTCCCCCAAAGCTATTCTCCAAATTCACAAATAGTTGCAAGTGACCTGAAACTGCATTTTTCAGTGAATAAACTATTAGTCTGAAAATGTTTGCCCATTTATAATGGCCAGGCACCTAAGTGAAATAAAGTCACATTTGTCCCCACTACTCAGTTCCTGCACTGAGCAAAGCTCATCCAGAAGTGAAAAACCAGGCCTCACTCTAGAGTGACCAAATGTCCCGATTTTATAGAGACAGTCCCGATATTTGGTGCCTTATATAGGTGCCTATTACCCTCAACCCCTCCCCAATTTTTCACACTTCCTGTCTGGTCACCCTACCCCACTCGCTACTTAAGGCACATGATAGACACAAACATATTTATTCCAGCTATCTAATCCAGAACAGGCTGCCACCTTATGTTTTTATTGTACACAACTCTGCCTGCGAAGAGCTGTAGTTAGTACATGAGGAATAAACAATAACTGTCTGAAGTCAAAAACATCTTCTCTGGGAGATTATTTCACTTTCTAATAGATCTAGAAATAAAGAGTGTATCTACTGTGCTATAGATTTATAGCCCAGCTTGTTGTGCATAAACTCTCCATGTAAACAAGCCCATGACATTTAACCAAAATTTTTTATTTTCTTAATTCTAATTACCCCTACTTACATCCTCAGATATTATTTCCAGTAATTCTTCTTGATCCTTGATATTTACTAGAAATGGTTAAAAAACAAAAATTGAAAAGCTTTGCCCAAGACAGGGTTGGGGAGGTGGAAAGGAGAGAATAAATTTGTCATGTAAGTATGTCCTAAATTGGAGCAGCTCTCGTGATTACATCTTTCAAATACATACAGATTGTTCTGTCCCTTCAACAGCTGTCACTTAGTCAACAAAATGCATTTAATTCTTTTACTGATTTAGGGTGGGATTTTTCAAAAGAACCCAGCTGGCCTAACTTCACTCTGATTTCAGTCAATGGGAGCAAAAATTAGACTATGCATTCTTGAAAATTCCAGTGTATGACTTTGAATTTAAGAATTCCAAGCGAAAGTTAAAGATACACGTGCAAAAGCGAGGTTGTACTTCCCATGCAACTTTGGATGTGTACCGCTTCCAAGGCATCTCAGTGTTGGTATATATGTACCACTTGTGTTACTGTGTATATACAATAATTGCAGACAAACATCTTATAGGACCCAATCAGTTAGAATCAGCAATAAATTTGCCAGGATGTTATTTAATTGGTTGCTAATGATTTGTCATTACACTTACTTAGGGTGACCAGATAGCAAATGTGAAAAATCGGGATGGGGGTGGGGGTAATAGGAGCCTATATAAGAAAAAGACCCAAAAATGGAGGCTGTTCCTATAAAATCGGACATCTGGTCACCCTACACTTACTGCATTGGGTGGATTATCACTTTTTATTGCTCCTTGAAAACAGAACTGTGTTTTTGATTTTCCTCATTTTCTTCAGTGGTTGGGTTCTACTCACTTGTCTTTTTTAATAAAAGTCAAGAGATTAGATATACTATTTGCTTTTGTGGATTCTAGATTCATCCAGCTAAGTTATGAAAGGAATTAGATGAAAGCTTGCCAACTGTCTATCATAGTGTTCCTTGTGACACATGGATTCTTTTTAGATCGGACAGTAAATTCCACATGTCACACTCTTTCCCATGACTACATGTTCTGTTTTTCCAGTGGCTGCTGGATTTTGCTGCTTTGAGTCATCCAAACTGCTCTACTGTTTATTAGATTCCTAAATTTTAATCTTTTGGAAAACAAAAAACAAACAGGCTCTGTATTTATAATGATTTCAGAAGTTCCATAGAAATAAATAGAGAAAACGTATGGTATCTGTTTGTGCGTTACTGCTTTGTTAGGCCCAGATTGTGACCTGTCCTGTACATCTGAGCAGAGGAGTAAGGCTCTGTGCTGCTTACCCATATGATGGGTACCTATGAAAGGAGAAATGTCATCTCCACAAGTTTACATGGCCAGGAGGGAAGAGTGAAAGGACAGAGCCTTGTTTCCTTCACTAACATGCCAGCCCTCACAACTGCACCTATACCCTGGGGAATGTGTGTGTGTATGTGTGTAGGGGGGGCATACACTGCTTAGGTACAGGGTTGGTGAAGGATACATCCCCACTCTGGAGCAGAAGGAAAATACGGAGCAAATTATGACTGAGTCACAGCTTGCTTCTGGGCAGTGCAACTACATACTCACTCATACATGGGGCTTTCAGCAAAGCCACCCTTTGTACAGCATTATTCATGTATTTATGTTTTAATATGCATGCTCTGATTTATTTTTATGTGGGTATCTTCTACTATTTATCTGGGAAATGGTAATGTCAAAAATTTATTAAAATCGCCATCTTGAATGGTGTCTAGTTGTTGTTTGACAGCCATGTTGGCTACCCCTCTCTTTGAAACTTTGGTGCCCTTTTGTATGAGTTTGGCGCTCTTCTGTGGAAAGGTGGCAAAAGGACTAGTTAGGTGGTCCCTAATCTGCCTAGAGACTAGAGGATATAAAAGCCCCACTCACAGGCTCTAGGGTGCTGTCCTCCCTAGCGGCAGCTCACACTCGCGTCATCAGATCTAGAACCACTGGAAGATCTCTGAGAGAAACCACCACAGCTACTTGCCTGAGAAGTAATCCTAATCCTGCTCCTGATCCTAATCCTGGTTCAGCAGTCATCAAAGGTCCGAGTCCCTCCTGTGCCACCTGTCATCCCCAAGCACAGTGGTAGGTCCAGATCCTACATCTCAAAGCTGAGGCAGACAATCAGACAAACTTTGATCTGTAAAGTATAAACATCTTTGTCTGTCATTTGTAGAGGGAGAGGGTTCTGGGCTTCATGCCCATGCAAGCCATTGAGATAGTTTGTCCATATACTTTCCTTATGTTAAAAAAAGCACCTTTCTAGTTTACCTTTTTCTTGTCCCTTATCCTTGTTTGCACTGAGATCAATTAGGTGATAGATCCTAATTCAGGGGAGCCATACCTGAGACTTCTTAGCAGGGGTCCATAACGTCCTTAATTTCTTCCCCCACATTGATACATTGTAACACCTTGACCCATTAAACAAATGCTTCTGACTTTGCCCATCCCAAAACTGGAGAGGCATAGCACCCTATCTTCCCCATGGAACAGGGAGCCAAGGATCAAACTGTGACTGAGTCATAGTTCATTCCCTGGTCTGCTCCTGGAGCAGTGTAGCTACAGGCTGGTCCTACTTGGGGCTTATGGTATTGTGAGTCTCTAGCCCTTAGAAAAGTATTTGCTGCCAGGGAAGCAACATAGTCTACTGCTAGAGCATTGTTCTGGAATAAGGATAGCTGTACTGGACCCTAGCTCTGACAATGACTCATGTGCCAGTAGGCTAAGCATTTAACCTCTTTGTGTCTCAGTTTCCCCACTGGTAACATGGTGAAAATACCACCATATGGACTTGACAGGAGTATTAAGACACTTATTCAGTTAGTGTCTGTGATGCACTTGAAGATCCTCAGGTGGAAGGTAACACATAGGGCTAAATGTTAATATATTTTACACAATTGTATAGACAATCGTTGAACTACCATATTTTAGTTAAACTAATTAAATGTTCGATTTTCTCTTTTTGCAGATTGGAAGAGATTGTTGACTTAAAACACAAGAAAAACAGCTTCCAACTAATTTGTGTATAATTACTGCATTTGTGTTATAAACATAGTACAGAACCAATCATTGGCAGAAATATATTTGGCACTCAGATACAATTCATACATAATGGACATGACATTTCCAAATGGATTCTGAACACACCACACAGACAGTGTTTTTTAAAAAATGAGAACCTTAAAAAACCCAAAAAACAAATGTGTACCATCCTAGTAACACAACTGACAGATGAAGTGTTCAGTTGTTCTGCCTGTGATGGTACTTTCATTCTGAGCTTCCAATTTTAACTCGTCAATGACTAATTTCCTGTAAACATTAGAAAACTATTTGCTCACATCCTGGGGGCACTGATGAAAGCAAAGACTGATGCCTTCAGCCATCTGAGTAGTGCACTAATAGTTTACTAATTCATCCCTTGGCATTGCCTATTACTATTAGAAGATAATATAAACTTTCATCCGTTGGTAAGGAGCTGAATCTAAATTCCCAAGTGACCATCAGTACATATATTTACCATGCAATTCATCACCAAAAACTGTCATTCAATATCTATTTAAGTTGATAGGGGAACTTGTGGTAATATCAGTCAGATTTTTATGAAAAAGGGTACAGGGAGATACATGAATCTGGGGCCTACCAAATTCACAGCCATGAAAAACTCATCACTGACCATGAAATCTGGTCTCCTCACCCCATGAAATCTGTGTGCTTTTACCCTGTACAATACAGATTTCACGGGGAGGGAGGCCAGCATTTGTCAAATTGGGGGTCCTGAACCAAAAGGGATTTGCTGAGGGAGCGGTCTCAAGGTTATCTTGGGGGGGTCATGGTATTCCCACCCTTATTTCTACGCTGCCTTCAGAGCAGGCAGCTGGAGAGCGGCGGCTGTTGGCCAGGCACCCAGTTCTGCGGGCAGTGCCCTGCCAGCAGTAGCACACAAGTAAGGGTGGCAATACCATGCCAGACCACCCTTACTTCTGCACTGCTGCCTTCAGAGCTGGGCAATTGGAGAGTGGTGGCTGCTGACTGAGGGCCCAGCATTGCAGGCAGCAGCACAGATGTAAGAATGGCAATACCATACCATGCCGTCCTTCTGCGCTGCTGCTGGTGGTGGTGGCGCTGCCTTCAGAGCTGTGTTACCGGCCAGCAGCTGCCACATTCCAGCTGCCCAGCTCTGAAGGTAGTGCCACCGCCAGTAGCAGTGCAGAA
This sequence comes from Gopherus flavomarginatus, assembly GCF_025201925.1. Classification (NCBI taxonomy): domain Eukaryota; kingdom Metazoa; phylum Chordata; order Testudines; family Testudinidae; genus Gopherus; species Gopherus flavomarginatus. Next base: position 228,628,909 of record NC_066618.1, read on the forward strand.
GTAAAGGTAGCAGTGCTGCAATCCCCACCACAATACCCTTGTGATCCCCGAACTCCTTTTTGTATCAAGACCCCTACAATTACAACACTGAAATTTCAGATTTAAATAGCTGAAGTCATGAAATTTACAATTTTTAAAATCGTATGACCATGAAATTGACCAAAATAAACTGCAAATTTGGCAGGCCCGAGACATGATCTAGTCTACTGGCGCTCAACCTTTCCAGATTATTGTTCCTCTTTCAGAAGTCTGATTTGTCTTGTGTACCTCCAAGTTTCACCTCACTTAAAAACTACTTGCTCATAAAATCTGACATAAAAATACAAAGGTGTCACAGCACACTATTACTGAAAAATTGCTTAAAGTTCTCATTTTTACCATATAATTATAAAATAAATCTTGGAATATAAATATTGTACTTACATTTCAGTGTATTGAGGTGTATAAACAAATCATTGTCTGTCTGAAATTTCAGTTTGTACTGACTTCACTAGTACTTTTTCAGTAGCCTATTGTAGAACTAGTCAAATATGTAGATGAGTTGGTGTACCCACTGGAAAACTTTTGCTTACCCCCGGGGGTGCACGTACCCATTTGAGAACCACTGATCTATTCCACAGAATGTTATGTAACTAAAAATTGTGAGTTGGGCAGAGAAAAACCTATAGGATTACAGTGGAAAGGCAAATTACTTCTACTGTAGAGACTTATGCAGCCTCTGCAGCTCCCATTAACTTCATGGAGTTTGCGGGCACTTCTGAAAAATCAGGTTCATTAATAAACTTATTGCTGAGGTTATCCCCTCACTATTCACAGTAAACTTTAAGATATCATTGGACATAGAGTACCATTTTCATATTTTGCATGTACTATGAGGTGCATAGATGAGCCAGGGAGATTTAGATTGCATATGCAATTTAACCATTCTGCACGCAAATAAATATGATTTCTCTGCCCTGGCTGATTGGGGACATAGAAATTCTACAGTGACTAAGGTTGAGATTGCCTAACTCAGCTGGACTGCCTCCATTATATGTAGTATTTCATTGTGTGATGGTTATACATACAAGCACTGCATTTGTGTGTATTGTTTAGAGAGTTAATACTGAACAGCCTACTGCACAGAAGTTATTTTCGAGTGTCTATAGCTGCATGTCCAGGATACTATCTGAAAATGAAGTTATCTTTTAATTATCTGAGTGCAAAACTGGTGATAGTCATTGTTTCATTCTTTGATTGCACAAAAAAGCGACCAAAGAGAATTTTATAAAATGTTGCATCTGTCTCCTTGGAGACAAAGGAGGGTGGCAGAGGGAGCCAAAAAGGAGACCGTAAATTCTGTGTTGAAGACAAGACTCTTAATTCAAAGGGGTGGCTACATTTAAGTTTAAAAAAACAAACACACATGCTCTTGTAACAGAATTGCCTTCTCGGTGATAACTATTGTGTACTGATGTTATAATAGGGTATGTCTACACTACGGGATTATTCTGATTTTACAGAAACTGGTTTTGTAAAACAGATTGTATAAAGTCGAGTGCACGCGGTCACACTAAGCACATTAATTTGGTGGTGTGCGTCCATGTTCCAAGGCTAGCGTCGATTTCTGGAGCGTTGCACTGTGGTTAGCTATCCTGTAGCTATCCCATAGTTCCCGCAGTCTCCCCCGCCCACTGGAATTCTAGGTTGAGATCCGAATGCATGATGATGCAAAAACAGTGTTGTGGGTGTGTCAAGGTTTTTTCCCCACTTTGAACTTTATTGGGGACCTGCATGATTACTTTTAAGCTTAATTACTAGCTTAAATTTGGTATGCTGCCACCAGCCAGAAGTTAGCATCTGGCACACTTTCTGTTCCCCCAAAACCTTCCCTGGGGAACCCAAGACCCAACCCCCTTGGGTCTTAAAACAAGGAGAAATTAACCATCCCCCTCCTTTTCCCCCCAGACTCTCCCTTCCCTGGGTTGCCTTGAGAGGTTTACACAGATCCAAACTCTTTGGATCTTAAAACAAAGAGGAATTAACCATCCCCTCTCCTTTCCCCCCACCAATCCCTGGTGAGTTCAGACTCAATCCCTTGGATTTTAAAACAAGGAAAAATCAATCAAGTTCTTAAAAAGAAATCTTTTAATTAAAGAAAGAAAAGGTAAAAATTATCTCTGTAAAATCAGGATGGAAAATGCTTTACAGGGTACTCAGATTCATATAGACTAGAGGGACCACTCCCCAGCCTGAGATTCAAAGTTACAGCAAACAGAGGTAAAAATCCTTCCAGCAAAAACACCATTTACAAGTTGAGGAACCAAACATAAGACTAATCCACCTTGCTTGGCTATTACTTACTATTTTGAGACATGAAAGACTGATTCAGAAAGATTGAGAAAGCCTGGATGTACGTCTGGTCCTTCTTAACCTCAAGAGCGAACAAAAAACAAAAAACAAAAAGCACAAACAAAGACTTCCCTCCATCAAAATTAGCAAGTATCTTGTCCCCCTATTGGTCCTCTGGTCAAGTGTCAGCCAGGTTCACTGAGCTTCTTAACCCTTTACAGGTAAAAGAGACATTAACCCTTAACTATCTAAACAGTAAATGTCGTCACTCAATCCTTCCTCCATGAAAGCAACGGCAGACAATCATTTTGCACCCTTTTTCCCTGGATTTCCCTGGCATACGCCATAGCATGGCAACCATGGAGCCTGATTTGCCTTTTGTCACTGTCACCGTATGTGTACTGGATGCTGCTGACAGAGGCGGTACTGCAGCAGTACAGAGCAGCATTCATTTGCCTTTACAAGTTAACAGAGACAGTTACCATCTGTATTGCACCGTCTGCCATTGTAAATTGGCGATGAGATGACAGTTATCAATCATTTTGTACCGTTTGCAATTGGAAATTGGCGATGATGGTTATCAATCATTTGGTCTGTCATGGATGCTCCTGGCTGGCCTCGCTGAGGTCGGCTGGGGGCGCATGGACAAAAATGTTTTGTCTAAAAATAGAGTCAGTCCTGCTCAGAATATGGGGCAAGTCTACTAGAGAGCCAGAGAGCACAGCCGCTCCATGCCAGAGCCCCAGAGATCCTGCAGAAATGATGAGCTGCATGCCATTCTAGGGGGTGCCCCTGCAACAACCCCACCCGTTGCTTCCCTCCTACCCCAACCCTCCTGGGCTACCGTGGCAGTGTCCCCCCATTTGTGTGATGAAGTAATAAAGAATGCAGGAATAAGGAACACTGACTTTTTAGTGAGATAAAATGAGGGGGAGGAAGCCGCCCGCTGCTATTATAGTCCAGGGCAGTACAGAATCTTTTCTTTAGACATGAAAGGTGGGGGTTGATAGAGCTCAGCCTCCAGTTGCTATGATGAGGATGGTTACCAGCCGTTCTGTACCATCTGCCGGGGATGACCAGAAGTCATTTCCATTCTTACCCAGGCACTCCCAGCCGACCTCACCGAGGCCAGCCAGGATCACTCACGGGATGATAACAGTTTTCCACCATTTTGTACCGCCTGCCATCAGGAAAAGAAGGGGAGGTGATGCTGCTGTTCAGCACCGCAGCACTGCATCTACCAGCAGCATGCAGTGACATTGAAAAATGGCAAGAAATGATTTTTTTCCCTTTTCTTTCACAGGGGAAGAGGGGGTGGTAAATTGACGAGATATACCCTGAACCACCCCGGACAATGTGTTTGAACCTTCAGGCATTGGGAGCTCAGCCAAGAATGCAAATGCTTTTTGGAGACTGCGGGGACTGTGGGATAGCTGGAGTCCTCAGTTCCCCCTCCCTCCCTCCATGAGCATCCATTTGATTCTTTGGCTTTCAGTTACACTTGTCACGCAGCACTGTGCTGAGTCCCTGCTGTGGCCTCTTTCTATCATAGCCTGAAGACTTTTTTCAAATGCTTTGTCATTTCGTCTTCTGTAATGGAGCTCTGATAGAACAGATTTGTCTCCCCATACAGCGATCAGATCCAGTATCTTCCATACAGTCCATGCTGGGGCTCTTTTTGGATTTGGAACTGCATCGCCACCCGTGCTGATCAGAGTTCCATGCTGGGCAAACAGGAAATGAAATTCAAAAGTTTGCGGGGCTTTTCCTGTCTACCTGGCCAGTGCATCCAAGTTCGGATTGCTTTCCAGATTGGTCACAATGGTGCACTGTGGGATACCGCCCGGAGGCCAATACCATCGATTTGCGGTCACACTAACCCTAATCTGACATGGCAATACCAATTTCAGCGCTACTCCTCTCGTCGGGGAGGAGTACAGAAACCGGTTTAAAGAGCCTTTTATATCGATATAAAGGGCCTCGTTGTGTGGACGGGTGCAGGGTTAATTCGGTTTAACGCTACTAAATTCGGTTTAAAAGCGTAGTGTAGACCAGGCCATAGACTCAAAGAATCTGACCTAGCAAAATTGTAGTACCTCTTGGTACCCAACGGTACAGTTTTTCCATGTGGGGAAAAAAAACAGAATTAATATGGAAGGAGAATTGTATTTTAAATTTTAAAAATTGTATGATTTGCAGGTGGACAATATAAATGTTCAAATATTAAGGCTGTGACAGTACAGCAGCAATGTTGTCCAATAAAGCAGTAAGACCCAGGTCAGAGGTTTTTCTTTAAAAATATGCCAAGATTTATTTTAAATAATAGTAATTCTAAAAATTACCTTCCATAACACATCTCCAGCATATCCAGATTCCTCCATGTGACTTTTCCTTCTGTGACTCTGACTCCATACTGGGCACTAAAGAGTTTTATAGAGTGTTATACCCAGAATCCTTTGCAGGGAAGAAAAATCCCTCTTCTGTCTAACTAGGTGATTGATAGCCAATTAGTTCTCTTCCCCTCACTCCTGGTACACACAACTGTATATAATATAAAAATCAGATACATGAATATTTAGCTTGAAAAAATAATGTAATATGGCCCAGTTTTGAGCTTGATTACATTGGTGCAAATCCAAGTCACTTCTCTAAAATAAAAGCAGTTTAAGTGAAACCAGCTTCTAGTCCCAAGTTCTTAATACTGACTAGAAAATGTTCTAAATATCTTCACACAGTACAATGTAAGGCTGAGCAGTAATGATATTTTAAAATATATCAAAAACTAAATAATTACAATATCTGGAAATTAGCTCAAAATAGATCAATATGACATTGATGTAACCAAAACTGACAAGATAAATAGAAATAGCTAATTAGTTTTTCTAATAACATTTTACTATTTATCAGGTTTTCCAAATGTAGCTTTGTCATAGGTTTCACCCCCACTTTGAACTTTAGGGTACAGATGTGAGGACTTGCATAAGAACCCTTAAGCTTAATTACCAGCTTAGATCTGGTTGCTGCCACCACCCATATCATTTAAAACAGCTGTTTATGAGTCTTTTGGGAAACTCTGTCTTCCCCCCCCAAATCTCTCCCTCCCAGGTACTGTAACCCTTCCCCGGGTAACCTTGAGAGACTTCTCCACCAATTTTCTGGTGAACACTGATCCAAACCCCTTGGATCTTAAAACAAGGAAAAAAATCAATCAGGTTCTTAAAAAGAAGACTTTTAATTAAAGAAAAGGGGTAAAAGAAATACCTCTGTGAGATTAGCATACAAGCTACTCTCACAGTCAACAGATTCAAAACACAGAAGATGTTCCCCTGGGCAAAAACCTTAGTTACACAAAAGAAAACCCAATTTGATTATCCCTCTAATGCAAAAAGACAAAGTCACAAAAGGAAATAAACATAAGCTAATTCCTTCCTTCTCTAATACTCACTACTCTGATAGGAGGCTGATTCCTAGCTCTTCTCTCTCCAGCACACAACTTAACAAACAGAACAAAGGAAGAACTTACCTCCTTCCTCTTGAAAAATCTTGTCCATGCATTAGTTCCTCTGGTCAGGTGTCATCTAGGCTACCCTTTACCGTCTGTTTATGACAACCTTAAAAGCAAAAATCTGTCAAGAAACAATGGGTGATATCCTGACTCCACTGAAATCAATAGAAATTTTGTCATTGACTTTGATGGGGTCAGAATTTCACCTTAGCCCTACAACAGTGATAATAAACAGTTACTGTACGCTTGATTCACCATACAGCCAAGTGAAATGAAGGTATTTGCTCTTCCTGGTCACATGCATGTCTATACATTTTAAATAGATTAACTAATTACAAACTACTGGATAGCTAATTTTAACATTTCTACTGTTGATGTTTTGTTTCTCTCTGTCTCTCTTTCAATTTAAGTGTTAATTCTTACTGTCGCTTTTTAATAGTCCTTAATTATAGATGTGCTGCAAGGATTCTGAACACATTTTTCCTTAGTGACTTCATCTGATACAGGTCTTCTGCCCAGTTGGTGCCCTTTAATTCACATATACCCTTCATAGAATCATAGAATAGCAGGGTGGGAAGGGATCTCAGGAGGTCATCTAGTCCAACCCCCTGCTCAAAGCAGGACCAATCCCCAACTTAAATAGTCATAGTTATGTTCCTGCTACTGAAAACTTTTCAATGCCATCTTACCCTTACTAGTCTATTGTAACATTTGTCATATCAACCATTTAAGATCTGGAGGATCTGGAGGATCTGTTTAATGCAAATCCAATGGGCTCATTTGTAAAACCTTCTACTTTGTTGGCGAGTGGCTACTTACACATAGAGTCCGACGATTTCCACAATGGGGCACTAAAAGTTCTACATTAAAATGACCTGGTTCATCAGCAAATTATCCCTAAGATTGCAAGAATTTAATGTGATGAACGATTCACAGTAGAAGAGCGATGGTAAAATGTTGTGAAAAAGCTTTCAATTTCAGAAACATAACTTTGTGTGGGTGTATGTGAAATGCAATAAATTGCTGGATCCTAAAAGACACTGCAGTAAGTAATAGATACAAGTGCTGTAAAGACTTGATTTCCACTGCACCACATCTGTTCTGGGAATTGCTGTCTTACTGTTCCCAATTTATCCATGCTGTCATCAGCTTAAAAGAGAAGCATAGGTTTTAAATGAGAACAGGCTAATTTTGGAAGAGTGGGATGCAGTAACACTTTCATTTAGAGAGCATTTACTTGTTTCCATCTATTTTAGGGTTTTATATTGCACTCACCACTACAGCTGGTTGGAACATTTTCAAGAAAATGAAATTTTATCATGGAGATGGATCAGTTTCAATGAAGTTTTCAGCCAGAAAATGTGTTGAGAGAAAGAGACTCCACTCTATAGCCAGGTGGTTAGGGCACTGGTATCAGACGTGGGAGACTCACATACAAGTCCCTTACTCTGCCTGAGTAGAGAAAAGTTTTTATACCTCCAATCTCTCTGAATCAGAATTGGACTTGAATCTGGGTCTCTCACATCTTAGGTCAGTGCCCAAAATGGACATTTCTACACAAGTCTCTTGTTGCAAAAATGTTCAAAAGGATTTGTTTTTCTTCCAATACTGAATGCAAACAAATTGGAAACCTCAAAAGTTGTTGGAAAATGGAATTGTCATCCTCTAGTCAGCTCTACTCAACACTAAAGCTTTGAAATCAATGGAAATCAGGAACCTAGGTGCTTATGAAAATCTCACCAGCCACCTTACTTAGAGGCCTAAAGCTAAAAATCTTCACAAATCCAGCCCCAGGTGTGTCTAGAGAGACTGACACTAATGTCACCAAGTTCTAGCTCTCTAATGAAAATCAGTATTAAAAACATGAACCAGCAACAGAAGCAGACAATAAGCCCACTGTGGGATTGGAGCATAGGGGAAATAGGCTCACAACAGCCCATCCCATTATGGAGCCATTTGGCACAAACCTGAGCTTCTACATTGAAGCCACCTTCAGATATTGGCACAATGAATTACAATAATTGAGTCTGGAGGTGCTGAATGTGTAAATTGCTGTGGCCAGAACCTTGTTAGGGAAGAAGGGACAAATCTCCTAGTAAGATAGAGGAAGAAGACGACATCTGTATCACTGATGCGACATGGTGTCTATGTCACCTCACTGTGAATAGCATTTTTCTGAGAAAAGCAGCTGTGCTTTGCCACCTTCAAGGTCCTGTTGGATCAGAATGACAAGTCCTACTGTAATGCTACGCAGTCTCCTCCAGCTATGTGATGTAAGTGAACCAAAACAAAAACACCCTCTCATTTGTGGGATAACCCTTTTCACAAAGTGATCACTCTATATCTGACCTCTCAGTCCTCATCTTCAAAGGAAACCTGCACAATGTCTTCAAAAGATGAGCCTGGGAGCTTAAATTCATAACTTTGCCAGACACTAAAAATCATGGACTTAATGGAGACAGGATTTATGGCTTATTTCAACAGTCTGTAACCCACTAATCCCCTCTTTTTGTCCTATGACTAGAGGGGTATTAGTGGGCCACTCTACTTGAATGTGTGCTAACTACTTATGCTAAACAGTCTCTTCCACCTTGCATTGAGCTGTGATGCTAGTCCTAAACTGTTATCCACCTGTAGAGTTTCAGCACTTTTATGTTTTTCCCACTCCCTTCTCTCCCAGTTCCAAAAAGGTTGCTCTCATTTTGGTTCAATTATGTGCAGTTGGCGCCTTTGGATCACTCATGTGATTCAGACTCTTTTGCCCCAGCTCATGGGACACCTGTTTTGAAGCTCAACTGATTTAAATGCAAATGATTCTGGATTGCTTCAGGAAAACAAAGATGGACACTGCAAAAACTGTAAGGGGAAAGATACCAGTAGGAGACTAATTGGAAAGAAGAGAGCAGTGAGTGATTTTTTTCCTCAAAAGGAGGCACCAAATCTTGTCTTTGCCTAGGGTTCAAACAAACATAGGGCTGTTCTAGCTACACATTCATTGTTTGTCTTCCTTTACTCTCACTATGTTTGCAAGAAGCATTTTACCAGGGATCCATGTACTCATGAGATGAAAAGGAAGCATGAAGTCTCCCAGTGGTTACTGACTGGCATTTGGAGAGTTCGTTGTTTGTAGGTTTGGTATCCCTGAAACCAAGTGATTCCTGGCTGCACTAATGGCCTCTCAGGGCCCTTGGAAACTGGTGCCATTTAAAATAGCTTTAACCTTGATCCAACTTGTGAGGAAAGGAGTGTGGGAAGGGAACAGACTAGTGCAGAGCTGTTCAGGGTCAGGGAAGGGCAAAGGGCATCTTTCTGCCTCTTTGATGACAGATACAGATCTGGCCTACTGTATTTATGAGCTTAATTTTGTCAGTCTTGTAGATTTCTCATTTAATCAAATTAAGCTCTGCAAGGGTTTGTGTGGACTTGGCGAGCTTATTAAACAAAAATGGAGACCTTGCTTGCCAACTGGGTTTTTCCAATTTCTCACAATAATATTTGTACCATCTGTCTGCAAATCATAAATATACTAATCATGAAATTTATCATTATAAACCCTAATCTCACAGCCCAGTGAGCTCATATTATCTTTAATTATTTTTCCAGACACTGTTTGCCACCTACTCATCAGCTGTTGTAAGACTTTGAGAGTGAGAGCATCCCCAAAAATAATCCTGAGACTTGACTTAGGTCATGTACTTAAAAGATTCTCTTTGAAACATTTGTTATTGGCAATTTGTCAATTCATTTTATACACACACTCAGAAAAAAGGCCCTCAAGCCATTGACAGGAGCACAAGTTCGGTGTGGTGACTAGATGCAGTATCAGAATCAGAGTCAATTGTGCAGGAGTAAATTTGTATGGGAGATATGGAGGGCAAAAATTGGCCCGTTGAAGTTAGAAATATAAGAGATCCATTGGTCATTAATCCATCTTCCTTCCTTTTAGGAATTATTCTTGCAATATATTTTTTCCTAGTGATTTGTGCAGTCAACTTTTAAATTTTCCACATGAAATGGCTTCTACCACATTCCTGGCAAGTTTTTCCCATAACGGTCTTCTTGAAATTGAGATTTTTCTGATTTCAGTCTTCATTTGTCTTTTTCTTTTGTTAAATGTCATGGAATATCTCCGCGTCTAAAACTGCACCAGCAATTTCTATTACAAATTTTAAAATGCTTCTTGGGCAAGCACACCACCAGATTGCTTGAATATTACATATTTATAATGCTTTTAAACCTCTTTTCACTATAGCCCCCAATCAGCTTTTCACATTGTCAACGTTTCTCCCCCACTTTGAACTTTAGGGTACAAAAAGTGGGGACCTGCATGAACACTTTTAAGCTTAATTACTAGATTAAATCTGGTATGCTGCCACCAGCCAGAATTTAGTGTCTGGCACACTTTCTGTTCCCCCAAAACCTTTCCTGGGGAACCCAGACCCAAACCCCTTGGGTCTTAAAACAAGGAGAAATTAACCATCCCCCTCCTTTTCCCCCCAGACTTTCCCCTCCCTGAGTTGCCTTGAGAGGCTTCGCACCTATCCAGACTCCTTGGATCTTAAAACAAAGAGGAATTAACCATCTCCCTCCTTTTCCCCCCACCAATCCCTAGTGAGTTCAGGTCCAATTCCCTTGGTTCTTAAAACAAGGAAAAATCAATCAGGTTCTTAAAAAGAAAGCTCTTAATTAAAGAAAGAAAAGGTAAAAATTATCTCTGTAAAATCAGGATGGAAAATGCTTTACCAGGGTACTCAGATTCATATAGACCAGAGGGACCTCCCCCCAGCCTTAGATTAAAAGTTACAGCAAACAGAGGTAAAAATCCTTCCAACAAAAAGACACATTCACAAGTTAAGAAAACAAACATAAGACTAATCCGCCTTACTTACAATTTTGAAACATAAAAGACTGATTCAGAAAGATTGGGAAAGCTTGGGTGTACGTCTGGTCCCTCTTAGCCCCAAGAGCGAACAACGAACAAAAAACAAAAAGCACAAACAAAGACTTCCCTCCACCAAGATTTGAAAGTATCTTGTCCCCCTATTGGTCCTCTGGTCAGGTGTCAGCCAGGTTTACTGAGCTTCTTAACCCTTTACAGGTAAAAGAGATATTAACCCTTAACCATCTGTTTATGACACACATAACTGAGGAGTAGAGAAGGGTAAGATAAACAAGCCCCCTTGTGCCTGTAGTCTGGATTATATCCATTTTGCACAGGTGCAAAACAGGGGAAAATATGTTACATGAAGTGGAAATCTTGAAGATTGTTTAGAAGGAAGAGTTCAGCGGAGACAGAGAAACCGGAAAACTTGAGAAAAAGTGAAACCGGAAGGCTAGGGAAAGAATGGGCCAAGACCTAGAGCAGGCAGAATGTAGCTACATATCTGCATTCACCTCTTTGCAGATATAACCTTTGCAAAGAAACAATGTACTCACCATTCTTTGCCCAATTCACAGTGCAGCAACTATACACCTTTCAGTGACAGAGCATATTGATCACCTCCAAATTAGTCTGGAGACAAAAAAAAGTAAAGGTACTACAATACGGTGATTCACAATTTTTTTTGTTTTTTTAAATAAAGAAATTAACACCCCCGCACACACAAAAATAAAACCCCTCTGACCTGACAACAGTGCTCATTCACATCGGAAGTGTGGTTTTATGTCAGCTTTCTTTTCCCAATCCTGGAGGCTGTAGGAGACCAACCCAACCTCTGGTGCAAAAGAGAACAGTCCCAGGGCTTCTTTAACGTGTGCTGGTTGCTAAGACCTCAGTATAAACATGGCAAAACTGAAGGATGTATAAGTGACTTGCCCACTGCTAAGTGTCTGTGGCAGAGAACGGTAGATCATGTCCCCACTATGTTGTTATACAGTAAATCTCTGAGTATATTTGTTTTGGGGACAACATTTTATTTGCATCTAAATGAACTGAAAGTTTTTAAAGCATGAAATAAATGACAAATACTGATTTTTAAACTTAAAGAGTGCAATTATTTTTCTTCATGTAAGAAAAATAAACTCAAATTGGTTTTGGTTTTGAAATAAGACAAAACTTTCTTCATCTTCCATGCTGCTAACTTATTCCAAGAGAAAATATTTACTGTAATACCCTTTATCCCTTCAAATGTTCGGAAAGCCTACAGTAATGATAAAGTTTTGTATCCTTTCCATTATAGGCTAACTAGGACAAGATTTGTTGTAAATGCCTGAAAGGGAAAAGGGAAAAGAAAGCAGGAAACTATGTAACTGGTGGTTTAGCTCCCGGTGTTATATTATGTATATATGCTGTATCATGTATCAAAGTGATTATTGTTTTAGCCTAGGAGAATTTTAGTATTTTTGGTTCCCTGTGCTATTCCCTGCCACCCCCACCACACTGTGAAAATAGATTCAAGACAATCAGCCAGTGCCTCAAACTTCAGCTTAAAACATTATCCTTTACTAATGAAATTGTAAGTGCTGAGCAATTTGGACCAAAATTATTCTCTCGATGAAATCAGATAAATTCCATTCAGCTTCCCTTGATGATACCTTCTAGCAAGTTTTTTTTAAAGTAAGAAGATCGTTTGTGCCCTTAATTATCCACATGTGGATTAAGTGGATCACAAGCTAAATATGAGTGAACAGCAAAGAATCCTGTGGCACCTTATAGACTAACAGACGTTTTGGAGCATGAGCTTTCGTGGGTGAATACCCACTTCCTCAGATGCATGTAATGGAAATTTCCAGGGGCAGGTATATATATGTGTGCTAGCAAGCAAGCTAGAGATAACGAGGTCAGTTCAATCAGGGAGGATGAGGCCCTGTTCTAGCAGTTGAGGTGTGAAAACCAAGAGAGGAGAAACTGGTTCTGTAATTGGCAAGCCATTCACAGTCTTTGTTCAATCCTGAGCTGATGGTGTCAAATTTGCAGATGAACTGAAGCTCAGCAGTTTCTCTTTGAAGTCTGGTCCTGAAGTTTTTTTGCTGCAGGATGGCCACCTTAAGGTCTGCTATAGTGTGGCCAGGGAGGTTGAAGTGCTCTCCTACAGGTTTTTGTATATTGCCATTCCTAATGTCTGATTTGTGTCCATTTATCCTTTTCCGTAGAGACTGTCCAGTTTGGCCGATGTACATAGCAGAGGGGCATTGCTGGCATATGATGGCGTATATTACATTGGTGGATGTGCAGACGTGTACCCAGACGTGTACCCAGAAGCCTCCTACTGCAAGACAAACCCAAGAAAGAAACCAACAGGACTCCACTGGCCATCACATACAGCCCCCAGCTAAAACCCCTCCAACACATCATCAAAGATCTACAACCCATCCTGGACAATGATCCCACACTTTCACAGGCCTTGGGTGGCAAGCCAGTCCTTGCCCACAGACAACCTGCCAACCTGAAACATATTCTCACCAGTAACTGCACACCGCACCATAATAACTCTAGCTCAGGAACCAATCCATGCAACAAACCTCGATGCCAACTCTGCCCACATATCTACACCAGCGACACCATCACAGGACCTAACCAGATCAGCCACACCATCACCGGTTCATTCACCTGCACATCCACCAATGTAATATACGCCATTGCCCAGCTGTTAGATGGAGCCCCCATTCAAACTAAGTGGGATAGGAAGTAGCCCAGGGGAACCAGACTTCAGTCCAGTTGTGCTGCTGGGAAACAAGGCAGCATATTTCAGTGATTTCTCCACTGACCCCGTGGCAGGACTTAGAGTGACCAGAAGCAAGTGTGAAAAATTGGGACAGGGGTGGAGGATAATAGGATTCTATATAAGAAAAAGCCTCAAATATCTGGACTGTCCCTATAAAATTGGCAAAGAATCCTGTGGCACCTTATAGACTAACAGACGTTTTGGAGCATGAGCTTTCGTGGGTGAATACCCACTTCTTCAGATGCATGCATCCCATGTATTCACCCACGAAAGCTCATGCTCCAAAACGTCTGTTAGTCTATAAGGTGCCACAGGATTCTTTGCTGCTTTTACAGATCCAGACTAACACGGCTACCCCCCTATAAAATTGGGTCATCTTGTCACCATGATAGGGCCTTGGGCTGGGACCCAGTGAAGTAGGGTGAGCCCAAGTCTCCCCACGCCCTGCTGCCAACCACACTCCTGGGTTGGCGGCCTACTCACCTGAGGCCAGAAGGCCGTACTATAGACTGTTATATTGCTGTCTGCCCTATCCAGAAGGCTTGAGCTAAAGCTCATTTCTCTGCCCAGCCCAGAGGGCTAGAGTCCTAGACGGTTGCTTGTTGTCAGCCCTAGTCAGGAGATTCAGGGTTAACAATTACTTATTGATCTGTCCTGCCCAGGGGTCAGAGTTCCAGACTGTTAATTGTGGTTTGCCCTGCCAGGAGGCTGCAAACCATAGACTGCTGATTGCTAGGCCCTGATCAGCAGAGTATGAGCCCCAATATCATTGCCTGACACATTGAGGAGGAGTGGCCTCCCTCCCCACTGGATAGCGAGGGACCATTATGTACGGCCTGTCAGAACTGCAAGAAAATTGGATTCTGTTTCCAGCTCTTCAGTGACTTATCTGTGATCTTGGACAGGTCACCTCAGGTTTCATTTTTTTTCATCTGAAAAACTGAGATTGTGATAAATACTGTTATGTGTAGAGTGCTTTAATATAAACAAGTGAAAAATCCCGGTATACTAACTCATTAATTAGTATTGTACTCCTGCCTTCCATTCCAGCTTATTCAGAAACACTAGAAACCTGAATAAACAAGTTCTTTGAAGCAGAAAATGTTGCATAAACCCATAAAGAATCCAAGGAGACTGTTGGTGAAATGACTGCAATGAGATAAATTTACTAAAAACTTCTGAAGAGCAGATCTCAAGAATAGAATGCCAAATCCAGATGGAAAAAACATCTTCTGAATGTGACCAGTATAAAACTAGGAAATAAAGTCTTTAGGACTGTGTTTGTTAGCAACTGTGCTTTTGATAAGAATAAGAAGGAGAAGGCTACAGAGGTTTGTGTTCATTAGTCCTTGAACAGTTTGTGTAGCACTGAGGGAGGGATGTAGTAACCTGTCTATTTGAAAGAGAGGCAGGATTATCCAGTGGTTAGGGTGGCAGCCTGGGAGCTGGGTTCTTGATTTAGATCCCTGTTCTGCGACAAGCTTCCTGTGACATTTTGGGCAAGGTCACAATCTCTCTTTGCCTCAATCCCCCAACTGTAAAATGGGGATAATAGCACTGCCCTACCCTGGGGAAGTTGTGATGATAAATACGTTAAAGATTCTGAAGTGATCAGATACTATGATAAAGGGGCCATAGATGTATGTAAAGGTTTTAAGACCACTATTGTAATCTGAAATGCCCAGTAGTACTGGATTTGGTCTAGTATGCGAGCGTTAATGGGGCAGAGCACATTGTTAAGAAGAAGAGCATTAACCCTGTGCCTGGGTATGTGCTTGAATTTACATCCACAAGGCACTACACAAAGTGCCCCGAGGGACATGAAAACTGTGTATAGAAATAAAAAATAAAGTTTAAAATGATCTTGAGTTTTTCCCATACAGCCAATGACTATTGTATCAAATAATGAAACCTGGATTTCCAGAAATCTTTAAAGATTTTCCTTAAGGAAAACTTGGGATCATTTCTCACATAAGAAATACAGGTGTTCATTAGTAATTATTATGGAGGCCAAGCACATAGGAAAGTCTGTAAAAAGGGAGGTGTGTGACCAGAGCAGCAAGGCTACACAAGAGGTAAGGATGGCCAATCTACCCCTCACGCCCAAAGATATATTACGATGCTAAGCTGAAATTCAGCATAAGAGAGTTACTTAATGCTCTTGTCATTTATAATTCTATGTTTCCGGTAACTAACGCATGTCTTTCAGCTAAGGGCTTCCATGCCTCTAAAAGATTCCCGATGCAAAGCAAATAGTAGGCAGCCAAAAGCCCTGCATGCTGTGGAGCCATATTTCTGCAGGAACAACACTGATCCCACCATAAACTAGCAACTTCAGGTGGAGGCTGAGGATTCCATCACTCAGCTCTGGAGCTTTTCTATGCATATTCTTATTTTTAGAATTTAATGCTTCCAGAATTTGAATGTTGTGCTTCTAATATGCTGTGCATTTGGTGTATAACATTGCACGAGGGTTGATTCTGAGGAGAGTTAAAAATGTTGTACTTGTATTATTTCAACAGAGGCCATTTTTAAAACATTTTTAGTTCTAAAAGTAAAATCTGAGGAGTGTTGAAAATAAGTTTAATATTTGCTATATAAATAACTCAAGCTGCTGTTACCCAAATCTAACACAAACCATTTGTTTTTAACTAGTTTCACTGAAACCTACTGTATTTTGTAGTAAACAAAAGACAGCCACTAAACTAGCCTTTGAGGTTTGTTTTCATTTTAAAATATACATAACTATAGATTTTAAACAAGTGGTGATAGTTATGCCTAAATAAAACATTAAAAAAAATTTAACAATGTAATAAAATAACAAGAATAAAACTACAAGAGTCCAGGTCCTAGATTCTATTTGTCTTGAGATCCATGGCAAAATTCTCACTGACGTGGGTGGATCCATCCTTTGGTTATATAGCGTTGTTACTACTATAGGAACTTAAGAGGTTCTTTCCTTCTGTTTTCCAATAGGAAATTGTCCAGTTTTCACTGGTTATAAAAGACGAAAAGTTTTTAAGAAGGGGTTATGTCCTATATTTACATTAATAAAGTTCTTTATGTCTCCTTCTAGGAAGAAGAGTTTAAATGACTTTTCTTATATTAGAATAGGGTTACAAGGGACAGCAAGGATCATCTAGCCTAACCCCCTGACGAGATGCAGGATTTGTTGTGTCTAAACCATTCAAAACAGATGGTTACCAAGTCTCTTTTTGAAATCTTCCAGTGAAAGAGCTTTTCTATGCATAATCATATGCATATTGACAATGTTAAACCAGAAATTCCAATAAACCATTCGTAAAATAAATAAACTGATGACTTTTTGCTCTTAAAGATGATTGAAAGGAAATTAACTATCTGTGTAAAGTTGTTGAGCACGGAGAATATACTTCCCTTTGCCCCACCAGTGTCTTCAGTGACCTTTCCTCCAGTGAGGAGGAGGTTCCCTACTGAGCCTAGGAAAGCAATGTCTTCATTCTGCCAGGGGTTGCCTTTATAGTGATATGAAACGTTCTCCTTCAATGGGTCAAAGTGCTATCTTTTGACTAACCATCCTGAGAGCTATGGCAAAGATTTCAGAATTAGTGTATGATGCTGTCACTAGGCCACAGGGCCGATCTCCAATAGAGCATCTTTCAAAGATTATAGGAGTGCTATTATTTGTATTGTAATAGCATCTTGAAATCTCCATTGACACTGGATTCCCATTGAGCTAAGAGCTGTGCATATAAGAGCTTGTCTATACTTAAAACTCTACAGTGGCACCACTGCATTTGTGACACTGCGGCACTTCAGTGTAGACACTAAATACATAAAACCAAAAATCAAGGCCTGACTCATTAATCTCAGTTCCATTTTAAATATTTCACTGTGCTGCCAGTGGTGCCATTGGAGAGAAGTTGTAGACTTCCAAATAGATTACAGTCTTTGAGTTAAAAGGCAGCGTAGACAACTTTAAGACAGACCCTCTTGTCATGTTATTCCCTACAGCAGATTCTGGTCATAATTAAGTGTGAAATAAAACAGAACCACATCCTTCAAACATATCAGTTTACTCATATCCAAGAATTGTTTGAAAGTAACTAAGTTTTGACTCAGAGAAGCAAATATTGGACAGATAGCTTTGCTAAAATGCAGGAATGATCATTTGAAGAAACTTAAATGACTGTTTATTTTAAGGGAGGCATCAGACAGACAACCACACACATAATGTAAACACAGATTAGCATCTCACTGTTTTGTCAGTGGAATCCACCAGGTGTCAGCAAAGTTTATGGCTGAATTTTTAGCATACACAAGCTATGCGCTACAACAAAATTAACCAGATGGTTGGGCAGCAGTCACCTGAATCAGCTGCACTTGGACCACAAACCAAAATAGCATAAGGTCTCCTCATGCAACTATGCTTGGTTATTAGAGGAACCAAAACAATTTTTGCCGTGATTTTCATGTCCCTTACCTACCTATATGTTGGTTTTCAGTTACCTGCTCATAGGATATCATTTTAACTTAAGTAAGTCTATATTCAAATATTTCCCACATTTTCATTCCCATTTTACCAGTTGTTCTAGTACTTATCGATATTATTACTGGCTATTACAGTACAGCAAAATGTTATCTTATGAAACTACCTCTAGGTGTCAGTAGTGAACTTTTCACTCAGTGGAAAGATAAATCAAAGGTGTGGCTAAAGCTAGCTATTCATTTTCTGAGTTGTTCCCCTACAAGTGTTTAGAGTGCTTTTCCAGCATCACTAGAGGGGTAGGAACCAGCTACAGAATATCCCTACTGCCTCAAAATGGAGCAACTCCCTTCATAACAATGAATTAAATCAGGAAGCCTGCACTCTGTTGAAATACAGCTTTAGGGGCAAGGACAAAAAGATCATGAACTGGAAAGAACCCTTCATTCAAACTTGGTAAGTAACATCTAGTTTAAAAAAGGAATAGTTTATTTTTAAATTATTAAAATAAAACAATATACTGTTCTGTGTAACTACTTTTGGTACACTTGTTAGTATACATAAAAAAGGTGTGTTACACACTGATCAAGTCTATGTAGCCATTATTTAAAGCAATTGGGTAATGGGCTATTGCAGCCTGCTCAAATCAAGACAGTTTTATGCTGTATGTGTTACATTTCCCAAATACTTATTGACAGCTGTCATGTGACAGGGGAATTTGGGTCAGAGCTCTAATCCAAGCTGTGCCGAGGACCTAGCTTTGAAATGTGGTTGTTGCTTGCACACCTGTGTCAGACCCCTATATCAGATGATACCAGCGAGTGACCCTCAGGCCACCAATGATCTACAGACCATAGCTGAGAGATACCTAGTGAGCTGGATGTATGTTTCATAGAAGATGGTGCTGTGTATCAGTTAACTGGATTGTCCAGTTTAGCTTCTGTAGAGGTAGTTGTTGGCCTTGATGTAGGGGAAAAATATGGTTGGCATGAATCCATTTCAAATATAGTGGTTAAAAACGGGAAAAAGTGGCATTGCACATAGAACAAGCAGTACCTGTAAAAATGATGGTGGTACGCTTGAACAGAAATAATATACAAAGTGTTCACCAGTTAGTATAAAAGGCTTTGATCTAAAAACTGTAACTCCAAATGTAATATCAGTTGCGGGGTGTCATAAACAGATAGCTAAGGGTTAATGTTCTTTTACCTGGAAAAGAGTAACCTGAAATACCTGACCAGAGGACCAATCAGGAAACAAGACTTTTTCAAATCTGGGTGGAGGGAAGTTTGTGTGTGAGTCCTTTGTTCTTGTCTTGTGTCTGTCCCTCTCGGCTATGGGAAGGATTTCGCTGTCTCCTGCTTTCTAATCTTCTGTTTCCAAGTTGTGAGTACAAAGATCATGTCATAACATATTCCCAGATTTGGACCTTAATATGGGTCCAAAATATGGGTGTTAGCATGAAAACCTCTAAGCTTAGTAACCAGCTTGGACCTGGTAAAGCTGCCACCACCCAAAAAATTAGAGTGTTTTGGGGCACTCTGGTCCACCCAACAACCTTCCCTGGGGACCCTAAGACCCAAATTCCTTGAGTCTTACAACAAAAGGGAATAAACCATTTCCCCCCCCTTCTCCCTTCCAGGTGTTCCCTCCCTGGGTTCTTGGAGAGATACACAGAAGCAAGCTCCGTGAATCTAAACAGAGGGACTCCACCCTCCCTGTTTCCAGTCCTGGAAAACAGAAGTACCGAGAGCTAATCTCTCTTCCCCCCTCAGCCAGAGGGAATGCAAAGTCAGGCTAGTAAATCTAACATACACAGATTTCCCCCTGACTTCTTCCTCCCACCAATTCCCTGGTGAGCACAGACTCAATTCCCTGGAGTTCCCCACTAAAGAAAAACTCCAACAGGTCTTAAAAAGAAAGCTTTATGTAAAAAGAAAGAAAAATACATAAAAATGGCCTCTCTGTATTAAGGTGACAAATACAGGGTCAATTGCTTAAAAGAAATATGAATAAACAGCCTTATTCAAAAGAACACAATTCAAAACACTCCAGCAATTACACACATGTAAATACAAAAGAAAAAAAACAATAACCCCTATTGTTTTATGATCTTTGTACTCACAACTTGGAAACAGAAGATTAGAAAGCAGGAGACAGAAAAATCCTTCCCATAGCCGAGAGGGACAGACACAAGACAAGAACAAAGGACTCACATACAAACTTCCCTCCACCCAGATTTGAAAAAGTCTTGTTTCCTGATTGGTCCTCTGGTCAGGTGTTTCAGGTTACTCTTTTCCAGGTAAAAGAACATTAACCCTTAGCTATCTGTTTATAACACGGGGTTAGTTTTGGATTTAACACTGTTGCCCCTGTACAAGGGAGCTGTAAATCTAGAAACTCTTTCCCCCAGCTGGATCAGCAGCACTCAGGTCTGAGGGGCAGGCAAAAGACTTTGAAAAATGAGTTCTGCTATCTCACTGATCTGAAGAGATGCACAAGAAATGGGGTTACTCTCATAGCTCAGTGAGTGTAGTTATTTTTGATCAACCACTAATATGTTTCATTTACAGTGGAAAAGGAACCATAAATCAATTTACCTCAAATGAAGATATTTCTAATTTGACACTGTACAACAGACATGTTTATATCTTAAAATTATCTCTACAGTATTTCTTGTTATAATATCACATAAGAAATGATCATTCTGTTGAAAAGCATTTCTAAACACCCAATAAATATTGCTGGAGGGAGAATGGAAAGTCCTTTTCGTGGAAGATTTCAAAATTTGTTTGTGTCCTGATTAGGAACAAATCTGCTCACACCCCCATCCTCCATTGAAATCTTTCGTGCTAGTACATTTCAGGGGGAAAATGTTTGGGGTTGATCTGCTTATTTTGACTTTGACATTTTTAATATCATTGTGATGGGGTGGCTCCCCACACTAGCCCTGCAAGAGCTGAATTAGGAGAGTTGGGCCCAATCAGCTAATTAGGCTGCAAGCAGGGAAGATTTAGTTTGGAGGCAGCTAATTAAGGACAAGCTTACCAGTGCAAGAACGGGCAGACCATGTATAAAGCCAGGTAGCTGGCTGCAGAAAGGTAGGGAAGTAAACTGTAGACATCTCTTCAGTGGAGGGAATTGAAGGCTGGCAAACCCAGAGACTGAGGAAGCCAAATATGTAGGAAGAAACCCAGGGAAACAGCAGCAAGTGGAAGGACTATATAGGGACTGGGGCTGCTTGTTATAGGGTCCCTGAGCTAGAACCTAGGGTAGTGAATGGGCCTGGGTTCCCCTACTAGCCACTGGGGAGTGGCAAGGGCATTGAAGGTGCCAGCCAGACAGCAGGTCTGGAAAGACTGTTGAATTCCCCAGAAGGGGAGGATTTTAGTGACCTGGCTGTAGGGCCAAGACATAGAGAGGAAGCTGCAGACCTGGGAGTGAGCAGGGCAGCAGAGCAGGACAAGATGGGAGAAGACAATATCAGAGGGAGAGCACAAGCTGGCAGAGCTGATCCCCAGAATGGCCAGCAGGAGGTGCTGCTCCCGGAAAGTGAACCCCATGACAATAATAAAAAATAACATTTCAGAACAACAACAAAAACCCCTTTTGAAAGGAAATACTGAAATGTTGTTCCAAAAAAATGTCAAAACTGTACACTTCAATGGGGTCAGACACTTCCTTGACCACCAAATTTCAGCAAACTTCACAAAGCATTCTGATTTCAGTGGAGCTGCATTTTGACAGAAAATGATTCCAGCAAAATGTTTCCAACGAGCTTTACCAGTAACACTCACCCCAGTATGTTCACAATTATCATGCACAAATAATGTCGTTCGACCATTAGTTTCACTGAGAAAGCAACAGCAAGGCTAAGATTCATAAATTCAGAAATGACCATTAGACATATAGTCTGAAATTCTCTATCATAAGCCATTAAGCTTCACCCACTAACTTCTTTTTGGTTAAAGCATATCTTCCAGAAAGGCACCTGGGCTGGATCTGAAGACATTAAGAGATGGAGAATCCATTACTTCCCTGGTTAGCTGGTTTCAAAGGTTAATCACCCTCACTTTAAAAAAAAAAAGTTGTGCCTTGTTTGTCTGGTTTCAGCTTCCAGTCACTGGTTTTCATTATGCCATTCTCTGTTAGATTGAAGAGCTCTTTAATATCCAGTATTTCCTCTCCTTGAAGGTAACTGGACACTAATCAAGTCACCTCCCAGTCTGCTTTTACAGCTCAGTCTGTTTAGTTTCTTCAAAGTCTCTCACTATAAGGCATTTTTCTCTAGCTCTTTTCTGCATCTGCTCCAATTTTATACCAGAATTGTATGCAATATTCCAGTGTCAGTCTCACCAATGCCATATTCTGAAGTCAAAATCACTTCTCTACTTCTGTTCCTCTAGTTTATATAGCTATGAATCACATTAGCCCTTTTTTGCCACAGCACTGTACTGTGCAACATATTTGAGTTGCTTTCCAATATGGCCCCTAAATCCTTCTCAGAGTCACTGTTTCCCGGCATATAGTTCCTCATTCTGTGGGTGTGGCCTGCATTCCCTGTTCATCATGTTTCTGGGAATGATTGTTTTAATAATCGATCTCATAACGGCTAAATTAAAAGAGAAAGATGCATAGTACATCTTTTTCCAGCCAGAGCTGGCTGAATTCACTCAACTCACCATTGTAGATCCTAGTGGGCCAAAGCAGAAGGCAGCTGAATCCTTCACTCTGCCAGCTTCAGGGGATCAGTGATGTCTAAAAAAGGGAGTGTTATAGCACCGAATATGCTGATTTGGTGCATTGCCACTGCAGGTGGGGATTCTATAGAAGTCTCACTGGAATTTGTGACAGTGTGCATCTTTAAGCAGATTCCCTGAGGGATGGTTGTCCTGAAGGCACCACTTGCCTTCCCTCCTCTGGGTGCATTTCTTAAAAAGTCAGCTAGCACCAGGGCCTGCTCCAAGCACCAGCGCAGGAAGCTGGTGCTTGGGGCGGCCAATTGAAAGGGGCAGCATGTCCGGGTCTTTGGCAGGAATTCAGCGGCGGGTCCCTCATTCCCTCTCTTCCTCTTTGAGCTGCCGCCGAATTGCTGCCAAAGATGAAGAGAGGGAGGACCACCGCCAAAGTGCTACCACTCGTCTTTTTTTTTTTAACACTTGAGGCGGCAGAAAAGCTGAAGTTGGCCCTGGCTAGCACCAGTGGGGTGAATTTGACCCAGTTGCTTTAAATGATCAGGTAATAGGTCTTATGCCACAGCCTCTTATATAGAAGTAAACTTTCTTTCTGCACTGTTATCTGCGCTGCTCTGTCACTTTATCTCATCATCCAGTTTGCTTGTGTGTGTGAGAAAGATCTGTTTTGTCTGGGCAATTTAGAATTTAAGCTTCTTTAAACCAAGACTGTGTCTTTCTCTGTTTTGTACGTCAGTGGTGCTCAATTAAAAATAGTGGTAACCATTTTTTTTCAGATGGATTCGTCCGGAATTCCTGCTTGTGACATCTAATTTCAGAAAGATATAATCTGAGCATAAACAGGATTAAACCGTAGAGATGGAGAAACTTATTCCTTCAAATTGAAGATTATTCTAGCTTTCCTAAATAAAAGAAAGCAGTTACTTTAACAAACTTGTGTAAGATATCATGTTTCTAGGGGTTAAAAATCTTTTAAAGTGCAGATAATCCTTGATGTATTGCAAAGATCTATCTTTTAAATGATCTGTAAAAAGGATGTCCATGGATCAGTGAAAATATACCAGTTTAATAAGTTGCATCTCTGTCTCTCACACACATGTGAAGTATTGCCCTTTGCGACTTAGTTTTATTGCATGTTTAATGCAATAGTATTCTTGAGATGCTGAAATGTATTCATCAGTACAGTATGTAAAAAGACTTAGATAACATGAATATTCCATCAATTGTCTTAAGTATTTGCAGTTTACAGAAATATAGTGTAAACTAATTTAAGAAGTATGACCAGCCTATTTTCTTGTAAGGAGCAATGTAGTTTTGACTATGTACATCACTGTAACATTCATAGGAGTATATTCTGATCTTAATTCATGAACAAACTCACGAGGGGCAGTGGGATCATGGTCCATGATTAGGGCTCCTAGGCACTACTGTAATACAAATTTGTAATTATAATGTAATTATTAAGTCATCCTAATGTATATTGTAGACTTTGTCAAAAGCATCACATAAAATATTATGGCATTCTGACCAGTGGAAAAAAGGCTTCTGCATTCTTAAAGCGGCAAGAATACTAATATATTTGCATGTACAGTGCCTCTGGGAAGATAGAGATCACCTTGTGGAAGCGGGAATCAACAATAGGATTCCAGGTGTACGTGGAGGGACAATGAGAGGATGTTGCACCCAGCTATAGTAAAACTTCCCAGTAAACGTTAGAGCCTACAGCTTCAATAAACGTAAACAAACATTTGTGTACGCCAGAGAGATTTTTTGAGGCTGTAGCACATGTTGTGGTAAAGTATTATGGTGTTTCCCAGCATGGGCAGAGCACCAGCTGGACTGATGTCTTGCTGTATGCACCCACTAATCCACAAAGGAATAAGGGGCCTACTGAAAAGCATGTTATTCTTCTCTTCCCCCTAAAAAAGTGTTTTTTGTAATTATTTTTTCTTGTTGTTCCCTGTCACTGTGGGCCAGAAGCACATTTTTGGTGCTAAACAAATAAATGATGATGATACTAATGCTTTTCTGTTTCCTGCTGGGCAACATTAAGTTCAAAGGTGAAAAAAGAAGAAAACAGTCTTGAATTACAAAGAAAACAGCCTTTTTTTTTCTTGGCCAAAATAGAATTGTCAAAAAGCCAAGATACAGCAGTCAATCGCTGGGCCAAGAGGGTTTCTCACAGTTCATGTGTTGACTAACCTTCATTTTCTGGGGAAAAAAAATTACATTCTACTTATTTTATCCCTTTAATAGATCTTATGGAGCTGCAGTTTTCTTGAGCCCTTTCCTGGATCTATTAACCATGACACAAGGTTCCATCTGGCCCATTGGCCCCTACCTTTAATTTAAAATAGTTTTGTTAATGTTTTCCAGTCTTTGCTGGCACTCCCAGCAGAATTCTAGGATGGATTCCATCTGAACCTGATGTCTGGCTAGTCTTCAGATGTTCCGTTCCCTTGTTCCCCTCTTCTGGTAAGAATGCGATTGTCTTCAGGTTTTTCCCATCTCTCTCTTTTCTGAAATACTTTCCCTCCCTCTGGAATCTGGGGGATTCATCTTCCTTTATTAATCTAAAAGTAAATAATTAAATTTTAAAGACTCCTAGGAATAGTCAGTGATCTGCTTAAAAACCAGAACCAGCCTGGACTTCATTTTTTTTCTTTAAATATATATTTTTACAATACTAAAAAATATCTTTAACTTCAGTTTTCCCTTCCTGCAAAACACATCTTATTTTATTTCACTCTACGGTTTGCAGTCTCTCTTGGCCAGAACCAGCTCAGTACTAGTTCAGACAGCCTAGCCGTCCTGCATAAGCTACTGTTATGTCTCTTGCAAACAAGATATTAAACTCATTGTGTCTTTTACTGCATGTTTGTACTGTGATTAACAGAATGGGGCCCTGTTCCAGCCTTTACGCAATACTTAATTCAAATAAGGAGTTATAATAAAAAAGAGCAGTTATGTCACAACCCTCAGAACTTAACTGTCAAGTTAACTATAGATTCCAGGCACCCATCCAACCAATTCAATACTGCATTTTAAAAATGTATAGATCGGAACCAATGTCAAAGAGGTGCACATCACTGAGATGAAAAAGACTGGGAATAGCATGTGATGTTTTACTGATAAGTGACCACATGAAACTTCAGTTCACAGCCTGCCTGGCCCTCTCCATCACTGCAGATTTGTTTGATCTCCCCCAACATCAGCGTAACAAGAGTGTAGACCAGGGTAACCAGATTGCAAGTTTGAAAAATCAGGCCAGAGAGTGGGGGGTAAGAGGCATTTTTATAATACAAAGCCTGGAATATCAGATCTGACCCTATAAAATTGGGACATTTGGTCACCCTAGTGCAGACTAGCCTGACCTAGTGGCTAGGCAAACTGTGTCACCTGGATAATCAGTCAGAATCATAAGCTTTAAGGCCAGAAGGGACCACTGTGTTCCTAAACAGATCTCCTGTGTAACAGAGGGCACAGGATTTCATCCAATACTCCTGAATTGAGCCCATGAGAGTGTGTTTAGCTAAACACAATCAGTGACAGAAATGGCAGTTTCTTGAAATATCTTTTGGAGATTTTACTCTATTAAGTTCATATATCATTGTGGGCCAGGGATTGCATGTAATTCCATGGATCAGGGTGACCACAGTTCTTCAGAACCTAAGACGTGAGAGAGAGAGAGAGAGTGTGGTGGGGAGGGATATTGGGCAAATTATTTCAGGCTGTAACCCCTCCAAGTATCACCACTTGAAGAGACTTGCATATACTAGTTAAACAAACAAGGAATGGACTTTCGGATAAATAGCCTGAGTTTAGACTGTCTCAGGACCTTATATCCCAGGGGGTTGGGCTCCAACATTTCTTGGGAAGGGTAGGAAAGACTTTAGCCTACTTAAGCCCCATAAGGCTGGTGAGTGACCTCTGGTAAGCTTTTGGCACACATATAGGAACTTTTATTTTCTCTGTAATACTTTCACCTTAAGAATAAATGTGCTTGCTTAGAGAGAGCTGTGTGCTGACTTGTGACTGCTGGCAATTACAGGTGTTCATAGCCTTCAAAGAGAAACCAAAGTGCAGATGCTGGCCCATTTAGGCAGTCTGGCTTGCTGGGGATATCACAGTATAGGCAGGGAACTGTGTAGCCTAGAAAAAAACCCTTTCAGCAATCAGAGAGATATAGATCTCTGCCCAAGAGAGGTATTGATAAAGGAGCCAGGAACAGCAAGTGGGTGTCCTTGAGAGTCCACAGATGGGGAATACAGGTGCAGTTGTCCTGAACTGTGAAAGACATCCAGTCTGTTTTGAAGACATGAAAAGATGGAGAATCCACCACTTCTCTTGGTAGTTTCCTCCAATGATTAATCATCTTTCCTGTTAAAAAATTGTGCCTTTAAAGCCCACCCTAGATCTTTGCCACCTAGAAGAGTGAGTGTAATTGGTGTGCAAAAACAGCTGCAAAATTCATGAGCAAGTGGCAAAAATTAATCTCACTCAGGGCATGAATCTGGCAGAGACACTAGTAATGTGCAACTCCAGCAAGTTTAAGACCCGCCGTGTGGCCAGCCTCATCCTAAATTGCCCGTACTTCCATTCATTACCTCTATCCAGACTCCACAGACTTGTTTGGATGGTGCCTGTATCTATGCCCCAATCTCATGTAGACATTGAATTATTTATTCTAATGCTGCAGCTGGGGCTTATGCAATGGAAATGTGGAGCAGGGTGTTTCCAGCACGATGAATACACGACAGCTTTTATCACCTGGCTAACTCATTCAATGACCTCATATACATGTGCAATAGGAGAGTTAACAGAACAGATACCACCATAGTGTCTGAGAATGCACTTGGGGCAGGAAAGCAATTGCCCAACACTATGCTGCAGATCTTTTCACAAAGATAGCAACTGAGCCACGCAAGAACAATGTTTGCCAGGGCTCTGAAGTTGCTGTTGCTCCCATTGCTTTTACCCACTGCAAGGAAGCGAAGGAACTTTGCCACTGTCTGTGCCCTGTGCTCAGGAATGACAACAAATCCTCTACTCCTGCTCCAGCAGCCTCGCCCCACTGACCTGCTCCTTGTAGGGTGCTAAGGACCTACAGCCACTCTCCCTCTTTCCTGGTTCTGTCCCTTTAACTTTTTGTGCATCAGATTTTGGGGGGGGGGGGGGTGAGGGGGAAACATATACACTTAGCTGTAATTCACAACTCATGTATATAACAGAAACTCTGGCCATGTGTGACTTTCTATCAGGGCCAGCTCCAGGCACCAGCTTATCAAGCAGGTGCTTGAGGTGGCCACTCCGGAGTGGGATGGCATTTCCAGGTATTCGGCGGCAATTCGGTGGAGGGTCCCTCACTGCCGCTCGGAGCGAAGGACCTCCCGCTGAATTGCTTCAGATCGCGATCGTGGCTTCTTTTTTTTTTTTTTTTGGCTGCTTGGGGCAGCAAAACCCTTGGAGCCAGCCCTGCTTTCTATGAAGTTTTTATTGCTTTAAGTTCATGATGACTGTTGTACCTGCAAGAGGCAGAACCACAAATTCCAGTCTTTCTCAATATATGGCAATAAACATGTTATTAAATGCTATATTATATTTTTTTTATGCTTCATATTTTTCATTCAGTGTCAGTTTTTACTGCTTTCCTTCTTGAATTCCTTTTGGATCAAGGAGTTTTAATCCTTAAATGAAAGGATCTGAGCAAGTGCAACCAATTATTTTTCATTAGAATTAGCAGTGGCAATCATCCATTAGAAAGTTTCTGTCAATTTTATTGTATTTTCATGGCACATTAAGGAGTTTCCAACTTTAAACTTTTAGAACTTTTAAATACAAATGCATGTTGAAGTTATAGCAATGATCTAAACTATAGCTTTTGCTAATCTGCTGTAGGAGTGGCTTAGCAGTTTAAGCTGTTTGTAGATTTAAAGTGTTTAAACTGCTCTGCGAGTGAGATTCACCCAATCTAGAGCACCCTCTGAGAGGCCCTATTCACCTATTAAGATCTGCTTCAAAGTTGTGAGTAGCTATTAAATAGGTTTTACATGGGGCTTAGTCTTTCTGTGGCATATTGGAGTGAATATAAAAAAAACCCCAAAGCTATTTCTGTTGTAAGATGGACTTCATGTAATTGGAAAGAAGCAACATTTCCCTAGACTCCCAGATTTACAGCACCATTAATTTTTGTTTTGCCTGTATTCTGTACGTTTGTTCAGGAGTCAGGATGAGTCACGGAAACACTTACTTATGCAAAAAGGTTAATTGATCAATTATGTGAAGTGGGTCTTATGTGAATAATGGATCATAAAATGAGATCCATAGAGTGGAATACAGTAGCTATATACTTACAACACATGCATTTCAACCATGTTATCTACCTTGTTGTTTTCCCACCATAGGATGTAATGATTAAACACAAGGGGTTGTCATGAGAGCATTGTGGCAAGATTTTTTTCAGAATTCCCTTGCCTTTCTAGACTGTTACAGCCTCACCATCACTTTTCCATATTATTTGATAGCTTTGTAATTCATATAACACTGGCATTCATCAAGGTCAAGGTGGCCCCTGCTGTGAAGTGAATATATATACTTGTTATTAAGCAGCCAACACACATTACTGTAACCTTTGGGTTATAGTCCCATCCATACTTGAACTGTAGGCTTTTCTTTCTGCATTCTAAAGAAACAAGGAAATTAAAAAGACAAAAAAAATCTCTATTGGTACCAAATGCTCTTATAGACTGTTGACCTCTGGGGCCGTGGTAGTGGAGAAAAAGCATTAGCCATGTCCACTAATGGATATTGATACTATCCCCTGCAGGGTACAAATGCTGTCCTCTGAACATTCCAGTGCTTTGTTTCAGCAGTTCTCTTGGCAAATAAATGCCTGATCTCCATTTCAGCCTCTGGTAATTTTTTCTTGCTCGCTCTGCCTCATAACAGTTATCTGTGCCATCACCATGAAAGCTGACTGCTCCACCAAATGTTGGCTCCTCGATACGCTCAAGGCAGGGATTAAAAGTGGGTGGTATCAAGCTCCAGGCCATAGAGAGAGCCTCCACACAAGAGACCGAAGCAAAAAGGAGGGCTAATGTCTGGATGCCCCACTGTTGAAAGTCCCAACTCCAGGTAGTTGATGGAACCATGTGAATCCCAGAAAGACTGTAGCAATTAAGGGCCAAACTTAAAAAGGAATGATGTCTAAATAGTATCTATAAAATATATGCATGTGGTTAGTTGTTTGTATTTGCAGGCACAACCGAGACTCCTGTGGTCTTGAAAGTGTGGCCCAGGAACAAATTTTACCATCATCAAGATTGAAAAATGATGCATATAAATACTTCTGGGGTGCCCTTCATGCAGTAGAATATAAGTTCAGATTTCTACTCTGAGCTGTTTACAGGGCCGGCACTTCCATTTAGGTGACCTAGGCGGTCACCTAGAGGGCCAGGATTTGGGAGAGTGGCAGTTTGCTGCCCGCGGTGGCAATTTAGCCGTGGGGGGTCCTTCCTCACTCTGGGTTGTCGTCGGCAATTCTGCGGCGGGTCCTTCATTCACTCCGGGGCCCGCTGCCGAAGTGCCCCGAAGACCAGGAGCATGGAAGGACACTCCCCCCCACCGCAGAATTGCCGCCAATGACCGGGAGCGTGGAAGGACACCCGCCTAGGGCGCCAAAAACCCTGGCACCGCTCCTGGCTTAGGTTTGTATCTGACAATTGGGCTGAAGGAATGTGGCCACATGGGGAAGTCAAACAGTAGGTGTGTGATTCATAGCCTGGGAAAGGCTAGTTTTAACTCCAGCTCATCACAATATAGCAGGTTCTAAGAGTCCTGGCCCTTCAAAGGCTAACCAGAAAAAGTAAATCTCTCCCCACCCAAGGTTCCCAGCAAAACATGACTTACCTCAGCCAAGGCACCAGAAGAAAGCTGAAAGGCTGATTCTTAGGTTTAGTTTCTTCCTGATCTCAGTCCTGAGGGCTCACAAGCTTATGTTTCTTCCCCCATTCAGTTCACTCACATCCTTTTTCGCTCAGCCCCAGCATTTGAGGGTGAGAAGGAGGGACTTCCCTTCTCCACATATGTTTCCATCCTCTCTTGACTATCTCTGCACTGAGAGAAGATAGCTGTGCCCTTTCCTACGGAAAGACAATTAACCATTTCCCTGACAGTCAAGGACAAGGGTCTTTACCTCCTATCATGGGGCGACAAAGCTTATGATTTAGTTACAGACCTTCAAATTACTATATTATTATAGATTAGCCAAGAATGACATTAAATAGCCCAGATCAGGCTTCTTCAGCCTGAAAATAAGAAATTGCATGGGATTTTCTTTTAAATTGTGTGTGTGTCCACATGTTTGAAATGACCTTGGATATTATGCATCCAGCAGGGGTTTGGCAAGGTTTTCCTGCAGTGACTCTTCCTACTCATGGTTATGATGCAGAAACTCATGTCTTTTCTCTTTTGGTCTCACGGCTTTCAGCCATATGGAGCCACTGAAAAGGAGAAAAAGGCAACCTATGGGCCTTGCTGGTAGGCAGGTAAACAGAACAGTATGAATGCATGGAAGCTCTCTGAGAACTGACTGGAGTGGGGAAAGGTATCCCCCATGAGCCTCTGATCCCCCCTTATTCTTTGACCCCAGAACTCTTGGGATCACCCAGTTTCCCTCCCATCCTGCCTCATTGCTCCTTGGAAAACTAGGAGATCATGGTCCAATTTCAGTAGTAGTCTTTCTACTACTAGAGAAGGTATGTGCACAGAAGGAAGCCCATCTGTCTCACTGAAATATCTCAGGGAAAACCTCCTAGAATTTTATAGTTCAGTACTTCGTTAATAAGAATATTGTCTCCATTATACAACAGGTCAGGGCCTGATCTCTTCTTCATTTTGAGAAAAGTGGAATGTGATGGTAAAAAGTTTGAGAAACAACAATAACATGAATTTATAAAGGAAGAGCAAATGTTACTTAATTGCTGGAGCTGCTCAATCATCAAAGAAAGATGTGGTAGTTCAAATATTTTAGAAAAAATCTCAGAACTTGTCATATTATTGTCCAAGTTCTTATACTATGTACAAGAGGCTTCAGAGCAGCAGCAGAAACATATATATGCAGTGTGGTATACTCTGTGTAATACAAATCGTGCTTTTCTAGGGCAGGATGGCGTATTGAACTGGCCTAGTGCACTGTCCTTACTTCAGCTTGCTGTGGTGCCTTGCACTTGTTTTGGGTGGCTGCCAGCTGGGTTTGTACCTCCTTAGCATGTCCCTTGTAGCACATGCATATTGATCTCTGACATTACTTTTGTGAAAATGTTTCTACTGTTGTGGACCATATCTTTTAGCCCTCTACTAGGTGCTGTGTTCACTGTGCACTATAGATGCATTCTGTACTCACATTCACATCTTTAATCAGCTGCAAACTGAATGCGTGGGCATAATTTAGCTCTTAGGAAGCAAACTTTGTGAAAGTCCTATGCTATGTAAAATCAAGGGTTAGATCTCTTAACAGAATGTTATTTCAAGTTCTCCAGCATTACATTAGTGTTCTGTTACTATAGAGATAACATAATACTTTAGATGTAAGTTCCAACTCCATCTAAGGTGTCAGTAAAAACAACTTAGAGACAGGTTATTTTTATATTCTTTATTCCACCAAAACTGCATTGCAGTCTTCCAGTCTTTTATAGTATTTACATTATTTGCAACTCTTTCCATAAGTGCCAGTACAAATGTAACTGATGATCATCCAGAATAGCTATACAAATGTTCCTGAAAGCAAGGTGCATTTCTGGGAATTATTTTCTTATGCGCAATAATATATAATGTATATATATTAACAAAGCTTCAGAATATACAATATCTTCCACTGAAAGTAGAACATCCCACTTACAGCTTATTCAGATTTCAGTTACATAGACTTTTGCATTTCAAGTTAGTGCAAATAATGAAAGTAAGAGCCTGAGCAAAATGGTGTAAATACAATGAAACAAGATAACCAACGGCAAAAACTAGCCAACTCTCTGCATATGATAATATTTAATTAGTATATTATTATTCTTTATATACAATATATTTAAATAATTGGCTTATTTGAGCTATAGGCAACAAATTTACAAATTAAAATAAAATAATGTTTTCTTCACACAAATATGGAATGTCCAACATATGAAAATAAAATGCATCTAGTAATAAAACAATGCTTGTAAATCAAAAAGATACCAGATGTCTTTTCTATTATCTTGGGGAAGATTTCAAGGCACTTTCTCGGCAAATCAGAGTTCTCTTGTAGTAGAAAGGACTGCAAGAAGAAGAAGCATACCTAGTTTTAGAGCTGTGCAACACTAATGCAGTCCACTTAATCCAAATCCGTTTACAAATTACAAATTTTGTGTGAACTAAAGAAACCTCTAGATTTGAAGAAACCTTTAGATTAACTCTGTGGTGCCGTGGACCTTTCAAGAAAGTTTCCCATGCATATAGTACAAATGAATTTCTATACATTGGCTTCCATTAAAAATCTTTATTATTGCCACTCCCAAGTACCATTGTGTATTACCCATTCTGCAACAAACCACAGTAACTTTAATTAGACAAAACTATAAAGATTGTAATTGCAACCACGTGAGCATCCTTCATATAAACTATGTTCCTAAATGTCTCACAGTGTTGTTATTTTTCTAATCAAGCTAGCAGGTCACCTAGCAGGCAATCTACACATATTGTATCACATCACTAGACTTCTCCATGGTCCTGAAATGGAAGCAGAGGAAACCCTTGTACATCCCTTCCTGGAACAGTTGGTGTAGTACACCTTTGGAAAGAAAGCTTGGGATTTCCAAAGGAAAACTTGAACCATAATGTACAAATACCATTCCACCCTTTTCTCCCAGGGCACGTAAAGGAGGGGGAAGAACAAGCTTCCCCTGTATCACAGTTGCTGTTTTGGTTAAACAAAATTATCAAGGTCACTTACATCCTAAAATGGGCCTATTTTTATATTAGGAGGTGAAAAGGTACTTAAATATCTAGGTGAGGTTTGGACCTGCTGTTGATGCCATGAAGGAACCCAAAAGGGCTCTCTCCGATGTAACACAAGGAATAGGTCCTACAAGGGAGACAGGAACAATAATAATTTTGGTGCTCTGTCAGCTGCTCCAGGGAGCACTACCTCTGATCTTATTGAGCCAACAGGAGGGGAAGAATCAATCATGCCAATTAAATCCTCAACTAATGGGGTAAGGAGAAGCACCAGTCCTGCCCACTGCTGCCAAGACAGATGGCGAGGGAGCAAACAAAGACTCTGCCCATTGCATAATGGGTAGCAAGTAGGGTAGAGAAAGGTGGGTCAAACATACCTCTTGCCCCCTCCAAGAGAAAAGCCTCAGCTGCTGTAAGATATTAGGGTTGAAAAAAGGGGCGCACAGAGCAGGCACTCAGGCTCTTATCTCCCCTGCAGGAGGATAGAACATGGGAGAGGAGAGGGAGGCAAGGAGGACTCAGACCATGTTTCTACTGCCTTCCTGTATTACTTTTTTCCTCTAACCTTTACTTTGGTTTTTTTTAAAGAAAGCCCAAATGCATGTTAAAGAGAACATGATGAGTGGGAAGCTGCTCACATTGCCTGCCCTTCCAACTTCCAAATCAGCTCTTCATTTTCTATCCATTTGGCAAGTGAATTAGAACAGCTGGGTCCTTAAATCAGGAGCCACTTCTGATCTCCTTACCCTGATTTTTAGGATAAAGCAGAAGGCAGTAAACTTTCTGGGGAATAGAACTTCATTGAGGCTACAGCAAACGTCTTCAGCTCTTCCAGTTGGAAGAGCATGTGAAGAGAAAAATGGGAACATAGAACTGTCTGTGGGAATCCTACAGAGTGAGCTGGAGGGGTAAAAAATGATGTGGAGGAGGGAAGATGAGGCAGAGAAGAGGAAGGAGAGGGAGGAAAATAGACCAGTGAGACATAGTGTAAGAGACAAAGAGCAGGAAACAAAAGAAAAATAGAATTGCGAAGAGGGGAAGATAAATATTGTAGAAACACACAGGAAGAAAATAAAAAATAGAGATACACAGAAGAGAGATGTTAGGAAAGACACCTGCTTGAAGTCACAGGGAGGAGACAATGGGCTACAATCAGTGGTGTGCTGTGGCAGTGGTGCAAAGCATCTCGAGACAGTGATGACTCTGGTTTAAATGAAGAAAATAAAAAATACAGGGATAAAAGAAAGAGTTGTCTCATTTCTTCACTAGAATATTGCTATATTTTTCTAAACTTCCCTCCCTCGCTGCTGGGCACCTTGGATCTTCCCATCTTCACTTGGGAATCAAATCAGCTGTTTTTTATCCTGCTCTTCTTTCCTTGTTCCCTTTCCATTTGAACTGAGGTCTTGATACCAAAAAAAGACACCGTTTCTTAACTCTTAAGGCTATCACTACAGTTTTAAGGGAAAACGTTTTCAGAAATCATGCTACCCTGTGTTAACTTCTTTGCAAGCATTATTTGGGTGTAGTAAGAAGTTAACACCAGCAGAAGATATTTAAATAAACAAATATCCCAGCTTTTGACATTTATTAGCTATGATAACTCTAGAGTTTTTTTTAACAATCAGCATGAAAAGTCTGAACATTCTAAACATCCTTCTGAGAGTCTTTAGGCCTGGTACACTGGGGGAGGGGGATCGATCTAAAATATTTAACTTCAGCTCCGAGAATAGCGTATTATGTTTTCTATGCTTCCCTAACACCTCCACTTCCACAAAGTCCACCTCCTTCATGGCTGTTCCCAGGGGCAGATTTTGGGGTTATAGATGGCCCTGGATCTGGTGCTAAGGCATAGGACATTTTGCACTGTACCTTTAAGGGATTCTATCCCACCTGAGATCTTCACAGACATCAGGGCAATTGTGAGTTGGAAATTGTTTGTTTTTTCCATGGAGGAGCAAACCCTGCCACATTGAAGGAAGAATCTAGAAAAAATACTATGAGGGAACTTCACAGATTCCCTGCCCTCTCCCACCTTTCCAGATTCCTTCTCAGATATTTTTATGGAAGTGGGTCATCTCAGCCATAATTCTTTAGTGCCAGAAACATCATGTGGAGCCACGAGCTAATGTGGAGCATGCATAACAGATGCAGGACAAGTCTGTACATTAATGTGCTACCTCCAGAAAGTGAAAAATTCAAAGTGTGGCACAAAAATAGAGTACATTAATAACAAAGCAGCAGGTTATAAACACTACCACATTTCTGTTTGTTTTCTAGATAACAGGTGAAAGGTATCAAGCAAATTACCAGGTCATACAGTAAGCAAGGATCAGATGAAGAAAAAGGATACTTACACAGCAAATTTTCTAGGATTGTGTACATAAAGGGCTCATTGCCAACCTTGTTAGTAATCTTGCACACCTTTTGTAATCTATAAAATAAAATCATTCACAATAATAATAAACAATTGGAATTGCCATGTATTCTGGGTGAACAACATTAATATTCAGAGTGGGAACCAGGTTTATGCGAACTACACAATGAAAAATTTTCTGTTAGAAATACATGAAATGATTTGTGCTGGTTTCAAAATTAGACCAGTAGCTTATCACAATTTTGCTTTTCATCACACACCTATGATACATGATTGTATTAAAGAAGAGGAGAGATTTTGTCTTTTGCTCCTTACAAAATCTATATAATATGAAGGATCACATGGCTCTGTGAATCCAAATACTTTTACATAATAAATATACATAACATGCAACGTCATATATAAACCCTGTTTTGGCAGGGTTTTAGTGTCTTATGAGACAGAAGATAGTGAGGTCACATACCAATTAAAGGGATATTATTCAATTCCTATACACTACAGGAAAGAGGAAGTAATTCTATTACAACGAACAAACTTATTATTTATTCTTTACAGGATCAGGCCTGGATTTCTATGTTCCCACTTCTACTCAGCATAAGGATTGGAGAACTAGGGCCTAGTATTACTGCATCAAGTTGGGACTTGGCTGCTCTGTCCTGTTTGAAGGTCAGATTCTATGAGGGGCTAATGTTCGATGGGACTTGAGCTGTCAACACCTCACAAGAAGTGTTCTCTACTTTGCAGAATGATGTCATATGTCTGGATGTGAGAGGTTTTGCATGACTAATAGATTTAAATGATGTAGACAAACAGTGCTATTGATTGCCAGTCAGCTTCCATTTTTTCCCCCTTCTAGTACATTATTTATATAAAAAAATTCTTAAACAATGCTTTCACACAGATTTCGCAGCTGGCCTTGAAGTCCTTATTCAGGTAAAAGACCCATTGACTTGAAATGGGAATTTTAGCTCCGTAAGGACTGTAGGACTGGACCTGTAATCTGTCAACAGTAAAAGCAATAGTTCTCTTCTTGCTGGAATTATTTTTATTTGCAAAAACCAATTGAAAATTGGCAGTTGATTGGCTTTCATTCTTTAAGGTGTGTATGTAATTACAGAAAATTATTCTAAAAAATTGGCATTTTATTGCTACAATGTATCCATTCTCCAGAGGCCTGGTTCTCTTCTCACTTACATTAGTCTTATTTAGGAGCATCTAAACAGAAGTTAATGGAATTACACAAGTTTAAAACCAATGAAAGAGAGAGACAAATCAGACCCATTGTATTTTCCATGGAGTGAGGACTGAGTATAAGGAAAGGTCATGATCAGGCCTGGAATGGCACACATTTAGGCCTGGTTATGTCAGTTATATCAGCATAGCTACACTGGTCAGGGAGTTGAAAAAACACACATCCCAATTAATGTAGCTATGCCGACATAACCCCCAGTGTAGACACAACTATGTTAACAGAAGAGGCCATCCATCAATACAGCTAACTTCATTTGGGGAGATGGTGTTCCTGCACCAACAGAACACACATTTCTGTTGGTGTCAGCTGCATCTACACTACAGAGATATGCTAGCATAGTCTACATAGTGAAGATATGCCCTTAGAAGCCAAAACAAGCATATTTATAAATGGAAAAAAACTGCTGTTAGAGCTAAAAATCATTTAATCTGTTACTTACATGCTGGTGTCGAACAGTCCCTTGTGTTGTGATAGAGTCGATGGAAATGCTTGCTACACTCAGCTGAGAATGAGACTGGCCCTGTTTGATAACAAACAGGAGTTAGCGACAAAAGAAAATGTTTGAGTATTTCAAAGCCTGTGTGATAGCTGGTTCACGTGTATATAAATCCCCCTGCTCCAACATTCTTCTGGATGAAACACAATCTTCAGAAACAGATCTGTGTATGCCTGAGACATTACAGGTAGAAAAAAGCAAGTCTGAGCCATCCCACAACTGCTAATGTTTTACAGCCTTAATATAATTATGCTTAAGCTGTTAATACAATTTAAACAATTACATTGTAATCTGATTATGATGCCACAAGATAACAGAAAGACAGCTATCTATAAATTGGTGTGGAGATGGTGAGTAATTTTAAATTCCAAAGTCAATATATTTTTATCATTCCTTTTTCCCTTATTTCCTTTTTTTTTTTTCTGTTTAACACACTATCTCTTTAGTCACTGTAATGAAGTGCTATCATATGTTCTTTCACTGATATGATCATGTTCTATGTGTCTGAAATGCAGTTCTTTGAAAGTGAAACAACTCTTTGTCTTGAAGTCCCAGAAATAAGTCCAAAGCCAGGAGTAAAATTTCCAGTGAAGTAAAAAATCAAATTGTGTAGCTACCACAGTGGCCACTTAGCTCAATATACAGTAGTCTAACGCAAAAGGAATACATATGATGTAGTTTATTGTTTGGCTGCTATAATTTTTATCTCTAAAGAGCAGCATTTTAAACAAATAAAGTTCCCAAGTCCAGCAAAGCTAAAGTAATTAGTCTACAATTTCAATTTGCTCTAGATGCTGCATGGAGACTTTTTTATTTTATTTAAGGATTTGTTTTATTAAACTGTTTTAATAAGATAGCAACTTGCAGGATTGGCCACTAAGTGCCTCTTGCAAAGTATTATGCATCCTCAACCGCCCACTATGTTTCAGAGTTAGGCCCAAAGGAAAGTAACTGGTTTGCCTCTGCTATTTTGGATCCATGACATCACCCTAGCTGTGCTTCCTAGTCTGGGCATACAGTCAGTGTCTTCTGTTTGCATGGCACAAATATGCTGAAACTGAGGAGGACTTCAGCACTTGGCTCAAGAGTTAGCGAAAATGAATCAAAATAGCCCCAAAGTAACTAATAGGCAAGGAAGTCAGATGAGGGTGATAGGAATACCTGAAAAAATGGTTATCCACCCCCCACACACACACACATGTGGGATGAAACAAAAGTAAAGTCTTTAAAATTGATTGTTATATTAGGGAACATCTGGGGTTTTAAATTAAACCCTTATTTTATTTAATGTGTTTATTGGCCAAGAATCTTACTTACAGTACTTATTCAACATTTAAACTGAGCATAATCTCCTGGCATATTTGATGTGTAGAATATTTTTCTTAATTTGGAAGCATATGGACTATGAAAAAAATGTTGATTATTTTTCCGCATGCCCTAAAACTAACAATGAATATGTCTGTACAATGGCTCATGTTATTTACGGTGATGCAAACAGGATTATAATTTGGAATAATAGGATGAAATTAAGATATTGAAAATTTAGACTTAATTTCAAGACAAATTTACTGATGGTGAGATCTACTAAAGTTGTGGAATGGTCTTTCAAGGAAAGTAGCCCCATTACTTGAGACCTTTAAAATGTAAATTGGGAACATTACAAAATATACCATAGAGAATAATCCTGGATTACATGGATAGACTACGTGTTCTATGGGCTAATCCATCTTTCCCTATTCATGCAAGGAATTCTTACTGAGGTAAGTAGTCTCACTAATTTCAATGAGACTACTCATATAGAAATGGACTCAAATGATTAAGGGATTTGGGATCAGGCCTTATTTAGGTCTTTATCTATCGCTAACTTCTGTATTCTGGTCATATGTTCTGTAGTATTCATGGATATTTTTCACTACTGTTTTTGACCAATGTACTCTGTTTTAGGTATGATTTCTGTTTCATCTAAGTTCTTATACTGTATTTGAGCAGTTAATGTTAAACAATATGACTAACATCAGTCAAGTGACATTTTTCTTTTTTCCCTCTCCAAAAAAGAACTCTTATGAGTATTTTTAGTTCTTATTGTTTTAAAATAAATAAAACGGGTGTGTTAGGCACTGCTACACAGGAAAGCAAAGTTGAAGACTTTTGCTGGTGGTGGTTTTATGCGTGTTTGTTTTTGGTTTTTTAATGTGTACTGGACAGTAGTAAGGTTTGCATTCACTCTTAGTTTCTTCAACAGTGAATTCCAAAACTGGGTACTAGAAAATCCTTCTCTCCTCTCACACTTGCTTCACTCAAAGTAGACAATTCTACCATTCCTGAGAAGAGTGAAAAGTGAAGGAGATTCCACAGGGTGAGACAATACTTTATGTAACCTGAGCCCCATCATTTAGAGCCTTAAAAATATGGACCAAGACCTTCGATTTGACCCATTGTTCTATAGGAAACTAGTGAAGTACAGGATCATGTGCTGGTTCCAGTCTGTATTTCTGAGATGTGCTACTATATTCCACACCATTTGTAATTTTATCAGGGCTCATGTTTTCAAGTCCAGGTACACAGCCTTGCAATAAACCAGTTAGGAAGTAATAACAGTGTGTATGATCAAAGCCATGTCTTTATTGGTTTCTAAGGCCTCAGGTGATAGAGCACATTATGTGCAGATGCAATTTTGCAAAATTCCACAATCATCAGGAACTCTAGAATTACCCTTAAACTATGCTTAGCTTGAAGATTTGTGAACATTTGTCCCTGAGTGAAGGAGACAGTACTGAGGTAGCAAACTCTATGAAGCATTGCCTTTTGCCTCTAAATATCGGTATGAAATATCCAGTACAAATATGTTCAAAACCAATTTTAATTTTTAAAGAAATCTCACAATGATGTAGAAAGAGGTGAATTTACAGAGGCATATGAAAGAGTTAGAAGGAAAGGCTGAATGGTTAGGGAAGATTGTGCTGAATTTTGCTGTTAATCCATTGGTAGAAGAACTTCAGAATCTGAAGATATTTTAACAGATGGAAATGGATTTCTAGTGAAAAAGGGTGGACTTTGGCACAGTGGAACAGAATAAGATAAAACAAAGTCATTTTATTAAACTAACTCTGAAGGTGATTAAGGCGGCTTGAAATGACTGAAAGCTTAAAGGGTTAAAGAGAAGAGGAAGAGAAGGAGAGAAAGAAGGAGCTTTCTGCTTCTCAGAGTTATTATTTTATTTACAAATAAAAAATAACTTGATTTGTATGTAACTGTGTTTTGAGTATATGCATTTTAAGTCATTCAGGCCACCCTACTTTTTTTTTATTTGTTCTTATCTTTGCAAACACCACCCATGATACACCAAGGCAACTCACTTATCCTAGAATCATAGAATATCAGGGTTGGAAGGGACCTCAGGAGGTCATCTAGCCCAACCACCTGCTCAAAGTAGGACCAGTTCCCAAGTAAATCATCCCTGCCAGGGTTTTGTCAAGCCTGACCTTAAAAACCTCTAAGGAAGGACATTCCACCACCTTCCTAGATAACCCGTTCCAGTGCTTCACCACCCTCCTAGTGAAAAGTTTTTTCCTAATATCCAACCTAAACCTCCCGCACTGCAACTTGAGACCATTACTCCTTGTTCTGTCATCTGCTACCACTGAGAACAGTCTAGATCCATCCTCTTTGGAACCCTCTTTCAGATAGTTGAAAGCAGCTATCAAATCCTCCCTCATTCTTCTCTTCTGCAGACTAAACAATCCCAGTTCCCTCAGCCTCTCCTCATAAATCATGTGCTCCAGCCCCCTAATCATTTTTGTTGCCCTCTGCTGGACTCTTTCCAATTTTTCCACACCCTTCTTATAGTGTGGGGCCCAAAACTGGACACAGTACTCCACGTGAGGCCTCACCATTGTCGAATAGAAGGGAGTGATCATATCCCTCGATCTGCTGGCAATGCCCCTACTTATACAGCCCAAAATGTCGTTAGCCTTCTTGGCAACAAGGGCACACTGTTGACTCATATCCAGCTTCTCATGCACTGTAACCCCTAGGTCCTTTTCTGCAGAAATGCTGCCTAGCCATTCAGTCCCTAGTCTGTAACAGTGAATGGGATTCTTCAGTCCTAAGTGCAGGACTCTGCACTTATCCTTGTTGAACCTCATCAGGTTTCTTTTGGCCCAGTCCTCTAATTTGTCTAGGTCCCTCTGTATCCTATCCCTACCCTCCAGTGTATCTACCACTCCTCCCAGTTTAGTGTCATCTGCAAACTTGCTGAGAGTGCAGTCCATGCCATCTTCCAGATCATTGATGAAGATATTGAAAAAACCAGCCCCAGGACCGACCCTTGGGGCACTCTGCTTGAAACTGGCTGCCAACCAGACATGCAGCCATTGATCACTACTTATTGAGCCCAATGATCTAGCCAGCTTTCTATCCA
Source organism: Gopherus flavomarginatus (assembly GCF_025201925.1). Lineage (NCBI taxonomy): Eukaryota > Metazoa > Chordata > Testudines > Testudinidae > Gopherus > Gopherus flavomarginatus. The sequence continues at coordinate 228,671,099 of NC_066618.1, forward strand.
CCTTATAGTCCATTCATCCAGTTCATACTTCTTTAACTTGCTGGCAAGAATACTGTGGGAGACCATATCAAAAGCTTTGCTAAAGTCAAGGAATAACACATCCACTGTTTTCCCTTCATCTCTTGCTACCTGCAATTCCAAGTGTGATTTAGCCTTCCTGACTTCACTCCTGCATGCCTGAGCAATATTTTTATACTCCTCCTTGGTCATCTGTCCACTCTTCCACTTCTTGTAAGCTTCTTTTTTGCATTTAAGATCAGCAAGGATTTCACTGTTAAGCCAAGCTGGTCACCTGCCATATTTACTATGCTTTCTACACATTGGGATGGTTTGTTCCTGCAACGTAAATAAGGATTCTTTAAAATACAGCCAGCTTCTCAACATCAGTAGTATCCAGAACAATACAAGAGACACTGAAAATTAAAGCTGCTGGTGGCAGGCCCTGTCCAGCAGGGGTAAAATTGTAATCTGACTCAACTAAATCTTTCAACAAAGAGGTAGATATAGGTTTTTAGTTTAAGAACAACTAAGGAAGAATTAGTCTAAGAGGATTTGGTTATCAGTTGAATGTACATTTTTCTATTCAGCCAAAAAAAGCGTAGAACAGCTGGATTCCTTTACAACATGATAGTGGCACTTGGGAACTACAGAACTTTGAATTTATTGTGTTTCCCTTTGTCTCTTCTCCTACTCTTCCCCCTCCTTTCTCCCATATTCTCAGTCCATCCTGCTGCCCCTCTACTTCCTTCTACCCTTGCAAAGAATCCTCTATATCACCTAGTTGAGTCACCTTCCACTTTGGCTGGAGCTACATCTCATCTCTCTGCTACCTGGAGTCATATCTCCTGCTCCTCCTTACCCTCCAGGACTTCCTCATCTCCCAGTATCCTCTCCAGTCGCCTCTTTGCAGCTCATTCCTGCCCTAAGCTGCATCTTGTTCTCCTCCCCACAGGCCTGGGGTTTCTCTCCAAATTCATTTGGTTGCTGCTATTTCCCCTCCAACCTCCTGTTCCTCTCTTTTGTTCCATTTCTCTTGTTCTGAAGTCCACTGTGCCCCATAATGTTCACGAGCACTCCTCTACAGGTCTCTCACCATCACCACTCATCTGATATTCTCCTACCCCGTAATTCCTGAACATTTGTGGGGGTGGGGGAGGGAGAGGGAAATGGGAAACAGGAATGAAGGGGACAGAAACATGTTGTTATCAGGCAGTTCTTATTGTTTATATTCAGAGGGTACGGTATCTTCCACTGAGAAATTGCATTCTATAGTACTTATTTTTGCTCTTCAAAATAAACTTTGATATTTACATATCAATCATGGTCATGTGTGTGATTGAACATAAGAAGAAAAGAGATAAGAGGCACTTAACTTTTAGGCTGATACGTGACAAAGAATTGCCTATAAATAAACTTGGCAGAATTCAATTTTTTAAATTTTGACAGATAATATTGATATTTATTTTAAGTTATTTTAAGCATTTTTTTAGATTTGTATTGATTAAATGTTCAGTTACATAAAATTATGGTGTGGTCACAATTATGTAATGACTGAAATTCAAAACATTTAAGCTTTATAATCTGTTAAAACACAAATTGTCAACATCACATGTCAAAATTTACACACTTAAATCTTTAAATCAACAAATCATACCTGTTTTTACTACTCATTTGCTAGTTCTTTTGTAATAAACCTAATTCAAAAGGTTAAATCACTGCATTTTGACTCTAATAAGTTCTCAGGTAGCATTTTCCCTATTTTGCCTATTTGCAATTCAATTATCATTGATGGAAATATTTTGTCATCGGTTTGTGTGTATAGTGAAATTGATGTTTACTAACATTTAATCAATAAAAAATAAAGCTTTCTGAGCCTACCTATCAATAATAAACATAGTTCAGAAACAGCCATAATACTAATGAAGTTGAAAATAAGAACAGTAAGATAGCTCTGACATAACTGGTCAAAGACAGAATAGGGTAAAATTAGAGATGAACTCAAGGTGACTTTTCAAAATATTATCAAGAGAAAGCAGATATGATTTACATTCATGTATACCTCATTTTCCTCATATCAGATTGCAAATATATATATATATTTTGCAGTATATGGATATATTCAGTTCATCAATAGCACTGGCAAGTTGTTCATTTAAATCCAGTGAAATATGCGGACTGGACTTTCTCTTTTGAAAATTCCAGCCTCAATTTAATTTCACAGGTGTTAAATTCAGAACCAGACATGAAGAATATTAGCTATGTAACTAGTTTTTCATGCCTGTTTAGAATATACTCATGTACACAAATTAAGGAAAGGGTTGTCCTTACCTGTAAAGTGTTTTATGAACTTGTCTTTTAAATTGGAATCTCTTGGAAATATTTCTGAAGAAAAAAAATTATACACATGATACTTTTATTATAATGAACTGAGAATAATGTGCACACAAATATGCTGTACATGCACACAATAACCTCCCATATTAGTAAGCATTCTCAGTTTCATAGATATCATATAGTTTATTAAATTAGCTTCAATATTTTTTCCAAATAATTCATAGGTTGATAGATTAAGAGACCATTACAATCTTCTAGTATGACCTCCTGCATAAAACAGGTCATAGAATTTCACCCAGTATAATAATAATAGGAGATATACCTATCTCCTAGAACTGGAAGGTCATGGAGTCCAGCCCCCTGCCTTCACTAGCAGGACCAAGTACTGATTTTTGCCCTGGATCCCTAAGTGGCCTCCTCAAGCATTGAACTTACAACCCTGGGTTTAGCAAGTCAATGCTCAGACCATTGAGCTAATTCCTGTATTAATTAAAGCCATATCTTTTGGTAGAGTTAAACCATACTTTTTTAGAAAGACCACAATCTAAACACAGGAATGCTGTGCTACACCATAAGTACTCAGGTACCACAGTGACTGGGGCCATATAGAAAACTAGATAGATACAAGCCAAATACAGTATCTTGTTCTTCAGATACCTAGAACTTGCGGCTTTGGAGGAAGGGGGAAACACTCCATAATGCACCTAGAACATGATTAAATTCCCATCAAAGTAAATGGAGCTTTCCCCCTGATGTCAGTAGGGGTTAGATCTTGCCCCTTCTCCATCATGCATTCCTTATACCTCTACATCACTCAATTTACATTTTAAATATCATTGTATCAGATAGTAAATACTTGGATCACAAAATGAATGCTAATAAGTAGACAAATTCGGAATTAACATTATGGACTTGTCACTAAACATGTCTAGGCACTATAAGCTGTTTCTTTCTTGTTTATATAGTGTTAAAGTCTCTGTATTCTTATGCTACTCTCTACCCAGTTCCCACAGACAAACAACAGGAAATGGCTCTACCTGAGTTTTGTTATATTATCAGCAATGAATCCAGATCTGATCTGAATTAACTCCTATTAAACTAATGACAGAAAGCAAGTTTCCTTTAATAGATTGGAAGGTGGCAGCAATCTGTCAAAATAAATTGTTAGTGACTCTGGTTAGGGATTTTGGTTTTGGGGTTTTTTTGGCTGAAGGGGAGCAGAGGTGAGGAGGGACTCTATTTTTAGGTTGTGATTTTCAAAGGAATTTATGTCCCCTAATCCTACTGAATTTTAATGAGACTTAGGCATCTAACTGCCATAGATGCCTTGGAAAATCTGAGCCTGATCTGACATGGATTTCATTGGTTGGCCAATTCATTTCTCCCTAAGTGCACTGAGGTTATTTTCATGAAATTTCAGGGGGGTTAAAATTACTCTCAGTGAAATGTGAAAAAGGCCTTTACTTTCATTTCACTAGAACAGGAATCGGCTACCTTTCAGAAGTGTTGTGCTGAATCTTCATTTATTCACTCTAATTTAAGGTTTTGCATGCCAGTAATACATTTTAACGTTTTTAGGTCTCTTTCTATAAGTTGATAATATATAACTATACTATTATTGTGTGTAAAGTAAATAAGGCTTTAAGAATGTTTAAGAAGCTTCATTTAAAATTAAATTAAAATGCAGAGCCTCCCGGACTGGTGGCCAGGACCTGGGCAGTGTGAGTGCCACTGAAAATCAGCTTGCTTGCCACCTTTGGCACCCGTGCCATAGTTTGCCTACCCCTGCACTAGAATATTCACAGAAAGTGAACACACACACATACACACGCCACAAGCACAGCTGAAATTAATTTGTATTAAACATGTGAATAGTCTCGGGTTTTTTTGATAGCATTTTCCCAACTGCACCTGCTAACATCAGCAACTCTACCTGAAACTAACTGGTAGCACTAGAGGAGCAACAGTAACTTATACTCTGCAACAGTTCTCAATTTTAAGGCAGCATGACCAGACTATGAGGCTAACAATGAGAGTCAGCACGATGGTACTATTGTTAAGAGAGTTAATTCCCATCTTTTTAGTCAAGTCTTCTCAGTTTTAAAAGCAGGCATGTTTTCAAAATTCCCAACACCAAAGATCACCAAATTCCACCAGGATTTAAAGGACCAAAAACCAAACAAACAAACCAAAACCCCACCATATTCCCAAAGGACTTTAAATTAAATTAAATTAAGCTCTTGCTTGATAGACTGTATACTATGGACCCAACAACAGAAGCCGAAGCAGAATCCTGACAAGGAGTAAGCTTCCAAAAGTTGGTGTAAAATTCCCAAGACAAGATCTCTGGGCTAGTTTAGCCAGGCTTGCAACCAGCTCTTTTTAACAGTTTTAGTAACATTTCACATGATATGCATCACCTTTTAAAGGATGCTCATGTAGCAAGATAAATACCTTAGATGCATATTCATTTCATGAAGGGGAAACAGCATTGTGTAGTAGAAATGATCTGTATTTGCAAAGTTTTGCTTAAATTATGCTTACTATGGAGCTGCACTAGGCTCAGCTACAGCAGAATAGTATCCTATGGGTGGAAGATGCAAATGAAAATTGTATATGGGTAAGCAGCATATATATTTTACTCTTTGAACATAAAGAGAATGTGGCATAGGGAGGTCAAATACAATCAAAGTACTATTTAAACATCACATATATATGGGTATAGGATACTAAGCCATTTATGTTCAGATATAGAACATACATGATGCAATATTTTGTGCATAGATTTATAATCTTGCATTTCTCCTTTATATTGATAGACAAAGTTACAAATGAATTATAATGACATGTACTTGTATTATATAAGCAAGAGTTCCATCTCTAGTATAATCTCAATTAATAATCATAAGAAATCTTCTTTACTTAGGGATTTCTTTCTTGGTTTCAGTGGGATCTCTCATCTTGGATGTCTAATCCCCTTTAGATAATTAATCATGACGGGGAAATCCTGCCCCTCTTTTCCCCCTCCACAGGTGGTGATTGTCATGAAAATTACTAAGGCTGAAGTAGTGGTGCTAGAACTGTTCTACAATTGCTCTGATGCCTGGGGCAGGAATGATGATTTTGTGGTTAAAGTACCAGACGGGAATTGAGAGCTAGGCTTTTCTTCAGCTCTACCCCACAGATTTTGTGCATGACTGCCTCTGTCTCCCTTCTCATTTTTTGTCTTGTGAGCTCAGGAGGTCATGAACTGTTTTCTACTCTGTTTGAACTGTACTTAGCATAATGGTGCCCTGGGCCTTGGTTGGGCTTCTCCGTGCTACTTTAATATAGATAATAAATAACAGTAATAACCATGGTTAAGGCATTGAACTAAGATTCCAGACATTAGAGTCCAATTCCCAGCTCTACCACAGTAGTCTTAAATAAATTGTTATTCAAACAGAAAGCAAGGGGTATTTCATTCTGCTTATATAACCAAACATTTTCATGTAAAGCTGTTTTGTTTCATCCTATTTCTCAGGAGAAATGCCTGAGAAGGTGGTTTTTATTTTGTGGTTCTATTGAAGCCAAATTAATTCTATTACTAAGGAATAGTTTGGAACAGATCCTGCACTAGTGTTTCAGGAGTATTTTTTCTATTAATCTATTAATCTAGTTTAGAGGCACCTAGACTTCGTGTAACCGACTGAGGCAATGACAACTTGTCATGAGCCCAATGGATACACTTACCTTGCTTATAGGAACATATTTTTCATGGATTTTACACAAATTCCCAGAATCATCATTTCTATCTTTGAATCCCTCCATTGAAATATTTAGCATTGTCTCTGCTTACTCCTCTGTGAATGGTAATCTTACAAAAATATAAATTTAAGAATATCTGCCTTAAAAAATAACCAAATGTTTACAAGCACTGGATTTATTTCCACATATTTGGACTTCAAAGTCTGTTACAACTATGGTATTTTAAGCTCCATGTAAGCTCTTTTTTGTGTATTTTCCTGGCACCAGTATTGCAGCTAGAGAATGAGAATCTGTCTCTTCCGCTATAAACCTTGATGCTCAGTCATCTCAAATCACATTTTGGCATGTAGCAACATTTTCTCCAAAGGATTATTTCAATTCATGATACTGTTTATTATATTGTATTTGTTGTTATTGTTTAACTATAAAGAGGGGGGTGTAAAAAAGATTTTGCAAAGCTCTTATCCTTAATGTGGAGTGAGCTTGTTTGTTGGTTTAGGAATAAAACTTTAAAATGGCCAAGAAGATATTCTGATTTGAAACATACTATAACATGCGCAACAGTTAAAATTCAGTAGCATCCTTTGTCACAACAGAAATTCACCATTCATTTGTATGGGGCTTTTCTTCAGCAAAACCATCTCATAATGTCTAGAGAGCCCATAGATAGCCAATTAAGACAACATTACAATGTCAAAATGAAACAAAGTTATTGTAAGATTGTCTAGATCTTGCTACACCAAATTTAAACAAATTTACGTAAATAGAAAGTGTTACAATGCTAAAAGCAATTACAAAATATTGCCAATGCAAGTTAATTAGTCAAATCATTCACTGTGACAATTTAGAGGAATATTTCCTCATTCATTATTTTGGAAATGCTGCAGACTCTCTCAGGTGGTGACCAAAGGGAAATGCATAGTCCAGTCCTAGCTGGACTCTATTCAGCCCTATGTGCCAAAACCCAGTTCCGACATCATATTTAGCCTGGAAAGTTCTGGCAGGATATCATACATTGTGGGAACCGTCACCTTTTAGTTCCTGACACAATGGCTATGGAGGGCCTTAGTTTACCACACAGATTAATGCATAGTTTATTCAGGCAGTATTGGTATCTTGCAACTCTAGGATACACCTCTTTGCACATTCTTGCATTCCCTGCAGACTGTTGCTAGGATTGTATTTTGAGTTTGTTACTGAGAAATTATATTTACATACTAGGTGCATTGTGCACTCGTTGTACAATACCCAGGGGTGAAAGTAATTTACAGGACTTACCGGTACTGCCAGAGTCCTGAGGGAGGTGTGGCCTCATCCAGTAGAGGCGTGGCCTCTCAAGATTTAAAGGCCCTGAGGCACCAGCTGTGGCTGGGAGACCCAGGGCCTTTAAATCAACCAGGGGTTCCCAGCTGAAGAGGTTGCTGGGAGCCCCCCGGGGCTCAGGGGCAAATTAAAGGCCCCGGGGCTTCGGCTACCGGGGGGAACCCCGAGCTTTGCAGGGCTGGGGCAGGGATTTAAAGGGCCTATAGCTCCTGCCACTGAGGGGAGCCCCAAGCCCTTTAAATCCTGGCCCCAGCCCGGCCTCTGGAGCCGCGGCCGGGATTTAAAGGGCTCTGGGCTGCCCGCAGCCGCAGGGAGCTTTGAGCCCTTGGCCCCTGCCTGGCCGCCGGAGCCGCGGCTGGGATTCAAAGGGCTCTGGACTGCCCGCAGCCCAGAGTCCTTTCAATCCCCACTGTGGAAGCCCATGCGGTCCAGCATGGTGTACTGGCTCTTGCCAGTAGACCGGACCAGACCGGCTTACTCTCACCTCTGACAATATCACAGTGTTCACTTTCCTTAATGACAGTTTCAGGCTCTAGTTCACTCTGGGGAATCATGTTGCCCAGGGTCCCACATTTGTAAATGGCCTGAAATCCTCTTCCTGGAGCAAGTGTACATGAAGGCATAGAACTCCCTGAAATATGATGGCTGCTAAATGAGGAAATATTCATCTCAACTGTCTAGTTCAATACTTGTAAATCAATCCATCCATGTTGCCTCCCAGATCTATTTCAGTCTTTGTTCTATTTTTGAGCTTCTCTCTTTCTTTCTCCAGATACTCACAATCTAAAACCTTCGTGCAACTAATAAATGCATAGTTAACTTAGTAGATTTCCTGCCTCTCCCCCACAACGTACACACACACACACACACACACCTAGTATATACATCGTTTCCATCAGCCTAAGTGAAATATCTATTTTTGTTTAAGAGGAGGCACTGTGTATATCTTGTGTTAAGAAACGTGCACAACTCTCATTGACTGAAGGGTTATTTTGAAGGTTTGGTGTGTGTATTATGTTTTATGGAGGATAAATGGGAAATGATTCGACACTCAGCAGGGATAATGTTACACCCAGAGAAGATCTCCTTCCCATGAGTAGTACAAATCTGTTTGAAATTCAAAATGACAATGCACTGGATTGTAGCGTAATGAAGATTTAAGGAAGTTAACTAATGTTTTATCATTTTCTGAGGGTGGTCTATTACTGGTGACACCACAAGTGAAAATGGATTGGCTGGTTTCATCTTAGTATATGACTCAGAATAAATCAATAATAAAACAAAACAAAACAAAAAGCACTGTCTGCTCAATAGAATATCATGAACTTATATACCACTGCCCTCTACTGAATGGAATATACCAGTCATGCTCATGCATATCATTCCTCTCTGCTCTTTGAGCTAACTGAGCTGTTAATTTAATTCACCAAGTAAAGGCCACTCCTATAGCTCTCCAAATAAAAGTCTGTTTGGGAGGATGAAAGCTGTGAGTCAAGTGTAGTGACTAATTCACAATGAAGCATTTGACTAATTTATTTTCCTCTTCTACTTATGCAATGTCTTTGAACACAGCACCAACCTGGTGGGTTTATTTGCTGTATAATAAATCTGTATTCAGTATATTTACTCCAGGTATAGAGAATATTCAAAATGTAAACTGTGATAATTGGTTGTGATTTGTCAGCCAAGCCACATGGCATTGTTGTTGTTCCCTTATTAGATGAATGCATTTATGTCCTGCCTATTTGTTTATCCACATTTTGCTTCTGCATATACTCAAGCTAGTGAATTCACTTTTTGTGATTTTTTTCTGAGTAAAATTTTCTGATGTTCATAGGAAGTGAGCATCAAAGGGCATATGAACATGGCCAAGAAAATTCTAATAATATTGAAGGAAGGACACTATTCTCCCAGCTCTAGTTAGGAGCGCTATTACATGAACACACACATGTGCACACACACACGCACATATATAGTACCAGAATGTCTTTATTCAGTAACGAGTCATTAAAAAGCCAAAGACTAGAAAAGTAGGGGCATGATGTGAGTCAAGACTGGAGTGTAATTGTGTATGCAAAGCCTGACAATGCTTTCCTGCACTATGGCTGATTCACGCTAGTAATATCAATCACCGCTGACATGAGCACTATATATATATATAGGGCAACCAGACAGCAAATGTGAAAAATTGGGACAGAGGGTGAGGGGTAATAGGAGCCTATATAAAAAAAGACCCAAAAACCAGGACTGTCCCTATAAAATCAGGACGTCTGGTCACCCTATTTATATATAAATACCATCCTTGTATATTTTTAGAGGCAGTGCAAGAGGGCGCAGAGGGAGCACCAGTTTCTTCAATCTTCATCCTTAACTTCCATCACCTGAACTTCCATCACACACACCCCTGCAGCACAGGGTTCCAGCCATTTGCACCAATGCTAAGTTCTGCAAAGGCCCCAAAAATGGCAGAGGAAAGTAGTGGAGGTATTGTCACAGTTTTTCTTTTTTTCCCCTTTCCACCTGAATACTAGGTGATAAAATGAGGGTTCTGCAAGGTTATGGATGTGGAGGGAAGGAGAGAAGGGTTCATATGAGGCATATCCTGATCTGCTGAGAAATTCACACTACTTCCAGCAATTTCCCACTGAATGTTATTGTCATTCAGAGCAGCATTCACTCTTAATTAGCAGGAGCCCCACAAGGAGCAAAGCCGCTTGTGGACAAGTGATGCTGTTTAGAGAGGATTGAGATGGGATAAAGAACAGAGGGCCACTCTCTCTGCAGGGATATCTCCAGTTTCCTCTTGGACATGAGGCCATATCCTGATTCCCACTGTATAGCCCCAAATTCTTCCCCGACAGGGTTTGATGCCTTAGAATCTTCACATGGGGAACTAGTTCTGAGTTTATGGAATTAATTTCCTCCTCCCACGATCTTTATGCAGAAGGGGACAATATACCCATTGTTCTTAAAAGAGTTACTTATTGTTTTTTTCAGTTACCTAACTAGGGATATTTTCTGAATTAATCAGTGTTGTTGCTAATGTGTTAAGATGCAATAAAAAAATAGTTGACTAGAGCTGCATAATAATCACATGAGATTAAACTTGAAATGCCCCAAATAACACTTTCTCCCAATGTGCCATAGCCCGTGTTTGTTTCATAAGCAGCACCCGGCTAAATCATCTGTTTTTTAGGATGTTCTTTGTGGATATGTTTTACAACTCCAAATGATTGATAGTTATTAACATAGCAAGCCATTAGCCCCAGGCACATAAAATTCTTCCCTCTCTAACATTAAATAAGTTTGTTGAAGAAGACTTTCTTCAGTTTCCTACAGGAGAGAGGAGCACATGAGTGCTGCTTTTACAGCATGTATATGCAACTATTTGTGCGAGAAATTACACTTAACATGGTGCCCCATATTCTACTATGCCAGTTGTTCCCACATAGTGGAGTTCCAAGTCCTAGAGTTCTGATTTGTGGAATTTCCTCTTTGTTCTTCTGTTGGAGGGGTGTGTGAGAAAGTTGGATTTCCCCTCCTGTCCAAGAGGTAGGGACTTCAGTCCCTTTAACTTGCTTCCATTAGGAGGCCCCTTACCTCTGCATTGCTATTCTCGAATCAGTTCCCTTTAAGAGCATACTTCAGGTCTGCTGCCTACCAATGCTCTCTCTATTTCTGTTGCCTTCCCAAGCCCAGATTTCCGATGTTTAGCTCCCCTCTCTCATGCAAGCAGGGGACACACAAGGTCTGTTGAAATTTGTAGAGAAATTAGTCACTCAACAGTGGCTTTCACAGTCAGGAAAGCTAGAAGAGAACAGACAAGGAAAATGCAAACTGACTTTACTTGCATTTCTCTTTTCCATTTGCTATTACTGCTACCTGTGTGGATAATTTATAACCCAGTTTTCTGACTTGGTGTCCATGAAGCAAAAGTTGTAATCCTGTCTTTGTGACATGATAACAGCGAGTGCTGTCCAGATTTCAGCACATATAACTTCCCTGAGGAATCAGCCAAGAAAAATAACATAGGATGTTTGTATGATAAACTTTTCTTTAAACAAAAATGTTATTGGTTATTAGCAATAGTCATATGCTAAATTTAAAAAAAAAAAGCCAACACTAAACAAAGGAATGTAATATCAAAATAAATGTGAAAGTATTTTCCCCAAATTAAGGTGCTTTTTAAATAAGCATAGCATACAAATATCGCATTTCACTCTGTTCAGCTGAAAAAAAAATCAGGAATTCTAAACAGGTTAACATTACAAGCATAGAGGTTTAGTTGTAGGACAATGTATTATATTGAGTGGGTACACTTAGTCGCAAACTAATACGCCAGATTCATCCCTGAGGTAAATCTGCTGAAATCAATGGAGTTGCACCAGAGATGAATTTGACCCATTATGTCACTCTGTGAGACCAACACATGTACACAGCACTAAAGTGAATCTGATCTGAGAAGTTACTTAAGTATGCCTGTGTGTACTTTTTTGACTGCATTTTATTTTGTGTTCCACAGTTACTCATTTCAAATCAGAATGGTAGAATTCTACACTCACTTTGCACCAGTGCAAATAACTACGTAAGGTGAAAGGCAAAATTGAATAATGTCTAGAGTAGCACTTCAGTAATCTCTAGATGAATTCTTCAAAAACAATGAGACAAGCAAAATGTCCCTCCCTCCTTCTCAGCAAGAAGAAATTTTGGTTGGACCAGAGGTGGAATGGCCAACTCCTGGGAAGGGGACAGGAGAGAAATTTGTGCCTTAAATTGCACCTGGGGATGTGCCTGAGAGGAAGGGATTCTTTGCCTTTGGTTAGTCAGGGGGTGTTGAGGGAAGCTTATTGGCTCTCATGCACCCCCCTCCCTCCATTTAAACCCCTGCTATGTGTCTGGTGGCCATCTTAACACTGTTGTTGGCCTGATCTCCTTCCCTATAGTTGAAGTATCCTGGAGCTGTGCTTCCAGGATGCTGCAGATCTGACCAATCACTTCTTTTTTGGGGATCAGGAAGGAATTTACATTTGTTGGCCCAAAATGGCAAGCATCTGGAGAGTTTTTTCCCTTCCTGGCAGCATTATGGAGGCCCACTTCAGGTAAAAAGGAATAAAGTTAGGAATTCAAATGTTAGGCGGTAATAAAGGAATGTTTAGTTTGTTGCAACTTGTGGCTGGTGACCAGTGAGCATAAAGACTAAAAGGACCAGCTCTCTGAGGTAAATGGGCACTAGGATATGACTGGTGGACTTCTTGCCATAAAGAGAAAGGGGAGACTTCTTGCCATAAAGAGAAAGGGGAGACTTGGTATCCATGAGTCCTCAGCCTTCTCAGGTCATGGCTCTATGGACTGGAAAAGTTTGTAGGTGAACCTCTGACTGCCTTCCACTTTCACTAGCCTGACCTGGCTCCTCTGCTCAGCCAGAAAACTCTCACCTTTCCTTTCTTCAGGGGCATCCCCATGCTCAAGTTCTCAGTCCAGCTCTGCTCTGCAATTCCTTTGAGCTCTCTTTACCCTCAGGACATTGGACTCTCTCTCTTTCTAGCCTCTGGGTTTTAAACTCACCCTCTAAACTTTCTCAGGATTCTAGCCTCCCCTCTCAGCTTTCTGAACTCTCATTTATAATTCCCAGGGGCAACCCCACCCTCCTCATTACACGAAAGTAGGGTGCACCTGGACTAGAACAGAAGCACTGAGCCCAATTTCATTTAAGGGCCAGCTCTCCCATTATACTGAAGAACAGTACAAAGGAAAATAAAAGCTGTCTGAAGACAGCACCTATGAATTTCTCTTACTATTTTGGATATTTCGCCCCACTGTTTTCCAAACATCTCTAGAAACTTGCCACTGTATTAAGTCAATTCTAGATATTCAGCTCATTTACATTATGAACAATTACATACCATATCTATATACATTTACCTTCCAATCAGAATTTATACCAATACATGTTAATCTATAAATTGACTATAGATCTTCTCAAATACTTTCCTCTTGTCATCTGTCAGCTTGCATTTCACTCTGAGTCAGTACTGCCTTGTCTAGCTATGTAGCAGAAAAATATTTTCAATTACACATGTGAAAGCTTCACCCACTCTCTCTCCCTCCTTATCAAACAAATCTAGAGTAAATGTAATTCTAGTTATGCCTAAATGAACTTTTCAAGTTTCCAGTTACTACTCTCTTTCTCCTGATTGTTAACTTATTGCAGCAGAAACTCCATGATTAAATGTTTTTATTTAATTAAGATGTTAAAATGCCAAAAGAAACACGTAACAGTGGCTAATTTTATAAAAGGAAATTTGCTTTAAATCTTTCGTTTTCAAGCGAAAATACCGTTTCTGATTAATATATTAAGGGGGAAAAGATCAAACATTTCTACTGAAATGTAATCAAAGAAAAACAAATCAAGAGAATTACTCAAGTTATCTGTAAAACACTAAACTCTTTCATTTAGGACACAAGTGTCATTTTTATTCCATCAGAGTTAAGATGAGAATTTTATTCCATCACATTTAAGATAAGAATGTGTTGAGAAAAGGAAAATGTTGCTAATATCACAATGGATACCTTCTAAATATTATTGATTATCTATGATCATAAAACTGGAAATTGAAATTGAGGTTCATATTATGATACTTAGAATCATTCATGTCATTATTAGAAATCTCATATCATCAAACTATAAAAAGGCTTTGTATAAAATCACAACCAAACAATGACGGACAAAAAAAATACACTGTTTTAGATAACTGCAAAGCATCAGTTGCAGTTGTGTGCGGTGTCTAATAGGTATATTTCCTAAAGATGTAATATTCACATGTGATACAGTTGTGGCTGCTGAAAGACAGTACTGTAGTAGCAGATTTAGGGATTGATCCTGCCCCCTTTGACTTCAGTGGAAACAAGAACAGGTCCCTAATCTGTGTGTAATTCAAATGATCTACTTAGCAAAACAATTAAGTCAGAGCTCTAGCAGCTGATATTTATTTTAACTTCGTCGAGCCAGATTCTCTTCTTCAGTCTGGCCTATTTTTCCTCTACTCTTGTGGTGGCACAAAAGACATAATACCAGTACATTTTCCCAGCTGGAGATTCCCCCAGAATGAGTGAGTTTCCAGGTTTGTATAGTCATTTTCTATGTTATATTCCCTCCCTCTGGCCCCTTCAGTCCTTGGCATAGAAAGGGGCATGACTAGCACACTACTGTACTCTAGTTATTCTCAGCTTGTGTACGGGTCTCTTGAGACTTTAGAGTAGCCTTGAGACTGTTTTAAACTAAGATAAGGCCAGATATGATCAGGGAGCTGCAACTGGCTGTTTTGGTTCAACACCGCAGCTCTGTCCAGCAAGATATGAGGTACAACTGAGAATCTAAAAATTATATCTGCATATCCCCATGCCCAGCAAATAAGAAGGTATCCAATAAGAGCACAACCAAAGGAATCTATGCTTCTACTTTTTAGCACCCATTCTAAGAAAGAGCTGAATTTTTCAGAGGCTGCTCAAGATACCAACCACCATGTTGAAAGACTATGTCATAACACTTGTAACCCCAAATAAACAACCTCCCAAGAGATCACTTATTCAGGTGCATTGAGAAGAGCCTGAAGGTAGATTTTATACTTGCCAATCATGATCCTAATCCCTCACATTTGAAGAAAATCCACAATTCAATAGCACTGGCATATCTCAGAACATTCAAATGGAGCCAAATGATTACTCACTGACCATGCCTTGGGGCAGGTCTTGTGGTTAACTGTTCTCCATACATCAGTTTGGGAGGCACTCCTAACAGAAAGATCTACAAAGAGAGTGGTTTAAAGGAAACAAAAGGGGCCCACAATCTGCTCCATTGCTGCTTTTTTTTTTAATTTTAGCTTTGACAAATGACATGTAGACTTGAGTATCCCTGCTGTGAAATGCTAGTGTAGAGCATGGAATGAAATTTGGAAATTTGCAGAGAAACTCACTTATTAAGCGTCTGAAAGCATGTGAACTGTGCTAAGCGCCAGTCACTTGAGAAAGATAATCAGTCTTTTTTGTTTTCTTAATAATTCAAGAGCTACTCAGTTCAGACAAAACTGAAAGAAACCAGGCCCCAATCAAATATCTGAGGGGGGAATGACACCAAGAACACTAGTCAGACAAACAGAACGGTGGAACAATGAGGGGACAGTGAGTTTCAACTAGCCTTTAATGACCTTCTGAAGGCAGGAGAATCTGATCTTGGGTCTCTTACTTGGCCACCATCTTTACCTCGCCACTTGTGACTGCCTACTTGGCCCCATACTTGGACTCCTATCCTCCTTTGTGATCCTCATGTGCATCATTACAGAGGAGGGATCATTGCCCACCTCAGGCTGATTGAATTTTTATATTTATTTCTATATATACCAACCAATTCTGTTCTCTGGGACATGCACTGCTACTCCATGTAGTAGCCCAGCAAATGAAGCCCATAACTACATGGGCCATGAACTCTCACTTGCCAAGGAATTTTGATTCCTTTGCCAGTGAATGAGTTAACTTAGCAGATAAATAAAAATCATTGAAGAATAATATTCAAAATACAATGGTCTCTTCTAAGCCAATGTGTTCTAATCAGCTGCTTTTTAATCATTCATTAATACTTGACTTAGAGAGTCTGAAATGTCAGCTGCTTCTTCAGCCTCAACCACAATGAAATTATCAGGATACATTTACAAGGCTAATTGTCTTTGAGCACAAAAAACAGCTATAGCAATGCTTATTAATGATTCTTCTGTGTTCTCTCTCTCTCATAAAGCATATTTGTGTGAGTTAACTCTAGCCTGTAGCAATTTCGAGGTTTCGCTTAACAAAAAACCATTAAGAAACATGATTTCTCTTTCTTTTCTATTATAAGCTTCTGCTTCAATCCATCAGTTTTGCAGGAGTTTCCCCACTTTATGCTAGATTGGCCTTCCCAGCAAGCTGTTTAAAAATATTCCAATGGAAGTAAATTTAGATGTATGCAGTTTTGCAGGTTTTTTATTAAAGAAAATGAAGAAAAAAATATTTTAGTGACCATAGTTTTATCATGATTGTACTTATACCAAACAATGAATTTGAATTTAAGCATCATTTGGATGCCAATCTAAAACTCTCTCATAAACTATTCCTCTTTCTCCTGTGTCAGAGTTGCAAATGCAGATATGTGCTTAAAAAGCCCTCTTATAAGCATATGCCTGGTTTTTACATTTAAAAAAGGCATTAAGACGATTATATATACAACACACAAATTAAATTGAGTGAAAGAATTATGTTATGTTAATCTATTAGATGCTATATTCATCTGAGCACAATCTGAGAGCATTAGTGAGAGATTTCAGTAAAAAAAAAAAAAAAAAAGGATAGGATACTACCCTAGCTGTTTATGAGAAAAAGTAGCAGGCACACCTGACTGTGGAACAAAAATTATTTATTACATTTTGAACAAACCCTGATTGACTATAAACATTAACTGCTTATAAAGCTTTAAAAGGACAAGTTATTTAAAGTAATGAGACATATTAGGCTTCAGTTTACTTGCAGTGTAGATGGTAATGTTTTAGTGTACTTGACATTTCCTATGCTTATTTTAGAAATGTTTCTATTTCTTCTTTGAATTAGAACAGTAATGGGGCAGATAGAGTAATTAGTAATCCAGACTGAATATCTAAATAAAGGACATACCAGTCTATAAGGAATTCTTACACTTAAAGCTTAGGGCCAGATTCTCATTTGCACCTTTAGACTGCTCTGTTAGCCTAAAAGTACTTCAAAGTGAACACAAATTACATTTGCACCCATATTAAGGACACTTTACACTGCCAGAGTGGTATAAAATAATAATTAGACTCAAAGTATTTGCGTATCCAGTGTGTTAAGTCCAAAAGAATTAGTAACAGCCATGACTATTATCTACTTGATTGTACTTGACCAATAAAAATGGTCCAGATCCTGCTTCTGGTTCAGTCGCTTTTTTTCCTGGATCACTGGGCAACAGCCCTAAAGTCTGCAGAGTCAGCCATAGATGGATCACCCCAGTAGATCAAATGCCACCCATAACCTATGCTACTGGAGTAGGG
The DNA here is from genome assembly GCF_025201925.1 of Gopherus flavomarginatus. Taxonomy (NCBI): domain Eukaryota; kingdom Metazoa; phylum Chordata; order Testudines; family Testudinidae; genus Gopherus; species Gopherus flavomarginatus. Next base: position 228,688,594 of record NC_066618.1, read on the forward strand.
GCATGCTGAGAAAAGGCAGCAGGGCCAGGGATTCCTTGAACTTTTTTGATCCTGGCTGCTCAATCACCCCTTTAGAGCCTTTGGCAGTCAGAGTACACAAGCAAAATTCCAGCCAGCAGCTAGCATAGTACCAGCTGCACTATGCAGTTCTTGGCCCGAGTTAAAGATCAGGACCATTAATCTCACCTCAAGGTGCAAGGGTTTAGGCACACGCTGTAACTTCCAACATCAGATGCTTTGAATACAATGATTATTATTGAATAGTATTATTAAATGATTTTATTTATAATGTGTTTTTAAGCTTCAGTTTGATATATTCTAAAGGTAAAGAAATAGAGAACTATGGCTTTTGACTAGAAATTCATCCCTCTACCAAACACCACATAGTTGAAGTGCCAAAATTGCATTGTGGGGAGAAAGGTGGCATGCTGGAGTGAGGATTAGGTTTAGGAGCAGCAGCTCTGTATAGCATGTTCTCCTCCAAACATGATAAATAAAAGATTGGATTTGCAGACAAATCCATATGAGAGTTAATGCTACTCCCATCAGCATTAAACTCCTCCTCCAAGCTTTGGGGATCTAGGAAAACAGAACAAATTACTGCATGGCTTCTCAGGGGGTTTTGCTACGAAGGCCAAAAATGTGCAAACTTCCATAATCTGCAAGGTTGGGCCCTGTTTCCCCATGGACTCTGGCATTTAGGAGTTGTACTGTGAGGCTGTAGACCTCTCCCCTGAGAGCAAAATGGCTTTCAAATGCTTTCCCCTGGCCTTGTAGGTTTTCCATTGAAAGATATTACACTTTTTTAAATAGCAATTATTGAAAACATTTGTTTTACAAACAGTGGTGGTCATGATTTTTCAGTGGTTAAAGTCTAGTCTGGGACATAATAAAACGATAGTTCTATTCCCTTTTCTATTCCACACCTTCTCTGTCATCCTGGCAAGTCACTTTTTATCTTTGTCTTGTATCCCTATGTGCAAAATGGGGATAATCTTCCCTAACTTGGGAGGGGTGCTGTGAGGATAAATACATTAAAGATTATGTGGTGTTCATACACTATGGTAATGGGGACCATATATGAATCATGGAAAGATAAACCAAAGGGAAAAATGTGAAAATCTCACATTCAAATGGGCCAAAGTTTGGGAGACAAAGAGTGTTGACCTTAAATAGAGCCCATCTAGTCCCCTACAAATAATCTCCATATACTACGTCCCTGTTTTTTCCATGTTTGGTTTCTTTTATGCCATGCCTATCACCACTGTAATTCTGTAATTTAAGTATGTGTGTGTGCGCACACATACATACGTACACAGCTGGGGAGAAAGGGAACTGGGCCAGCAATGATATCATTATCCACAAAACCCAGGAGGATTTTTCTAGGCAAGATAAATCTGACCTTGGTAATATTATCTTATGCTCAGTACTGTTCGTGACACCACTCTCTGCCCCTAAAGGAATGAAGAGCTGTTTTAGGCAGAAGTGAGGAGCCAGTGGAAACAAGTTTAGCATGAAGTTAGTGAGCAGCAGAGTCCCTGGGTCTCAGTGTAGATGTGCCAACCTTCTGCAGATTCTCCTGTGATCCGTGAGCTTTCCCTGCAGATCTCAGGACATCCTCATGTTAGTACGGCTATCTATAAAGCTCACCTTTCTGTGACATGATGTGAAAGTAACTGCAAGATTTAATTTGCAGAGTATCCCAATTCTGCTGTGGGTTTTCCAATATTTGGCCCTGAATACTAAGATCTATTGCTTACTATAAAAAGCTTGACAAGGCTAATTATGATGTTCATTTGGAAATGGCGCTTTGAAGCATTACCAAATGAAGGAGTTATACTTTGCTTCTGAATCCGTAGGAAGGAGTTTTCACAGCATTTTTTTTTCTACCAAACATTGAACTGTGACTTTTTCTGGTCTCCTAAATTACATTATTCAGTGCAGAAATAGCCACAGCTATCTGAAAGCTAAACATTTTAGATCCCATGAGCACAAGGGCATTGAATTTAGTAATAATAGTGAATAGAGTTGTTGCTACAATGAAATCTATTGAAATTTGTCCAGGGAATACTGAGGGGCCACTTAAGATGAGGACAAGATTGTACAATGCCTGATGTAGGTTCCCTGCAATTTACTAGAATGAGTACAGTAAGATATATTGGATTTGTAATGACTTAATTTGCTTGATTGTGGCACAAGCAGCTGGACGCTCAAGTAGCTAATTACATTTCTAAGCCACCAAGTAATCCTTCTATGGGGGTTGTGGAATAGTCACTGATGACAGGAAACCAGTTGGAAACCAACATAAGCTCATACCCACATCAGTTTTCCAGTCATACAAAGTTCAGTGAATGATTAGCAGTAGAGTGGTCAGGAGTTTCGCTGCATTGAAAAAGTATCATGCTGTTATTGCCACAAAGGGCTTACTAACATCTTGTCAAAGCAGGTAAGGATTATAAAGTACATTGGTTATACTAGAAGGGGTGTGGTGGAAAAAGGACCAGAGGCCATTTTTCTGAAACCTTTCACTAGCATTATATGCAAGAAAGAATATTCTGTGGTTTCATGGTTATTACAATCTGGTGATGTAGTTGAAGCCATATCAAATAATTTTAAGAAGATGTAAATGGATATAAACAAACCATACTATATACAATACAAGACAAAAATCCCTAGGAAATTATTAAAACTTGTTTGACAAACTAGATGTCTATTGTTGTAAATAATACTTTTCGGCAGTGGATCTCATAGCACTTTACAAGGAAGATCAATATCATTAGCTCTATTTCATAGATGGGGAAACGAAGGCACAGAGCAGCAACATAACTTGCCCAAGGTCACCCAGCAGACCAGTGGCAGAGTCACTAATAGAGCCCAGATCTTCTGAGAAGCGACCCAATACTCTATCCACTATCTGAGGAAGTGGGTATTCACCCACGAAAGCTCATGCTCCAAAACGTCTGTTAGTCTATAAGGTGCCACAGGATTCTTTGCTGCTCTATCCACTATGATACACTGCCCGTACATTAGTTATGATATGTCATTAACAGACAAAGAAGGAGTAACTACTTTATCAAAGCTATTCTAACAACATCACAGCTAACTCTTTGGCTATTTTAATCCCAGGATTTAATAGGTTTGCCAATCTACTGTACTTATCTAGTGCTGCCACATTTATCCATTGCTGCTGCCACATGCACCGTTAAGTATGCACAGCTTACTAACACTATTTCTTTAAAGGTATTTTCCACTGAAATACCCAACCCTGGTCCATAAATAGTGAAGGGGTGAGAAACGGTGCACTTAAGGATTTAATAGGGTTGTGAGCCACATTTCAGGAGCCTTGTATTAGTTATTTTTATTTTGAAGGAACACTGTGCTTTATAAGGCAAATTTATCATTGTGCTTGTGTCATAGTATCCCTAATCTTGTAATAAATCTTAAAGCTGACAATAGCTGCAGTAAGTGGTGGTGCAGTTTAACATTTTTTTTTTCAATCACCATCCCCAGACACTTAGGTTCCAAACTGTGTCATAATGGAATATTTGCTAAAATGAAATTTAACTACTATAGTTGAACACACCAAGAAAAGAACTAAGACTACAATTGTTACAGCTGATTTCAATTTTGGAACAAAAACTAGCTTTTTTCTCAAATGAAATGTTTCACAAACAATTGTTGACATTGTTTAAATGGTTCATTTGTGAGATAAATTGTGCCATTTCCCCCATTATTTTTAAAACATTGAAAAAATTATTGAACTTAACCATTTTATTAACAGTTTCAAAAACAAAAATTTAAGACAAAAAATCATATATTTCAAAAATAAAAAAGATTGATTTCTAACACTTCAAAACAAAAAAATTCAGATTTTCATTTTTTTCCTAATAGGGTCTCATTTTCAATCAGCTCTAATGTTTGCATTATACACACTTTTCTTCCTTAGATGAGACAATTCACCTTTTGTAAGAGTAAGCATAGGTTTATGGAAATCAGTAGAGTTAAACCCACTTACACAGCACTGAATTTTATCCATTAGGCATAATAAAATATAGTATGAATAAAATGATATAAAAGATGTCAGTAGCCTGGCAAATGGTGTATTCTTAATGTCTCTGATTCAGTTCTTATCAGTTTTGTGCATACTGTACAAATGAACAATCACACGATAGCAAACCAACGTTTTCACTAGAACAACCATGTTTCAACCAATTGATATTAAACATGTCCTAGACATGAATAAATAGCCTATAAAAAGGTCATTGAAGCAACAACCAGTAATAACCTCTGTGTCATACACAAACATAATCAAGATCTCTCTGGCATCAGGCTGCAATTCTGAGTCCTAATCCACTGGACCCATGCGCTTTAAGCTTCCCTTTAGCTGAGATGACTCCAGACGTTTCTGTGGCCTCTCTATGACATTTTCAACCAGGTATTCTTTCTGTTATCCCTTTACAGAAACGAGCAATTCTGCTGCCCGTGGCCACCAGGACCAGTACTGACCCCTCAAGATTTCCCCATACCTAAGCACGCCTTTTCCTGGGACTCCAACAATCTGGGCGCTTTGGGTTTACAGTTTAGCTCTTCATTGAACCACAGATAGACACACAAGTAGATTTTCAAGGGATTCTAAAGGCAAATACTCTTTACTTAGCTAGCACAAGGGAAACACAGTTCTAGAAAAATGACAAATACTAATACTCGTTTCCCTGCCTCAGTTTCCTCATCACTCTGGAGCATTTTTGGGAATTAGTACAGAGTCCTCTGGGGTGTCCATGATACTCTCTCTCTAGATCAGCTAGCTTCCTTCTTTCTCAGCTGCTCACACAATTAAACAGGACCCCTCCCACCCCCACTACAAAAGCATAGAATAGAAATGTGTGGTTAGAGAAGACCTCAAGAGGTCACCTAGATCGCTCCCTCATGCTGAAGAAGAACCAAGTATAGCATCTCTGACAGCTGTTGCCTCTTCCTATCTCTTCTTCTTTCCTGCCCAAAGCTTCCTGTGTGTTTCTCTGAGTCTCCTCTGACTCACCCAGTCTCTGTGGTTTTTAAAGGCTAGCAAGCATCAACACTTTGATTTATTTGTTCTGCATCTGGGGATCTTGCGCTCTCCAGACCCCTTCCCTGTGGACAGACTGGGTCAAACTGTTTTCCCAAGGCTTCAGCCATCCCACTATCCTAAGCTGATCATTAAGGTATTAGAACTAAACACTGTACCTTGTCTGACAAACTCCAGTCAATTTGTGGCTGACTCACTATGCACTGAGACATTCCATGAGGCATCAATTTCATAACATCAGCTTGAATTCATAAGTTGTGTGCAGACAAATTTCCAAAATCATCACCAGCCCTAACGTAATAATGATGACTAATAAAAGTATGTATTCTGAAAGAAATATTTATTAGCTTATTAGCTACTGTAATGGTCACTTTAGAAAGTAAAACTCACTTCCAGGCAGTTCTGTGTCATGTATCAGACAGATTTTGTAAGTGGACTAGACACAAAGCCCACTGAAGTCAATGGAAGTTCTTCCATTCTCTTTGGTGGGCTCCTCCACAGAGTGTCCAGCTAGGTATTTCTCTCCTAGAATCATAGAATCATAGAATATCAGGGTTGGAAGGGACCTCAGGAGGTCATCTAGTCCAACCCCCTGCTCAAAGCAGGACCAACCCCAACTAAATCCTAGTACACATTAGTCATTTTTAGAGATTTGGTAAAGTATAGTTAGACATTGCTGATTTTCCTCCAGAGTAATTGGAGGAATTATTTTCATGCATATGGAATTTATACTATTGCTTAAAAACTTATGTTATTACAAAAGCCACAAGTAATCAGTTGAAAAGATGTTTGAATAGAAAATATTATCTCACTGTGTACAGGAATGTGTGTATATATGTCCACTAACACCATACCCTTTTCTAACGACCCATGGTCAATTCCTACCTCATAACCAAAAGCAAACCTACTCAAAGCACGAACATCAAAATATTACTCAGGAAATTATATCTTTCAGTACAATCTCAATCAAGTACTTCTTCTACAGAAGAAAACATTTGTGATATGTTTATATAAGTGTAATTCTTTCAAATAAGGATATATTGAGAAAATATATTAAAACATATTTTAAATGGCACTCTTTAAGAAAAACACAAAATGTGTTATTATTTTAGTAAATTTATTTGTGAAAACTGCTAGATAAAGAATGCTGAAGATTAAATCCTCTACAACACAGATGCAGCACAGGCATACTTTTACCCTGGCAAACTCCTTCAACTCTCACTTGGAAAGAACATCTGTAAAAATAAAAAATCAACCTCTGGCCTCTGCTGAAACTGGCAACAAGGCTTCCAGAAACTGCTAACTGTGATGTGGACACTTTTTGACAGAAACTGGACTATGGCAAACTGAATCAGTTTCCCCTAAGCTGATGATACACAAATCTACCTCAGCAATTCTGACCTCTCTCATTCTATCTGGCCCTGCTTCTTTTAAATGGGAAATATCTCTCAAATGTCCAGTCATCAATTTAAATTCAAAGTGAAAAGGAACTCAGGAACTCCTTATTTTTCCTTCCTCAAAAAAAAAAATCCTCTCTCCTTCTCAGTCACTGTCAACAACTTCACCATCTCTAATGACACCAAGGTTCACAGCCGTAGAGTAATCTAAAGACACTCTTTTTCCTTTCCTCCACCACATATAGGGCTTGTCTACATGAACAATTAGTTTGTGGCAAACTAGAGTGTGAATCTACCCTGGACTAGCACCTCATATTAATTGTTCACATGAACTCTGCTGCATTAACAGTTTGTTAATGCACTTTGACTTGTCCCCTTTCAAAGAGGACTAGGTCAAAGCGTATTAAAAAACTGTTAATGCACATTAACAGGGTCCACACAGACAGTTAATCTATGGTAGGCTAGTGTGAAGTAGAGTCACACTCCAGCCTGCTGGAAACAAATTGTTGGTGTAGACAAGTCCCTAGGCCATTGTTAAATCCTATCTGTTCTCCACTTAGAGTTTCTCTAAAATTCATCCTTTCCTCTACGTTCCTATTACTCTGGTCCAGTTGACTCCTGAAACCTCCTCTCACTAGCCTCCCCAAATTTCACAGTATATCCTTCAAACTTATCTGCATCTTCTTTGTCTGCTGCTTTTGAACATGTCAGTCTTCCTGAATGTTTGCACTGGCTTCCAGTTTACCCCAATATCATATTCAAACTCCTTATCCTCACCTTTTGCACCCTGCCTATATATCATTTCTTTTCTACTCTGCTTCATGTGCCCTATATTCTGCCACTTACGCACTTTTGAGAATCCCACACTGTATTTCTAATGCAACTATTACTGTAGTACTCCAAAACCATGATATCACACAACTTCATTCTCTGCCTGAAAAACCCTCTAGAAAACCCACTTCTTTCACAAAGATTTTCCCCATTTTCCTCCACCCTAACTCTCATTCCAGACATAGTCCCAAACATTTAAAATTAATTTAAAACTAAATCCAAAGAAGAATAAGTTTAGGCCCACAGATAGATTTTTTTTTTACATATATCAAGAATGAAAGGAATCCTAACAATGGCAATGAGTAGAATTCTATATTTGGAGAAAAAAAACTGTATTCATATCATATGATGATGATGTTGATGATGAAATACTTTCCATTCCAACAGAAACTAAGGATGTTATTAAATAGCAACTACTAAAGTTAAACATTTTTAATTAGCAGGTCTAGATAACTTGCATCCAAGAGCTTATAAGATCTGATCAAGGATCTCTCTGGACTGTTCATACTGATTTTCAGTAAGTTTTGTAGTAAAGGAGAAGTTCCAGAGAACTGAAAGAAAGTTAATGATGTTCCAATATTTTAAAAGGTAAATGGGATGACCCAGGTAACTACAAACCTGGTAGCGTGACATCGATTCCAGGAAAAATCTTGTAATGGCTGATAAGGGACTTGATTCATAAAGAATTAAAGGAGAGTAACATAATAATGCCAATCAATATATGTTTCTGGAAAATAGATCTTGTCAAACTAATTTCATATCAATTTTTGATGAGATTACAAGTTTGGTTAATAAAGGTTATAGTGCTGATATAATATACTTGGACTTCTGTAAAGGCATTTGACTTAGTACCACCCGACATCTTGATTAATAAACTAGAATGATACAAATTTAACATGGTATACATTAATTAAAAATTAGTGAAATGTTAGGTCTCAAAATGTAATTATGAGGGATTCATTGTCAATGGAATGTGTTTTTAAAGGGACCTCAGCAGAATATGTTCCTGGCATCTTTATCAATGATTTGGAAGGAAAAAAACATAAAATAATCAGGGATACAATTTTCAGATAATGCAAAGATTCAGGGGGACTGGTAAATATTGAAATGGAGAGGTCACTGATACACAGCAATCTGGATATCTTGGGTAAGCTGACTGCAAGAAAACAGTATGTGTTTCAGTATAGTAAAGTCACACTTTTTCATACAAAGAATGCTGGCCATAAAGACAAGATGGAGGACTCTATCCTGAGAAGCAGTGACTCTGAAAAAAAACTTGAAGGTCATGGTGGATAATCAGCTGAAAATGAGCTCCAAGTGTGATTCTGTGGCCAAAAGAGCTAATGTGATCCTTGGATATATAAGTAGGGGAATATCAACTAGGGGTAGAAAAAGTATGTTTCCTCTGTATCTGGCACTGGTACAATCACTGCTGGAAATCTGTGTTCATTCTGGTATCCACAATTCAAGAAGCATATTGATAAATTAGAGAGGGTTCAGAGAAGAGCCACAAGCATGATTAAAAGATTGGAAAACATGCCTTATAGTGAAAGATTCAAAGAGCTCAATCTAGAGGAAGACTTGAGCAGTGGGGAAAGGCTCGGCCACACCTGCTACCTCTCCCCCACCAGAGCCCTGCTGAAGCCTTTTCCCACTGCCTCACCTCTGCCAGAGTCTTTCACAGCATCCATACTGCTGTGTCGCTACAGGTACACTACATGCTGCTGAATAGATGCCTATGTAACAATAAACATATCCCCTAGTCTTACCCTATTGTAACTCTTGTTCATCCAGACCATCACCCACCACCTTTGGCTGATTGCTATGCCCCTGCTGGGTTAACAAGTAATTGGATAATAGTACAGAATAAAATAAATAACTTATTGATTCATGTCATTCAACAGTTTGGTCACAGACTCACTAACAAGCTAAGCTGAGTCACATAGCTGGCATAGAGGTAAAAATTCACATCCCATTATTGATCCTGTGAACCATCCAGTCCTCGCCACAGATTATTTTGAAGCTAATTTATTTTACCTATTATTTGCTTCCTTCAGTATTGGGTAAAATCTTGGCCCTATTAAAGTCCATGGGAATTTTGCCATTGATTTCAATGGAGCCAAAATTTAACCCATTATTTATTGGGGCTCATTTGTCATGCTAAATACAGTTATACAATACAAACAGGATTCCAGACGCATCAGAAGATTTTCCCTTGTTTAATAAGGGAGACATCACTGGGTTTTTTTTGTTTGTTTGTTTGTTTTTAACCTTTCCTAATACCCAGCATCCAAAGAGGGTTCCTGGCTGTAAATCACTAGCAGAGGCAGGGACCTCCCTGCAGTCCAGAAGTAAGTGTTTAGCTCAGAGAGGAGTGGAGCTTAGCATATACCCCTCTGGTTGGCAATCCCATTAGCTAGCTTTGGCAGCTTCCTGACTAGCATGCTGACTTTTGTGAATCACAGGCAGCATCTCTCTCTTCTCGTTCATTCTACAGGGAGCCTAGGCACCTAATTTGGCTTGGTGAATCGTAATGTGCTCCTGTGATTTTCTAGGCACCTAAAAGTTAGGTGCTGTGACTCTCAGAGTCACAGTCCCTAAGTCCTTTTGTGGATCCAGGCCCAAAGTGCTGCGCAGAGCCTACACTAGACATAAGATGACTAAGGAATTGCTTAGAGCCCTGAGCAGCTCAAGGGGGTCCCCAACTAATTATTAGTATGTGTTGTGTGCGAGGGCCTCCAAAAATATTGCGGCTTAGGGCCCTCAATGGGCACTGCTGCTGAGCACCTTACTGGGTCAGGCCCCTACTAATATTAATAAGATTTTTTTTAAAGTTACTTGCCTCTCAAAACTTGAACATCTAAAGCATTAAGCTGTATACAAATTGCTTTAAACAACTACATGAATATTATATATTTACTATGCTGATTCTAGATTTGCATAAGATAAAAATACTGTAATGAGCAATTTTTTTAAATATATTTTTACAAATTTAAAATATAACCTTCTCAGAAGACAACATGGTTGATTAGTGTACAGTTAAAAAGTAACATATTTTATGGTGGATCCTTAGAGCATGTTGTATGAAACCAGGATTCCAGTTCACTGTGAACTGATTACAGATCACATGTTTATGGTTAAAAAAATCATGCTGGTAAGGTGTTTTTATTTGTCTTCCTTTACTTAGGTCTTACACTGAATTAAACTGTAGGTTCTTCAGGGCATTGATAGTGAAACAGATTCTAGACTATATCAAAACTCTGCACAATGGCAGTGGGGGGGAATTGCTGAGACAGCGCCATTTACAGCTCTTTGAGCCTCACTTACACAGACCCAGCTCACGTTTCAGCTGTGGGAAATAGCTCAAACTTATGCCAGAGAGGTATCAGGCTTAGTAAAGTGCTATTCTACCACACTCCCCCTTCACCCAGCCACCCCCTTCATCCTCTTCTACAGTGGGAGTGGGTAGTGCAGCGGTTACAGGAGGTGGCTGATCGGCATCTGCCAGGTTTCCATCTGTGGTGAGTTCCCCTGCACAGAGGAGATTCTCCACTGGCTCTGTCTGGCCATTTTAAGTCAATTTGTGGACTTAGCAAACCAGAGAAACCAGCCCACTCTCAATGCATATGGTTGTACAGTACCTAGCACAGGCCCTTGACCCTGATTGGACCCTTTGGATGTTACTGGAATACAGTAAATAACAAGTCCATGAGAAAGCACAGAAAAGAGGGAATCCCATACAGATAGCTATCACCTTGCATTGGACCAAACCCCAGTACACAGGGAGCCACAAGAATTTGAAATGTCAGCTGTATTGTACTAAAAGCAAAATAGGATTTCAAGAAAACTGGGCCTGAGCTACAAAACCACTACACCTAGCAGGGAGTAGCTAATGCCCATATGGGTATTCAAAACACATTCTATAATCACACCCATAATGCCTTCATAACCATGAAAAGGCGTGAGCCCAATATCTATCAGCATTTACTTATAGGATGGGACAAACCATCATTAATCAGGGTAACAGAAGAAGAGATGCTAGAGTGGTATATAAAGTCAGTAACAAAAGGGAGAGAGACATGAACTCAGCAAAAACACTGCCTCATGCAAAATATGTGAGCAGCCATCCAGGTTACAGATTGGAGAGAAGTTTTCAAAGCCATCTATGGAGGTCTGGATGCATAATTTTTAATAATTTGAATCCTTTATGCAGCACTGAATATCTCAGCCTAGATGGTAAAAGTTGGTTCTGACTTTATCTAGTCTTTATCTAGGTTCCTAAGTAAGTGACCTGATTTTCAAAAGTGCTGAGCATCCAACAGTTTTCACTGAAGTGCTCAAGATATTTGAAAATCACATCACTTAATTAGATCCCGAGGCATGGATTTAGGAACCTAACCTTAGGCCCCCTTTTAAAAAAATCTTGGCCTAAAACAGTGGTCCCCAAACTTTTTAAGTCACACCCCCCTTGCCCCTAATATAATCTGTCTGTGCCCCCCCTCTCCCTCCCTGCCGACAGCTGTGGTTGGGAGCCATGGCCAGGAGCGGGGCCGGGGGCTGAGGCCAGGACATGAACTGGGGCCAGGACCGAATGGGAGGTGGGGGCAGAGCAGAGCTAGGTGGCACTCCTTCTTCCACCCTGGTCCCCCCACACACCCCTGAACATTCCTCTGTGCCTCCCCTGGGGGGGAGTGCCCCACAGTTTGGGGACCACTGATTTTAAAGGACACACAAGTTGAGGGTTTGAAAACACTTAAGTGGCTTAGGAACACAATTCTTACTGAATTTCAGTGGGACTTGTACTCCTAAATCACTTAGGTGCTTTTCAGCATCCTATACAATGTGTCTTGTCTGGCTTCCATTTGTAAAAAGATATGTACGTGTCACTATAACTTATCTAATAATTTTTATTTGATGGAGTTCATTATATTTTAAAAAGCAATATAGTTGTACTTCTAGCTGTTCACACAGAAGCTGGGCCAGTGGCCTGTAGGCTTGACCTCATACAGAATGGGTTTGAGGACTATTGGCACAACATAGGTTGAAACAGCTGTCCATATGAGAGTCCATATCCCTTTACAGCAATGTCAAACCATGTTTGGCAGGCACACACATAGTGATTTCAAAATGTAAGTGTGATACTTTGCGCAATAGTCCTGAGGGAAGAGCCATCAGGCAAGAAACTGTATCAGCAGGATTCTAATCCACTGATGCATCAGTAAATTCAATGACAATCCAACCTTTCAACACTTGCCCTGTGCTTGGGGCTCAGGGAACACACATTCCTATTGTGTGTGGGGGGATTATTTAAATTAAGAGCCAAGATAAAGATGACCGATATTGAGAAACACTCATATCAGACAAAGACATAGGGTTCTGACACCAGAGTCGGCTCCAGCTTTTTTGCTGCCCTAAGTGGCGAAGGAAAAAAAAAAGACAAACCCAATTAATTTGCCACTGACGTGCCACTGAAGAGGATCAGAGGGACTGAAGGACTTGCCGCTGAATTGCCGCCAAAGACCCCAACATGCCGCCCCAGCAACAGATGGACGGCCTCCCCTTTCTATTGGCTGCCTCAGGCAGCTGCTTCCTTCGCTAGTGCCTGGAGCCGGCACTGTTTGACACAGTTCCACATGTCATTCTTATAAGCAAACTAGGGAAATGTGGTCTAGGCTAAATTACTTTAAGGTGAGTGCACAACTAGTTGAAAGGCCATACTCAAAGAGTAGTTATCAATGGTGTTCTGTCAGACTCGGAGGGTGTATCTAGCGAAGTCCCGCCAGGATTAGTCCTGGACCTGGTACTATTCAATATGTTCATTAAGACTCAGATAATGAAGTGTAGAGAATGCTTATAAAATTTGCAGATGATACCAAGTTGGAAGGGGTTGCAGGGTCCTTGGAGAACAGGATTAGAAATCAAAAGATCTTGACGAATTTTGGAGAATTAGTCAGAATTCAATGCAGACAAGTGCAAAGTACTTACTTAGTAAGGAAAAATCTGCTGCACTACTACAAAATGGGGAATAACTGGTTGTAGTATCACTGAAAAGGATCAGGGGTTATGGTGGAACACAAATTGAATGTGAGATGATGCAATTGCGAGAAAAGATAATATCATTTGGGGCTATATTAACAGGAGTGTTGTATGTAACACACACGAGGTAATTGTCCCACTCTACTTGGCACTGGTAAGGCCTCATCTGGAGTACTATGTCCAATTCTGAGTCCCACACTTTAAGAAAGATGTGGACAAATTGAAAAAAGTCCAGAGGAGAGCAACAAAATTGATAAAAGGTTTAGAAAATCTGAACTATGATGAAAAGTTAAAAAACCTGGGCTTGTTTGAGGGGGATCTGATAACAGTCTTCAAATATGTTAGGATTGTTATAAAGAGGACTGTAGGGATAAATTGTTCTCCAAGTCCATTGAAGGTAGGACAAGATATAATGGGCTTAATCTGCATCAAGGGAGATTTAGGTTAGATATTAGGAAAAACCTAACTATAAAAGGTAGTTAAACTCTAGAATAGGCTTCCAAGGGAGGCTGTAGAATCTCCATCAGTTGAGGATTTTAAGAATAGATTGGACAAAAACCTATCATGGATGGTCTAGGTTTACTTGATCCTTCCTCAGCACAGGGGGGCTGGACTTGATGACTTCTCAAGGTCCCTTCTAGCCCTACATTTCTATGATTCATTGTCAGTGGTAATACAAAAGTAACATTGCATCTGGCAGGAAAAGATGGGTCTGAAATGGCTCCGGAACAGGAGGAGGGAACAGCTTGAGATCACAGAGGTGCGTTCCAAGGAGGGGAGTGGGGACAAAGAAACAGGATGTCAGATAAAGGAATAAAATGAAATAAAACAAAATTGCATGTTCAATAGGACAAATGTTAAACAGTTGATCAGAAAAAAAAAAGATGACTAATAGGATCTTCTCTGTGAGAGCTTATAAGGGAAAAATATATAGGGCAAAATAATAGTACAATTAAATAATAAAAATGTCATCCTTTCTCTCCCTACAAAATGTACTCCTACAGCATTAAGAGAAACCTATTTCACATCTCTTACTGTTCATGTAGGGCTCAGTGCTAAACTTAGTACCAGCGTAGATAATGCATATGACTGTTAGCCCCATTGAACTCAATAGGAATACTCAAGGTTGTAAGTGTTACACTTTCTATTATTCATTTGCCGGACTGGACCCTCTGCCACTGCCTGTAAAGTTTAAAATGGAAATTAGCCTTAAGAATCAACATGTGATGCAGATTGTCATAAAACGGAGGGCAAATTAGGCCTGAATTATAGCACCAAACAAATCAAAACTGTAACTGAAAGGCTCTGTATTAATAACACTGATACTGGTTAGCGTTACCAGATGTCCTGATAAAATTGGGACTGTCCTGATATTTAACCCTTTGTCCTGCATCCCGATCAATGTACGATTGGGATGCCATTTGTCCCGATATTCAGGTAAGGAGGCACGCGGGAGGGAGGCACCGACTCCATGAGGAAAAATTGCAGCCAAGCTCCCCCCTCCTCGCCTCTTTCTCCCTCCAGCCCCAGTGTGCTGTGTCCCCGCTCCTCCCCTCTCCCAGCATTTCCCGCCACCAAACAGCTGTTTGGCGGCACTTAGTGCTTTCCAGAAGGGAGGGGGGAAGAGCGGGGACACCTCGCACTCAGGAGAGGAGGAGGAGAAGAGGCAGGGCAGGAGCAGAGGCTTAAAGGAAGGGGATGGAATGGGGGCAGAGCAAGGGCAGATGGTTGGGCGGGAAGAGGCGGGGTGGGCAAATGCCCACCTAGCAGACGGAAAGTCAGCACCACAGGGGTGAGTGGTGGGCAGGGGGATGAAGAGGCAAGTTGCAAGTGGGGAGGGTGAAGAGGCAAGCAAGCGGCGGATGTGGATGGGCGATGGGGGTGGGGAGGCGAGCAGTGGGTGGGGAGACTGAGGAAGGATGCAGCAAGCCAGCAGGGGGTCAGGGAATGAGGAAGGGTCGGGGGGCGAGCAGGAAGGGGGCAGGACCTGGGGCAGAGTGGGAGCAGAGCCTGGGAGGAGCAGGGGTGGACACTGGGCGGGGCTGATGGCACCACAATGTGTCCCGATATTTTAGTGTTGTGATCTGGTCACCCTAATACTGGTTGAATTTGGTCTGCCATCACATTGTTCATCCAAGCCATCTGCTTGGATGTTCTATTCCTTCCCCTACCCTTTGTCTGTCTTGCCTTTTTCATTGGTAAGCTCTTCGGGGCAAAAACCACCCTCCATCCTGTGTTTGTACAGTGCCTAGCACAACGCGGCTCCGTTCTTGATTGGCTCTTAAGCACTACCATAATAAACACAATATTATTAGATTCCCCTCAAGACAGAAGAAAACACAAAGAGCTAGTTGAGTTACAAAGCACATGGTATAACCCTGTGCTAAATATAATCTTCCTTCCAGAATAACTATACAAAATACACATTAGTCATTACAAAATAATAGCGAACTGTAAAATGTCTGAAACCTGATGATACAAACACTGTCCAGAAATTCTGCTGAAATATCCCTTGATAATTATTTCAACGAGAAGACAATCAGAAGAGCTAAACTTGCTATGGTTTGTTTACTCCATAAAAATTAATTTGCTGTCTATTAGCTACTAGATTTTGTATACACACACAATTATAATTTTGCTTATATATCAATTCATTTCCTTCAAAACACCAAAACTACTAATCCTTAATCATGGATTAAGTGACTGGAAGCAGCTCACAGAAGGACTTGCTCACCAAGCTTCCAATAAAAATGATTGACTTATAAATTGTAGATTTGGAACCACAAGATTAACTAAGGAAGTCAAATAAAAATATTAGACTTCTTAACTTAATAAATAGAATTACTTATCAAGTGGCTCCATCTGTTACTTTAGCTAATCTTTAGGGGCTTGTCCGTCTGGTGGACATGTTATTCTGGAAAATGGAAAGTTTTGACTACTGTTATTTCCTTTTCTCCCAATATCTAGAATCTTTACCTTCATACTATAAGTAGGAAAAAGTTATTTGAATATTGAAAATAATTAATTAATTAATTAATTGAGAAGGCATAGGCACTGCCTGGAATATCCCATGTGCATCATGACAGAACATGCTAATTATTATAAAAATAATAGGAAATTAAAAAGTAAGTTTCTATTCTTCATCAGCCTCAATTCCGTTCTCCATTACATCCTTTAAAATCTTGTCTGTTTAATTTAAAAGTTTCTGTTGAATTTACACTGGTATAACTGAGAACAGAACCTGGCGTTGTGACCTAAAATCCTGGGAAAAAAATCAACTGATATCTTTTAAAATAATATCCTCCCATAACAAAGGCAAAATTTGAGCCACCTAGCTGTTGTGAATTTAGATGACTCTTTCCTCTACATAAAGGGAGAATAGTGAATATATACGGTCTTTTAATTTTTAGGACTACTTTAGCATAATAGGGTACACCAAAGCTGTTCCTGTTTTGCAGAAAGTATTTGGATAAAAGGCAGCCAAGAAAATCTCATGAAATTAATGAAATATTCATGTTTACCCAAACATTCAATTAGAAGATAACTTGAGGACCACCGTATCTTTGTGTAAAATACTACTTTAATTTTCAGATGAAAAGACAGAATTGAAAACTCATGTATTCAGAATAATGACGATTAGGAAACCATAGTTACATATAGGGAATAGGGAGAAAATGTCAGTCGTGGTTCAGAAAAGAGGGACCCATAACAACTTTTCAAAGCAAAAAATATGCTTCTTAATATGACTAGTTCTCAGGCTTATAGAGGCTCAAAGTATGGATGTTGCAGTAGCAAATTTAACTCCATTAGGGATAACACACTATTCAAAGGAACACTGTGTATTTCTAGTCACATTCTAGAAGACATCCTAGCAGAAGATTGTCTTTTGGTTGCTAGATATTACTTTGTCTGAATATCTCTCTGGGGAATAGATGCTCACTTTTCTTAATCAAAATGACAAGAGTAACTTGGAAGGATCTGGGCGATGGAGGTTCCTGTGACTTGGGTTCTGAGTGGAGAGAGAGAGAAAGTGATGAAGAAGCTGTCATCTTCACTGGATCTGGAAATAAGGGTCTCCATGCACAATATGAGATGATTAGTATAATCTAAGACCTCTTTCTCCAAATCTATTGAATGGCTCCTAGGAGAAGAGGGAAAGGAAGGACACATAAAATAGGTGTTTCTCCTAGTGTACCATAACTCCATGTACCTTTTGTTTTTGAAAGAAGAAACAGAAAGGGGTACTGAATTGTCATTTGACACAAAATGATCATTTTAAAAAATGAACATAAGTGATGAGCCAAATAAGGAGCTCTATCTGCATCCTGATCTGAGTGAACCAGCCTTCTGAGAGATCCATTTATCAATCCAGTTCAATAGACACTTTGTGACCATCTGAAACAAAAGTTGTCACCATGCCATTGACATAAATTAAAAGAGTTGATAACTAAATCCAGTTTCAAGTAGATGGGTAGCCACCTCAAAAACCTCAGCCATGAAAATAGGTGTAATTGGAACCCTTGCTGTCTACTGTGTCAGTAAATCCAGAAGCTGAATAAGCATGAAAATTTCTAAACTCTAGAGAAGATCTCTCTAGGTCAGGGAGGAAGCTTGCTCGGAGCTTAACCATGTTGTATCTGTTCTATGGAAAACTGGAGGTCTGCAGTTTCTAAGATTATTAGTCCTGCATTCTTCACAAGCACTACATTCTCTAAAACTAAGTATTTAAAGAGAAAGAAATCATGCTGTGTGAACTGCACTCAAAAGTATTTCTCTGTCCATCAGAAAAGATTCTAAAAAATAGATAGATATTTATAAGGGTAATGAAGAGTCACTGTTACATTAGATATTATATATATATATTTTATATGCCTTTAACTTTTATATTTCAGTGCATAAGAAACTTCGTCTATGGTAGGTATTTTATAATTATGCCTTCCTTTAAAGCATCTGATATTAGCAACTGTTAGTGACAGGATACAGGATTTGATGCCCCACTAGTCTTTTCTGGTATGTCAATACCTATGTTCCCTGCTATCACCCTTCTTGTCAGCACATGAATCTGTGGGGATATTATCTGAATATGTTTTCTAATAGACTTTTTTTTATAACTCCCAGAGTTAGTCTGGCTGCTCTCAACACTAAGAGGTTTATGCTTCTTTTGCATCTATCATGCTTTTTAAAAAAATAGCACTCCCCAGCCTGAGGATTTATATACATAGACCAGGGAGTGCAATTATTCTGTCCTTCTACCATCCTGTCATGAGAATAAATTACTTATGGTGGAACTTGGTCAAACATCCTGCATGTTGCCTTGAAAGGGGGACCTGTGAAAAATCAGACATATTGCAGTTGTCTCACATGTAGTCCAAGCCAGGATAGTGATATATCATGCATCATGGGCACCTCTCTTTTCAGTAAACTAGTGGTCTAAGCACTGGGGGAAAATATTGGCAGGTTCATTAAAGATACTCTCCTTCCTGGGACTGTATTCACTAATGGCATCTTCCTGCACCTTTGAAATGTAAAGGTCAAGGAATGTGTATAGAAGAGGCACAATACTGAAAGGCCAAACTTTATTTGTTTTTGCCATGTCAACTTTTCTCATGTGTCTTTTCTCATTGCTCAGCATCATCAGGAGGAAATAGCAGTGAGCCTGATGGAAAACACCAGTGGGGGCTACAGCCAGGATATATTCATGCTTTAATCTCCTTTTTGTAAATCTTATAATGCTACTTTCATGCAAAAATACCAGTTATGTAGAATGTACATAGCCTAACCACATAGACAAAAGACTGTGTGTCTTACCTATACACTTATCTATTAAAGAATTCTGCAGATAACTAATCACTGTAACTCAGTGTTTTGACATCATTACTGGATACAAGACGTTATCACAATAAGACCTTAGTACCTGATATGTTCTAGACACAATTATGTTGATCACAATTGACTTTTATGCCCAAACCCACAATTCATTTCCCTGCCATACTTTATTGCTTAACAGGAGGAATGTTTCTGACCTACTCTGACCTTCTTCACACAAAAAGAAGAAAAGGTAAACTGCATTTCTCCCAGGCAGACTCATGAAAGTTGCTAGCATTTATTTAATATATGGACCAAATGGTGCTGTCAGTATCAATAAAACAAGACATCTTGAATTAACAAATCCAGAGCTAAATGTAACATCAGTTATTTTCTCTGTGCTTAATTCTAGGAATAAAAGAACTGCCAGTGCAGAATGTGGGTAGGAATTCATTTTCATGAGAAGTGTTTCTGTGCTGACCCAAGGATAGAACAAAACAATGTAAATATGAAGAGGGAGGGGCTTGATTTAAAACCACTGCTCATTGGTTTTGTTTTTCCAAAAAATATGAAGCTCAACTTTTGCAGCCAAAGTGACAATCACATGACACCAGTAAACTTGATTCCCCCTCTCACACCTCCAGATAAGGACAGCATACTTTGTTAGGTTTGGTGTAACTTTAGCCTCCACGCCCCCCCCCCACACACCCCCAAGGAGCCCAACACAAGCTGAACTCTTAGTTTGGGGAATGGAGCCAAAGCAGAAGCCGCAGGATAATAAATTGCTTCCTATATTTGCTTGCTAGTTGTTTAAAAAGTACAGGTCTGAGAGGAGTCCCCTTCAGGGTGCAGCTGAGGGAAGGGGTAGGAGAGTTCAATCCTTGAGGGGGCCATTTAGGGACCTGGGGAAAAAAAATCTGCCTGGGGATTAGTCCTGCTTTGAGCAGGGGGTTGGACTAGATGGGGTAGGCAACCTATGGTAGAGGTGGTGAAGGCAGCACTCAAGCTGATTTTCAGTGTAATCATACTGCCCAGGTCCTGGTCACTGGTCCAGGGGGGCTCTGAATCTTAATTTAATTGTAAATGAAGCTTCTTAAACATTTTAAAAACCTTATTTACTTTGCATACAACAATAGTTTAGTTATACATTACAGACTTATAGAAAGAGACCTTCTAAAAACGTTAACATATACTACTGGCACGTGAAACCTTAAATCAGAGTGAATAAATAAAGACTTGGCACAGCACTTCTGAAAGGTTACCAACCCCCTGGACTAGATGACCTGCTGAGGTCCCTTCCCAAGCCTGATATTATATTCTATAATCCACCAGGTCTCGGATGTGCTGAGTCTCCTGGCTGCCCCGGGAGGGACACAAAGGCAGAAACAAATCCAGGGGCTGCCGAGAGCCTGGAAACGACGGCGAAGTGATAAAGAAGAAAAGCTCCCCTGGAGCAGCCCCTGGCCCCTGTTCTGTAAGAGGCTCCCCGTGCTGCAGCGGATCGCCCCCGCCCCCAGCGGCTCTCCCTACCCAGCGCTGTGCTTTCCTCTGCCCCAGCCCATCATCCGACCTCCTGCGCCCTGCCTGCGGGTGTGTAAGGGAGAGGGACAGCAGCTCACGGGGTAAACTCAGGCTCTTAGCCTCGGGAGACCTGCAGCACTTAAAGGCTAACAAGGCACCCGAGGACCTGAAAGTGAATGGGAATCGCTTAGGTAGAAACTTTAAGGACAAGGTGGGGAAAGTTCTGCAGCTCACACAGGCAGCAGCAGCCAATCCAGGGCATCGGGCCACGCGCTCTGCTCCAGTCAAAACATCCGCGCGCTGCTCCCGCTCCTGCCTGCACCGAAAGTTTGCAGCTTTCGCGCTGCGGTGGCTGCCACGGGAGCCGAGCAGCAGCGACAAGGACACCAGGGCAGAGGGGGAAGGAAGCGGAGAAGCAGATTTCTAGAAGCTCGCTCTCTGCTTCTGTGTTTCTACAAGGCTGAGGCCAGCTCCTCTGCGCGGCTGGGATCCACGTGCAAGCGGCAGATCTCAGACGAGCCAGGAGGACGGTCAGCTTGGCTCCCGCTGGCTCTAAAGCCATCAACATGTCCCGCTCCCGCAGATAGAGGGGCGGGGAAGAAACACAGATCCCCACGGAGCACGACAAAACACGCGTGCTTGCCCTCGCGGGAGCTGGGGAAACGCGCCCTTCCTCCCGGCCTAGGTGTGACAAGTACCACAGCTGCTGAGGACAAGTTTCCTCTGCCAGGCCAGGGATAGGAGAGAGAGGCTGAGCGGTCCCCCGCCTGCTGGGATCGGGGGCGCGGAGGGGAAAAGGAGAGGGGAAGGGACGCTGCTCTTACCTACGTGCCTGGAGCTGGTGAAGAGCCGGGGCACCTGCCCAGCTGCTCGCTCCCTGGAGGCGGAGGCGGAGGAAGTCACCCGGAGGTCTTGTTCCACAGCTGCAGAGTAAAGGGCGCTGCCGCTGTAGCGCCTGGAGATCACCCTGTCCCCCCTCGGGGGGTGGTGGCTCTGGCTGTCCCCGATAGCTTGCAAGAGGAGATCGAGCAGAGTCCTCCTGTCCCCTCCTGGCGCCTCCAGGTCCCTGCTGCTGCCCTCGACCCCCGGCGGCGCAGGGGCTGAAGTGAGCAGCAGGAAGAAGATGGCAGGCAGAGCGTGACATCTCTTTGCCCCTCGCATCTCTCTGGCTCCTGGGAGAAGAGAGAGCAGAGCACGGTTAGCTCCTGGCCATGCCCGCACCCAGCCCTCTCCTCATGCTGGGGCCGGCTCCTGTCCCACTGGGTGGGGAAAGCGAGCGAAGCCAATGGGCCGGCTGCAGGGCGCTGGGTAGAAGAGCGCTGCTGGGACCAGACTGGCTGGAGCGCAGCGGAGGCGCGTGTTGCTGGGCGCGCAGGGAGCCGGGTGGGCGCAAGGGCGCTGGGCTCAGCACACCCCTCTCCTCTCCAGCGCCTACACTGCGCGCTGCCGGGCTGGGGACCTTGCTAGTGCCAGCCCCGCTGCGCTGGCGTGGGGGGGGGGCGGGGGAGAAGGAGGGCTCTCCGGATGGCCTGGGCGCGCCACACTTCCCCGCCCACCGCGGCAAGCGCTGCAGTTTCATCTCAGATCCCTTTAGGACTCATTTATAGACACAGATTAGGACAAGAGTATTAACCGAGCAGCACATATTACAATCCAGGGCTTTATTGGGGCTTTGCCTAGCTTTCTTCTCCCAGTGTGATCACTCCTGAAGCTTTAGTCTTTCAGCGGAATTACAACCAGTTTTAACTTTCAGCTGGACACAGATAACCAAGACAGAGACTTTTTTTTTAATGGGGAAGGAAGGAGAAATGTTCCCAGGATTTTTAAGCCATAGAACTAGAAATCCCCACACTATTCTGGCATTGCCCTAGATTCTCATACTGATATACATTATATAAAATACACTCTCGCTGTCTTTCCACTTAGAATGACAATTTCCCCCAGTTCTAGTTATGTGCTTGACTTTCATCTCTGTGAATCTACTGGGCACATTCATTGATCGAACTCCTGGCTTTCGGGTGGGTTAATGATTTTGCCAGGTGACTGGTAAGAGAATTTAGGCGCTTTGTTTTTCAATGTAGCCCGTGCTCTGACAGGAATACATTTTAAAAGCCCAAACCTTTAGTATGTTTTACTGTATCAGTGTGAGACCTCAAAGCCCTCCTACATCCACGCGAGCACATTACACACATGGAGATACTACAAGCCAAGATACTTCCATAAGTATTTTAGGAAAACGGAGGCGGGGGTGTTTCATTATTTTGGAGCGGAGACAAATATGAAGGGCGGTTTAAAAGGCAAACACAAAAATGACGGGCTGAGACTCCTAGCAGAGAACTTAATACATGTAGTAAGCTATTCTAAATATAGCAAACAATTAGGATTACAAAAGAGGGGAATAATTTAGTTATTTACAAACCGATTTATGTTTGCATCACTTGCAACTCCCTTTTGTCAAAAGAGCTAAAAAGATCTCGCAGCAAGCGAACTGCCCCCAAATAGTTCGAGGTTTCCAACCCTCCGCCTGAAGCTATTGCATATGACTAGCTCTATGAATGAATTAGGAACGGATTTAGCCTTTCATTCATTGATGCGGCGAGCGGATCCTGATTATTCTAAGTGGTGACACAACCCCTGGAATAATTAAAGAAATCGCTAAACCCCAGCCACCATATCTTGACTACAAAGAGAATTGCAGCAGCCTGGCAAAATGTCTCTCTCTCTAAACAGGATAAGAGGGAGCGCTTACCTTGAAGTAGAGTCAAATTTTGCTCAACTCTGGTATTTCTAAGTTGCTAAGAGACTTTCCTTCCTCTTTCTCCCAGTGAAGACTTACTTCTTTGGTTAGAGAGTGAATGGGGAGCGATCGGTTCTAAACCCAAAACAGTAGGATGCGCCTTTAGCAGCCATTCGCCTGTCTTATATAGTTCACTATCGGCGTATTCATTTGAGTACTATCGACTGTAGGTGGGTGGCAGTCAATGAAGACATCTTTGGTAATCATTCTTCGCCTCAGCGAAAGTGTTTCTGACAAACTTCCTCCTCCCTTTTCGTCCCCCAGTGGATAGCAATTGAAAGCCATCAGTTGAAGTGGCTCGGATCTATTTGTGAAATTAGATTTCTCTGTAGATTAGGAAATGCTTGCTAATAAACCTACACGTAGGAGAGAGGAGAATACTTTTGAACGTTGTGGAATTCCCTTGTACAGCTATTAATACATTGGGAGAAAGTAAAATTAATTTCTCTCATATTGGAAAAAAAGAAGCCATCAGAAAGGAGCAGTGTATATAAATTGCACACACCCAGGTTTGTCATGCTTTGAGGGCAGGTAGGGAGAGAAAGTTTTTAATGAACCAATAAAGTAAAGCACATTACAAGTTAATACTTTTCTTTAAAAAATAATTTCAGAACATGGGAGACAAAAAATAAAATGGCAAAATAGTTACCACTGCCTTAGCAAAATCATTAATTCCAAAATGTTTGTAAATTTGCCTTAAAGATTCATAAAGATGGAAAGGAAGCTTTGAAATCATTGGAAATTGGACCTCTGCACTGGAAGAACAATCAGGCACAGAAGGTTCTGTTGTAAATTGAAAAGCAGCACATTTAAAAATGATGTGAGGAAATACTTCTTCACAACAGCACAGAATTAACCCATCAAGCCCTTTGTCACAAGTCACCTGAGGCCAAAGTTTAACAGGATTTAAAAAAGAATTGGACATTTATATGGAGTAACCAAAGTTCTAAGAGTAAGGGTTTTTTTAAAGAAGAGTCTTGTAGGAGATACAAATCTTCATGCTTAGACAACATATAAGCCAAACTTTAACTAATAGGGGAGCTAGGAAGAAACTTTCCCTTGGTCAGATTATCCCATAATTGGCCATCTCGGGGTTGTTTGTATCATCCTTAGAAGTATTGGGGACTGGTCCTTGTCAGACAGCATGCTGTGCTACATGGAGTGACCTGGTATGGCAATCATTGTGATCCTAAAGTAATCTTCCCAATCTCAGGTCTCAAAACCATAGTAAGGAGCAGGTATTTTGAAAGCTTCCCTAGTCAGCTCTGCAAATGCAGCTGAATCTTGTTCAGTAACATCTTGGGGATCCTGATCTGGATGCCTGAGCATCTCTTGAGCAAAACCTACTATTCATGCCATCCAAATTCTGTGGTGGTTCTGGGAAGCGGATGTTGGCTAGGAATGAGTATAAAACCAGCAAATTTTGTTGTACATAGTCATAACTTATTCCTTGACACGTATGATCAATAATCTATAGTTATATTCTGCAAAACTCTGTATTACACTTTCATTTTATTTGATTGTCATTCATTGAATACCTTGTAGAGCACCCAACTTCTTCCTTTCTCTTTTATTCCTGCTACCAGTTCTTTCTCTCTTTCCAGTGACCTGCACCCTAACATTTTTGGATTAACAATACACTGGTATTCCCACCTAAAAAAACCAATAAAGACTTTCAATTAAATAAATAAATATAAAACCAACAACCCAGGTTGCCAAAGGTGAAAGCCCAATGCACTATCCCATCTTTTACATTTTTTTAAATGTATTCCTCCTCTGTTTTCAAGAGAGTAAACAAGAAACCAAGGGAGTAAGAGAGTAAGCATTACAGATAGTAGGGCTGATCTAGCTTCCATTAAAGTCACTGTAAAGATTCTCATTGACTGCAATGGGAGTTGGATCAAGCTCTAAAATAATGACTAATTAGGGCTACATGATTCCTGAATCTCTACTTTTAAGTAGCTTTTCCTATTTAGTTAAAAAAAAGTAAGCAAGAACCTCAGAGTCTATGTTTTGTTTTTTTTTTAAGAGATTTATCTTCTATTATTGCGCAAAGCCTTACTTCTGCTTATGTTGTTTGGGAATGTGCATTCTTCAGAAAGTATTTCAAAGAAGGAGACATGGGCAGCAGCTAGGGGGAGAAGACTGCTTTACTAATCTCAGGCAATTTTAATAGGTTGAAAACCTATTCTCAGGCCAAGACTGCAGCAGGGCTATCTAGCGGTGGCCATGAAGAGCCCTACATCAGTATTCTTGGAAAGAATCCCAGTGTGATTTTTAAAGCGAAAGTACTTGGAAAACAGCAAACAGAGTAATTCTTAATTCTAAAGGATTTAGAGTTGACACGGCCCCTTATTTAGGATATATGTAAAGAACATGACCACAATAGCCATAAATTGTTTGAGATATTTACTTGCTATCTGAACTATAAACCACTGGTTAGTTACTGCATTGATTAGTGGTACTTTCTTTTTCTTCTCTGACATCCCTCAGTAACAAGTGTGTGTTTAGCTGGGATGAAATTAAAGTCATACCGACAAAATCATTTGGGCTCAGTGAGACACTCTTTTGAATTTTCACTTTATCCTTGGTCAACATATGCTCAATTGCAAGTGGGTGACCTGCTTGCCAGCGTTGCTTTAGTGATGAGGTTTCTAGGTACTAAAATACACAAACTACTCAAGTTTACCCTCAAATTATCCATATAACTGAAAGCAGATAAAGTGAAGATTCAAAGGATAGGTGCCTGACTGAGTCAAAGTGAATCTGTTAGCATGTCTTTCATGTTAACCCAGCTACACAAGAAAACCCAGAAGGTGAAATCCTGCTCCTTTTGAAATCAATGGGAATTTTAACTTATAATCATCAGTTTTATGTTACTCAGTACATTTGCAGATGGTTGAGGTGGGTGCCCCAGCCTGTTCCAGAAGCATCCTTGATAAAAGCCATCATCAGGGAAGTGACTGAGAATGTTTCCCCCTCTCCACACATTCAAGGGATCTAGCCGCCAAATGACCACTCACCGGACTTCAGGCAGGACCATGTTCATGAGCCATCTGGATGTGGAGGCCAAAGTTGTAAGGACCAAAGGTGAAGTTTGGCAAGGTGCACACCGAATGTAGCCTAAGAGCTCCAGACACATAGGAACTGTCATAGTCTATTTAATCTGTGAATTGTTTATGACAGACTGAAGAGATCATAATCTTTCTGTTGGCAGGTAATCACTTGCTGCTCTGGAGCTGACTAAAGCTCCTATTAAGTCTACTGTGTGTGATGGTATTAGAGACAATTTACTGTAGTTCAGAAGGAATCCTAGTTGAGAGAAGAGAGAAAGGACACAATTTAAGGTTGTCTCAGGCTCCTGCAGGGACCTGCTGCTGATCAGCCAGTACGGGTAAATGTGGATTTCCTGTTTTCATAAATGTGTTGCCACTACTTCCAGGCACTTGGTGAACACTCTTGGTGCCATGGAGAATCAGAAGGGCAGAACCCTGTATTAATAAGAAGCCCTGCTGTGACTCTTAGATACTTCTTGTGGCCCAGGTGGATGGTGATATGGAAGTAAACATCCTGCAAATGAAGAGCTACACACCAGTTTTGAGCTTGGAGTGACCCTCAGTAGAGCCCCAGTAGCACACCTTGTACATATAGAAGGTTTGCTGGTTGTTGGCTAGACAAATGCGAGTCTTGACTACTCAGTGGCAGCTGAGTCCTATAGGAGAAGTCTGTATGTCTCTTTGTGTCGCTGATTGCAGACCTCAGAGGAGAAGGTTCTTTGTTCTATGATGGAGAGAATGTATTTCTAAACAGATAGAACTTGTGTTTAAAGTGCTCCCAGTATCAGAGTCAGTACTGATGTTGGTAGATTTTTTCAGCACCAGTGAAGGACCTTGTTCAGTCTGAGTCTCATGCCCCAATGGGATCGACGCAGAGAGGAACATTGTCAGAGTCTGTTGCATTAATGTCATGCAAAGTTTGTAGAGTTTCTCTCCAGAGGCTTTGCTGTGACTCTTCTCATGGGAGGACACTGAGCTCTTTCTTGAACTTCTGCCTTGGTGCTTGGAGCAACTCCTTTCGGTGCTCTACTTTGACGCTGGAGGTATTGCTGTAGGCTTCAACGTTTAAGCTGACTTTAGTGCCAGTGCCAATATCTATACCAGATCTTTCCTCAGTGCTGTCTTCTCCATGCTGGTCTCATATGTCACCCCCCGCTTAATAGTATGCTTAAAGATGCTGGCTTGTCCACCAGTAAGATTCTGGAGCTTTTTTCCACAGGGTCCGATGAGATCTGCCTGGACTGTTCCAGAGAGTGGAGTCTCTGCCTCTCATATCAAGACTGGATAAGAAACCAAGCATCAGCTCAGAAGGTGATTGCCCCAGGCAAAAGAGAAATCTACTCTGCCTGCCCTTTAGTAGAATTAGTCTATCACGGGATGGACAGAATTGGAAGCCTGCAGGTTTGAGTCTGCCATTTTGAAGAGCCCTGTGTGGGTTGGGAGGTGGGGGGGACGGTCTAACTAGAAAAGTTTGGTCCAGATGGTTGAAATCAGATCATGGTGAGGGAAACAGGAGATCAGAAGTGATTCTGAAGATTCTGAAGATTAGCCTGAGCTAAGAACTAGTGGATCAGACAGTCTCCAGATTCTGTCTCATTGCCGAGGCCAGTAAGAGGGAACTAAGAGAAGATTGTGGCCACCCCACCCTTTGTCCTTTATACAGGAGCATGAGGAGTCACAGGGCCTATGAATAGTCATGACAGACACAGTTATTAACAACCCTCCAGAAAAACTTTAGTCTCACACAGGAAGCACATGCTCATCTGCAGTGGGCTACACACTGACACATACTTGAAGAATAACATAACTGGCTGTGGCCAAAAGGGCTGAAGTTATCTTTGGAAGTATAAACAATACAAGTCGGAGTACAAAGGTAATAGTACCACTTCATTTGGCACTGGTTTGACCACTACTGGAATACTGTATCAAGTTCTGATGTCCACAATTCAAGAAGGATTTTAATAAATTGAAGAGGTGTCACAGAAGACACACAAGAATGTTTAAAGGATTAGAAAACATGCCTTATAGTGAAAGAGTCAAGGAGCTCAATCTATTTAGTTTATCAAAGAGAAGGTTATGAGGTGACTTGATCACAATCTATAAGTATCTACAAAGGAACAGAAATATGATAATAAAGTGCTCTTCAGTCTAGCAGACAAAGTATAACAAGACCCAATCATTGAAGATGAAGCTAGAAAAATATAGACTAGAAATACAATGCAAATTTTTAACAGGGAGGATAATTAACCATTAAATTTTCATTTCCTATTTGGAATCACATAATCTCTTGGCCCCAAGTGTATTTTATTGTGAAGAGTTTCAGAGGCAAATTATGGATTATTTAGTGATGTGGGTTTTTCTTATCAATTAAAAAAAATTGTATTTCACTTTCAGTTAATTTCCCCTTTTCATGTATTATGATATTGGATGCATTGACACACCTATCTTCAAAAGCTTAAATATAATGAAATCACTAATTCTTTATAGTTTTGTTACCTTTCTGGCCCTTTTCCCTCTTTTCCCACCCTCTGCTTCCTGCCTTCTGTCATGGTATCCCCTGCAATGGTCTCTCTGCCTCTACTCCAGGTGCCCCTATTTCCTCCTTTAAGTCCTTCCTGCCATTGCTCAGTCCTTCTTGACCCATCCCTTCCATCTATCCATGTATACACCCCCTCACAGAAAAATCTCTCATCCCTTATATTTCCTTTTAATTTAGAAACACACACACACACACACACACACACACACACACACACACACACACACACACACACACACACACACACACACACACACACACCAATTGCAAGATCAAACACTGGGAAATTCCAAGAGTTAAGGCTTCAATGTTATACTTCCCATATATTTTAATAACAGAGAGCAATATTTTAAGATGTACATTTAACATGAGAAAATGCTGAATATGTGCAATCTATCAGTCATATCATGCTCTTCACTGTGGCATCTGAGTTGTGCCCAAGTTATTGTTGAGGCAACCTTAACATTTTTAGTTCCCTAACTTTTAATGGTCCTGCAATTGTAATGTTACACTATCATTTTTGTTAGTTCCATAGGTATTTTTAAGGGAAGAAAAGAAGAAAAATTGTAAGAGAAAATCAGGAAGTGATCACTGTGAATGAGATATGCTCTTCTGTTGTAGGCTTTTTCTCAGTTTAACTGAAATGGAGGTTAATTTATGCTGAGTTGTACATTTCTCAATCCACACCTGTTCATCTCCTTTCACCACAGGTGTTTGCCATGTACAAGAATTAAAAAATGCATATCTAATTGGGGCCCAATAAAACCCTTGGAACCCACACTTGAAGAATACCATCCACATGGAATAATGGGTCATGCAACTATCTCTGCATCAACCTCTTCCTTTTTCTGGTACCTCATGGAGAGCTCTGCACTGAAAACATAGACCTGCACATAGGGAGAAAGACTGGCCAGGTGCATAAAGGGCAGAGTAGAACTGAAAAGAATGTATGTCATCCTCCATCAAGCCTGAGGGAATCAATACAAAATATAACATGAAGCCAGACTGTACTGCATTTGGGTGGAGTCTGGTTAGGAATTCCTTTTTAAGAGGGTTTTGTGGGCAGCTAAGGTCTCCAAAGGAGCTACCCGGCCCGGAGTGAAAGAGACCCCAAACCCAGCATAGATACACCAGGCCTTCCCCATGAATAGTCCCAGCCTTCTCTTGGTTCCCCAAGATCAAATAAGTATCTTAGATGTCTGTATACTAAGAAGAGAAGTATGGGGAATAAGCAGGAAGAACGTGAAATGCTAGTAAATAAACACAAATATGACAGTTGGCATTACAGAGACCTGGTGGGATAATATGCATAACTGGAATATTGATATAGAAGGGTACAGCTTGCTCAGGCAGGGGAAAAAGGAAGGAGGTTATGCCTTATATATTAAAAATGTATACACTTGGACTGAGGTTGAGATGGAAACAGGAGACAGACTTGTTGAAAGTCTCTTGGTAAGGATAAAAGGGTAAAAAACAAAGGTGATGTCATGGTTGGGTCTACTACAGACTACCTAGCCAGGAAGAAGAAGTGGATGAGGCTTTTTTTAAACAACTAATAAAATCATCCAAATCACAGGACTTGATGGTGATGGGGGACTTCAACTACTCAGACATCTTTTGGGAAAATAACACAGCAAGGCACAGATTATCCAACAAGTTCTTGGAATATATTGGAGACAATTTTTTATTTCACAAGGTGAAGAAAGCTACTAAGAGAGAGAGGCTGTTCTAGATTTGATTTTGCGAATAGGGAGGAACTGTTTGAGAATTTGACAGTGGAAGGCAGCTTGGGTGAAAGTGATCATGAAATGATAGAGTTCATGATGCTAAGGAATGGTAGGAGGGAGAACAGCAAAATAAAGACAATGGATTTCAAGAAGGCAGATTTTAGCAAACTCATGGAGTTGGTAGGTAAGATCCCATGGGAAGCAAGTCTAAGAGGAAAAACAACTGAAGAAAGCTGGCACTTCTTCAAAGAGACATTATTAAGGGCACAAGAGCAAACTATCCCACTGCGTAGGAAAGATAGGAAGTATGGGAAGAGACCACCTTGGCTAAACCAGGAGATCTTCAATGATCTAAAAATAAAAAAACAAATCCTATAAAAAGTAGAAAATAGGTCAAATTACAAGGATGAATACTGTATAAACTAACACAATTATATAGGGACAAAATTAGAAAGGCCAAGTTGCAAAATGAGATGAAACTAGCTAGACATATAAAGGGTAACAAGAAAACATTCTACAAATACATGAGAAGCAAGAGGAAGATCAAGGACAGGGTAGGCTCATTACTCGGTGGGGGGATGGGGGGAAGGGAGAATAATAACAGAAAATGTGGAAATGGCAGAAGTACTTAGGGAAAAAACAAGTTTAAAATGATGTAGATAAATCAGATGTCTTCAAGTCACCAGGGCCTGATGAAATGCATCCTAGAATATTCAAGGAACTTACTGAGGAGATATCATTAGCAATTATCTTAGAAAAATCATGGAAGACTGGAGAGATCCCAGAAGACTGGAAAAGGGCAAATGTAGTGCCAATTTATGTAAAGAGAAATAAGGACAACCCAGGGAATTACAGACCAGGCAGTTTAACTTCTGTACCCAGAAAAATAATGGAGCAAATAATTAAGCAATCAATTTAAAAACATCTAGACCAGTGGTTCTCAAAGCCAGTCTGCTGCTTGTTCAAGGAAAGCCCCCGGCGGGTCACGTCTCTTTGTTTACCTGCTGCGTCCGCAGGTTTGGCTGATCACAACTCCCACTGGCTGCGATTTGCCACTCCAGGCCAATGGGGGCTGAGGGAAGCGGCGCAGTCTGAGGGATGTGCTGGCCACCCTTCCCGCAGACCCCATTGGCCTGAAGCGGTGAACTGCGGCCAGTGGGAGCCATGATCAGCCGAACCTGTGGACATGGCAGGTAAACAAACCGGCCTGGCTCGCTGGTGACTTTCCCTGAACAAGCAGCGGACCAGCTTTGAGAACCACTGATCTAGAAGATAATAAGGTGATAAGTGATGGCATGGATTTGTCAAAAACAAATCATGTCAAACCAACCTGATAGGTTTCATTGACAGGGTAACAAGCCTTGTGGATGGAGGAAAGCGGTAGATGTGGTAGATCTTAACTTTAGTAAAGCTTTTGATACTGACTCGCATGACCTTCTGATAAACAAACTGGGGAAATGCAACCTATATGGAGCTACTGGAAGGTGGGTGCAAAACTGGTTGGAAAACCATTCCCAGAGAGTAGTTGTCAGTAATTCACAGTCATGCTGGAAGGACATGATGAGTGGGGTCCCGCAGGGATCAGTTCTGGGTCCAGTTCTGTTCAATATCTTCATCAATGATTTAGATAATGGCATAGAGAGTACATTTATAAAGTTTGAGGATAATACCAAGTTCGGAGGGTAGCAAATGCTTTAGAGGATAGGATTAAAATGCAAAGTGATCTGGACAAAGTGGAGAAATGGTCTGAAGTAAATAGAATGAAATTCAATAAGGACAAATGCAAAGTATTGCACTTTGGAAGGAACAATCAGTTGCATACATACGAAGTGGGAAATGACTGCCTAGGAGGGAGTACTGTGGAAAGGGATATGGGAGTCATAGTGGACCACAAGCTAAATATGAGTCAACAATGTAATGCTATTGCAAGAAAAGCAAACATCATTTTGGGATGTATTAGCAGGAGCGTTGTAAGCAAGACATGAGAAGTAATTATTCTGCTCTACTCTGTGCTGATTAGGCCTTAACTGGGGTATTGTGTCCAGTTCTGGCCACCACATTTCAGGAAGGATGTGGACAATTTAAAGAGAATCCAGAGAAGAGCGACAAAAAAGATATAGAAAACATGACCTATGAGGGAAGATTGAAAAAATTTGGTTTGTTTAGTCTGGAAAAGAGAAGACTGAACATGACAACAGTTTTCAAGTACATAAAAGATTGTTATAAGGAGGAGGGGGAAAAATTGTTTGTCTTAGCTTCTGAGAATAGGACAAGAAGCAATGGGCTTAAATTGCAGCAAGAGAGGTTAAGGTTGGACATTAATAAAAACTTGCTAACTGTCAGGGTGGTTAAGCACTGGAATAAATTGTCTAGGGAGGTTGTGGAATCTCCATGCTTGGAGATTTTTAAGAGCAGGTTAGACAAACACCTGTCAGGGATGGTCTAGATAATACTTAGTCCTGCCTTGAGTGCAGGGGACTGGATCCACAGGGTCAATAACTGCTGCTCAAGGGCATCTTTGCAGAATTTTCCTCCCTACAGATTACTTCCCAGGGATATTTCCATTGGAGGGAGTGTTTCAGGCTTAGCTGTGTACTTTTATGCTACGGGTTGTGGATGAAGGTTTCAGAGAGCAGCAATAAGCACGGTGATTTGTTACCTGCAATTTAATACAGTGAAGTAATTTGAGGGGAGAGCCATGCTGTAAGATCACTGTGCTGAATATGTGTTTGAAGTGCTGGGCTGTGAGACAATGTTTCCAGTGACCCTTCAGAAGCATTTCTAATCACAGCTAGGACTCATGACCACAGGCACTGACTTTCAGTTTTTCCAAGGGGTCCTCCATCCCTCCTCTGCCCCAAGGCCCCGCCCTGCTGAGCATCCACTATTTTTTTCTATGGGTGCTTCAGCCCTAGAGCACCCACAGAGGCAGTGCCTATGCTCATGCCTGCCCTTGCTTTTCCTTTAATATCTTTAATATCAGGGTTGGAAGGGACCTCAGGAGGTCATCTAGTCCAACCTCCTGCTCAAAGCAGGACCAATCCCCAGACAGATTTTTGCCTCAGATCCCTAAATGGTCCCCTTATGGATTGAACTCACAACCCTGGGTTTAGCAGGCCAATGGTCAAAGCACTGAGCTATCCCTTCCTTCCTCTCTTCCTTAGAATGTAGTTCCTAAGCATAGCTGAGTAAGCCTGGCTGGCAAGAGGAGTTACCAGAAATCTCTAAAAATGGCTGCTTTGCATGTCAGGCTCCATCCTCCTCTCACTGAAGTCAATGGGAAAATTCCTACTGACTGGCTGGAAGGAGGACTGGTCCCATTATTGCACTCACAGGCTGCATTTAAAACACCAATGCCCTTTCTATGCCTCTTCTGTATCATGACCAGGTATACTCCTCAACAATGCTCTTTTCATCATGGACAGGGACATTTCTGTTCATTATTTGAAAGCCACTCTGCACCCATTCTAATGCCAAGCACACAGCAATGTCACGTCAACCTTAAACACAGATTGGAGCCATGGCATTCTAGGAGAGCTCTAAAAGATAGAAGAGATCATAGATCAGAAAGTAATGTGCACATACATTGTGACCCTGCTTTTTCTCACTCTCTTAGTTTGACTAACATACATTCTTTGATTACGTTTGATTATTGACTATCAATACTGACTAATTGTACAGACCAAGAGCTTTACTCAGAGCTTTAAGAAACAGGGGACAAAACTGTAACAGGGCCCCCCACTCCAGCTAAAAGGAGGGAGATTCCATGAGCCACTAAGGCTGCTTTAGAAGTGCTATAAGAACCAGTGAAAAATCCATTACCAAAGCTCATGGGTCTGGGATAACTAGATGTTCTCATCCTAGACAAAGGAATTTATCTATTTCAAAAGAAAAAAATAAAGTAGGGCTAACCTTTGACAGGGTCAAGCAAAGAGCATTCATTAAGAGCCTCAGACTGGCTGCACCATATGGCCTTTTATTAAATCTAACTTGATCAGGTTACTTATATGAGCCTAAGCCTTTCTAGACAGTTGGAGAGTAATTTAACTTAAACAAATCAACCGAGTGAGATAAGATTATCATAGTGTTGTCTTCAGTGCTTCTGTAAAGCACAAAAGTAATAATTGCATCATATGGATATGTCTACACTTCAAGATGGGCATGTTATTCCCAGTTTGAGGAGACATATCTGTGCTAGCTCTGAGGGAACTAGCATGATAAAAATAGATTGTAGCTACAGCAGCACGAAAAACAGGAAGGGTTAGCTGCCCACAATACAGCCCTGACTGGAACCCTATGTATAGGCTAGGGGAAGTTAGCTCCTCCACCACTGTGGCTACATTCTAATTTTAGTGTGCCGTCTCAATCAGTGGCTTGAAGTATAGGCATTCCTTAAGTGCCAGATGGCCAACCTCAAGGATTCCATCAAAACCTTCATAAGGATTTTATTTTAAACATAAAATAAAATTTTGATTATTCAATGTGTTAGAGTTTTGAGGGTTGATAATCAATTAATGGAACACAAACTTTGAATTATTTCTGTAAAAGAAGGAGACAGAAAGGAGGGTACAGAAGTCACTGGTACCACCAACACAATACCTCTACCACTCATTTTTAAATTGTCTCTTCAAAATGTACTTCAAGAGACCTTTAAACCCTGTGTCCCTGATTGCCTGCTGTCTGGCTTGTTAACTGGCCTTTTAGCCAGCTGAGCAGCTGGGGAACTGTGGAACTGACTGAGAAACCAGGCAGCCCAGCAAACTGAAAAGTTCCATCTAAATTCTGCCAAAACAGATTTTTTTTTTTTTGGATTTTCATTCCCACAAAAAAATGACAAGTTTTTTACTTCCTGATTCGGAACAAAACATTTCTCAAAAACAAAAAAAATTCACAGGAAGGAAAATTCTTTTTCTAGCCAGCTCTAACAAACACACATCATTTCTTGCTCTGAAGAGCTTTCAGTATAAGTAGGAAATATAGCCAACAAGTGGGAAGATAAACAAAGGCATAGAGACATTTTATGATTTACCCAATGTTACACAGAAAAGTAAGGTCTCTTGATCCCTGCTCCAGTGCCCTAGCCACTTGGCCATGCCACCTCCCTTATCTTAAACAAACAAGCAAACTAAAAATCTCTGAAGCCTGTTGTCTCTCTAATTACTGTTCCATTACCTCAATTATCCAGACTCCTTATTTTGATAGATTCTATTTTCACTCTTAGATTTCCTCTCTTTAGTAGAGTTGTTTTGGAATTTGTTAATATTTTTGGGAGCAGGAGGTGTCAGGAAATGCCAATTTGTCAAAACCAAAACTTTTTGCAGAAGTATATAATTTTTAACCCAACATTCACTGGGAAGGCTTTTCAGGTCTAGGACTGAATCTCTGGTCAAAATGGAGAGAGAATGTTTAACTCCTCCCCACCAACAAAGGCCATTAGTTAGGACATTCAGCTGGGATGCAAGCAATCTACGTTCAGGTCCCTGCTCTGAACCAGGCAGAGCAGGGAGATAAACCTCAGTCTCCGACAGCTCAGGTGAGCACCCTAACACTGGTCTATTATCTATTCTGGGGGAGTGGTGTCTTTCTCTTGTGTGATTTTTACACACACACACACACACACACACACACACACACACACACACACACACACACACACAAAAGGTCTCAGTTTTATTCTGAAGTGGAATAAAAACAAATTTTGAAACCTCAAAATTTTTCTTCTTTTCTGGCCAGCCCTACTCTTCAGCTCTGGAACATGATAGAGTGACTCATGAGAAAACTCCCCTACTGCAGTCAGCCAGGTTTTTTCCTATTCATGACAAGAAAGCAAAATAATGAACATACTCAGAAAGTAGAAAATCTCCTCAGTTTAAGGTTCAGTTCTGGTCTATGACTCCTGGCTGTGGAACCTGAAAACACTCTTTCCACTTTGTTTCCCAAGCACCCTTACCTGACACCTGTGCAAGGGAAGGAAGGAGCTGAGCTCAAGTTACCCACCTGTCACCAGGGCCAAGATAGCATCTTGAGTCCTGTCATAGCCTCCAATCTGATGTTTGCTCTCCTTCATCACATAAAAACCACTCTTACTAATTAAAATCACCAATGCCCACCTCCTAATTAATTTCAACTTCTTTACTGTTCTAACTCTTCTTCCCTTTCTGTGACCTTTGAGAAGTTAGTTAGTTCTTTCTCCTTCACTGCCTCCTTGCTTTGGGCTTCCAAAATTTATTACTCTCCTGGTTATCTTCTTATCTTTCTGACTGCACCTTCATTGTCTCTTTCAGAGACTTCACAGCCTCTTCCCTCTGCCTTTCTGTGCTAGTCCCTAAGAACTCTCCTAGGTCCTCTTTTGATCTCACTTAAACAAGTATTTATATCTCACTGGAATGCTTAAAGATAAGCATGAACTTAAATAATTTGCTGAATCACGGCTTGTAAGAGGGCAAGTTTTCCAGCAATGTGATGGGCAATGAACTTATGCCTTATGATTTCCTATGAAAACATATTTCATGCTGACATTAGCAACATTTCAGCTGATTGTTTCATGTGTTAGGTTACTAAAGAACTTGCAAACTGCATTATTAAGATTTTTTCAAGTAAACAGAAAGGCAACAATGAGAAAATATGACAGTTTGTTGACTTTTTGGAATAATTTCTAAAACTTTATTTATTATATCTCACTGGATTAAAGAACATTTTCTGAAATAAGGAATGAGCCCGAACTAAACTAAGCAATATCACATTTCTTCTTATAGTGTTAGTGAAATGCGTCTTCTCTTTTCTTTTTTTTTTTTAAACAATACCAAATCTAATGTTTCAAGCATAGAGATAATATAATAGGGACTGAGACTTTCAAAATAAATACAGGTTTCAGAGTGGTAGTCATGTTAGTCTGTATCAGCAAAAGGAATGAGGAGTACTTGTGGCACCTTGTTAGTCTCTAAGGTGCCACAAGCACTCCTAAAATAAATACAGTTATTAATGCCAAAATTATCTACTTAACATTAGCAGGACACAAAACTTACCATTCTAGAGGTTTTTCTAATAATAAATAAAATAATAATCCTTTTGGATAAAAAGGCCACAATTTCATTAAAATATTCTTTTACAACAATAGAAACAGTTTTAACCTTGACAGATGTTACGCAAATAATTACTCACCAATGGGAGTAAGGCGTTCACTATCTAGCCCATAATAAGAGGACACTAAACCAGGTGCTGTGCAAAACCAAATGATTCTACACCACTCTCAGCTTCCTACATGCTCATATACACACAATCATCCATTCATTTTCCTAGGGTGACATTTCAGTGGACAAGTAGCGCTTAACAACACAAATATTCGCTTTGATTTCAGTGGATCTGTTCTTCCAGAATCCTTATTTAACCACTGCATCAGCATGCTCCAGTGCTGGAAGCTTAGAGATAAAATCTTGGCCCTATTGAAGTCAATAGCAAAACGCTCTTGATTTCAATAGGGTAAGGTTTTCATCCTAGGTCCTGATTTCCATGGGACAAGGTCATAAATACCTAGCCCTGTTCCACAACTGGTGTACATTAACAGTCATTGAGTCTTGAAAAAAAAATAAAAGTTGACATAAAAAAACAAAAAATAATATCTGATATGCCCAAAATATGTGGAAATAGTAACATCAGATGAGCTTTATATAGTTTTTAAGATCTGCTTTTGTGCTACAACAAAATTAAATATTTAATAATTTTCCATATGGCCTAATGTATGCAGCTCCTAAATTGTTTCAGTAACCCTTATTTTTCTAGACCTTTCAATTTCCTGCTTCATTATCATTTTAGAATAGCAAGATTATAATTAAGGTTGCATCAGAATTTTCCGTTTTACTGAGTCTGTATGTCAGTGTCTCATCTTTTTAACTCTGTTTTGTAAACATGCCACGGGGAATTGGAAGCAAATTTCAGTGACTAATTAGTATTAGTTTTTTTTCCCAGACAGTCACTTATGCATGTAATTAAAGGCTGTATCATAATGCATATGCACAAGGGGACTGAATTTAGGTTGCATGGGTAACATTCATTCTAACATTTTCCAACTTGTTAGTGCTCAACTTTGCAACCTTTTAATTCTTTTTAATCACTAATTTTTTATTTTCTAATTTTTTTATGGTTCAGTTTATCGAGTAGAGCAACCTTAACTAAAGTTAAATGAAATTTTGGGTTTGTGAATATATATATTTTTAACTCGTGGTTGAGAAGACCTCAATTACAATTGGTTAAAGTCTTCAAGATTTTCTTCACAACCATGAGGATTACAGAGATACAGTTTTACAGATTACAGATACAGTTTTGTTTGTTTATTTTGAGTGAAAGTTGAGATTCTGGGATATTCATTTGACTGTTTTTACGTAACTTTAATATCTACTATATTTTGCTGGTGAATCTAGATTACATTATGATGAACTTTAGAAATGACTTTGTTATTTCAAGTTCCACTCTGTAGTCTATGTCTGAGATACTTTGGGTGAAATTTGAAGTCTATGCAATATACTTATTAAGTTAGTGGGATATGCAAAAATCTCTGAAAAGGTATGCTTTACAAAGAGATCATTCTTATCTAATCTTTTATTGCAAAAATTGCACAGAAAATTAATTTTTCTCTTCAAGAATTCTTATGCTATGCAAAGGGTGCCCCCCGGACTGTTTATATGAACAGGGATGGCCCAAGAATCCACCATGGAGATCTCCAGGAAACTTTCATGGAACTACTCTGCAATCCTTTTCAAAAGTTTTGCCTTATTTCTTCCACCACTCCACTATTAACTCTGACAACATCACTGCAATACACAGCATAGCAGCCTGAGGACTAGATCTGTACCCAGATGCTTGCAGAATCTGCTCCCTTGCCATCTCTGTTACCCTCAGGAGACTATCACATAGGGTCACCTAGGGGAGATGGAGGAAGTTTTCATTACTAGACTCATACCACAAACAATAGAGTATGTGATCCCCCACCCATGGTGATTTCTGGATCCCTCAACCATGGTTTCACTAACATGTTTGGATGGCAGGGATCAACACTGACCTCAGAATCTACAAGCCCAGGACAACTGTGAGCAGCGTTAAGAGAAGGGCAGCGCGGCTTCTTATGTTCCCTTCTGGCTGCACACAAACATCCCTTCCCCCCAGAACTACCTCAGACAAAGACCACAATTTTGGAGGTAAACCCTGGTCCCTGGTCTCTAGGCAAGATCCATGTTGCTAGGGGGAGGAGGGATTGTTCACTTGTGCTCCCAGTGTGGGTTTCCCACAAGTTGCATCACAAGGCATGTCACCCCATGCTGCTAGGGCATACTCACCATGGCTGGAACAGCAAACCAGTTTGTTAAATAGCTAGGGATTCTGATTTTGTTCTGGCTTTCACCTGAGAGTAATAAGGGGAGTGTTTTTTAAATAGCAACCTTGTACCAGACCCAGGGTATGTGCTGACAATGGTTGCCTTGTGCTTTGAGAGCCTTACAGTGGAAAACTTGGCCTTCAGCACATCCTCCACACCAGTGGAGAGGCTACAGCAGATTAGATTAGAGGACAGAAAGAAAGAACTTATGATGACATGTTCAACAAGCTAACAAATGTCTCAGGGACAGCTGATATGGACCTCAGAGCCTGGAGGATGTGAAGAGCAGAAAACCATCCCAGGAGCATGAGCATGCCATGCAGGATGAGATGCTATGGATTATGAAGGACCAATCAGACATGTTGAGGCAATTGCACATCATGAAAAACAACTTGAAGCTAGGCTCCTTCTGCAACCCCTGCACAACGGCCTGAAAACA
Organism: Gopherus flavomarginatus; assembly: GCF_025201925.1. NCBI lineage: Eukaryota > Metazoa > Chordata > Testudines > Testudinidae > Gopherus > Gopherus flavomarginatus. Next base: position 228,729,174 of record NC_066618.1, read on the forward strand.
TCAACCTGTTCCCAATTCCCCTCACTCAAACGTTCCACAAGACGGGATTGGGAAGGTGCAGCATCTCTTCCATTCAACACCAGGGTAGAGTACTAAGAACAAAAGGCAGCCATTTGAAGACCTTTGATGGGCAAGACTTCTGTGCTTTCACAGACAAGCTGACTTGGTTTCTCCCCTCTGAGTTTTATCACACTATTTGCCCAAGGTTAAATTATTTTCCTGTTCTTTCAGTCTCTTTATGTTTGTGCAATAAAAGTCAATGTTTTAAGAATGAAATACTCTTTATTTATTCCAAGCATGTGGGTTTGGAGGGATGAAGGGGAAGTACCGGGAAACTGATGCAACAGAGAGGATGATATGGGAAGGCACAATGCAGATAAACGGAGCATGTTGCTGTGGCTCATTACTGAAATGGGTTTTCAAAGCCTCCCAGACATGCAGAGATCCTATTTTACTGGCGTCCGGTCCTCAAAATTAGCTGCCAGGTGATTTGTCACAACCCAGCACCCCGCCGGAAACTTTTGTTCCTTTGTTTCACAAATATTTTGGAACACACAGCAGGCAGCAATAACAATGGTGATATTGCTTTCACTGTGGCCTAACCTACTATGCTAACTGTGCCAGTGACCATTTAAACATCCAAAGGCACATTCTTCTACCATTCTGCACTTGCTCAGCCTATTGTTGAACTACTCCTTACTGGTGTCCATGTGGCCGGTGTATGGCTTCATGCTCCATCGGAGAAGGGGTAAACTGGGTGTCCCAGGATCACGATTGGCATTTCAAGATCATCAGTGGTTAGTTTGCAATCTGGAAAGAAAGCTTTCTGAACAGACCTGTGTTCCTAAAGATGTGCACGTCATGCACCTTTCCTGATCATCCCAAATTGATGTCAGTGAAATGCTACCTGTGATCCATCGGTACTTGCAACACCATTGAAAATTATCTCTTTCGGTTTATGTTTTCTTTGGCAAGGCGGTCTGGTGCTAAGATGGGGATATGTGTTCCGTCTATCGCCCCACTGTAGTTAGGGAACCCCATTGCGGCAAAAACATTCACTATATCCTGCACGTTGCCCAAAGTCGCTATTCCTCTTAGCAAAAGTTGATTAATGGCCTTCCACACTTGGATTACAACAGTTCCCACAGTGGATTTACCAATTCTGAATTGCCCACTGATGGTAGCGGTCTGGCACTGCTGGTCTCATTTTAGTGTTGCTGCACTTCAGGGCTGGGGAAAGCTCTGCACAAAGTTCCTGGAAAGTGGCCTTCCACATTTGAAAGTTCTGTAGCCACTGCTCACCATCCTATAGCTGCATAACAATGCAATCCCACCAGTCACTGCTTGTTTCCCAGGATCAGAAATGGTGCTCAACCATGTTCAGTTGCTGAACGACTGCCAGCAGCAACCAGGAATTTTTTCATTCTATGGCTTGCAGTAGGGCTGCTTGAATAACATTGCAATGTTCCATGCTCCTGTCTTGACTCCGGAAATACTGTGGGATAAGGCACAAGGTGTTTGTAATGCTCTCAACAAGAATGCACAGCTGAGTGGTGTCCACGCTTCTTAGACTATGTCATATGCATGACTAAGCCAGGTTTTTTAAAAAAGGCACACAAAAATCATGAGTCGTTTGCCACTGATATCAGGGAAGGGAGAAAGGAAACTGCCATGCTCCCATGCCTCTTTGTGACAATGTTTTTGTCCCAGAAGGCATTGCAAGCCCATTCCAAAACCCCTTGCGACTAGTTGCACTGTGGGATACTACCCATGGTGCACTGCTCTGTGCATTGATGCAAGAGCTGCTAGTGAAGATGCAATCCACTGACACAATGAGTGTGGTGTGGACATGCCCAAGTGATTTAATTACTGTGGTGTCTGGCTGTTGACTTAAATTAAGTGAACTTAGCTTTGTAGTGCAGTCATGTCCTTAGAAGAGATGTTCAGCTTTTGAGAAAATTGAGTGGGGTCTTATACAACATGTGCCATAAAAAAATTAAATGTTAGAACAGACAAAACATTGAGAGAATATAAAGGGAAGAAGTTTATCAAGAAAAAACATGTACTGCACATATTCGGTGGTATAGTTTTCTTTTATAAAGAAAAATAAATCCTTGTGATACCAAGTGGAGTGACAGTATATATAATCATCCTTGTTATAACAATATAACATGACAATTCTTAGGAAAATGCAGTAGCTTCTACTTACATTGGTGGGAAGGTAATGTTTATCTGTTATCTCGTCTACCAACAGATGGCAGCAATCACTCATTTTCTTGAAGACATAACATTGTTGCATTGAACAATAGTCAGGTACACTCAAATGGACCACTGCACATACACATCTTTCTACTCTGTATTTTGACAGAACATTTCTATGGTTTCATGTGTGCAGGTGTCAGGCCACCTAACCCTCTCAGATGACTAGAACCTATTTTAATGCTATGCCCTACAGCACTGTTGTCTCCAGTTTGGTTTTTGATGGCTTGGAGTTTTCATCACTGAACTATTTATTCCTTCAGTAGCTTAGTTGATCTGTATAATTTCTTTCTGTCCATTGCCATTGAATAAGTGGCTCTGATGCATCTCATCCCTTTTCTTTGTTCCCTTCTTTCTCAGCCCCAGGAGTTGAAGAAGTTAGGAAGAAGCAGCAAAGAATCCTGTGGCACCTTATAGACTAACAGAAGACTGGAGTATGGCTGGACAATGACTTATTCTGACGCCAATCACAGACTCTGTTTGGAGAGTCTGGGTCTGGGCTGATGGCCAGATAAGATTTGGGGGACAAGAATGTCGAATTCCCTGGTGAAACTAACCTGTGCTGTTGTTAGCCTGGTGAATTCTTCTCACCTGTGTCTATGACAGATTCAGCATTTTCTTGTTTTGTTTTTCCCTTTCATTCTTTGATAAGAGGATCAAGCAGAATAGAAGTAGGATAGTTTTACTATGCTATCAATGTCATAGGAACATAAGAACACCCATACTGGGTCAGACCAAAGGTCCATCTAGCCCAGTATCCTGTCTTCTGACAGTGGCCAATGCCAGATGCCCCAGAGGGAACGAATAAAACAGGTAATCATCAAGTGATTCATCCCCTTTCACCTATTCCCAACTCCTGATGTCAGAGCAGGAAGAGAGCGACAAACAGCAAGTCGGCCCTGGCTGGGTTCCAGGCTCTCTCTCTCTCAAAAACAGATGGTGCTTGGTGGACTCAAGCACACCACCTACAGTGTGGATACTGATTTTTTTCCCCCACTCTCTACCTTAAGTTCCCTCAACCACACCCCAAGTCTTCAGGAGTCATTGAGTGGCTAGTCACCCAGAAACTAAGGACTGGTCTACACTACCGCAGTAAGTTGACCTAAGTTTTGGAACTATGTGAATAATGTAACTGAAGTTGACATACCTTAGGTCGACTTACCATGGTGTTTACACTGCACTGTGTCAATGCGAGATGCTCTCTCACGGACTTACCTTACTCTTCTTGGGGAGCTGGAGCTGGAGTACCGGAGTCATCCAGAGAGTGCTCTGCCATTGACTTCACCAGGCCCACTAAATAGACACCACTGCATCGATTGCAGCAGTGCCGATCTACCGGTAAGTGTAGATATGACCTAAGAAGCAGCAAAGAAGGAGCCACTTTCCCCAGTTCCATACAAGGATATTCTAGAATTACAAGACATGCCTGCCCCCAAAATTGGAGCACTGGGAGTGGGGAAACATGTCTGTACTCACTGCCAGCTGAATCTTTGCTTAGCCAGTTATGGAGACACACCATAATTTCTAGTGCAATTGACCCTGTTTGGGTCATCAGCAGAGTTTGAACCTAGGGCATCTGCACTAGAAGCATGAACCTCATCTAATGGGCAACTGCAGCAAACTCATTAACCTGTTCTAGCCAAAAGAGAGGTTGAAAATCTCACATCTAGAGTCACTGAGTCAGTGACCAAGGCCAGAAAGGACCACTAGATCATCTAGTCTGACCTCCTGAATATCACAGGCCACCAGCACCACCCAGCACCAGCACACATAAGCCAACAACCAAAATTATACCAAAGTAACACAGTCCATAAGAGACTAGAATTTTATGTGCCACAGGGAGAGACTAGGCAGGACTGAGGTGCACCAGTGCCCAAGGCCCCCACAGTGACAGAGAAATGATTAAGTGAGATATACTCAGCTAATCCTGGCAAGTGACCCACATCCACATGCTGCAGAGGAAGGTGAAAAAAAAAACCAAGGTCACTGCCAATCTTAGCTGAGAGAAAATCCCTTCTCAACCGCACATTTGGCAATCCATTAGACTGCAAGCCTGTGAGCAATGTCCAGCGAGCAGCGAGGCAAGCACTTGAGAAAAAGAATACTCACTTCCTCCTCAGAGCACTGGTCCTTCCCATCTCATCTCCAGCTATGGCCATCCCTGATGCGTCAGAGGAAGGAGATAAAAACAACAAGAAAACACACAGAATAGATTTTTGTGGAGGGGAATACCTTCCTGACACCTGCAGTTATCCAGCTGAAGCGATGAAGACTGGAAATAAGCCCCCTGGGCTGCTGAGCCCTATCCCCACCATCACAAGCAACCCCACCATACAATCATTCTCATAAATTTGTCCAGCTCTCTTTTAAAACAAATTAAGTTGCTTTTTCCCCACAACTCCCACTTGGAGGCTTTTCTAGAGCCTCACTCTTCTGATGGTTAGAATTCTTCTTCTAATTTCACCCTTCACTTTATTTGTTCTTGTGTCAACATGGTCTTTTAGTTTAAATAGCTCTTCACATTCCCTGGTGTTTATCCCTACACCTCCCAGTGTATTTATAGAGAGAAATTATATCCCCTCTCAGCCTTCTCTCTGTTAAGCTAAACCAGCCAAGCTCTTCCAGTCTCATCTCATAAGATAGGCCCTCTATTCCCCTAATCATCCTAGTAACTGCACCAGTTTGCTGCACCAGTTCCAATTTGAATTAAACTTCTTGAACATGAGTGACCAGAATTCTAAACAGTATTCCAAATGATGTCTTACCAATGGCTTGTACGATGGTAATACTTCTCTGGAAATATCTTGCCTGATAAATCCCAGGATTGCATTTGCCTTTTTCATAGCCACCTCACACTGATGGCTCATAGACCTTCTGATCACCCCACACACCCAGGTATTGCTCCTCCTTTGTTACTTCCAACTGATGAGACCCCAGCTTGTAGCAGCAATTCTTATTATTAGACACTAATTGCATGATCTTGCTGTTTGTACTGTTGAAATTCATCCCATTTCTGTTACTCCAGTCTTCAAGGTCACCTAGATCTTACGGTATCCTATTCTGATCCTCTTCTGTATTGATGGTGCCTCCCAATTTTGTACCATCAGTAAATTTCATTAGCACACTTGTATTTCTTGTGACAAGGTCATTAATTAAAAAATATTGTCTAAGATTAGTCCCAAATCTGATCCTTGACAAACTCCACTAGTAATGTCCCTGAGTCTGATAGCTGTCCTTTCAGCTTAACCAGATGACTTCTCCTCTTAAGTCAGCGCCTTATTCACCTTACAATTCTTGTGTTTATTCCCATCTTCTCCAGCATGGCTTATATTATGTGGGGCACAGTCAAGGTTTCTGAGCTAGTGTTCTCTAGGACATAAAGGGCTTCCCTTATCTGGCAAAATTACATGATACCTCCCCATAGCTGCCTCAATAAAAAGCTGGTCAGTAGAATGAGTGTTTCAGCTGGATCAGAAATACCACAAGGACAGCCTGTCATGCTTTTTCAGCATTTACACTTCTGGTCCAAGCTAACACCTGAAAATGTAAGCAAAAATAAACAAAAATTAGGTTTCATTAAGTCTGAGTTTTGAAAGGTTTGAATCATTTCTATTTTCCCCAAACCAGTGTGCCTGTCCATATGTAACATATGAATGAATTCTCTAGCAAAGATCCTTATTTTTTATTATTTGTATTTGTGTTGTTTTAGAGCCCAGCAAGAGATTCTGTCACTGCCTGCCATGTATATTTGGGTGCCTTAACACTAAGCCTCTATAGATCAGAGTCCTGACAACAGTAGTCCACGACCATAAAGCTGTTACCCTGGTTTCCACCAACCTAGTTACTCCTTCCAGGGAGACCCCAACAGCCCTTCTGGTCCTGAGTCTCTACAAATCCATCTATCCCAAGTACTTACCTACCAGACACACAAACATTTTTCCTTTTGGTTCATCAGCCCAAAGGTGTGAGAACAGACCTCAGTTGCCAGTTCAGTTTGGCACACATACACTGCACAGTTCTGCAGTTCTTATACTGGGGAATGTTTTACCTGTAGAGTGAGTTAAGAATTTGGACCACGCTGTTCCTCATGGAACATTTTGTATGTACTGCTACTTTTACTTGTGAAGCCTCCATAAAAAGTTTATGATAATATGTATTTCATGTTGTGCATTTGGTGGCAAGTGACCTTCAAATTTGGCAGTCCCAATCTTCAGCTCTCAGAACACGAACATTTTGCACCTACAGCATAATTTCCAGTGAAACAAAATGTCAATCAAACAAGCAAACTAACCAACAAAAAAACCTGTGTATAGTGCAATACTTTTGCTTAAAACAAAAGAAGGAAATATATGTTAGGCAATCTGAAACATGTTAAGCCTGTTGGCAGTTGTTATTTAATATTTACACTGTAGTAGATCAGGTTTGATGCCTCATGTGTTGTATTATATAAATACATCTAAGGACATAGTACCTGCCCAGTGATCTACACAAGATGATGGAATGGAAGGGACACAAATCACATTACTTCCAGCTAATGGAAGTTTTCTTTTAGTCAAGAGATAGAGGACCAGGTTTTTGGAGATGGTTTTATGTTCTAACTTTATATGACTTATGTGGCTTGGTCCATGACTAGTTACGTATGTTTATAGTTTCTGCATTTGTTACAGCTTTAGAGAGGATTCTGGCCTCTTCCAGAAATGTGTTTTTCTTAAATAGGTTCCTTATATTATGCTAGTACCCCCTGCAAAAGGAAGAATTACCTTGTGGCTAAGGCACAGGATGGGGACTCAGGAGACCTGGGTTCAATTCCTGACTCTAATTTCAATTCTATTACATTATTTTTATAAACAGAGAAAGTTTCTTCATGTGCCCTTCATAAAAAGCCATCACCAATTAGCAGATTACTTATAGTGCCTCTGCAGAAGTGGAGCTTGAATTGGGATTTAAAGGAAGAGAGGGTAGAAGGCAGAGACACATTTGTGAGAGAAACTGACAAACCCACTGGCATTTATTGGTGGAATGGAGGAGGCAGTGTGTGTGCATGAGCATCAGACACAGTAAGAAATAAAAATAAACAGAGTACTATAGGGCCTTGAAGGTGAGAATAAGAAGCTTGAACTGAGTGCAGTGAAACTGAGGAAGCCACTAGAGGGATTCAGAGAGGCTGGAGAGGAGGTTATCCATTCAGAATATGCGTAATGAAAATGACATTAGTAGCTATTTTTCTATAGCCTGAGGAATATAGTGTATCTGTCAGAGAGACCATAAAGGAAGATGTCGCAGTATTCAATATGGGAGATGATTAAAGCTTGGACAAAATTTTTGGCTATCTAGACAGAATAAAAAGGATGGATCTTAGAAATGTTATGAGGGAAGAAGCAACCTGATTTGAACTCAGCGTGGATGTGAGAGGCAAAAAAGTTGAAGGAGTTAAATCTAGGTTATGGGCTTAGAAACTGGAAGGATGTGGGTGTTGGCAACAGTGACAAAGAATGATAGAACTGGTGACCATTTCTGAGGTAAGAGAAGGAGCTAATGTTAAGTTCAAGTTAACAAGATAACCAGAATCTGTCAGAGAAAAAAACTAAAATGTGGAATTAAATGGAGGGAGACAGGTCAGAAGCTGAAAGACAGATCTGGGAGATATTGACATAACAGAAGTTGAAAACTGGGTGAGGAGATGATCTCATCCAGATAGTGGCTTCTTTTATAAGGTAACTGCTAACATTGCGTTATTACGACTAGAATATTGTTCATTTTTCTGCTGGCCCTCTGCATAGGGGCAGATTTCATCCTTAATCCTTTGGCCTTTTTAATGAGACTTCCAGACCAGGCTACCAATTATGGCAATGGTGGTGATGGCAGTAGGGTTTTCTGTGTGTGTGTTGTTAGTGGACACTGAAGTAATTTCTACACTAGGAACACAACCAAAACCTCCAAAACATGTTGTATAGGCCACTCAGCCTTCAGGTAGTAATGAATTTTACTCATCACCAACTGCGTTCAAACTAGAGACTTAGAAATCAGTGACAGAAAATCAAGAATTTGCAGCTGTGCATTACACCTGTTGTTTTCCCTCCTCAAGCATCAGTGCAAGACATAGAAGGTCTGGAAAGCCCCAGACTTATAATGCTGTTTGCGCCTGTGGGACACCTTACATGCTCTGTGTAATGTCTTCAGACAAAGTTGATAGCATGTGGGTTCACTCTGAGGGAACAGTCTCTGAATTGCACAGTACAGTTGAGATGCTGGGATGTTGGTAAACTAAAAACTGACTACACTGGTACTAACAAGTACTGGGCAGTGGTTAACAAGGTCCGCTTCTGATATAGATCCCGAGACTGTTATTTCAATTGGCCTGTGTTCTGTTACACACGTAAATTTCCTGTGGTAATGAATGGAAAGATTTTATATTTTGTACCGGTTTTTATAATATAACTAAAATAGAAGCAAAGTTAAAATTACAGAAGGCTATGTCAAAGGCAGACCAAGCTTATTATGTGGAATTACACCCTGATGGGCTATATCTTAAGATGTGAGCATGCATCCCCTGCTTCGTACTTTGAGTCTAGTATTAATGGTGGTTCAAATAATTACAACTACTATAGATTTGGGAATGTGTTTCTGGGTAGTGAACTTAAAAAGAAAGCACAGAAAGACTGGAATATAATGCAAAAAAATGAATGCTCATATAAAAAAATGGAATGTGGGCCTGGCTTAACATGAATAACTGGACATGAGTGAGGCCTCTTTTCATGGAAGACAGGATTAAGGAGGTAAATAGATCAGCAGGCTGGAAACAGAACGTCTGTACTAGCTAAGCTATGGGGAAGCATCCAGGGGGCCATTTACAATGGACAAGATAAACACGGATAAGATAAACCTGGAATATAAATTGAAGTAAAGATTAAGGCCTGGGCTACACTAGTGTGGGGGAGGGGTTCGAACTAAGATACGCAACTTTAGCTACGCAAATAGGTAGCTGAAGTCTAAGTATCTTAGTTTGACTTAACTGGCAGTCCTTGCAGCGGTGAGTCGACTACTGCGGCTCCCCCGTTGACTCTGTTTACTCCTCCTGGGGAGGTGGAGTAGGGGCATTGATTAGCAAATTGATTTATCGCATCCAGATGAGATGTGATAAATCGATCCCCGATACATCAAACACTACCTGCGAATTCGGCAGGTAGTATAGATTTACCCTAAGATGTATATGGACAATGCATGGACAAAGTATACCGTACAGGGATGTTTCCTACTAAGTAACCAAGCCAATCCCAAAATGTGTGATGCAATGTATAGTAAACAGAAAGTAAAGTGTATGCATATATGTGCTGTGTAAAGTTGGATGTATGGTATGCCCAATGCCCAGCCCTTATGCTTGAGTCCTATCAACTTAGCATAGCTTTGTTGTATGCTGAGTAAAATAACCTGAGTAATGAAACTGGAGTCAGACTGAATTCCTGGAGAATCAAATGGAAGAGGTCTCAGGGGAGCACCAACAATATTGTCCCAAAGTGAGATTTAGGTGTCTGCATCGAAGTGGTGGAACATTACTATACTGACACCAAATGGTAACCAGGGTTTTCCTGATGTGTTGTAGGCTGCATAACATAGCCATGAGGTCTGAAAAACCCTTGCCTAAAGGAGCAAACTGAAATGTTTTCTTGTCACTAGGAAGAAGGCTGAGGGAGGAAAGTGGGATGATGTGGATTAGAAGTAGGAAAGGATGATGAGATGGGGCACTGGTGGTGAAGCAAGTGGACCAGTCCAACAGTCAGCAGCGCCTACCTTCTGGATAATCTGATAGGGTCTGATAGCCAACAAATTTGAATGCAAATTGTGAGTGAAGAGCAAGTAATAGAGAATGATTATGCAGACAGGAGGAATAGTGTGAGTAATGTGAATTGTATTAAATTATGTGGCCTGTGCATCAAACAGAATCAGCAGACCACCTGACAGTGGGACAACAATGTGTTCATTAGGATATGGGGATGAGACGGGAGTGGGTATTCCTAGGTGTAAACCGTGTGGTTGTTATTGGGAATTTGCACTTTTTGCAGAGACTGCCTTCTTAGATGGCTGTCTAAGGTGGCCATCACTTTGAGGGGTAGTGACATTAGAAGATGCACAACAGCCAAGTAGCTCATCATCATGTTGCGCAATGGGTAGGGCTGGTCTATGGTGTTGATGTGATTTAAGCTGCTGCTCCTTTTTGCAGGGGTGCCAAAATAAAGGATTTTCACACTCAGTCAATTGTGGTAGAGATAGTTGAACTATTGTTGAAAAGAGAGAGGACATTCCTTCCCCAAGTCCACATATCAGTGTCCACTAGCACATTACTGGGGGCAGGGTTGATTGGAGAATGTGAGTTGATACACAGTCTATCAGCTGTCTGACAGTGTCCAAAAAATCACCCTTGAGATGCCACAACTGAAAACAGCGCATAGGTCACACTTAATAGGGTTGACACTGGGCTAACAATGCTCAACCAGCCAACTAGGAGTAACTAAGCAGTGAGAAATGTATTAGATTACATAGCCTGTGCATTCAACAAAGTCAGCCACATACGTGGTAGTGAGATAGCTAGTTGGGCATGAGCATGGTCTTAGTTCTTCAGTTTATAGTCTCCTTCATAGCCCTTTAAATGAATAGAATAATAATTTGGTAAAGCTGTAAATTCTAGGAATCCAGCTTTAGAAGCTACTTGTATTAAACTGTGTCTTCTACTATATTTTAGGTTCTTTTCCGTTAACTAGTTAAATATGTAATCTACTCTTTGGAGTCCTGTGACTATGTTCTGGCAATGTTGTTGTCATCATTAAAATGTCAAATATAGTGCCATATATATGGAATTAGAGAACAAATTCACATAGCAGTGACGGAAAATATCAATCAATTCCATGAAATAGAAGCAGACAATCCGAATAAAGCTTGCTTCATAACAATTTATGATGTATTTATTCATTTTCCATGTATACAATGCACCTATGAAAAATGATTTAGGTGAATCTATATTTTATTACATAAATACATTCTGTAAAACAAAGCTAAGCTCCCACTTGTCAGCTAAGACCTTCCCAATCCACAGAAACTAAGAACTGCCCACTTCATCTGGTGAACAGACAGGAGTTGCAGTAAGTCATAAAATTCAGAGTGTGACAAACAATGGGGGGAAGGGTGCAGAAGAGTGGGGAACTGAAGGGCAGAACTGATGACCTTCAACTGAGAACTCCTTAATAACATCCTCTAGATGTAGACATATAGTAACTTTCAGCTCAGATATCCCCAAATGGTATAATTATGGTATAATGCAAAGAGAGGTGGTCTCCTATATAGAGCAGGGCAAAGAATAGTGAGATAGTCAGTTTAGACATTTGGGAAAGGAACCCACATCAGCATGGTAGAGAAAAGGTAGCCGGATGGCAACTTATTTGTTATTGGCCAAGTGAAACAAGGCCCTCCCCTCAACTTGGTGGCGTTGCCATGTCTGTCTGGAGGTATTGTGATAACTTTTGAATGCCACATCCAACCAATTCTAAAATTTAATGGAATCTTCTAGCTATAAATGGGCAGAACCCTATTTTGGTAAAAATCAGAAAACTGGCAGCCATTAAAACACTCCAGCATAGCATCGCACACTGATTGCCATCTCAGCTCTGCCCATCATCTCAATATTGACACCCTGAATAAACTTCTCCCTCAGACAGAAAAAAAAGAAATATCTTAATAAATCACAAATGATACAAGTTTAACTACCTACACAGGTTCCTGAAATAAACAGGGATGGGAAGGTGACACACAGAGAGTTGGGGAGGGTGGGGGGAGGAATGCAGGGATTCAAGGAGCCCCAGATGTGTACAATGAGATGCATTTCAGACTTAAAGAATGTTTCTTTTTTCTACTGGAAAGGTCTGTACAAAAGACACTTGTCTAAATATTCAGGCAATGGTTCTTTTCCCACTGTAGTAATTAAATAACATCACAGAATTCTCTCACTTATTGCCAAACATTTACACATTCCTCAATGACGAGAAAATTAAGAAACTTAAGGAATTAAGTCCCAAAATTAAGGTAGCAGACATAATCCTTAAATCATCCTTGTGCATTTGCAGTGCAGCAAGGCTCAAAATAATGACTTGATCCTGCAGGCTCAATACTGAAGACAGACTCCTGTCCCTCTGTAAAGTCCTGCTGAAGTCAGTGCAGCTCTGCAGAGGGGCCCACATTGAACAGCTTGTGAGCTGGGGATGTTAGGCCGTAAGCCTGCAAAAAACATATGTACATGCTTAAATTCACGTCTGTGAATAAAGGGTGAGCACGTGCATCAGTGCAGGATAATTTCAGTTAGCATCCAGTCTGGAAACATTTTGTGGTTCCCTCACCACCAATTCTGTAAGTCAGTTGATTATGTTGAGGCTGGCTTATTCCATGTCAAAGTTGATTTAGAACACAAACTTTTTTGCTGATACAGAATAACATGGCTGCTACTCTGAAAACTTTCACATGTGGTTTGACTGCAATGAGACTGGTTTATTGTGTTTTTACTTGCACAGTAGTTTGACTAGGTTTCAATAATAGAGCCACATGCTCTTTATATTATTCCCATTATAATTACAGAGTATAGGTCATAAAACTCAGAAATGCTCTAAGCATTCTGTGCAGACCCTGGTGATCAATAGACTGGTTTTATCTTCTGCTACAAAATGGACACCAGCACCACTTCCATGTATCTAACCTGTGATTTGTAGTGTCTTGTGAAAGTAAGTGCCTGCAAACCCACAGATATAGGAAAAATGTTCATATTAGCAAAGGTCCAGCAATTTGTCCTCATTCTAACAAGTCATGCACTAGGCTAATTTCCATTATGTATCTTAGGTAACTGGAAAGTGTATATAAAGAGACACAACATTATATAAGGCACCCATCATCTTCTCTTTGGAGTCCTTCCTTAAGACCCATATCTGCCATGATGGTTTCACAAAATTAGTTATTTACTCTAAGAAAATCCTTACCAACCTCATTCTGCATTTATTAGTACTAGCTTTCTCTGAATATCTGTATAATTTTTACAATATGACCCTCACCTTCCCACCCCAGCCTTCTCTACTGTTGTCTTATCTTCTGTAATTTAGTTTATAATTGCCTTGTAGCCGGAATCAGGCTTTGAAAATGGGAGCTGCTATTACACCCCCTTGAGAACTGATGATGGTGATCATAATTTTTATCATTATTCTTTCAGCCTATAAAAACTTACTTTCTTAGTGTGAAGATGCCCAAAATACCATTTGAAGTTGCCATCTCCCTTATTGTCACATGGAGGACCAGATACAACTCCCCATGTTGCTAGAGGAGGAATTAGGATGGATACTTACCTGGCCATTTCTGTAAGTAACTGACCTCATATTAGTCTTTGCATATGTACTATAAAAACAGGCATGATTTTCTGTGGCTTAGTCTGTATTGTTATTGTCCCACCATCTCTCTATTTGCTCTTAAAAGCAAAATTGCCAAAAGTATCTGCCATGGTAATTTCATGTGAACATTTGGGATGGACATGTATAACTATGAAATTTTGAACCAAAAGTGAATGGTGGAAAGTGATCTTCCCAAGTTTTGGAGACCTCAAAATAGACCAAAAAAATATGTTGAGGATTCAAAACATGTCTAGTAATGACAATGTTCTGATTTTTTCCCCACCAGCCTTAATATAAATGGATATGGAATGAGGCAAGGTTAAATGTATGCACATAATCTTAACAATTGTATTTCCCATTATCTGAGTGCTTAACTGTGTCAAAGTTGCATTAATGTAGATTTTCTTGCATGGAATGTCCTAATTTTGTTATATGGCAAAGAAATCATGGAATAAAACCACCATGTATAAAGCCAAACAACAACAAAGTAATAAGTACCAAACTGCACAACTTAGGAAAGAGATATCTGCTCAAAACTGCAGAGAATGGTCCCATTCCTGCTTTAGTCCATAAGCTCTTCCATGATTGCACTTGCTGTTCAATATGGTAGATGAACAGGAGAAAATCATAGACATGGTCTTCTGCGTGTGAAGCTACCCTTCACAAAAATGTGCTCCACAGAAATGTCACTGTGACAGAGTACACCAGCCTTCCAAGTGCCTGTGTGCAAACAGGCTGACAATCCGGTGGATCTCTTCATTTAGAGATTCCTTCAGTGTGGAGGAGACCCCAGTGAGTATAAAGTCAGCATGTGACCAGCTCCTATGCATTCCCATTTGTACCCACTAGTGGAGGGGACATGACTGGAGCACTACTGAACTCAGGCTATTCTTTGCTTATGAAATAGACCCTGGATGCCAATGCCAGTCAGTTAGAACTAGTCTCAGAATCCAGAGATCAAAACCAAACATCATGAAGTCTCCCATCACCCTTCCACACCTCGATTGCAGCTTGTAAGGTAAGCATCTGTACCAACATCTTTTTCATTTTATTATTAGCAGGGAGAAGAGGAAAGAGTGACAAGGAAAGTGTTGAAGAGGAAATAGAAGAGGCAAAGAAAGTGTTTAATTTTCTCTGCCCTCCCTTTGCCCCTCCACTATCCCTTTGCCCCTCCAGTATCCCTTTGCCCCTCCACTATCAAACAAAGTGAAAGAAAATCTTTAACAATGAATATGCTTGTATGACTATTTCTCTGCAAATATTACTCTGTGTTTAATCTCTTAATTGGATTAGTTTTCTGGCTTGATACTAAAGAATTGGCTTAGATTCTAAAAGCATCATTTTTTTGGCATGCATTTCACAAGATTTCACTTAAGAGGCTGTCTCATCTGCCTCAGTTTGCTCTTGGCTCCCACTTCCTCAGGGAACATATTTCAGCATATATAATTTAAAAATAGTGGGATGGGAAGGAGGATTGTTTTTGCAGCGTAGCATTAGAATCCAGCCTGCTTTTTTAAAATCTACATCTGGCTAGGTGTTTACAACTACTTTTTTTTTTCAGATGTTAACCCTCCCATAATAACCCAGGCCCTTTGACTTCTGGATTGCAGCAATTTCAATGTACTATTCTTGGGCTAAACTTGAAGATCTCTTGAAGCTACAATTAGTGGAGAAGGTGATATTAGCCTGAACAAACACAGTGCTATTTTTCTAGGAGAGCTACTGGCTTCCCATTCACTTCTGGGTGCAGCTGAAGACACTGACATTGATCTTTAAAACCTTATATGGATTTTAAGTTACAGCTCTTTGATAAATCACCTCTTTCCCCATCAGTGGCAGTAGCTGTTGATATCAGTTAGGACATCTAAGCAAATAGTCCCTAGATTTAAATGTCTGGGGGCTGGAAGCTGAATGTTGTCAGCAGCAGGCCCTCGGTTCTGGAATTTGTTCCCCACACTGAGCTGGATCTGCAGCTGTCTAGCACACCTCCTTGAGAGGATGTGAGGTAAAGGGAAAGAGAAGGAAAGTGTGTTGATAATCTGATAAAGTCCTTTTTCTTCCATTTGATTTCTTGGGAAAGCAAAAATTGTTATTAGATTTTGGCCTGTGCCATGAGACGTGATTGAGTGCATTGTATAAATCAGATAAATAATATATCTGAATCAAAGAGACAAGATGTGTGAGGTAATCTCTCTTTCAGGGACAACTTCTGAATAAAGGATATTATCTCACCCACTCTCTCGAATGTCCTGGGACCAAGATTGCTACAACAGCACTACAAATATAATATATAATCAAGAACTTTATTTCTAAATATTTTAAGCAGTCCTTCTCCCTGGTATCAACATTCTTAGATTCAGTGAACAAAGTCAACAGGAAGAACCTAACAACAACTTCATAATCCAACAAATAACTTGGTGTTAGAGCCAGCAATGCACACTCTTGCAGCTAGGCCCTGTGTCTAGTCTACAGAACTACTGAAGAGGAAGTCAAGGCAGAATTACTAATACATGGGTGTAGTGAGACGGTGTGGATCCCTACTGCCCTGGAGAGAGACAAGCCCCTCCGGACACCAGAGTAGGTGGAGCCAGGGAGTTCTGAGCCTGCCCCCCCCAGAAGGTCAGGCATTGCCTCAGAAGTATAAAGGCCCGACCTCAAGGCTTACTGGGGAAGCAGCCACCAGGGAGGCCAGATGCATCCAGCCTAGCTTGTGATTGGGAAAGCCCAGAGCCGTGCGGAAAACCCGAGGACTGGCCTGACCTGCCAAGCACCAACTACCCTGAGGAACTGCCAAACCTGCCCCACGCTAGCTACCTGGAGGAGCTGCCAAGCCTGCCCTGTGCCAGCTACTCAGAGGAGTTGCCAAGCCTGCCCCATGCCAGTTACCAGAAGGAGTTGCTGAATCCACCTCGGCCAGCTCTCCCCGGGAACCCATGGTGCTGGACCCCCCTGAGGACACCACCCTGACCCAGTTACTTCAAAAAGGGGAGTCTGGAAGTATCCCGGGGGCAGTTGACTCTAGGCTGGCTGCAGCATTGCCAGAACCCATGTCAGTGTGTTGCAGCCAGGATCCCCACTGACTCAGCAGGACACAGTGGAGTGGGAGGGCCTGCATCCCCCAGGCTAGCCACAGTCTGCCCTTCTCCCAAGCCCTTTGGAACCTAGGGCCTGGGCCTACTGTTTATATACTGTTACTGTTCAGCTCCTGCTTGAGGGCCTGACTCACCATTGCCCCGCCCCGACCCAGGGCCTGGGATTACCATTATTTACTGTTACTGCTCAGCCCCTGCTTGACAGCCTGACTCCCATTGCCACACCCTGACCCAGGGTCTGGGCTCACTGTGTTTATTTGCACCTTTAACTAAAGCTGTAGAGGAAGACTCCCGCAGCCGGACTAATTCCCCGCAAGAGCTATTCCAAAAGGTAGCGAGGCAGTGTGGTTCCCTGCCACCCTGGAGAGAGACAAGCCCCAACTAGCCTCTGTACAATGGGATATAGTACCTTATACCTTAACTCACAAAATGTAGAGTGATCAGAGCAGACAAGAGAAGCAGCAATTCCACTGTTCGCTCTGTGGCTTTGACAAATGACAACTTCAGCTGGGTGAATTTTTTCATCCAAAATGTTTAACATTGAGATTAACCAGCTCTCCCCCTCAAAGAGCTCCTCTTTCAGATTCAGCCCTTCCTGGGGCTGTGTGTTTCCAATCTTGGTTTCCCTGGCTTGTAGACGATCCCTTCAGGTTATAGGGTTTCTCAGCCCTCCTTCTTGGGGTTGTATCTTGGCTGAGTCCTTCTCAGTTCCAGCTTCTTCAGCAGCAACCTCATTTGACTGAGCTTGAAGCCAACTAATTACTCTTTTGATACTCCCCTGGTTTATCTAATAAACCCAAAGCTCTGTCTGTCCTGAATGAGAGAGAAGACTCTTGCCCTGCCCACTCTACAAGGTTCCTGGTTGTGGGCTTTTAAAGGAACAATGGTCTGGGATGGCCTTATACCTTCCCTTCCCCAGACATTAACTGCTCCCAGGGACCATCTTCTCTTCCAATAGCAGCTTAAGTTATTTTTCTGGGCTTCATCCGCTTTTCCTGGACACAGGGAGGAATATGGCAACCGGCTTCCCAACCTACCTCCTCTGGCCTTAAAGGTCAGTATTCTGTTACAGATGCCTTTTCTAGATCAGCTGCAGCGGCACAGGAGGCGGCGAACAGAGCGGCTAACAGGGGAGTTTCAGTGGGAGTGCTGTTGGAGGAGCAGGTTTTTGTGGTTTTTGTAGTTTGTGGTGTTTGTGTGTGAGTGAGTGTGTGTGCAGGCTGCTAGGGGCTGTGTGCTGAGAGCGAGGCTGAGCCCTGAGTTGGGGGCGGGGCTTACCTGATTAGGGGTCCTATATAAGGAGCCAGGCAGTCAGCTGCAGCGGCACAGGAGGCGGCGAACAGAGCGGCTAACAGGGGAGTTTCAGTGGGAGTGCTGTTGGAGGAGCAGGTTTTTGTGGTTTTTGTAGTTTGTGGTGTTTGTGTGTGAGTGAGTGTGTGTGCAGGCTGCTAGGGGCTGTGTGCTGAGAGCGAGGCTGAGCCCTGAGTTGGGGGCGGGGCTTACCTGATTAGGGGTCCTATATAAGGAGCCAGGCAGTCAGGCAGCGGCACAGTCAGCTGCAGCGGCACAGGAGGCGGCGAACAGAGCGGCTAACAGGGGAGTTTCAGTGGGAGTGCTGTTGGAGGAGCAGGTTTTTGTGGTTTTTGTAGTTTGTGGTGTTTGTGTGTGAGTGAGTGTGTGTGCAGGCTGCTAGGGGCTGTGTGCTGAGAGCGAGGCTGAGCCCTGAGTTGGGGGCGGGGCTTACCTGATTAGGGGTCCTATATAAGGAGCCAGGCAGTCAGGCAGCGGCACAGTCAGCTGCAGCGGCACAGGAGGCGGCGAACAGAGCGGCTAACAGGGGAGTTTCAGTGGGAGTGCTGTTGGAGGAGCAGGTTTTTGTGGTTTTTGTAGTTTGTGGTGTTTGTGTGTGAGTGAGTGTGTGTGCAGGCTGCTAGGGGCTGTGTGCTGAGAGCGAGGCTGAGCCCTGAGTTGGGGGCGGGGCTTACCTGATTAGGGGTCCTATATAAGGAGCCAGGCAGTCAGCTGCAGCGGCACAGGAGGCGGCGAACAGAGCGGCTAACAGGGGAGTTTCAGTGGGAGTGCTGTTGGAGGAGCAGGTTTTTGTGGTTTTTGTAGTTTGTGGTGTTTGTGTGTGAGTGAGTGTGTGTGCAGGCTGCTAGGGGCTGTGTGCTGAGAGCGAGGCTGAGCCCTGAGTTGGGGGCGGGGCTTACCTGATTAGGGGTCCTATATAAGGAGCCAGGCAGTCAGGCAGCGGCACAGTCAGCTGCAGCGGCACAGGAGGCGGCGAACAGAGCGGCTAACAGGGGAGTTTCAGTGGGAGTGCTGTTGGAGGAGCAGGTTTTTGTGGTTTTTGTAGTTTGTGGTGTTTGTGTGTGAGTGAGTGTGTGTGCAGGCTGCTAGGGGCTGTGTGCTGAGAGCGAGGCTGAGCCCTGAGTTGGGGGCGGGGCTTACCTGATTAGGGGTCCTATATAAGGAGCCAGGCAGTCAGGCAGCGGCACAGTCAGCTGCAGCGGCACAGGAGGCGGCGAACAGAGCGGCTAACAGGGGAGTTTCAGTGGGAGTGCTGTTGGAGGAGCAGGTTTTTGTGGTTTTTGTAGTTTGTGGTGTTTGTGTGTGAGTGAGTGTGTGTGCAGGCTGCTAGGGGCTGTGTGCTGAGAGCGAGGCTGAGCCCTGAGTTGGGGGCGGGGCTTACCTGATTAGGGGTCCTATATAAGGAGCCAGGCAGTCAGGCAGCGGCACAGTCAGCTGCAGCGGCACAGGAGGCGGCGAACAGAGCGGCGAACAGGGGAGTTTCAGTGGGAGTGCTGTTGGAGGAGCAGGTTTTTGTGGTTTTTGTAGTTTGTGGTGTTTGTGTGTGAGTGAGTGTGTGTGCAGGCTGCTAGGGGCTGTGTGCTGAGAGCGAGGCTGAGCCCTGAGTTGGGGGCGGGGCTTACCTGATTAGGGGTCCTATATAAGGAGCCAGGCAGTCAGGCAGCGGCACAGTCAGCTGCAGCGGCACAGGAGGCGGCGAACAGAGCGGCTAACAGGGGAGTTTCAGTGGGAGTGCTGTTGGAGGAGCAGGTTTTTGTGGTTTTTGTAGTTTGTGGTGTTTGTGTGTGAGTGAGTGTGTGTGCAGGCTGCTAGGGGCTGTGTGCTGAGAGCGAGGCTGAGCCCTGAGTTGGGGGCGGGGCTTACCTGATTAGGGGTCCTATATAAGGAGCCAGGCAGTCAGGCAGCGGCACAGTCAGCTGCAGCGGCACAGGAGGCGGCGAACAGAGCGGCTAACAGGGGAGTTTCAGTGGGAGTGCTGTTGGAGGAGCAGGTTTTTGTGGTTTTTGTAGTTTGTGGTGTTTGTGTGTGAGTGAGTGTGTGTGCAGGCTGCTAGGGGCTGTGTGCTGAGAGCGAGGCTGAGCCCTGAGTTGGGGGCGGGGCTTACCTGATTAGGGGTCCTATATAAGGAGCCAGGCAGTCAGCTGCAGCGGCACAGGAGGCGGCGAACAGAGCGGCTAACAGGGGAGTTTCAGTGGGAGTGCTGTTGGAGGAGCAGGTTTTTGTGGTTTTTGTAGTTTGTGGTGTTTGTGTGTGAGTGAGTGTGTGTGCAGGCTGCTAGGGGCTGTGTGCTGAGAGCGAGGCTGAGCCCTGAGTTGGGGGCGGGGCTTACCTGATTAGGGGTCCTATATAAGGAGCCAGGCAGTCAGCTGCAGCGGCACAGGAGGCGGCGAACAGAGCGGCTAACAGGGGAGTTTCAGTGGGAGTGCTGTTGGAGGAGCAGGTTTTTGTGGTTTTTGTAGTTTGTGGTGTTTGTGTGTGAGTGAGTGTGTGTGCAGGCTGCTAGGGGCTGTGTGCTGAGAGCGAGGCTGAGCCCTGAGTTGGGGGCGGGGCTTACCTGATTAGGGGTCCTATATAAGGAGCCAGGCAGTCAGGCAGCGGCACAGTCAGCTGCAGCGGCACAGGAGGCGGCGAACAGAGCGGCTAACAGGGGAGTTTCAGTGGGAGTGCTGTTGGAGGAGCAGGTTTTTTGTGGTTTTTGTAGTTTGTGGTGTTTGTGTGTGAGTGAGTGTGTGTGCAGGCTGCTAGGGGCTGTGTGCTGAGAGCGAGGCTGAGCCCTGAGTTGGGGGCGGGGCTTACCTGATTAGGGGTCCTATATAAGGAGCCAGGCACTCAGGCAGCGGCACAGTCAGCTGCAGCGGCACAGGAGGCGGCGAACAGAGCGGCTAACAGGGGAGTTTCAGTGGGAGTGCTGTTGGAGGAGCAGGTTTTTGTGGTTTTTGTAGTTTGTGGTGTTTGTGTGTGAGTGAGTGTGCGTGCAGGCTGCTAGGGGCTGTGTGCTGAGAGCGAGGCTGAGCCCTGAGTTGGGGGCGGGGCTTACCTGATTAGGGGTCCTATATAAGGAGCCAGGCAGTCAGCTGCAGCGGCACAGGAGGCGGCGAACAGAGCGGCTAACAGGGGAGTTTCAGTGGGAGTGCTGTTGGAGGAGCAGGTTTTTGTGGTTTTTGTAGTTTGTGGTGTTTGTGTGTGAGTGAGTGTGTGTGCAGGCTGCTAGGGGCTGTGTGCTGAGAGCGAGGCTGAGCCCTGAGTTGGGGGCGGGGCTTACCTGATTAGGGGTCCTATATAAGGAGCCAGGCAGTCAGGCAGCGGCACAGTCAGCTGCAGCGGCACAGGAGGCGGCGAACAGAGCGGCTAACAGGGGAGTTTCAGTGGGAGTGCTGTTGGAGGAGCAGGTTTTTGTGGTTTTTGTAGTTTGTGGTGTTTGTGTGTGAGTGAGTGTGTGTGCAGGCTGCTAGGGGCTGTGTGCTGAGAGCGAGGCTGAGCCCTGAGTTGGGGGCGGGGCTTACCTGATTAGGGGTCCTATATAAGGAGCCAGGCAGTCAGGCAGCGGCACAGTCAGCTGCAGCGGCACAGGAGGCGGCGAACAGAGCGGCTAACAGGGGAGTTTCAGTGGGAGTGCTGTTGGAGGAGCAGGTTTTTGTGGTTTTTGTAGTTTGTGGTGTTTGTGTGTGAGTGAGTGTGTGTGCAGGCTGCTAGGGGCTGTGTGCTGAGAGCGAGGCTGAGCCCTGAGTTGGGGGCGGGGCTTACCTGATTAGGGGTCCTATATAAGGAGCCAGGCAGTCAGGCAGCGGCACAGTCAGCTGCAGCGGCACAGGAGGCGGCGAACAGAGCGGCTAACAGGGGAGTTTCAGTGGGAGTGCTGTTGGAGGAGCAGGTTTTTGTGGTTTTTGTAGTTTGTGGTGTTTGTGTGTGAGTGAGTGTGTGTGCAGGCTGCTAGGGGCTGTGTGCTGAGAGCGAGGCTGAGCCCTGAGTTGGGGGCGGGGCTTACCTGATTAGGGGTCCTATATAAGGAGCCAGGCACTCAGGCAGCGGCACAGTCAGCTGCAGCGGCACAGGAGGCGGCGAACAGAGCGGCTAACAGGGGAGTTTCAGTGGGAGTGCTGTTGGAGGAGCAGGTTTTTGTGGTTTTTGTAGTTTGTGGTGTTTGTGTGTGAGTGAGTGTGTGTGCAGGCTGCTAGGGGCTGTGTGCTGAGAGCGAGGCTGAGCCCTGAGTTGGGGGCGGGGCTTACCTGATTAGGGGTCCTATATAAGGAGCCAGGCAGTCAGGCAGCGGCACAGTCAGCTGCAGCGGCACAGGAGGCGGCGAACAGAGCGGCTAACAGGGGAGTTTCAGTGGGAGTGCTGTTGGAGGAGCAGGTTTTTGTGGTTTTTGTAGTTTGTGGTGTTTGTGTGTGAGTGAGTGTGTGTGCAGGCTGCTAGGGGCTGTGTGCTGAGAGCGAGGCTGAGCCCTGAGTTGGGGGCGGGGCTTACCTGATTAGGGGTCCTATATAAGGAGCCAGGCAGTCAGGCAGCGGCACAGTCAGCTGCAGCGGCACAGGAGGCGGCGAACAGAGCGGCTAACAGGGGAGTTTCAGTGGGAGTGCTGTTGGAGGAGCAGGTTTTTGTGGTTTTGTAGTTTGTGGTGTTTGTGTGTGAGTGAGTGTGTGTGCAGGCTGCTAGGGGCTGTGTGCTGAGAGCGAGGCTGAGCCCTGAGTTGGGGGCGGGGCTTACCTGATTAGGGGTCCTATATAAGGAGCCAGGCAGTCAGGCAGCGGCACAGTCAGCTGCAGCGGCACAGGAGGCGGCGAACAGAGCGGCTAACAGGGGAGTTTCAGTGGGAGTGCTGTTGGAGGAGCAGGTTTTTGTGGTTTTTGTAGTTTGTGGTGTTTGTGTGTGAGTGAGTGTGTGTGCAGGCTGCTAGGGGCTGTGTGCTGAGAGCGAGGCTGAGCCCTGAGTTGGGGGCGGGGCTTACCTGATTAGGGGTCCTATATAAGGAGCCAGGCAGTCAGGCAGCGGCACAGTCAGCTGCAGCGGCACAGGAGGCGGCGAACAGAGCGGCTAACAGGGGAGTTTCAGTGGGAGTGCTGTTGGAGGAGCAGGTTTTTGTGGTTTTTGTAGTTTGTGGTGTTTGTGTGTGAGTGAGTGTGTGTGCAGGCTGCTAGGGGCTGTGTGCTGAGAGCGAGGCTGAGCCCTGAGTTGGGGGCGGGGCTTACCTGATTAGGGGTCCTATATAAGGAGCCAGGCAGTCAGGCAGCGGCACAGTCAGCTGCAGCGGCACAGGAGGCGGCGAACAGAGCGGCTAACAGGGGAGTTTCAGTGGGAGTGCTGTTGGAGGAGCAGGTTTTTGTGGTTTTTGTAGTTTGTGGTGTTTGTGTGTGAGTGAGTGTGTGTGCAGGCTGCTAGGGGCTGTGTGCTGAGAGCGAGGCTGAGCCCTGAGTTGGGGGCGGGGCTTACCTGATTAGGGGTCCTATATAAGGAGCCAGGCAGTCAGCTGCAGCGGCACAGGAGGCGGCGAACAGAGCGGCTAACAGGGGAGTTTCAGTGGGAGTGCTGTTGGAGGAGCAGGTTTTTGTGGTTTTTGTAGTTTGTGGTGTTTGTGTGTGAGTGAGTGTGTGTGCAGGCTGCTAGGGGCTGTGTGCTGAGAGCGAGGCTGAGCCCTGAGTTGGGGGCGGGGCTTACCTGATTAGGGGTCCTATATAAGGAGCCAGGCAGTCAGCTGCAGCGGCACAGGAGGCGGCGAACAGAGCGGCTAACAGGGGAGTTTCAGTGGGAGTGCTGTTGGAGGAGCAGGTTTTTGTGGTTTTTGTAGTTTGTGGTGTTTGTGTGTGAGTGAGTGTGTGTGCAGGCTGCTAGGGGCTGTGTGCTGAGAGCGAGGCTGAGCCCTGAGTTGGGGGCGGGGCTTACCTGATTAGGGGTCCTATATAAGGA
The DNA here is from genome assembly GCF_025201925.1 of Gopherus flavomarginatus. Classification (NCBI taxonomy): domain Eukaryota; kingdom Metazoa; phylum Chordata; order Testudines; family Testudinidae; genus Gopherus; species Gopherus flavomarginatus. The sequence goes on from NC_066618.1 coordinate 228,753,154, forward strand.
GCCAGGCAGTCAGCTGCAGCGGCACAGGAGGCGGCGAACAGAGCGGCTAACAGGGGAGTTTCAGTGGGAGTGCTGTTGGAGGAGCAGGTTTTTGTGGTTTTTGTAGTTTGTGGTGTTTGTGTGTGAGTGAGTGTGTGTGCAGGCTGCTAGGGGCTGTGTGCTGAGAGCGAGGCTGAGCCCTGAGTTGGGGGCGGGGCTTACCTGATTAGGGGTCCTATATAAGGAGCCAGGCAGTCAGGCAGCGGCACAGTCAGCTGCAGCGGCACAGGAGGCGGCGAACAGAGCGGCTAACAGGGGAGTTTCAGTGGGAGTGCTGTTGGAGGAGCAGGTTTTTGTGGTTTTTGTAGTTTGTGGTGTTTGTGTGTGAGTGAGTGTGTGTGCAGGCTGCTAGGGGCTGTGTGCTGAGAGCGAGGCTGAGCCCTGAGTTGGGGGCGGGGCTTACCTGATTAGGGGTCCTATATAAGGAGCCAGGCAGTCAGGCAGCGGCACAGTCAGCTGCAGCGGCACAGGAGGCGGCGAACAGAGCGGCTAACAGGGGAGTTTCAGTGGGAGTGCTGTTGGAGGAGCAGGTTTTTGTGGTTTTTGTAGTTTGTGGTGTTTGTGTGTGAGTGAGTGTGTGTGCAGGCTGCTAGGGGCTGTGTGCTGAGAGCGAGGCTGAGCCCTGAGTTGGGGGCGGGGCTTACCTGATTAGGGGTCCTATATAAGGAGCCAGGCACTCAGGCAGCGGCACAGTCAGCTGCAGCGGCACAGGAGGCGGCGAACAGAGCGGCTAACAGGGGAGTTTCAGTGGGAGTGCTGTTGGAGGAGCAGGTTTTTGTGGTTTTTGTAGTTTGTGGTGTTTGTGTGTGAGTGAGTGTGTGTGCAGGCTGCTAGGGGCTGTGTGCTGAGAGCGAGGCTGAGCCCTGAGTTGGGGGCGGGGCTTACCTGATTAGGGGTCCTATATAAGGAGCCAGGCAGTCAGGCAGCGGCACAGTCAGCTGCTGCGGCACAGGAGGCGGCGAACAGAGCGGCTAACAGGGGAGTTTCAGTGGGAGTGCTGTTGGAGGAGCAGGTTTTTGTGGTTTTTGTAGTTTGTGGTGTTTGTGTGTGAGTGAGTGTGTGTGCAGGCTGCTAGGGGCTGTGTGCTGAGAGCGAGGCTGAGCCCTGAGTTGGGGGCGGGGCTTACCTGATTAGGGGTCCTATATAAGGAGCCAGGCAGTCAGGCAGCGGCACAGTCAGCTGCAGCGGCACAGGAGGCGGCGAACAGAGCGGCTAACAGGGGAGTTTCAGTGGGAGTGCTGTTGGAGGAGCAGGTTTTTGTGGTTTTTGTAGTTTGTGGTGTTTGTGTGTGAGTGAGTGTGTGTGCAGGCTGCTAGGGGCTGTGTGCTGAGAGCGAGGCTGAGCCCTGAGTTGGGGGCGGGGCTTACCTGATTAGGGGTCCTATATAAGGAGCCAGGCAGTCAGGCAGCGGCACAGTCAGCTGCAGCGGCACAGGAGGCGGCGAACAGAGCGGCTAACAGGGGAGTTTCAGTGGGAGTGCTGTTGGAGGAGCAGGTTTTTGTGGTTTTTGTAGTTTGTGGTGTTTGTGTGTGAGTGAGTGTGTGTGCAGGCTGCTAGGGGCTGTGTGCTGAGAGCGAGGCTGAGCCCTGAGTTGGGGGCGGGGCTTACCTGATTAGGGGTCCTATATAAGGAGCCAGGCACTCAGGCAGCGGCACAGTCAGCTGCAGCGGCACAGGAGGCGGCGAACAGAGCGGCTAACAGGGGAGTTTCAGTGGGAGTGCTGTTGGAGGAGCAGGTTTTTGTGGTTTTTGTAGTTTGTGGTGTTTGTGTGTGAGTGAGTGTGTGTGCAGGCTGCTAGGGGCTGTGTGCTGAGAGCGAGGCTGAGCCCTGAGTTGGGGGCGGGGCTTACCTGATTAGGGGTCCTATATAAGGAGCCAGGCAGTCAGGCAGCGGCACAGTCAGCTGCAGCGGCACAGGAGGCGGCGAACAGAGCGGCTAACAGGGGAGTTTCAGTGGGAGTGCTGTTGGAGGAGCAGGTTTTTGTGGTTTTTGTAGTTTGTGGTGTTTGTGTGTGAGTGAGTGTGTGTGCAGGCTGCTAGGGGCTGTGTGCTGAGAGCGAGGCTGAGCCCTGAGTTGGGGGCGGGGCTTACCTGATTAGGGGTCCTATATAAGGAGCCAGGCAGTCAGCTGCAGCGGCACAGGAGGCGGCGAACAGAGCGGCTAACAGGGGAGTTTCAGTGGGAGTGCTGTTGGAGGAGCAGGTTTTTGTGGTTTTTGTAGTTTGTGGTGTTTGTGTGTGAGTGAGTGTGTGTGCAGGCTGCTAGGGGCTGTGTGCTGAGAGCGAGGCTGAGCCCTGAGTTGGGGGCGGGGCTTACCTGATTAGGGGTCCTATATAAGGAGCCAGGCAGTCAGCTGCAGCGGCACAGGAGGCGGCGAACAGAGCGGCTAACAGGGGAGTTTCAGTGGGAGTGCTGTTGGAGGAGCAGGTTTTTGTGGTTTTTGTAGTTTGTGGTGTTTGTGTGTGAGTGAGTGTGTGTGCAGGCTGCTAGGGGCTGTGTGCTGAGAGCGAGGCTGAGCCCTGAGTTGGGGGCGGGGCTTACCTGATTAGGGGTCCTATATAAGGAGCCAGGCAGTCAGCTGCAGCGGCACAGGAGGCGGCGAACAGAGCGGCTAACAGGGGAGTTTCAGTGGGAGTGCTGTTGGAGGAGCAGGTTTTTGTGGTTTTTGTAGTTTGTGGTGTTTGTGTGTGAGTGAGTGTGTGTGCAGGCTGCTAGGGGCTGTGTGCTGAGAGCGAGGCTGAGCCCTGAGTTGGGGGCGGGGCTTACCTGATTAGGGGTCCTATATAAGGAGCCAGGCACTCAGGCAGCGGCACAGTCAGCTGCAGCGGCACAGGAGGCGGCGAACAGAGCGGCTAACAGGGGAGTTTCAGTGGGAGTGCTGTTGGAGGAGCAGGTTTTTGTGGTTTTTGTAGTTTGTGGTGTTTGTGTGTGAGTGAGTGTGTGTGCAGGCTGCTAGGGGCTGTGTGCTGAGAGCGAGGCTGAGCCCTGAGTTGGGGGCGGGGCTTACCTGATTAGGGGTCCTATATAAGGAGCCAGGCAGTCAGCTGCAGCGGCACAGGAGGCGGCGAACAGAGCGGCTAACAGGGGAGTTTCAGTGGGAGTGCTGTTGGAGGAGCAGGTTTTTGTGGTTTTTGTAGTTTGTGGTGTTTGTGTGTGAGTGAGTGTGTGTGCAGGCTGCTAGGGGCTGTGTGCTGAGAGCGAGGCTGAGCCCTGAGTTGGGGGCGGGGCTTACCTGATTAGGGGTCCTATATAAGGAGCCAGGCACTCAGCTGCAGCGGCACAGGAGGCGGCGAACAGAGCGGCTAACAGGGGAGTTTCAGTGGGAGTGCTGTTGGAGGAGCAGGTTTTTGTGGTTTTTGTAGTTTGTGGTGTTTGTGTGTGAGTGAGTGTGTGTGCAGGCTGCTAGGGGCTGTGTGCTGAGAGCGAGGCTGAGCCCTGAGTTGGGGGCGGGGCTTACCTGATTAGGGGTCCTATATAAGGAGCCAGGCAGTCAGCTGCAGCGGCACAGGAGGCGGCGAACAGAGCGGCTAACAGGGGAGTTTCAGTGGGAGTGCTGTTGGAGGAGCAGGTTTTTGTGGTTTTTGTAGTTTGTGGTGTTTGTGTGTGAGTGAGTGTGTGTGCAGGCTGCTAGGGGCTGTGTGCTGAGAGCGAGGCTGAGCCCTGAGTTGGGGGCGGGGCTTACCTGATTAGGGGTCCTATATAAGGAGCCAGGCAGTCAGGCAGCGGCACAGTCAGCTGCAGCGGCACAGGAGGCGGCGAACAGAGCGGCTAACAGGGGAGTTTCAGTGGGAGTGCTGTTGGAGGAGCAGGTTTTTGTGGTTTTTGTAGTTTGTGGTGTTTGTGTGTGAGTGAGTGTGTGTGCAGGCTGCTAGGGGCTGTGTGCTGAGAGCGAGGCTGAGCCCTGAGTTGGGGGCGGGGCTTACCTGATTAGGGGTCCTATATAAGGAGCCAGGCAGTCAGCTGCAGCGGCACAGGAGGCGGCGAACAGAGCGGCTAACAGGGGAGTTTCAGTGGGAGTGCTGTTGGAGGAGCAGGTTTTTGTGGTTTTTGTAGTTTGTGGTGTTTGTGTGTGAGTGAGTGTGTGTGCAGGCTGCTAGGGGCTGTGTGCTGAGAGCGAGGCTGAGCCCTGAGTTGGGGGCGGGGCTTACCTGATTAGGGGTCCTATATAAGGAGCCAGGCAGTCAGCTGCAGCGGCACAGGAGGCGGCGAACAGAGCAGCTAACAGGGGAGTTTCAGTGGGAGTGCTGTTGGAGGAGCAGGTTTTTGTGGTTTTTGTAGTTTGTGGTGTTTGTGTGTGAGTGAGTGTGTGTGCAGGCTGCTAGGGGCTGTGTGCTGAGAGCGAGGCTGAGCCCTGAGTTGGGGGCGGGGCTTACCTGATTAGGGGTCCTATATAAGGAGCCAGGCAGTCAGCTGCAGCGGCACAGGAGGCGGCGAACAGAGCGGCTAACAGGGGAGTTTCAGTGGGAGTGCTGTTGGAGGAGCAGGTTTTTGTGGTTTTTGTAGTTTGTGGTGTTTGTGTGTGAGTGAGTGTGTGTGCAGGCTGCTAGGGGCTGTGTGCTGAGAGCGAGGCTGAGCCCTGAGTTGGGGGCGGGGCTTACCTGATTAGGGGTCCTATATAAGGAGCCAGGCAGTCAGCTGCAGCGGCACAGGAGGCGGCGAACAGAGCGGCTAACAGGGGAGTTTCAGTGGGAGTGCTGTTGGAGGAGCAGGTTTTTGTGGTTTTTGTAGTTTGTGGTGTTTGTGTGTGAGTGAGTGTGTGTGCAGGCTGCTAGGGGCTGTGTGCTGAGAGCGAGGCTGAGCCCTGAGTTGGGGGCGGGGCTTACCTGATTAGGGGTCCTATATAAGGAGCCAGGCAGTCAGCTGCAGCGGCACAGGAGGCGGCGAACAGAGCGGCTAACGGGAGTTTCAGTGGGAGTGCTGTTGGAGGAGCAGGTTTTTGTGGTTTTTGTAGTTTGTGGTGTTTGTGTGTGAGTGAGTGTGTGTGCAGGCTGCTAGGGGCTGTGTGCTGAGAGCGAGGCTGAGCCCTGAGTTGGGGGCGGGGCTTACCTGATTAGGGGTCCTATATAAGGAGCCAGGCAGTCAGGCAGCGGCACAGTCAGCTGCAGCGGCACAGGAGGCGGCGAACAGAGCGGCTAACAGGGGAGTTTCAGTGGGAGTGCTGTTGGAGGAGCAGGTTTTTGTGGTTTTTGTAGTTTGTGGTGTTTGTGTGTGAGTGAGTGTGTGTGCAGGCTGCTAGGGGCTGTGTGCTGAGAGCGAGGCTGAGCCCTGAGTTGGGGGCGGGGCTTACCTGATTAGGGGTCCTATATAAGGAGCCAGGCAGTCAGCTGCAGCGGCACAGGAGGCGGCGAACAGAGCGGCTAACAGGGGAGTTTCAGTGGGAGTGCTGTTGGAGGAGCAGGTTTTTGTGGTTTTTGTAGTTTGTGGTGTTTGTGTGTGAGTGAGTGTGTGTGCAGGCTGCTAGGGGCTGTGTGCTGAGAGCGAGGCTGAGCCCTGAGTTGGGGGCGGGGCTTACCTGATTAGGGGTCCTATATAAGGAGCCAGGCAGTCAGCTGCAGCGGCACAGGAGGCGGCGAACAGAGCGGCTAACAGGGGAGTTTCAGTGGGAGTGCTGTTGGAGGAGCAGGTTTTTGTGGTTTTTGTAGTTTGTGGTGTTTGTGTGTGAGTGAGTGTGTGTGCAGGCTGCTAGGGGCTGTGTGCTGAGAGCGAGGCTGAGCCCTGAGTTGGGGGCGGGGCTTACCTGATTAGGGGTCCTATATAAGGAGCCAGGCAGTCAGCTGCAGCGGCACAGGAGGCGGCGAACAGAGCGGCTAACAGGGGAGTTTCAGTGGGAGTGCTGTTGGAGGAGCAGGTTTTTGTGGTTTTTGTAGTTTGTGGTGTTTGTGTGTGAGTGAGTGTGTGTGCAGGCTGCTAGGGGCTGTGTGCTGAGAGCGAGGCTGAGCCCTGAGTTGGGGGCGGGGCTTACCTGATTAGGGGTCCTATATAAGGAGCCAGGCAGTCAGCTGCAGCGGCACAGGAGGCGGCGAACAGAGCGGCTAACAGGGGAGTTTCAGTGGGAGTTTCCAGGGGGAGGTTGCAGGGGAGAGCAAGGCAGAGGAACCGGGAAGGCAGACCAGGGAAGAGGCAACCCTGCGCTGGTCGGTGGCCTGCGGTGCGGTGTGAGGCGTGGATTGCCAGGCACAGAGTTGCACCGCTACGATGGAGGCAGAGGCAGCAGGTGCAGACACACTGAGGATGACTGGGTGCGGCAGCTGCGGCATGTACATGGTCCTAGAGGGAGCACCTGAAAGGAGTTTCATCTGCATGAAGTGTCGTCTGATAGAGCTGCTGGAGGAAAAGGTACGGGGACTGGAGATGCAAGTGGAAACTCTGGCTGAGTTTAGAAGGGGATTTGAGCAGATGATGGAACACAGACTTGATGAGACACAGGGGACAAGCTCAGGCGAGCGGACAAAAGCAGGACCTAAGGATTCTGAGGAGGGACTGCTGGGTGAGGAAAGTGGACGGTGGAAGCATGTCACTAGGAGAACCAGACAAAGGATAAGACGGGCCAGCGATGGACAAATAGAACTCAGGAATAGGTTTGCTGAGTTGGGAAATGAAGATGGAACACAGCAGGCTGCTGAAGGAGTTACAGCAAGGAAGAAGAGGCAAGCAGCTAGTCCTGCAGATGGAGGGGAGCAGTCAGTGGAGGCGACATCAAGTACGAGCCCTAGGAGGATTGTGAGGTCAAATACAAATCAGGAGGAATCACGGCCAGCTGCTGTGGGGGATAGACCGGAGAATCGCATTGTCACCAGGAAAAGGCAAGTCTACGTGATTGGAGACTCTCTACTGAGAAGAGTAGACAGGCCTGTAACTAAACCGGATCGGGAGAACAGAAGAGTGTGCTGTCTGCCGGGGGCTAAGATACAGGATGTGGACTTGAGCCTGAATACGATCTTAGCGGGAGCGGGAAAAAATCCATTGATTATCCTTCATGTGGGAACGAACGATACGGCTAGTTACTCACTGGACAGTATCAAGGAGGACTATTTCAGACTGGGGAAGAGGCTTAAAGACATCGAGGCTCAGGTGATCTTCAGTGGGATTCTGCCGGTTCCTAGAGCGGGGCGACGAAGGAGGGACAAGATTATGGCGATCAACAGATGGCTCAGGGAGTGGTGTTATAAGGAGGGCTTTGGTATGTACGGTCACTGGGACGCATTTACGGATAGACGACTGTTTGCTCAGGATGGACTTCATCTCAGCAAGGAGGGAAATAGGATTCTAGGATGGAGGCTCGCCGACCTCATCAAGAGGGCTTTAAACTAGAAAGTTGGGGGAGATGGTTGGGAGATGTTCGGGAGATCTCCACGCCAGAACATAACCTGGAGAGGGAAGTAAACAAAGTGAGTGGGGATACCCTTGTGGCCCCAAGATTTGATCCAAGGAGGAATAGTGGAGTAGAAACCAGAGTAACGGGTGATGCTGGTGGCAGACAGTTTGTGCACGACGGGGGAAAGAATGTCACTGACGGCCAACGCCGAAAATTAAAAGGTTTGTACACTAATGCGAGGAGCCTAGGTAACAAGATGGAGGAACTGGAGTTACTTGTGCAGGAAGTCAAGCCGGATATTATAGGGATTACCGAAACCTGGTGGAATAGTACTCATGACTGGAGCACGGGTATTGAAGGCTATGTGCTGTTCAGAAAGGACAGGAAGAAAGGCAAAGGTGGGGGAGTAGCCTTGTACATCAATGATGAAATTAAATGTAGCGAAATAAGATGCGATGGAATGGATAACACGGAGTCCGTCTGGGCAAAAATCACGCTGGGTAAAAAAGCAACTAGAGCTTCCCCTGAGATAGTGCTTGGGGTGTGCTACAGACCGCCGGGATCGGATTGGGATATGGATAGAGACCTCTTTAATGTCTTTAATGAAGTAAACACCAAGGGGAAATGTGTGATTATGGGGGACTTCAACTTCCCGGACATAGACTGGAGGACGAGTACTTGCACGAATAATAGGGGTCGGATTTTTCTGGATGTGATAGCGGATGGATTTCTTCATCAAGTAGTTGAAGCACCTACGAGAGGGGATGCCATTCTAGACTTGGTGTTGGTGAGCAGTGAGGACCTCGTAGAAGAAATGGTGGTAGGGGACAACCTTGGTTCGAGTGATCATGAGCTGATTCAGTTCATACTAGATGGAAGGATAAACAAATGTAGATCTGCGATTAGGGTTTTTGACTTCTCGAGGGCTAATTTTAAAGAGTTAAGGAAATTAGTTAGGGAAGTGGATTGGACGGAGGAATTAGTGGATTTAAATGTGGAGGAGGCCTGGAATTACTTTAAGTCACAGCTGCGGAGACTGTCGGAAGCCTGCATCCCGAGAAAGGGGAAAAGAACCATGGGCAGGAGTTGCAGGCCAAACTGGATGAGCAAGCAACTCAGAGAGGGGATTAGACAAAAGCAGAAAGCTTACAGGGAGTGGAAGGAAGGCAGGATCAGTAAAGAAAGCTACCTTGCTGAGGTCAGAACATGTAGGGATAAAGTGAGGAAGGCTAAAAGCCGCATTGAACTGGAACTTGCAAAGGGAATCAAAACCAATAGTAAAAGGTTCTACAGCCACATAAATAAGAAGAAAACAAAGAAAGAAGAAGTGGGGCCGCTATACACTGAGGATGGAATAGAGGTTAAGGATAACCTAGGCATGGCCCAACATCTAAACAAGTACTTTGCCTCGGTTTTTAATAAGACTAGTGAGGAACCTTGCGATGATGGAGGGATGATAAACGGGAATGTGGTTGTGGAAGTGGATATTACTGCAACTGAGGTAGAGGCCGTACTTGAACAGCTTGATGGGTCGAAGTCGGAGGGCCCGGACAATCTCCACCCGAGGATATTAAAGGAACTGGCGCATGAAATTGCGAGCCCGTTAGCGAGAATTTTTAAGCGATCGATAATCTCGGGTGTTGTGCCGTATGACTGGAGGATTGCTAATGTAGTTCCTATCTTTAAGAAAGGGAAAAAGAGTGATCCGGGTAATTATAGGCCTGTTAGCTTGACGTCTGTAGTATGTAAGGTCTTGGAAAAAATTTTAAGGGAGAAAGTAGTCAAGGACATAGAGGTCAATGGTAATTGGGACGAACTGCAACACGGATTTACTAAAGGTAGATCGTGCCAAACCAATCTGATCTCCTTCTTTGAGAAGGTGACGGATTACTTAGATAAAGGAAATGCGGTAGATATAATTTACCTAGATTTCAGTAAGGCGTTCGACACGGTTCCGCACGGGGAGCTGTTAGTTAAATTGGAAAAGCTGGGAGTGAATATGAAAGTTGTAAGGTGGATAAGGAACTGGTTAAAGGGGAGACTCCAGAGGGTCGTATTGAAAGGTGAACTGTCGGACTGGAAGGAGGTCACCAGTGGAGTCCCTCAAGGATCGGTCTTGGGACCGATCTTATTTAACCTTTTTATTACTGACCTTGGCACAAAGAGCGGGAATGTGCTAATAAAGTTCGCGGATGACACGAAGCTGGGGGGTATTGCTAACACGGAGAAGGACAGGGATACTATTCAAGAAGATCTGAACCACCTTGTAAACTGGAGTAATAGAAATAGGATGAAATACAATAGTGAAAAGTGCAAGGTCATGCATTTAGGAATTAATAATAAGAATTTTGGATATACGTTGGGGGCGCATCAGTTGGAAGCGACGGAGGAAGAGAAGGACCTTGGGGTACTGGTTGATAGCAGGATGACTATGAGTCGCCAATGTGATACGGCTGTTAAAAAAGCAAATGCGATTTTGGGATGCATCAGGCGGGGTATTTCCTGCAAGGATAAGGAGGTGTTAGTACCGTTGTATACGGCGTTGGTGAGACCCCATCTGGAATACTGTGTGCAGTTCTGGTGTCCCATGTTCAAGAAGGATGAATTCAAACTGGAACAGGTTCAGAGACGGGCTACGAGGATGATCCGAGGAATGGAAAAACTGCCTTATGAAAGGAGACTCAAAGAGCTTGGCTTGTTTAGCCTGGCCAAAAGAAGGCTGAGGGGGGATATGCTCGCCCTATATAAATATATCAAGGGGGTTAACGTTAGGGAGGGAGAGGAATTATTTAAGTTTAGTACTAATGTAGCCACGAGGACGAATGGGTATAAACTGGATATTAGGAAGTTTAGACTTGAAATTAGACGAAGGTTTCTGACCATTAGGGGAGTGAAATTCTGGAATATCCTTCCGAGGGAAGTAGTAGGGGCAAAAGACTTTCCTGGCTTTAAGACAAAGCTTGATAAGTATATGGAGGGGATGTTATGATAGGATCGTCAATTTGGGCAATTGATCTTGAATTACCACCAGACAGGTCTGCTCAATGGTCTGCGGGGAGATGTTGCATGCGATGGGAACTGAGTTGCTGCGGAGAACTCCTTCTTGGGTGCTGGCTGGTGACTCTTGCCCACATGCTCAGGGTTTAGCTGATCGCCATATTTGGGGTCGGGAAGGAATTTTCCTCCAGGGCGGATTGGCAGGTGCCCTGGAGGTTTTTCGCCTTCCCCTGCAGCGTGGGGCACGGGTCGCTTGCTGGTGGTGTCTCTGCAGCTTGAGGTCTTCAAACCATTTTTGAGGATTTCAATAACTCGGTCCTGGGATAGGGGTTGTATAAAATTGGATGGGTGGGGTTCTGTGGCCTGCCTTGTGCAGGAGGTCAGACTAGATGATCAGATTGGTCCCTTCTGACCTATGAGTCTATGAGTCTATGAGTCTATAATCTTGACCATCCCACTCCATAGATAAAGTGATGAGGCAGATAATACCTTACAAAACAGCTATATATTCAGACACAGTGAATAAAATCATTACTGAAAATCATCCATCGGCAACTGCAGAACATATTGGTCTCCCAAGCTCACTAACACTGACCACAAATTAGTCTTTGCAAACTTCCATCTGAGGCTAAAATGCACAGGAAAAGAGATGTTTGGGTTTCCAAAATTTGAAAAGTCCAACCTAAACATTGACAGCATTTGAAAACCATTATGTAGTTGAAATCAAACAGGTTTGAGACCCTGACTGAATATAGTGATGTGGAATCCATATGGATGGACTTCAGATCCCATATGATTGATATCACCAAAACCATTATTGGTTCCAAAAAAACAGCCAAGTAGTCCTGGATCTCCATTAATACCTTAACCAAAATTGAACAGTGCCACTTATCTCATCTGAGAGTTGATATGGTCACAAGTCATAAGTTAAATGGTAATTGTAATAAAGAAATACACATTGAATGCAAAGCTAGTATGGAAGTGAAAGCTGTCAACATGCAAGAAAGTTTCGGCCAGGAACGATGTCACCTCCTTGTATAAACTTCTGTCATCTCAGTGATGAGAAAGGTCACTCACTTGATGTGGTCTGTGCCCGTTCTGGTCAGCTAATCAATACAGAAGCGGAGTGTGTGCCACACTGATGTGATCTTTTCAATCAGCTGTTAACTGAATCCTCAATTTCTTTGGACCCAAACATTAAGATGACTGCTGAATTGACACATTCTGCACAAAATGATTCTGGCAATTTACTACTGATGAAATCCAGAGATGTAAAGAAGCTTTAGGGAAATAAGGTGTCAGGAATCTGTGGATTTCCTGTGGAACTGGTAAAAAGCACTGGACCAGCTAGTCTTTTGTGGCTGCAGACTGTTCTATACCACCTTCAGATCAGAGCTGGTTCCATCTGACTGGCAAAAAAGTATTATTTTACCTCTCTGGAAACAAAGACAGCAAATGAGACTATCACCCGATAACTCTTTTATCCATCCCAGGGAAAGTTTTAGAAACAAAGAACGTCGGACATATTTACAAGATGAGGGACTTTGTCCTGGAAAACTGACTGTGAAAAAGTGTTGGAGATCATTGTGGATAATCAGCTGAACATGAGCTCCCAATTTGATGCTGTGAGCAAAAGAGGTAATGCGATTCTGGGATACATCAGCAGGGGAATCTCAAGTCGGAATAGAGAGGTTATTTTAACTCTGTATTTGGTATTGGCGTGACCCCTGCTGGAATACTGTGTCCAGTTCTGGTGCCCACAATTCAAGAAGGATGTTGATAAATTGGAGAGGGTTCAGAGAGGAGCCACAAAAATGATTAAAGAATTAGAAAACATGCCTTATAGTGATTAGATTCAAGGAGCTCAATTTCTTTATCTTAACAGAGAGAAGGTTAAGGGGTGACCTGATTACAGTCTATAAGTATCTACATGGGGAATAAATGTTTAATAATGGGCTCTTCAGTGTAGCAGACAAAGGTATAACATGATCCCATGGCTGGAAGTTGAAGCTAGACAAATTCAGACTGGAACTATGGCATAATTTTTTAACAGAGAAGGCAACTAATCACTGGAACAATTTACCAAAGGGGAGGGCAGATTCTCCATCACTGACCATTTTTAAATCAAGGATTTTTTCCAAAAATATATGCTCTAAGAATTATTTTGGGAAGGTTCTATGGCCTGTGTTATACAGGATGTCAAAATAAAACATCACAGTGTTCCCTTCTGAATTAGAATCTATGACTTTAGGACTCTATTCTGGCCCATAGGACTGTCAAGATTGAAAAGAAGTTGGACACCACTCAGATGAACCGCCAAATGATCAAAAACATCAAATGGAACAAATTCAAGTGGAATGAAGAGCTTTGTTTTCTAACTAAACAAAGTCCTACTTTCTCAGTCACCCAATGTTCTCCAATATGGTATAGTCAATATTCCAAATGCCTCCCAACTTCTCTGCAAGAATCATCTTTGACCCATTGAAATCAGGATGGAAAAGACCCTCCAGAAGACCTAAAACATAGTGTCAATAGCCACCTGTCCCTCACAGTCATCCTATCCTGCAATGTGCCAGATTCAGCTCAGGACAGCACATTATGGAGGTTCATGAAGCATTAGTGTCTTCTATGCTGTCCAAGAGACAGCATGTAAACTAACTACCTTAACTTTCTAAGACTTAGTCCTGAGGCCTTCTTTCGGGCCAAGCTTACACTGACACCAGATTGAGCAAGGATTATATATATCAGTGTATGCGCAATGTGCCCAGCCATTTGATGGCATCATCATCAGCCAGGTGGAGAGCCGGTAGCCCGCCATCAAAATAAGTCAGTGGGCACTCATCAAGGATATGCCACATAGTCTAATATTAATTGCAGCTACATTGTGGTCATTAGGAAAACAACATTTAAAGAGATTGGCCACACAGTTGCCCTTTCCTGTTTGAGACTAGTTCAGAGATGACCACAAGTGCCTTGGCAGATCAAAACCTAGTGGACAGATAATTGGGTCAGTGACAAGAAAATGGTTAATGACAGTTGTCGCTGACCACTTTTTGTGCCAAGTAGATTTCACCATCATGTCCTGTGGTGGCATAAATGACCATAAAGGGTGCCTAGGAAAACAGGCGAGCTGGTGGGTGGTTGAAGAGATCTGCGTACAAAGGCAGGTTGCTATTCTCATGGATCTTGGCCAGCAGCATAATATAGGCCTTCTCACGGCAAAAACAGGGCAGTGCTAAGTACTAAATATTGGTAGCCAGGACAACAAAGTTGCCTGTAAAGTCCTGGTAACAACATGTATAGCTTTGCTAAGCTCTACATCAACCAGCCTCATGTGAGACGAGTGACACCGAACAGGAGCACCGCACTCTGCTGTTGAATAGCAGAGGGCAAAGGCTGATATTCTAAGTGTCCAGGCACTCTCATCCCAGGTTGAACCTGCCAATTTTCTGAGCAGGTTGTTCTGAGTGCTGACTTGGGCTGCCAAAGTCAGCAAGGATTTGAGGGCTTGGAGTAAACCCATTTAATTTACTGATAAGTCTTTAATGCATGCATCAATGCAAAGCCAATACAGCTATAGAACAGAAAGGTGCATTTTAATGTTTCACATATCATCAAAACTGCTGTATATGTTCCATTCCAGGAATATCATCTTAGTGATAATATACAAATCAGAAAGAGCTCCGTTTTGCTTTCCAACTCCTATTCTTAGTATGTTTACTGCGTTAGTCTAAAAATCTCATTTGTGAAATCAGAACATTTTACATTGAAGGAGAAAATATACATAACTACTAAAATGTCATATGATTTCACAGTGAGATGCCATTCCCAAACAAACAAACTCCCATTCTCAAATTAAAAAATAGGAGATGAACTATAAAATGAGGAAACAGTGCCACTCTATACGGCATTAGTGTGCCTGAAGCTAGAGCCTGGTGGACAGTTCTGGTCTTCAAAGTTTAGAAAGGTCTGAAAAATTAGAGAAAATATAAAGAAAGGCAACCCAAATGATGCAAGAATTCACAATCAATAGGAGAGGGTGAAAGAGCTAAGTGTATGGAATCTAAGAGGAAAAAGAAAACATTTGCAAGGGACTGAGCAAAGAGTATAAATACTATCGAGGTCAGGCTCTAAATGAATAAAAGGTATTGGTAACCATCTCTGATAATGTTAAGACAGAAAACAATTTCCAGAAGTTAATGAAGGAAAGGTTATTAAGAGACTATGAGCAACCTGAGGCAAAGCTATAAGAGATTATCAAGGCACCAATGCTGCTAATACAGGCACATTAGAGAGGTGTAACCCAATCACAAAAAACCCCAAAAAACACTGAATGGCCACATGCCAACATTAACTCATGAATCCAAATGTTGGAGAGGCAGGAAAGGCTCTCTAAGTAGTCAATATGTACATCTCCTTCCAGAGACTGCCCCACTGAATCCCTCCCTTAGAACCCTACATGCCCTCCAACCAATGAGATCTCCCCTCTACTTGATCTGTGTTTTCAGTGGGGGAGGAGATGGGTTGGTGGCCTGCAATGCTCTCTGAATTCTGCTGGCTCATTTCCCTCTTCCATGGCTCTCCTAGGAAGGCTGCATGGTTACTCTTCCCAGCAGTTATCTTTAGGGAGCTCTCTAGCATGGTTCAACACATGCTCCCAAAATTCAGTAGTAGGAAAGGCTTACGATCCAATTAATAAACTGTCACACTGCTAACTGAGATTCAGATACCATAAGCAGCTGGTATCTAAGAAAATCAAGGTGTAATCCTAGATACTGAATGACAAACACAAGGGAAAGGAACCCAAGGGGAAGGTGAGATTCAGATGAAATAAAACTTGAGACTCACAGTGGGTTCACACACCTCAATGAACTTTTCACTGGAGCTTTGGATTTCACTGAAGCTCTAGTCTATGCATGACATTGACCCTAGTTTATAGATCTTTATGGGCTGAAGACTCAACCATATGCCCACTGAAATCAACGGAAAGACCTCCATTGACATCCATGGACAACAGACTGGGTCCTGACGGATCAGTGACTTTCACCGAAGTGTAGGTGAGATGCCTTTACATTCTGGTTTTTGAAATACTGACACATGAATATAAATTGCACAAAACCACAGCATTATCATTAATTGTACATAGTTGTGGGAACACCAATTTTGCCATGCAGTGCATTATCCTGCTTCCTGTACTAGTTTAAAGATGACTGAAAAGAATCCTGTTTACCCAAGTATTTTTGTTCAGTAACATGACTATGCTTGGTGAGACTTTCTTCCCAGTTTAACCTCCAGACCATTTCAGTCAAAAACCTGATCCTCGATGTGACATGACAAGTGAACATATTTTCATGGAACCTGGGAATTGACGTGTAGATATCTGGCACCCAGTGTGACATCTTTGATGTCCACTTAGGCAAGAAAAAAAAGAGAGAGAGAAAGAATGTGTTGAAAAAGTCTGAGTCATTAAAGGAGCCTACAAAATAATTTCCACATCTATTTATTTTTCTCTATACCATAACACATACTCATTTCAAAAAGAAAGTATGTGCATCTGCTCTGGTTCCTTCTTATAGGAATTCCAGAAAAATGGTGATTTATATTTTTTCATTATGACTGGAAGAAAAACGTCAACATGATGAGCCAGATTACGTTCTGCTTTTTGTTAAACCCATGTGTCATGGTATAAATCCCTAATCTAAACCTTAGAGTCCAAAAGATGGGGTACCAGCATGAACTCCTCTAAGCTTAATTACCAGCTTAGATCTAATAGGCTGCCACCAACCAGGACTTACAGTGCCTGGTACACTCTGGTCCCCCCAAAACCTTCCCTGGAGACCCCAAGACCCAGATCCCCTAGATCTTGACACAAGGAAAGTAAACCCTTTCCCCCACCATTGCCTCTCCCAGGCTTCCCCTCCCTGGGTTACCCTGGAAGATCACTGTGATTCAAACTCCTTGAATTTTAAAACACAGAGGAATTCCACCTCCACCCTTCCTCTCTCCCACCAATTCCCTGGGTGAGTACCGACTCAACTTCCTTTGGGCCATAACAAGGGGAAAATCAATCAGGTCTTTTAAAAAGAAAACTTTTAATAAAAAAAAGAAAGAGTAAAGATCATCTTTGTAAATTTAAGATGGTATATTACAGAGTCTTTCAGCTTATAGACATTAGAGAGAAACCTCCCCCCAGCAAAAATACAATTTAAAATACTTCCAGCAAAATACACATTTGCAAATACAGAAAACAATCAAAAGACTAAACTCACGTTTTTCCTGATACTTACTAAAATAAGAACAGAATAAATTTTTTCAGAAAGATTGGAGGAATCTGCTTACATGTCTGGTCCCTCTCAAAACCCAGAGAGAACATGGACAAAGAAAGAACACACAAACAAAGACTTCCCTCCACTGAGATTTGAAAGTATCTTGTCTCCTGATTGGTCCTCTGGTCAGGTGTTCCAGGTTCACTGTTTGTTAACCCTTTACAGGTGAAAGAGACATTAACCCTTAACTATCTGTTTATGACACCATGCAATTGCTTCATTGGCATTATGCCCAGGATATATTTGTTCCTATATATATATTGTGGTCTTACTGTGGTGGTCAATTGAGGTGACGGTGCCTTCTTGCATTACTAAAAAGCAATCTTAAAATGATAAATGATTCAGGCTAATAGTCTCAAATGTCTGAGAGCCCCCAAATGGCAATTTTGACAGCTGAAAGTATGTGGGGGGGAAAGTGTGTCCATCTGGGTGTTCAAGGCATTTTCCAAGCCATATGTTAGTCTCATTCAAATACCTAGTGTGCCCTTGGTGCTGTGCACTGCCTGAGAGTGGACTGGAGCCTGGCTGAGATGTTGAGTGCTCATGTGACATTTCCAAAGCCCCCAGTGGTCCCCTAGCATTCAGCAAGGTGCCTCTCAGATAGTCATGCCAGAGGCATGCCTAACTCAGCAGAGACAAGTTGAAAACCCCTAGCCAACCCATGCCAATTTCCCTATTTATGGTTTTCTTGAAAACATGAGGTCAATCACAAGGTCTAGTTCCTTTCTCCTTCCACTCCCCATCTCTGAAGCAACCAGCCTTACAACAGAAAACAATAACTATTTTAAAATATTTGTAGAAATATTTAGGGGACTCATCTGCAAAATAAAATAAATGAATTACTCACCATGCAGACTAACACACACATTGGCCACCTGAAACCATTTACATTAATGGTGTTTGTCCACATGGCCTGACTCTATCTGGAGGAGAATCTGAAACAGGGAACACAGAAGAGGAACTTCCAGTGAGGACACACAAACACTGGACACCCACTGTAATGGATACCAAAGTGGCAGAGAGCCATGCCACCCTCATTGCTGGCCCTGCCACAGTGATGTTTGAGGGGGCAACCAGGGGAAGGACCTGTGGCTGGAATATAGCTATGCTATGACAGTGCCACTTGACAAAACAGTGACTTCAGCATAGGCACTGATTCCATGGGTGCTCCTGGGCTCTAGCATCCATGGGGGAAAAAAAGTGAGAGTTGCTCAGCACTCACCAGCCGCAGGGCCACAATCAGCTGTTCAGTGGCTGGCTGGAGGTGCTCAGGGAAGGGTGAAGGGCAGCGAGCAGCAGGTGAGGGGGCCTCAGGGAAGGGGATGGGACAGGGCTGGAAGAGGTGGAGCAAGGGTGGGATCTTGGGGGAAGAGGTAGAATGGGGGTGAAGCACGCACCAGGAAAAATAAAAGTCAGCGCCTGTGGCCTTCAGAGCCACCACCAGGCAGCACAAATTAGAGAAGGTTGCCATAAATTGAGCCGGTATCAAACCAACTTGCAGCTAGTCCCAGGATTAATGCGATGTAAAGGTGGTGCACAGCTATTTTCACTTTCCCTAACCCTCCCCAGCTGTGCCAAGAATGACTTTGCCAGAACTGAGGATTCAGACTGATGCATATAAGAGAAATCTGCCATCACATGAAAGAAAGCCAACAGCGAACAGAAAAAAATGAGTCAGAGTAAAAGATAGGGAATGAGAAAAGACAGTGAGCAAATAAAAATAAATTGCAAGCATCTAGGATGTAAGATAGATATTAGGAAAGAAATAAGTAAATTTAGTCCTGTCATCCAACAGACATTACCTACCCTCTATGACTGACTGCAGTCCCATGACTGCTAATTTGGGATAACCAACCATCAAAATTATACTTTAAAGATTACCTTTACCTACAACATTTTAATGTTTAACAGACATGTGACTAATGGAAATTATATGTATATTTGAGTGTAATAGTTTGGTTACTATTGTGGCAAATTGCCGGTACTGTTATGCTGGGTCTCACACTTTCTCTTCTTTGGGGAAGGTTCAGGGCGCCATTGCTTGCCTCTGAACCGGTATTTTAATTACCCCACTAGTGTCTTTGAGGAGGGGAGTGGAGAGGGAGGGACCTGGGCCCTCCCTCTTCTCCAGGTCCCAACGCAGGGACCCTGAGGTTTGTGGTGAGCCACTTGAACTAGCGGTTCCTTCCCCTGGGCTGCTTCCCTCTCCTGCCCTTCAGCTTGGGAAGGGGCTTCTTGCCCTCCTTCTACACAAGCCAGGTGCTCCTTACCTAGGGTTTCTTATGGATTTCTCAGCCCACTGCAGCACTCCTCCAAACTTTCCTTTTGTCTCTCTTCAAAACTGTTCTCTTCTCCAGCTCCTTCAAACTGCTCTCTGCTCCAACCAAACCTTCCTGCTCCAACTCCCACATTGTCTGACTGAAGCAGGGGGTTTTTATCACATGACTGACTGCTGGTGCTCTAATTGGGTTCAAGTGGTCTAGTTAATCTATAGCAACCCTTCCTCCCCTTGCAGGGAATAAGGCTCCCTGCTAACACTCTCCTGCTGCCCTCTGGCCATGCTGTATCACCCTATGTAAATACATTTCTTGTGTTCTGCTTACAGAATATTCCTAAATTAACTAAATTAATGCTATACTCCCAAATATTACAATTCTTGATACCATAAATATACTCGGGATACTGTTAAAATGCTCCTTAAGAACATTAACTCGTTGAAAAAAAGCTTTGCTACATCAACTTACAATATTAGATACACAATTGTAACTATGCATTTTCCACTTGCTGATTATTTACCAATTTTGGCATTATTGTAATAATTGAAAGTAAGCTAGAGATTGTAATTAATTTTTACCCATTCAGATAGCATTTTTCTGATATGTCATGGTGCATCACTCGTCACGAATTTGCTGATTTGTCTCTATATGGCATTGAAACAGGTTCCTGTTTCTTTTAGCAGCAGTGTTACTATATCTTTTTAAAGTGTTTGCATGTAAATAGTTTGCCTTATTAAATTTGCTCTGAATTGTCTGTTTGGGAAGGGCTACTTATTACTCAGTCTTAGAAACCACCAATGCCAAAAATAACCAAATAACCCTCTACCTAGGAAGGCAGGACCCAGTTCCAGCTCCCTAATGGGGACCTCATGATTTGGACAATGAGGTGATCTGCTGCAATGTATTGAATGTTGATCCTTTCCTCCTTTATATTGTGCCAAAGATACACAGAAAAAATATTTTTTAGAGCCAGTAGGACAAACATGATTTCCTTTGAATACGAAAGCTTCTAAAATAATAATTTTCCTCTTGATAAAAAAGATTTAACTTTATGTCAGGCATAAATCAGAGCATTATCTAGGCAGACATAAATGAGAGCACTGTCTAGACTGACAACATATTAGTCTTAGAGAAGCAATGTGGATGCTATCTCTCTTTGAGTCTTTGTCACCATGCATTTATTGAATGGTTTTTCACTGTTGAGCTAATTTCTGCTCTTACAACTTGGAGATTCATGACCTGGTAAACAAATTCTGACAGATCTCAGGGTACCCAGGACTGAGAGCCACCTTTTCACCCCTTGCCTCCAGCATGAGGGAGTCTTGCTTGTGGTACCTGAGTGGTAGCTCCCCAACACCACCAGCCTTTTAGCCATTTGAGCACTCTCCTCCAGGCTACACTGGCTGTGCCTTTCAGGTTAGCAAAAGGTACACCCCAGCCCCTCTTCAATCATTCCCTTGTGATATACAGCCCTTGACACAGGCCACTCACAACAATCTCAGGTCTTCTGCCTGTGTGCAGATTTTAGAAACACAGCAATTCCACTACAAACAAGAGAGTGCAACGGAAACAGATAGTTTCACTATGAACAAACTCATCAAGTGCGAACTAGGTTTTCCACTCATTAATAGTGACCATTTTGATCTAATAAAGTTGGGTTTCCCTCAAAGTTCAGTATATTGCAGAGCTGGATGGCTTCACAGAAACCAGGATCCAAACTTTAATTAAAAACACCACCTGCTCCACAAGTTGTCTCCTCAGTTACTTGATCCAAAGTGCCTCTCTCCCCTCTGTTACATTGAAACAGTCTTTTGTCTTTATTCATAGACAGAGTGATCCCCTGTTTGCAGTTGTCTTTGATGGTTTTCCATTGAGTGTTCTGCAATGTGGCAATGGTATCCAATGAGCCTTGCATTACATCACTATCTAACCAGGGAGGATGGCAACTCCCTCCTGCATGAATAGACCATCACCAACTAATATTACTCTCTGGTGACTCCTTTTGACCATAAGAACATAAACATCAATATAGTTACATTATTCCTTAAATATTACCTGTGCACATATCACACTATGATTATGAGAATCAATCAGTTGCAAACTTTCAGTGGACCTTACATATTACTTTATGGACAAATACTCTGTAAGCAAAGTATTTGATGTAGTGAGTTTGTCAGGTCTGAGACAAAAGTTATTTGCAAAGAATAGGGGACCCTTGACCAAGAGGCTTACGTGTCGCACAAGCCCTTCAAGGTTCGGCATGGAGCTATCACTTTAGATAAGTAGTTCTCAATGTGTGAACTATTTGATGGCATACAGAGCACTTTCAGTTCCAGGTGCTCCATAATGCTGCTTCTAACACAGTGATGAAGCATTTACTAGTCTGCAGTAACAGTCTATTGCCAGTTGCTTCTCTGTCCTGGGATCTTTGGGATGCCAGAGGCAAAGATCAACAGACTAGACATACAGATTTACCTGCGCACTCTGCATGGCTGCTTCAGTTTTGACATGGGTGTCCTTTTGCAAATTAAATTACAATCAAATTTGTGGATAACATCAAAATTGGAGGAAAAGCAAACACTCAGAAACAGAGAACCAAGCTACACAATAAATCCTGGAGGATTCAGAGCAGTGGAAGCAAAAGCAATGCAGGTAAATTCAATAGTAATAAAAGTAAATTCTCACACTCTGGGAAAAGGAAGTAAAAAATACAATTAAAAAATGGGGAGGCATACCCTAAAAGCTTCACTCAATCACATTTTATATCTTTAACACCAGTCTTTGTCTTTGATATGATAAAGCCCTATAGCTTTCATAAGGAACAAGAGGGATCAGGAATGGGAAAAGAAGAAGTCAACAAAAAAGACCTTACCCTTAAACTGCAATGCCCTGTATGAAAAAATTAAGAATTCCTGGTTTAGATCTTCATCATAAACCTGAAATCACCCATTTCATTCATTCGTATGTTAAATCACCCTGATCATCAATAGATCTGCTGAAACATTCAGACACTTTAGGATCACAAGACAATTTTTTTTAAGTAGCTCGGGAAATACTGAGGAGTGGCAAACCTGAACTTGGGTAGAGATGGTGTCCCTAGCCCCTGTTTGCCAGAAGCTAGGAATGGGCAACAGGGGATGGATCACTTGATAATTACTTGTTTTGTTCACTCCCTCTGAAATACTTGGCATTGACCCCTGTCGGAGGATAGGATACTGGGCTAGATGGACCTTTGGTCTGACCCAGAATGGCCATTCTTATGTTCTTATTACAGAGGCTGCACCTGATTTTTATTTTTATTTTAAATTTACAAGAGAAAGATAAGATTGAGCAATGTCTTGAGCTGCAAAACAGCACTTTTAAGTGTTATTTGTAAGAGTGATATATTTGACAGCAATATCTTGGTAGCAAAAGTAAGAAAAAAAGAGGGGAACTTTAGTTTAGTGTAAAAGTAGAACCAGTATTTTCAAGGAGTTTGTTCCTGGATGATTTAGAGCAATCTCATTCTAGGCTGACAAACCTGGTGCACTGTGAGAACTGAGCTCATTTTTTTAAGATAGGAATTCCCAAATCCTCACTCCCAACAAAATCCTGCACACAGATTGAACACTAATCTAGGGCAGGGAAAATGTATGTGATGTATGTGAAATGGATTGTCTCTCTTTCTCTGCCTGAATAGTTAGAAATCAAGAGAGAATAAATGTATGATCACAATAATACATATTGTGGTCATTTGACTCAGTTTTTGTATCTGTGAATTAAAGCTCACTTTAAAAATAGTAACTTATCACGTAAGAAAAGCTAGCTCCTCATTGGTACGTTTGCTGTGAATTGAAAAATAATGAAGTAGAGTTACTGAATGAACTCTTGTAATTTCTGTAGAAATGGCTTTTTGGTGCATCGTATAAATTTGAGCTGGATAACTTGTAGGAAAGCCTACAAGGCCTTTCATGCCTCAATGAACTTCTTAAGACCACTCAGATTAAAAATGGCAGTAACTTTTCGCCTGCATCCTCTTAAAAGGTACGTGAATTAATTCAGACCCTTAAAGGTTTAACAATAATATATTGATCCGCTAAGCTTCTTACTCCTCTCTTTTTGAGAGGAGGCTGATTAACTTGATTATTTCTGAGACTGATTAACATGATTATTTAATACGAATCCTCTCTAGGGAGTGTTGTAGAGCTTTGTGATGCTAATTATTCAACCTGTGGTGCCTTCTTTGCACAATAACCAGTATGTGAATTGATCCTGCAATACGTCCCTTCTCCTTCCTCTTGAGTGAATCACCAAGGAGGTTAGAGAGACCAGATGGGTGAAGTAATATCTTTTATTGGAGTAACTTCTGTTGGTGAGAGAAAGACAAGCTTTCAAGCCACACAGAGCTCTTCCTAAGTTCTGGGAAAGGTACACTCCAAGCATCACAGCTAAATGCAAGATGGAACAGATTGGTTAGCATAAATAGCTAGCACATATTCTAAGGCACCATTCAAGACAGAGTGACCCAATAACTTCATCACTGAGGAGGTATGAGTTTTAACCAACATTTATATATACTTCAGGAGCAGAAGAACATTCTGATGGGCAATTGCTACATGGGGCAGGCAAAATATATGAGTTCAGAAAAAGCCAGTGACAGAGAATTCATTTTTATCATAACCTTGGTCAATCAATTTTTGTTTTGGAAACCAAAACCGAAAGCTTCTGCCAAACCCTTTGGTAACTAGAATTGACACTCTGCTACAAGTTCTGGAAAAAGAGATAATCTGTATCAATACAAAAAAAGTAAAGAATGTGTTTCATTTTGCTCCTTTCTGAAAAATCCCACTAATAATTCTGTTGTTAGATGTAAAAAGGATTTCAGCCTGGTGCAGTGGAAATATTTATTTACCCTTTTAACAAGAATTGGTTTTGTTACTAGCTCTGTGAATTGAATTAAAATTACGTATTACCACCCAGTGTCCTTTCTGCTGTGAACTGATATACCTTAGACTGAAGAATTAGAAATTTCACATTGTTTATTAGCCCATATCAATGGAAACTTTCACACAAGCAACTAAAGAAAATCAAAATATAGAAGTATTATAATAAATGACAAAGAGCATAATATAAACCAATATTCAGGAAACAGGATTATATTTTAACAAATCCAGTAAACTTCCTCCCAAATTTAGCTTGTTTAAACAATTCAGTTGTACAGTTCTCTGGATTCAGAGAGGCAAAAATGAGCATAAGACTCAAGCACTGGGAATTTTTGTTAGAAATTTCTTAAATTATTCAAGTGTTTCTAGATCTCAAAACAACTTCCATATCTGTGTTAATTGGATTATGCAACCCTTTTTGCAAAATATTCTGTCTCTCATGGATAACTGGAGTTCTCTCATCAGTTGAGTAAGAGCTGAAAATTAGTATCATCATAAAGTTTGATTATCTGAAGGCTCTCCACGCAGTGTCTGAGTCTGAGTCATTCTTTTCAAATCCTATGACAAAACTTATCTGGCCATTTAAGTGCCCCAACAATTGTTAGGGTACAACTACAAAACAAAGAGGATGAGTAATCATATCAAATGTCCCTTTCTATCTCATCTGTCTAAGGCCTGATCTTGGAAAGACGTACTCATGTATTTAACTTTAAGCACGGAAGTAGCCCCATGTCCATAAGTCTTCACTGGATATTTCTAAACCATCATCTTGCAATTTTTTAGTTGAAATTGAAATATTTAGGCTACAGTTTTCAAAGTTAGGTGCCTAAAGATAGCAAAAAGCATATGTTGGCATTAGAAGTGAAGTCAATGGCAGTTGTGTGTGCTCAGCACAACTGAAAAAGTCAGGGCACTTATTCTGATGCCCAAATATGAAAATGTCTACCTATAAGAGTACTTATGAGCTCACTTTTTTGGGCTGTAGAGATAAACCCACCATTTTCCTCAAAGTGAGTGAAGTAACCTCATTTACATGCAGTTCTGGAACATTTTCTGAACATTATTCTCTTTAACATATAAAAATCCAGTGCAAAATCAATAATAATGCCACCCTTTGTCTGTCTAGTCTATTTAGATTTCAAGTCCTTCTGAGCCGTGACTGTCTCAATAGGTGCTCATACACTGCCTAGCGCAATGGGGTCTCAATCTCCGTAGATGCCTCTAGGTACTACTGTAATCACAATAATATTTTCTTACAAAAATTAATCAAACATCTATATTTGACGTGAATGAAAAAATTCATTTTAATATGCTCATCAGTGCATGAAGGTCGAATCTGGAATGTATCTCTTAATATTTATTGGTTTTATAGGCAAAAGTGATATTACGAAAATTTCTTCCCAGAGATTCAGCACATTATAAGATTTTGTTCAAAACGAACTTTTCCTCCCTTTCACGCAGGGGGTTGTTCCAGTTTATTGCTAGAGCTTCTGTCTTTTGTTTCCAATTAGCATATTCAATTAAAGATACTTACTCATCAGCTCTTGAAATTACAGCTAAGACTGCAGCTTGAGTTGTAATGGAACACTTAAATATGACAGCCAGAAGAGTGTAACCCAGTTATGGAAAATTCAATTGTATTGCCTAGGAGCAGATTTGATTGGCGGTGACTCATTTTAATAATTCCATCAAAGATAAACTCACTTGGTTCTGTCAGCAACATGCGGCTACCGTGTCAGAGTTATACATAAAATCAAATAAAGTAAACCAAATTACATTAAAAATAAGTTTTAAAAAATTGAAATTATTAACATTGATGTCAATAACATAAAAGCACAGTCTCATTTATGATGTTCCTCTTTTCTCTTGGTATATTGTCCAGGACAGACTGGCTGTTCACATGTTAGGTAAGCTCATCACATCTTTGCTTTGCTACCTATCTGTTGATTCCTAGATGCAGTTTATTGTGCTAAAAGATTTAGGTCACAGTAGATTAGCTATCGCATCACTCTGCATGTGGTTTCACAACAGTCCAGAACAGCTGAGGTGATCAAGCCAACATGCCCTTGGACTGAAATAACAAATAGCTGAGGGAAGGGCTTAACTATGTCCTCCTCCCCATCTCCATTTGGATAGGAGCAGGAGGAATCCTCATCTAGTTGGGTACCACTCCATTCCCAGCTGATAGCTCCCTTTTGAAGCTGTTGGCCTTAAAGGGTACATCTACGCTGCAATAAAAAACCTCACAGCACCGAATCTCAAAGCCTGAGTCAATTGATTCAGGTTCATAGGGCTTGGGCTGCAAGATTCAGGCTGGAGCCTAGGCTCAGAGATCCACCCTCTCACAGGGTTTCAGAGCCGAGACTCCAGCCTGAACCTGAATGTCTACCCTGCAATTTTTAGCCTCAGAGCTCAAGCCCCACAAGCGTGAGTCAGCTGATCTGAACTAGCTGTGGCTGTGCCACAAGTCTTTTACTGGCATGTAGACATACTCATACTTAGTCTTCCTGGACTGGATAGTACTCTGATCCTAGCCTCCTCAGGGACCAAAAACCCAAGCCCAGTACATTTTACAATATCTGGGCATGTATGTGTGAACTTTTATCTTACTGGATAGAATATTTCAGTTCTGTACTAGTTTATTGGTTTGTAGCTGACTGACCTGAAAAGAGCACATGCACTCTTTTATCATAGTAATTACAGCTAGCAGAGATTCTCTATTAACTCAAGAAGAGACCTGGTTTCTGGTGCATAAGGTCTACAGAATTATTCCCTAGTCCACATGTACGTAGTTACTTGGCAATTTTGCTGTCTGTGTATAGGTACATCCATAACTAATGATCATTTTTATGCTTCACAAATACAACCACCATTCCCAGTCACAGGCGTACATCATTTAGGTCATAATCACTAAACCACAAAGAATGGAAATCTCCCCAAACAAAGTCCTAAATCTGAATGTCTTCAAATTTCAGGGTGTTCAGAATCCCAGCAAGACCCAAATTTAGCAACACAGGTCCTCTATAGCCCCATCAGAAGATTTTACAGCCATATCCCCTCTACCAGCACATCCCTTGGCCTGCATTGCTTCCCACAGCACCCATTGGCCTGGAGCGGTGAACCGCAGCCAGCGGAAACCACGATTGGTCGAACCTGAGGAAGCGACAGGTAAACAAAACCAGCCCAGCCCACCAGGGGCTTTCTCTGAACAAGCACTGAACCAGCTTTGAGAACCACTGTTTTATTTGACCAACCTCTGTTGGTGGGAGAGACAAGCTTTCAAGCCTGTCTCACCAACAGAAGTTGATTCAATAAAAGATATTACCTCACTGACCTTGAGTGGTAGCCACTAATTAGATCCCATAATTTTGTACATATAGTTGTGATTATGTTTTCCAACATGTATTACTTTGCTTTATCAACATTGAATTTCATCTGCCATTTTGTTGCCCAGCCACCCAGTTTTAAAAGATCACAACTCCTTGCAGTCAGCTTTGTAATTTTGTGTAATTTTGTATCAACTGCAAAATTTGCCACCTCATTGTTTATCCTCTTTTTCAGATTATTTATGAATATGTTGAACAGCACTTGTCCCAGTACAGATCCTTAGGAGATCCACTATTTATGTCTCTCCACTGAGAAAACTGACCATTTATTCCTATCCTTGGTTTTCAATCTTTTTTATCAGTTTGCTGATCCATTAGAGGAACATCCCTCTTATTCCATGATGGCTTACTTTGCTTAAGAGCCTTTAGTGTAGTTAAGGCTTTCTGAAAGACTTAACATTAATTGACAGATCTGTGCATTTGTGCACTACAGGCATTGTTTTTTGAACCCTGGTGGCTATTGTATTAGGGCATGACATTTTCCAACAGGGTAAATTTTTAGTTCTTGTGAAGAGTACCATACTGACAGCATTACTGCTCTGAAGTCTGGGGGACAGACTCCATACTCAGTTTGTCAACATGAATATGAATTTGGCCACTCATATTATTAGTGGCTGGTTGAGTTATAACCAGTCTCCAGACCATATGTGCTAGTGCACACAGCTTCACCAGACCTTCAATGAGATGTCATTACTGATAAGTCTGCCTGGAGAACTGTGACAGGTGAAACCAATCTACTATATCTTTGGTTGACTGAAGCCCCTTTCTCAGACAGGAAACAACATGTAGCGCTAACTCAAAGGTCTGGTCATATGCAGAGAGGAAACCTACTCCTGCAGACCAAGGTGTGACACCATGGCTGATCTTTTGACAGCTGCAACAGCTCACACACTCTTGGATAAGAGCACCACTGACTCTTTACCATACACTGATGGTCAGCATGGATAAGGCTTAACAGGCTACTCTATTGCTCGTCCTGATTTGCCTCAACTATGCACCATCTTAGCCTGGTTTCTTTCCCATGTTGTGATTGTAGAGAAGCATTGCAGACAATAACTTGCAGTGGAGAGTGACAACTTGACACAACTCATAGTGCCCCTTGACATGGAGGCCATCCTCTGCTTATGGAACCTGGGCATTGACTGGGAACAAAGAAGGAGAAAAGGAACTGAAAAAAAATGCCCTCCTTTTACATCAATGAATAAAGAATGAGTTGCACCAGTACAATATTCTTCACAATGTCTCACCCCCGGAGGGACCACCTTTGGAAGCCACACAGTAATATACATTCTCCATTCATTTCTTGGCCTCTCTGTTGAGAGTTTTTTTTGCCAATTGATAGTAGTTGTGGAGATGATTTTTATAGTATGGAGGCTGGCCACTGAGAATTGTACTGAAACCACTGATTAGATGGCTAGAACCTCAGGGGAGGAGGGGAGTCTTTGGTGCTGATGCTACCACATCACCACTGAAGGCTTAGGCTGAGCTCCCATGGGAGGACCCTGTGAGGCTGGGTCTGGCAGCAAGTACCATACAGCAGGGACTGAATGTGGCGGCCTCTCACAGAGCACTCATTGGCTGGTACCAGTACTTAAACCAGGAAGCCATGATGAGAGGCTGTCTGAGCAACAATTCAGATTGCCTGCCTTTATCTGCTCCACACCCTGCTTGTGAATGTCCCTAGAATCTGGCTTCTGACCTTGGTTTGTCCTCAGTTTTGCTCTTCAATTGCTGTCTGTAACCTGGTGCCTGACCCTGACCTCCTGGTAACCTGACCCTGCCTGTCTCTTGATGCCTGAACCTCGTTACCTGTCTCAGACTCTGACCTCCTGGTACCTGACTTGGCCTGACTCCCAACTCCTGCTCTCACCACTAGGTCTGCCTGGACTTGTCCAGTTTGTGACAGGGGTTTTCATTACTACCTACCTGGGCTGAATTTAAATGAGAAACACAAAGATACAAGACTCTGTATTGAATTAACAATCCTCTCTCTGAGTTATTTTAATAAGTGTGGAATGAAAATAAAAGCTTGCAGTCACCACATAAGGATTAGTTAACTGCTATAAATTCGTTAGGAACACTGGCCATGCAGATTGCCTTTTTCATGGGCTGAATCACAAAGTGACTAAAATGTGATTATACTCTTGCTATGAGTCAAGGACTTCCAGGAACCAAGTGAATCTCTGCAAAAACATTTTCATGATTGATCTTAACACAGATTACCACTAGTCTCTCTTACCAGGCCATTTCTGGCAAACTTACTTGCTCATATTAACCTTCCATAATAAAATGGAACAGCGGGTATGCTGGCCTATTCTGAGATACCCATAGATGATCAATAACATCGTTACATACATGTAACATTCAATGACATCTAAATACAAACTCATGTGTTGTCATCAAGCATTAGAAAAATCTACATGATGTCTCCATGTATGAGACGTCAGACAACTTTTCCTCTATAGTTCTTGTGTCAACTCATCACCACATCACACTCATCACAATTCCTAGCAAGTAATTTGTTGCATGAATACACAGCACCTCATACCCCAAACACACCCTAATCTAGTGGTGTCTTAATGAGCAGGCTCTACCATACCAGATAATGCATCAAAAGGTCTGTAACCTGTCTGTAAGAGGCACCAAAAGGTGTGCCCAGCTAATCACAGACTGGTTGACCTTCTTCAGGGTTCCCCATCTGGCCTGCTCCACTTCTCTTCAGGATGATTGGCAATCTACATTCACAGGAAAACCTTTAGGAGGCAGAACAGGCAACAACAACCTACACAAAACCAATTCTGCAACATGAAACTCAAGGTTCTCCACTGGGTGATCCTGCTATATTACAACATTATCTCAGTCCAGAGACTCATTTTACTGGATATGAGAGATCACTAGGGGGTAATTTTTTCAATGAAGAACGGTGTATTCTTGGACCATTCTGGGTTTTGTATGTTTAAATACCCTCATATAGCAGCTGGGAAGTTTTAATATAAATGACCTCATATAAATAATAGTAAAGACTTTAAAATAAAGAACTGTGTAAGTTCCTGCCTATTAGCTATCTATCTCAGCAGAAGTTCAGACCATGATCTTTATTGTGGAAGTTGAGATGACCCCCAACTTTTCACCTTTTTGACAGACTCTATATGTGTTTCCTTTTGTTTAAAATAAAAATAATTGGTTTGGGTTCTGAATGGTGTTATTTAATGTTCACAGTTTTAGCCAGCATTGATGTACGGTGGGCAATATGCAAAGGACTTGAACATTTTAGCTAATTTGCCTTAGCTGTAGTCATCAAAAATCACTGTCATGTAATGTGATACAATGTGATGTTATATTTCCATCTGCATCAATACATTGTTTGCCAACCAGACTCATTTAGAAAGTAAATCCATAAAATTCCAGCTAATGGAGACCAGTTAATTGTTATCTGCCTGCCAGGGAACAAATGATGATGCTTGAATGACCCAGATCTGCTAACTACTCCGCTATCAGGCAACATTTTGGAAACAAGGTGGGGGTTGGGTGGCAGGGACGTACACACAATATCAAAATAGGGAAAGAAGACTAAAGACTCAAAAAAAACTACATTTTTTGTCACTTTGCTAGCCGATTTCTTCCTTAGACCCGCAACTAGAGCTGATATGTTTTGGTTTGGTGGCTCTGAATGAGAAAAAAATTGGTCATTTTGAACCAAAACTATTGGTTTTGGGTTTTTTTCACCAAAACAAACCCTCTCCCTCAAAAATGTGTTCAGGTCAAACAAAACTTTTTGAATGTCACTTTGAAATGATATTTCAAAACAAAATGAAACGGTGATTCAAATACCATATCAAAATGAAATGGTTCATTGCTAAAGGAAATGCGGAAATGTTATGTCTCCAGAAGGTTAGGAGGAAAAAGTTTAAACTTTAAAAAAAATCCTTATTTTTTTATTTAGGCAAAACTGCATTTTTCAGCAAATGTGCTACTTGACTGAAAAAGTTTGCCTGATCTACCCATAACATTTTTAAGGTTAGATACATTTACCTTATGGGATTGTGCCAGCACAACATTTAGGCCCTGATCTGGAAAACACTTAAGCTCATGCTTAACTTGAAGCACATGAGCAGTCCCCAATTGACTTTAATGGAACTACTCCTACATTTACAGTTAGGCACACATTAAAGTCTTTCACCAGAGGGTGGGTCTTCAAAAACAAAATACCTGTTTAATTAGACTACACTTTTTTAATCACGATAGTTTTTTAAATTTTTTTAAGTGACATCAAATGTATACAGTTAATCACTGAGTTAGTATAAGCTTAAAAAATAAGGAATGAGTTCCAGACCACTGGTTCAAATCCAGTCCAGATCAGTATTGATTAAAAACCATTATGATCTGAGAAATTATGCTGCCTTTTTGGCGACTTAATGGAATTTCAAATGACTTGGTGGTCTCACACCATTCCAAGAGACATATCTGAGAAAATAGTACAATTGGCATTAACTGTAGTTTCAGAGAGGCTCAACAGGACATGGAGACTCCACAGTTCTCTCTTTCCTAGAGCATATAGCTCTAAGATAGGCTTGAGGCATGTCACTGGTTGTGTGGGAGAAGATTGCAGTAGTTCTGCCCATGTTATACTTTTTCTATAGATAAACAGAAGATTCTAGTCAGAGCTGCCAAGCTGTTATCCTCCATCAGCTCTAAAAATTCATTGAAAAAAATAGTAATCAGTTGACCCATTTTGGAAGTATTTAGATACAGGTGGACATAGGACTGATTTGGCTGCATGTGAGTAGTTCAGACATTTTGTTACCTACTGCCCTATCTACAGCTGTTAAGAAAAGATCAGATACTTCTAAGTAGTTTCTCAGAAGACATCAGTTAAGGCATCCTACTAGTCTATCCGCTGGCAGTCAGGTCAGGTATGGGAAGTATCTGCCAGAGTCAATACTGGAAGAACTTAACATGAGAGTTTGACTATGAATGCTTCTCATTTTCCTGTTGCACACATTCTTTGAACTCTATGTATCTCCCTCTGATTTTCAAGCTCTAAACACAGTCATTCGCAAGCTAATTAGATCAGCATGGATGTTCTTTTAAAAAATCGACTTTTTAAAAATAAAATAAAGGGATTATTGTTATTCCCCGAGCCAAAATAATTCTTTGATAAAGTGGCAAACACAGAAATTTGACAGAAAACTCAGTGTTTTCTAATATTGTGAGTCAAGACTCAGATGTATACCATAACAAACTTGAGTACTTTCCAGTCTAATTGCATTAAAAGCATAGAAATACAAATAAAGATTCCACTCCTCTCTTTTTTTTTAATTCATTTGGCAGAAATTGACCCTGTAACAGAAATAAATGGTTCATTTCCCACACCTCTTACCACTTCACTTATTCCAGCACTCCAAATAAAGGTTTCAGAAGGATCTAATTGTGAGATACTCTGATAATAAATGATTTAATCTCTCTTGTTCAGGGACCTGAGGTTAATTACTTTCTACAATTGGATTTAATCAAGTTACCAACAAACCACAATTGTTGCAATTAACAAGGCACAGTACAGTCATGGTAATTAGGAGTTCTATACAGAAGTCTGATCCCAAGCAGGAGCATGAAATGAAATAAGTCCTACTTAGCTTGTTATGACCTACAAAGGAAATAAGGGAATTGAAATGTTGAAGTTTCTCCCAAAAAAACCCAGATCTCCTGTCATAAACAGATAGTTAAGGGTTAATGTCTCTTTTACCTGTAAAGGGTTACAAACAGTGAACCTGGAACACCTGACCAGAGGACCAATCAGGAGACAAGATACTTTCAAATATCGGTGGAGGGAAGTCTTTGTTTGTGTGTTTTCTTTGTCTGTTGTTCTCTCTGGGTTCTGAGAGTAACCAGACGTACCTACAGGCTCTCTAATTTTCTGTTCAAATAGTGAGCACAAGTACAAAGGCGGTTTAGTTTTTTTGATTGTTTTCTTTATTTGCAAATGTGTATTTTGCTGGAAGGATTTTAATTTGTATTTGTGCTGGGGGGAAGGCTTCTCTCTAGTGTTTGTAAGCTGAAAGACCATGTAACATTTACCATCTAAATTACAGAGACAACTTTTACTTTTTTCTTTCTTTTATTAAAAGCTTTTTCTTTTTTAAGACCTGATTGATTTTTTCCCCTTGTTGAGGCTCAAGGGAATTGAGTCTGTACTCACCAGGGAATGGGTGGGAGACAAGGAGAGAGAAGGGAGGGAGGAAGGTGGAATCCCTCTGTTTTAGATTCACAGAGCTTGAATCTGTATTACCTCTTGGGGAGGGGGAAAGAGGAGGGGGCAAGGTGTACTCCTCTCTGGTTTTAGATTCAAGGAGTCTGAATTACAGTAAGCTTCCAGGGTAAACCAGGGAGGGAAAGCGTGGGAGAGGCAACTGTGGGGGAAAGGGTTTGCTTTCCTTGTATTAAGATCCAGGGGATCCGGGTCTTAGGGTCCCCAGGGAAGGTTTTGGGGGAACCGGAGTGTACCAGGCACTGGAATTCCTGGTTGGTGGCAGCACTACAGGATCTAAGCTGGTAATTAAGCTTAGAGGAATTCATGCTGGTACCCCATCTTTTGGACTCTAAGGTTCAGAGTGGGGATTTACAGAAGTCTGATCCCAAGCAGGAGCATGAAATGAAATAAGTCCTACTTAGCTTGTTATGACCTACAAAGGAAATAAGGGAATTGAAATGTTGAAGTTTCTTCCAAAAACACCCAGATCTCCTGATTAGGGTATAAATGTGATGTACAGAAATTTGCTGGAGTCACTCCTACTAATTCTCTTTATCCACTCATTCTCTTAAAAAAAATAATCAAGAGTGTATGGGATGATTTGCAGTTAATAAACTCCTTTCTACTGGTTGCTTCTAAATAAAAGTAGAGCAGATACATATGTCTTACGATAACTCTGTGTAACTGATCAGTGTTATGAAACTTTAAAATAAAGCTGATAAGAAAACACACCTCTCTAAAAGTGACAGAGATTAAAAGAGAAACCGAGAAATCTGTAATAGTTAGTAGTCTCATGAAGGGAACTCATATTACTCTAAAACATTCATATACGCTGAATGCCTATTAGTTAATCTGTTCTCAAAATTCTTTTAAATACCTAATATATAACAACACAATTGTGGAAATGCTAGCATTATTTCAAAATGTGGGAAAGGACAGATCAAGTTTATCATCAGTAAAAATTAATCTCAGATCAGACTATATTAAGGAAACAAACAAACAAAATATATAAACAAGTAAAGCTTATTTTTATATCTGGATATCTTTTTAATTTAATGTCTGAGATTGCATACAATTTCACTTATTCCATTGGAAAATTTATACTAGCAATAATTTTTCTTGACATCCACGCTTTTATTGGCAAAGATGAGAGAAACACAATTGAATTTTAACTTTTTCACTCTAACACTATTAAAACTAAAGAGTATTTCAATCAGAACTAGCAAATAGAGGTATTATTCTAGTCTAGCCATATAATTTACCACATGTATGTATATATATTTAAAATCATTGTCTATACAAATTTGAATGAAACATCAGAAAGGTTCCTAAATACCAGCTGGGAAGCTCTTAAAATAGTAATTAAAGGTCATTTAATTATTCTTTCTTCAGTACACTTGTAAAAAGATGAAGCCCAACAAACAAACTACTAGATCAATGAAACAGCTTAAACAGACTCCGGCAAAACACAACATCACCAGGTGTACATAGGTAACCAATAAATGATAGATGGAAATTAAACACCTAATTAATAGAATGTATCATGGGCTAAGAATAATTAGGCACATTTTTTTTTCTGAGAAAGCAGGCAGCAAAGCAGACAAGGTTGCCGGAGCCTATTAATTCTTTTCTAAAATTGGCTCCAGGCAATGGGTTTCCAATACTGTGACCATAGTTCAAGAGACTGAGAGTTTCTATAAAAATCTATACAGCTTCCAAGGCATTGATGACCTTCAATCCACAAACAATCCCCCAACAAATGTGGAGCTTTTATACTGCATGTAAATTAGCCTACAAAATCTAGTCAGGACTATCCCTGTTGGAGAAATGGAAAATCACTTTAAAATGCATCTCTATAATTAATCCCCAGGTCCAGATGGAGTCTCTGCAGAATTTCACAAAACCATAACTAACTAACCAAACACTTACCTAAAGATTAAAATTACATCAATTGCCCACCTAAATGCTTGAAGCCCAAATTAAAATAATATTTAACTAACCAGCCCCCAAGTGATATTTAAGTTTACAGGCCTGCAAGACTACTGAATAGGGTGAGCAACATTGTAGTTTAAATGTTAACCCACAGGTTTGAGGAACATCTCCATGTAATAGTTAAAGATTAAGTTGTTCCTGTTTGCCCCAGCCCTCCCAGGCTCCTAAATAGGATTGCCAACCCTCCAGGAATTAAAGATTAATCTTTATTTAAAGATGACATGTGATTAAATCTTCAGGAATATGTCCAACCAAAATTGGCAACCTTACTCCTAAAACGACCCACATTTAAACCAAATGGGAACATGAATATTAGCAGCCAGGCAGAAATAACTAAGTTCAGATTGGTTTAGTTGAGGTTAATTAAATTTGTTCCATGACTTAAACATGACAGTTAGTTTTGACACACAGAAGAGGAATTTCTGCACAGAGATACATGTTTTAGTGGCAGATCCTGTTTTAAAATACTATGAGACAAATAAAGCCTGCAGGAGAAAAAGATAGAACTCATAAAACTTCATTAGGATTTTCTTGCAGGTTTTTTTCCCCCGCCTGCCACAAGTTCCACTCATGTTAGTCACACATGGTGGACAAGGGGCCTTCAGAACTCAAATTTCTGGAGGAAAAATGAACTCCAGCCCTGCAAACCCCTAGGGCCGCCACACAGATGGGTTTACCCTTTCAAGCTGGTACCTGTTCTGTCCCTCCTCCCAGGATCATGCTTCCTTCAGCTGCCAGGCTGCAGCTGGGTCCTTCAGTGACACCTATGCTTTAACTTTTTCTGCATTTAGAAGGGAAACTGCTGTCACTGAGCCCAAATTAATGCTTCTCTCAACAGCATTAACTCTTATTGGCTTTTCAGGCAAAGATATCCCCCCTATGTTTGAAGGGAGAATACCATGTGGAGTAGCTGCTCCTTAGCTCCATGCTTTTATGGCCAAATAAATTCCCTCCCATGTATCACTCTGAATCAGGAAGCCACAAGTGAGTGGTGAATTACTAATAGTATACAGTGAATAGCCAAAGCTAACAGTTTGCAAACATCCCAGAATCTAAATTCTGTTCAGATAATCTAGCATTTGGGGAATACATTCACAGAAATCAGAACAACATTTTCAAATGATTCACAGACAGAAAAAGGGCTACCTTTGTTACATAATTTATTTGTAAAGAGTAACACCTCAATGTATCTGAAGAAGTGGGTATTCACCCACGAAAGCTCATGCTCCAAAACGTCTGTTAGTCTATAAGGTGCCACAGGATACTTTGCTGCTTTTACAAATCTTTCTCAGGTATTTAAAAGGCATCTGTGTATAACAAGGATCAGATTCTTGGCTGGGATATATGAGAGTGATTTCAAAGAGTTTTCATGTTATAACTCAAAGCCCTACCTCAATAAGATGCTTTGCCTGCTATGTACAGTTCTTTTAATATATCGTTAAATTTCCTTGCATGACTAAGCCTTAGGGGCAGTTTCCCCAATTACAGAAAGTCAAGAATGGTCAGCGCTCTTTGAAGATTCTAGTAGAATGGTCATGTGCAACAGGAATATATGGCTCCATCCATCGAGGTTCTGAGAACCTCCAACTTCCACCAACCTCAGTGGGAGCAGTGGGGAGCTCAGCTCCACACAGAAGCATCCAGCAACTTGTAGGCTCACAAACTCAGTGCTCCTTTTAAAGAAAACATACAACATTGTTCTGTATGTTATACTGCTGCTCAGACTGCCTGCGAAGTGTAATATGTGGCAGCAACACATGCGGCTTATCCCATGGAAGACAATTTGAAAACCTCATGAATAGCAGCAGCTCAGAATAAGTTAAATGTTTGGAGTAGATTTAGTTTAAAGCAATTTAGCTGGCTCTTTTTTGAAAACGAACATCAAAGAAAAAAATCATTTTAATCTTTGATGTGCTCTATATTGTATTTGTTCCTAAGAGGTTCCTAACACATGACTAGGTGCCTGAGAAATAATAAATAAAAATAGCAACAGCAATTCCTTTTAATTGCCAACTGCTGTCTCTATCATTTTAAAATGCATAGACTTTGAAAGCCATTGCAGCCACAGGAGATTTATTGAAGATGCTGCTTTCTCTTCCAAGGGCTAGGTTTCTCTTCCAGTAGCCTTGAGGAGGTTCTCAATAGTAGCACAGCAAGAAGTAAAGTGCTATATTCTTACAGGGATTTAGTTCTTGTCACACACGATCTTTCCACCACAGTTTTCAAAGAGAAATTGCAGGGTGTGTATTTTGGTTTTTTGTTCTTTTACTTCCTGCAGTTGGAAAATCTGCCCCAGGGACCCATTTGGACCAAGAAAATGACATTCAAAGAAGGCTGCTTGCACTAAAAGAACAATTTGAAACAGTATAATAGCTAATCTTAAATTTTCTCCTTAAGGCAGTAAAGAAGGTCTAGCAATGGAAACTTTCTATTATCCACACACAAAACCTAGGTTCATATGTTTTAATTACGATAATTAAGTCTCACTTCCTGCATAACAGAAGCCAAAGAACCCCACCCAGTCATTTCTGCATCAAGCCCAAAATACGTCTGAGCTATAACATACCTTAAAGATCGCAAGTGATGGTGAGGGAGTCCATTACATTCCTCGGTAAATTGTCTTTTTGCCTGGTTACCATGCTGCAAATTTAAATTCACAAAAATCTCAGAAAGTGCAAGTTAAAAATCCAATACACCATGAAGACTGTTTAGATGCTTCGATATGTGATGAATTTTATTCATTGTCATAGACTTTCCAGTGCCACCTACTGTCACATCTTCATAACCAAAAAAATCCAATAGCTACATTCATCACCCATATAAAGTCACCAGTAGAGTTGGCAATTAAGGAAAACAATGCAGTAGGACCTCATTTACCCAAAGCAGGATGGCCAGCCGTCCTGATTTTAGCCCACAAGCAAGAATCAATGAGGCCAGCCAGGTAGCAGAAAACAGTGGTAGATATAATCCAGGACTTCAAGACAAACATTTATGCACTTGAGTCAGGCTGATACATAAAAGCAAACAGGCAATAAGGATGGGACATTAATTCAGATCCCTGATGAGAGGTCTTATATGTGTGCAAGCAGCAAAGAATCCTGTGGCATCTTATAGACTAACAGACGTTTTGGAGCATGAGCTTTTGTGGGTGAATACCCACTTCGTCAGATTCATCTGACGAAGTGGGTATTCACCCACGAAAGCTCATGCTCCAAAACGTCTGTTAGTCTATAAGGTGCCACAGGATTCTTTGCTGCTTTTACAGATCCAGACTAACATGGCTACCCCTCTGATACTTATATGTGTACGTTTGTTTTCCTCTCATCCCTAAAATTGTCAAGGGTGGTAGATGAAACAAAGAAGGAGAGTATGATGACAGTGATTATTTTGTTACCAACCAGCGCTGGTGGTGTTGGGCAGATTATAGAATTTTATTATTGATGACTTTGTGGAGCTTCAATTTTGTAAAGGTGACCACAGCACATTGGTTTACAATCAAACAACAAAACCAAACTAAAACTGAAGTGTGTGAATATACACATCACTTTGTTCTACAGCTGAAAAAGCTGTCTCTGATGCTTACCCCAAGCAACTATGACCTCGTGCTTCTCAGGCTTATATCTTGTGTCAACCATTTAGATTTCTACATTTGCAACTGAAATCTAAGACATTTGTGTTCTTATGAACCCAACCAACCCCAGGACTGTTCCTTGTGATGTTCCAGACACTCTTGACCTCTTGATGCTTCCATTTAATTACTGCTTACAGTTTGAGACAGTTTTTCATCCAACAAGCTCTTTCATACACCACTCAGTACCCTAAGTCAATGACGACAGTATCTGACATGAAACTTTGGAAATTGTTTACTGAAACTCCACATGTATTTTGTCTGTTTATGGTTTCGTTAATGGGATGTCTTCAAAACACACCAGCAAGTTAAGTAAGTGTGATCTCACACTCATATCACCATGCCAATTGTTTTAATCAAGTTATGCTTTTCTAATGTTCAGATTTGTGAAGCCCGTATTATGCTTTACTAATAATTTTCCTACAACTGATGTTAATGTAGTGGTTTAGTTGTTATCTAACACCACACATCTCATGGCCATTTTCAGAAATGACATTCTGTTTCCCACTTTGAAATTCCTTGGAATCTGGATGTAAAGTAGCAAAATTTATAAATATGTCAGTCGACACTCTGATATTTGCATGCTGAGGATCAGAATTAAGCCCCATGATCAGTGAGACTTGCCTATTATGCAACCATCACATTCTGCATCCTGTGTTTTTGAGGGTAAGAGACCCAATGCACTAGGAGCCTGAGATTAGAGTCAGCTCAGTGGGGAGGAGAGCTAGAGGGCTACGCCATCTCCACAGTTTAGCACCTAAGTGTATATTTAGGCAACGTATGTTCACACACACTGATCTCAAGCCCATTGCCTTAGTGGGAGTCTTTCAGTGGACTTTGGATCAGACCCAAATGTAGCTGCTTCATCTCTCACTTGCAAAGGAATACAAGAACAAGGCCTTCCCTGCTGGGATCCATGCAAAGATATTTACAATTAAGGCCCAGATGGAAATTAGATTCAGTATAATCTCTAGATCAAAAAGAAACCATTAATAAGAACACTTCTTGACTGCTCTTTACTGATTGAATGTGTATCTATAGTCAAAAATGCTAACAAGATGACAGGATGCATAGGTAACAGGATGGTGAATAACACAAACATATTACGTCTTTATACAGATCAACGGTGTGGCATCACCTGTAATACTGAGTGCAGTCCTGGTCACCCCCTCTCAAAAAAGATACTGCAGAATTAGAGGGGAGGTCTGAAGTGCAGTGAAAATGACCAAGGGCCTGGAAAAATTCTCATAGGAAGAGAGATTCAAAAGATTGGGATTGTTTATATTAGAAGAGATGAATAAGAGGGGACATGGCAAAAAGCTCAGTAATTTCTTTTCTTATGGTCTGATAATACCAGCACACGGAAGCATTCAATGAAATTAAAAGGTGGGAATTCAAAACTGATAAAAGGGAATATGCTTTCACACAACATGTTATTAAATGTGGAAAACTCATGGCCTCAGGAAGTCACTAAGGACAAGATATTAACAAGATTCTAAATGGGATTGGACATTTAGATGGATATCAAGAATATCCAGAGTTGTCAGAATGAATAGTAAATTTAGCATAAGGGATATTAAATCTCATGCTGATGGGCAGAGGTAGTCAATAAGCAGACTGTGGGCCAAATATGGACTACTAGACACTTTTGATCAGACCCTGAAATCTTTTTATTTACTTATAAATATTGTTATTTTTTTTAGTTTTTGCTCTAGAATCTGGACCTTGACCATACCTTGATCAAGAAATTTGTATCTCGACAAATAAATAAATAAATAAATAAACAAACAAACTATCAATTAATTGCAGTTAACTCAAGCAATTAACAGAGAACAAATTAACTTGATTTAAAAAATTAGTTGTGATTAATCACAGTTTTAAAAGCACTGTTAAACAATAATAGAATACCAATTTAAATTTATTATAAATATTTTGGATGTTTTTCTACATTTTCAAACATATTGGTTTCAGATATAACACAGAATACGAAGTGTACAGTGCTCACTTTATATTATTTTTTATTACAAATATTTGCACTGTAAAAAGATAAAAGAAATAATAGTTTTCAATTCACCTCAGACAAGTACGGTAGTGCAATCTCTTAAACATGAAAGTGCAACTTACAAATGTAGAATTATATTTTTTTAACATAACTGCCTCAAAAATAAAGCAATGTAAAAGTTTAGAGCCCACATGTCCACTCAGCCTTATTTCTTGTTCAGCCAACTGCTAAGACAAACAAGTTTGTTTGCATTTACGGGAGATAATACTGCCCACTTCTTATTTAGAATGTGACTTGAAAGTGAGAAAGCGTGTTCACATGGCACTTTTGTAGCCAGCGTTGCAAGTTTTTTAAGTGCCAGGTATGCCAAACATTCGTATGTCCCTTCATACTTCAGCGACCATTCCAGAGGACATTTTTCCATGTTGATGACGCGCACTAAATAAATAATGCATTAATTAAGTTTTTGGTTTAACTTCTTGGGGGAGAATTGTATGTCTCCTGCTCTGTGGTTTTACCTGCATTCCACCATATATTTCATGTTCTGGCAGTCTGGGAAGACGACTCAGCATATGTTGTTCGATTTAAGAACATTTTCACTGAAGATTTGACAAAACGCAAAGAAGGTATCAATATGAGATTTCTAAAAATAGCTAAAACACCCGACCCAAGATTTAAGAATCTCAAGTGCCTCCAAAGTCTGAGAGGGACAAGGTGTGGAATATGCTTTCAGAAGTCTTAAAAGAGCAACCCTCCAACTCGGAAACTACAGAACCCAAACTACCAAAAAAGAAAACCAAACTTTTGTTGGTGGCATCTGACTCAGGTGATGAAAATCAACGTGCATTGGTCAGCACTGCTTTGGATCGTTATTGAGCAGAACCTATGATCAGCTCCAGCTTTAGCCATTTCGTCACCCCAAGCACGGCGGCACACCGCAGGAGGCGCTCTGCCGCTCGCCAGTCCCGCGGCTCCGGTGGATCTCCCGCAGACGTGGCTGAGGAGGGTCCGCTGGTCCCGCGGCTCTGGTGGACCTCCCGCAGGCGTGCCTGCAGATGCTTCACCGGAGCCGCGGGACCAGCGGACCCTCCGCAGGCATGCCTGTGGGAGATCCACTGGAGCCACCTGCCACCCTCCCGCAACCGGCAGAGTGCCCCCAGTGGCATGCTGCCCCAAGCACGCGCTTGGTGTGCTGGGGCCTGGAGCTGGCCCTGCCTGTGATCAACACTGAAGCATGTCCTCTGGAATGGTGGTCGAAGCAGGAAGAGGCATACAGATGTTTATCATATCTGGGACATAAATACTTTGCAACACTGGCTACAACAGTGCCACATGAACACCTCTTCTCACTTTCAGGTGATACTGTAAGTAAGAAGTGGGAGGCATTATCTCCCGTAAAAGTAAACAAACTTGTTGGTCTTAGTGACTGACTGAACAAGAAGTAGGACTAAGTGGACTTGTAGGCTCTAAAGTTTTACATTGTTTTATTTTTGAGTACAGCTATGTGAAAAAAAAAAGATAATTCTACATTTGTAAGTTGCACTTTCATGATTAAGAGATTGCACTACCGTACTTGTCTGAGGTGAAATGAAAACTACTATTTCTTTTCTTTCTTTTTTACAGGGCAAATAGTTGAAATAAAAAAATAATATGAAGTGAGCACTGTACACTTTGTATTCTGTGTTGCAATTGAAAGCAATATATCTGAAAATGTAGAAAACATTCAAAAATATTTAAATCAATGGTATTCTATTCAGCGTGATTAAAAATGCAATTAATCACAATTAATTTTTTTTACTCATTTGACAGTCCTAGTTTAAACCAATTTCTAATAACTAGAGATCAGAATGACACCTAATATTTGGAGCAGATTATATTATAGCTGACTATTTTGGCGTGCTTACACTTTCCTCTGAAGCATCTGATATTGGCCACTCTCAGAGACAGGATCATGGATTAGAGGGACTTTGGGTCTCATCCAGTACAACAGTGACTATGTTCCTGTCCTGTTCTAGCTGCAGCCTGTAGGCTTCACTTCCAACTCACCATAAATAAAGCAAATGGCATGTGATGCCATCAACACATTTTCAACAGAACGCCCACCAGCTGTGCATCTCTGGCACACAAATGTTCTCCATTCTCTCCCTGCATCTGTCTTAATTTGCAAATCATTTACATCCATGGTTACAAATTACACAAATAATCCTTCTTCATAAAAGAGTCAGAGAATGAGCACTTCTCATTGAGTATAAAAACACTAGCCAAAGATCCCTATTTTCTATGATGCTTACAAGAACTAAGGAATGGACAAGGTGGTGCAGGAAAAATATAGAATTGAACCAAACTTTTTTAGGAATTCAAAAATGAACTGTTTTGTCTCCCTTTTTAACATTGTTTCTCAACTCTGCTTTTTCCAGTTCTATGCAGGGCTCAGAATGAAAATGCAAAAACACTTTTGAAATAATACTCTTTGTGAGATTTCTAGCCAAGTTCTGCAAACACAAAAGTTTGGATTTT
Organism: Gopherus flavomarginatus; assembly: GCF_025201925.1. NCBI lineage: Eukaryota > Metazoa > Chordata > Testudines > Testudinidae > Gopherus > Gopherus flavomarginatus. The sequence goes on from NC_066618.1 coordinate 228,796,800, forward strand.
TCATATGATTTTCGATATTATGAAATTCACCAGCCTGTGAGGAACTACTGAGATACCTAGTATTGGCAAACCCAAGCATTCAAACATCATGAATCATCCCACCCCACTTGCCCTTCAAAATCGTGATTTAAAAATTGGAGTTTTTAAAAAAATAATACATTTTAAAGGGCTTTTTTTTTTTTTGCTGGTGTGGGGGACTTATGGTACATGACCCTTATGATTCATGTGTGTACTCTCAGGCCACATTTTTCAAACTTTTCCCCACCCCCAACCATGAGAGCTAGACACTTGCTTTCTTTAAATAAATATATAAAGAAAGTAGAGGTTTTTATGGGAACATATTAATTCTAGCAACTGGGGTTTAAGCAAAATGCCACAGAGCATGAGATTTGCCATAGAATGATGAGAATTTGCAACACTGGTCATCAATGACACTATCTGAACACTCAGAAATACCTATTTTCCCCCCTCATTCTAATCTTTACTGATCAAACTCTAAAAAGATCAAGACCCAGAGTAAAATCCTGTCCTCATTGAAGTCAGTGGCAAAACTCCCACTGACGTCAATGGGATCAAGATTTCATCCTGAGTTGTTATAAGATGATCAAGAATTACACCCAAAACCTATACAGTCTTCAACCAAACCATCACCCTGCCTGATGACAAGCTCAAGAGTCTTGATTTGGATAAGCAGGTAAAAGTTTGAAAGGACTCCTTGGAAATGAAAAGGTGACCAGCTCCATTATAAAGGATGAATGCAAATAAGCTGAACTATCCTAGTTTTTTCAAATCATGAACAGATTCACAGAGCACTTTAACTTCCCCTTTCAGGGATATTATTTTATGGTGCTGAATAAAAAAAATTTGCATGCTCTGCCTTCTCTTCTTTTTCCCTCACCCTTACCTGCAAGCATATATTGTATCAACCTCTAGTGCATGGGTAAGATGACTAAAAGACTGGGTTTTTTTGGACTGTTCCAGGTTCCTGGGATGTTCTGATTGATTGCACTGAAACTGGCATTTTGTTCGAGCTTCAGTGTCTAATCATCTCCCCAACCTATTCACAATTCTCCTACTCAGCCTCTTCAATACTAGATATCCATTGCCCTCTCCCTGGTGATAATATTAAGTGATGCCAATTTTTAAAAGACCGTTCATGAACACATATGCCCTGAAAGGCCAGGCTTCGTTGCTTTGCCTATAAAAGACTTGTCCATACTAATGTATGCTATTTTTGGCACTTAGAGAGAGAAGTCAGCAAGGTTAGATAAATGGCCTTCAAAGAGACTGGAGAAAAATTCCCAAAGATCATTCCAAAAAGACAGGAGGAAAAGAAATGATCCATTTCATTGGCTCTTTCATTCCCCCCTTTTATCTTGGTCACTATTGAAGTCTAGCCACTCTGCATTTTTATGATTTCCTGATTACTAGGGGTTCTCATTCCTTTGCCTTTCCAGAGGAACCATGGGGAACAGCTGTTGTCATTTAACTAAAATAGTGGGCTCAGGGCTCCAAACCAGAACACATTTATGTTTGGGACAGAAAAAAGATAAAAGGTGGAGAACATTAACTAGAGTGTTTTTTCTTTTGCCAACAGATGTTTAAACTATGTGTATTACTTACTGTGTTTGCAATGTATATACTTGCGGCTCATGAAGCAGAATGCATTGGTGTGGATCTGGATTGTAAACACTGACTAAGGTAAAAAGGGGAAGCATCTTTTCGGATGGTGCATGCAATGGAGCTGTGGTTTAGGATTCCCAGTGATCATTTACCTTTACCCAGATGGCTGGTTGAGACTCAGGAATCCCCCTTGCCTGGGTTTGGGACATGCCATTAATACAAGTCACATAACTGGACTTGTACACTCTTATGTCCTGTTTTTAATTTGTGTCTTGTTACTAATATGTTCCACAACTTTGTGACAACATATTTCAAGGAGAAAACAGAGATGGGTTATTTTACCAAGTTAGTGCTGTATCCAGCAGATATATCTGGAGAGAACACACATGCTGTGCTGCCACATGTGAAAGTAACACATATGGTCTAACATTCCATTCATTGAAATGGAATTTTAATGGAAAATGGCAGCTCCGTAGGTGTAATGGAGGACCACCAGCATGCTCCAACATAGCTCGGAATCAAGTCTCCAGTAGGTAGACTCTGGCCTGGGTAGCACTGAGCATTACACCTATAAACTCTATTCTCTGAATGGGATTCAGAGTAGATTTCTGTTAGTTTATAAGCAAGCCCAGCTCCTGACAGGTGGCTTGTACCAAACTGAGGCTGTGTTGGACCTGGGCTCGAGACCTGCCTCTGGTAAGCCAGTTATTGAGACATGGATAGATCTGTACGCCTCGACGTCTCAGATAAGCTGATAATGGCTCTGGCCTACCACAATTAGGAGGAATCTCCTGTTTCTGTGGAAAATAGAAATATGGAAGTAGGGGGTCTGTAGTGGGGCAGACTGCCCCACTCCCTGTGAGAGTGGGCTGTGGCAGACCAGGGTGCCTGCACAGACAGGGAGCCAATCAGAAAAGGGCTTATGGGGAGCCAATCAGGGCCCAGTTTGGAGACAGCCAATCAGGGCCAGGCTCAGACATATATAAAGGCTGCCCAGAGCAGGAGCAGTCAGTCTGTCCCAGGCCTTTGAGAGGGGAAGGTCAGTCTCCAAGGGTGAAGACTAGCACCACGGACAGCGCAGTACTGGCCAGGCTTTGGGAGGCTAGAGAGCTTGAGCCCATAGCCTGCCAGTCTGTAGACCCTGAAAGGAAGGGCCTAGCAGGTGCAAGGGGCCGTAGGAGAAGCGGCCCAGGGAAGCAGACAGATGAGGGGAGAGGAGGAGTACAGCGAGGCTGCCACCAGAGGGTCCCTGGGCCAGGATCCAGAGTAGAAGGCGGGCCTGGATCCCTCCCTTCACCCCTTGCAGTAGACCCAGCCACTGGCTGTAGGGAGCGTCCATTATACGATGCCAGATCCCTGACAAGAGGGATTGGACTCAGAGGGTGGTTGGACATGGTGGCTGGAGTCTAGGACTGCTGATCACCGACCCCCGGAAGGGGGTACAGATGGACTAAGGGGCACTGCCAAAGGGCAGTGGCCTCGAAGAGGACGCCACCGAGCAGGCAGCAACATGGGTCCAGAGATGCCAATGGAGGGCAGAAAGATGGGGCCCAGTTTGGAGACAGCCAATCAGGGCCAGGCTCAGACATATATAAAGGCTGCCCAGAGCAGGAGCAGTCAGTCTGTCCCAGGCCTTTGAGAGGGGAAGGTCAGTCTCCAAGGGTGAAGACTAGCACCGCGGACAGCGCAGTACTGGCCAGGCTTTGGGAGGCTAGAGAGCTTGAGCCCATAGCCTGCCAGGCTGTAGACCCTGAAAGGAAGGGCCTAGCAGGGCCCATAAGCCCTTTTCTGATTGGCTCCCTGTCTGTGCAGGCACCCTGGTCTGCCACTGCCTTGTCACCAGGAGGGGGCGCTCCGCAGGACAGAGCTAATACCCGGAGTCACCAGCGGGAGGCACTAGGTGGTGAGTCCCACCCCGTTACAGGCTTTTTCAAGTCGAGGGTGGCATACCAGTCTCCTGGATCCAGGGAGGGAATGGTGGAGGCCAGGGAGATCATGCAGAACTTCAACTTCTTGAGATATTTGTTGAGGTGACGCAGGTCTAAGATAGGCCTGAGGCCCCCTTTGGCCTTCAGGATTAAGAAATACCAGGTATAGAAACCCTTCCCTCTCGGCTCTTGAGGAACTTCCTTCACAGCCCCCACACATAGAAGGGATTCCACCTACTGGATGAGGAGCTGCTCATGAGAAGACTCCCTGAATAGAGATGGGGGGAGGGATGGGAGGAGGAAAACTGCAAAGTATAACTAGCTGTTATGGTGTGGAGCACCCAACAGTCTGAGATAACCTGGACCCAGGCAGTAAGAAAGGGGGACAAACCGTCTAAAAATAAAAAGGAGGGTGGATCCTGAGGTAAATCTGGTACATCATCCTCAGATGCACCCTCAAAATACCTGCTGTGGGCCCCTAAGTGGTGAGTGGGGGGTTGAGAAGGGTGGGGCATTTAAAGTCTCCATCATTTGTCCTATAGGATCCCTGCTGAGGCAGATCCAAGAATCTAGGTGGCTGTGGTAGTGTCTCCACAAGGCCAGCGTACAGCCTGACAGAGCATAGGGTGGCCCTGGAGTCTTTCAGGCCGTGCAGCCTGGTGTCTATCTGCTCCAAAAACAGAGCGCTGCCCTTGAAGAGGAGATCCTGGATGGATTGCTGGACCATGTGAGAGAGCCCCAAGGACTGCAGCCATGAACTGCTCCCCAGAGAAACAGCCAACACCATCAACCACACCACAGAATCAGCCACATCCAATACTGCCTGAAGAGAGGCTCTGGCCACTGCCTTGTCCTCTTCCATGATGGCCAAGAATTCCTACCTTGACTCCTGGGGCAGTGAATCCTTGAACTTAGCCATCAAGTCCCATGTATTGTAATTGTATTGCCATAACAATGCTTGCTGATTGGCTGTATGCAGCTCTATGCTGGCAGGAGATACACTTTCCTACTGAAAAGATCGAGTTTCTTAGCACATTTATTTTTTAGGAGTTGCACTAGATTACCCAGTCTGTCCTGTTCATTGGTGGCTGAGACCACCAGTGACCCTGGAGGTGGGTGAGAGTAAATGTACTTGAAGCCCTGGGTAAAGATGTATTATGTTTTCTCTGCCCTTTTAGATGTTGGGAGCAGAAAATATGGGGTTTGCCACATTGTTTTGACAAGTCTTAAAACTCCGTCATGCACTGGTAGGGCCAACTTGTAGGGAGCCACTGCAGCAAGAATGTCAAAAATATTGTTGGTAGGCTCCTTGAGCTCCTCCACCTCTAATCCCAAGTTCAAGGCAACTCGCTTGAGGAGTTCCTGGTGGGCCCTAAAATCGTCTGGTGGCAGCAGGTTGGCAGGTCCCGCAACTGCCTCATTGGCGGAAGACGAGGAGGAGACTGTCACTGCCAGCGTGGCTGGCATTTACTCCACTGCTGGTGTTGATTGTGCCAGAACAGCCAGGTTTCGGTACCAGGGCCCGGTTCTGAGTCAGTCTCCAGTGCTGATCGTGTCGAAGCCAGGGCCCATCCTTCAAAAATTACTGAGGACGCCTGCTGGGAATAGGGTCACAGGATGGGAGGGAACTCCCAACAGTTCCAATAAGGCTATTGGGCTAGCCACTGAGCTGATGACAGACCTGCAGCAAAATTGGACCCATAAGATTCGTGTCAGTGCCGTCTTGGAGGAGGACTGGGTTCAGTCTCAGACTCTGAGGAGGACACCTCCCTCGGATCCCAAGAAGGAGCTGTCTCTGCCACTTGCTGACAGCTATGGTGAGCCAGACAGTAGTGCCACACTGGGAAGCCGTGATGCAGGGTTGGTGACCAGTGTCTTGATGTTGGAGACACTTGAGGCAATGCTAGAGATCAGTGCCAGGCAAATGATGCAGCGGCAAAGGGGAACATCGAGTGGGAAAGCCACAACAGCAATATTTGCCACATCAAAGGCCAACAAGGTGGCCTCATAGCTTTCCCCCTTGAGTGGCCTGCCTTCGAGGACTGCCCCCAGAGCTGGGCCTGGGTCTCGAGGCATGGGCTACACTGGGAGAGACATCAGGTCCCTTGCTGCCTGAAAGCCTTCCACTGGAAAGACGGCTGATAGATGCAATGGGCCCTGACTGCTTCTGGGATTCGGTAGCAGATGCCAATCCGAGCTCGGTGCCCTAGGTGTCCTCACCATCGTCAATCCCAGTTCTGGAGAGGATGAGTGTCCTGGCATGGGTCTCAGCTCGTTTGGATACTCCCGCTTGGCTGTCCATGGTACTAGAGAGCATCCCCAGTCAATCTGTAGCTTTTCGTGCCTCTTCTAGGGCACAGGGGAAGGGGAGTGGTGCTGGGAAGGGCCCGGTGCTGGTGGAGCATTCTGCACTGAGGCAGATATGCTCTGTGCCAACTTGGAGTGACACAGTTCTGAAGCTGGGTGGAGGGTGGGTTCCATCAACAGGGCTTTCAGCCAAATATCCTTGTTCTTGAGAGGGCACGGCCTGAAGCTCTTGCAGATGTTGCACATCTCTTTAACATTTGCCTCCACGCGGCACTTAGGCAGCTCTTCTACAGATCACTCACAGGCATAGATTTGTGACAGGCAGCACACAGCTTAAAACCCAGGGACCGGGTTTTAGAGAGAGTCTAAAACAGTCGAAGAACCAAAGGTGAACCACTAGGGACCTTGCAATTGCAAGGAACATTCCTATAGCCATCACAGACAGTAAGAAGGAACTGAGAGGGCGCAGAGCCAGTGGCACCCCATATACCAGCACATGAGTGAGGGCTCCAGGGGCATCACAGTTGGCCCTATGGATATCACTAAGGGAAAAATCTCTGGAGCGCATGCACCTGGGCAAGCACCCATCTAACATGGAATCGACATGAGCAAGCACTCGAATAACTCATAGTTCTCTATGCACAAACGAACGTATGAGGCGGATGCCAAGGTTCAGTGAGTAGATGGACCAAGGGGGGAAGTATAAAAATGGGCAACCTTAATTCTGGCATAATTCAACTTGGTTTTGACTGCTTGATTTTGCAATCTTAATATTTTTAGTGCAGGTTTGGGGTATGGATTATTTATATAATGCCATAAAGTTACACAGCATTTTACAAAATTACATATGTTCACTTATCAGAACTAAAATATATATTCTATGAAAGTGTAGTGGGGTGATCACCCACTCCTGCCAGAGAGGGGTTAAAAGTAGTCTGGGGAGGGCTGTTGCAGGGGAAAGCAGCTACTAGGCTGATGCGGGAAGCAGCCGCAGCTGGGCTATGCCCCAGTCAAGCCTCAACTGGCCCTATATAAGAGGCTGGGAGCCAGGGGCTAACAGTCTTTCTCTGTTTTCAGAGAGAGAAGGGCATGGCTTCTGGGAAGCTCAGGATACCTAGAGTGAGGCAGAGGGAAAGGCCAGAGGGGCTGAGGAGCGCCAGGCTGGCAACTCCCCAGGCTTCAGGGTATTGTCCAAGGCCCTATAGAGGAACTGAGTTGCAGAGAAAGGCAGCAGGACCAAAACTCCCTTGCCTGTGATGAGTGGCTTATACTGCAGTCTGCCCTAGGGCGCGGGGGCTAGTTGGTGACTGGCAGTAGCCTATGACTGAGGCAAGGTGGGGATAGGGAGTGGGTGTTCCCCGGGGAGAAAGGGGTTGCTCCCAAGGGGCAGCACCCCAGAAAATGGGGCACTGGGTCCAGAAGGGACACAGGGGCCAACTGGCAGCCGGACACCGGCCTGCAGAGGGCGCTCCGGAAGCTGGATGAGCTGATTCCCAGAGACAAACAGGAGGTGCCGCAGGGGTGAGTCCCACATCACTACAGAAATAAAGTAATTTAAACCAGAATTTGCTTTCAATAGCTGTTAATTTCAATTTCTCTTTCACTGCCACAACCATGTTAAAATTACATACATACACTGATACTGGCACTAGAAAAGGTTCAGAAAAGGGCAACTAAAATTATTAGGGATTTGGAGAGGGTCCCATAGAAGGAAAGATTAAAGAGGCTAGGACTCTTCAGCTTGGAAAAGAAGAGGCTAAGGGGGGATATGATAGAGGTATATAAAATCATGAGTGATATGGAGAAAGTGGATACGGAAAAGTTATTTACTTATTCCAACAATACAAGAACGAGAGGTCACCAAATGAAATTAATAGGCAGCAGGTTTAAAACAAATAAAAGGAAGTTCTTCTTCATGCAGTGCACAGTCAACTTGAAACTCTTTACCTGAGGAGGTTGTGAAGGCTAGGACTATAACAGCGTTTAAAAGAGAACTGGATAAATTCATGATGATTAAGTCCATAAATGGCTATTAGCCAGGATGGGTAAGGAATGGTGTCCTTAGCCTCTGTTTGTCAGAGGATGGAGATGGATGGCAGGAAAGAGATCACTTGATCATTGCCTGTTAGATTCACTCCCTTTGGGGCACCTGGCATTGGCCACTGTTGGTAGACAGATACTGGACTAGATGGACCTTTGGTCTGACCCACAACGGCCGTTCTTATGTTCTTATACTACAGTATAATGTAGACAATTAGTGGGGCTGGTAATGTAATTAATTTTTTTCCTCTTATCTGTTTGCAAACAGCCCATGAACAGATTGTATTCATTGATTACAATTATACACTGAATAATTTAGGCTGTAGCATGATCATGAGTGGTTCATTGCAAATATTTGAGCAGTTTGGATAAAGCATGTGTGTATGTTTTCCTTCCCCTACTAGAGCAATATAACTCAGGGTTTGCTTATTCCTGGGGGGTGAGGGAATGTATGCACGTGCACACACGTATACCTATTTCAAAATTCACTTTCTTCAAATATTCGCTTTAAATTTGCTGTTTCAGCAAACATTCCTGACTGTAAACTTGTTAGGTTAAGCATGAAAAATGACCACCAGGAGGCCATAGTCCAAATGAAATCATTACATAAAAAAGCAAATAGCTGTGAAAATTTATTGGAAGTATTCAGCCAGTTATACTACTTCAATAATCTTTGCTAGAATAACAGAAGGTCTATGATTTAAGGAGTGCTGAGGGAACAAGCTTTGAGGAAAAGTTGGAAACTTATCTCTCAATTATTTACATGGTCCCACTACTGTACTATCTGAGCACCTCACAATCTTCCATGTATTTAGCCTCTCAACAAAGTAGGGAAGTACTGGTAGACCCATTTTACAGATGGGGAATGGAGATAAAAACAGGCTAAATGATTTGTCCAAGGTCATACAGGAAGTCTGTGGCAGAGCAGAGATTTCAGCATCAGGTCTCCCAAGTCCTAGCCTGCCTCCCAAGCACTGGACCTTCCTTCCTCTCAGAGGGAAATCTACTGATAGATACACCATCATCTGTTATAATACAATACAGGTTCTTGTCTCAGGCACAGTTCTTTGCTGAGAAAGAAGGCCGGAGGGGAGGTTAAAAAAAGTAGTGGACAGATTTTTGGAGGGTAGAAGACATTGGCCATGCAGATGTTTAACATAGGCATTAGTCACTACCATAGTAACAACTTTATACCTATCCTTACAGGGCACCAGGTGAGGAGACTGGATCCAATCACAGGGGAGAAAAGCCGGTCAAGAGAAGACATGCTTTTCTTAAGAGAGTGAATGGTCTCAATAAAGTCCAGAGAGGAGGAGAAGATAATAATAAAGGTGGACAGAAGGGGAAGCTATTGGGAGTAGCAGAGTTGTCGTCATGAATTAGGCACCATTAGACAAAATAGTGACAAAGTGGTGGATAAAACCAGAACAGCTTTCTTACTGAGGTATAACAGGAGCCACTGGATAGTGAGCCCTGCTATGTGACAGGGGATAAACTTGTCAAGTCACAGAGCCAGGAAATAAAGAACAGTAGTTTACCAGCATGTCTGTGACCCACGTCTTTATTGCAGGGAGGAAAGAAAGGAATGGTGAGTAGCCAGGAAAGCGTTTCAGAAGGGAGAGCATTGCAGCAGCAGGAGTCTTTGGGGTACTGTGAGCAATAAGGTCTGATTTTGTTTCACTGAATTCAGTGAGTTTTGCCTTTCACTCCACTGGGTGCAGGATCAGGCCTCAAATGAAGAAGTCATTTCCACATTCCCCATATCTATATACCTCATTAGACACAGAGCTTGCTTACTAAAGTGTATAAAATGCCAGACCCACCAATCCCAAAGGGCTCAAAGTAGATGCATGCCTAATTCTCTGGGCAGCACTTTGAAAATGCGCCCCAAAGTATGTGAAGTCAGAGGGATGCGATATTGCACTTCTTACCATGATTATATATTCAACACAAAATATTGCCTTCAATTCACATAGCTAACTCCCATTGACATCAGTGGAAGTTATGAGCCTGACTTGAGTGCAGTATAAAGGTTGCAGTATAGTATGCAATGCTCAGACTAAGCCTGTTTAATATGGGTATGAACACACAGCAGTTACGCAGTTGTCTCTAACATGACAAAAGTATCGAAGGTGAATGGTTTTTTGTAGACATGGTTTATATTTTGTGACATATGCACGCTGACATTTTCCTGAATCATAAGCATAACAGCTCTTTATTTGTGGGTTTAGAGCTCTCCTCTGTGAATGGAAACATTAGCTACTGGTAAAAATATTCATGTACTCTTTGTCATGCTGTTTTTATGGATGGAAATTCCATCTGTATCTTGATCATGAGACTGACAAGTAAAATAATCTTTGGTCTTGAATGTTAGTCACATTTTCCCTGATGCCTTTCATAGAACTGGTGGCACACATGTATTTGATTCTCTGTAAATATTCAACTGTACCTTTATCAGATGCTATTATTTGGAGCAACCATAGGTGCTTATAACTTTTAACCATGAGGATAAAATTTCTCAGGCTTACTACACATGTACAATGTGACTTTAACCAGAGCTTGTTTAGGTGTATTCACCTTAAGGCTGATTTGAGCATAACTGTGACATTATCCAGAGTACAATCTAGACGGATGGAAGCTGTGTTCTCTCAATTCTCCAACCTGGGGTGCCTTTTACACTGCTTCGCTGTGAAAACCACCACTCAGTCTGCTCACACACAGCCTCCAGCATGTAAATCACTCCCAGCTATACTGTATGAGTGCTATTGCTGGCCACTCATGTATTACACTGCAGGGCAATACCAGCAACCCCCAGTTCCAGACTTTCCCCCAGAAATCTGTGTCGTGTACTGACCAGCATCCTCCTGTACAGTACAAGCTCATATAATGTCCATCATTTTATTAATAGAAAATGAAATGAGCAAATCCTCTTATCTCAAATGAAGTTTCCCAAGCACTTCAATCCAAACACACAGGTTTAGATAAAACAATAAAACAAGTTTGTTAATTACAGAAAGATTTTAAGTGATTGCAAAGAATGAGGCATAGAAGTCAGAATTGCACAGAAATAAAAGGAAAAATGCAACTAATACCTAACTAAAGAAGATAAATGAGTTCAAAGCAAAGGTCTCTCTCACCACACGTTCCAACAGTCTTACTGGCTGAATCCTTCAGTCAGGATCTCCCACCACTCCAGTATGGCTTTCTTTCTTCTTCAAGTGTTGCTGATGCTGTTGGTAGAAAGAAAGGAAGAGATGATTTGGGGCTCTTGTTCTGTCCTTTTATAGCCTTTTCTCTTGAGCAAGAATCATCTCCAGTTGATATTCAGGAGACAGAAAACTCTGTGGATAGCAACCTTAAGCTACTTTGTCAAAATATAGATTTTTTTTTTTTTTTTTTTTTGCCTACATCCTCTCTCCTGGAGAAGAATGGTCACTTAAACAAGTGATGGGCCATTTGATCTTGTTAACACTTTGCTGAGCCATTGTCCCTGGGAAACTAGTTTGTGACTGCCCTCCAGAACATGTTGGAGCATAGTCCAGTAATGTCATACAATAGAATCTTTTACCACTACAATAATGATCAGCAGTATTCAGGAGTAATGATCATGAATATTCAAATGATACATAATTTGTACAAAATGTATCATAATTCTATGAACATAAGAACAGCCATACTGGATCAGGCCAATGGTCCAGCTAGCCCAGTATCTTGTTTTCCGACATTGGCCAATGCCAGGTGCCCCAGAGGGAATGCACAGAACAAGTAATCATCAAATAATTATGAAAGGGGTGAATGTAGGAGTACAGACCGTCACAATAACAAATACAGAGTTTGGATATCCTTTTAAGGAACAAACTTATAAAAATTAGGCTTTCCATTTTTAATTATAGATTTTTAAGTTACTGCATGAATATGTTTATTGTTTTGTATGCAGATCTTATTGTCTAATTTTCTTCTAGTTAATATTATTAGTGAAGTACAACTATTTCTCAGAGGAACTACAGGATATGAAATAGCTGATGCATTGAAATCACCAATGTGCATGCTTTTTTCTGTAGGCCAGTAAATGATTGCTACTGTAAATATTTATCACTTATGTAATATTGTTCTTCCAGGTATTCAGACTTTATATGACATAAAACAAAGCAATGATGTGTATCATAGCGCTAAATCTGAATGGTTTAATATTTACATATGTTTTACAGGATATTATAGTAACTATCTTATTAATTTTTATGTAGAGTATCTATTGGTTAACAAGAGTTGAAGGTGTTATATGTAGCTTTCCAAGAATGATTGGTTGTTGTCACTCACTGAAGCCCTTTTAAAGTATCCACATTTGCTTTTGTCTTTCTCTGCATTACAAAAACAATGTACCCACCACAACCTTCACGCAATGGAGTCTTTTACCTAGAAGAAAAGCAGCATTGCCCCTTTAAGAGCTCCTTTTGGTGGCTGTCCAGTGCAGGTACTCTGTGTGGAAAGGTTACAGTTATCAGATAAAATAGATTGGAAAAGGCTTTTAAAGAAAGCATCCTTAAGGGAGCTGAGGGGGAAGACGCCTAGGACTTGTACAGCATGAAGCCTAGGGTCCTCCTTTTCCTAGCTATCTTCAAGGAAGTTGAGGAAGGGGGTTTAGGGCTGCTAGATCTGCCCTCCTCCTTTTATAGTCCCCTTTCACCTCATGCAAGCTGGGTCCTGGTTGAGGTTTATTTGGAAATGATTAAGAAATGCATGATGACTGGGACTATACTATTGGTTGCTGGGTACTCCCAGATATTTTAAGTGAATAAAGTTTCAGCCTAATTAAATCACATCCATTGCTGCCTGACTTTCTTGTAGCATGGCCAGACAATATCAGTGAGGGCAATTCAGCTATTCTTACCCGGAAAGATACACTCAAACGTCACTCTATAAACCTTAGTTACCATTGAAGGTATTACATCATCCCACTATTATATCACTATAGTTGTTCAGACGGTCATTAAAGCTGATGATGATTGAGTTCATTTTTCACCCTGGTATTATTCACATTGTAGAATTTCAGAAAATTCCTGTCAGGAGGTTGTTTTGTTGAGATGATATGTTTGGAATTGCAATTGAATGGAGGAGGGGAAAGAATGTTTGGTTAAGGTAGATGTGCTTATACCAGTGAAATTTGCTGTTAGATTCACTGGTGAGCCATTCAGGCATTCCAGAGATGTGCTGATAGGCAGTAGATGTCACTGATTACTACCCATTGCACCAATATGCCTTTATCAAGTGGAAAGGATTTTTCACTTGTTGACTTCACTACTGGACTCCTATTTTTCTCTCAGACACTCACACATACACACAGACTGTCTGGACGGAATGTTTTGTCCTACCTTTTTATTAGTTATTACTCTGTACATCTGTAATGCAGTTCTTCAAACAGTTTGTGTTAGCTATAGTACTCATCTGTCTCCGTTGCAAATTCCATAATGTCTGAGATGTTTAGGAAAAAAAGGGAAGTTTATACTTTGCTAAATAAGGCTGATAGTACCTGGAGGGCAATGTCCTCCGGACAGATTAATGTCTCTCTTCTTTTTTTAACATGCACATTTATTAGCGTTTATGTACCCTGGGGGACATTTGGAGATTAGCATATAAAGCAGAACTGCGCTAGAAGCGTAAAACGTACTACAGGGCTCGCTTCTAAGAGGATGTAAACCTAAACTGCGTGCAAGTCTCACCACATCTGGCATTTGATTGTTTAATTGGTGCTGGTGTGCACATGAAAGAAGTGCAGTGGTCTACTTAATGGCATCATCCCACTTGTTGGTCTTTCATCCTGTTTTAGCAATATGTTTAAGATGAAATCCTGACCTCATTAAAGTTAATGGGAGCTTTGCCATTGACTTCAGTGGGGTCACGTTTTCATCTTTGGTTAGCAAAGGACGTCATTTGCACCTGAAATAACCTCTATAATTTGGTGCATGTTTCCCATCAAACCTCTTGCCTCACTGTACTGTTCACAATCAGTGAAAAAGGTGAAAAGTGATTCCCCCTCACCCCCAATTGAGCTGACACGCATTTGAAACACACAGGCCACCATGGCTCGAGAAGACATATAATATTACCAGCTTGAAGAGAGTTAAGACTAAATAATATTTGACAGGTTCTGGAAGGAGGAGACACAAGATGTTTTGGTTTGCTGAGCCAGCATTAGTAGATGTCTTTTACCAAGCATTAAAACAATGAGCACAAACAAGCATCCCAATCAAGGAGCGGTCCTTGCATTAATTTTTAATTTAGTTTCCAGGTACGTTACTCTCCTTATTAAGATACTGAAAGCTTACCGGTACTTTATTTTAAAATTGACTATAGTCTGCAGCTCCCTGCAGTACAGAGCCCTGTCTTCCAAAATGGAGTCTGACCATTGATCTCCATGGCCACATCCAGCATTCTTACTTAACAGAAGCTGCTAGGACACTCAACCCCATTATGTAGATTTCTCTTGTAAATAAAGCCCACATAAGCAAGGGATGGGCCAGAATTGTGCTGTAAACTAGTGCATTGTATATTTCATTAAACAGTTTACAAAAAGAATAAGCAGAAGTTACAAAAATGATTTATTTACTGAAACACAAAAGCCTGAATTTGTCAAGCAATTTTGCAGTTTAAGTGTGTGCACATTTTTGCATAAAAATTCCCTCACAATTGCATTTTTCCCCAGAGTTATACATTCAGGTCAGGTTCATGCAAGTGTGTCTGCTCTTTGATGAACATCTGGTGTGTACTTTGGACCAAAATGAAGTTGTGATAACAATTACTGCACTGTGCTTTCTGTACATGAACAATAATGCCATAATTAATCACCCAAAATAAATAGCTAGGTTATTCCTATTGGCCAGCTTTTTTGGACTAAACTATTTTTCACAGAAAAATGAAGTTTCAGGTCACCCAGAATGTTGAATGAATTTGTGTCAATTTCTGAAAATTGTTTCAGTCAAAACAATAAAAGGAAAAAAAAAACAAGTGTTGTGACACTTTGTTTTGACATTATCAAAATGAGACATTTTGATTTTGAAACTAGATTTGCAAAGGGGATTTAGGCACCATTCACAAAATCACCAGAAAGAAGGTGCCCCCCTTTGCCTCCCATAATTAGGGTGCTCATCTGGGATGTTGGAAATCCAGGTTTGAATTTCGGCTCTGGAGGGATTAAAACCTTTAACTCAGAAATAATCAAAAATCTTCTCAAATGCCATACAGGGCTCCTCGTATTTCAAATTTTCAGAGGGCAAATTTCAAGAACCTTTTTTTTTTGCCTTTCCAAAATTACTAAATTTCCTCACCATTGGCTAGCTAACTATGACCCTGGAAATTTGTGCCATTTCTGTGACAAAGTCTGCAGATGAAGGGAAAGATTGGAGCCTCCTAGACAGATGCAGATGGGTCTTGACTGCTTCTGCTCTGTGGACTGCCACACTCTTGAAATCAATTGATCCTTTCTTTCTGCGTGGCCCGTATGACATGAGAATCACATCCAAAGTATAACATCTGACTCCTGGTGGTCTGAACTGAACCATTTCAGATTCTCACCGGTCACTTATTCTGCTCTATTAATTCTTGGTCACCATAAACAATATTTCTCCTCAGAGGAGTGACTCTGAAGAGTTTTGTAACACCTGAGAATGCCAATCCCACATCACAGCCAGTCATCAAATCTTTTGGTGCAACCCTGACTCCGTTGATGTCAGCAGTAAAATTCCTACTGATGTTAATGGGACCAGAATTCCCCCATTTATCTTCATAACAATGATGGTTCCTGCCACATAATTTGAATTTTATAATGCCAAACATGACATGATTTTTGTTTACTTGATGTAAGCAGCCTATTTTGTTTATTTTTAATTGATCTTCTTAGTATAGGGTGCTTGCCAATGCAGTGTTAGCTCAGATGTCATGCTTCCAGTGTCCCTACTTGTGAGGACTTTGAGAAAAAGGTCTAGTCATTGGCAGAACCAGAAGAAAATCCCCCTTTCCTAGTGTTATGGAAATGTGGCAGGTTTTTGCTCATTCAAATAAAAAAAATTCTTTTCTTCTTGGAACTGAGGGAAAACTAGAGAAACTATAAAGATTCAGCTCCTGCCCATTTCCCTGAAAAGAGAGACACACTTTTTGTTTTCAATGGTGGGGGAAAAGCCCCCTCGGACCACTACCTTCCTACTTTGGGAGTCAAAAGAGACAAGGAAAGGAGGAGACAGTGGGAGAGGGGGCACAAAAATGAAATGTCATTATTTACAGATATGTAAAGTAGTCATATGGGCAAGGTACCCAATGGCCCTGGTGTGGCATGTACTGTATAACCACTGGAAGAATAGTCCTTACCTTGAGGAGCTTATGAGTGAGAGTTGACTTCTGGGTATTTATCTGCAGATCCAGTTCTGTAAACAAGTGTATCGTAGTGTCAGTGACTTGTTGAATCTCCTGGAGAGATCGGGCTCTGAGGAGACAATCGTCCAGGTATAGGAAAATCATTATCCCTTGAGAGCTTAAATGAATGGCTACCACTGAGAGAACCTTCAAAAATGTTCTCAGGGCTGACAATAGCCTGAGAGGGAGCATTTTCTATTGGCAGTGGCCATGTCTCAGAATGAATCTCAGAAATCGTCTGTGAGCTAGTAGTATTGAGATGTGAAAGTAGGCATCCTGGAGGGCTGAAAACCAGTCTCCCTCTTCCAGTTCTGGAATATTCATCAATAAGGTCACCATCTTGAAATTTTAAATCTTGTCAAACTTGTTGAAAGCACTGAGATGTAGCATGGGTCTCCAACCTCTCTTCCTTTTGAGTATTAGAAAATAACAAGAGTAGAACATCTTGCCTCCTCTGTGTTGAGGTACTGGTTCTATAGCTCCTAGTTGGAGGTGGTCATCTATATCTTGCCATAGTAAGCACTCATGAGAAGGGTCCGTGAAGTGGGACGGGGAAGGGTGTTGTGGAGTGGGTAGGGAGGTAAAATGAATGGAGTACGCAATTCGGACAATCTCTAGGTTCGATGTTATGCATTCCCAGGCACAGTATGGAATGATGACTGGCTGTGTCAGTCAAGGGGAGTGGTCAAACAGCGCCTCTACCTGCCCATCAAAAGTGGTGTTTAGATAGAGGGCTGGGACAATGATTTCAGGCCAGATAGTTTGCGTTTGGGGAATTTTCCTTTCTTTCTTCGTGACTTGTAGAGGTGTTGAGGTTGGTACTGAGATGCATGTGTTCTGTGCTGGAAATGGGGATTAAATCATCTTTTTTCCTGGTGTAAAGATACCTAGTGACAGAAGGGTATCTCTGTAGTCCTTCAGGGTGTGAAGGGAGGCATCGATCTTCTTGGCAAAGAGCTTCATGCCCTCAAAGGGAAGATCCTCAACTGTGGACTGCACCTCTTTTGGGAGTCCCAACAAATGAAGTCATGATGCTTGTCACATCACTACAGCCGTGGAGATGGATGTAGGTGCCGTGTCAGGCACATCGAGGGCAGATTGCAGCAATGTCTTTGCCACTAATTGGCTATCTGGATAATGGCCTTAAAGGAGTCACGATGTGCCTCGGGCAACTTTTCAACAAAGTCATTCAGTTTATAGTAATTTATATAGTCGTATTTTGCCATGAGGGCTTGGTGGCTGGTGATACAGAATTGTAGAGTGGCCAAGGAGTATGCTTTTCTGCCGAAAAGATCAAGACGCTTTCAATCCCTGTCACAGGGAATAGCCCTTGACTAGTGTTGTCAGCTGCAGGAGTTGACAGCATCCACCATGATTGGGTTGCAACTTGGAAAATAGGAATTCAGATTCCTTGGCAAGGACGCAGTATTTCTGGTCCACTCACTTGCAGGTTGCACCACTGATAGTGGGGTTTGCCACACAGTCTTTGCCAAGTCTAAAACACCCTCATTAACTGAGATAGCGATCTTAGAGAACAAAGAGCGGAGGATATCAAGGAGCTTCTGGTGAGCATCTTTGACATTCTCCAATGGTATCTGGAGGGTGTCTGTCAACTTTTTCTCCAGACAGTGGGGGAGGTGTGATAAGTTATCTGGAGAAGAGGAAGATATGGTCTTTGGTGTCACTTCCTCCTCAGTACCAGTATCCTGTTCCTTTATGTCTTTTGGCAGTTCCAAAGCCCTGGATCCTGCTGCCGAAGGGTGTGTGCCTGGAGGATTCTAGGGCAAGGCTCCAAGCTTGAGAGGTATGCTGTCAGTGAGCCTCCCAAGGGTCTTAATATGGTTAATGGTGTGACATATAGCCCAGTTGTGGCACCAGTGGGTGACCATACCAAGATGGTGATGGTGGTGGGGCCATCTGTGGGTACATCCTTGGGCCTTGCTGGTAGTGAACACCATATGGAGCTTGGAAGGAGTACTGTGACACTATCTCCTCTGGCTCACTGTCTGAATCCTTGCTAGAGAATGGAAAGGCATGGCATGGCAGCGGTGATACTTTCCGTGCTTAGTACAGAGGTCTCAGTACGAAGAGATGAGGACTCAAGTGCATCCAGCATGCAGAGGTCTCTGGAATAGTGGGATTCTGCAGGCACCAATTGTCCTGATGTCGGTAGCTGTGCCAGTGGGGATGGAGACTTTGTCCTCACTGGTCTCTCATGTACTGAGCAAACTGTCGCTGTGGTGAGATAGTGGATTCATGTACTAGAAGCATCTTATCAGAGTGTTTACTCTTGTCCTTCAGTACAGATGACTTGGTGCCCAGGCCCATCGTGTCTGTGAGCCTGTCAACAGTACCAGTAGCCATTTATTTTCATGAGGCATAGGTGCCACACTGAGGTGATCTCAGTGCTGGAGATACTCAGTGAGGTGGTGATTGCTTATAGGTATCTCAGGGCTCACTAACGAGACTTTCCACTCTCTTCTTAGACTATTTGTGAGAAGGGTCTGCAGTGTGTTTCCTCAACCCACATTCCTTATATGTAGAAGGTTGTGGGGAAGACTCATGTCTACTAGATGACTGGGGCCGGAGAGCTACCTCCATAAAGGTGATATTCTGGCAGAGCTCTCTGTTTCTGCAAGATCGTGGCCGGAGTTGTTGGCAAAGACCACACACTTATGTGACCTTCCCCGAGGCAGCGAATGCACTCTCAGTGCATATCCGCAACTGGGATCGACAGTTTACAGGTGTGGCACTTCTTGAAGCCCAATGAACTGGGCATAACCTGTGGAGGAGAAGAGTTCCTGGTGTGGGGAAAAGGGTGGGAAGAATATTAAGCATCTTTCTCCTTTTTTTTCTTCTTTTATTTTAAGGGTAAAATAAGAAAGGAAGAAAGAAAAAACTACAGCTAGAACTATAACTAAGACTAACTATAACTATGCAAAAAACAAGAGAACAATAGTTTTAATGGACTGCTAATGGCTCTGTCTCCAGCCAGAGGCAGTTGAGAAAGAACTGAGGGGGGTTAGCCCACACATGCTGAACAGCCTCATGGCATACCATGAGGAGAGACAATGAATGTGTGAGCCTAACAGACACTGCTACCAAAGTTCTCCAATCAGCAGCTCAGGGATGCAAGCACACCTACGGTAGATGACCCATAAGGACACTACTTGAAGAATCGGGAAGATGTTTGCTGAAGGACAAAGCTGTCTTTTTGGTAGTGAAGAGAGGACGGGAACATGATGAAGAGAACAGTGAGGACTAGTAGAATTGTGAAGGGCCTTGAAAATGAGAACAAGAAGCTAGAAGCTAGATCTTGCAGTAGACGATGAAGAGTCAGTCGAGAAATTCTGAGAGGGTCAAATTTGTTATAGTTCAAGTGGCAAGCTAGGAAAATTATCTTAAATTTGCTAATTGGAAACGGTGACATTTTGTTCCTTGAAGGGATACCAATTTCCATACTCAGACACTCACAAATAGTGACAGTTTTATTGGAACACTGCCCTTTAATGGAAATAATAATAAATTAATTAAACAGAAACATGCATATTCTTTCATGTCAATACTGTGGGCCTTTCACAATTGCTAATTTAATAGCTTGGTGCTTCTGTACCCTGGCATGTCTGGCTCAAGGTTGTTTTTGTCTCAGTAGTTGAGCTCTCTTCCCAAAGGAAGAATGAAGTTACTGTGGTGAAAAGTTGTTGTGCTCTGTAATCCAAAACACAATTCTTCAAAATATACCCAACCAAAAATTATGTAAATCTGGAAGCATGAAAAATATATAAATGGGATATAAAGCAGTGAATATGGTTTCAATTATTAACAAGGAAATTGGACGATAGTTTGGATTTTTTTTGCAGGGGAGGGTGAGTGGGGTATTTAGTAAACTATGGGTTACCATAATTTTCCACTACCAGACTGTAATTTCTTGGAGTATAACAACATGATCAAGGTTTTAGAAACACATGAGATGAATAGATAACAAGCTAAAATAAAAGGAGCAGGGCCCTGGTTCTCCACTGCCTGGCACCTTGCAATCACTTATGCTTGTGCAAGGAATATCAGTCACTTATGCTTGTGCAAGGAATATCAAGACACTCACAAATAGTAGCAGTTCTTTAGGGACACCGTTCTTCAATGGAAAAATTAATAAATTAACACACAAGGAAACGTACATCTTCTCTCAATGAGGCACTTAGATCGCTCTGGGCATGGTCATCTGGCATCTCCATGAGCTCAACTGGGCCCATAAGCTCACTAAATGACTGTGCTCCAAGATTGGACAGAGAAGCCAACAGACCATCGTTTAAGCCTTGTAGCAGTAGCAGAAGAGCAGTTGTTCAATGCATTCCATGCCTACAGCTGTGCCAGACTTGCTTACTGTACTGGTCCTTGCTCCAGCCTGTTCCCACTTCAGCCCCAGTCTCTACCTTCCTCTGAACACCCTGGCTCCTGACTCTGACCATTGGCTTGCCTCACAACCACAACTCTGGTTCTGCAATCCAGCTCTGCTCTAACCATGATTCTTCTGACAACCACTAGATTGAACCACCATGGCTGAGGCTGTACATTGCTGACACATGCCCCTCTACCACGTACATTGGCCAAACCAGACAGTCTCTACACAAAAGAATAAATGAACACAAATCAGACATCAAGAATTGTAACATTCAAAAACCAGTAGGAGAACACTTCAGTCTCCCTGGACACTCAATAACAGACTTAAAAGTGGCTACTATTCAACAAAAAACTTCAAAAACAGACTTCAACGAGAAACTGCAGAACTGGAATTAATTTGCAAACTCGACACCATCAAATTAGGCCTGAATAAAGACTGGGAGTAGCTGGGTCACTACAAAAAAATAAATTTTCCCTCTCATACTCTCACCTTCTTGTCAACTGTTGGGAATGGGTCACATCCACCCTAATTGAATTGGCCTTGTTAGCACTAACCCGCCACTTGGTAAGGCAACTCCCATCTTTTCATGTGCTGTATATTTATACCTGCCTACTCTTTTTCACTCCATGCATCTGATGAAGTGGGTTATAGCCCAGGAAAGCTTATGCCCAAATAAATTTGTTAGTCTCTAAGATGCCACAAGGACTCCACACTGAATTATGTGAAACAAATCATTCCTCAACTGAGGTTAAGAGTAGTCCTTTTTCCATCACATGATTTCCTGTAATAATACACTTGGGCCTTTAAATTCAGAGTTATTGGGGTCAGTGACTATTTTTGCAAAGTGCTGTAGACAAGCTAACCTTATAGCAGAACACTCTTGCAAAGGACCAGATCCTACCATCCTTACTTGAATTCAAAACTCCTACTGATTTCAGTACTAATTGTGCTTGGAAAAAGATCTGCAGGCTTTAGCCCCTTTTAAATAAAGTAATGTGTGTGTGTGTGTGCGCTTGTCCTCTGAGTATAACTACTGTAGGTCTTAAAGGTAAATAATTACAGACACATACACACATACATAAAATAAAGCAAATTTCTAATTTGTTTTTTATTATTACATTTCTTTTAGATTCAACTGGCTTTTTTATAGAACAAAAGCAGCTTTCTACAGACATCACAGACTTCAGTCAGTTTTTAAGGATACTTGGCATGAATATAATCACTGAAGAATTACATTGAGTTTAAATTAGATTTCCTTTCCTTTCAGAAAGCAAATCACGCAGTTGCAGGGATTGGTTATTGAGGGATTTTGTTTTTAAAAGATAAGAAAAACAATCCAATTTATTTTCATTGGACTCTTCAGAATTCCATGGATTCCATTTGCATTCCACATAAATGAATACTTGTCCATCAAAATTATATATCTAAAATAAAATACCTGAAGACAGACTGCTCACCATGTATCATTGTATTTTCTCTGGAAGAGTCAAAAGTTATTTCACTAACTTGTCTTTTGGATTGAGCCCTCTGCCATAGGTCATTTTCTAATTCAAGGAAGGGGCTTTTTCAAGACTATAGTGTGGAAATCTTTGTGATTAGCCTGGCTATCCCTTAGGCTTTTTCCTAGTACTTCACCTTTACTCTGATAGGTGCAGTAGCCACTGGTTGATTTCTTTTTCTTTCAAAAACATTGTCTGTAACATATCTCTGTTCTCTCATTGTTCAGTGTTTCAGCCTTGTACAAGGTATTGGGTATTCTCCAGCAGGAATATGAACAAGCACTCTTTAAGAAAGAGGTATGCTGAGAACGTTCTTTCCAGGATGTTGTTGCCCCTTGAGCCTATCCAGATAACTAAAATGTGGAGCCTTGCAGGGTTCTTTCTGTTTGGATGAGAAATCAGTGAGAGAAGTCAGCTGTATTTTTGGCATAGTCTCTTTTATGCACAAAAAATGTGCAGGGAATCTAACTCCTGTTTCCCTGAACACAGTGGAAATAAACAACAGCAGACCGTTTCCTTGCTTAGAAATCCCCTAGTCTGTTACTCCTGATAGCTCTGTGCTCAAGAAGCTCTGTCTCATATCACATACACCAAGTAGGCCCATC
The DNA here is from genome assembly GCF_025201925.1 of Gopherus flavomarginatus. Lineage (NCBI taxonomy): Eukaryota > Metazoa > Chordata > Testudines > Testudinidae > Gopherus > Gopherus flavomarginatus. The sequence goes on from NC_066618.1 coordinate 228,819,604, forward strand.
TTTTACTGTAGGTACATCTCACCTCACATACTGACTGCATCTGAAGTGCATGCAAATAATTCCCATTGATTAATGCCAGTTCCAAAGGAACAGATAGAAGGTGGCATGCGCAACATTTCCCACCCCATGATTTTCTTTCAATAATGTTAGATGGAATTCTGTGGGTGAGGTGAATGAGCTAAAAAGAGGTGAAGAGCTTATACATGTCAGCAATCATGGAGCTGGCAGAGTAAAGGTGTGTCTGTTAACAGGGCATTTTGGGGTATTGGGGAAAAGATACAGTTATGGTTGTATGGGCAATCTTAACTGTGCGTTACTTGGTTTTCAAAAGTGAGTTTTGTTCAACTCAGTGTTTTGCAACATACCACCAAACAACCCAAACTCTGCATGAATGTCATTTTCCTCATTGAATATCCTAGTTTTTTTTTAAACAGGAAATGATATGTTGTTGGTAGGAGTCATTTAGGCAGTTGCACATGTGTTCTGCAATTTGCATACCAAGCCAGTCAGTCCCCATCCCTATCAGCTTGGCCCCATTAGCCTTGCTTCAGTATACCTCTCCAGCTACACCCCGGCTCATTCACTGCATTCTCATCTCTAACATGTCTTCCCTCCCTCCCACTCCAAGCATAGAATATGTCTCCCTGAATGTTTCACTCCCTGGTATACTAATGTTTCTATTGCCATTAATTCCCCTACACTCTGCCCTGAATAATCTAACTCACTTGCAGTACCTGGAGCATAGAACAATTGTGTAACAGTGGAATTGTGTTCCTGATCATGTTTCAGAATGGTTCTAGGGAGGAGTTTCTGGCAGGGCCAGCAAGAGAAATCACAGACAGCATCTCTGTTCCAAAATGCTGACAGTTTTCTTTGAGAAAAAGATCCTTTGAGCCTTGTCCAGTAGACGTACCCCATCTCTGAGAAACAGTGAGTGTTAGATCTTGTAATGTTTCTATCTATGCCATACAGCACCCATTTTCTGGTCAGCCTGTCATAAACAGATAGTTAAGGGTTAATGTCTCTTTCACCTGAAGCACCTGACCAGAGGACCAATCAGGAAACCGGATTTTTTCAACTCTGGGTGGAGGGAAGTTTGTGTCTGAGTCTTTGTTGTCTGTCTGCCTGCTTTCTCTGAGCTTTGGAGAAGTAGTTTCTACTTTCTAGTCTTCTGTTTCTAAGTGTAAGGACAAAGAGATCAGATAGTAAGTTCTATGGTTTCTTTCTTTGGTATTTGCATGAATATAAGTGCTGGAGTGCTTTGATTTGTATTCTTTTTGAATAAGGCTGTTTATTCAATATTCTTTTAAGCAATCGACCCTGTATTTTTGTCACCTTAATACAGAGAGACCATTTGTATGTATTTTTCCTTTCTTTTTTATATAAAGCTTTCTTTTAAGACCTGTTGAAGTTTTCTTTACTGGGAAATTTCAGGGAAATTGAGTCTGTACTCACCAGGGAATTGGTGGGAGGAAGAAATCGGGGAGATCTGTGTGTTGGATTTGCTAGCCTGATTTTGCATTCCCTCTGGGGGAATAGGAAAGTGCTTTTGGTTTCCAGGACTGGGAACGGAGAGGGGGAGTCACTCTGTTTGGATTCACAGAGCTTGTGTCTGTGTACCTCTCCAGGAGCACCTGGAGGGGGGAAGGGAAAAAGGATTATTTCCCTTGGTTGTGAGACTCAAGGGATTTGGGTCTTGGGGTCCCCAGGGAAGGTTTTTCAGGGGGACCAGAGTGCCCCAAAACACTCTAATTTTTTGGGTGGTGGCAGCAAGTACCAGGTCCAAGCTGGTAACTAAGCTTGGAGGTTTTCATGCTAACCCCCATATTTTGGACGCTAAGGTCCAAATCTGGGACTAAGGTTATGACACAGCCACAAACCCTCCAATTTACTAATGATGTTCTTCCAACACTTATTAATAGCTTCCATATTGTCTCAGTTGTAGCAATTTTCAGACACTCAGCCAAATCAGGAGAAGCTATCACAGCTCCTGGACACAAATCTCTGAGGCTGGCCAAATCTGCTTTCCTACATTTTGTGAGGCCTACATTAGGAATAAGGCCCAGATCATTTCCACATAAGTGAATCACCACAATGTCTGCATAGCCTTGAATAGATTTAAGAGAGGGCAAAATTACACTAGTCACAAAATACAGGTTTGTCACGGAGGTCATGAAATCCGTGACTTCCAGTGACCTTCATTACAGTGGGAGCCCCACAGCTGACCAGCCTTTATGGGCGGCAGTCGATCCTCCTGCAGTTGAGCAGCAGCAACCCCTGAACTTCCCAGCCACCACCACTGGCAGGGTGTCATAAACAGATAGTTAAGGGTTAATGTCTCTTTTACCTGTAAAGGGTTAACAAACAGTAAACCAAAAACACCTGACCAGAGGACCAATCAGGAAACAAGATACTTTCAAATCTCGGTGGAGGGAAGTCTTTGTGTTTTTTGGGTTTTGCTTTGTTCTCTCTGGATTCTGAGAGGGACCAGACATGTAAGCAGATTCCTCCAATCTTTCTGAAAAAATCTCTTTTGTTCTAATTTTAGTAAGTACCAGGAAAAGGTGAGTTTAGTCTTTTGATTGTTTTCTGTATTTGCAAATGTGTAGTTTGCTGGAGGTATTTTAAATTGTATTTTGCTGTGGGGAGGCTTCTCTCTAGTGTCTATAAGCTGAAAGACCCTGTAATTTTTATCATCTAAATTACAAAGACAACTTTTACTTTTTTTCTTTCTTTTTATTAAAAGTTTTGCTTTTTAAGACCTGTTTGATTTTTTTCCCCTTGTTAAGGCTCAAGGGAATTGAGTCCGTACTTACCAGGAAATTGGTGAGAGATAGGGAGAGAGAAGGGACGGGGGAAAGGTGAAATCCCTTTGTTTAGATTCACGGAGCTTGAATCTGTCTGTCTCTCCAGGATAGCCCAGGGAGGGAACGCCTGGGAGGGGGAGAGAAAGGGGGGGAAAAAACGTGATTTCTCTGTGTTGTGATTCAAGGAGTTTGAATCACAGTGATCTCCTAGTGTACCCAGGGCGGGAAAGATCTGAGAGGAAGAAAGGAGAAGGGGGGGAAATGGTTTATTCCCCTTTGTTGTAAGACTCAAGGAATTTGGGTCTTGGGGTCCCCAGGGAAGGTTTTTTGTGGGGACCAGAGTGCCCCAAAACACTATATATTTTTGGGTGGTGGCAGCTTATCAGATCTAAGCTGGTAATTAAGCTTAGAGGAATTCTGCTGGTACCCAATTTTTTTGAACTCAGGTTCAGACTGGGGAATTATACCATGACACAGGGAGCCCCCCTGCAGCAGCTCAGCCATTGCGAGCAGCTGTCACCCCCATCCCCTGCAGGTCCCAGCTGGCAGTGGTAGAGGACCCCAGAACTGCTCAGCACTGGCAGGGGGTCCCCTACAGCTCTCCTGCCACCACAGGTGGTGGGGGACTTCCCTGTAGCTCCCAGCCCCGCAGGGGCACCCTGCCCAGCTGCTGGGAAATGGCATCCCTGCAGCTCCCAGCCACTGTAGGCGGGGCAGGAGGCCAGATCCTCCTCCCTCACCATTTTGTCAGGGATGTCTTTAGTAAAAGTGAGGGACAGGTCATGGCTTCCATGATTTTTTTTGTTTATTGCCCGTGACCTGTCCATGACTTTTAGTAAAAATATCCATGACAAAATCGTAGCCTTATTCATCACTCAAACTGGCTACTTTAGAAATGTATTCAGGTTCAGTCTGAGATAGGTCTCTGTGTGTATCTAACAAAAAAATCTTAATCAAGAGCCAATGCAATCCATAAATGAAATATTTCAAGCAATAAATGGATATAAAGTACACTGCAATTCACAAAGTTGACATTTTTCCAACATCCAGGACTGATGAAAACAGAGATAGAACAGATCAGTCAGTGGAGGTCACCTAAATGGTGGTGATGGTTTTGGCTGTCACCTACTATGTCATTCCAATATCCCAACTGTAAACATAGATGTGGCAGTTTTTATACCTCTTTGTCTACACATTAATATACCTGCAGCCATATTTTATTAAGTCTCTCCACATGTGGCAGTCTAGGTAACCATAACTGAGTTTTCGATTGCTGACATAGCTACTTTCAAAGGAATCCAACTAAGCATGTCAATTTTAGAGGACTTAGAATGGCCAACATTTAAACAGATGTCCTAACACAACTTTAACTGTAATGGTGCTACATTGCCACTGTAACAGAGAACGTCCCTGCCTCAAAGAGCTCACAGTCTAAGTGAATTGGCAGAGGGTGCAGGTGTGTACATGGGTTGGGGTGCATTGGCAGAGCTGTGGGGTGCAGGAAGGTTGGGGGGGCCTTGGCAGCACTGGGAGTGAAGGGGGTTGTTGTGTACTGACAGAACTGTGGAGTGCAGGAAGGTTGGGGTGTACTGGCAGAGTTATGGGATGCAAGAAGATTGAGGTACATTGGCTGACCTGTGGGGTGAAGAGAGGTTGGGGTGCATTGGCAGAGCTGGTGGGTGCCAGGGTTCCCACACCTGAGCACCCAAATGCTCTTCCCTTCCCTACCACCAGTCTCCATTTATCCCCCTTTCTACAGCTTCCAACTCCTCCACCCCCTAATATCCCCACCTCTCTCCCAGGAAGCATTCACATGCCTGATTTCCCACTCCCAACCAGATACTTGCATTATATTGACCTCAATATAAAACTGCCACCCATGACTCTCAAACTGTCCAAACTCAGTCCAAAACTCCCTTTGTCTTATATGAGCATTTGTGATTAACTTATCCTTAGTGACATTAATTGAAGGGTGAACTCACAGCCATCAATCTCATTGAGCTCTGTGATTCATCCAGTCACTAGTACCTCTCAAAGTAGGTCTACACAGCAAAAAAAACAACAAAAAAAAAAGCGTGGCTGGCCCATATCAATCTATGGGAGCTTACAGGGCTGAGGCTATGGGGCTGTTTCATTGCTGTGTTGACTTCTGGGCCAGGGCTAGAACCCGAGCTTTGGGACCCTCTGACCCTGCAAGGTCCTAGAGTCAAGGCTCCAACCTGTGCCTGGAATTCTACACAGCAATGAAACCATCCCGCAGCCCAAGGCCTGCGAGCCGCAGCCAGCTGGCATGAGCCATCTGCAGCGGTCTAGTTGCTGTGTAGACATATCTTCAGTGTAACAGTACAAGGCACTCGAAGGAAAGTAGAGAGGGTTTTTTTTGTGGGGGGGAGGCAGGAAGGAGAGCCTGAAACTCAGGAACCTCTTGGTTAAATGACCCTGAATTCAGATCACAAAGTCTATCCTGTGGCCCCCAAAGGACTCGCCACATTTCAAAACTATCCAAGTAATGGGATAATAGAAGATTTACAAGAATCAAGCTTCAAATCATATGAAATGGTGGGAATGGAAACCATCTAAAAATGTACATTTTCTTAACTATCATTCTCAGTCTGGGTTCTGCAAAGATTTAGTAGGTGGCATGCACTGCTTTAGATAAAATGTGACAGACTAAAACCATTTTGACCGACATCACATCACTAGCTTGATCTCTAGCCTGTTTGAACTCAGATTTTATATCACTGCAACCCCAAGCTCAAGTAACCCCAAATATCCCAGTATCCCTATCCCACACCCTACTGAGGCACAACAAATTTCAATAGGCTGTGACTAAGCATGTCTAGTTTAGAGGACTTATAAAGGTCAACCTTTAAACAAAAGTCATGGAGCACCCTTAACTATCTGTGGGACTGCCACGCCACTATAGTAATCTACAAATTAAAATTAGAACTAGAAAATTAGAACATTGCTAGTATTTAAAAGGCGCCCTATGTACATTGTGTTCACGGAAATACTTGGGGGTGACATCGAAGTACAAAAATCTGAAAAATCAAAGCCATGGAGAAACCTGGTCCCCTGCTTTGTCTGTCCCTTCTCCCAAATAAACTATGAAATATAATACTTTATCATCTTATTTTTCTTAAAAAAACACAACACACTAACTTTTTCACAACAACAGACAGGATCTATGGTGGGGCCTAAAAACAACAAGAAATATGTACTAAACCTCAGATCCTGCAACTAGGTCCACACTGACAAACCCTTAGCCATGCGCAAAGTCCCACCACAAGAATGGGATTCCACATAGACACAAAGATTCCAAGCACACTAATTTATTTGCAGGATGAGGTCTTAGGAAATGAACTAATCAATACAAATCTAACATCCTAAAAATCGTAATACTAACCCTATTGCAGGGAATGTCAGTAGAAAGAGAGGCCGTGATGGACATCTTTCCACAGGTGCTGGAACTAGAGGTGCTGGGGGATGCTGCGGCACCCTGTGGCTTGAAGTGGTTTCCATCATATACAGGGTTTATGGTTTGATTCAAAGGCTTTCAGCATCCCCATTATACAAATTGTTCCAATGCCACTGCATCTTCCTTAATCTGCTCCCCATTGTAGGAAGCACTTATACCATCTAGGATTTGATGTCACTTCTAACACCACGTAATGGTTAATAAGCTCTCAGGAGGCAGTCTGGCTAAGAAGAAGGCTCATGAAACTCGTTCATTACAGAAGTACTCAGATTAGACTCAGTTTGATCAGGCTTCTGACACCATATAGTTTATATTAGGCATGCTCAGAAATATCACATATTCATTACTATAGTTATCTGCATATTAATGTTACACTGTCTGATTTGCCTAGTGACTCCCATACCATAACCTATATAACAAATACATATACATATCTGCACTGTGCCGTGCTTCGAAAATATATTTTCTAGTGCTTCTGCAGGTTTACCACCATTCAGTTATGATCATTTAGTTCTGGATTATGATGTGGCAAAAGATTCAAATGACTTACTGTAGTTTTTAACTACTAGTGTTTTGTTCTTTGTCCACTTTTTTAAAACTTATGTCTGTATCTAGTTTCATAATTCCAATGTAGTCTAATAATCCTATGCAAGAGTTGTCTTCAGCTGTGAAAAAACACCTAAACCAATTGACTTCTAATAGGACTTACTCTATAATTATGCAATACATATCAAAACCCAACAGCCCAATTTGAGAAGGAAGCCCCTTGTCCTTCATAAAATAAAAACATTAAACATAGTGAAAGGTGTTGCATATAAAATCAAACATTTACGTGATTAATATTTAGTTTTGTTCTTTTCAGTAAAATAAGCAAGGAAATTCCTTTGTGATGTTATAAAAGATTCCTTCCAGGCTCTTGACATTTTTTTTAGCTGTTATACTACTTAAGGAGCAGCTTATAAACAGCCATATGATTTATATAGTTCCTTTGCAACTTGAGTAATAACCCTCCTTTGCATCAGAATTTTAGCACATTATTTTCACATATATTTGAGTCTTCTTTTAAGCAAATATGAACATGCAGCCAAATGTGTCCACTAACGCACTCCCCCCAAAAAAACCTACAAAAAAGTGACATGACTTTTCTGTAATATATAATATTAAACATACAAAACCAAATGTGCCATTATTGTTTTCCCATGTATCAGATACCTGTTGTTGGGGATTTAGGAAAATGTTTTCATGTTAGTAACCAAAGGTTAGTATATGGTAATGGTGGCTCAAATTTATTGAATAGTATTAACCAAACGAAAGACTATATTTTTATTTTTTGAGGGGGGGAGGCATAATTTACTGGTTGTATTAAAGACAAGAATTATACATGTGAAGTCTGAATTCCTTGGGAAAGGGGACAGTGAAAGTGGTGGAGTAATAGGTTAGATTTGTCTGTGTGTGTGTACACATGTATGTCATATTACATTCATTAATCTCTGTCAGTGGTTACTGCGTGTTCCTTATGCAACGTAAGGACTGTAGCCTTGAACAGCAACACACCTTGTGGGAGAGGACCCCATTCTCAGGTCATGCATGAATTTTAATTTCTCCAGGAATGGTAGGTGTGCAACTGTTGCAGTGACTACTCTGTGCACTGTTGGTCTCTGCCTCTAGCATTGTTCAGGTACTGCACAGCATCATCCACAACCTCCGTTCAGGGCCACTTTTCAAAAACTCCAGTAGAAGCTTTTTTTTTATTTTGCTGAGCAGGGAGCAAAAGCTGAGCATTCAGCCTGGCCTCTATTTTGAGAAAGGATTTGGAACTAACACTTGTTTCTGGGGACTTATGGAAGTGTTCCAGAGAGTTATGGGTGCTCCCAGAAGGACTTTCTAAATATCCCACAAGCCATTGCTTCTAGAAGCTGTGCCAGGAACTGTGGGATAGACAGCCAGACATCAGTGGAACAGGGTGGTTCAGTGCAAACATGGGCATGGAACAAATCTACATCCAAAGTACTTACATCACTACGGTCCCAGCTGTTGCTTAACCAGAGATTCAGATCTCCAGCAGACACAGCCCTTCTGCACTTCATCACGCTCCTTTTCACTGTATAATTGAAACCTAAAAATCATCCAATATCTAGTGCTCACAACACACAGAGACCAACTGAATTCCAGGGGAAGTGAGGAAGCAGCAGCTGCCCTGCCCATTTTAGATGTGGGCTTTCGCTGGTGAAGGACCATATGGGAATGATGTAATTGGGTAGATAATTATTTTAGTGTGAAACAGAAAACCTCAGTGTGCTACTAATGATCAGCAGCCAAAACATATCAAACATATGACCAATGCAGCAGAACTCGGGTAATAAAACGCATATGTGCATCACTATTATGGAATGTATGCCAATGACAAAACATGGCCAACCAAAGAACACTCCATAACCCAATCTGGAGCAGAAAGAAAGTTGTGATTATTATGCTAACACTTCTGTTACAATTCAGACCCAAACTAGCGTGTTTGGTCTCTAGCTGAACAGTGCTACCAGCTGATTTTGACACAAACAATTTCAGCAATGTGTTGGCAAAAATCAACTGTGTTTTAAAGGGACTTTGCCATTGAAGTCTAGTGGAACTTTGCCATTCAAATCAGCAGAAACGGGATTGGGCCCAAAATATAATTGTCTAACTTGCATTTTGCAACAACCAGCTACACAATGGAAGCTGCACACAAATGCTAGTTTCTTATTTTGACAAATTTGGGGTATAAAAACAAAATGGTTACTGTATTTAATACTAATGCAGACAGTTGCTGTGAAAAACAGAAGAACAAACATAATGTCCTTTTTAATACTGATCTCCTTTTGATTGCCCAGTAGTGCAATGATAAGAACATGTTTAAAATTCTGTTTTACAACTCTAACCCATTGGTCAGTATGTGTTGTGTCCCCTCTGTGCCAGCTTCTCAAAGGATGAGACTCTATTAGCTCTCAAACAACAAGTCTAGTTCCCTCATGTTGGCCAAAATGGCAAGCATCACATCTGACCGCAGAACATTAAAGGGCTTTCTATTATGCTGGTCAATATAATCAGACTCTTAGGAACACAGCTAACAAAGCAGATCGGACCAATCTATTATCCTGGTGCTGATAGTGGCCAGTAATGCATGTCTTCCAAGGAAGATGCAAGATCCCCAAATGGGCATTTGTTGAATAGCTTGGCCATAGTGCAAGTTTTTCCCTACCCCACTGAATTACAGGTTGGTTTTTGTCCTAAAACATAATAGTTTCTCTCTCTTACAAACCTTTTATTTTTTAAAAATAATCTTATCTCATGTAACTCTGGAGGTCCTCATTATCCAGATACAGATTGTTTAATTGAAAGTTCACGGCTGTAGGAAAGGGTCTGTAGGTTTTAGATCTAAATTTTAACCTCCTGTAGCATCAAAAGGAGTTGAGAGCACTCAGAGATTTGCTAGAATGGGCTCTAAAAGGGTGATTTAATAGGAAATGTCCTACATCTATGCACAACTATAAAAACTGCATTTTCTGCTCCCCCCACCATCCGCCTATTTAGCTATGCAGCAGCAGTGAAGTGACAAGCAGCATCTTCTAGAGGGGGAGGGATAGCTCAGAGGTTTGAGCATTGGCCTGCTAAACCCAGGATTGTGAGTTCAATCCTTGAGGAGACCACTTAGGGATCTGGGGCAAAATCAGTACTTGCTCCTGCTAGTGAAAGCAGGGGGCTGGACTCAATGACCTTTCAAGGTCCCTTCCCGTTCTAAGAAATAGGATATCTCCATTAATTAAATTAATAATTACAGACAAACCTCACAATAATCCACCCCGCCATAACGCAATCATAAGTTGGCTCCACTTTAAGGCCTAATACCAGTGGTCCCCAACACCATGGGCCCGCCGGAACACTGATGTGTCCTCACCTAATGCCCAGCAGTGGAGAGAAGCTGTGGCCCCGCACCTGCTGAGGACAGAGAACTCCATGGCTGCGGGCGCCAGGGTCCCCACAGCAGGCACGGGGCCGCGGCTTCTCTCCAGCCTGCCTGGGACAGAGAGCACCAGCGCCTGCAGCCAGACAGAAGCTGCAGCCCCGCGCCTGCCGGGGACAGAGAGCATCAGCGCCCACAGCCCTGGAGTTCTCTGTCCCTGGGAGGCGCTGGGCCGCAGCTTCTCACCCCTCCTGGGCACTAGGCGGCACACATCAATGCACCACGTTGGGGACCATTGACTTAAACTGACTGGCTTGCGACCCCGCATTTACCGTGAAGGAATTTTTTGGACCCCAAACACTGGGTTATAGCAGGGTTTCACTGTAATATGGTGACATTAGATGATGTCACTCCAAGATGTGTCTCCAGGATAAAATGTTATGTAAGTTTGTTGTTTAACAGTAACCATGTCAGTTTCAGCTCTATGTAAAAAGAGTTTTCACCAGATGAAAAAACACAAAAAGAGTAAAGAGAAAAGTTTCAAACTACTAAACACATCAGTATCCTCACTGTTAAACATTTGAACCTTAATTCCAGTTTGAATTTGTCAAGCTTCAACTTCCAGCCATTGACTCTTATCCTGTCTGCCAGACCAGAGATTTATTAGAAATCTTCTCCCCATGTAGTTACTTAAAGACCATGATTAAGTGACTGACATTTTGGGGACCACCCAGACCAGAAAGGGACTCTGTCACTGCCTACCCTGTAACCTTGGATGTCCGGGTGCTATGCAGCTGTGGTTCAGACCGACATGGGTAGCCTGCCCACAAGCATAAAGTCTCACCCTGGCTCTCACCAGACTACTTACTCCTTGCAGGGTGACACCAACATATTTCCAGTTCCGGGCCTTCCCAAATCCATCCTTCCCGAGTTCTTAACTAGCTGACACTCAGCCAATCACCACCCCCTGAAGGCGTGAACCGAGACACCAGCTTACTTTGGCACACATGCTCCATACAGTTTTCCCAACAGACACCTGCTTGGGATAAAAATACTATATTTACTTGTTCATAAGCTGAATATTTTTGGTAAAAAAGTGATGCATCAAAGAGCAGTGGTCGGCTTATAAACAGGTCTACACCAAAATTTGATGATTTTAAACTCTATGGAATCATTGAATATCTAATATATTGTCATTTTGTTTACCTGGAGCATCTGCAGGCATGAAGTCCCTCAGCTCCCACTATCCGCGATTTGCCGTTCCCAGCCAATGGGAGCTATGGGAAGTGGTGTGCAACTTCCCGCAGCTCTCATTGGCTGGGAACAGCAAACCGCAGACACTGTGAGCTGAGGGGCTCCACACATGTGAATGCTCCAGGTAAATAAAACGTTCAGGCCCGCTACCAGCTTACTCTAATGGGCCAGGAGCCAAAGTTTGCCAACCCCTGAAATATAGAGTAGGATAATGAAAGTTCTTGCTATTTTTACCTAACCATCTAGTGGGGGTCGGCTAATGAACAGGCTAATGAACAAGTATCTACAGTAAATCTGAAAAATTATTTAATAGAAAAACCACAGATACAAAGATGAAATAGCAAGGGAGAGCAAACTAATGCAAGTTACATAGAAAAGAAACATAAATACACAACTTCAGCCATTACATTTCTCTATTAGATAAAATTGCTTTTCTAATTCAAGTTACATATTGCCTTTGAACAGTTTCCCAGCATATTTGCCAGCTATGTGGGGGACCCAGCATTCACGGACAGCTTGCTACCTAGAGGCTGTCCCTCAGTTTCTGGATGACCAACCTCTGTTCCAAGCCTCTTTTAAAAGAGTAGCAAAGACAATTTCATTATGCTTGTGAGACTCAGGCTATGTCTTTAATTATATATAAAAATACTAGAAATACTGCAGTATTAAATATGATTAATATATAATTTTAATTTGAATATTTTAACATAATTGGAATGTAACATATACCCACAGAACTACTGTTTCTAGTTTGTAAAAGGCCTGAGAGTTCTACAATAAAGTCACTATTTAAATGTTCAGTATACATTTTACTTAATTTGGAAAGCTTTAGAAGCTTGCTGGCTATTATTTGTCAAAGCTCAGTGGAAAAATATTCAATGCATGCATCATATTTCTCGTAAATCTTCAAGTCTGAGTACAAGAGGTTACTCAGAGATAACAATAAACGTAAGAATTATTAATACAATGAAAATTTAAAGAACTGACATTAAACAAAAGTATTTTAGTGCTTAAGTATTATGTTGATTGATTGCCTTTACAGCCGCATACTGTTCTCATTCACAAACTCTAATTCATTCTGTATAAAGGATGTTGGACAAAAACTAATTAACTAAACCGAATCCAAAATATAAAGGACTGATGTATGCTCTGAAGGATAGACTGTTAACCTGGAATCTGATTCTGTATTTCAGTGAAGTTTGTTCTGATTTACACTAATATTTTATTGTCTTTTGAGTTTTGAGTCGATGCATATATTGTCTACACAAGATATTGTTATAACCTTAGTCCCAGATTTGGACCTTAGCGTCCAAAATATGGGGGTTAGCATGAAAACCTCCAAGCTTAGCCACCAGCCTGGACCTGGTACCTGCTGCCACCACCCAAAAAATTAGAGTGTTTTGGGGCACTCTGGTCCCTCTGAAAAACCTTCCCTGGGGACCCCAAGACCCAAATCCCTTGAGTCTCACAACAAAGGGAAATAATCCTTTTTCCCTTTCCCCCTCCAGGTGCTCCTGGAGAGATACACAGACACAAGCTCTGTGAAACTACACAGAGAGACTCCCCCTCTCTGTTCCCAATCCTGAAAACAAAAAGTACTTTCCTATTCCCCCAGAGGGAATGCAAAATCAGGCTAGCAATCCAACACACAGATCTCCCCGATTCCTTCCTCCCACCAATTCCCTGGTGAGTACAGACTCAATTTCCCTGAAGTAAAGAAAAACTCCAACAGGTCTTAAAAGAAAGCTTTATATAAAAAGAAAGAAAAATACATCCAAATGTCTCTCTGTATTAAGATGATACAATACAGGGTCAATTGCTTAAAAGAATATTGAATAAACAGCCTTATTCAAAAAGAATACAAATCAAAGCACTCCAGCACTTATATTCATGCAAATACCAAAGAAAAGAAACCATAGAACTTACTATCTGATCTCTTTGTCCTTACACTTAGAAACAGAAGACTAGAAAGTAGAAAGTACTTCTCCAAAGCTCAGAGAAAGCAGGCAGACTCACAAAAGACTCAGAGACTAAATTCCCTCCACCCAAAATTGAAAAAATCCGGTTTCCTGATTGGTCCCCTGGTCAGGTGCTTCAGGTGAAAGAGACATTAACCCTTAGCTATCTGTTTATGACAGATATACCTCTTGAATTTTTGAAAAAAATGTGATAAATTATTTTCTAAAACAGTATCAGGAAGTTTTTCTTGGCAATTTGATAGAAAACAAGCTTATAATGGGAACAAATTCCATGTATGTTCTGAACATGAATTCCATCCATGTGCAAGAGATGTGGTATTCCTAAAGAATGTCACAGTTATCTGCATACTGGTGTTTGGCATAACTAAACACTATTTCCTGATTACGGTTTCAACAGGATTTTTTTTGACAAAATGTTTTTTAAAGCAGAAAATGCCAATTTGTCAGGAAGGTCTCTTTGATCTAGGATGGAATTTCTGGTCAAAATCAGAGTCCAGAATAGCTCAAGGACTAGGGAACTCACGTTGGATGAGGGAGACCTAGGTATAAGTCCCTACTTTGAATTCGATAGTCCAGGAACTTGAAACCTGGGTTTACCATATGATGAGTGTCTCAACCACTGGATTACTGGTTATTCTGGGGTCTCTCTTTTTCACAAAAAAATCCAGAAGGTCTCCTTCCATTGTGGAATGAAAACAAATTCCAAAACCTCAGATATTTTTGTGAAATTAAATTCTCATATTCTGTTCAGCCACACTTCTGAATATATTAAATCCTTCTAATAATAGCCACAGAACATATTTCAATTTTTCTAATTAATTTTGGGGTAGAAGTGCCATGAGAAACAGATATTCAGCCCTCGATTATTCACATCCATTTAATGTTAACTGTCCTTTATAGTTAGGAAACTCTCATCTTTAATTTTTATGAAAAATGTAAATGTTAACTGTCTGTTTATGACAAGTATGTAAGGGTTAATAGAACAGGAGTACTTCATGTCTCTTTTGACTGTAAAGGGTTAACAAGTTCAGTGAGCCTGGCTGTCACCTAACCAGAAGACCAATCAGAGGACAGGATACTTTCAAATCTTGAGGGAGGGAAGTCTTTGTGTTGTGCTGTTAGTTTTTGGTTGTTGTTGTTCTCTCTGGGTTCTGAGAGTGACCAGACATGCAACCAGGTTTCTCTCCAAACTCCCTGATACAGGTTCTTATAGATTCAAAATAGTAAGTCCTAGGTGATAAGGCGAATTAGGCTTATGTTTGTTTTCTTTACTTGCAAATGTGTATTTGGCTGGAAGGAGTTCAAATTTGTATTTTGCTGAAAGGATTTTAATTTGTACTTGTATACTTAGGCTGGGAGGGTATTCCCAGTGTCTATAGCTGAAAGACCCTGTACATATTCCATCTTAAATTTACAAAGATAATTTTTACTGTTTTTTCTTTAATTAAAAGCTTTTCTTGTTTAAGAACCTGATTGTTTTTTTATTCTGGTGAGACCCCAGGGGACTGGGTCTGGATTCACCAGGGAATTGGTGGGGAGAAAGGAGAGAAGGGGGAGAGAAAGGTTAATTTCTCTCTGTGTTAGGATTACTTTCTCTCTCAGGGAGAGTTTGTGAGGGGAAGAGAGAAGGAGGGGGGGAAGGTGAATTTTCCTCTCTGTTTTAAGATTCAAGGAGTTTGAATCACAGTGATCTTCCAGGGTAACCCAGGGAGGGGAAGCCTGGGAGAGGCAATGGTGAGGGAAAGGGTTTACTCTCCTTGTGTTAAGATCCAGAGGGACTGGGTCTTGGGGGTCCCCGGGCAAGGTTTTGGGGGGACCAGAGTGTACCAGGCACTGGAATTCCTGGTTGGTGGCAGCGCTACAGGTTCTAAGCTGGTAATTGAGCTTAGAGGAATTCATGCTGGTACCCCAACTTTTGGACGCTAAGGTTCAGAGTGGGGAATTGTACCATGACACTTATAAATAAAAAGACTTTCTAAACTCTTTTTTGTAATTATTTCTTACTTGTTTGAGGTCTTTGATGCAGTGGATATTGCATTGGAGAGCTCAGTAAAGTTTTGCTGTGTACAGAAATCCTTTTGTTACTGTAGTATGTGGATAGTGGTTCAATAGGTGATTTACAGTTCAGGGAAATGACTTTATTTTCCTAATATTCTTGCCCTAGCTCCTCCTAGGCTCATCTTTTGAAAGTATTGTGCCGGTTTCCTTTCAGGATAGGTCAGACAGAGTGATTGCTTTATGAAAAACGTTCACAGGTCCACAGGTGATAGGATGTTTTTGTATTTTATCATTTTCCTGTGTGAATTCATTTCAGAGTGTAGTGGATACCTGGTTTCATCCACATTGTTGTTGTTGGGGCATTTAGTGTATTGGATAAGGTACACCACAGGTTGTGATAGGCTTGTGTAGGATCCATGGATCTTGAAAAGTGTGTTCTGGGGGGTTGATCATTGTAGCAGTGGAGCTATGTCTGCGGGTTTTGCATCTGTTGTTCTGGCAGGGTCTGGTGCCGCATTGTGTTGGTGTGTCCTGGTCTGTGGGGAGCTTGCTTCTGATGATGATCTTGGATTTTCAGGCAGTAGTTCCTTTCACATGGAGACAGTGATATGTCTAAAATACTTCAACTCTGTTCTCAGGGTCTGTTTATGTTGGTCATAGTATCACACCTCTCAGTTCTTGGATGGTCACTCTCTCCTGCCAGGTCAGCACTGTTATTTTAAACAGTTCAAATCCTTTGCCTGCTAAGGACTTTGAACGATGTCAAACCAGTCAAACCAAAAGTATTTTTTTAATTTGGCTAAATGAAAAAAAAATCATTTTGAGTCAAACTAAATACTTAGGTTTCTTCAAAGCCTTGGAAACTAAACATTGCCCCCTCCCCCGCCTTATAAAACTCAGGTAAATTCCAAAATGAAACCTCTTTCCAAAATGAAGTCAAAACATTTCATTTCAAAAATACCAAAACAAACCACCTAGACATTTAAGAACTTTTTTCCCCTACCAAAACAATTCACTGAAGTCAACCTGAATGCATGAATTGTTTTAGTCAACCTGAATCCGTATTTTTTTTTTGTGTGATGAATAAATCATCTGCACAAAAAAAATTGCCTATGGTGGCTTTGTTATCTATGGCAGTGTTGGGCAACCTATGACCCGGCAGGATAATCCGCTGGTGGGCCATGAGACAGTGTTTATATTACATTAATCCGCAAGCACGGCCACCCTCAGCTCCCAGTGGCTGTGATTCGCCGTTCTTGGCCAATGGGAGCTGCTGGAAGCGGCGCCAGCCGCATGTTGCCCACCACTGATCTATGGGTTTCAAACAGAGCACTGTTTACTATAGGCAGTATTATTTTCCTATTTTAATTTAATTTATATAACTTTTATTGTGACACTATTCTGGAGTATTTATGAAAAATCAAAGCAATCAATATCAAATTTTGACCAATATCTACAAAACTGACAGATGTCCATCCCACTACTGATCCAACTCAACAAGGCAGATTAAACAATCCGAATCTGAACATTCCGTGTCGAGGAACAGCTGACACAAGGGTTTTCCCCAGAATAAATGAACAGACTATAAATTGATCCAAGGTGCCCCACCAGATCCCACAGATTAGTCAACAACCTTAAAGGCAATGAAAGGGTTTATAAAATCAGCATGAACCTTACCTCTGCAATTCCTCAAAAGGGGCTCATCAATTAAACAAATAAGCAAATGTTTAAAAGAATCATATCAATAAAATATAATACTTATTAACTTTTGTATTTCAGTACTGTCTAGAGTAGTTAGGGCCCCTTTTGTGCTAGATACTGCATAGTGTAAATGACAGTCCCTGCTCCAAACATACAGAACACTTTGCATTCACAGCTATCAGAACACAGTATAAAGGGAAGTAAATCGTCACCCTTAGAGTTGGGGTGAGAATCAGAGGATTAAGTGACAAGAAAGGCAGTCTGCTTTGGAGACAAGATCTGGAGATGAAAAGCCTTGCAATCCTTTGCGTGTTGAGCTACCAATTACCGCGTGCATTCATCTGCACACACAGCTGAGACTTTTGCAGAAGAATTTAACAAGAGAAGATGTATTTTGGCTTTCTTATGCAAGAATTTTGGGACAAATCTAGATTAAACTTGAATCACAGGGAGTGATATCTACTGAGAAAAGCATTTTGAGATAAATAGGTAAAAGGCAACTTAAGCAATGACACAAGCAGCTGATGGGGAATTACAGCCAGGCTGCCTTGTTTATTGTCATAAGGCACAAGACAAAAATTGTTGACCAACCACAAAGTAGCATAATAATCTTCCATAAATGCAATGCCAGAAGGTTCTGGTGCTACTATGAAATGGAATTTGTCAGTGTGTGCAAATAATGAAAATAAACTCAGTTTTTTTCTGGGAATAAATACGGTAATGACATCTCCTCCGGCAGCTAATCATAATGATTCATTGTGTTTGAAGTTCAAAACCAATTTGATGATGAAAACACGCTAACACCTAACATTAATCAAATGCAATGATGTGGTTTGGGGAAAAATTATACAATGTAAACATTTTCTGTACCTACCACTTTTAACCTACTGTTCAAGGGAAGAAGCATGCAGCTTTACATAATCAGAAGTCAAATTGCTCCAAAATTCAAAATTTGCAACAGAATTACTTAAATTTTACAATACCCAAATATGATACTGTTAAACTTGCTAACATACTAGCATTGTTGAACTATTAAGCAGGTTCAACCTGAATTAAAATACTCGAAATGTACATTCATTTATGCGAAATTACAAGAGTACATAGGTGTTCCATATAGACGTTTATTAATATGGCTGGAAAACAAGAATTCGGTTTCTCAAGAGAATGAAACCAAGACCTTTCCAAATTTTCTGTGGAAAAAAAAAAATTAAACTCTGACTCAACACTAGTCAATAGCCTGGAGGTTGGGGCACTCACCTGGGATGTGGGACAGCAAGGTTTGAACCCCTGATCCCCTGATCTGCCAGGTGTGTGCTCTAGCCACCAGTCTTTTGGCTATACTGGGGTGGGTTTCCCTCTCTCTGACCAGAAATTCCTTCCAGGACCTGAGAAACCTTTCTTGTCAAAGTTTAGTCAAAACCAATACATTTGCATGAAAAGTTTTGGTTTGGATGAATTGGCATTTTCTGACCAAAAAAAATGTTGTCAAAAAAATCCTGACCACCTCTATTAAAAGACATTAATAATTTTATTACAATGGATGCTAAAAGTATTCATAATCATTTGCCACTTACTGTAATTTATCGTTATTACACTGGTACTGCAGACTGCTTGGAAAAGCATATAAGAGCTTCAGTGAATGCTAATATGGCATATAGAAACGTCATTGAAGTTTAATATCCAAACTTAATGTGATAAACTCCCTTGTTACCAAAATTAAACATTTCAGTGTAAGAGCTAGGAATAATTAAAAATGCCTCTTTTTAGCACTTAATTTTAAATGGATGAGCACTACACAGTACATGAGGGCTCAGAATGATTATTCTATTGTAATACTTCAATATTTAACCACTCTTTCCCAACAACGTCTCCATCTGCATGGGAAGAGGGACACCTGGAGCACTTACCACCTTGTAAGGAACAGACACATTCTGAAGATTAGGGGACAAGGGGCAGTCAGTTACCAACACAGCTAGCAGCCACAGAAGGGGTATTGCTGGGTGAAACAAAGACAGGAACTTGGTCCTGCTTCCTACCTATGTGCACAAGGATGGCTGTGTTTGAGAGAAAGCTTACTACACTGGCTGTACATATGAAGTCTCCCATACTCTGCCCTCAGAAATCATTACACTTTTCATAAGTAACACATTTCTGCTCAGGTGGTTCCACCCCCATGCCATCTTACAACCATAGGAGCCATAACTGAATCGTAAGTACTGCCATATCCTACCTTCTGCTACACTGGTTGAACCAAAGTGTTGCAAAGACCCTTAAACCTGCTCTAAAAGGGCAGTTGAGTATTCCCCCAGCATGAAAAAATCCTTTAATGGCATAAAGTAGACTGATGGCTCTTGTGATCACCTTAGTCTGGCCTACTTGGTGTAAGGAGTTTCACCTTTGACATAATGGCTCAAGAGTGCAAGCATTAAAACCACTGTAAATCTCCTTCAAATGGTTCCTATCACCTCTTTGATTGGGGGAAGGGCATAAAAGTGGCTTAAAACAAAGTGCTACTAACCCCAAAATCCGTTATTTTGCTTAACTTTTAGTCTTGGAACAGGTATTTCATCTCTTTCAGCTTAACCTTGTTTAATAGCATACAAGTCTTCTTCTGGATGTAGCCTTTTCAAGAACGCAGAAGAGATCTTAAAAATAGCCTCCATTTGTGATAAAGTACATAGAATTAAAATTTTCTTTCTATCATTTTCGTGTTTTGTAACTCAAGGGTCTTCATTCCTTTTCAGTTTGCTTAAAAAAACAAAAACAACCCCCCGCCCACTGACTTGCAATGATGCATGTGTACACAGAATCACAGAAATCAGCAATGGAAAGTACCTACTAGAAAATCTAGCCCCTCCTCTACCCTGGGGAAACATAACTTATGCAAAATAGAAAGATATAGACCAGGTTTTATTATTGTGGGGCAAGATGATACATCAAGGTGGTACATATCATTCATAGTTCCAGGAATTAGTAAGGCTGCACCATCTAAAAAGTATGTAAACTAAATATTTTTAAATGACTGTTCAGAGTCATTACCAAACATGCTAGGGTTTTGTTTGACAGAATTTCCATTTTAAATATACATACATATTATAAAATGAAACACATGACAAATATTCCTAAAATATTCAAGCTATTGCTGGTTGTTTATAGTCTAGAAGTATGACTTCATGAAACAATAATTGTCCATATCCTGACATTCTTTCTAATGGTGAATATAAACAAAGAAGGACTTTTCCTTTTCACAGTCTGCATTTATGATTAATAATTCCAGTGCTTTATTTCTTTAGGTGCTGTATACATTTACTTTTCACACTCTGAATGATTTCTGGTCTCAAGCTTGAAGAATTATCACAGGTGTGATAGCTATTACTCTTATACTGTTTAACTATTATCACGTGCCTTGAGTAAGAAGAAGAGATGATTTATATCTGTAAATATTAATAGATGCTAAATCAAAGAAATCAAAAGGCAACTTTGACAATATCATATGTTCTCAGTTTTCCCCTCACTTTCCACATGTAAGATGACCTGGCTTTAGCAGATTTTATCAAACTATTGAGTCAATGACCTGTGGGAATATTTACAGTTAAGAGACTAGCTGCTTAGTTAATAACAGAAGATTAAAAGGAACAGATAGACTTCTTCTTCCTACACAGGGGAGTGCTAATCCTGAGACTAATCCTGAGTCTGGCATGGTATCTGGTTTTAGGTATCTGAGCAGCCACTTAGTGGCTGAGTTTTGTAAGCCCCCAAATAGGAGAAGTGTTAAGGCTGCAGTAACCCTCATGAAGTAACTTGTGTGGAAGTGATAGAAGGGCCAGGTATTCAAGGAGTTTAGAACACCCAGATAAGTTGCTTGGTCAAGATAGGATAAGGAGGTGGTCTCATGGGCTGTTAGGGTGACCACATAGCAAGTGTGAAAAATTGAGACAGAAGGTAGGGGGTAATAGGAGCCTAGATAAGAAAAATCCCCAAATATTGGGACTGTCCTGTCACCTTATGGGCCGTGCTACCTCCTCCATCACCCATTAGCCTGGAAAGCAGGTGTTTTGAGTCAATGAGAGCTTGTTTCAGAACTGTTAGTGTTCCTCTGTGTCTCAGGGGCTAGGAGTCACTCGATTGTTCTGTCCTTTCCCTGAAAGAGCTCCCCAGTCAGAGTTCCTTCCCCTTCCAGAGGAACCACTGGGGGAACTTTTACTTGTCTGCATTCGACCGGGGTTATAAAGCAATGGAGGTGGAGGAATCTGATTCCATATTTGAAAGAGACTAGTAGAGCAGCTCCAGACTTCCTGCTGTTGGGGGCCCTTTCCCTCCTAGAAATGCAAAAGCTCTGTGGGTATTGAACCTTGCTCAGGTTCCATGCCCAGTGAGCTTGTGGATAAGGGTGTTGGCAGCTTAGATACTTTATTACTTGATTTAGTGACTTTTTGGTTTCCCTAGTGAGAAAATAAGTGTCAAAGTGACCAGTGACAAATCTAGCAACTTTCGCTGCCAATTATAGTGACATTCAGAGAAAAAAAAAGTCACCAATATGTAGTCACAAAATCATTCACAAGCATCTCAATAGTGTTAATAAAAGTCATTCCATGCACACTTTGGGGAGAACAGCACATTAGTCAGGGCTTGTTTTTACCCAAATGTGTTTTCTCACTGCTCTGAAGTACATAGTGCACCCTGTGATCCAGGGAATGATGGCTAATGAAGCAGGCTGGGCGGGGGAGGCAGGTTAGCCAGTGAGGAGAGCTTCACAGATGGAAAGTGGGATGGGATGAGACTGGGCTCTGCGCCCTAATGGGCACAGGGCACCATGCCTCCAGGAATAAAGCCCTTATTACAGGATCAAAGATGGAGCTAGCTTGATTTCAGTTCCCCTGGCTTGGCCTGGGGTTAGCTGCCCATCTGTTTTCAGAAATGAAACCCTAGAAGTGGGGGAAGGGGTCTGGCTAGAAGATTTTTGTTTTTAAATCTACTGGGCTCCCTGCAGCGCCAACCTCAGGTCAGTTGAATGCCCTCTTCCCCCTGGCTCTGGGCTCGCCTTTTCACTAACCTGTCAGCTCAAATCCAGGCTGGCAAGAAAGGGAAGCTCAGCTGAAATTAACGAACCCCAGCCAACCTGGGCTGCGGTGTACAAAGCACCCTTCCCAATGAGCAGAGGGCTGCAGTTTCCTTCCCAATGAGCAGAGGGTGCCCTTCTGATGATGACAGAGTACTGTTGTAGTTGCTTCTCAGGTGCAACAGAATGTAGTCAGAGGAGCATGGAATGGGTTTTATTAACACTATTGAGCTGCTTGAGAATGATTTTGTGATTATACGTGTGTGTGTGCGCGCGCGCGTGTGTATTTCTCTGTTGAATTCTCTGGAAATTTTGTTTGGTGAAATTTTTGACTCCTTTTGAGTGCTTAAACAACTATATTTAGTGACTTTTCAGGGTTTGTCAGATGACTTCCTGCTATGTGCCAAGAAATTAAATGAGAACAATTCATTATTTAAAAAAAGAAAAACCCTTAATTTCACTTCAAGTGACAACTGTATAAACAGGCATGCAGAAGTAATGGTTAAGCTATTAAAACATGGCATAAGTTTAGAAAAAAGACTAGTAGGTGCCAGGCCTTTTTAATGCTCTCTATACTAAAAGGAAGAATTGTGGTATCCAGGTATGCGTCAACACCACGTGTGACCCAACTAACAAAGCTGACTAGAAAATGCTACTGAGTAACTCTTTCAGACCTGGAATCCTACTAATTTGTAGGCAAGAGAGTCATTGGGCTATAGAAAAGTACCATTTTAGAAACTCAGAAAGAAAGACCACCTATTTAACTGGCAATCAACACCTATCTCATTTTTGCAAGTATTCAAAACTACTGAAATATTTTTGCTGAAGAAGAAACTATGCTTCCACTCAGAAGTCATCTAACTCAGCAGCTGGATCAGTATATACATAAGTAACACAAATTTGACATCCAGCAAAAAGGGTGCCTTGAAGCTGTCACAGTTTTAATTTACTCACTGGTATTTATTGCAGTTTGGCAGATGGAAGATGAGAAGCAAACTAGATGCAGGCCCTTCAAAAGTCTTCCAGGCTGTGATTTAAAACCTACTTCTAATACTCAATTGGTGTTTGATATCAGAACATCTTAGATAAATAAAAAAAAATGTCCAGGAACTTATTAAAAGCAACGTGGATCAGCTGGATTGAAAAATGTCTTTGTGATTACGTTGACAAAGTCTCTTAGCTTTGTGTGTGTTTCTTTTCTTACCTAGAGCCCACCTCTGTGTAGAAACCCCAGGCTGAACTCTAAGGGGCAAACCCTACTTACTTGCTAAATCCAGACCTCAAATTTCCCAGTGTTCACAAAAGTGAATGTTTTGGAATCACAAAACATTAAGAAGAAATTACCTTCAGAACACAGTGTCATTTGTTCATTACGGTTTAGTTAGAACAGTATACAAATTATCTTCCTTGACCACAGTAATTCATTTGAATAATATGTCTGCTCATCGGATCTGCTGACAAAATATGGATTGCCATTTAATTAAATCCTATTTGTTGTTACAAGAGGAGCCTCATCTATACACTGAAAATTACAGAATGGTATTATATGAAGCGGATATTTAAAAAGGCACACACTATTCAGACATTTTCAGGTTCAAATCTTTATTGTTTTAAAAGTCTACATGTCTTTTACAATTACAATAACTTGTTACTTAAATGACTCTTGTATGGTTAATGTACAATGAGTTTTTTCCTGAAACTCAACCATGAAATACAATTTTCATCAATATGATTTTTCTAAATAGGTTAATACAAGACTTCTGTGTTGTTGGGAAGGTTCAAGTGCTTCACTTTAAATCTAACAGCACAGGGATTCTTCCCTTCAGAATCTATGTGGTCAATCCATCAAAAGTGCTTTTGAAGATTGCAGATTTACCTGGGACTGATTTTCAGATCAGTCCACCAAATTAAAAGGTTGTTTTTTTAATCATTAAAGGGCATTTTAATGTAATGAAAGAAGATGCAGTAGTTATCTTTATTTATCTACTGAGGCAAACTCATGTTGAAGAAAAATTATGATTATTGGCATGCAATGAACACTCCTCTTTAAATAGCTGATGACTTTATACATATTATAAAGAATTTGTTAAAGAGTGCAAGTACTTAAATGATTTCACAAAAGGACATATGCCGATAATAATGGTAACTAACATTTAACATCTAAATACAAGCTAATGTATATTTAACAGGCAATTAACATGGCTAATAATAAGCCATGATGCACAAGGTTTGCCCTTTGTGAAAATGAACTCCTTTGGTCCACACTCCTAAAGTTATCTGGGTAGAAAAATCGGAACAGTTATAGGGCCAGGGATTTTAATGAAATTCTTGTTTCTAAAATGTAACCCATTAAAAATTAAAAGTAGTATATCTGTGAAGCATATTGTCACATGACCTCAGTATAAAAAGATGGCCTGCTACTTGGAGCGATGAATGAGCACTGAAGGACAATCCAGAAAAGAATGAGACAGAATAAACAGAGTTTCCACTGTGTTATACTTTTTTGTTCCACGGCACTGCTTTCACTCTGTAGAATTTTGTACCTAAAGGAACTTTAAATCTGTTTTGTGCCTAAGGAATAAAACAAACAACATTATTTCAAATTACATACCAAAAATGTTGTTCTATTTTATTCTGCTTTCACTAAGATTTTTCAGAGCAGGAAGTTATTTGCACCCCCAGCACTTTTAAAACTGACTAGAAAACCCTATTTGTCTGAACTGACAGCCGAAACCAGCCAGTGATAGCTTACCATTAACAGGGAGATGTGCCAATTGGCTAGTAGCACTACTGACTGCTCTATGCTGCTCCAGGGGTTAGTCCTCTGGCCCTGTGATACAGCGATAGCTCAGAGGTTAAAAAGCCTTTTAAAAATGAGTATTTTCCTCCTGATTTACGCAGTCTCTCCAAAATAGCTCATACAAATGCCAGGGTGGATGGCAAAATTACAGATAAACTACTTCCCCAAATTCATCTTTTGATGTGCACAGGACATTTCCAATTAATTCATCAAGGCAAGCATAAAACACCCTCAAGTAAGAATCTATCAGTGTGAATATTTCCAATCACAAGTAATAACTACTGGGTAGATTCTGCCATATTTACTCCACAAGCAGTCTCATACATTTCAATGGTGCTACTTGAGGAGAAGGTGGTACTGAACACGGTTAAGAGTAACAGAATCTGGACCCATTTTCCTTGTATACTGATTTTAATAATTACATATTTATCAGTAATATTCCCGTACCTTTTTTGCCTGGCAATATTCCTTTTCCATTACTTTTCCTAGCACCCAAGGTCTTCTAGATGCACCTGAAGCTAAACAGAATCAAAGCATTACACATGATATATTACTGTCCTCAAAGAGATAGGCCAGCATTTTCAAACATGGGTACTGCAAACTAAGCTCCTACACCAAGCTGGCTTGATTTTCACAGGGACCATGCAATTACATGTCTGAAAATTTTGGCTATAATCTTTTACACTGAAATACTTTAAATTTCATAACTAGTAATATTTAGCTGTAATGATGAACATATACAAATATTAAAATGAAAACTAAAACAGCCTTAGAAACAACAGGATAACTAGAAATTAGAACAACTGTACTGGGACAAATTAGTAACAAAACTCTTCATGAAGACAATTTAGGTACTGGCATATTACTACAGCAGCTAGGGAACACATGCTTATGTTGCAATCTCATTACAAAAATGCTGTTATTTATTTTACTCTTTTCAAATAGTCAGTCATCAGCATGAAGGAAAATCTTAAAACAAGTGTGAAAGGAACGGATCATGTGATATACACACTATGCATATGATAAATTTTCAAACTGGCATATTAATGAGAAACAGTGTGTTTGAAACATTAGACTAGAAGCCAGGAATCACTGATTTTTAATGTAATGTCTGCAAATGATTCATTATGCAGCCTTGGGGAAGTCATTTAAATTCATTTGGCCAGGTACTCCATTGCATGTGCTTTGAGCCATGCCACTGGCTAATTCTGGCTGTACTGAGAGCATATACAGCCCTGAAACAGTCACCATGAGACTCACCCTATGGTGTGTAAAGTCTCTTACCCCCCTACTCCTCCCTGCTACTACTGTAAGGGGTATATAGATGGGATAGTTCTACACTGTGTCAATCCCTGGCTTTGGTTTTGCCCTCTTGGGTTAGGACTAGAATGCAGGACTCCAGACCCACCGGTAAAAACAACAGCATACAAAGAAGACTGTGAATCTGTATGTCTTTAGTAACCATATTAAATAATACCTTAGATAGTATATTATAGCTCTTAAACTTAGATGTAGCATTTATTTTTATACATGCAGTAGTTACATGTATAAATTATAGTTTTCCTTTACATATAAAAGAAAGAAACTAAGTAGTGCAATGAGATACAGACATGAAATCACTGCTTAGGTATTTACTGTATATTACCACCACCACTTGAGACTAATACAACTGGAAGAGTTTAAAAATCACTTTTATTTTTCAGCATTTATGCTGTTTTATTTTTTGTGTTTCTCTCAGTTTAGTTAATGAAAATAGACTCACTCAATTCTGAGTTTTCATGAACTAGCTCAGTGCATCCATGTCTGGGCTGTGCACTTTATAGAGGAATATTTAAATAAAACAAAAACCTGCTTTCATTGACATTTCAAATAAAAATCAAAACACATTTGTACTTAATATTACAGGTTTGTAAAATCTTAACTTCCATTACAAATATTTTGGACCTAACTGTTAACCACCTGACAAGTGTTTTTAGCAAGCAGTAGCCTTTCATCTCTTCAGGCTGCCTGCTGCCCATAATCCAAAGCCCTCATCAAGGCACACATTCCTTAATCCCCTCTGTGTTCCCATGACCCCTCATTGTCACTTATCTGGCCCAAACATGAATAGTGGTGTACCATCTTTGCTGAGGGCAGCCAGGCTTTGGTTCCATTGGGGAAAAAACCGGAAGTGGTCTTTATTAGTAAAGACAAAAATAGTGAGAAAGCCCTAGCTTTCCCTGACACGAGCAGCTTACAATATCTAAAAGCTGAGATTTGTAATAATATTGCAGAAATCGGCAACTCTGCAACCAATTTCAGAATTTACCTAATCCCATTTTTCAAAACAAGCAGAGGCAGATTAATGCAAGACTGAATAAATAATGTTCGGCATAATAGGTGGACGCATGAGGGATTAATATTACTGTGAGAAGTAGATGTGCATCAAAGGGCAGCTCCAGACACCTCATTTTGGGGAGTACTAAAATGGTAACTTCCTGTACTTGGGTACGTCTTGACTAGTGTCCACCACAGCCATACCACTGTGCTCATGGCTGATCTGAGAATACGGGAGAAGAATAGTGATAAATTCCAAAGAACCATATCCCAAACTTCACTTGTTTCATGAGGAGGTGAATGAGTGATCTCTCCTTTCCCCCGCCTTCTGCTGCACAAGGGGAGCCCAAGTACTTGTTTCTTTCAACCCTAGCATTCAAGTTTATATTTCTTTCAACTCAAGGACATGATGGTAGCACTCAGTTTACATTACCAAAGATGCCTTTTGTAAGGAAATGGGTTGGAAACATTTAGGAAAAGGAAAGCTGAAATTCTACTTTATATTTCTAGTTCTTCCAAATTTTGGGGCCCCAAAACACAGGCTTTGCAGGTGCCCAAGTAGCAAGATCTGTAAGAGGTGCTGAAAATTAAGTTGCTTTGGAGGTAGAAAGGGGGCAATGAAATGGGAATGTAAATTACAAGGGGTGACCTCACTGGTTGATGTTAAAATGTGTGCAAGGAACACAGCAATGATTTTAAGAGATTAGTGTACGTGTGAAGCAGTTGCAGTGTGCCTCTCTAGATCAATAATATCTACAAGAACCATACTCCATTTATTTTCTTTGTGAGATGCTTTATGTCTATTACTGTGCCTATCACCAATCTTCACAGCATTCCCAGCAGTTATTAAATTTATGACTAATAACTTAAAACTAAACTCTAAAAAAGTGGTTCTATGCACATCCTCCTCTCCACTTTTTAAGTCACAGTACTTTTAGCTTACCATCTTTATTTGCCAGATTCACACAGAAAACAGGCAGAGATCAATTTCCCAAAACTACTTTTAATAAAGTCTCAATATCCTGTACGTCATGTGTTTCATCCAGACCTTAAAAATTATCTCTGGCCTGAGAAAACCCAGAACAAATTTCAAATTGAGAAGCTATATGTGGAAAGTTAAAGGACATTTGTGTATGCATCAAATTTATTTTTTTGTTGGAGCCCTCCTTGCGTTTAGCTGGGGATGGACATGCCTTTCGCCATCACTGTGTCTCTTGCACCAAGCCCAAGTATAGCCGGTTTACCCTCCTTTCCTTTTTTCCATCCATTCTCTCCCACACCTCCTTTTTCTGTTTCCTCCTCCTTTTCAACAACTTTTCTTTTTGCTTGCTCTTCTGAAAAAAAATTCTTTTAGTGAAGTCAGGGTTGGTGGGCTGCTGCTTGATTTCATTGTCCCGTATACATAAGATACTACTTTGCCCAGATGCACTGAAGACTGCTGAGGGAAAAGGTGGGGAAGATGAGCAGGACTGAAGAAGCTGCATGCCACTTTACATTGGCTGTGTTTGTTATGTGGGTCACGCAGCTTGCCTTGCCTCACTGCTCCTCTCTCCTGCCCTAGTCGTACTGGGCTACTCACATATGCCCCAAGGGGAACCACTCCCAGTGCTGGGAAACATTATATTCCTGGTTTATAAAAGCATGGCAGAAGTCTGATTGGCTCAATATGCACAATAGGGTCCTTTTTTTGAAAGTGTCTAGCAACCTTAATCATGAAGGGGGAGTACCATCTCTCCACAATTTAAACAAGTAACATTATTGGGAATGGGGAACTTGTACATACCCTATAATTACACAAATAAAGTATCTTTGATTTTGAAAAAATAAACCCTAAGTCTGTGCTTATAATTATATACTCCTTAACATTCTCTTTGCTGAGGATGTTCATGTAACCTCATACCTGTAAACCAATGGCTAGCAAAATGAATTGGGAGGGAAAAACATGTTGGTTTGGATACCTAGGTTCTATTAGCCTTATTTTATATTTCGTAATTATAGCTGTGCCACTGTGATGCCATTGTTAAGGATGCATTCTGTTTTGTATTTAACATGGGAGTTCAACCAGTTTTATAGGAAATGCAGTGTATCAGTCTCCAATTTTCAGCGCAGTCTCTGTATTCTGTAAGAGTTTGGTGGACTATTGGAAACTATGTAATTATTTTGCTAACTACAAAAACTTACTAGTGTTATCCATCATAACACTATGCCATGGTTTGCTAATGGAGAAAATGTTCTATGGTGGCAGTTTTCCTTCTGATACCTGTGGAAGCCTTCATGAACAGATTAAGAGAAGAATATAAAACTATCTTTTGATACATGCCCTCAATAATGTTCATTGCATCCAAAGCTGGGGGCACAGGGAACAGATTTTGAGAGGCCATGGCCTCTGTGTTGCAGAGAAGATTTTCAATGAACTAGCTACTTTAAAAGTTTACTTTTAAACACTTATTTCATGCACTGCATATCATAATAGCAAACAAAACACTAAGAACACTGAAGTGAATAAACATAAATAGCAAACAGAAAGGAAGTTGCAGTTTCCTAAGCTTACTTGAGAGAGAACTGAAATAAGTACCCCACAAAAACCTTGAAACACAGAAAAACCACAGAAAAATCCTGCTTTGCTAAACTTGAGCACAAAGAATTAACAATATCTAAAGCAGCAGTTCCCTGGCTGTGGACTGCGTACCCAGATGGGGTTGAGAAGATTTCCACTGTGCAGAATATGTCATTTTGTTCTGCACAGTATAACTTCACATGTATGGTGTATGTGAGGTCATAATATATGAAGAACACCATTTTGCTCTACAAAATGGCATTCTCCGCACAGCGTGACCTCATGTACCATATGTACAAGGCATGCTGTGCTCTTCAAAATGATGGCTTCCATGCTGTCTGAGGCCCACAAGGAAATAATTCACTAAAATGAGGTCATGCTGGCAAAAAATTTGGGAACCCTTGATCTAAAGAACACATCTTCCTGAAAGAATTTGAGCACTGCTGAACTTCATTTATGTAGGGTTGAGAAACAGCAGCAAATGTAGGCATTTAAAAATCAGGAAACAAAAAGTTATGGTTCTCTCTTAATTCTCTCACACTGAACATACAGATCCATAAAATTCCATCCATGCTGCAGGAGATTTCTTTGCCTGAAGGGAAAATACCTCTAAATAAAACTGAGCCCTTGTTTTCTTTTTAAAAAAGTCAATTCCTTTTACAGCACAGGTGGACGTTCAAGCCTCTGCAATTGACTCAGACCCAAATTTTGTAAATAGCAGCACAAAAACAGACCTACACAGCCATCATCAAAACTTTGTAGTTATTTTAGTACCATAAATAGTAACATGACTAAGCCTAATGGTAATTTCTTATGGTACACATATCAAACGTACATGTATGTATGCAGAAATATAGTCTTAAATGTGTTTTGCAGCATACATCAAAAAAGGATGACTGCATTTTGCTCTAACTGTCCGAAGTACTCACTTCTGGGACAATATGTAATATGGAAAAGTTCTGCCTAAAAAAAAAACCCTTTCAGAAAATTACTGAATGAGGCTATAATGAAAATCTCAATGTCAGATTAACTACAACTTTTGCTACAAATATACATTATGTATCAAGCTAAAACATACATCTATTTACGTAATTATTAAACAGCTGTTAGAAGAATAAGGGTATAAGATCATGTTAAGTGCCTCAGAACATTATGTCATAGAGTTATCTGACACTTACCATACTCACCTGGCTTCAGATCCAGCGCAGCAAGAGACTCTGAATGTAAGAAATACAATGTTGGACTGACAGTAAATAATACATAGTTGTCATGGCGTTCGTCCAAGATAATGAGAACCAAATCGCCAACCTGAAAACTGGATAAATAAGAATACTTAACAGCAAAATATAAAAATATAGTATTGAATATTTACACAGATTACTAAAGCACTTTTTAAAAAGCATTACACAGATCTACTTATCACTATTTGAAACACATTTTAGAATTTATGCATATCTGTACATTTTGTAATGCCAGTTAATTGAGTATTAGGTTTCCTATGAGGACAATGTCAATTCCTCACCATTTAAAAAAAAATAAATATTTTTTCTCCTCACAATGTGCTTCAAATAAATTTTTCTGCAAGAAGTTACACATAAGCAACTGGGATGTGCCAGAGGCTACCCTGGGTTGTGAGGCACCTTGTCACCACCTGCTAGAAGCATGAGGGAGTCTTGTCTGTGCCTGTTGTGGATCAGCTCCTCAACTCCACCAGTCTCTGGCAACCCAAACACTAGTTTCCAGGTCTCTGCAGGCCTCATTCTTTCTACATAAGTTAGCAATAGGTACAAACTCTTTGACCATCCCTCTGGAGAGATCAGCCCCTGTTCCACTGACCATGCACTGAACTCTCAGGTCATCCTCTACTCACAGAGGAATAGCATAAACCAGCTTACAGGATTCAACTCAGGATCACTACTTTGCTTAACACAAAGCATTTAGATATATTATAGTGAAGGCAAGAATAAGCTTATTCTCCAATGACAGTAAGAAAGAACATTGGAAAAATGATTACATATAAACAAAATTGTAACACGCTTTCTAGAGCTTAAACTTAACTCACAAGACCTACAGGATAGTTTATCTCAAGCCCTTTTCCCAGTTTTTTCAACCAGGATGACTGATATCCTCCTTCAGATATATCAGAGCAGACCTTTGATATTCACCTGAAACCAGGGTGTTCCACCTTCCTGCTGTTTACCTCTTCCTGTGAATTACTTCTGAAGTCTCCAAAAGCGCTTCATTAGCAGCTGATTCAGTGCTTTTTCACACCTAAAATGAAGCTGCACCACTGTAGTGCTTTAATGAAGACACTACCTAAATTGATGGGAGAGGTTCTCCTGTCGATATAGGTATTCCGCCTCCCTGAGAAACGGTAGCTAGGCCAACAGGAGAATTCTACCATGGGGGTCAGTTTAATTATGTCGCTCAGAAGTGTGGATTTTTCACATCCCTATGTGATGTAGCAATACCAACCTAATTTCCTAGTACTGATCAGGCCTCAGTATGTTAATAAACTTCGGCTGTAGGACACACAGTATACAATGGTCCACCAGGGAGATAAGTATCTCCTACTTCTTGTCTGGAGAAGTTAGACTCAAGGAGCACTACATATGAGTGGCCTGCCTTTAAACTACAAGATTCAGAGAACACAATTTTCAGCATATACACATAATTCCTCACATATTTTCCATACAATGATTATAATGACTAGTGTAACAAAGGTGTTGAATAGAAACCTTACATGACATTATTTTGGTGAACTGAGGGGACATTTGTACCCCTATGTAGCCCTGTGCCCTCTGACAGTTGGCATCAAGAGGTCTTGGGTCACACCAATACACAGGAAGGTTTGTGTGGGAAAATATCTCTGAGAGGTAAGAGCTAATTTAGACCACATAGTTTTGTATGTGTAGTTGGGATTATGTTTTCCAGTGTGCATTACTTTGCATTTATCAACACTGAATTTCATCTGCCATTTTGTTGCCCAGTCACTCTTTAAAAAAAAAAAAAAAAAAAAAAAAGATCCATTCGTAACTCTTTGCAGTCTGCTTTGGACTTAACTATCTTGAGCAATTTTGTATCATCTGCAAGCTTTGCCATCTCACTGTTTACTCCCATTTCCAGATGATTTATGTATATGCTGAGCAGCACGGGTCCCAGTACAGATCCTTGGAGGACCCCAAATTTACTTCTTTCCACTGTGAAAACTGACCACTTATTACAATTCTTTGTTATCTATCTTTTAATGAGATACTGATCCATGAGAGGACCCTCCCTCCTATCTCATGACTCCTTTTTGCTTAAGAGCCTTTGGTGAGGGACCTTGTCAAAGTTTTCTGTAAGTCCAAGTACACTATATCCACTCCATCACCCTTGTCCTTTCACTATTTTTTTTTTTTTTTTAAATTGGGGCTGTGGAAGAAAACAAGTCCTCACTCTACGTTTGTTAGCAACAAGTCAGAGGCACTTTTATTACGAGCAATTGCAAGGGAAGTCTGCAGTCAGATAGGAAGGGCCCCTGACCTTAGGCAGACCTTCCCCCTACAAGCAGCATAAGACAAGTATTTATACCTTCCCATTACATGCACCAACAGCTAATGGTTATCCTTTGTTTATACAAACTCCCTCCAGACACTACTTTACCTCAAGGTTTCTGCTTAAATCAGCATTCCATTCTTATCAACTAAAGCAAGCAGAAAAGTGAGGTGTGAAGCAGCATCTCTTACAATTTTTGTGTTGTAAGTGTCACATTTCACTCTATTCTTAAACCTGACTAAAACATGTACCCTGCTTTAATTCTGCTTCCACATTCTCCCCTTTTGAGCTTATAGCACAACTAATATTATGAGCCTCTATTATGGTGTTTTTAAAAAGTTTCCATGGATCTTGTTTTTAATTTCCATTTAACTAATCTACTCATTTTTGTGAAGTTCCCCTTTTCGAAATTTAAATGCTACTGTGGTAGGTTTCTCTGATATCTTTCCCCCTACGAGCACGTTAAATTTTATTACATTATGGTTGCTATTACCGAGTGGTTCAGCTATATTCACCTCTTGGACCAAATACAGAGCACACTTGAGGATTAATTAAAGAATTGCCTCCCCCACTTTGTGGGATCCAGGACCAAGCTTTTTCAAGAAGCAGTCATTAATGGTGTCTAGAAATGTTCTCTCTGCATTTGGTCCTGAGATGACATGTACCCAATAAATCTGGAGGCAGATGATATCACCCATTATTACTGGGTTTTTTATTTTTACAGTCTTTCTAATCTCCCTGAACATTTCACCATCGTCATCATGATTCTAGTCAGGTGGTCACTAGTATATTCCTACTGCTATACTTTTATTCTTGAAGCATGGAACTTCTATCCATAGAGATTCAATGGTACTGTTTGAGTCATTTCAGATTTTCACTATATTTGACTCTATACTTTGTTTCACATATAATGCCATTCCTCCATCAGCACGACCTACTTTATCATTCCTATGTATTTCGTACCCTGGTATTACTGTGTCCCTTTGATTAGCATCTTCCTACCAAGTTTCTGTGACGCCTGTTATATCAATATACTCATTTAATACCAGGCACTTTTAAATTCATGTTCCTGCTTAAAAGTGAAAACTCTATGTAATGCTTTTTCTTAGATGTTAAAAAGACTGTATGGACCTCTTCTGAGATGTGCATTTGCAAATGTTTTACATCCAAATGCAAGCATCTTCTAATATAAAAACTTCCTAATGTCGTTGATATGTTAAAGGCAAGATGTTTTATATACCACTACAGAACTCAATGACATTACTATAACTGCACAGCAAAGAATACAGAATATTTATATTAATTGGGGAATTAAGTTATTTAGTTAAGCAATTTCCTTTCCAAACTCAGAAAGAAAATAACTTTGCATAGACTGTTAAGAAGAGCTGCCAATGCCTTTTTGGATGGCTAAGTTTAAAAAGACTATTTTAAGAACTGGGAAACTTTTATCTTTGATGCCCATCTGAAACAAAATTTCAACTCCTATTAAGCTCTGATGGAACTCAAATGATATTTAAAAAAATGGACTAAAAAAAAAATTAAAACTCTAAAGATGCTGAAAATTTCCTGCCACAAGACAATTAAATGTACACTGCATATGAATTAACAGACTACATGTCATGAACTGAAGATATTACTAAGACCAACTCATGAGCCAGTAAAAGGACAACAGCAGATCTGAATCCAGCCAAGCCTGAAAGAAGTGTTTTCCTCCTTCCAAGGGATCAGAGGAAAGAGCGGGATAAAGCTTCTATGAATTGAGGAAGCAAACTAGCAGCACTCCCATCTTTCAACTCCATGCAACACTCTCAATGCAGCCTCTCACCTCTGCTCCATGTCTCTAAGGCCTGGTCTACACTACGTGTTTAAACCGAATTTAGCAACGTTAAACCGATTTAACCCTGCACCCGTCCACACAACGAGGCCCTTTATATCGATATAAAGGGATCTTTAAACCGGTTTCTGTACTACTCCCCGACGAGAGGAGTAGCGCTGAAATCGGTATTGCCATGTCGGATTAGGGTTAGTGTGGCCGCAAATCGACGGTATTGGCCTCTGGGCGGTATCCCACAGTGCACCATTGTGACCGCTCTGGAAAGCGATCTGAACTCGGATGCACTGGCCAGGTAGACAGGAAAAGCCCCACGAACTTTTGAATTTCATTTCCTGTTTGCCAAGCGTGGAGCACTGATCAGCACGGGTGGCCATGCAGTCCCAAATCCAAAAAGAGCTCCAGCATGGACCGTACAGGAGATACTGGATCTGATCGCTGTATGGGGAGACAAATCTGTTCTATCAGAGCTCCGTTACAGAAGACGAAATGACAAAGCATTTGAAAAAATCTCCAGGCTATCATAGACAGAGGCCACAGCACAGTGCTGTGTGACAAGCGTAACAGAAAGCCAAAGAATCAAATAGACGCTCATGGAGGGAGGGAGGCAGTACTGAGGACTCCAGCTATCCCACAGTCCCTGCAGTCTCCAAAAAGCATTTGCATTCTTGGCTGAGCTCCCAATGCCTGAAGGGTCAAAAACATTTTCCCGGGTGTTTCAGGGTATATGTCATCAATTTACACCCTCCCCGCCCGCCACGAAAGAAAAGGGAAAAAAAAACGTTTCTCGCCTTTTTTCAATGTCACCCTATGTCTACTGCATGCTGCTGGTAGATGGGGTGCTGCAGCGCTCAACACCAGTATCCCCTTCCCGATGGCAGATGATACAATATGACTGCTATCCACTGTCATCATCAGCCCGTGAGTGCTCCTGGCTGGCCTCGGTGAGGTCGGCCGGAGGCGCCTGGGTAAAAATGGGAATGACTCCTCGTCATTCCTGGCAGATGGTACAGAACGGCTGGTAACCATCCTCATCATAGCAACTGGAGGCTGAGCTCTATCAGCCCCCACCTCTCACGTCTAAAGAAAAGATTCTGTACTGCCTGGACTATCATAGCAGCTGGAGATTGCCTCCCCCTCATTTTATCTCACTAAAAAGTCAGTGTTTCTTATTCCTCCATTCCTTATAACTTCATCACACAAATGGGGGGACACTGCCATGGTAGCCCAGGAGGGTTGGGGGAGGAGGGAAGCAATGGGTAGGGTTGTTGCAGGGGCACCCCCTAGAATGGCATGCAGCTCATCATTTCTGCGGGCTCTCTGGGACTCTGACATGGAGCGGCTGTGCTCTCTGGTTCCCTAGTACACTTGCCTCATATTCTGAGCAGGACAAAACATAAAGAAGGGAATGACCCGGGGAGTCATTCCCATTTTTGTCCATGTGCCCCCGGCCGACCTCAGTGAGGCCAGCCAGGAGCATCCATGACAGCAGCAGACGGTACAGAAAGACTGATAACAGTCATCTCATTGCCAATTTACAATGGCATGGCAGACGGTGCAATAGGGATGGTAACTGTCTGCTACCTTGCAAAGGCAAATGAATGCTGCTGTGTAGCACTGCAGTACTGCACCTGTCAGCAGCATCCAGTACACATACGGTGACAGTGACAAAAGGCAAAACGGTTCCATGGTTGCCATGCTATGGTGTCTGCCAGGGAAATCTAGGGAAAAAGGGCGTGAAATGACTGACTGTCATTGCTTTCACGGAGGAAGGACTGAGTGACGACATTTACCCAGAATCACCCGCGACACTGTTTTTGCATTGGGATCTCAACCGAGAATTCCAGTAGGTGGGGGAGACTGCGGGAACTATGGGATAGCTACGGGATAGCTACCCACAGTGCAATGCTCCGGAAATCGCCGCTAGCCTTGGTACATGGACGCACATCACCGAATTAATGTGTTTAGTGTGGCTGTGTCAAGGCGCCTTCCTAACTCTGAACTTTAGGGTACAGATCTGGGGACCTGTATGGACACTTCTAAGCTTAATTACTAGCTTAGATCTGGTATCATTGCTACCATCCAGAATTTTCAGTGTCTGGATCACTCTCTTTCCCCCAAAACCTTCCCCTCCCTGGGTAGCCTTGAGAGACTCCCTCACCAATTCCCTGGTGAGTCCAGATCCAATCCCTTGGATCTGAAAACAAGGAAAAATCAATCAGGTATTAAGAAAAAGGCTTTTAATTAAAGAAAAGAAAGATAAAAGAAAACCTTCTGGGAGAGATTAGCATACCAGCTACTCTCACAGACAACAGATTCAAAACACAGAGGATGTTCCCCTGGGCACCAATTTATTTATACAAAAAAAATACCCAATTTGATTCTACCTCTAATTGCATAAGACAAGTTACAAAGAAATAAACATAAACCTATTTATTCTTTTCTAAAACTTACTACTCTGATAAGAGGCTGGTTCCTTGATCTTTTTCACTCCGGCTGAAACTGAAACTCTAAACAAAGGAAAAACTTCCCTCCTTCCTTTTGAAGCATCTTGTTCCCCCATTGGTCCCTCTGGTCAGGTTTTAGCTAGGCTAGGTGAACTTTTTAACCCTTTACAGGTAAAAGAGGCATTAACCCGTAACCATCTGTTTATGACAGGCTGCGTGCACTCGACTTTATACAATCTGTTTTACAAAACCGGTTTATGTAAAATCGGAATAATCCCGTAGTGTAGACATACCCTAAGACAGCCACAAATCTACATCATGAAACAACTTTCCAGTTCAGATCCAACATCCCTCAGACCTTCCTTTGCTTAATAATAATAATAATAATAATAATAATAAATAATATAGTTAATTGCAATTATCTTGCTTGTTCTTAATCATGATAAAATTACTTGGCACTCAGTTTGAAACACCCCTTTCTACCTCACATTATTTTTAAGTAACCATATGAACTCAGATGATCAGAAGTGGGTACTAACGCATAAAATAAAATACCTTAAAGAAAAGGATGACCTTGCTGTAAACACCAACAGTGAAATCTGAAGTTAATAGCAAAAAGCCCACTGACATCTGTGCATCCTGGATTTGCCCCCAGTAATTTTTAATAGCGCCTAGCCAGTTACCATGATAGACATCTCTGAAAAAAAGGCATCTTCAGAAGTAATCTTGGGAATTCATATGGTCACATTTTTAGCACTGCACAGTTATTCTGAATGGAGAAATTATTTCCTGGGCGTAAAATTATAGCTGAAATCTCCAACTAGATTTGTCATTATAGAAAAGCCATGAAATGAGAATGAATCCAAGTTATGGTGATGAAGGTATACAAATCATTTAAAAATACATTTGTAGCCTCGTGGACCATGTATTGAAGGCTTGATTGTAATCGAATATAAAGAATCAAATTTAATAAAGATTTATTACTAAGGAAATTCACTGTAGTCTCAAACATGAATTTGAGGTTAAGATGCTGAAAAGAATTACTAAACATTACTTTCACATATTTTACCTGTACATTTGTTACCGAAGACATAAATTTTATTGAGCCATATCAAGAACAAAATGTGAGAATAAAAACATACTTACTCTCTGATAGCTATTTTTTCAGAATGTCTTGAAGACACTGAAGACATGCTTTGGGACATCTGGAAAAATAATGAAAAAGTAAACAACCATAAAATACTGGCAGTATACATTGTAGATAGGGGGCAATTAAGATTGTTTGGGTTTATACATGAACCATGACAAAAATATGAAAACTAACACATGTTCTTATTACCATCTTGACCATTTTGCTTGTGTGTATACTTTCCCTTCTCTTGTATTTTGCTTTGGTCATTTAAAAATGTAAGCTTTTTAGGACAGGGATTGAAACACAGCACATTTCAGGTGTTTCCATAATATAAAAATTATGGAAAGAATAATGATTACAATAAATGAAATTTTATTTGGTATGGCCTCAAACTATAGCCCAAAACACTTTAAAGAGTTAATATCAGAGTGAACGAAAACTTAAGAGGTAGAAAAAGAAGATTTTTTAGATGAGATAAAAATAAGCAGAGCATCACTAAAGCATAAGAAAACTGCTGCAGATGGTAGGCAGTTGAACAGACAGGCGTGGTGGGACTGTGTGAAGGGTCAGAGAACTTGACAAAGCTAGACAAGAGAAAGGAGCAAGGAAGAGGATAAAGTTTACTGATTGTTTTTAAAACCATCAGGACAATTTTGTAGTAGAACCTACAATAATTAGTGAGCAAATGAAGTGTTTAATGACTGGGCACAATATAAATCAAACTACCTGTATGTGTGAGAAAGTGGGCGGAAGCATTTAACACAAGCTGGTGCAGGTAGGATAAGACTTATGGAGACCAGGCTGAAAGGAGTTGAAGACAAGGATGAAAGTTTCAGTAGAGGCGGAAGTGATGCAGCAATGTTGGAGAGGAGGTGGAAGGCACATTAGCAAACAAAGGAGATGAAAAAGTTCAGGTTCAAGAATTTATACTCAGTCCTGTGGACAGTGGAGGCAGATACCTCATTTGAGAAATTATATGACGTTTTGTTTTTCAGGATAACTCCTCTTGCCCAAAGGAGTATATCAAAAAGTACCTCACGGTATCACAATTTTACCTACCAGAAATTAAGGGCAATTCATTGCAGTGCTTTTCAATATTTTTTAAAATATATATAAACCCTTCATCTTCAATGAATTTTAGCTCCTCTTCTGAAAATGCATTTTTTTTTACCCGAATGGCCACACCTCAAAATGTATTGTTGCTCCATTGTTTAACTGTGCAGTAGATGATGTACTTTTAAATGCCATGTGTTGAAAGTATTCAAGTGCATAAAAACATTTTTCAATAAGATAGACCGGGCCAGTGCAAGGATGTTCTGCGCCCCTAGGCGAAACTTCCACCTTGCGCCCTCCTTCCACCCCCCCCGCGACCCAACCCTGAGGTGCACCCCCGAGGCAGCTCCCCCCTCCGCCTTGAGGCACCCCCACTGCCCCAGCTCACCTCTGCTCCGCACACGAGCACGCCAAAGTGAAGCAGCTCACCCCTGCCCCGCCTCCTCCCCGAGCACGCCGTGGCTGCTTCGCTTCTCTCGCCTCCTAGGCTTGTGGTGCCAATCAGCTTAGGCGCCGCAAGCCTAAGAGGTGGGAGAAGTGAAGCAGCCACGGTGTGCTCGGGGAGGAGGCGGGGCAGGGGTGTGTTGAGGCGGGGAGTTCCTCTGCGTGTGGCACCCCCCCCTTACTTGCTGCAGGTGGCCCTCCCTGCGCTCCCCTGCCCCAGCTTCCTCCGCCTAAATGCCAGCGGTTGCTGCCGAAGAAAATGGCGCCCCCCAAATGCCAGTGCCCTAAGCGACCGCCTAGGTCGCCTAAATGGTTGCACCGGCCCTGAAGATAGAACTACACACATTTTCAAACTGATTAACTAAAACATTGAAGATATGAAAATACTTAAAAAGGAAAGAAATTTGACAGATACTGAAGGCCAGATTTAAACATGGCTATCTATAATTTTATGCAACAGGCATATACATTTTAAATCAAATCCAATAATCACCTACTTTTGACAACAATCCTAGGACTATGTTACTTTGGTGAGAAGGAATCCTTAGTAGCTACATACCCCATTGAGGGAAAAAGGATTAATCTCCTCAAAAATTAACAAGTTTTCATAAGCGTATTTATTCTCTGAGAGATTAGTTCTGTGCTGCAGATTTGTGTGGTTCATTAGCACAAGTGCCAAACAAAGAGGTTGCTTCCTTTTTTCTCATCCTATATTTTGGAAAACTTCTAGGACAGTTCAGTGAAACATTTTCAGATCATAGTAACCTAAGGGTTTTTTTAATGCACAATCAGATGATTTAAATAATGTTGCATTGTGAATGACTTCTTTCCCAGGTGCTTATTCTTTCTTTCCTCACTGCCACCCTGAAAATAAAGAAAAGCCTTTCTGCCAAAGATGTAAATTTCAGAGAGAAACAATCAAAACAAAAAGAACGCCTTAGACGAAACCATCTTCAACAATGCAAATGTACATAATGGAAAGCACCGATCTATGTACTTTAAAAACAATTTGTCTTAGGAAGTTATGTAACTGCCTTGCTGATGCAGGCACTTGCACACTATATTTAAGATACAATTTTCAAAGGTGCCTAAAGGTTTAAGGCTCCCAGTTCCCACTAATATTCAATGGGAGCTGGCTACCTAACTCCCTTGTGTCCCTCCCATTTGTCCAGTCTCAAATGACAGCTAAATTCAATACCTTGGGGAGTGTTGTCAAATGGCTAGACACAGAGAACTGAAACCAGATGCAGGGCTGCCCAGGGGGGGAGGGAGGGCAAGTGGGGCAATTTGTCACAGGCTCTGCAGTTTGGGGCCCCTGGAGCTGGGTCCTTCACTCGCTCCGGGGGCCCCAGAAAACTCTCGCGGGGCCCAGGCCCCAGGAGCTTCTTCCGCTGCGGGATTTGGTGGCAATTCGGTGGCGGGAGGTCCCTCGGCTCTGGGACCCGCCACCGAAGTGCTGGGTCTTCGGCGGTGACCCCAGGCCCCCTGAATCCTCTGAGCGGCCCTGACCAGATGTAACAGTTCCCTATGACACAAAGGTGTTCTAAAGCTTAATTAAGGTGAAATGTAATTGGAAAATCATTACTACAGTTTACCTGAGAACCACAGTAGTTAATTCTTACTTGTGCTTTTCTATAATATTGAACAAACAAAATAACTGTCTTGTGCAGCTAAGTAACTGGTTGCAGGCTTATTTTAGAAAACTAAAGAAGAACAGACTTCTGAATACTGAGCCACACTCAATACCATGAGAAATGAAATATTTTAATCAATACTTTAAGTTCCATATTGCTTAGGTTAATAATAGTCCCTTTCAGAGTCAACCCAAAGTAAGCACTGATTATGGCTGAATTGCTTTAATATATTTCTCTTGCTTTGTGTATTTTACATTTAACGTGAAAGCAAATGGAAATACCCTACAGATTCTCCCAGATGCATGTTTTCTTCATTCTCAAATAAGTATATATTGTAGAATTTGTCTGATAGTGTCATTACATAAGATACTGCAATACCTTAATAAGACAGTAACAAGCTAATGTTAGGTTGTTTTTTTTCCCCACTAGTAACTTTGAATGATATTTCATAATAATTAGGAGATGAAAATGTCTATTATAGGATGCACATAAAACTCAGCTAGGAAGTTTACACTTTTTTCTAGACTCGTTTTGGTCTAAAAGAAAATATATTTCATAAAAACATGATCCATAAAAACTCTACTTTTGTAATGATCATAACCGTCTGCATTCTTGAAGACAGTAGATATTCCTCATTTCCTCTGCTAGAATAGCATTTCTAATTTTCTCTCACTCCACCTTTAGTCAACTGATGGGACATTTCCTCACCATCCCCTACTCAACTGCATCCGTGGGGAGTGGGAAGGAGAAACTTCAAGAAGTGGCTCTTCCCGTGGCCTTGAACTTGAACCACGGAAATTTCTACCTTTAGAACTTATGTCGGGCAGGATGGAGGCAATCAACGCTTTAAGGCTTTCCTGTGCACCAATACTTTAAGCAGAGAGGGTAAAGAAAAGGGTGCCAAGAACCCCTGAGGATAGAAGAAACTGCTAGTATGAGAAGACTCCCATAGGTATGCTCCCCTTGCAATCAAGAGTACTGGTACCAAGAAATCAACCTCATAACGTTCTCCTACCTTCATGGTTTATTGATGAATGCTTGTGTGACAGGTGACTAGAAAGACTTAGTAGTATTGACCACAAAAAGGTGATGTGAGGGATGGAGAAGAAGCATACATCTTTGGGAATGTGAAATATAACCAAATGAATGAGAGGGGAAAACATGATGGGGGGGGGGAATATAGGAAATAGAAAGAGATGCACCAAAATACTTAAAATGAAAAGAAAGAGTGATTGAAGGGAAAAGGATAGGGAGGAAGAAAAAAAAGTCAATGTAAGTTATATTAAAAATATTTAATGTAAAGTTGAATGACATTTAGTAAATTGTAAATAATGTCTGTCTGCATATATGAGGAATGGAGTGACCTTCCTGCCTCTGGTGGAAATTATTACTCTTTACAGATTCTACTGAAGCATACAAGCAAGGGATGACTTAAGACTATTTTTAATAATACTATCGCTTCATGCACCCAGGGCGTCCCCCTTCTTCACTGATGATTTCAATCTCTTTTGGAAACTCAGAAATGACAAAAACAGAGATGAGAATCCAAAGGGAAAGATAAGGGAAAGACTCACAGAAAAAGACCCTTGAATAAAGAACGAAGAGAGGAACTGGCTTTTTACTCTACAGACGTTTTCATGGCGGAATCACACAGGTCCCTCAGGGGAAGCTTCTCTCACTGAGATCAGTCTGCAGTTAAGGACTTCTATCTCTATTTTTTCCCCACATTCACCCTCCTCAGTGATAACCCACCTCAATTTACACTGACCTGGTTCAACACAAATACTATTTATATTTTCCACTTCCAATTGGTTAGCTAACCCAACAAGCTTTACTCACACACCTGCCAAGGACAAAAAGGAGTAAATTTCTCTGCAACTGGCAGGTGCTTCACAAAGCCTGCTTGGTTGTAAATGCTGCATACAAGATCTCCAGCTGCACAAAACACAGGTAGGATTTTTAAGGAAGCCTCAAACTTATTCTTCACAGGACAATCCACAAACATCCCATGACAAAGCTCTTAGGACACTGGATTTTCACTTGCTTCAAGACATGTCTTTTCATTTCCAACAAGACAACAGACTGAAATACTAAATATTTAAACATTTTTATTATTTCACACTAAGAAAAATTCATAAATACCATAACTATCAGCTCTAAGAAGCACTTCTCAGCTACTCTCTAGATTGCAGAACCCACGTTTTACTGACTTTCGAAGCAGTACAGGTTCCTTCTCTCTACTTTATGTTTTTCACATGTCAAGATATATGTTACAATAGCTGCACTAAATATGATACGTTTGTAGTTCATAGTGCTACATATGGCCAGAAAAATAAAATTATTTAACTTGTTCCCATTACTGAAGAAAGGTGATAACCGCTTCACAGTTAAAGCTACGTGAATAAACTTTCCATTTTAAGCTTGATTTAGACTCAAAAGTTTACCAAAACTAAACTAATTCACAGTAAGTTTCTGAAATTTCCTTCTCAGAAAAAACTTTCTTCAGATAGCATGGGGTGAATGTTGAAGGAGGTGCCAAGCCATTTGTCAAATGACAGATAAGTCAGTTTGC
Organism: Gopherus flavomarginatus; assembly: GCF_025201925.1. NCBI lineage: Eukaryota > Metazoa > Chordata > Testudines > Testudinidae > Gopherus > Gopherus flavomarginatus. The sequence continues at coordinate 228,864,140 of NC_066618.1, forward strand.
CAAATTGCCAAAAAATGCCCCAAATTCTTAATGCTTTGTATCATAGCTCTTAAAACACTGATTGGCCAGGGAACTCCCAATTATTTTATTAGTACCTCCTGTGAAAACATTCACAGCAAAAATATTTCAACCAATCTCAAGGAAGCAGGTATGGGAGGAATTAGTACTTTTAACAATGTTAAAGTTTTTCTCCAACTATTTTAGAACAACCGTAGAAGCTCTGTAGTTTGGAGAAGGAACCTGAAATCTGAAATTCCCAGGGTCAAAGAGATGTATTTTCTTGTTCCTCTCGAATAAGTCATCCAGATTTGGCCAAGTTCTAAAAGTTACAGAAAATCACCATTTGCACATATGCAAAAGAACCTCTTTTACACTTGCCCTTAAATTTTCCAGTCACACTACCAGTCCCTCACCTCAGAGCAGCCTTTTGGCCTAGGAAGTAAACTTGGCTGGTAGTGAACTTCTTCCACCAACTGGTATTTCTGTACCCTTCTTAACACTTCCTGAACAAAGCCTTATATCTATGATAAGCCACAACCTAGTATTAGTGTCTGCATTTTGCATATGAGGTAACAAAGTCTTACGTCTTTTCTGGCGGAGGTGGGAATAGGACTCAGATCTTTCATAGAGCATGCCCAAGTCAAATCAACTTAGCCAAACTGCCTTTGTGTTATATTTGTATTACTTAAAATCATCACTGATTAAGTTTACAGATGAGTAATAGATAATGAAGAGGACAGGTCACTGATAAGAGAGCGATCTGAAACACTCGGTAAGTGGGGTGCTGTCATGGTACAATTCCCCACTCTGAACCTTAGCGTCCAAAAGATGGGGTACCAGCATGAATTCCTCTAAGCTCAATTACCAGCTTAGAACCTGTAGCGCTGCTACCAACCAGGAATTCCAGTGCCTGGTACACTCTGGTTCCCACAAAACCTTGCCCGGGGCCCCCAAGACCCAGACCCTCTGGATCTTAACACAAGGAAAGTAAACCCTTTCCCTCACCGTTGCCTCTCCCAGGCTTCCCCTCCCTGGGTTACCCTGGAAGATCACTGTGTGATTCAAACTCCTTGAATCACAAAACAGAGAGGACAATTCACCTTCCTCCCTCCTTCTCTCTCCCCCTCCCAGACTCTTCCAGAGAAAGTAATCCTGACACAGAGAGAAATTAGCCTCTCTCCCCCTTCCCTCCTTTCTCCCCACCAATTCCCTGGTGAATCCAGACCCAGTCCCTGGGATCTCACCAGAATAAAAAAAAAATTAGGTTCTTAAACAAGAAAAGCTTTTAATCAAAGAAAGAAAAAACAGTAAAAATTATCTTTGTAAATTTAAAATGGAATAGGTACAGGGTCTTTCAGCTATAGACACTGGGAACATCCTCCCAGCCTAAGTATACAAATACAAATTAAAATCTTTTCAGCAAAATACCAATTTGAACTCCTTTCAGCCAAATACACATTTGCAAATAAAGAAAACAACCATAAGCCTAACTCGCTTGATCTACCTAGTACTCACTAGTCTGAATTTATAAGAGCCTGTATTGGAGAGATTGGAGAGAAACCTGTTTGCACGTCTGATCCCTCTGAGCCCCCAGAGTGAACAACCACCAAAACTAACAGCACAGCACAAAAACTTCTCTCCCTCAAGATTTGAAAGTATCCTGTCCTCTGATTGGTCCTCTGGTCAGGTGACAGCCAGGCTTACTGAACTTGTTAACCCTTTACAGTCAAAGGGATATAAAGTACTTCTGTGCTATTAACTTTTCTTATCTGTTTATGACAGGTGCAAGAGAAAAATATGCCTTTTAATACAGCCAAATTTAACTTTCTACATCTAGGGACAAAGAATGCAGGCCATGCTTACAAGATGGGAAGCAGTGACTCTGAAAAAGACTTGGGGGAGGGAATTATGGTAGATAATCAGTTGAACATGAGCTCCCAATGTGAGGCTGTGGTGAAAAGAGCTAATGCAATTCTTATAAACCAGGAAATCTCAAACAGGAGTAGGGATGTTACTTTACTTCTGTTTTTGTCACTGGTCTGACTACTACTGGAATACTGTGCCCAGTTCTGATGTCCACAATTCAAGAGGTTGTTGATAAATCTGACAGGATTCAGAGAAGAGCTAAGAGAATAATTAAAATACTCCTTACATAGTGAAAGACCCAAGGCACTCAAATCTGTTTTGTTTAACAAAGAGAAGAGTAAGGAGTAACTTGATCATAGTCTGGAAGTATCTATATGGTGTGCAGCTATCTGATAATGGGCTCTTCAATCTAGCAGACAAAGGCATAACAAGATCCAAAGGTTGGAGGTTGAAGCTAGACAAATTCAGGCTAGGAACAAGATGCACATTTTTAACTGTGAAGGTAATTAACCACTGGAAGGCTTTATCAATAGCTGCGATGGCTTCTCCTTCACTAGAAACTTTTAAATTAAGATTGGATGTTTTTCTAAAAGATATGCTCTAATTCAAATAGGAATTAATTCAGGGAAATCCTATGGCTTGTGTTCCCTTCTTGCCTTAAAAGTAACACTTTAACCACTACTGAACACTTTCTTTACTGAGCCAGAAATAGAATTTTGGAATATTGAAACCCAACAGTACAATGTTGCCTCGGAAAGTTGTTCAAACCACTGGCAAAGTTTGTGACATCATTTATTACTGCTACCAGTTTTTTCTTTAATTGCAATGGTACTAGAGGTCTGTGCCATATACACCGGGGAATCATTACAACAGACTTCCTTTTTAAAAATTTTTAAATAACTGTGCTCTGGTAAGTTTGTCCTAAATAATTAACTCCTTCCCCTAGGGCTCAACCACCTTCTGGATGGCACCCAGATGCCTGCGTAGGTGTTAAAACAGCTACAGTCTCCTTATTTGCCAAAATCACTTTTACAATGCAGTTATGCATTCTAATTCAAATATATATGGCATGTTGAAAATTTGGTGACAGATAAGGTAAAATAAATTAAAAACACAATACTTATTGTATTAGATAGTTGCATAATTAATTACATTTATACTGCCTTTTTAATGTATTCAATGTAGTCACAGAATCCCCACTTTACTGTGGTAACTACAATTAGACATCTTCCAGCAAAATTTGAGTCCAGCTTGCCATGGAGTAAATATGGTCTTGCTTATATTGTTGTGTAAAATTTTTATTTATTTAATTAACGTATTAAAATTTAAAATGTGTCTTTTAATTTGACCAGGCGACCTTGTTAAAGGTACAAATGAATATCTAGATCAGTGGTGGCAACCTGCGGCCCATCAGGGTAATCCACTGGTGGGCCGCCAGACCGTTTGTTTACGTTTGCATGGCAGCCTGCAGCTCCCAGTGGCCGTGGTTCACCAATGGGAGCTGCAGGTGGCTGTGCAAATGTAAACAAATTATCTGGCGGCCCACCAGCGGATTACCCTGATGGGCCGCAGGTTGCCCGCCACTGGTGTAGAGGGTCTTTAATGGCCTCTATGCTGCAAACACTTACAAATTCAAGCAGTCCCACTGTGTTTAACAGTACTACTCAGATGTTGTGTAAGTATTCGCATGATAAAAACCTAACGCATTATTCAGTATACAAGAATGATGCATCCTAGTGACATCCTCCTCTTCAAAAAAACAAAACCAAAAACAACACAAAAAATAGTATCAGTATTCTTTGCAAGTATGGAAGCCCCTTCATGACTAATTTCTCATTAATCACTCTTTTCATACTTTCTATTTCTGCTCTTACTTTAAGATGAAGAGACTAAAGCTGAAAGCAGTGCAAAATACGCAACGAAGCACTGAACTTTTAATAATGACATTTCCGGTATTGTTCTCTTATTCAGTCTAAAATCAGATTAATTTTGAGTACTGCTATACATGAGAGACAATGTCACCTTTGAATCATCCTCAAAGTACAAAGAAGTCTTTTTTCCCCTGAAAGTTCACATCTAAATTTGGAACCTATCAAATGTGTAAAAGCAGTTTAAATTGTTCTTCCCAGTTTGCCAAACTTGAAATATCTTGCAGAATTTGCAATACTTGAGAAAGTTATTTTCTGATTTGTAAAGCCAAAGCCTTACATTTTTTGGTCTTTTATATAAGTAACATTTTGTTCCTGTTTCAGTTTCAACATTTTATTTTCACATTTTAACAGTTTTCAGACAGACAATTTTAACCCTGTTTAGATAATTACTTAATTTTTGTTTTAAAACTCCTTAACATAGTGTAATGCTGACAGACCCCAGTCATCGGCAGGTTGGATTGAATCTGGGACCTCTGAAGCTTAGTGAATGAGCTTATATTCCATGTTTATCTTAGGCTGTAGCAGACTCATTAATCTCTAAGTGGTCTAGGTGCCACTAGAGAGGGACAGAGTATCACACCCAGCAGGCATGGGTTACAATAGCACTTCTAATATATTCTTGTGAATCTCACAAATCTAGACCAACAGTCTGACAACCTTTCCATAGAAAGAAATAGAAGTTTCCTATTGCCCAGTGTTTCCAAAAATAACCCTACTATTCTCTTTTGCCTTTATTGTTAATGTGCAAAATAATTAAAAATAGTACAATTTCTTAAAAGGAGAGCTTTCAGGTATTTATTTTGCTGCTGCTAGGGGAGACCCACACATTAACTTTTAACTAAAGTGAAGTATTTAGTGAGTACATTGTCTATTACACGTAATATATTTAAAGTATTATATCTCTATCTTAATATGATAGCATCCAAGCAAAGAGTAGCATTAAAACATGAATGCAAACTCAGGTTTTACAAACAGATCAAGAAAAAAATATACTTTCCAGGTTTGTGCCTGTTGCAATTCAGGCAGAGAAGAATAATGGAAGGCGAACACTGAAGTAATTATTTTGTAAGAAACATGGTGGCAACATGCTTACATTTCAAACCATCAACTCTAGCATAGCATTATATAGGCTCCCCAGTTTCTGCACTATTATGAAGCCAAGTAACAACGTAACAGCCAGCATGATTTCCTAAAATATCTTAACTCTTAAATAAATCAACATATCCTTTTTCAATATCTTTATATTCTTTTCAGGTTATCCCAGTAGGATATTTTTTTTTATCATCTGTAAATTGATACTTGTGCTTACATGCATTAACCCAGGTTTACTACTGAGTTACCATTAATATGCAGAGCTCATGTTTTTGGCAGCTGGCATAAAGGTTCGAGAGCTGTAGAGTTTCTACAGAGAAATTTCTGAAGTGGTGTACCAGTAATACAACTAGTTGAAAAAAATTCCGTCTGAATGATTTTCTGACAAAAAATGTCTTTCACAAAATTAAAATCTTCTGTGAAAAAATTTCAGCTTTGCTGAAAAATGTTGATTTTCCATCAAGAAAATCAAACTAACAGCTGCCTGCCTGGAAGGCTTTTGTCAATTTCACTTTCTGCAAAGTAAAATTGACAGAAGCTTTCCAGAATGCTGTTGAAGCCCCAGGTGCTCTGACTCCCCAGAGACTCCTCCGCTGCAGAGTACTCTGCGGCCGGGGTCACTACCCTTCCAGGGTTCATGGCTCTAGGACAACCCCACCATGCCAGAGGTTCCAGGCTCTTTGCCATGGAGCGTCTAGCTACTACCGCATTACAAATGAATACATATATAAAAATAGTCATTAGCTTTTCTTAATCACCATCTTTTTTTCCAAATGTGGTTGAGCAAACAAGTTAAAGGACATTTAACAATACATCAAGTATGCATGGGTAGTGCTGCAGAGGAAGATAAAATGCAAGACAAAGTAATAACTTCAGATCAGATTAAATTTTTAACTCAAAAAATTATTCCGTAATAAAAACAAGTTTGCAAAGTACAGAACATTTGTAACTCTCCTTTTTCCTCAGAATGAATCTTACAATTTTCAAATCGAACCAATTTTCCAAGACAAGGTTATAGTGAGATAAACCAGGGTTTTATAATGGAAAGGCGGTTGCAAACCAGTGGTGTGTGCAGAAATTAAAATCTGACCCCTTTTGGAGGGACACATTCCGTGGTCCCCCATTCTAGGAGCTTGTTCTCCCCCCTCTCCCTCTGCACTTGGCCTCAGGAAGAGCTCACTGCACCCAGTCTCAGGAAGAGCTCACTGCTCCCCACTGCCCCAGTACTAAAAGAAGCTCGCTCTTTCCCCTGCCCTAGCCACAGCAGGAGCTCCCCCTCCCCTCCCCCCGCCTGCTTCATGCCCCTGTTGCAAACCTAACATGAAAAAGCTACCATTTCACCTCTGCCCTACAGAAGTTTTGATCAGAGTAATTGTTGGCTATTGATGATACTCTCAGGTTAAAAAACATGTCTGCACTGCAAGTCATGGCTGAAATTCTGTGCTGGGCTTCTATAAGACATCTCTGTCCCCTTTCCTGATTCCGGGCTGCTCCAGGGGCCAGTGTGGCCTGTGGCATCATTGACTATCAATAGCAGCACTGCCCACAATCTCTGCAGTTCTATATGCTATAGCCTTGCCCTGACATGCCCTTCCACTCCCAGAAACCTACCTCAGCAAGTCTCCCTATACTAGGACTTGCAAGGAGGCCTTCAGAGGACACCCTCTGGCTGTATTGCTCAAGTCTGGTCTACCCTTAAAAATTAGATTAACCTAGTTATGTTGCTTTTGGCTGTGAAAAATGTTGTGCCCTGATCGCAATAGTTAGGTTGACCTAACCTCTGGTGTAGATGTGGCTACAGCAACTGAAATCTTCTGTTGACCTAGTTACCATTTCTCAGAGAAGTGGATTAACTACATCAATGCAAAAGCTCCTTTCATCAATGCAGGAAACATCTACAGCTAAGTGCTCCTGAGGCACAGCTGCAGCACTGTAGTTATGATGCTATAGTGTAGACATAGCCTCTGTTCCTGTACTGGGGGAATTCTCCTTTAGGGCTGGAACTAATGCTCTGTGGGCTTTTTTGCCTGGCACACAGGGGCAGAAACAGGTGTGAGAACCTCACCCAAACCTTCCAAATCTTACAATTCCTCCAGGCTGTATTAAGTGTGAAATGGTAAACCATTAAATGACTTCTCTTGGGTGTGAAATGAATTACAACTGTTCCACGAATGAACCAGCCCTGGCTTTGACAGTGAGACTAGGAGGTTTGTAGACGTCTTATACAATAGCAAGTATTTGTCAATCTATTTTTAATTACTCCTGATTCAGTTCAGGCAAGCCCCTTGCAGCATACAATTAGTAAAAGAGAATTATATATTTATATTTTGCTTTTTTAGGTCAGTCTATTTCATATTTGTTAGATTGGACCACTAGTTTGCTCCCTAGAAAAGGAAACTGTCTCCTCAGCTGTTTCATCAACAAGGCTGAATTGAACCTCACAGGATTTACTCAATAATTGAGTAAAGCTATAAATGAATCCTTGCTACAAAACATACTTCATAGCTTGTCCAGCCTTTTATCTCAGCCTTACTAGTTGCAGGGCTATCGCGGACAGGTTATAAAGTGAAATTTAGACGTCCATAAATGGCATGATTTCTCAGCAAACTGCGGGTCAATATTTATGACACGTTCTCCTAAAATAAACTTTTATTCATCTGAATTTATTTATATCCACAGATATACCTAAATCACCAAGTAACTTCTGGACTTTTCCACCTCACAAGCATACTTCATCCTTACAACACTCTAGCTAGAAAGGCCAGGTAAATATGCAAATTTTATTTATCTGGAAAAGTAGCTAAATGCAACAAAATATTCCTATTTTTGTAAGTAATAGATATTAGTGCTTAGTCTCTTCCAGCACCTGTTTTACTGCTACCGGTTCCTTAAGCCAAGTGGATTTTTTTTCCAATAAAACTCTGCTAGCTCCAAGTGTTTGGTCACCTTTCCCTATCCCAGACAGATATTTTTAACTTTATTGATGCACTGGTGTAAAATTAGATTTATGCAGTGCTGATTCAGGCCCTTGTGTAATAATTTTTCATTGAAATGGTGCTCAAATCTGGATATAGGACTGAAAGTCATCTTGTCAACTAGCTCTAGAGTTCTAACCCACAAGTAACAGGAATAAATTCAATGGGGTATGGATTGTCTTAAGGGATTTGTAATAGGATATGAGGCCTTTCATGAGGCTTTAGGTTCCAAATCTGGTTCAACTTAGAGGTCACCAAAAATTATTACTCTCTGATGGCTGTTCAGTGACCTGTGTGAAATATAACCAATACAGTAGAACTTCAGAGTTACAAACACCAAAGTTATGAACTGACCAGTCAACGACATACCTCATTTGGAACTAGAAGTACGCAATCAGGCGGCAGTAGAGATCCTCTCACCCCTCAAGAAACCCCAACCCATACTGTACTGTTGTGACTGCGGTCCTAGTGAGGAGCCAGCTATGGTCACTCAGTTAGGGTGAACTGCAAAGAATGGGGCAGTCAAATCCCAAAAAGCTGGTGGATATTCCTGCTTCAACCACCATTTAAGGGGACACAAGTCCATGCTGATGGCAATCCAGTGCAGTGCGGACTGATGCATGTTCATTTTCATTATCTGAGTCAGATGCCAACAGCAGAAGGTTGATTTTTTTCTTTTTTGGTGGTTTGGGTTCTGTAGTTTATACATTGGAGAGTTGTTCTTTTAAGACTTCTGAAAGCATGCTCCACACTTCATCCCTCTCAGATTTTGGAAGACACTTCAGACTCTTAAATCTTAAAGTACAGTAGCTATCTTTAGAGATCTTAATCTCTTAAAGTGCAGTAGCTATCTTTAGAAATCTCAAAGTGGTACCTTCTTTGAGTTTTGTCAAATTTGTAGTGAAAGTGTTATTAAAATGAACACCATGTGCTGGGTCATCATCAGAGACTGCTATAACATGAAATACATGGCAGAACGCAGGTAAAACAGAGCAGGGGACATACAATTCTCCTCCAAGGAGTTCAGTCACAAATTTAATTAATGCATTATTTTTTTTAATGAGCGTCATCAGCATGGAAGCATGTCCTCTGGAATGGTGGCCAAAGCATGAAGGGGCATACGAATATTTAGCATATCTGGCATGTAAACACCTTGTAATGCCAGCTACAAAAGTGCCATGCAAATGCCTGTTCTCACTTTCTGGTGACATTGTAAATAAGAAGAGGGGAGCATTATCTCTTACAAATGCAAACAAACTTTTTTCTCTTAGTGATTGGCTGAACAAGAAGTAGGACTGAGCGGACTTGTAGTCTCTAAAGTTTTACATTGTTTTGTTTTTGAGTGCAGTTATGCAATAAAAAAATCTATATTTGTAAGTTGCACTTTCACAACAAAGAGATTGCACTATAGTACTTGCATGAGGTGAACTGAAAAATACTATTTCTTTTGTTTATCATTTTTACAGTGCAAATATTTGTAATGAAAAATAATATACATTTTGATTCCAATTACAGATATTGTAACAGAATACAATATATAAGAAAACGTAGGAAAACATCAAAAATATTTAATAAATTTCAGTTGGTGTTCTATTGTTTAACAGTGTGATTAAAACGGTGACTACTCGCGATTTTTTTAAAAATCATGATTAATTTTTTTCAGTTAATTATGATTAACTGACAATCCCTAAATACAACATACCAACATTGTTATAAACTGGACAGATTCTATCCCCATCTTTGTTGCTGAGAGGAGCTAGCTTTCTAGGATGATACAATTCCTGTGGTTCCTTCATTCTTTTGAGTTGGAGCTTAAGTCTGTCCACTTTTGCCTTAGCTTCTAGTTCCTGCAATCGAATATATGCCATTTTTTGGTCATGTTCAAAACACAGGCGTTCTTTTTCAGAAGCTTCTCTTTCCATATCAGCTGGTTTTTGTTTGTATTCAAACTGCCGGTTTTTCACTGTAAGCCTTTTCGCTGGTAATTAATAGATTTTTCAGTTCCTGCTCTGGGGCTTTTTTCTTAAAAGACAACCCCCGCTGTGAGCACAATTCTTCCAGGCTTTTTCTGTCAGGATCTTGATCATGGGCCACTCACTGTAACTGATTTTTAACCCTTAAACTCTCCAGTATCAAAAATAATTTTTGACAAGCGTGGGGTTCTGATCCAAAAAACCAATTAACCTGTGGTAATGTGTGTCCTGCCGACTACGTCACTGTGACCAGGGTCCTAGTGGGGAGCCAACTGTGGTCACTCAATTAGGGTGAACTGCAAAGAACGGGGCAGACAATCCCCAAAAAGCTGGTGGATATTCCAATACCTAGATTAACCAAACCAGCATAAAACAGCTTATTTATTACCTTATTGGTTACTCAGAAGTCCAAACAACACAGTTCCCTTAAAGTGATCCAGCCTCAGGTCTCCATCCAGGTACCTAAGTCAAATATGATGACTTCTGAAAATCTTATTTGATCATATAAAAGAAAAAGTTTTACAAATCTCAAAAGGATTGGACACATTACCTCCCGGGTTACTGAATATTCCAGATATTACCCAAATACACGCTTACAGCCAATTCTTATTAAACTAAAATTTATTATAAAACAAAAGAGAGTATGGTTAAAAGATCAATATACATACAGACATGAGTGTAATTCATTGAGATGCAGAGTCATAGCAGAGATGGTGGGCTTTGTAGTTGCAAAGAGTTCTTTCAGAAATAGTTCACAGGTTACAGTCCAATGTCCAAATATCATATTCAAGATGTACTAACGTACCAGCGACCTCAGTCTTGCGACTCAAACTTCCTCAGATGAAGCTTAAGCAGATCCAAGATAACAGAATCAGGACCCAAGGATCTTTACAATTTCATGTCTTTTGACAAGTAGGGAATTGAAAAGGTAATGAACATGACTATGAAGGAAGTCCATCACAGTACCTTAGCTACAGAATTAACATAAGCCAATTTGTTTGTTCCTCCACCATTCACAGATTATTTGCTATACATTTCAAAGAGAGATGAATACAGAGATATCCCATGTTTACAATTCATTTAAATGATAGGATGTTCTTTTGATGTCTGAATTATCAGAATACAGCATATATAGGGACTGTTGATTACATTGTCCACCTACTCGTAGGTACGTAAATACACAAAAAACACAAACATTATCTCCCCACATGTCTTTTGAGGGTTACTTATTTTGCAGGATATGTAACCCTTTCTAGCCATGCCGTCACAACTGCGTTAAATGTAAACTACTAAAAAAAACAAAGGGAAAGAATTTATTTTGACAAGGTAAGGAAATTGTTTCTCTTTGTTTCATTTAAATTAAGATGGTTAAAAGCAAAATATTTTTCTGCATAGTGAAGTTTTAAAGCTGTATTAAGCCAATGTTCAGTTGTAAACTTTTGAAAAAACAACTATAATGTTCTGTTCAGAGTTACAAACTACCTCCATTCCACTCTGAGGTTCTACTGTAGTCTCATTAATTCCTAGAAAACAACTGTCCACATAAAAAGCTTCTAAATTGGCACTAAGATTGGCAATCTCAACAGTAAGGCCAAGAAATGAATAGGTCATAAAGAAAAGTATCCCTTCTCATGTTCAGAGGAATTCTCTCCAGCTCAGTGTTGAAGCATGCTGCTAAGAAGAATTTTTAGAGAAGTAAGCCTAGAAGCAATGGGGTCAGGAACCAAGGCTTTAACTTATGTACAGTTCTAACAAGAATCAATGAACTACCACTTCTTGGTGTGACACTGGCATGACTAAGTTTTGCCTAATCAGTGATCCTATCACTCATTAGTCATTAACCCCTTATGAACAGAGTTGTTTTTTTTTGGAGGGGGGTGAGGATCCTTAGAGTGACTGACAAATGAGAATTTCCTCTGAAGAAAATAGATTTCATTATCTAATTACGGATTTTTTAAAAGAAATTATGGGAACAATTAATAAATTGAAGAGATTCACCTGTACAAAATGGTCAATATAGAAGTACATTTTTTTTTAATCTTTCCTTCCTGTCCCCAACACACACACACACAGACACACAGACACACACACAGGCGTTCTACATTAGCTAAGGCCTGGTCTACACTACGAGTTTATATTGAATTTAAACCGAATTAACCCTGCACCCGTCCACACAACGTCACACAATGATATAAAGGGCTCTTAATACCGATATCTGTACTTCTCTCTGACGAGGGGAGTAGCGCTGAAATCGGTATTGCCATTTTGGATTAGGGTTAGTGTGGCCGCAATTCGACGGTATTGGCCTCTGGGAGCTATCCTACAGTGCACCATTGTGACCGCTCTGGAAAGCGGTCTGAACTCGGATGCACTGGCCAGGTAGACAGGAAAATCCCCGCAAACTTTTGAATTTAATTTCCTGTTTGCCCAGCGTGGAGCGCCGATCAGCACAGGTGACCATGCAGTCCCAGAATCAAAAAAGAGCTCCAGCATGGACCATATGGGAGATATTGGATCTGATCGCTGTATGGGGAGATAAATCTGTTCTATCAGAGCTCCGTTCCAAAAGACAAAATGCCAAAGCATTTGAAAAAATCTCCAAGGCTATGATAGACAAAGGACACAGCAGGGACTCAACACAGTGCTGCGTGACAAGCGTAACTGAAAGCCAAAGAATCAAATGGATGCTCACAGAGGTAGGGAGTGGGACTAAGGACTCTAGCTATCCCACAGTTCCTGCAGTCTCCAAAAACCATTTGCATTCTTGGCTGAGCTCCCAATGCCTGAAGGGTCAAAAACATTGTTGTGGGTGGTTCAGGTTATATGTCGTCAATTACCACCCCCCCAGTGAAAGAAAAGGGGAAAAAATCATTTCTCGCCTTTTTTCAATGTCAACATATGTCTACTGGATGCTGCTGGCAAACGCGGTGCTGCAGCACTACACGGCAGCATCCCCTTGCCTTGCCTTGCGGATGGCAGACGGTACAATAGGACTGGTATCCGTCATCATCATCCCGTGAGTGCTCCTGGTTGGCCTCAATGAGGTCAGCCGGGGGCGCCTAGGCAAAAATGGGAATGACTCCCGATCATTCCCTTCTTTAAGCTTTGTCTAATGGAGATTCAGTCCTGCCTGGAATATCATAGCAGCTGGAGGCTGCGCTCCCTACTCCCCACCCACCTTTAATAGCTAATGGAAATTCAGTCCTGCCTGGAATATCATGGCAGTTGGAGGCTGCCTCCCCCTAGTTTTCTCTCAATAATGTCAGTGTTGTTTCTTATTCATGCATTCTTTATTACTTCATCACCCAAATGGGGGGATAACTGCCATGGTAGCCCAGGAGGGGTGGGGGAGGAGGGAAGCAATGGGTGGCGTTGTTGCAGGGGCACTTCCTAGAATGGCATGCAGCTCATCATTTCTGCGGGATGTCTGGGGCTCTGACCCGGAGCGGCTGTTTGCCTCTCTGGTTCTTTAGTAGACTTGCCTGATATTCTAGGCAGGACTGACTCTACCTTAGACAAAACGTAAAGAAGGGAATGACTTGGGGAGTCATTCCCATTTTTGTCCATGCACTCCCGGCCAACCTCACCAAGGCCAGCCAGGAGCACCCATGACAGCAGCAGATGGTACAATATGACTGGTAACCTTTATTGCCAACTTGTAAAGCAGCAGACAGTACAAGAGAACTGATAACTGTCTCTGCTAACTTGCAAAGGCAAGGGGATACTGCTGTGTAGCACTGCAGTATCGCATCCGTCAGCAGCATCCAGTAGACATATGGTGATAGTGAAAAAAGGCTGAATGGGCTCCATGGTTGCCGTGCTATGGCGTCTGCCAGGACAATCCAGGGAAAAGGGCATGAAATGTTTGTCTGCCGTTGCTTTCACGGAGGGAGGATTGACTGACGACATTTACCCAGAATCACCCGTGACACTGTTTTTGTCCCATCATGCATTGTGATCTCAACCCAGAATTCCAATGGGTGGGGGAGACTGCGGGAACAATGGGATAGCTATGGGATATCTACCCACAGTGCAATGCTCTGGAAATCGACGCTAGCCTCGGTACATGGATGCACCCTGCCAAATTAATGTGCTTAGTGTGGCTGCGTGCACTCGACTTTATACAATGTTTCCAAATACCAGTTTCCGTAAAATCGGAATAACCTCTGTAGTACAGACATACCTAAAGTCATACCAAAGTTTTATTAACTATTTCACAGTAAGCTTTCTATTTCTTACCTGAGGTTCTCTGCACTTTTGAAAGAGTCTTACATCTGCTATTTATTTTATGCCAAAACGAACATTACCAGATGAGAAAACTATTTGAGGTTTTGTTTACCAGAGTGTTCCTAGCATTAATTAAAACAAACTATTCAGATGGAAATGGTAATTTAATTGTCACACAAGTAGGCATAACTTTTAAATCCAGCCTTTACCAGACTGTTACAAAAGTGTCAAGAAGGTTGAGTTCTCAAAGTACTGGAGACAACAAATGACAGTGGTGTCAACTCTTGGTGGAATGTCCTCAGATGTCATCCCACCACTCAAAGCACTCCCATGTCTACACTAATATAACGCTGTTGAAGATGAAAGGCAGCAAGATGCATTCTCCCCTATCAAGAACTGAGTATACTGCTATTTCATTGCTCCCGTCTGTTGTTCTGGGAGCTTGAGCATATGAACTTTGATCTCCAAATGTGTCCGCAGGATGCAAGTTGCCAGCATAGCTTTAGGGTCCTGTACTTCCATCTCCTGTTTCATCATGAGGGGCAAACAAAACTATAAAAAGACACAGAAGCCCACAAGCCTGCTCCCTGGATGCTTGAGCCCGTGGAAAACCCACTGTTCCCTTTAAAGACAGGTTAGTAACAGAGTAGATTGCTCCTGCACCCTTCCAGTAGGCATTGCTTTTCTATACAGTCCTGCAGTCAGCTCCAGACATGCTCAATCCCATTAGTATACAGCAAGAATGTACAGAGACCCCTGCAGAACCATCATTGCTATCCTAACAAGTCAATTTTAGTGTTTCAGTAACAAAACAGGCAATACACATTAGGACATATAATCAAGATTTTTTTTTTAAAAAGAGGGCAAAAATTAGAAAAAAAATACTGTCTACAACATATGAGGAATTTGATCTGCAAAGTATACCATAATTACAAACAATTAGTTACATCAGACCACAAAGGTGCATAGTACTTAACAAACCCCCGAGTAATGTATTTCAGTTCATACATAATCTGTGAAAATATTCCCAATCTTGATGGCTGGACTGTGTCTTTAAACGACAGTTCTGCACTGGCAGGAGGTGGAGAGGCTGTTTTACAATGGAGCAACAACATCACTATCCTTTCAAAGAAGTGCAGCATCTACTCCTTTCTAGCCCAGCCAGCTGTGTCCTTACTCTGCACTTCGTCTCACTAAGAAAGCTAGTTCCACTGATGGCATTAGCAAAGAGCAATGACTCCAATTCTACCCTGTCCCCTATCTGATGCACCTACGCAGGTCCAGCTGTAATCTAGCTCCAATGATACACATTTATCCAGACTTCAAAATAAATTATACATTAATCTCTTTGGCCTTAAGGAAAGAAAAACTAAATAACTAGACAAAGTAAATTAGAAAGAAATTGAAGATATCCATTATTTTATTAACCAGCTGTAGCACAGCTGCCTTTTTAATGTAGATTTTTTCCTATACTTTGTTTCTAGTTCTTGCCATATGCTATAATTAATATCAGTTGCTCTTACAAGGAAAAGAATGAGGTGTATTATACAATAGCTTGCAACAAAAAAGTTTACATATCGTTATATAAGAGAAATTTAAGTCATATAGAAACAAATACATCATCAAGTACAGACTGGGACTTCTTTGTTGTTGTTGAAGAACTCATGAACTTGAGTAAGCTCACCAAAATTAAAGAATTCAAGTTATCCAACCAAATTCTCCGCTCCCCTCCCTACAATTAAAATAAAATAATTTAAGAAACCTCAATTTAAGCTTCAGCTTTGCTATGGATATCTGAGCATGGCCCCCTGGGGGCTGTCTTTCCCTTTCTAGTAGCCAGGAAATGAAAGATGTAAGTACAGGCAGATCCTCATTCTGCTTGGGAAGGGGAAATCACACACTGAACTCTGAATGCTTGATATGAAGCAGATTTAAATGTATATTCTGCAATCTCCAAAATTAAGAAGATGCGTCTTAATTTGCACTTCTTTATTTTGTTGCCAGATAGTATCCAGGAAATTCAGAAAGAGAGAATCTTCCTCCACGAGAAGTCACATACTTACAATCCGTCTTGCTTCTTTAGGCCAATATTCTCAAACCTTGTCAAGCACCCAAGACCAGCCTCCCATCTTCTTGCAATACTTACCCCAACTTCAGCACTTTTTTTCACCTACTCTCCTAAACTGAAATCTGAGCAGTAGTTTGAATTGCATGCCCCCATTAGGGTGACCAGATGTCCCAATTTTAGAGGGACAATCCTGACATTTGGGGTTTTGTTTTATATAGGTGCCTATTACCCCCCCCCCCACCCACAGTCCCGATATTTCACCCTTGCTATCTGGTCACCTTAACCCCCATACAATTCATTTGGGTTGCAGTCTGACTTACCCACATCTTAATTATATGGCAAGCTGTTATGTCTCCTGTCCCACTTCCATTCCCTCACATGGGTCTAATCTCCCTTTTGAGTAAATTAAAAAAAAAAAAAAAAAAGCTAATATAGTCCACAAACCATCTGAATCATTTTTTCCGAAAGGTAGCTACAGAATGGCCATTAGTTGCACAAATGCCTGATATGCACATATGCATGCATTTTTGCAAGTTTACCTTATTAAAAATGTGACCTTTGGAGTTAATGCTTTTGCCTATCTTTTCAAAAGACTGGTTTGGTTTGTACGCTTTGTGAGAGTAAAAGTCTCCCTTTGCTTCCACCTCACCCTGCCGCCTCCAAGTTTTCTTCTATGGAAAACTCCCCTTGCCCCAACAATGAAAAAACATCTTATATGGAATTAGATCACTCCTCATTGCCATTTTTTTCTTTTCCTTACTTTCTTCTACTCTGCATGTTAAACTCTAAGGTGTGCAGAGAATTATTAGAATTTACATTTTTAAGATTATTATTTTTGAAAAAAGTATTTTATGAACAGACAAGTGCACAAATATTTAATGTACTTACCAATCTCTGATTTAATCGCTTATTTTCCTCTTCTTTAAGTTGTAATGTCTGTAAGAGACAGCAATCTAAAATGAATAACCAGTTTAATATTTATGTTCATTATATAGCATAAACCTGTAACAAATACCAAATAGTTTTGAACAGATAAACACTGCACTGTCCATGCACAAACTACTTTTTGTTGTAGGTTTCAGAACTTTAGGAAAACATTTATAATTTCCTCAAAAGCAAAAAAGGTACAGACATTTAAAGTTAGAAAAAACCTGGCAACCACCATGGCGCCGCTGAGCCTGCTGTCAAGCCACTGGGGGAAGTGTCATCTCCTTGCTCTTACTACAGCTTAACCATGAAACCGAGATAATCTGATTATACTGAACTAGGAGCTGGTGTGAAGCTGAAAATAGAATTTTAAGTGAAGTAAAAACTAAGCCTAACTCTGAAGAAGAGAAAGGAAGGCAGGAATGGGATTGGAGAGAAAAAAGGAAATGAGAAGTGGGTTGTTAAACCTTTCAGTCTTGTACTTCAAAGAAAAAAAAGTCTAATCAATTAAAAACAGCAGATATTTTCGATGATATTCTCAGTTGTTATACCAGTGGGAGTAGCTACACAGCTGTGACTTCACCGACATGGTCCAGTCAGTCAGAAACTCTATCCAAAGCAGTATTCGAATACAAAATACAACACACAGAAGAATGACTTACAAAGGGGAAATAAGCTCATTTCCTTATTTGTGAACTGAAATTCTAGACTAAAACATTGCATCTAAAAAAACCCCACACAAAACAATTGGACTGTATTATAAGAAACACTTACTGTTCTAATGTCAGCTTTTTTGTTTTTGATTTTTTAAAGAATTGTCCATCCATGGTTATAGTACATTAGACTTTTAATTAAGATGATATAAATTAACACTGTGCCAGAGAAGTGGATGAAATCCTTTTGCTTTGTTTCTTCTGGTGCACGTAAGTATTTGCAAAGGAAAGCATTTCTCCTACTTTATCTCAGTGTTTTAATGTCTTGTTTTGAAAAGAGTAAACATGTCTTAGATTAATATGTGAAAAGAAAAATTGGTCTGCAATCACTTGCATGGAATTTATTTAATCTCTGATCACTTAGTGGAATTATTTCCTTTAATATTACTGTAAATATCCATTATTCTCTAGGAAACCCAGATGTTTGCACTGTTTAATTCCTTAATTAATTTTCTGCTATAAAAATATCAAACAATACAGTGAACAAATCAAGAATGTGTTACAACTACTTAAAATGGAAATACTATCTCCGATTCTCATTCATACAAAGCCTGCTTTACATATCGTAAAGTGTAAGTGGCCCTTAAAGATGGAGTAAATTATATACTCACTCTCAGATCCTGTACACTAAGAGAATGGTGTGAATTATAGTCTTAATGTAAATGAAAATAAATCCCATTATCCCTTGGAAAAGGCACTTTCCTTTGCAAATACTGTGCACCAGAATTTAATAATAATTTACTGCATCATAACTTTACGCATGTACTAGTCATTTTCAAGGCACTTTACACACAATTAAGTTGCTGAATTAATATAATAGAAGAGAATCTACTCACTCTTTCTAACAACATTATCCTCTGTTTTTCTTCAGACAACATATGGATGTTTTCACTAAGGAAAAAAGAAATATTTGAGAGGTTAAGCAAATACGAAATAATGCAGTTTTCCCTTTTCCAAAATGTTTATCTACTGAAAGTTATTGTTTTATGGCTGTATCTCCTGTTGTATTTGTGCTATTTAAAAGAAATACAGAATAATAATAATATAAAATTTGAGGTTATTGTTTGAAATACTAAAATATACAGTATTTGAATGCGAAAAACTGTCAATTTTGATGGCAAATAGCACATGCTGCTCCTTCTTATGATGCAAGAATCAATATGGCTACCTTGCTGCTTTTTCTTGGTATATGCACCAGCATTACCATTTCTTAGTTTTCCTTTATTATGGTATGTTCAAGTTAAATGGAAAATTTAGTACTCAGGAATTTCTTTTCTGGGTTTAGCATCTGTCAGTGACTAACGGGTAGTGTTGTGTCTTGGTCTATGTGGATCTCAATGGCTTCTAAGGGATTCTAGAGAAGTCCAGCACAAAGCAAAGCACCTAATTTCTATATGCTAGAACTCTTTCAGAGCTATAGAAATACTTAAGACAAATTAGTAAGAAATAAAACCAATTATAATTAAAACTTTAACATTTTCACCCATAAGGAGAGAGGCTTGCTAAATAAAATCACTTCCTGGCTCCCAATATGAAGACAATATGGGCAGGTCAGACTATGTGAGGTGTTAACTTTCTTTCTGGAATTATCAGACACTAAATTTTAAGATTCTGAATTGTAACAACCCAAGGTGAGGAAAGTAATGAGCAATAAAACACAGCAGCAAGAAAAGAGAGAGAGAGGAAAAAAGCGTTAATACAGATCAGAAGTACCTTGATCTATAAATTCATTGGGAACTGGTTCCGGCAGCATCTTCCTACCAAAAGGTACCAAGTAGTCCATTTTGAAGTCTTTGATAAAAAGATCTTAATAAAGACCTGCAGAGATATTTTTCTCCCCAAAATGATATAGAAGATGTGGAATGAACTCTAAATCCCTCAGCAACTAGCATGTCAGATGGTTCACATAATTCAACTATACAAAATATTTTTTCCACCTGTCTAGAGTAGCTTTAGATGCTCAGAGGGCTGGGTGCATCTGGCAAAAAGACTATAGATGTTGACTTTAAGATTGATTGCATGTTCTTGGAATATACTTCGGAATGCTGCAAACACATCTAAATTTATGTTAAAGCCTGTATTCTGTGGAATGTTGAGTGTTTGAGTAGGTGGAGGAAAAGAATTTCCTGAGAAATATGGAAAGTAGAATCCAACTGTGTTAGAAATTATTCTGGCATCCTGATCATCATTTTTCCATCAAGCAAACACAACAGCATCCCAGAATTCAGAGAATCACAAATTTGAGACTAAGACTATAACAGATGATAGAGACTAAATAACAGGTCCTTATAGACAGAGATTATGCTTCAAAGGGTGCTGTTGTGACAGCGTGTAAAACAAGAGGCAAATCCCATTTTTGGAAAACCAATCTTGCTGTTTTGAAAAGTCTTACTACTCTGGACTGTAAGATGATGTGGGTGTGCTTTCAATTCAGAGATTTGTACCAGCACAGTTCTCGAGGATTCCGTTGCCAAAACGGGGAGCCTGTCAGTACACTCTACATCCCTATCCATCATTCTAATGGAGGATTACTTGAGGGATGAATCTTGACATCATGCCATGCCTGGTGAGTGGTTCCAAATGCTCATTACAATATCTGTAGGTCTCTTATATAGAGCTTCACCGAGAGTGGGATGTCTTGTGGACACTGACTAATTTTGTGTTGATGGAGTCTTTTGGAAGCAAGACCCGCTTGATTGGGATCACCATCTCTCCTGCAAAGGCAGCTACCATCACTCCAACCTTGGGTAAAAGTGTTGAGTTCTCTAACTTTGTAAAATGTTATGGTCCTTTTGCTAAGGGTTTCCCATTGTTAGGGGCGTTATTCCACTCCTCTTGAATAACATTCTTGAATGAAAGGCCCTGTCTTATTTACATTTTAAAAGGAATTATTTAAGCAGTAGGGTACTTTTGTTGTTTCCTCCTTTTTTGACTCTGACAGTTGTGACTATTACATTGTAAAATACTGTCGCAAATTGTCAAGAAAAAAAAGTTTCCTAATTTTCTTTGATGACTATTCATGGCTAAATTGGAATCAGGGAAAAGAGGATCAATGTTGACTTATATTCTCTTTTCCTTTTCAGCCTGTTGGTCTCAGATTCTTGACTGAATTATTTGCACAGCAAAAAGAGAACCTCTTGTGTCTTCTGCTGTCCTAGAAATTTGCTTGGGCCATGGGGATTCTCTCTCTCTAATTTAACATTTGGGCCATGAAGCCCTACAGGAATTGTTTTTACTCACCCGAAAACACCAAAATAACCCTCATGAGATTAATTTGAGGGGCTAGAAGCCACTAAAGGACTGGTGGGGTGAGGAAGGAGAAAAAATGAGACTCAGGATACTTTGAGAGATCCTCATTTCTGTGGTGTGTATGTGTTTGAGCGATTTATTCTGTGAATGGGCCAGGGGAGATCTCTGCCTTGTAAATGTACAGCTCCGGGTGGTCTATGTTCTTTCTGTTCCCGAAAAGGAGGCAGGGCCGGTCAGCCTGGAGGCTGAAGCTTGGAGTCCTGAGCCACAGCAAAAGCCCTGAGCCCCACTGCAAGCCACCCTATTCCCTCCTTCTCACGGGGCAGAAGTCCCAAGCCCCTACAACACAGGGCAGAAGTCCCAAGCCCCCACAACCCCATGGGGCTCCTGAGGTGTCCCCCCAATACCTATGGGGCAGAAGCCCTTCCCCTGGCTGAAGCCCGGATGCTCCTCCCACTGGGCCATGAGGTTTTATAGTATGTTGGGGATGTGGTCCCCTGAAAGAAAAAGGTTGAGAATGCCTGCTTATGAACACAGGGCAGTTTCAGAGTAAAGGTCACATTCGCTTTAGCAGTGCAAAGAAAAAATGTAATCATGATGGAGTCAAATTGCAAATTTTATCCACTGCACATCGGACAATAATATAGATTAATTCACATATTGCGTATGAGAGTACAATTTCAATATTTTGCAATAAAAATACTGGGAATTCCACTGGAAATGACTGAATTCTGCACACTACTTAACACAGTCACTAAACACAAAAGCAAGGATAAAGTACTTTGTTCATTTATCTTGCAAAAGAGAATTTGTTTTAAGAGAAAAATAAGGAAAAAACACTACTAAAACTACGAGAAAGTAAGACTCAAAATCATTCCCAAGGTCGCCACAAATTTTCTTGGAATTTAGATTCCAATTTCCTGTAAACCTGGTGGTAAAAAGGATACTGAAAAGGAATAGGCGAGTCTACTGACTTTATAGATTAGCTTGAGGAAAGCAGTCCATGTATGAGAAGATGAAGAATGTACAAAGATGCTTATGGGGGGAGTGAACAAGTAGGTGGCCACGTCTGATGTCACTGGTGAAATGAGGAGGAATAGGCAACTTGATAAAATACAAGCAAAGATAAGCAGGTAGAGGTAAAGGTGTGAAGTGCCTTAATAGGTGAGGACAAGAATTAGACATGATGGAAAAGGGAGAACCACAGAAAGCATTTAAAAAGTAGAGGGTGACAGTTGGAAGAATGGTTAAGAAAGATTATTTTAGCAGAGGCAGGAGAGGGAGAAAAGAAGAAATATGGGTAGAAACACAATTATCTCCCTTTTCAACTTCATAGTAGTTTCTCTCCCCATATGCACTCCCCCTAAACTTTGCATTAGACTTTAAGCAAAAAACAAAACTACTGCCTGCTTAAAATGAGTGCTTTTTTTGAGAAATATAGTACATTTTTCACCAAATTTGGACCCAACTTTTGGACACTATATTTCATTTCATATCTAGCATGGGAATATGCTCTCCAATAATAATTTATCAACTGTAGCCTCAGTCAGTGAAAGATAACTAAAGGAAATCTTATGCTGACAGTGTCAAAGATCTACATAATAAAAACTGTGGTGGTGTTTTGGAGTTTTTTTAAATTACTACTCTCTTAATGCTAAATTGTAACGTTTAGATAATTCAGAGGAAAACTAGTAGTGATGAACACATTTTTCCCCACCAGTAAAAGCAACTTATTTTAATTACTAACAAAAAAACTAGTCTTTTTTTCCAGTGTTGCATATAAAAATAGATTACTTTGATTTTAATGACGTATATAGGAAACTGATAAACCATATAGAAAAGTGTTCAGGAACGAATATTAGAAATAAATGTAAAATTCAGAACAAACAGTATTTCTTGTCAAAATGAGGGAGATGCAGGACATCCAGATTCAAGGCTGAAATGGTAATCCTAATTGACTCTGTGCTCAAAGAATCACCCCACTGATGCTAGGGCCTCAGAGAAAACCACTACAACTGCAATTTGTAATAAAGAAAATAAAAATTAAAGAAATAATTAGTCATGGAAATGAATAAGAGCTGAGAATTTTAGTCATTTACTGAAATAGACTAATGCCTCTATATTTAGCATTTCTTCAGTTAACTGTGAAATAAGCTGCACTTAAGAGATTTTTTCTTTCAAAGCAAAGGGGAGACCATAGCAACTCATAACAATGTAAAACAATAAATTTTAAAGATTGCAGATACTATTTCAGAAAGGTTGTGGTCTCCAGTTTATGTGGCTTCTGCATAATGAACATTTGCTATAAATGGTTAAGAACTATCAAATTTTGAATATCTTTTGTAAGACTACTATAAATAGAAAAATGACCAGATTGAAAGGATTAAAGGGGAAAACTGCTACAATTCCAGGTTCCTGAATTTTTTTGCAATAATGGGCATAAATCTTAAGAAGGAGTGTCTTGAACAGGCTCCTTCACCCATTTGCTATTGTCTGGCTTCATCATCTCTCCTCAACACCCAACATGCATGACCATCTCACCTACCAATGGTGATGCAATAACTTTCCTATGACAACTACAGCAATTGTTTACATGGACAAGTAATATGAGCAACATATTTGTGTTTTACATTCTTTTAATGTTATTTAGCAGTTGCAAACAAGGAGCCAGTACCATATACTCAGCCAGTCCTCCACAGACCACCAGAATGCATCTGCTGGGATTTTTGTCTGGACTGGCAGGAAAAAGGAGTAATGGCTCCTTTCATAGTCTTGTCCCCCATTCAGGGCTAAGAGATGGGGGAAAAACACCTAAACTGATGGGGCTCAGGTAAGACATTGGCTCCTGTGCATCTGGAGAAGGGTATATTAGCCCTGTTCCTCTGCTTGGAGCCCCCTCTTGCATCCAGTTTAGTAGATCCCACTCCTGGGATTAAGGTAGCACCATGTTTTTCAGTTGCTATGCACACTGTTTTATTTGGGATCAGGAAGGAATTTTTCCTTCACTGCCAGAGTTATTGGTACAGGGCATGCTTTTTTCCCTTTCTCAGAGCAGTTCAGGGATCCGATAGGCTAAGTCAGAATGTAAGAATCAAGATATTGCAAATTAACAGGTGGCAGGTGTCCAGTGCAGATACTTGCTCCATAAGGGGTCCAGTTCCCTTATAAACCAGAATTATAAGTGGATTTAAGACTATGTCTACACTGGACTAGGTCTATACTGGAGCTGGAGGTGTAATTTCCAGCCAGAGGAGACACACCTGCACTACTTTCCAAAAACCAATTAAAACCATGCTACCAAGTGTGGAGGAGTGGGGGGATGACAGCAGCCCTCCAACCAGGTGGAAATAATTAAGGAAGGAGTGATGACCTGCCCGTAAGAGTTACTACCAAACAGTTCCCAGATGAATTGAAGATAGTAAGAGTTGCAGCCTAATTCAATCAGATCCCTTGCATCTGGTCTGTCTTCTTCCCGAGTGTGTGGGACAAAGTGTATATTACTGTTTTTCTGCTGCTCAGTTTTAAAACATTCATCTACTCACTGAAGCCTATTTTGTTTTCACTTTACCATTTTTTAGCCTTTAACTCAGTGGTTCTCATCCTATTTACCATTGTGGGCCATATATGCAGCTTTCTATGTGTTGTGTGAGCTGCATCCACACAATATACTACCTATACAACTACAAAAAAAAAAAAAGATTAGTATTTGTTATATGACAGCAATACGCACCTTTCATTTCAACACTGGAAAATATATACCAAGAGAATTTTAAATTAGCAAAATAAGTCAAAAAATTCATCATTTACTGTAAGAGTGGCATGGCATGGTGTACTGCCATCCTCACTTCCACGTTGCTGCTGGTTGTGTGACTGGGCCTGATCCAACCCAGCGGTGGGGGCGTGGGGACATGGCTGATATCGCTGGGCCTGATCCTGGTGGGGAGCTGATGCTGAGTCCGATCCTGTGCACCCCATTTTTACTCCACCCCACTCCTAGCTGGTTCTGTGCCTGGGGCAAGTGCCCCTCCCACTGCACACTAGTTACAGCTCTGAGGATGTCACGTGGGCCGCAGCTGTGTGCTGATTGGGCCATGGGTTGAGAACCACTGCTCTAACTTCTTTCTCTGCTAAATCACTAAAAAACATGCATTTCTGATAGTTGGTGACATTTTAACATTTTATATATGCATCTCAAAAAAAAGCATTTTGAGCAAGAATATCAGATGAGTAAAAAGTAGTTCACTGAACAGCTCATTGGTACACTGAAATATTCAACTATACACTGGTGTATTGATCTAAATATAGCCTATATATTTTAATATAATGTCTCTTATATACTCACTGTACAGCCATCATGCTAGTTTCCATTGCTGAATCCAGCCTTCCTTCATCTGTTATCTCTGAAGCCACTCTTTCTGTTTCAGCTGGGATATCAGGTGCACAGGCTCCACAAGATTCTGAAGCTGTAGGTAAATATGCTGATGGAATAAAATTACTGCTTCTCATCTTATTCACTTCTTCTGCAAGTTTTTTCTTCTCTTCCAGTAATCGAGCACGATCTTCAGAAAGTGTTTCAATCAAATCTAGATGACAATAGAAACATGTAAATATTTTTATTTAAAAAAAAAGCAGCTCAGAATATTATAACAATTATTTGGATTGAAATTGAATATAGACTATTTCAAAATCTATCAGTGTTGACAGAATATTTACTTACCCTTATCCCTTTCTTGCTGTTGGGTTATTGTTTTTAATTTGTCACTAAGATCATTTATTATATTTTCTTTCTTCATTTTTTCTCTCGTCAGCACGGTGTTAAAATTGGTCTGAAAAATCAGAAATAGCATTAGGTAGAAGTAGTAAACTGTAAATGAAAACAACACATGCAAGACAGAAAACAAGGAAGAACCCACGGTATTGCCATTTACAGTTTCCCAAACTAAGCTGAAAGGCAAGGAAATCAGCTTAAGACCATTTTTGAAATGTTTCCCTTCTTGTTTTAATCGGAGTTCAATTACGAAGACTTCTGGGTTAGGACTGGTTCTAATTTTGTTTGTGAGGTGTGGTGTACATTTGTAGTCCTAATAAAATAATCACAAGAAATATATTAGGTGTGAATAAGGCCCTTTGTATTCATGAATACAATTAAATTAAAACACTGAATCTGTACATTTCTGGTTCTTGACAAATCCAGTAACACATTGTTCTCAGAACCAGTTATTCTTTAAAACTAGAGTGGATGTTGTAGGATCTTGTACTAAACCAAGTTATTCGCAATTAGAAATAAGCATAATGTGGCATTCATATTACCACATTAAAATATTAATACTTTGAATGAACTTGAAATAGATTTCAGGGCACTGCATGAAGTTTTGGAAGGCAGTATTTCCCAATGCCAAGCAGGTGTTCAGACTAATTAGCACAAATTAGTAAGAGTCCTGGCTCATTAGCACAAACTAACAACTTTTAACAAAACAACTGCTAGTTAGTCTCATGCAATTATTTGCCCATGTCACCCTCCTCCATGAATCACTTCATTGGCTTTCCCTTTCTACACTGTATCAAGTTCAAACCTCTTGTCTTCACCATACAGCTTATCATTCAAATCCCTTTTTAAGATCTACAGAACATCACCAACT
Organism: Gopherus flavomarginatus; assembly: GCF_025201925.1. Lineage (NCBI taxonomy): Eukaryota > Metazoa > Chordata > Testudines > Testudinidae > Gopherus > Gopherus flavomarginatus. The sequence goes on from NC_066618.1 coordinate 228,890,800, forward strand.
AATAACCTAGTAGAAGGGCAACTGGAGGTAGTAATTACATAATAAAAAAAAACTAAGAAATTAAACTATGTGCCAGTCATCACCTTGACTTGTTTAGTAAGCTGCATCCCTTTCTCTCACTAGTCATCATCTATCTGCATACCTTAAAGCTGTAAGCTCTTTGGGGCAAGGAATTTGTCTTCTCTGTATCTGTACAGTATATAGCACATTTTGGGTCTACTATAGATATAACAAAGCAAACTTTATATAGTTCACTAAAAACTAAAACAACAAGCAATTTTCTAAGATACTGAACACAGATGAATGAAAACTGCCTGAAAGGTTCAGTGATTGCTATACCAATCAGATACACTTCCAGCATTTTTTACTCCTATGATACATTTTAAACAAGTGGAATGATGCTACATTTTGTGAGATTTGCAGCATGTGAAAACAAACTGCCCCGAAAAAAAGAAGAGTGGAGATTTTAACAGAATGCCGTCAGGGAGATCTTTCCTCAAATGCTCTGCTGATGATGGGGAAAATGGCATGCTATGTATTGAAACATTAAGATCAGAGAAATCTTATAAAAAAGTCAACTTATCGTACAGAACATTATTAATTGTCATCTGTTCTGTGGCCATGAAATCTTAATTAAAATTCTCTAAAAGAGACATATGGATGGGCAGCGGCATTCTGCACTCCATTCACAGCCTATAATACTGAAAATGAATGTAGACGTCAAACATTTCTATATCCGTTATTGCTCAGATTATTTACTGTGTAAGATCTGCTCTGGTTTCAGTATATTTGCAGACCTACATTTTTAGAAAATTTTCATTTGTCCATGAAGATTCTACCCACTTCTCCTATCTCTGCCCCTAGCAATTGATGGCTATAGTCCAAAAAGTTGGATGGCTCAAATGACTAGAAATAGTGCTGTGCCTCAGTCCTTGTCCCATACCGATGTTGCTGAAGCTGGAAGAGGTGCTCAAGTGGAGCTCCCTTTTCAATCTATTAACGAGATGAAGCTACAAGACAGGGCATGCTCCACAAAAGAGTCCTTGACTTTGTAACCCTCGCTTTCACCCTTGGTCCACCAGAGCCCACATTTGTCCACTTTCTAACCATGCTGCAAAATCAATTGTTTTAAAATACTTTTGGGAATGGTATGAGTTGGAGGATATTTTTATGAGACCAATCTTATTTTGGTGGTTTTGTATTTTAATTTATTGACTAGACACTCATTAGTATAGGATGGGTGTCTAGAGAGATTTTATAAATCTACAGTGAAATACAAAGTTGGAGGTTCAAACTGATTCTAAAACTCAGGCTCTACCTGAGCTGGCTGTTTGGGAACAGTCATGTGACAATGAACTGCTTGGTGTTGGAAAGAGTGAGTTTAATATTGCTCAGAGATACTTTGCAGTTAATCAGAAGTTATGCTTAATGGAGTTTACCTTGGAGCTCAAATTTAGCCCTCTTGGCTAGAGAAGAGTTATGGTAACACAAGCTTATAGAAAAAACAATGACATAGTAACACTTCCCCTAAACTGGGCTCCTTTCGCCCAAGTCCCAGAGAACATGCTTTTAAAAGTCTGATACGTTTCTGAACCATGAAATTTAATATAGTTTTATATAATATGCTGTCAGATGACAATGTGAATTTAGGAAGTACCAGATGGCAAACTAGAAATGGTAAAAATAAAAAATCTCCAAAATCTCAGAAAGAACATATCAAATTTGATGACGCCTTTACCTGCTGTTCTGCAGTCAGAGACATTCTAAAGTTTTGCATTTCTTCATTCTTTCTTTTCTCTTGCTCTTTAAGTTGCTCCAAAAATTTTATTTTCTCTTCCTCAAGTTTTTCTTGAAGCTCAATAACCAAGTTTGATGCAGCAGATAATTCAGTGGAAGGACTTTAAAAGAAAATTTTTAGAATTTAAGTATGCATTACAGAAATACAGTTCAAGAACAGATAAACACAAGCAAAGAAAAACCTGATGAGTCCCTGCTCCTTCCTTACACCAAAGATAGAGCAGTGGATATGCTTGTCCATTACAGTCATTGTTCGGCTACATGGACGTGGCCTGAAGCCATGAAATATGAAGCAACAGCACTGAAACATGGGCATCAAAGCTAAGTGTTTAGGTCTGTACGCATGAAAGTGCTAAAAATAGGCATTATATTGCTGAAAAGTAACACTAAATTGAAAGCAAGCTTTGAAGTATAGGAATTTGGTGTCAAAACAAGCAACAAAGCATTGAGAAATAAGTCTCAAGAGACTAAGGATAGTCACTGAAAGTCCTTAAAGTGCTGAAATGAGCTCTTATTTATTAACAACAGACTGGCTAGAAGACTGGGACATAAAAGAGACAGCTCCTGAGCATGTTTCATTGACAGTGCTCAAAAGGAACTGACTAAAAGGTTCCAAGGGCAGAAATTCAGCTTTGAGGATTGTGGGCAACTGCCAGTAAGCAGTCTGGTTTACATTCCGTATGATTACTGTTGTCCTTAGGGGTGAAAAAACTCCAGAAGCTAGGGAAGACCTGAGAAACTGAAATTCAGGAGTGAGAATCCTGGTGGACTGTATCTTTAGAGATACATGACTTTCCCGCTGCAATCATAGAATGTATCTTTTTAAAAATCTAACTTCCATTATACAGTGACACCTGTCTTAAAAAGTCATTTGAAAGAACGAACAAAAACTGATTTCTCAATGAAGATAGTCTTCTAACATAAAAAGGAGTCAAAATTTAATCAAAATGGGGAGATTGAGGCAATCTCTTACAATAGGTTTTCTAGTCAGGGTGATGGTTTCTTGCATAAGTTTCACAGAATATTTTTACATACTTTTTCAGTGTTTGTGCTGCTGTCAAAACTTGTTGCTTAACAATGCTGTTAGAAATGTACACAAACGTGTTAAAACATCTAAGTTAAACTTTCCCTCAAATGGTACAAGCCAGGGATGCAATTCAAAATTTCTTGCCACTCCTAAATAAAGGGTTCATTTATTAAACTCTGTTTTTAGATTTCAAGCCAATCATGTAACTGTAGGGGCAAAAAAATAGAATAGTAACAATTATGATTGGGATGAGGTAACAGTAATTTAAGCCTGAACAGAAGAGCTCACACTATGGGGATAAGTTTTGCAGAATTTATTCTTTTTAAAGACTTCTTAAAGAACATTAACATAAATGTCATTTGGCACTGTAACTTAACAACTGGCACTTTTAAATGTATGGAAATTGGTATAAATACCATTCAGCTACTGCGAAAGGTTAATATGTCAATCATGACTACTATAAAAGTGGTTGTTACAGCATCCTAGTATAGCCTCTTCAGTCCCACTTTTAGCAATTATTCATGTAAAGCATGGGAGATGCTACTCATGGAGGAATTAACCTACATTAAATTATAAATGTTTTACAATTTGGCTGGTTTTTCTTAATCTTACTGATTTAGGTTCCTAGGCAGACAGACTGTTTAACTCATTGTTTTTGACTCACTGTATCACACTGAAAGTTATTTGGTTTTCCCTGTGCGACACAACTGAATATTCTTCCTCACTGTTATATAATTAATGCCCTATTTGAATCATGGGATGATTGTCAAATAATTGTAGCTGAGTTGTGGACAAGACATGGAAAATTGCAGAAAAGTAATAACAGACCTTTATTAATTGCAGTAATTTGGAAAAGCCAGGGAAGACCAATTTGTTTAAGAAAAAATTGCCTGAACAATATAAGCACTCAAATATTATGCATGCTCATTTTTTTTTTTTAACAAGACATTTTGCTGCAACTATATTCCAGTCATTAATGCGCAGGGCTGACAGCTCGAGCCTCAGCCACTATCAGCTCAGATAAATGGGGTTCTACTTTAATAATGGGGAAAAAGTGTGTGTTGCATACCTCAAAATATATGCTAAATTGTGGACTGTGTGAAGTAAGCTAATTAAAATCAAAACTGCAATGGAAGTCTAATATTGCGGGATTTGCAATATTACAAATTAAGTAGTGCCTTATATATAAATTCTAAACTTGTCAATGTTCAGACAAGTTTAGAATTTATATATACAAATACAACTTAATTGTGACAGAGCAACTTTTGGGGGGGCCCTTTGTTTTAAAAGAGTGGCTTATATGTGATTGTATTCTACTTTGTGGGGAAGCTTCTCCAGGAACTAAAACAGTTAGTAGTGATTACGGCAAATAAGCAAGCTTATAAGCCCCACAGAGTTACCACCTCCTGTGGGGGCATGCATAAAATAGTTCAAATTGGATTCTCCAAAGACTGACAAAAATAAATAAATAGCCTATGTTTAAACTGACTCTGAGCTTTCTTTCTGATCCAGCAAATGGACAGGACCTTCTGTCCAAGAGGGGTGGGAGGGAATAGAGAAAATCCTTGAGTGTTGGAGTGACTTGACCCACTGGGGCCCCATAAAATTGATGGATGACCTCAGGTAAGCTTTTAAAATATGTGTAGGTTCTTTTACAGCTTTTATGTTTTCTCTGTAATGCTTTTATCTTAAGAATAAAGGAGCTGTGTGGTAATTTATAGCTGTGGGCAATAGGTCATATAGCCTTCGGAGAGAGAGCAAAATGTAGGAACTTGCCTGTTTAGGCAGTCTGGCTTGCTGGGGATATCTCAGCATAAAATCAGGGAGCTGTGCAGCCTTAAAACCCCACTCAGGAGTGAGAAAGATACAGGTCTCTGCCCAAGAAAGGTGATGGCTGGGAATTAGAAACCCTTAAATGGGTGCCCTCAGGAGATAACAGAGGGGGAACCACAAGTATAGTTATCATTAAACTGTAACACTGATTTCTTATTTACTCTGTCTGACATACTAAAATATATACATTTATAAAATGTTTTTTTTTACTTCCCTATAGTATTTCTAATATTATTGGAGAGGAAAGTTAAAACTGTAAATCAGTGTTAAATGGTAAAAGCATATTTACCTGTCTCTAATAGGCAGCTTGATAATCTACTCCTTTTGGACTTTCCTCAAGGAAACTCCACTGAAATTCAGAAAAGTGAGCATTTGCAAAAACTAGTACAGATTCTCCATGCAAGATGCTCTCCTGTTGACATAGCACTGTCTACACAGGGGTTTAGGTCAGTATCACTATGTCGCTCAGGGGATTGGATTTGTCACACCTGAGCTATGTTGTTATACCGATATAAATCTGTAGTGTAGACTTGGCCTTACTTATTCTAGGTGCTCCTTCTATAAATAGTAAGCAAAAAAAGTTACACTTCTCTCGAAAAATTTTAAGATGCTATTTAAACTTTCCCCCCTTCTGGATTCATGGCTCTCTCTAAATTTCCACTCTTGGAAGATTGCGAAATAGTGTATTTTCTGGGGAAGAAAGGCTGGAAATTAGGAAAAAAGATTTTGCTACATTCCGTAATGAAAGTGGTCATCAACTTTTTAAACCTGAATACAAGTAATAACATGTAATCTAATGAGTTTTTAAATATCAATTTAATCAGTATGAGTCCACAAACACTAAAACGCCTTCATCAAAAGTAAAAAGAACAAGTAGTACTTGTGGCACCTTAGAGACTAACATATCTATTTGGGCATAAGCTTTTGTGGGCTAAAACCCACTTCATCAAATGCAGTGGAAGATACAGTAGGAAGATTATATATATATATATATACATACATACATACATACACACACACACACACACACACAAAATGAAAAAATGGTGTTGCCATTCCAATTCTAAAGAAACTAATCAATTAAGGTGGGCTATTATCAGCAGGAGGAAAAAAAATTGTAGTGATAATCAGAAAGGCCCATTTAAAACAGTTGACAAGAAGATGCAAGTAACAATAGGGGAAAAATTAGTGAAAGCTTTGTATTGTGCCACTACAGCACAATTATGGTTTCCACTGAAAGAGAAAACTTTCAATTATGAAGAACAGGAAAAGGTGACCATAGATCCTAAAGTAAGTTATTCTCATAAAATATCAGAAAATTCATTTTCTAAGTGTTGTAATTTTGGGGAGAATATTTTTGTATGTTTCATATGTAACCAAGAGGTTGAATCCCTGCTTCCATTGCAAAATTCAACTCAAATTTCACTATTGAGTCACTACTACTGTCTCCATAATGCTGATTATTTTTCATGTTGAGGAAAACATTTAGCTGGCCAGCAGATGGACACATGCTGTGCATAGTTTGTTTTACACCATCATAAACAAATTGCTAGTGAGCAATAAACAGAGGGTGATACAGAAAATTACAACTCATGTACTGCAATTAAACACCCAAGCTGGGACTTTTAGGGGATCAAAAAGCCAAAGCACCTGTCCAATAATTCTGAAATACGGAAGTACACTCAGGTAGCAAATACATGCCATATGATGAACAGTCTAGCGGCTTGCAGTACTGCTCTACCAAACCAACATCATCCCGGGCCTGCTGAGCGATTGTGTAATGGGACGTGAACGTGTGGACGGACAACCAGGTGGCAGCCCTACTGATGTTCTGGATAGGCAGCTGGGCTAGGAAAACTGTCAAGGAGGCTTGCGGCCTGGTTGAATTGGTGGTTATGATTGCCAGAGGTAGCAACTTTGCCTGATCGTAGCAGCAGCCAATGCAGGCAGTGATCCAAGAAGAAATTATTTGAGCCGACACAACGAACAATTGCGCCAACTTGCAGAATGGCTTGGTCCTTTCAATGCAGAAGTGCTGTCCTGATGTCTAGGAAATGCAATCTATGCTCCTCCTCCTATTTATGTGGCTTTGGAAAAAAAAAGACAGATAAGTAAATGTCTTGGCCTGGATGAAACTGTGAGACCACCTTGGGCAGGAAAGCTGGGTGCAGTCATAGCTGGACCTTGTAGAAGACTGTATAGAGGGGTTCCGAGGTAAGTGCCCTAATCTCAGAGACCCGGTCGGTGGATGTTATCGCAACTAGAAATGCAAACTTCCAGGACAGGAGAAGGAGAGAGCAGGAAGCCAAAGGCTTGAAGGGGGTGCTCATGCGAGCCATGACAGTACAAGATTCAGGTTCCATGACAGAACAGGATCCCTGATGTGCGGGAAGATGTGCTTGAGGCCCTTTAGGAGCCTGGAAGTCATGTCCTGGGCAAAACCCAACCTACCGTCAAGCAGTGGATGGAAGGCCAAGATAGGAGCCAAGTGGACCCTGAAAGATGAAAGAGACAGGCCTTGAAGCTTGAGATGCAGAAGGTAGTCCAGGATCAACTGCAGCGAAGTCTGCTTGGGCCGAATAACTTTATCTGAGGTCCAACAAGTGAACCACTTCCATTTGGCCAGGTAGCTTGCTTTGGTGGAGGGCATTCTGCTGCCCAACAGGACCTGCTGGACAGCGGCTGACCATTCTTGCTCCTCAACATTTAACCATGCAGCAGCCAAACCATCAGGTGCAGCGCCGCCATTTTCAGATGCAGAGGACTGCAACATGCCTAACCACTGCTGGCATGGCCAACCTAGCGCTATGAGAATCACCTTTGCCCTGTCCTGCTTGACTTTTTATGCAGACTCTGTAATCAGCGGTACTGAAGGGAAGGTGTACAACAAAATCCCCAACCACAGGAGTAGAAAAGCATCCAACAAGGAGTCTGTCGATCCCCTGAATCGAGCAGAAAACATGTAATTTCCTGTTCTGCCTGGATGCGAACAGATGCACCTGGGGATTCCCCACCTCTGGAAATGAAGCTGATCACTTCCAGGTGGAGGGACCACTCATGGCGAGATGAGAAGGTTCTGCTGAAGTTATCTGCCAAAGTATTCCAGGCCCTGGAGGTGGGGAGGGCTACGAGATGGGTGCCGTGTTGTATGTATACAGTAGTCCCAGAGCTTGAGGGTTTCCTGGCAAAGGACAGATGATATGGCTCTGCCCTGCTTGTTGATACAGAACATAGCCACTGTATTGTCCGGCAGGACCTGGACCACCCTGTTTTTTAAGGAAGGCTTGTCAGGCCAGGCGAACTGCTCTGAGCTCCCTGACGATGTGTAGGGAGCAATCATAACTCCACCAACAACCTTCCCTGCTGAGATTGCCCAGGTGGGCTCCTCACTCTAGGTCCAAGGCATCGGAGACACGGGGGTGGAGGACAAGGATGGATCCACCAAGGGAACTCCCTCCTATATCAATGCAGGACTCTGCCACCAGGTGAGTGACGACAGTACATGATCCGGGACCCTGACCACACAGTCCATATTGTGTTTGTTGGGAGATGTAGACTGATGCCAGCCATGCCTGCAGGGTCCTGTGGTGGAGTTGTGCATGCTGGACCACATAAGTGCAGACGGCCATGTGGCCCAACAAGTGCAGGCACATGTGAGTGGTGGGAAGAGGGTGGGTTTGCATGCACAAGATGAGGTCTGCCATGGGTTGGAACTGAGCCTTCAGGAGGAAGACTCTGGCCTGAGCAGAGTTGAGGACTGCTCCAATGAACTCTATGAATTGTACCGGGATTAAGGTCAACGTTTTCTCATTTATTAACAACCCCAGGTTGCAACAGGTGGAACAAACCAGATCAAGATGCTGCTGCACCTGATCCTGAGATCAATCCTTTAATGGCCAGTCTTTGAGGAACGGGTAAATGTGAACAACACTGGTGCTATGCACTTTGTTAATGCTCTTGGGGCTGACGAGAGACTGAATGGTAATGCCCTGAACTGGAAATGGTGCTGGCCCAGTGTAAAATAAGGAAGCACTTGTGCCCTGATAAAATGCAAATATATGTGTCCTTCAAGTCGAGGGTGGCGTAACAGTCTCCTGGAACCAGGGAGGGGACGATGGAGGCCAGGGAGACCATGCAAAACTTCAACTTTTTGAGAGACTTCTTGAGACGATGCAGGTCCAAAATGGGTCTTGCACACTGTCCTTTGTTCCAGATTCTTTCAAGTATCCTGGGGGGTGCAGAGGCTCTCTCTTTAGCCAGTTGAAGATCAAATGGAGGGGTCTCCCATGGGCTTAAATAGACTTTTTTTTTGTGGGTGGAGACCCCCTCCCCTCTCCTATCCAAAGTCCAGCTCCAAAAGGGAGTTTTGGAGCCACCTGGGCAAGTCACATGTCCATGCTTGACTGAGTTTCTCACCAGCCGAGCCACATTCCTGGGAAAGCCCAGATGTGTACTGGTGTCTCCAAGTTCATTGTTGGCTTAAGTGTTTTGGGATTGGGCACTTACTGAGAATAGTTTTCTCAGGGAGCTGACCAACTGCTTCACTACAGCCTACTTTGAATCAAACAAGTATGCAGCCAATATTCATAACTTTAAATACAAAAATGATACATGTATACAAATAGGATTAATAGATTCAATAGCTCATAATCTTTACAGAGATATGTTACATGGCATATGTAGTATAAAACACATTCTAGTTATGTTATATACATACATTCATATGCATATTTCCATAAAGCTGTATGGGAGGTACCGTCACACTCACCAGTATCGGTGGCACAGGGGACCAGTGCCTCGATCCCAGTGTCCCATGTCTTGTAGGGGGAGAGTGGGGCATCAGGGACCTGGGTCTTCTGACCGGAGATGCGATGCCGGAGTCCTAGGCCACGGAGATAGGGATGTACGTCTGCGGTCTGGGGACTGAGGGTGCTCTACTGCCCTATGGGGAAGTCCCATGATCAGCTTGCACCTAGGTGTTGGGGCCTTGGCAGTGTCTGGCGCCTGGCGCAGTGTCTGTAGTGTCAGTTGGCCTGCTTGTTCTTGGCCACTGGGGAAGCCCCGAGTCGGGCAAATGATGTATGTCAGGTCATGTGCCCAAGGCCCCCATCACTTCTGGTGCCAGATGGGCATCTTCTTCTTTTGCCACTTCTTCGGCATGGGTGAGGGAGAAAGGTGCTGGCAGTGTGCTCTGCACCGATTCCGAGGTGCTCAGGGTGGGATCCAAGTGGGAGTGAAGTGCAGCCTCCATGAGGAGGGCCCTCAAGCGGATATCCTGCTCCTTCTGGGTTCTAGGGTGAAAATTCTTATAGATTCTGCACTTGTCCTTTATATGGGACTTCTCCAAGCACTTCAAAAACTGTTGTGGGAACACCTAGGCATCAGCCTGTTGCATGACGAGCATGGTTTAAAGCCAGGAGAGCAGGGCATGCCCTGCTCCGGGGCTAAGTCCAGCTCGGGCTCTAACTACCAAACTAACCTATCACTTAACTTAATGGCTAAACAAGTACCTACTACATACTACATACAAAGACGACAGACAATGGGCTGTGAAGAACTGCTAATGCTCTTGCAATGCAAGACAAGGTACTCCAACCAACCATCATAGGCAGAAAGAAGGAAATGAGAGGGCACAGGGTCGGCAGCGCTCAATATACCAACGCATGAGGGCAGTACTCAAGGGGTGCTACAGTCAACCCTACAGATACTGCTAAGGCAAAAATTTCTGACAACTGTGCGTATGGGCGCACACATACCTAGAATGGAATTGACATGAGCAAGCACTCCAAGAAGAATTCATGTTCCCTGCAGACGTTTTTCTTCCTCTGCAGAAAAGACTCTGCTGGAGAGGACTGCAACTATGCCTTTCGCCTACCACAGGCTGCTGTGGCACCTGAACAGAGGGTAGCTGGCTCATCGGCTGGAGCAGCCCGCCATGGATAGGCAGCAAAGCTGCATTCCTCACTGCAGGGCCAGATGAGGAGGACGGGATATGAGGGGAGAGACAGACAGCGTGGGGAACACAGGGCTGCTAGGGTCACATGGACTGGAGTTCAAAAGGGCTAGTAGGGGGGACAGATTGCAGTAATGCTGAATGGGAGTCGGGGTGCAGGGCCATATAGAGACAAGGGGTGGCTGAATGGAGGTGCAGGGACACATGGGACAGGGATGGGGAATGCAGAGATACAGAGGGATAGGGGGACGAGGGTGCCTGAGTGCGGCTGCAGGGACACATGAGAACAGGGTAAGAAGGGGTGGCTAAGTGGGGATCCAGGGAGACAGGGAAAGTGGCAGATGGGCCTGACTGAATGGCAGAAGCTGGGGTCAGCCAGGGTCTGCATGGGGGAGGCTCCCCAATAGCTAACAGCCCCCGCCCCCCCCCCCAAAAAACAACCCTGTTCCATACTTCCCCCACATACCCAACATCCCTCCAGGTTCAATCCCAGACTACTCCTCAGCAATTACTTCCCTGTCCCTCAGCTTCTCCATTACCCCTGACTCCCTCAAACCTTTGCACTGCTTCTGAGGGGTGTGGTAAATAAGATTCTGTACTGTAGTTTAAATTATTACTCAACATTCTATATTAATATGCCTAGTAAAGAATCTATTTGTTAAAAAATATCCTGAATCTTTTTTGTCTGTATTGTTACAGACACGCTTGCTGACATTTATTTTGAAATACATTACCAAAATAATTGAAATTGGTAAGATTATACTCTGTTATTTTGACAAATAAGATATGCAGAACACTATGTGCAGAATTTTTAATTTTTTTGGCACAGAATTGCCCCGAGTATAATCTATAATTGCTTTGCACTCAATTTTAAAATTGCCAAAAAGAAGCTTATTTACTTCTTTAAAAAGTCTTAATGGAATTAAAATGTTCTACATATTAGAAAGACTGTTCCAGGCAGATTTCAGGCCTCCTTGTATTAGCATGTGAAAGCAAAGAATTTTGGCAAGTTTTCCTAGTGGACAGTCCTAAACCTGGGAATATAACTGATGACAAATGTCTGGCCTCTGTCTCCACCTCTGGAAGTAGATGAAAATCCAGTATGAAGATTGCTGAAAGTGGACAGGATAGAAAAGCAGATTTATATTTTTGATTAATAAAATCTGAGGAGTTCTGGTCCATCCCTAATGATATATAACACTGATTCCTAATAATTAAGTCCCAAATCTCTCAAAAATTTAAATGTGAAGTGCAGCCATCAGCTCTGGTAACACAATAATGAACTAAGATGATGTGTGCCAGTCATTAAAAAAAAAAAGTTTCCTTCAGAAAAAGGGCTTCTCAGGGATATTACTGCAGGCTTCCACAGTTCTATCTGGGTACGTCTACACTACAGGATTATTCCGATTTTACATAAACCGGTTTTGTAAAACAGATTGTATAAAGTAGAGTGCACGCGGCCACACAAAGCACAATAATTTGGCGGTGTGCTTCCATGTACCAAGGCTAGCATCAATTTCTGGAGCGTTGCATTGTGGGTAGCTATCCCATAGCTATCCCATAGTTCCCGCAGTTTCCCCCGCCCATTGGAATTCTGGGTTGAGATCCCAATGCATGATGGTGTAAAAACAGTGTCGCGGGTGATCCTGGGTAAATGTCGTCACTCATTCCTTCCTCCATGAAAGCAACAGCAATCATTTCGCGCCCTTTTTCCCTGGGTTGCCCTGGCAGATGCCATAGCATGGCAACCATGGAGATTGTTTTGCCTTTTGTCACTGTCATCGTATGTGTACTGGATGCCGCTGACAGAGGCGGTACTGCAGCGCTACACAGCAGCATTCATTTGCCTTTGCAAGGTAGCAGAGATGGTTACCAGTCGTTCTGTACCGTCTGCTGTGCCAGTATAAACTGGCAATGAGATGATGGTTATCAGTCGTTCTGTACCATCTGCGGCTGTCATGGGTGCTCCTGGCTGACCTTCGCTGAGGTCGGCCGGGGGCGCAAAGACAAAAATAGGAATGACCCCCCGGGTCATTCCCTCCTTTATGTTGTATCTAAAAATAGACAGTCAGTCCTGCCTAGAATATGGGGCAAGTGTACTAGAGAGCCAGTGTACCAGAGAGCACAGCCACTCCGTGTCAGATCCTGCAGAAATGAGCTGCATGCCAGTCTAGGGGGTGCCCCTGCAACAACCCCACCCGTTGCTTCCCTCCTCCCCCAACCCTCCTGAGCTACTGTTGCAGGGTCCCCCCATTTGTGTGATGAAGAATGCAGGAATAAGAAACACTGACTTTTTAGTGAGATAAAATGAGGGGGAGGCAGCCTCCAGCCGCTATGATAGTCCAGGCAGGACATTAAACAGTAGGGAGGGGAGAGGAGCCCAGCATCCCGCTGCTATGATAGTCCAGGCAGTACAAAATCTTTTCTTTAGACATGAAACGGGGGTGGGGCTGATGGAGCTCAGCACCCACTTGCTATGATGAGGATGGTTACCAGCCATTCTGTATCATCTGCCGGTAGTAACCGGGAGTCATTCCTATTTTTACGCAGGCGCTCCCGGCTGACCTCACCTGAGGCCAGCCAAGAGCACTCACGGGATGATGACAAGGACGGCTACCAGTCCTTCTGCACCGCACCATCTGCCACCGGGGAAGGGAGGGGAGAGGATGTTGTTGTTCAGTGCCGCGACACAGCGTCTACCAGCAGCATGCAGTAGACATACGGTGACATTCAAAAAGTCAAGAAACGATTTTTTTCCCTTTTCTTTCCATGGGGAGGAAGGGCGGCAAATTGACGAGAAATACCCTGAAACACCCCGGACAATGTGTTTGACCCTAGAGGCATTGGGAATTCAGCCAAGAATGCAAATACTTTTCGGAGACTGCGGGGACTGTGGGATAGCTTGAGTCCTCAGCCCCCCCTCCCTTCCTCCATAAGCATCCATTTGATTCTTTGGTTTTCCTTTACGTTTGTCACACAGCACTGTGTTGTGGACTCTGTATCATAGCATGGAGATTTTTTTCAAATGCTCTGGCATTTCGTCTTCTGTAACGGAGCTCTGATAGAACAGATTTGTCTCCCCATACAGCGATCAGATCCAGTATCTCCCTTACGATCCATCCTGGAGCTCTTTTTGGATTTGAGACTGCATGACCACCTGTGCTGATCAGAGCTCCACGCTGGGCAAACAGGAAATGAAATTCAAAATTTCACGGGGCTTTTCCTATTTACCTGGCCAGTGCATCCGAGTTCGGATTGCTGTCCAGAGCAGTCACAGTGGTGCATTATGGGATACCGCCCGGAGGCCAATACCATCGATTTGCGGCCATACTAACTCTAATCCAATATGGTAATATCGATTTCAGCGCTACTCCTCTCATCGGGGAGGAGTACAGAAACCGGTTTTAAGAGCCCTTTATATCAATATAAAGGGCCTCGTTGTGTGGACGGGTGCAGAGTTAAATCAGTTTAACGCTACTAAAATCGGTTTAAACGCGTAGTGTGGACCAGGCCAGAGACTTCAATTCTATCACCTGTAATGTCATAAATTCTGACGTCCACTCTTCAGAAACATGTCTATTCCTGCTAGCACTGGCAGAAGCATGCATCGTAATTAAAAAGCTATTTTCAAATATTGTTACATTTTATTGATGATGAGTGCTTCTGATATTGATATTTCAAACTGTTGTGTTTTGTAAAATGACTGGGTTTTATTTTAAGTATGTATTATCCGCAACTTCTCTTTGGTTAAGTCATGGGGCTTATGGTTCATTCTCCTCCTCTTCCTCCCCCTCCATATTCTTAAGTATCTTCATAATTTAGTAGTTTGGCTTTCATGGCACCGTTCTTGTTCTCCTACTTATCTGACTACCACTAAGCATCGCCCCTAGCAGTCCCTCATATTTCCTTTGCCCTCTTCCTGATGGGGTCCAACAAGCCTCTGTTGTAAGTGGATACCTGTTCTTTGTGTATCTTATTCCTATATACAGTGTGCAGACACAGATTTAACGATTATCTCTGTGCTGACCACTTGCAAATGTGCTTTACTCCTGGCCTCCCTCTTTCTGTGCAGCCCTACATATCATCGTGTCTGAAACATATCAATGGAAGGTACGTCATCAGCTCTAGCTTTAATATCAATAAAGAATTTGGGTTTAGTCATCTTTCTTCCTAAACACTCTTCCCTTCCTCAATTCTCTATTACTGCTGGCAATTCTACCTTCCATTGCCAACGTTCACAATCTGGAGTCATTCTTCTCACACCTCTAGACCTTTCAAAATCTTCCTGTATCAAGGTAAAATAATTACTGAAACTTGTCTCCTATTACATACCCTGCCATGCTAGTCATGATGCTCAGTTTCTGTGCATCTCTCCAAGCACTTCTTCCACTTCCATCTCTGTGCCTAGCATATTTTTAATGCAAATTCCTTCTCATTCTCAAACTGCGCTAGTGTTATTTTCTTTGCAACCAAAGTAATAGCTGCCTATGAGCAGAAGAAACTGATTAGCTGCATTTCTCAGCTACTAATGCTGGAATCACCAAGAGAGCTCTTTTAGATTTATAACCTATATTTAAGCAACTGATAAAAGAAACCACTGAATTCATTTCCCCCTTTCCTCCTCCTTTCTTTACAGACCTATGTGACATCATTCATTATCAACTATAATGGTATTTCAAATAAATCTGAGAATCCAAGTGTAACACGTCTAAAACTAATGCAGCTTGAGAGAAAAAAAGAAAAACCTAGATTTGATTACCTTTATTTAAATCATCAAAATTCCCATCCCTTTATATAAAACTGACAATATGCACTTTTAAAAATCATTGCAACTTTTGTACAAGAGATTCAAAGTTTCAGACTTTACAGAATACGAACTTGTAAATTTGCTCACTCTTTCATTTTTGTTCTCATAGACTCTAGGGTCAGAAGGGACCAATATGATCATCTAGTCTGACCCCCTGCACAAAGCAGGCCACAGAATCCTACCCATTCACTTCTATAACAAACTCCTAACCTATGTCCGAGTTATTGAAGTCTTCAAATTGTGGTTTGAAGACCTCAAGCTGCAGAGAATCCACCAGCAAGTGACCCATGCCCCACGCTGCAGAGGAAGGTGAAAAACCTCCAGGGCCTCTGCCAATCTGCCCCGGAGGAAAATTCCTTCCCGACCCCAAATATGGCGATCAGCTAAACCCTGAGCATGTGGGCAAGACTCACCAGCCAGCACTCAGAAAAGAATTCTCTGCAGTAACTCAGATCCCATCCCATCCGACATCCCATCACCGACCACTGGGCATACTTATCTGCTGATAATCATAGATCAATTGCCAAAATTAGGCTATCCCATCATACCATCTCTTACATAAACTTATCAAGCTTAGTCTTAAAGCCAGGTATGTCTTTTGCCCCCACTACTCCCCTTGGAAGGCTGTTCCAGAACTTCACTCCTCTAATGGTTAGAAACCTTCGTCTAATTTCAAGTCTAAACTTCCTAGTGTCCAGTTTATACCCATTTGTTCTTGTATCTACACTGGTACTAAGCTTAAATAATTTCTCTCCCTCCCTAATATGTATCCCTCTGATATATTTATAAAGAGCAAGCATATCCCCCCTCAGCCTTCTTTTGGCTAGACTAAACAAGCCAAGCTCTTTGAGTCTCCTTTCATATGACAGGTTTTCCATTCCTCGGATCATCCTAGTAGCCTGTCTCTGAACCTGTTCCAGTTTGAATTCATCCTTCTTAAACATGGGAGACCAGAACTGCACACAGTATTCCAGGTGGGGTCTCACCAGTGCCTTATATAACGGTACTAACACCTCCTTATCTTTGCTGGAAATACCTCGCCTGATGCATCCTAAAACCGCATTAGCTTTTTTAACGCCATATCACATTGGCGGCTCATAGTCATCCTGTGATCAACCAATACCCCAAGGTCCTTCTCCTCCTCTGTTGCTTCCAACTGATGCGTCCCCAATGTATATCTAAAATTCCTATTATTAATCCCTAAGTGCATGACCTTGCACTTTTCACTATTAAATTTCATCCTATTACTATTACTCCAGTTTACATGGTCATCCAGATCTTCCTGTATGATAAACTGGTCCTTCTCCGTGTTAGCAATACTCCCCAGCTTTGTGTCATTCGCAAACTTTATTAGCACATTCCCGCTTTTTGTGCCAAGGTCAGTAATAAAAAGGTTAAATAAGATTGGTCCCAAAACCGATGCTTGAGGAACTCCACTAGTAACCTCCTTCCAGCCTGACAGTTCACCCTTCAGTACGACCCGTTGTAGTCTCCCCTTTAACCAGTTCCTTATCCACCTTTCAATTTTCATATTGATCCCCATCTTTTCCAATTTGACTAATAATTCCGCATGTGTAACCGTGTCAAATGCCTTACCGAAATCAAGGTAAATTAGGTCTACCGCATTTTCTGGTACTTTACTCATGCTAAAAGAACTTCCCGCTAAAAGGCTTAAAAACAAAAAAAAAAGTATACAACTGTTTACCCACTGAGTACATTTCTGTGTCTGAAAGATGAAGCAAGCCATCATTATTTATTGCAGTTTTACCATTGATTTTAATGGGAGTGGAACTGGGCCTAAAGTTGAACATACTTAAGACATGTGAAAGCACATAACTCCTTTAATCTAAAAAAGTAATATATCTTTAAAAGTTGTACGTCATTCTTTGAAAATATGGTGCTCAGATCATCAACATTTAAGTATGCACTATTTGCAGAGCTAGATTATTAAAAAAACACAGCACTTTAGGCTGCACACAAACAAAACAATGAATGTATAATATCATAGCAAATATTGCATACACTGCTTTGTGTACATGCAGAAGTTTGGATAAGTGTTACTTTCCCGTTTTCCTCCCCTTGCACACCTATGCAATTCAGAATGAATGGATTAATGAGCTAGGAACCTGATTTGAAATATCTAGACTTCCCTGAACAAGTTTAAATCATGCAATCAACTCAACTCTTCATTTGTGAAGGGAGTTTATTTATTAAAGTGCAGTATACAGCGTGGGCATATTTGGGATGAGACCTTACAAATAAGGACCTTTCTATTTTACATGAACACAAAAGATTCCATTACATGATTCATAACAGGCGGGAGAACTGCTCTATTTGCAAAACTTTCCCCATCCTGGACACTTCTGCAGCATACTCTATACTATGTGTTGCTTGTTTATTCATGGACTAAGAAAACACAGAAAGGGAAAGATTTACCATACTGCCTGTTAATGTGCTTCAATGGATGTTCTACAGAGACTACCAATAGACATTTGAAGTTAGTCTTGGTACGAAGATTAAATAATCTTTCACTTTTCTAAGATGGCCAACAAGGATGCAAATTCGAGTTAAATTTTGGAGGGTAATTTTTCTTGTGTGGAGAAAAAACTCTATCCAATAAGAACTGGAATGGGACAGAATCATTGTACATATGGGCTTCTGTCCAGACATTAGTTGCTTCTATTTGTCATTACCCCATAGTCCAGAAATGAACTAGTGAACTTCTAATGAAATTCTCCATATCCTATTAATCTCCTGAGTCATCCAGTCACACAGACGAATCCAGTAAAAGAGCTCGCATCTGTGTTTCTGACTACATTAAGGGTGTGTCTACACAAGAAGTTAGTGAACAGCAAATTAAGGTAGAATTTACTATACACTCGCTAGTCTATATTAAGTTCCTATGTGGGCACACTGTGCACTAAAAGTGCCTTAGGCGGTTTAGCTTAGTACACTTTAAAGAGTATTCAGCTAAAGCACACAAAGGCACTTTTAGTGCACAGTAAGAATGTCCACGTGGGGAGTTAGTGTGAAATAGCTAGTGCACTGTAAATTTTTATCTTATCTTGCTGCTCACTAATTTATTCATGTAGACAAGCCCTAACACTTCTGGGAAATCTCCCATCATAGCAATTTTATTGGTGATATGAGCAGGTGTACACATCCCCCACAACTGCCATGGAAAGCTTCCTATTTGTCACTGGTTAATAGCTTTTTCCAGGAAACTTGTCTAATATAGATAGCTAACACTAAAGTTTGCCAAATAATTTCTATTATAAAAGATCCTGTTTTTAATTAATTATATCCTCGCCCAACTAACTGTCTGGCCTGAATTCTTCTATGCTGAATGTCTGCCTCAGGTTGAATATTTTTTGGAAAGTTGCAGTTCTCCTAGTTTGGCCATGCCCAAGCGAAATTAGGGATGACACTCTTCCGCTTATAGTAATTCCTACAACTATTTCACTGAGAAGCTCTACCACCTCCTGGCCTTGGGAGCAAGAATATGATATTTGGCAGGGTGTCACACTAATATCAAGGATGTTTCTTTTGCCACCCTCATGAAAATGCACCCAAATTTGGCAACGTTATAAGCCTCTGAAAAACTGCTGGTCACTTAATACTCAGTAGAGCAGTGGCTCTCAACCTTTCCAGACTAATGTACCCCTTTCGGGAGTCTGATTTGTCTTGCGTACTCCAAAGTTATACCTCACTTAAAAACTACTTGCTTACAAAATCAGACATAAAAATACAGAAGTGTCACAGCACACTCTTACTGAAAAAAAAATTGCTTACTTTCTCATTTTACCATATAACTATAAAATCAATGAATTGGAATATAAATATTTCACTTATATTTTAGTGTATAGAATATAGAGTAGAACAGTCAAGTCATTGTATGAAATTTTAATTTGTACGACTTTGCTAGTGCTTTTTATGCAGCTTGTTGTAAAACTAGGCAAATATCTAGATAAACTGATGTATCCCCTGGAAGACTTCTGTGTACCCTCAGAGTTACGCTTACCCCTGTGTGAGAACCACTGTAGTAGAGGATTGTTACCCCTTCAGTAAACATCACCTATTCTGAGCACTGAATGAGGCAAGGGAGCTATGGAAAAAATAGTATGTGATCATGTAATTAAAGACTACCACAGCATATAAACAGGCTGAATTAAAGCTGCGTTGAATTAAGGAGTACTTGTCTTTCTAAACTTAACCTTTATTGTAAATTTTTATATGTAGTACTGACAATAATTAGAGATTTCACTATACAAATGACAGTGTCAAAATCAAACTGATGTGGGTAAGACTAGTATTTAAATCAAATTTCACCTTTTTAAAATTTTGTACTGCAAATAAATCATATGCAAATGTATAATATTTTTGAATTCTACATTTAGAGAAGCAGTAATTTTAGAACTCTCACACTCACTGACATTTAAAAAGAAAAGGAAGATCTAATCTAAATTTGTATCCAAATCTTGGGCCACATTGCTTTTCTGCTGAGCTCTATTTCATTGGTATTTCATATTCTCAACTTATTCTCTAAGCCCATTTGTCTGTTTTGTCTACCTATCACACTATCAAATCTAGACTGAAAACTCAAAGACTACTTCTCTTACTCATCTGTACTATATCCAGCACAATGAGATTTTTTTATTGGGGTTACTGAGTGCTAACAATATAAATAACAAAATACTGCCCTCTGTTATATTTATGTGACTATGAAAGTAAATGAAGTTTGCACAGCACTTAAACAAAAACAACATTTGATCTCTTTTTTCTGTAAACCTAATGAATTTCTGGTTGCCACACTCGCACTTCCTTTCAGAGGCATAAGATGATACATTTCAGGTAAGTTATCATGGAACAGCTAGCAAGTGGCAGGTTTATCTGCTGCCAGCAAATGAGTGGTTGGTTGCCAAAAAGGGAATATGGTTTCTTAAAGCAGCTTTCAGGTACCATATAACAATATACATGTTTCTAAAATTTCCATTGCACCGTGGACCAGCACCATAACTAGATCTTTGCAGATTGTGTGAACTTATGTGGATGATGTACAATTTGCATAGAACCAACCCTGAGTTACTCCAATTTTTTTTAAATAGTTGTCTTTTTTTGGACAAGATAGCAAGAAGATAATATTGTACACTCCAAACGCAAGGATAAAAAGTTGAGATGTTAAAATAATGAATCTATCAAACTCTGCTTGTGCTTAGGATCTGTGTGACAGTTTTCAGTAGTTTATGAAGTTGAAATTCAAAAGCCCTATTTTTCTGAAAACATTTTAAAATGTTTCAAACCTTAAAATTAATTAATTACAGACACGGACTTTTTTTTAAAAAGCTTGTATTAAACATGGTTTTAAATCCACTACTCATTTTGAAGTTCTTTCCAAAATGTTAAGGAACAGTAATTTAACTTATCTCTACAAAATATCTTGAGTTAGAGTCCACTGATGCAAAAAAATGTTATCTATGAGTCTTAACAGTTTGAAACTCTAAGTCAAAATAGTTAAACTGCATCATAAATGTCTAGGAACAGAGGTGGTGTATTGTAGACTACCTTGTAAGTGCAGTACACCATAAAAATTGTTGAATTATCTTATTTTTAGATCACTAACAAAGTACAACTTAATTCTTACAGTACCTCTGATTTACTTGCATCTCAAGTAGTTGTATTTTTTCCAAGAGTTCTTTTTCAACAGCTTCCCTCTGCAATTCAAACTCCTTAAGGGTTATTCGTATTGCATCCTCTTTTTCACTACTGAGCTTTTGAACAAGTAGTTTTCTTTCCTGTTCTTGGTTAGTTATTAACAGTTCTTTTTCCTCCTCAAGATTATGGATAACAGCTTCAAATTTGTCCTTCTGTTCACACACAGTCAATTTTTCCTCTTTTTGCTTTTCTAGGGCATTCGCTTCCACTTCTAACTTACTCTGTAGTTCTGTTATTTGTTCTTTGAGACTTTTTTCTACTTCAAAAGCTTTTTGATGTAAAGAGGTTAGTTTGTTCAATTCAATTTTAAGAACATTTGTTTCTTCTTCATGTCTGTCCACTAATTCTGAAATGCACAGATCTTTCTCAATTGTCATTAAAGTTCTTAGCTCTACTAGGCCCACTTGATATTCATCATTATTAACTTGTATCTTATGGTTTAAGTTATCTAACTCCTTTCTTAAATTTTCAGTTTCCTTATCAATAAGGGACTTTAGGATCTCCTGTTGCTGAGTTCTGCTTTCTTCCAACAAAATCTTCATTTCATCAGTTTCTCCTTCCTTCAGTGCAAGTTCAACTTCTAATTTGCACCTCACGTCAAACAGATCAGAAACTTTGAGTTTTAACTTCTCTATCTGTTGCTCCTTCTCTTGGACAACTGCTGCATGAGATTCCTGCATTTGTTCGACTCTCTGCTGGTTTTCTTCTTTTAACTTATCTAAACAATCCTTGTGCTCAGCTATTAGTTTCTCAAATTCCTGTGTATGCCTGATTTGTAGATTGTTTTCCAATTCTTTAAGATGACTTTGTTCCAAACTCTGAAGCTCTGCCCTCAAAAGCTGAATTTTTTCATCATTTTCAATATGAAGTTTTTTCAAATCTTCCAATACCATCTCACGCGACTGCCTCAGTTCTTTAATTTCCCAATTCTGATCTTTCATTTGGCCTTCCATTGTAAGTAATTTCTGATCTCTTTCATTCTGCAGACAAACAACAGCTTCTTTTTCATTCTTCACTATCGCAAATTCATTATCTTTATTTTGCAAAACTTCTTCAAGATCTATTAAGTCTCCTGTTAACTTTTTAATCTTTTGTTTGTTTTCTTCAGCATCTTTTAGTAATGTATCAATTCTAGTTTCATACTCACTTTTCAAAGATTGTAATTCTTTTTGATGTTTATCTTTCAGTGCTTTTTCAAGTGAAAGTTTTACTGTTTGTATATTATTCCTTATTTCTACTGATGTACATTTTAAAGAATTCGAAAAGTCACACTGTTCTTTCTGTACAAATGTTCTGAAGTGACAGAGGTCTTCTTTTATGTTTCTTAAATTAAACTGTGATTCCTGGGCAACAACTCTACACTTCTCCATGCGAGTATTTAGAGAATCCTCCTTTACACAAACATTTGTGTCTTGCATACGTCTATTGTCTATTGCATTGATAACTGAAGAATAGAGGGACTCTACCATCATTTCTGGACTTTGCGGATCACTTACTATATTAGGAGATGATGGATTTTCCTCTATTACAAACTCATTCACTGCCGACATAAAGTCCGACTCTGGACTTTCTGCTAGTGAATCCAAGTCTAAAGACCCTTGCTTAAGAGCTTGCTCTAAGTTTGGATGAGCGATTGTTTCAAAATCAAATGTATGAGCATCAATGCTGTCTGGTGACAATTCATCTAATGGAGCTGGGGGACACACAGGAGGACACAAGGGACCCTGAAGACTGAGTGATGGAGGAGTTCTAGAAGAGGTAGCAATTGTGATTCCTTTAGCACTTTCCATCCTTGGTGTAGTAGCAGATTGTGGCGATGCTTGACTATTGGAGACCTGCAAATATAAAATTTAAACCAAAGCTTTACAAACTGAATGATAAATATATTTTAAGATTTAGATAAAATTGGCAATATTATAACAAATAAAGTAACCCAAGCACTAGAAAGTGTCAATCATTTACACATATAATTTTTCAAAAACGGACATTAAAAAGTTAAGGAAATGTAAACTCAAATGGTTTTGACAATTTCAGCATCTTCCTTGAAATCTTTAGCTAGCAAGCGTGTTGTGTGTGCAATATTAACTATACGTATATCAAAATTGACTATAAAAAGTGTGATTGTATAGTACATGTAGTGTACTTTAAGGACTGTAATGTAATTTTATATATTGTACAAACCTGTGGAAGTGAGAGCAGTTGCCAAAAAATGCTAGGAGCCAGGAAATTAAAGAAAACCATCACATATTTGATATGAAAATTAATTATCTTTGCTATGTGCTTTGTTTTCTAATACTGTCTGAACTCACTTCTTTGAAAAAGTACTATTTAATGAAAAAAGTTGACATGATTTACAGTATAATATGAATAATAGGATGCAAAATTAAGATCTAGATGAAGATAAAAATATGTTTAACGACGAAGGCTTCTCTCTGCACACAACTCTCCTTCTTTTTAATCAACTGTTAAAACTTGTATAAATCAAGTACATTTTTAGTATTTCAACAAAATTAAGATTTCACAACATATTTATAAAAATTTCTTGATGCAGTAAGACTCATCCATAGTAACACAGACATCAAAAGCAAATCGAGTTTTCCTCTTTTTCAGAGATGCAGAAAGATGCAACAGGGGCCTTCAATAGATAGTACAGAGAAGGGCACAGAAGAACGAAATATAGCCTACCTGATGATTTTCTTTCTCAAACTAAACTTCCTCCATTTGGACCTCTCTTCCTATAAATACTGGAAAAAGTTCAGACTGGGCTATGGAGTGCCAGAACTTGGCCATACCCCTTCATTAAAACACTGAGGGCCAGATTAACCAGCTCATTAGATCCATTTTCTGCTGCCAGAATAGTACAAAGCAGACAAAGCTGGCTCACCCAACTTCCTGGAACTTTCCCTTGTGAAGTGAACGGAACCAAGGGGTCTTGGCAAATTTTTATTTACTCCAGAGAATCCAAGGGCACTCTCACTTCAACTCTCAAGCGCCGGACAGTTTCTTGAATGAAAAAGTGAATCTTATCCCAGTGGGGTAGGATAAGCCACCGAGTCTTTCTCTAATAAAGCAAAGGTTCATGGGCTAGGATTATCTAGGTTATGTAATATAAAGTAATTTCTGATACTAATGTAAATAAATTTGTATGTCTCAGTGCAGTTTTAAGCATCTGAATCACAAAATCCCCATCACTATTAGAGCTGAATGAATAACTGATTTTTTTGTTCACTAGCAATTCTGAAAAACTGCATCAGGTTGAACCAAATAAAAAAAAATCCAATAAAAATTCAGTGAATTCAAAAAATCTGTGTTTTATTTCCCCTACTACCTGTGATGTGGGAGACCAGAGTTCAGTTTCTCCCTCTGCCTGATGTGGAGAACGACTATGAACTGTTAATGTGAATGAAAATGAAGTCATTGGGCCAAGTATCAGAGGGTAGCCGTGTTAGTCTGGATCTGTAAAAGCAGCAAAGAGTCCTGTGGTACCTTATAGACTAAACAGGCGTATTGGAGCATCAGCTTTCGTGGGTGAATACTCATTTCATTCATGCATCTGACGAAGTGGGTATTCACCCATGAAAGCTCATGCTCCAATACATCTTTTAGTCTATAAGGTGCCACAGGACTCTTCGCTGCTTTCATTGGGCCAGAGAGTGAGAGTGAAAATGACACTACAGCCTGGTATTCTCCTGGGATGTGGGAGACCAAGTTCAAGTTCTTGGCCCAATGACTAAGTATCCACAATGGAACAGCTTGAGAGAGACTCACATCAGAATATCCCAAAGCCCAGTGGCTAGGGTCAACTGCTGTAACGTGGATGACCCAAGTTCAAATCCTTTCTCCACATAAAGCAGAAGGCGAAATCAAAACTGGGTCTCTCACATGCCTGGTAAGTGTTCTAATCACTGTGCTTAAAGTTATAAGGAAGGTTTTCTCCACCTCCTCCTGCTACTCAAGGCCAAAAGAATATGTTTTTATTTGGCAGATTCATGTCTAATTTGTGAACAGGTTTGAGTCAACCAAAAATTGAATTTTTCAGAGAAGCTATTCATCTGATTCATTTTGCCCAGCTGAAATAATAACAATTAGCTATAACGGTAAGCTTTTTTTGTCTTAGCAAAGCAGGCAAGGACTGAATGAACAGAGACTAAGTTAGCTCCCCTTAGGTCAAGGCTGAGCCACAATCGTAGAGTGTAGGCTTTTTCTTTTGTGGATATCTAGAGTAGTTTATTCTCCAGGACTAGCAACTGTCAAACACTAAATTCACACATGTGATTTACTTGATTATTTAGAGGTTTTCCAGTGCTGTCACTCCAAGGGTTATGTTACTTATCAGTCTACGTATATTCCAAAACAATTTTCTGGAATACACCTTTTATTTCCTAAACACTACCAACAGAAAGAGTGGTACAATTTTCAAGCAGGCAAAGTTTGAACCTCAGAATCACAAATAAAACTTAAAATGTTCATTTAAACAAACGTAAAATCAAGACAAAATAGAGATGATTTTACTCTGTACTGAGTCTGAATTTATATTATGGTTAATATACGGTTTTATTTCTACCTCAACATTCTAGAACAGAGGTTAAAACCCTACTTTACGATGTGTATCTTATAGTTAATATAGGAATCTCAACACAAAGAATCTTCTTCGTTAGTGCAGAATTGCAAAGCACTTCAAATTCTGCTGGATATTCTGCTGTAATCCCAGTGAGTTGATACACAGCCATTAAGACAAACCTGAGTAAGTTATTCATATTTCACCCACACCAACCCTCCAGATTTGCTAAAGAGCAGAAGTATAACTGAAATCTGTATATCCCAGGGAAATACACATGTAGAAACCAAAATGAATTTAATTAAAGGCATATTTACAATATTTAGTGTCATTGCTGAAGGCCAACTAGGAAATCTGTGTGCTGCCCCTGCCCCACCCCAAGCCCCTTCTGCACCCATACTCCCCTCCCTCTTAGTTAACTGGAATTTTTGACTTACCGGCACCCTCTATTCCCCCAACATGCTGGATATGTACCTTTAATGTACAACACGCATCCCATGACAAAGTAGAAATATTTCAGAGACTGTTACCCTTACGTTGTCACTAATTTTTTAGGCCTCAATTCTGCAAAGAGTTTCATGAAGAGAGATACTTATGCCTATACATATATCTCTGCGGATAAGGATTAGGGCCTTAGTAAAGTTACCACTGCCTGCAGAATTGTTCAGTAGAAAAATGAAGCAGGGCAGTTAAAATTCCTCTATTGCTATCTTCTGCCCTCCACTGATTCACTTTCAAAAAATTACCTTCAACTATAAATGCTAGAAACTCATGGAAATCCTGCGCTTTGCAGAATGGTGGTATGATATGAGCGCTCTTAATTGTCAAACATAGGCTGGGAGTATGACAACCTTGACTTACATGGATAACAGCAATATCATTTGTAGATTCACTAGCACCAAACATAAAATTACCAGGTTGTCAAGCCTCAGAGCTTCAGGCAGCATGGTACAATTCCAAGTAGAAATTAGAAAGATTAATGCAATTAGGTATATTAAAGAGTTTTCATGATTCTCTTCTGCAACTAGCCACTGATGCAGTCTGTCTCAGCAGGCATTTCCTGTGTTCGTAATCAATATGGCCTTTTTAGCACTAAACAAATGAGGTGATTTAAATATTAAAAAAGGGGGAAAAGTCTCCAAGAAGAGACACTATTTTTCTTAAAGTGATTGTCCCATGTTTGCTACTACTATCAAACATTTTTTTCCTTTGGGGTTAAATTTCAATGTATGTAATTCCTTTCAGTAAAACCTGTAAAAAAGTTGCAGGACCCCTGCTGTAGTGACAAGCATCTGGATTCACAACAGATGCTTTAAAAATATATATATCAGCAACACTTAAATATGTTTAATGCTGGCCAAACTAGAAACATGTTTTGATGCACATGAGCCAGTACTGATGTCCGGGTGAGTATAGTAAATATCACTTCAGAGACAATGTAAGGTTCAGAGGTTCTGGGGATTTCAGAAATCCAAAATTTAAAGAATGCAGCAGTCTTAACACCATATTTCAGGAAAGACTGAAATCATCCCTTAAAGATTAGCTCATAAAAAGGCAAATGATTATTATTCAAAATTTGTATGGCACATCCCAGACATACACGACATTGTACAATGAATAGATGCATGGCCCCTTTTCCAAATTGATCAAAAGAACAGAGGGGCACTAGGGGAAACAGCAGGAGAGGAGAAAAAGCAGGAGAGAATGAGGGAGGGAGAAAATACACAATAAGTTTACAAGGTTGCTTGGATAGTAGTGTGCTTCATGTTCGTTATGCTATTTTTTAAAAGTTTTATTTCACTACAAAAGGGATTTGTTTGAAGATTATGGAATAGTGTGGTTTGAAGCTGACCAGGACACAAGGGTAACACCTCTATTCTCACAAAAATGACACAAAAAAGGCTCTTTACTTAAAAGGTATCAAAGCATTACACATATCCATCCCATCTGAGAGCGAGCCTGCTTACAATACAGAAAAACCTCAGAGTTACGAACACCAGAGTTACAAACTGACCAGTGAACACATCTCATTTTGAACCAGAAGTATGCAATCACGCAGCAGAAGAGATTAAAAAGGGGAAATGAAGGGAACATTTAAAAAAAAATATGACAAGATAAGGAAACTGTTTCTGGGCTTGTTTCATTTAAATTAACGTTGGTAAAAGCAACATTTTTCTTTGCATAGTAAAGTTTCAAAGTTGTATTTAGTCAATGTTCAACTGTAAACTTTTGAAAGAACTATAAGGCTTTGTTCAGTGTTACCAACATTTCAGTTACAAACAACCTTCATTCCCAAGGTGTTCCTAACTTTGAGGTTCTACTGTACAGTGATTTTTAACATCACACTGGCATAGTGATTATTTACCTATTCAGAGAGAATAATGTCACTTCATGATCAAAATCACTCCCTAAGTTCTCTTTAGACATCTCTCACTCAAATAGTGACCAGGTTTATCTTTGTTTATACAGTGAGTTGAGAAGGCATGACAATCAATCATTTTGTGATAAGAGCACAAAATAATTTAGACTAACAAGAAAGTGTTGGGGAGGAAGTTCCAAAAAAGAAGTTCACAAAATAAAAATAGAGTGTGACAAAACGTAAGTGTTCGTTAATACTTCAGTGCAGCATGAAAAACAGGACACACCCTACAATGAATGAAAAAGTACGTAAAAAAATGCATATTACTTAATATCAGGAAATTAAGAGTTTAAAAGGTGAAATATCAGAGGGGTAGCCATGTTAGTCTGGACCTGTAAAAGCAGCAAAGAATCCTGTGGCACCTTATAGACTAACAGACATTTTGGAGCATGAGCTTTCATGGGTGAATACGAATGCATGCATCTGAGGAAGTGGGTATTCACCCACGAAAGCTCATGCTCCAAAATGTCTGTTAGTCTATAAGGTGCCACAGGATTCTTTGCTGCTTTTAAAGGTGAAATAATGAGCTCTGAGGATCTTCAGAAAATGATCAACATCTTCAAACAAGTCTGAAGAACACCAGTATCCTTAAGTAAATAGCGTAACCTATAATACTGTAGAAGTTTCCAGGATTATTTAAACTTGTATATCATGCCAATAATATATTGTTAAAAATGTGTTAAAAGAATAAAACAGAAGTCCAATCAGGACATTTATCCACTGCATTTGGAACAGTATTTGAAGTTATTTATGCAGTTTGGGTATAAATGAGCCCTTTCCTTTCTTCTACAATTTGTCCTGTCAATTTTGGCTTTGATCCTACAATTCACTGAGTGTGGATGGACTGCTGTGCCCACACACAATGAATCACAAGAATCACAAGGTAAAAACCTTGGGAGTAGTGGAGAGATTGAAAGATAATACAGCTGTAGTCTTTATGGTGAGATATCCTTACAGGGATATGGAAATACACCTCTCAGTTCAAGAGCAGCAAACCATGATTATGCCAACGAGACAGCCTTTTCCCAAGCAAAGTGTTCATGCTCAAGGTAATGTCAGATTCCTGGTGTACTCTTCGGGGATAGGCACTTTACTACTACAGTTCTTACAGATGGAGAGGTTACTCACCTTGTGCAGTAAAATGTGTGTCCTTCTGTCAGTGCTCCATTTTAGGTGCGCGTGCTTTCCTGTGCCTTTGATTGGAGATTTTTGGTAGCAATACCCATTCACACTGCACATGTGCCCCACGCACACTCGTGACCTGTATCAAGGCTATATGGGGCTACATGAGTAAACGGACATCAAGTCCTCCTTTATTCCAAAGCCCATAGAGGCAACTTTGAAGCAGAGGGGAGGAGGGAGGATAGCAGAACACCCACTCTAAGAACTCCAGTTTCTGCACTGGTGAGTAACATCTTCTTCAAGTAGTGTCCCTGTGGGTGCGCGACTTTAGGTGACTCCCTAGCAGTAACCCTTTAAGGAGGTGTGAATTTCAAAACAGAGTCCATCACTGAAGAAAGAATGGTGTTGCCTACTGTGGCATTTGATCTTGCAGTGTGAACTAAGGCACAGTCATCAGAACACGTGTGCACTGAGGACTGTATTACAGCCCTGTAAATTTCAGGAACCTGTACGTCTTCGAGTAAGGTTACACACGTAGACTGTAATCTAGTAGAGTGTACAGATACTCTTAGAGGAGATGTAATCTTAGTGAAAAGGCAATAATCCATTCAGAAAGCCTCTGATCAGAGACAGGCACTCACCTTCGCCTATCTGCAACAAAAACAAAGAGTCTAGAGGTCTTCCTGAATGACCTATTTCTGTCCAAGTCAAAGACTAATGCCTTCTTAAAATCTAGTGTACGAAAGGCAGACTCCTGTGTAGGCTGATGTGGCTTGGGGGGTGAGGGGGAAGGAAGGTTAACAGTTTGGTTGATGTGAAATTCAGAAGACACCTTAGATAAAAACTTTGGATTGTGTCATAAAGATGCTTTCTCCTTAGAGAGGAAAGTAAAAGGAAAGGACAGGGATCTAACAGCAGACCCATCTCCTCAATTCTTTAGCAAAAGTGATGGCCAACAAAAAGAGATGTCTTCATAGACAGACATACCAACGAGTATGTAGCTAGTGGTTAAAAGCAGCAGATTGAGATCCCAAAGTGGTGTGGGGGCTCTAATCTGCAGAAAAAGATTGACAAATGTTTTAGAACTCTCGCTGTGGTTGGAAGAGCAAATACAGAGAAAACTTCTACTGGCACATGGAAAGCTGTAATTGATGCTAAATGAATCTTGATAGAAAAGCTTGATTTTTTTCAATTCCAACAGGTAATACAAAATTGAAGGAAGAGGTGACTGGATAGGAGAAAATTGCCATTGGTTACACCAAAGATTATATCTTCTCTATTTCTGAAAAGAAGTATGTCTCGTAGATTCCTTTCTGATATTTAAAAGTATATTTGGTATTTCCGATGAATAGGCAGCCTCTAGTCCTGAGAACCACTGAGAGCTCAAACTTGCAATTGGAGATAGTTCATATGGGTTGAAGTGCCTGACCTGCATCCTGAGACAACAATCGATGTGTGGTACGGAGCTGCCACAGAAGGAGAGAGCTGAGTTTGATCATGTAAGGAAACCAAACTTGTCCTAACCAAATTGGTGCAAACAAAATGACTTTGGCTTGGTCCTATCTGACCTTCATAAGGACCTTTAAGAGCATTGGAGTTGTAAGATATGCATAAAAAAGACCTTTTGTCCATATAATGAGGAAAGTATGTTCTAAAGATTGCGGATCAAGTCCCTCACAGGAGAGAATTTCCTGCCATCTGAGTTTGCTGCTGTGGCAAAGAGGTTGACTTCTAGTAGGAATATTTTGTTGAGGACTTGAGAGTCCAACTCCCATTCATCATTTAGGGAGAAGTGTCTGCTGAGATCTTATGTTCTGGTGTTTTGTATACTCAGGAGGTAAGAAGCCAAGATGATTATGTGGCTATGCACCAGTTCCAAGATGTATTGCTTCACTGCAGAGTGAATCATAGAATATCAGGGTTGGAAGGGACCTCAGGATGTCATCTAGTCCAACTCCCTGCTCAAAGCAGGACCAATCCCCAACTAAATCATCCCAGCCAGGGTTTTCTCAAGCCGGACCTTAAAAAACTCTAAAGAAGGAGATTCCACCACCTCCCTAGGTAACCCATTCTAGTGCTTCATCACCCTCCTAGTGAAAAAGTTTTTCCTAATATCCAACCTAAACCTCTCCTGCTACAACTTGAGACCAATACTCCTTGTTCTGTCATCTGCTACCACTGAGAACAGTCTAGATCCATCCTCTATGGAACCCCCTTTCAGGTAGTTGAAAGCAGCTATCAAATCCTCCCTCATTCTTCTCTTCTGCAGATTAAACAGTCCCAGTTCCCTCAGCCTCTCCTCATAAGTCATGTGCTCCAGCCCCCTAATCATTTTTGTTGCCTTCCTCTGGACTCTTCAATTTTTCCACATCCTTCTTGTAATGTGGGGCCCAAAACTGGACACTGTAGTCCAGATGAGAACTCATCAATGCCAAATAGAGGGGAATGATCATGTCCCTCGATCTGCTGGCAATGCTCCTACTTATACAGCCCAAAATATCATTGGCCTTCTTGGCAACAAGAGCAAACTGTTGACTCATATCCAGCTTCTCATCCTCTGTAACACCTAGGTCCTTTTCTGCAGAACTGCTTCCTAGCCACGCTGTCCCCAGTCTGTAGCAATGCACGGGATTCTTCCATCTTAAGTGCAGGACTCTGCAGCACTTGTCCTTATTGAATCTCATCAGATTTCTTTTGGACCAATCCTCTAATTTGGTTAGGTCCCTCTGTATCCTATCCCTATCGTCCAGCGTATCTACCACTCCTCCCAGTTTAGTGTCATCTGCAAACTTGCTGAGAATGCAATCCACACCATTCTCCAGATCATTAATGAAGATATTGAACAAAACCGGCCCTAGGACTGACCCTTGGGGCACTCCGCTTGATACCAGCTGCCAGCTAGACATGGAGCCATTGATCACTACCCGTTGAGCCTGATGATTTAGCCAGCTTTCTATCCACCATATAGTTCATTCATCCAGACCATACTTCTTTAACTTGCTGGCAAGAATACTGTGGGAGACCATATCAAAAGCTTTGCTAAAGTCAAGGAATAACACAATCGACTACTTTCCTCTCATCCACAGAGCCAGTTATCTCATCATAGAAGGCAATTAGGTTAGTCAGGCATGACTTGCTCTTGGTGAATCCATGCTGACTGTTCCTGATCACTTTCCTCCCCTCTAAATGCTTCAAAATTGATTTCTTGAGGACCTGCTCCTTGATTTTTCCAGGGACTGAGGTGAGGGTGACTGCCCTGTAGTTCCCCAGATCCTCTTTCTTCCCTTTTATAAAGATGAGCACTACATTAGCCTTTCTCCAGTCATCCAGGACCTCCCTTGATCGCCATGAGTTTTCAAAGATAATGGCCAATGGTTCTGCAATCACATCCGCCAACTCCTTTAGCACCCTCAGATGCAGTGTATCCGTCCCCATGGACTGGTGCTCATCCAGCTTTTCTAAATAGTCCTGAACCACTTCTTTCTCCACACAGGGCTGGTCACCTTCTCCCCACACTCTGCAGCTCAATGCAGAAATCTGGGAGCTGACCTTGTTCGTGAAGACAGAGGCAAAAAATAAGAAGGGGGAACAAACATTCCAACAACTATAAAGGTACTAAAACTAGTATTACTGAGAACTACAGAAGCTAAAACATTAATACAAGAGGAAACAGGCACACAACAAGCAGGCACATGCCAGGATCAGTCTCTGGCCAAAGACTGTTGAGAAGGAACTGAGGGTGGTTCGCCTGCATGGCCCTCTATACCCTGGGTGTAGGGCACAGGGAAGGTAGGCCGCATGCATGGGCTGAACAGGCACTGCCACCAAAAATCTCCGATCAAAGGCATGGGGCACATGCGCATCTAAAGTGGGGCATCCACAGGGACACTATTAAAGAAGAACAGATCTTTCACATCCTAACACTGTGGCGATTGGAAAGAACTGAAGCAGCAATGGAGCCAAAGCCCCTCTTATGGCCACGCGACCTGAGTGTGCTCAAACGCTGTGGGCAGGAGAGGAGAGGGAGGTCAAAGTGCTCCTAATAGACACTGCTACTACAAGGTTCCACCGTTCTGCTGCACCTCATCAGCACATCCCAAAAATGTGAATATGCAGAGGACACTTGAACTGGAGACTTCACAAAAGGAATTAAAGTAATATCTGAAAGTTTCCCAGAAAGAACTGAGACATGATGTGGTGAAAATTAAATCCTTGTTGAGGCAGCAGCTACAAAGCATTTGGACATATTTGGAAGAAGGACAACTACAAAACACCTAGTCTTGAAAGGCAAGACAGATTGAGATTGCTGATCACCTCATCACTCACTGTCATGAACCAAAAGTTTTCAAGAAAATAGAGAAGATCAGGAAATCTTTGGATAACTTGAAACTTGTTAACAGATAAGAGCTGCATTAAGGACTTGAGCAGCTAAAAATAATTATCTTGAAAAGGAACTGAAAGGGTAGCAAATCACAGTGGATGTCATCCACTTTGATGAGGAATCATCCCAGACAGAAAACTTGAGTAAGACGGGATATTTACACCATTTTCCTATCCCATGTGAACCCATAGAAGCCCAGAGGGAAGAGACTGGAGTGTTAGAGCACAAGTAATACAAAAGCCCACTGTAATGCAGGAAAAAAGCTTCCTTGGAAGCTTATTTTGCTCAGTGCAATATCAAAGCCCAAAGGAACGGATGGGGAGATTAATAGAGGGGGGGCTTCTAGAAGTCAACTTGAGAGGTCCATCTCTGATGCTGCTGCAGAATTTACCCCCAAAAATGAGATTAGGTTATTCAGATCCAAAGCAAACCCTTGATATGTGGTTCAGAGCCAGCAATTACTCTCATCTGGCCAAGAAACAGATAAATGCTAGAAGCAGAGGGAAAGACAGCAACACTTCCTGAATTAGAGAGGACCTGAGAAGACTTGTATTCCTGACATATCCAGATATCAAGATCAGAGAAAGAATGCCAAAGACACTTTCAGAGGCCATGGAATTTGCTATGGAACTTGAATCTTTGCAGGAGCCCCCAGAAGTGGAAACTGACCCTAATGAGGAAGCAGCTAACCACGAGCTCTCTAAATATAATTATGTATCTAATATGCATGGAAATTTTACACTGGTTTATAACACTTCATGGTATTTTTGAATAATTACAAAGAGTTCAATTTAGTTTGTAAAATAAAAAAATGGCAATAATACAAAAATTAAGGGAAGAGGTTCAGTTAAATGCTGGGTTTGTGAATAAATTGGCCAAAGAAGTAGGACTAGTGATTAAATTTAAGGCACACCAGGACAGAATATCACAAGAGCTGGCTGAAAGTCTCTCACCCACTTTGGGAAATAAGAGGACACCAAGTTTAAGGGGCTCTACTGGGAGGTACAAGAATTAGCCCCATAGTTTTTGTTTAGCTCTAGGTAGTTAAACAAAAATAATGGGAGTTTGATTATTGACTATATAATAGTATCTTGCTAAAAGTACTGGACTGACTAATAACGTAAGTTATTAGACCAGACATTCTAACATTGTTAAAGAGGAGTTCCAAAACTGAATCACTTAAGTGATGATTCCCGAAATGTGGAAAACTGGGTTTCAAAGTTGGACCTCTAGAATTCAACCAAGTCTAGATAGCCAATATGGCAAATGAGTTAACTGGTCTGAGTTTCATTATGGTTAATAACTCTAATAAATGCCAAGAAAAGTGTGTTATAAATTCAGTCTGTGGAAATTTCCTTTAAAGGTGTGGCCAGGTGGAAAAAAAAAAATAGTTGTAGACAATTAGTTTGCAGTAAGGAAGTTGTCCCTCACAGAAAAGCAGAAACCTGCTCTGGTAGTTTTCCAGCAGGAGAAAGATGAGGAGTGGTTAAGATCTACTTTGAGATGGGGGGGTCTCGGTGGAATTTTAGTTACTAAATGTCTTACGGATCTGAAACAGGAATAGATTCCTGTTCATTTGCTGAATGTTTCTGACAAACAGCAATAATAAAGAAGGGACCAAGTAGCAAAAATGTTAACCAGTGGATACAATAAATTATGGTACAGATTAAAACTGTAAGGGAGAAATTAATGAAAGCGAGTTCACAGAGTTTCTATTGGACTTGTTCCAGCACAGTGCTGTACATTTAAATGAGACGCAAGCGGCCCAAGACGTGTCGCAATTCAAAACGAGATATTGGTTGTGCTGCAACAGTCCTGCACAAGATTGATACGGGGAAATCAGCCCATTAAACAGCGACCTCACCACTACCAGTTGCCAAGAGGCTTTATAGGCCATTGAGGAAATCTATTAGGAAGGTGTAATTGAACTTTCCTAATAGGCGTCAGCTACAGTTTCAGATAGAAAGAGGTGACAGCTTTAGATTTTGTGTGCGGGCTACAGAAAATTAAATTGCATTATTTTACAGAATTTTCTTATCAAATATAATGTGAAGGAGGTTCATTGTGATTTTCTACACGGGATCTTAAAAGTGGTTACTGGCAAGTGGTAGTGGGTTCAGAAGACAGGAAAAAGACTAAATTGCCACAGTCATTGTCCTGCTCTGAAAGTAAAGTGATGGTTTTCAACTCATGTACTGTACATCCATATTTGGGGACTTAGAGAGCAGATGTATGGCATGCCTCTTTCAGCCTCTCTATTATATCTGAGGATATACCTATATTATATCCAACTGAACAATAAAACCTTTAAAACAGAAACAGATACATTTACAAGTGGTTTGTGATGACCTTAAGATTGCCAATCTGAAATTGAACCATAAGAAATGTCAGTTGTTCCAAAAAGAAGTAACTTTTCTTGGAATTTCCCAACAAAAAAAATTGAGGATGTGCAGAACTTGCAAACTCCCCAGACACTCCCATACATATAGTTTTGTAGGGCTCTGCTCCTATTATAGAAGACTTATGCATAGATTTGCCAATATAGCAAAACAATCAAGTGGTCAACAGACTAATTTAGCATTTTTAGAGTTGAAAATGCTTCATGTATTAGCCTACTTGTATTTCAAACCTCTTTAATATTCAACAGATGTTAGTGTTAACAGACTGGAGGCAATATTGCTGTAAGAATACAAATTGCTTGACTGGGTGTTGGCTTACTACAGCAAAAGTCTTAATTTCTCTTCAAAAATTTCTCTGAAGAGAAATTAAGACACAAGTCGAAAGAACTCCTTGCAATGATTACATTTTTAGAATCTGTACAGAAAAAAAAGTTTGGGGCCAGGACAGATCAGAAATCCCTGCAATTTTTTTTTTTTTAATATATATTCAGGAATAAGGAGGAACAGCTAGTTCAGTGACTGGAAAAACGGCAGTGTTATTATTTCACAGTCATATACAAGAGGGGACACAAGCATGGTAACCGTCCAGATGGCCTTGTTCAGATGGCTTTGTTGGAAGGAGAATACCATAAACAAGAGAGCAAGGAATTGGTTGCTCAAGGAAATGACTGTGCTCAGAAAGACAGATTAAATTGCTGGTATTCACTGGAACAATGGAAGTGGGCTGCAAGAATGGACTGCTGAGCAGTTAAAGGCCTCCCAAAGAAAGGATCATAATATGAAAATAATGAGAAACTGGAAAAATCAAATGGTAATTGCAGACATCCTGGAATCTATTATCTCCTCAGAATACCAAAGTAAAAGCTCTCTGGTTACCATAAGAAAACTTGGAATTTGAAGATTAAATAGTGTACCGGAGATGGGAAAAAAACAGTGAATTATGGATGCAAGTATCAACTGATTATACTAGATATCTGGAAAAAGGAGGTACTGAGATTATGGTGTGATTTTAAAACTGCTGAATATTTTGGATTTACAACAGCCTTGACCAAGCTAAGATAATTTCTACTGGAATTCAGGGGGAATGTAGAAATTTGGTGCAGGAACCATGGTGTTTGCGCTGCGAAAGATCCCCCTAAAACAGGGAGAGCCCAAGTGCAGCAGTATCTCATGAGGGTACCAATGGAGTGCATTGCTGTTGATGAGGTTGGGCCTTTGACTGTGACATAGGCTGGTAATCAAGAATTGATGGTAATCCTGGACTACTTCATAGAGTGGCCTGAGGTTTACCCAATAAGAAAACAAGAGATCATGACGGTTGCAGAGGTTCTGGTAAAATAATTCTTCACCAGAACTGGTGTCTGGGTGATGCACACAAATCAAGGGAGAAACTAACTCTTGAATCTCACCTGTTGAATGACTCTCAGGACCTACAAAACTTACATCATCACAATAAATGTGATGGAATGGCAGAAAAGATTCCATTAGACCTCTGTAAAACAGCACCAAAAGGGACTAGGATCAGCATTGCCCTTTCCTTTTGATAGCTTATAGCATCTCAAAGTATGCTAGCACTTCTCATGTTTTGGTATAAGTTAAGGAACCCAGCAATCTTCTTGTATGGTGTTCCTGAAGAGGAACAAAGAGATTTGAACTATGTAGAAACTCTAAAATCTAATATTGAAAAACGTCACACCCTTCTTAGGGAAAATCTCAGGAAAGCCTCTGATAAAATGAAAAGTTTTACATCATAGTTAAATGGTGAAACTTTTAAAAAGGAGACCTGGTTTGGTTTGGAAGGGTAAGAGCCCTAAGATGGATGAACCTCGGGAGGGACTATGCTTACTGAGACACATAAATGAAGTTGTGTATAACAGGATACAATAGAATCTCAGAACAAAATCCAAAGTCATGCATAAAGGACTATATGAGACATTATCAGGGGGACAGAATCTCAGCTTGACTACCCTGAGAAACTGAGAATGTAGCTGTGGCAGCTAAGGCTGAAAGAGTTGCAACAATCAGATTCCCATTAGAACAGAAGCAAAGTATCTCAGCCAGCAGAATCCACAGAAACAATGGACTGTCTTCAGGAACCCACTGAAAGCAGCCCCTTCCTGGCTGGCTAAAAGGAAACCAGATAGGAAAAGGTAACTCCAAGAAGATTTGAATGGAAGTAAAATTGATTTGGGTTGGTGATGTAAAAATATCCTCACAGAAAAATACTATATAAAAGAGCAAATAGTTAAATTTGTTTGAAGTATTTCTTTTCTTTCTATTTGGGACAAGTCTTTTGGGACAAGTCTTTTGGGACATCAATGTTTTCAACTGCACTGGGATGATGAGCAAAGCCTCAGCAGGGCTAAACCAAGTTGTCTGAGGGGTTTCTCTGAAATCAGTTGCAAACACAGGAGCTAAGGATTCCTTGGTAAACAGAGTGCATTGCAGGCAGAAAGTGAGAGTAGTCATGATAGTGCTTTCAGAGGGAGCAGAAGGACAGAGCTCCTTGAACTCACTGGAAAGGCAGTCTTGGAAATTAAGCAGGGAAATTACCTGCTGTTTGTTTCTAGTGATTAAAAGAAACAAAACTTTGTGTACATACACTCTTTGTGAATAAACAGGATTGCACCAAAGAAATACCAGACTTGTGCAATCAATTTATCCTAATGGAAACAACTCATTAAAGCTTCAAAGAGGCAACAATTAAAAAAAAAAAAAAAAAAAAAAAAAAAAAAAAAAAAAAAGAGAGGAAAACAAAGAAATTTAAAATAAAAAATAAAATAATTTTAAATTAAATTTACAATTCAGTTATCTAAATATGGACATAAAAAGGCAAAAAGCAAAAATGTGCACATTAGCACATAGCAAATTTGACCAAAAATTAGGAAATATTACCAGAATGATACTAATATAAACTTTGGGATGTTATGCTTCCTGTATTTTTTCAAAATGAGACCATTTTGCTCTCAGTGAAGAATTTAGACTCCCAAAATCTTTGACAGCACATGATGAAAATTTCTCTTTAGGCCTACGCAAAAAACATATATGCCCAACACATTAATCTTTGGATTTTGGAGAAAAGAAGATTATTTAGTGAGCAACCTACTAAAAAAAAATATGAAAATATTCTATTTTTTTCTTAAAACCTTACCAAAGAAAAACAAAATACCTTTTGCTCATTCAGCAGGTCTGTAATGGTCTGAGACATTTCATCCAAACTTTGTACTGTTTTTACCAGGTTATGTAGAGCAAGTACATGCTGGTGAAGAGGTTCAAAGTCACAAAGTATGGGAACCCTTCAAAAACAGAAAGTTATTTTTAAATTTTCATTTCTTCAGTACTACAATATCACAAATTCAATTTAAAATGTATAGATACAGTAAACAACGTAATCCTCATTTATTCTTTTTTTTTTATTTCACCAACTTTGCAGGGAATAAACTATGGCAACAACTTTGTTGCATGTTCTCTACATTAGCAACTCTAAGTTGATTCAGTGACGGTGTTCTTTCAAATGAAAAAAGAAACAAATTTAGATTTGAAATAATATTTCTAAGAAGTTTTAGGTTAACTCCAGGTTATGTTCTGCCTCTCCCCCACCCTCAGAGGAGATGTTTATGAGTAATACCTAGAGTTACAATAACTCTAAGAAGTGATGAACACTATAACTAAAGGAGATCAAATTGCAACTGATTTCTCAGACTTTTTAAAAAGAAACAAATTCGAAAGATTTACTATATATTAAGATACACTATGAAAGTTGAAAGAATTTAACACAACATTACTAACCCATAAACATTTCCCCCAAATATATAACAGTAAGACTTTGGGAAAAGATATTAATTCTTAATGGCAAAACTCTCAGTGCTGTGCATATAAAAAACCAAGATGATGACTTTGTTGTGATCATGATGCAAGTGTCTCGTGCCAAGCCTCAATACTTCCCCGCTTCAAAACTTCAATCCCTTTAAACTACATATGAACAGGAAAAGCAACATTAACACTAATATGATTGACGTTGAACTATGAATATAACAAAAAGGGATGCGGTTTATATTAAAAAAATAGATAAGCATTAAACAAGGTTTGTGTGCACAAAATATCATATGTTAAACATTTTCACTGATTTTAGATTCACAAAAAATGTAATATTAATTTAACAATTTGACACCTCGTGGTCTGGTATTCTTATATAAGTAATATACTGTAGTAACAAATGGTTATTTCAAAGGAAAAATATTGACAAAAATTTTGATGGACCCTATTAGAAAAGATATTTTAAAGAGAATTCTGTGAGCAGATGCCTTGTTATAAAGCATGGAAACTTTTAAGAATGCCTAACCTACCATCAACAGTGAATGCACTGAAACTGTCCTAACTAATTAATTTATTCACCCAATCTTGATCAAAACACTGCTTCCAATTTTAAGGATGTACTCTCTTCCCACTGAAGGCTGGTCTATACTAGAAAATGAGACTGACACAGCCATGTTGCTCAGGGGTGTAAAAAATCCACACCCTCAAGCACATCCTCAGTCAGAGGTAGACAGAGGCAGACAGAGGTAGATTGACAAAAGATTTTTTCTCTCATCCTAGCTACCACCTCTTAGGGAGGTGGATTACATATGCCAACAACAGAACCCCTCCTGTTGACATAGGTAGCGTCTGCATCCAAGCACTAGAGAAGCACAGCTGCAGCATGGCAACTCTGCTCACTGTAGCATTTTAAGTGTAGACGAGCCCTGGGATACAAACATGCAGAGGTAATTTCAGCCTCAACCGGCCACCTAAACTTAACTCCGAGACCAGTGGTCCCCAAACTGTGTGGTGAGCCCCCGTGGTGGGGGCATGGAGGAATGTTCAGGGGACAGGGGTGTGCAGCAGGGCGTGGGCCAGCCCCTACTGGTGGTAGGGGGGAGCATGGAGGGAATGCCACCCAGCCCTGCTCTGCCTCAAGCTGCAGCTCTGTTCTGTCCCCAGCCACAGTTCTGCCTCCGGCTCTGCCAAAGTTTCATTGCTGAGCAAACTGTGCAATAATGGGTTGCGGTGGTGGTGGTGGTGATGGACAGTTTCCATTACTGGTAAGGTGTGGGGGCCTTAGACTGACTGCTGTCAATGACAACCAGGCCCTGAAAAATGTGGCCGGAGGATCCGATGATCATGTTTAATGCATTTCCTATTGTCCTGCATGGGAGGGAGCTGTTTATTCCTTTCTGACCAAAATCAGTCAGGCAGAAAAGATTTGTGAAGGAGTCATGTAATCCAGTGTTGAACAATCCTTGTGACTGTTCCATAAGGGAGATAGAGTTGTGAGAGGAGAGGCCCCACAGGCCTGATTTGTCCTTTTCAACCACAAAAGCCAAATGCTAATTGCAGAAAAAAAAAGAGCTTTTCCTTTGATCAAGATAACCCTGTCAAGCAGCTCACCACCACCCCAATTTCAAGCTATTGGCCCAGTGTTTTTATACATTTTGTACACTATCTACGTATTAAAGGGTCTAGTCTTTTTTTGGTACAACATATATAGAACTCCTGTTAATATTATGAGAATTAAGGAGAGAAAAAATGTAAATACAAACCTCCTTAAACAGGCCCGTTTATGTACAGAAAACAATGATGAACTGCACTGTACCCTTTTATCTGTCAGGTACTCTCTCACATTTAGGAATAAAGCTGCACCCTACTTAAACGAAATCCAGCATCTCCTGTCCAACTTCTGGCATAGCCAGACAACGCTACTAAAAACCTTTTATCTTTGTTTTGCTTTTTCATAATGGAGGTTTCTTTGTGTGTGTTTATTTTGTGTTCTGTAATTTCCATGCACTAAGCCACTTACCTGAGTAATGGTTGCACTTCTGCAGGACAAAAAGACTGCAGAAACTGCAAGTCAGTTAATGAGATATCTGGAAGTTCACTGTCAAACCTGCGAGGCTTTCGTGTCTGTATAAAAGAGAAAATTTACACAATGATGAAATGATGAGTATAGTCAAGATAACTAAGGTAAGATTAAGAAGGAAAACAGTGAACAATGTATTAATAGAGAACTGATTTTTAAAAATCTGTAGTATCTCAAAAGTTTTTATTCTTCTTACAGAAAGCTCTAGTCTCATTTTTTTTTTAAAGTCTACATGCACATATATTTATTAACCTTCTCTATGATGTTGTGAGTAGCAATTCTTCCTCCTTCTTATCAAGTTTTTAAATCATAAACATGATGTGGGGGAAAGAGAAGGGAAAGGAGAGGCATGAAAATTAGTTTGCTGCTAAACAAACAGCTAAATATTAATTTACTGAGGAGTTACAACAACAAAACAGGGGGCATCCTTTTTGACCATGTATGGTACTATTATAAAATGCCAAGGAGTAAAATACTGAAAAAGCACTTTATGGGACAGAAAGTCAGAAATATAATGACAGGAGCAACATTTCATAATGATCAGAAACATGGAGACATGCCATCCTTAGAGTCAACCAAGTTGAATCAAATCAAAGCAGAAACCTGTCCAACTCACAATCATGTTATATTTGCTAGCCACTTCAGACAATTTAGGATGGTGAATATATCCCATTCCACCATCCAATGAATGTATGATAAATATGGGAACCTTCTGCTTGCTTTTATCACTTAATAAATTCTATGGCAGTATTATGCCGGCCAGAGTAGATCATACTGATCTCTCCTGGCTTCAAAATCTTAATTCTTTTTTTTTTTTGCTCACTGAAAATATCTGTATTGATAATCCCACAAAAATTTAACTTGGCTTTAAAAAGAAGAGTACCAAGTTGACACTCTGCCCAGTATCATATTGCCATCCATGAACAGTTCTGAATCAAAGTGTCATTACACAGCTTATATCCTTAATTTTTTATATCTCTTCATAGCAAGAGACAGTACAAGTATTCTGAACTCATGGCTCAGTGCAATACTGGTTTAAAATGTGCTACTCGACAACAAAAATTCAGAAGTACTATCAACCAACCTCTCTAATTTGAGAGATTGGTATTACTTAGTTTAAAACAGGGGTGCACAAACTATGGGCTGCTGGCCAGATCCGTCCCTTCAGGGCTCTGGATCTGGACTGTGGGATTGCCACCCCCATGGTGCCCCGGGCCTTGTGCTGCTCCCAGAAGCACCGGCACCACGTCCCTGCAGCCTTGGGTGGAGGGTGGGCAGAGAGCTCTGCACGCTGCACTTCCCTGTCGGTATCTCCCCCAAAGCTCCCATTGGATGAGAAGGGGGAACCACAGCCAATGGGAGCTTCGGGGGAGGTCCCGACAGGCAACTCTGCTCTCTCTTCCCCGGGGGCTGCAGGGAGGTGGTGCCGGCCGCTTCCCGGAGCGGCGCGGAGGCCCCGGTGTGCGCCACTGCCACCCCGGAGCCGCTCCAGGTAAGCAACATCAGGCCAGAGCCTGAACCCCTCCTGCACCCTGCACTCCAACTTCCTGCCCTGAGCCCTGTCGCACTCCTCCTGCACCCCAAACCCCTCCCTGAGTCCCCTGCTGCACCTTGCACCCATCCCTGCATGCCAGCCCCCTGTCTGCACCCCAACCCCCTGCCACACCCTGCCTGCACCCCAACCCCTTCTCACACTCTGCACCCCTCCCTGCACCACTGCCCTGAGCTCCCACCCTCACTGTGCAACTCCTCCTGCACCCTAACCCCCTTCCCAGAGACCTCAAACACCCTACAATGCTCCTTTGCCCCAACCCCTTTCCATTAGCCCATTCCTGAACACCGCACCCCCTCCCACACTCCATACTCCCTCCTGCACCACAACCCCCTGCCCCAGCCCTACATTCGTGGCCCTGCAAGCATCTCCCCACACAGATGTAGCCCTCAGGCCAAAAAGTTTGCCCACCCCTGGTTTAAAACATCTGAAAATTGATTCTTTTTGGTTTAACTATGCAAGTGTTCCAGTCCAGACAGCCAATTAACTGCTAGACTTGCAAAGTAACTTTGCCTACACTAATATGTGAATATTCAGATATTGATTTTCCTACAGAAACTATGATTATACAAATACATTTAAAAGCCTCAAATTTCTGACTGTAGTAGAAGATATAGCACAGAATACATACACAAAAGGATGGAGGCCAAGAGTCAAGTCCCCTAAACAAACGATTCCTTAAAAAAGACTTCCCTGTACAAAGAAACAAACTTTGGTTATTTAGCAGTCATGCACACAACATTCAAACACACCACAAAGATGGAACACAACCATCTATTGTACATGTAAGTGTTGCACTAACTCTGGCAGCTCACTACACATTTGCATTCTTCAACAGATAATAAACTCAAATTTCCGCAGGATTTCAGACCAAAAAGCATGTCAGAATTCTGTCCTCCATTCAAGCCTTTTTCTTTTTTCGTGATGGCCCTCATACCCAACCAATCATCCTCTTTATAGATCTCCAAGTATCTTCTCTCCTCTTTGAAGTTTCCCTCCAAAATCACTTTTTACTGTTAATCTTTTTTATCAACACTATTCACTATTCTTTGTTTGCTTTCAATTTAATAAAGTAGGGAAAAGAAAAGAAAAAAATAATAAGCTTCACAATGGGCCGACGTTAAAAGGGGCCCTGGACAAACTTGTATTTTGGCACCCCTGGCCCCGTTGTCTCCCCAGGCTCCCCACCCAACTCCCGCATTGCCCTTCCAGTCTCCCTGGGCTCTCTCCCCCCCATTGTCCCCCAGGACCTTGCTGCCTCCCTGGACTCCCTCCCCTCATCACCTCCAGGCCCTGCTGCCT
This sequence comes from Gopherus flavomarginatus, assembly GCF_025201925.1. NCBI lineage: Eukaryota > Metazoa > Chordata > Testudines > Testudinidae > Gopherus > Gopherus flavomarginatus. The sequence goes on from NC_066618.1 coordinate 228,935,558, forward strand.
CTCTGGGCTCTTTCCTCCTACCCCCATCATCCCCCAGGCCCCTGCTGCCTCCCTGGCAATGCTCCAGGCACCAGCATTCCAAGCAGGTGTTTGGGGCGGCAGTCTGCAAGGGGCAGCAGTCCATGTGTTTTTGCCCCCAAGCAGCGCACCGAATTGCCGCCGCGGACAGTCCGTGTGCCTGTAGGGCGGCATGCGCGTTTCCACAGCAGCGGCAATCCGGCGGCAGCTTCTATGTTCAGCTGTCTGCAGCGGCACAGCTTCTGTCTTCCGGTTGAAGACAGAAGCTGCCGCTGAATTGCCTCTGCTACGGCTGAAATGCACGTGCCACCCTAAAGGCACACAGACTACCCCTGCCGTCCGTGGCGGCAATTTGGCGTGCTGCTTGGGACAGCGAAAACAGTAGACCTGGCCCTGCTCCCTGGATTGCCCTCCTGCATCGCTCCCAGGCCCCGCTGCCTCTGCGCCACACTGTCTCGAGCGTCCTTCCACAGCCTTGCGCCCCAGGCATGCCCCACTCCTTGTCTCTTGACCACATAGCCGCCCCTGACCATGGCACCCTGAGTGGTCGCCCACATTGCCCACCTGTAATACCAGCCCAGCTTCATAGGAAAAAGTAAGATTTAAAAACGAAAAAAAGTGATTACTTTGTCCTGCCTTTCTCTACTTCTTTTGCCTATTATTTCAAGTGTTTGCCCAAATGGTCTTCAAGAAAGGATTTTTTGTTGTTTCTGTAAAGCAGAGCACAAGTTCTGCCTCTGAACAAATATTAAGCAGCAACAGCAAAAAAGTTACTATAAGAAGATTAATATAGAAGTTTGTATACATCAGTTTAAAGTAGTTATTGAATTAAAGTATAAAAAAAGTTAAATAAAGTTTTTTAAACAAAGATTTTAAATTAACTGTGAATTTAACAATATTTTGAACTAAATATATGGCAAGGTTTACTAATTTGTTGGCACACTTTAGAAAAGTAACTCAATTTTTAATATATTTTGTATTTGTATATATTTTGTATATATCAAAAGTTATTTCTATTCACATGAACATCACTTATACAACATATCATTATTCTGGGTGCTCCAAACTATGCTGTTAGGACAGCTCAACTACGCAGTATTCGTTGTTTGAAAACTACAGAAATGCACTAAAATGGTAGCTGTGATTTAAGTTACAGAAGAGGAAAACAACACTTACTAAACAATTTCCCAAAAGATTCCCTTTTTGCCTTTTCAGCTTCATATAGATGTTTCCCATCTTTTATTAAAGCACCAGCCCACTATAAAAGGGAAAACACATACAGTTAGCATGGTAAGTCAGTTCCTATGATCATACAAAGGTAAACCTTGAAATTATTTAACTTGCTTACCTCCCTGTAGTGTTTTATGAACGTTTTTCTCCTTACAACCTCAACAACAGCTAAACAGTACATTTGAGGAACGGTACTGAGAGCCTCTACAATCTTGACTCTTTCTAGCAGCTCTGTTACAAGGCGAAACAAGGCTTGCAGTTTCTCTCCATCTTGGTCTGCATGAAGCATCACAAAGCAACACCATCTATGGAGTAAAATATACCAGTAGCTTCAAGATCATCAGATTTTTAAAAACAAGGTTTCAGAGAAGTTATCCCGATGCACGTTTATCACAATTAAGTTCTAAGGAAAAAATCATCCAGGGTGAGAGTCTCATTTTGCTTTAAAAAAGATAGCTGTTGATCAGTTACCTATTTATTTTGTTTATGTTGTGGACAATACATCTATTTCCTGAACAAGACACTAACAATCCTTCCCAAACACGGTTTTTATTCATGTTTTTCATACTGACAATGCCCTGAAGCGTATAGGACAGCTGCAGAGTGAGCAAAACACTTAATTTTCCATTGAGCAAGGCTGAATGTGATTACACTAATCACCATTTAGTTCTGGACAGCATCTGTCTCATACCGCAAATGTTAGACAATGCTTTCATTTTACTAGGCTGTCATTGCATGAAATCTTTATGTTAACATACTGTAAATAAATGACAAATTCTTAACTAATTTAACTTATTCTATCATCACAAACTGCGGAAAAAGTATTGTTTAAAACATGTATTCTGAAAGCATTACTCCGCTTTTAAAGCGCCAAAAATCTATGTAATTGCTTATCATAGGTCACATAAGACATTTTGTCCATTGATCACCAATTCCTTGAAACGTTTTCACCAATTTGGATTGTATTAAGTACAAGAACAATAGATTTAGCTATTGTACAAAAAACACATACTATGCCATATTACTGTGCCTGACTTACATCACAGACATCATATAATATGTGTAATTTCAACCTTCATCACATTTCCTCCCCCAACCCAAAAAATCTATATGTGTTAATCCAGAAAAAAAATAATCCAGTATATACTGTATTTAAGATTTATTCATATGGTACTTTATATGATAAACTCCAGTGACATAAACCAAAAAAAGCTTTAAAGAAAACTGACATCACTTACTTTAGTCTGACTTGTAGATTATTTGCAAGCTCTTGTTTTGCAGTGGTACATTTCTGCTTAATATCTAACAGTTTCCTGTGATTAGTTAACATAATCATCAGCTGATTTGCATGACTCAAACACAAATCAGGTAGCACAGAAGGATCTTTCAAGTTCTCAGCTCTCTTCTGATTAGCCAAAAATCCCTATAAAAAGAGAAATGCTTGTTAAGCGGATTTGTGTTACAAAATGAAGAACGTTCACCCCTTAGTTGGTTCTATATCAGTGTCATTGTTTACTTATTTACATAGCACATTCCATCTGTAAGGATGTGAAACAGCTTTAACATACTTACCTGGCCTCACTCTGAGATATGATGTGATCACTGAACCAAGGTGGTATTGTTGTTCCAGGGTTTTATTTCTTAAATAAAATTCTATTAATTACTATCAACAAATAAAGAAAAAAGAACCACTGTATATTTAAATATTATTAACAAAGACTGGTGCTATTTTGTAAATGGGCTAATTTAACATCCCACAGCAAGCAAAGCAGCATATAGGGCAGTTTATTTTCTCCTTAGAACTGTAGTCATATAATGAAGTGCAGATGGAATATTCTCACACATCAAGAGGAGAACTGTCCCTTTAGTACTTTTTAAATTTTAAACTGTTTTGTCAAGTCTTGCAACAAAACTATTTTTATAGGTTAAAATCATTCCAGTTATCTAGCTGCCTTAATCAGGCAACTTTTTCTTATTACCGCCTGCATCATAACTGAGAATCTTGTGGAACACTTCTCTCACTCTCAGTAACATGGACCTCCACACCTATTTGACGCAATGGAAATATTTTTAAAATATACTGCCAATAATTCACATTTTAAAAATTCAAATAGAAAAAAAATAATGCTCAGTTTGACAAAAACAATAAATGAGAAATAAAATAATAGCTAAGCATAGATGGATTTATTTCAATGATTCTGCACAACAGAGTTAGCTTTGATGTTTCTGTAAAAGTACTCTTACATTCTTATTATGTAATGCCCCCTATTGACCATAACTATACATGCACAGATGATAATTCCCAGCTTTCAAGGCTCAAAAATGCTCTTTAAAGTTACATTAACTCAGGGAATAATGTTTACTTTTGTCTTGTACTTGAATACTTGTATTACCTGATTCCTACATGGAAAATAATTAAAATATTTTCCACCTGGGAATCAAAGTGCAGCCAAGACAAGTTCTTGTCTAATAACATTTTGACCTCCAACTAATATTTTGGCTTCATTTCATGTATTACCTGTATTTGTTGCTAACGCACCTGGCATATCATTTACTTCACAAATGTATATATTATACATATACACACACACACACACACACACACACACACACATATATAAATAAAGCTAGAAGTTAGTTTTAACGTTGCATGAAAAAAGTATTTACATTATGTTTCACTAATACATATATATGAATGAGTGCCTAGGAGTGCCCATCACTGTCTTGGGAACTGAACAGTATTACAAGTATTACAACTTTCCCATCGGCTTCTTTATATTTATATCTATATACTACTAGTTTGAATAAACCAGATAAAATTAATCGCCAAGGTGCCACATAGGGAGTGAGGTATTTTCTCAGGTAGTCAGGACACAAACCAGGCACAGCTGTAGTAATCCACTGAACTGTACCCAAAGCAAAAAGAGAGCCCATTAATTCTCTGCAGAATTGGTGTAATATGCTCCCTGAGGTACACACCATGAAACAGGCGGGCAACTGCAAATCAGGCAGTCATTTAAACTCAAACTTAAACTCAAACAATTCAAAGGCATAATACACAGAAACACCTTTTGTGTCATTATCCCTACCGTTTCCAAAACCGTGTGTTGGAGCGGGTAGGACTACAGGAGGAACAGAACAAAGGTGGAGATTTTCAAAGGCACAAATGACAGAGATATACTGACTTTCAGTAGGAATTATCTGACACTTGGCTCTTTGAAAATCTCCACCAAAATGGCTAAAAAGTTACTGTCTCGGAAGGTGACAACAGTAAACTTATTACTGAAGTTTCCTATAAGTCATAACAATTGTTCCAAGTTAGTACTCTTTCATGAATTTTGTAACTGCTAAAAGACACAATGTGCTAAAAATAGATAGTTTGCAAAATGTTAAAGACTTGTTCAATTGCCCTGGTATTTTACAATGGTTATTCGCTGCTCTTGGAAGAGTGCAGTAGTAAACAGCAACTGCAACATCGCTACGCTCTTTTCCTCTTCCGTTATTCGTTGGTAAAAGTTTGAGAAAAAATGCTTTCCCAGGGCCTAATATTAATAGATTTCAGAAATTTCAATAAAAGATCTTTTAGATTTTATCATTCCCTTTATGGCATTTTCAACCCAAGCACGAATACATTGTGCAGGAGCATGAAACTCACTAGTCTAGTTTCAAATCTGAACATAGTGAAGAGAAAAACTAAACAACTGGCATAAATGGGGAAACGTCAATTTTAGCAACGTAAAAAGTTTTAAGCAAAGGGTAGGGCTTTTTCCTTTAGGTATAAAAGCTAATCAGAGTAATTTCTAAAAACAGTATTTCATAGAGCAGTTAGGTGTCTTCATATATTAATAAAGGCATTGTTTTATATTTTGAAGCTTAATACATTATCCTTAATAAATGAACTGTGTCCTTTTACTTCTTGATATTAATTAGCTCTAATATACACATTCTATGTTTTCTCATCAGATCAGCAGACACCAAAAAAGTTGACTGTTAGTAGCTGGGGAGAAATGTTAAAGACTTCCTTAAGTTAACTGCATGTTACTATGGTGATACGGTGATGTAAATGCTAATAAGTTAAAAGGAGAACTAGGCCAATTGGCTTATCAGATGAAAAGTCGCCGGATAATATCAGTGTAACACTGCAAAGATGGGCAGGAGTTCAACCCTAATGTATCTTAATAAGCTTTGGAAGAAGGTGTTTGAGTAACTTTTTGTAAATGGTGTCAGGCTGATGGCTATAGGTCATCTCTTCCTCTCCCTCAACAGGAGCCAGCCATAGAGATCAGACTTTTGCGTAGGCGTAAGAAGTAGGGTGCAGGTGGTGCTACAGCACCCGCAGGTTTTGCATCCAGCAGCCCAGCCGCTGGTCCCGCACCCCTGCAGTCCCGCTTAGCTGTCAGCCCCGCACCCAGGGGCTCTGCGGCCGTTCTGCGGTCCTGCTCGGCCGCTGGTCCTGGGGGCTCTGCTGCCTGCCCTGGGGTCCTGGTCGCCAGTCCCAGCTCTAAGGGGTGTTAAGGGATGTGGACAGGGGAGGGTGCAGCTGAGCACCCCCACTCCAAAAACTGTTCCAGCCCCACTGGACTTTTGTCTAATATTAGAGTTTAAAGAGGTCAGCAGTATTATTCAATACCATAATCAGTAAAGACTACAGTTGGGTGGCACATCTTTCACTGTGTTCTGTCCTATGCAAAGGCAACTATTATCTCTTTACAACAGAGGCCTTGGCAACTGTATGCCCTGCCTCCCACAATGGAGGAAAAATGCACTGGTCATTCTGACAACTGGCAAGTGCACACTGTCCAGGCACTAACATAGCCCACTCCTGGCCTCGCCATGCCCTGGCTGGGTGGAGGCTGGGAAGGCTTACGCCTGCCATTCCTGCCACGCTTCCTTGAGATGTCCTGCCTGTGCAGGGGGGTTAGAAGCGTTGCGTGGGCTCAGGCTTAAAATGTTTTCTGAGTTGTTTGTTGTGCCTTCCTGGGAAGCCCGGATGCTCCGAGCCATGAATTCCTCCTCATTGCTATGCCCAAAGACAAGGTATGCACAGTCAAGTCCGCATATCCAGTGAGACCTGTAAAGAGGTCTGTGCCACTGCCTTGCCCTTATCCACTATGTCCCCAAACTCTGCCCTGGATTCAGTAGGTACCAGTTCTTTGAATTTCAACATGGTGTACCATGAGTTGAAATTGTACCTTCTCGGGATTTCCTGTTGGTTGGCAATCCTGAGCTGGAGCCCCCCAGTTGAGCAGACCTTCCAGCTGAAGAAGTCCAGATTTTTGGAATCTTTTGGGGTCGGTTCCTGGTGCCCCTGCTTCTCTCTCATTCACCGCGGCCACCACCAATGAGCAGCGCTGCAGGTGACTAAACAAGTACTCGTACCCCTTAGAGGTGACAAAGTATTTTCTCTCTACCCCCTTTGCTGTAGGGGGAATGGAAGCAGGGGTTTGTATAGAGACCTATCCAGTATCCAGTTTTTAATCAATTTAATGTGTGTGCCATGTTAATTTTATATTGTTCTAGTTTTTTAATCAACATGCCATGCCGTACCAAGTCAAACATTTTACAGAAGTCTATTACATCAACATTATTGCCTTTTATCAACCAACATGTAGTCTCATAAAAAAGAGATATTAAGTTAGTTTCACATGAACTATTTTCTATAACCCATTTTCATTTATCTTAAATTACATTACCCTCCTTTCATTCCTAAATAAGTTCTGTATCAGCCATTATCTAGCCTAAGATCCATGTCAGCCTGACAAGTCTACAATTATCTGGGCCATCTCATCTACCTTTTTAAGAATTGGCAAATTAATTTTCTTCCATTCTTCTGAAACTTGCCCAGTGCTTCAAGGGGTTTGTTATAGAAGTGGATGAGTGAGATTGTGTGGCCTGCATTGTGCAGGAGGTCAGACTAGATGATCATAATGGTCCCTTCTGACCTTAAAGTCTATGAATAAGACTTATTAAAAATCAACATTAATGGTCCAGTGAGCTCCTCAGCTAATTCTTTAAAACTCTTGCATGTAAGTCATCTGGATCTGCTCCTTTAAAAACATCTAAAACATTAGTAGCTTCTGTCTGACATCTTACAGAGATACTAGCGGAATGGAAAAAGAGTGCTATCCTCACCATATATAAGACTACATAATTTAGTTTTCCCCCTCCAATAAAGAATATTTATTGAACATTTCTGCCTTTTCTGCATTACTATTTCTAATTCTGCCATTTCCATCTAGTAATGAACCAATACCATTGTTAGGATTCATTTTGTTCCTAATATATTTTTTTAAAAAACACCCTCCTGCTTATTTTCCTTATCTCTGCTGGCCATAGCCGCCTTCTCCTTGTATCTCTTTGCTTCCCTTCAATAATTGACACTAACTTCTCAATGTTCAGGGTTGATTTTGTGTTTAGCATCTTATATGTCCAACTTATACCAAAATGCTCAGACATACAAACGGGAAAATAACGTTGATGGAAACAAAGGGAACAATATTCTCTACTTCATTAAATATATTTGTAATTTACTCAGGATTTGGGATTGCACGATGCAAAAAATCAATCAAAATAGTTGAAAATTTAAATACAAAAACGTGAGGACTTTCAGAATTATGGTTCCCACAGCAATTTTAACGTGACTACTTGGCCATATGTAGCTCTGACAAACTCTGCAGTTTGTCAGAGCTACAGTTACAGTGAGAACTGTAATTCTGGATTTTCTCTGTGCATTTATTTGACCACTGTTTTATATCTAGGGTTTACAGTTTCATTTGTTTTACTCTGTAGAGTGGTAGGGGAGAGTGGGTTAATCTGTACAAAAGTCCACTTATTTAAGTACAACATTTAAGAGTTTGTACTGGCAACTACCACAGCCGATGTTTTAAAACAACAAAAATCCTTACATTTTTTGAATGAATGATCCAGTACTATGTCTACATCTGTGATAATTTAAAACTACCAAATGAAATTACCAAATTTGCCCTTATGTACTGAAAATAAGAAGACATTTCATCCCAAAGGTTAATTTCTAGAACGTGAGAAGTAACCAAAAAATAAGAATTATAAGGAAAATGCACCTTCTACCCTAAAAAAAACCACAGCTACCATGTTTTTATAATATTCTTGTATATAAAGTTAAATGTGTTGGAAATTGTTTCACATAAAGAGATATGCTTAATTGTTTTATTAGAATATTGTGCTACATTAATCTATTTCTCCCACCCCAAGAAAAAATAAATTTTACCTGAGCAAGGTCTTTCTGTTCATTTACCAGTCTGCTGCAGCTAGCTATCATCTGGTCCAATGCATAAAGCCTGTCCTCAAGCCCTTTAATCGCCTTCATGTTCTGATTATCTAGTTTGGCAATAGTTTGTCGACATTCTACCAAAAAGGGCTGAATGATCTTTGGATCAAGCTAAAAGATGGACGAAAAGAGACTGTAATTATACATATATTTAGAGGCTTTAAAAAAAATACTTCACACTGTGTACAACAGATTGCAACTCATTAATAAAAAGACGATGTCAACATTGATGTTGAATGATTGGTGCAGGAGCAAAAAAATAAAATAAATAAAAAATGAAATGAATATGTTAGAGAAAACAAAATATCAAAATTCATCCAAATTATTTCGCTCTCTTAGGGTATGTCTACACTGAAGCCTAAAGAGGAGGTGGGCTTCAGAGCCCAAGCTCAAGCAGGAGCCCCAACAACCACACAGCTATTTTTAGCACCATAGTAGGAGCCTGAATCTGTAGACCCAGACTCACTACAGCAGGCTGCTGTTTACTGTGCAGATGTACCCACAGTTCCTTAACTTTTGATTTAGTTTTTCACTGTGAGTTTCTTCTGTATCCCACATATTCTGTTTTGTTGTTGTTATTGTTATTTTACAATTTAGTCTTTGTTCTTACTTGTGGCATAAAATTAGAAATAGTTTGGGAACTATTAGACTATGCAATCCAGGTCCTTGAAAATGGAACAGTGATTAATTTAAAAAAATGGAAAACTAAAGTGACAGCTCTTCATAAGATAGGCACATCTATTCATGAACCAATAATTGAGGATATTAAAGAGCTGTACCACCTCTGATAATGTTTAAAACTTTTACTAAATTTAAAGTAGTCACTAATTTTTTGCTAGATGAAAAGGTTGACTCATCCACCCTTACAAGCCCACTGTCACCAACAGATGTTCAAAGAGTAAGAACATCATCTACAGGGCTTTGGAGTGATTCCTCCAATTCAACTTCAAAATTAGTGGAAAAAAAGTAGAGCCTTTCAATACAAATTCTTCAGTTATAAGAGAATAGGGAGATTACTGTTTCAATGGAACACGGTTCTGAACAAACTAATTAAGAGCATAGAGCATGTCACCCTTCGGTAGCGTAGCATAACAATTTATCTACAACAGCTACTGCAAACCTGCTGTTGCAAGAGAGTTCAGTAAAAATTATCTTTAGGGAACTACTCTAACATTTAGTCACATGAGAACTCTCACTCTGAAGTCTATGATACCATATACATAAGTGAATGCCTACATGAGGAAAATGCCTACATAAAAGCCAGGAGTACATAATCTAGGACCTAAAATATTGTAGCAAATGCCAGTATTGCTGCAAATGTTGTGGGATGCAGCAACGTGAAACTTTGAAGGAGGGATACTACAACATAAAGAGATACTAGAGTTAAAGAGATCCCCATTTACTCCAAAATAATAAATAATAATAAAATAATAATAATAATAAGGAAAGTGGGAAAAAGAAAGCAAGTTGGAAAGTGATTGAACTTGGAAGAAAAAAACAATTAGAATTAGCCTTAATTTCCAGAAGAAAATATTAGTGTGAAACAGCTGAAGTTAAATAGCCACAGCACATCTCAAATGATACAATACTTCAGGATTTTTTTAAAAGCTTTTTGAGACGTCATGGAAGGCAGTTTTAAAATTGAGCTACCTTGTCATGTCTTTCTAAATGAACTATTTGTACTAAAGGTTCTCAAAAATTTTCAAATACTGGATGAATTCTTAACAGAGTCATCAACTGGATCCTCCTCCCAATTACAATCCCATTCATGACTATATATCGTCCTTGCCGCAACTACAACAGTTATTTACATGGAAAAGTAATACACCTCTACCCCGATAAAACGCTGTCCTCGGGAGCCAAAAAATCCTACCGTGTTATGGGGTGAAACCACGTAATATCAAACTTGCTTTGATCCGCCAGAGTGCGCAGCTCCACCCCCCTCCCCCCGGAGCACTGCTTTACCACGTTATGTCCAAATTCATGTTATATCGGGTTGCGTTATATCCAAGTAGAGCTGTATTAGGGAATTACATTATTTTTAACTAATGCAGTTTGTGTTTTGACCTTTTGGAACAAAAAGGATCTCTCTTTCTCTCATTTCACCCTTCTGCACATACTACCCTGCTGTCTGATCTCCTCTCTGCCCACCCTCTCCTGCTGCCTTTTACTCTAGAGCCATTTGCAGGATCTGGCTCCTCCTTCATTGGTAGATAGCAGCTTCTGGCTATGGTAGTTTCTTTCCCACCCTCTCCTGATTACATAGCAGCAGCCCTAACAGAAGCAATTACATTAGCTCCTTGTTGCCAACTGTTTTTACAAGAAGCTATGTCTGGATGTCTATAGAAGCATTTAGAAACAAGACGTCAGCACCATGCAGAACATACTAGTTCACCCTGGACCACCAATGGTCATAGACCAGAGCTTGGAAACTACTGCTCTACAAAGAATTAAAACAACAGGAAGAATTCCATAAAGGAGATTAGCAAGAAATGCCATCATAAATCAGCTGCATGGTTCATATTTCTAAATAGCAATGAAAATAAATAAATAAATAAATAAATTAATGCTAGCCTATTCCAGTTTTACATGTCAAAATGTCATCTCAGGATAAATATAATACCAAATAAGCATTCTGCCACAGGATATGTATTTAGATATTAGGCCTGTCAAGCAATTAAGAAATTAATCATGATTAATCCCACTGTTTTGGTTGAGTGAGTGAGAATCCCACTGTTAAACAATAATAGAATACCATTTATTTAAATATTTTTGGCTGTTTTCTACATTTTAAAATATATTGATTTCAATTACAATAGAAAGTGTACAGTGCTCCTTCCTATTTATTTTTTATAACAAGTATTTGCACTGTAAAAAACCCAAAAGAAATAGTATTTTTCAATTCACCTAAAACAAGTACTTTAGTGCAATCTCTTTATCATGAAACTTGAAGTTACAAATGTAGAATTATGTTAAAAACACTGCATTTAAAAATAAAACAATGTAAAATTTTAGAGCCTGCATGGCCACTTAGTCCTACTTCTTATTTAGCCGATTGCTCAGACAAACAAGTTTGTTTATATTTGCAAGAGATAATGCTGCCTGCTTCTTGTTTACAATGTCACCTGAAAGTTAGAACAGACGCTCTCATAGCACTGTTGTAGCCAGTGTCACAAAATATTTACATGACAGATATGCTAAAGATTCATATGTCCCTTCAACCACCATTCCAGAGGAAAATACATCCATGCTGATGATGGGTTCTGCTCAATAACAATCCAAAGCAGTGCAGAGTGACGCATGTTCATTTTTATTATTTGAGTCTGATGCCACCAGCAGAAGGTTTATTTTCTTTTTTAGTGGTTCGGGTTCTGTAGTTACATCAGTCTTGCTCTTTTAAGGCTTCTGAAAGCATGCTCCAAACCTCATCCCTCTGAGATTTTGGAAGGCGCTTCAGATTATCAAACCTCGGGTCGAGTGCTCTATCTTACATTGGTATCTTTTTTGCATTTTATGAAATCTGCAGTGAAAGTGGTTCTTAAAATGAACAACTTGTGCTAGATCATCATCCGAGACTGCTATAACATGAAATATATGGCAGAACACAGGTAAAACAGAGCAGGGGACACACTATTCTGCCCCAAAACAGTTCAGTCACAATTTTTATTTTTTTTTTAAATCGAGCATCATCAGCATGGAAGCATGTCCTCTGGAATAGTGGCCGAAGCATGAAGAGGCATATGAATGTTTAGCATATCTGGCACGTAAATACCTTGCAATGCTGGCTACACAAGTGCCATGCAAATGTCTGTTCTCACTGTCTGGTGACACTGTGCATTATCTCCTGTAAATGTAAACAAACTTGTTTAGCTTAGGAATTGGATGAACAAGTAGGACTGAGTGAACTTGTAGGCTCTGAAGTTTTACACTATTTTGTTTGAGTGCAGATATATAATAAAAAAAACTAAATTCGTAATTGCACTTTCATGACAAAGAGATGGAACTACAGTACTTGTATGTGGTAAATTGTAAAATACTATTTATCATTTTTACCGTGCAAATATTTGTAATAAAAAAATTTACACTAATTTCAATTACAAGACAGAATATATGTGAAAATGTAGAAAAACATCCAAAATATTTAATAAATTTTAACTAGTATTCTATTGTTTAACAGTGCGCTTAAAACTGATCAATGCTTTCAATCGCAATTACTTTTTTTTAGTTAATCACTTGAGTTAACTGCGATTAATCGACAGCCCTATTAATATTTTTTTTCAGTTCCAATTTCAAAGTTTAATTTTAAATCAACGGTGCTCAAACACTCAGCTGTTTGCTGTCTGTATCCTTGTTGAAACAACATAAATTAAAATGTTGTAATTACAACTAAATACTCTCATGCTGCTTTGATGTTTTTATTCTGGGAAAAAACAGGTCAAAACCGATCAAGCACCTACATTTGTTCTGCTTCTGGACAGCATTACTCTCCGAAGAGATGTGAAAATCTGGCTGAAAGCTTTCAAAGTAAATTAACATATAAAATTATTTTCATAACTGGAAGTAGAGCAACTTTATTTTAACAGGAATCATCTCAGTTTTCAGCTTTTGTGAATATTTACAGAAGGCAATTATAGTTAAATAATAAAAGGTCAGACATAATTGCAGTAGTTGAATGACAAATGTTTCTGGCTGGTCTCTTGGCTAGATGACGGCAAAGGGCACACACACAGAATAAAGGAAAGTTGGGTCAAAGTACACTGTGTTACAAATGTTACAAAATGTTACCTATATGAAATGGTTAGAATTATATAACCTGTAAGTTGTTCTTTTCCAGATTTACCACTTTAACATCGATACATTTATAACAAAATAGCTGTCTTTAAACTCCTCCTATTGCCTCTGTGTCACTCAGTATTCCAAGTGCTGCATTCACACTGCTGATAATATTGACAGCATTAAAGGTAATACATTTTGCACTTGAAAATTTAATTTCTGTTTCCAATTACCTCTATTTAAATTTGGTGGAATATGCCCTGAGGTATCCCCATACAGAACCTGGTAAGTAAATCTGATCGACAATGGGAGCTGGGCAGAAGACACTCAGATTTCAGTCTTAAGAATTTTTCTTTCATGTGCAGAACCAAAAATGGAACCTGTTTCCAATTGTATTTACCAGACAAGGAGGACAGATGGAAAATGTCTGAACTGATTGCAGACTCCCACTTTTTGCTCAGAAACTTTTTCATATGACAAGCAGAATTTACCTTTTTTTTTTTTTTTTTAAAATAGCGTATTGTAATATGCCTGCCACATATTCTCTCTTTAAGTGTGATCAAATCACAAAGCTAATACTGATTACAGAAGCCTTAGAATCATTCCGAAAATGTATCAGATTTTCTAAAAAAGCCAAACAAACACACAAACAGGAAGGGGAGCAACAACTTAAGTTCTTTGCAAATAAAATTTAGGAATTCTAATTAAATCTAAAATATGTCAAATCTTCACTTACATACCATCACTTCCATAACTGAATTGTTGTTGTCAAGGGGAAATTGGGTAATTTAGCAGCTGGGTTGGTCTCTGCAATTACAGGTCAGGAGAAAGCTGGTTCCTTTGCAGTGACCAGACCAGATTATATGAAACTAGTTGCAGCCACCTGTGACATAAGCTTGTATGTAGAGAGTCTTTAGCCTGCACTCCTTGAAGTAGCTCAAGTATCAATTGCAAAAACTCACAAAAGGAACACCTACTCACAGAGTGCCCCTCGCTCCTCCTCATGACACCAGAGACTTTTGCTGTGTTGGTTTACAGGGAGCATTTTACTGGAGTTGCACAACTATAATGAATGCAAAACTAAGATCCCAAAATAAAATATAAAATTTTAAAAATCTTGTTTTAAACTAAGAATTACATATTACAACTAGTAAGAAATGAGAAAGGATTCATGAGGAAGAGGTTTTTAATAGGCTACAAAGGTCACTAGTTAAAAATCAAGAAATAAGATAATAAAGTCACTAACAAGCTACCATTTAAAAATTACTCAGAGCATGGTGCTTCTCTACTGGAGACAGAAATGGAACACCCAGCTAGATATAAGCTACTCTGAGAACATATCTATATCCATCTGCTGGTACAAATGTCAAAACCCATCTAATGGGCTCAATTTTTTTTTCCTGTGTTTTTAACATGATAGAGGATTTAATCTTTTTTGTTTAACAGAAATTGAGTTATACATCTGCGGCATCAGGAACATCCCTGATTTCACATAGGTTTGGGTTTATTTTGCTGGGTAAGTAACATCACAAAGTTAGCGAAGAAAAAAAAAAAAAGGTGTTGCCATGCTAGCCACAAAAATAAATGCCGTTTTAGTTTAAAAAAAAAAAACCCACCACCAATCACGTTTTGGACAACTAATCTCATGAAATTGTAACCAATCTCAGGATGGCCAAATTTTCAAACTAAGCAGCCCTTTGATTTTTTCTTCTCCATTTTCTCCTTTGTTTCAAATACAGAAAATTGCAGGAGGAACAAAGTTAAAACAATTGAAGTCAGATCAACATTTACTTCAACAGCAGCAGCATCTGGAAACCAAAGATTAAATGGGAAATTCCTATTATTTCATTAAGACACCTTTTTTAAGTGTGAACTTACTCTGCTCATAGAATCAAAACATTTTCTGACTAATGATTCCACATCATTAGGTCTGTCTTGAACATTTATCCAGTCCAACAGAGAGACATTGAAAGAAGGCAGATCAGTCTCGTTAAGCTCCACTGAAGTTTTACTGTCCTCAACAGTAGTGTTTTGACTGGATTCCCTATCTTCTTTGACATTTCCAGGATCTGTGCTGTCCAGGACTGAATGTTCCACAGACTTGCAAAATGAGCCTAAAAGTGATTTATTGTGCACTCTAGGTATATCAGAAGAAAGCACCAGTTCAGCAGACTTCTCATCTTCGGTTTCTTCACTTTCTGCCCCTCCATGCCCAATAGAAGAATCCAATCTTCCCAAACACTCTCTGTAACTATGTCTGGTTAGGCACTCCAGCAGCGGGATCTTGGACATTATAGAAACAGCTGTCCCCAAGCTTTAAAATAAAGGACAAACAAAACATCTATCAAGAAACTAATCTTACAAAAAGTTTAAGGTAGGCAATTTTTTGTTGCAGAATGTTTAATTTTTTGGTGCAGAATTCCCCCAGGAGTAAGCTTTTAAGAAAGCTATAGGGAATGAATATTCCTAACATGTTAAGTTACCTACTGAATGATACCAAATACAACAAAAGTAGTACAAATGTACAGAATTCAGAACTTCTACTGGTTTTACTAAGAACTGCGGAAATATAAAATCATAAAAATTTATTTTTAAATGCAGTGATTGTGTGGGGCACTTTCTTATTGAAGAGTCTAACAGCAAACCTACTGTGTGAGCTTCAGCTTAATATCATCTATGGACTGCAGATAGTTTGAATATACATTTTCAAACTTGAAAAGCAGCTTTTGATAAGAATATGTGCAATCTTCCAAATTGGCCATTATGGCAGCCCAGCCTTGGTGCTGAAGATGTTCATCATGGACCAGACCTTCACAAAAGGAACAAAGCTTCTTTGCAACCTCATACATTTCCTATGCCAAAAAAAAAAAAGAAAAAGAAAAAAGTAAATTAACAGAATTAAATTATCAGTCTAAACCTGTACTCAATGCAGTAATGCATTCAGTGCAGTACTCAGATGTTTATCATACTTCAAAAAAACTATGGACTGTGACACCTAACAGAAAATTAAACCCTGAAAGTATAAAAGGAAGTGTTTAAATATGTACAGTTGTTTGGCCCTCATCCCTAAAAACATTTATTGAAAGTAATACAAGCTTTCTTTACTTTTTTTTATTTTTTAACAAAAATTGTATTAGATGACAGAAACTCAATTTACTCAAGACTTTATACTGAATGTCATATCAATCCAAAAGACAGACAGACAGTCCTGGCCCCAGAAACCTACAACATAAATTAGCCAATACTGTTCCAACAAGAAATCAGATCAAATATCAAAGCAGTGTACATCATCACTTTTTATACACATATGTATTATGCTATTTTTTTTTGGAGTATGGGGTTTGCAGAAGAGGCAAACTCAGGACAAAAAACATTGTGATGAAGAAGTGGTTATTTGGCTCATAACAAAGGGTAGGAAATCTAAATGTAAAGAGGCAGCTTGGAAAACAGCACAAGAAGAAGATGGTAGGAGGGCAGGTTGGGAGACATGAGGAGGTGAGGAAATTAATCAAAGGAAGATTTAAATTAATTCTGAACAAACCAGGTGCAACGTGAGTAGCAATGAAAAGTGCCCACAATGCAACTGGTGACCATCACAAATTTATTTCACATGTCATTTAACCGCCATCAGAGTCAAGAGTTTTGTTATCATCAACCCAAGATACAGCTGAATCGGACATTAAAAACTCTGCATCCTATTAATAATGTACTGAAGTACTGCCCCTTTACAACTAGTTTTGTTTTGCTTTTCAAGTTTAAAAACTGCAAATTTTCCTATTGTAATGACAAACAGGAAATGTACTAATTTACAGTTAACAGTTTAAAAAGAACAAGGTACTTAAATTTAGGAAGATAATTACATTAAAGGAAAGATAACTAAGGAGAAGTCTTTTGGTTTACACCCCAATCTTTACATACCTTTGAAGTTGCACATTCTGTTAAGCAATGTCCTCCTGATTATACTTATGTGTTTGGTTTTAATATCAACCTCTCTACCTATGAAAAAAGAAAGGAAAGAAAACAGTGATACTTATTGTAGATTCCACACTTAACTAAGCGGTGACTGCACATCATCCACGGTCAACTGTACACATGCACAGCAATGTGTGTGGAAGCTAGAATAAGATTGATTTTCTTTTTTAAGTTATTCATATATAATGAGATCAATATTAAAATCCAAACACATAAGCATTCTTCAGAATACATTTGCTACTGAGTGTGTGATGATGTAGTACATAAAATTCTGGGCCAAAATGTTACGCAATTTATTCTAGGAAGATAATCTAGCTCCCAAATTTTAAGTTACTCAAGCATTGCTGCGCTCAGTGCTGTAACATCTGCTTTAGAAGCCTAATCTAATTTTCAAAAGGGAGCCTGACTCTCAGTGATGGTCAATCAGACTTTGGCTCCTAACTGCCTAAATTCCTTTTGAAAATGAGACAGGGCCCTAAATCAGTCAGGTTTTGTAACACAAAGCAGCAACACTTGAACATTTTTAAACATGTAGGCCTCTCA
The DNA here is from genome assembly GCF_025201925.1 of Gopherus flavomarginatus. Lineage (NCBI taxonomy): Eukaryota > Metazoa > Chordata > Testudines > Testudinidae > Gopherus > Gopherus flavomarginatus. The sequence continues at coordinate 228,953,400 of NC_066618.1, forward strand.
AAAGATGTTAGAATTGACTTAAAAAAACATCATGCAACTTTTCAGATCCCGCTTCAAGTCTCGCAACATGACAATATTCCACTACATCCAACCTAACAACCTTTTGAACATTGTTATCTTCCAGACTATTGGCAAAATGAATTCTTGGGTAGCATCTGTGTTTATAAAGCTGTGTATTTATACAGTCTTCAGGAAAACCTGAAAATTTCACAGTAAAGTCTTGTAAACACTTAAAAGAAAACACGTCACCAGATTAAATAAAAACAAAAACCATCTTTTGGGATACATTCTTAAATTTGTTTCTGTACACCAGAAACTCTAGGAGTTGTCCAATAGACTGGCAGAAGGATTGAATTGTTGCTACTCTGTTGTCATTCTAAGCCACTAGAAGAGGGAATAGTTTACCCCATACTGTAAATACTCCTAGGGGAATTCTGCACCACTGCACAATGTAGAATTTTGCAGAAATTAACGTGCATGCAGAATTTCCTTTCCCCCACAGAAATGAGCTGCAGTGCTGCTAGGCATCACTAGGTGCCACTGGACTCTGCAGAGTCAAGCTTGCACATACAAGACACTGCTGGGGGAAGGGAGAAGGAGCTAGAGGGTTCCTGGCAGCTGCAGTTTCCAATATGCTCTGAAGGAAGGAGAGGGACAGGAAATACCATGGAAGCCTGGGACCAAGCATCAGACTGTTTTTACCTCTGGTCCCTAGGCTCTGGGGGGAGGAGGGGAAAGCGGGGACAACGGGGGTGTCTGGGCTCTGGGAAGGAATGAGGTGCAGGTATATTGGCTGGGAGGGGCTCCGCAGGTACACTGTGGGGGGGGAAGAGATTGCAGGTGTCTGGCCCCCCTGGCTGGGCTCGGGGGGAGTGGGGGGTACGGAAGGTGGCAGATAAACAGGAATTGGGTTGTCATAGGGGTTTCTTTAAATTTCTACTCCTGGGGGAATTTTCGTGTGTGTCTGTATTGTTACAGACATACTTGCTGACAGACATTTTTAAAAAAAAATTATCAAAATAATTTAAACTAGAGTGATTATGTGGTGTTATTTTGACAAATTACATTTGCATAATTTTGATTTTTTTGGTGCTGAATGCCCCAAGGAGTATTTATATATGAAAGAATGTAACAGGACTAAAAACAAGCTACCAAGATAGCAAAATGCCTCACTGTAGGGTAAGCATGTATAAAGAAAGCATTTACCTTCTGACACATCCAATTATATTCCTCTTTTCACCACCAAAAAAATACCATCAAGATGTTTAATAAAGAAAAGTCAGAGTATGTACAAAGATCCACAACATTTCAAGGGTGCCTAAACAAAACACCTGCAAAATGAGAATTTGACATCCACAAACACAAACAGATTTACAGAGCAATTCCTTCAACTGAACACCATGGCATGGTACACTGAAGATACATGCTGAGAAGTCTAAAATCAGTTAGACTATTTGCCAAGCGATTGGGTTTCCCCCATCAGTTTGATGACCATCTGAGCAAGACGACTTCTCCTTATTCAGGAAAAAAAGACTGGATGCCTCCCACATTCCAGTACTTCAGATATTCCTCTGTTTATAACAATAGTGGATAGTTCTTTTATCCCATGAGAGACCACTAGAGATCAAAGACTATTCTAGCACTGTTGGACTGTCAAAAAGGGGTTTATCTACTGGACCTAATATCTTTTTATGTCATGCGTTGGGGCTGTGCCTTGAGTTAGTTTCTGACATTTTGTTCCCCAGCTGGCTCTAACCTTCTCCAGAGCCCGTGTACTGGAAACATTACGGTCTTCCCTCTCCATGAAAGCCTTTCTTTCCTGGTAGTGGATTACTATCCAAAAGGCTCTGTAAATAGAAATTATTTGATCCAAAACTCCACCTCACTATTCAGTATATTTTGCTCCAAAAACTGAACTTTCCTATTGACTGTGCCTCCTAGCACCTGACTCACCATCCAACTCTGCTTCTTTTCCTCATCTTTCCTTTACTATTAAAAATTCTTGTCCTCATCTTCTCAATTCTTTCGTACAAGCCCTCCCATACTCGACATTAGAGATAAAGCAATTTAGTATGCAAAAAGTAGAACAGATAAGTAAAGAAAAATAAAAAAATTTAATCCCAACATCCAGAACTGACAAGGAAACTATCAGATACAACTCAATTTAAATGATGTCTTCAGAGTCTGATACCAATCCCCACCCCTTTTTTATCTATATACGGTTTCATAGAAATTGTAAGACATTCAGCGCAGGGACCATGGTTTACACGTCTGTATGGTGAGATGAATGCAAAGTGGTCAATGAATAATCTTGCCCCACCATCTCGCATCTACATCTCTGTTGACAACTATTCCAGGCTCAAGATGATTTAAGTAAATTCAAAAAACTCTTTAGAGGGACCTCACACTCCATACATGATTTACAAAATTTGAGATTTTTGATACAAGTATAGGTGTCGGAAAACGTAAAGGGAAAAGATCCAGAAACAGTTCCATGACACAATGGAAATACCCTTCAACAGATTTTGAGAAGGAAAGGAGCATGCATTGTATTACTGTGTCTCCCTGAGAGGACAATACATTGCACTAAAGTACTTTGAAATTATCTAATAGAAGACACATAGACGTGAATATCTATATCCCAATTTTAGATACAAAACAGGTTCTGAGAAGCATCTAACCAAAATTCACACATTCAGGAACAGAATCTCTGACTCCCAATCTCCAGCTCCGTGCATTAGTCACTAGTGAGAGCTCCAGGAAAGCCTGAGAATGAATATCCTCTACACAGGTCATGAGCAATACATTTTTGTAGGGTTCCTGAAAAGGGCTCTAGACTTGGCCTAGACTTAGCCAACTGATTGGCTGGAGAAAAGCATGAGGCAGAGCCTTGAAAGAAGGGAGGGCTAGTCAAAAATCGCTTCTCTCAGAAGCAGTCATCCTATTCTTTGTAGTGAAGGTCCTGAGCTTGTGGTATGCTTCCCCTAGCATGTGTTTCGTTCAGAGATCTGTCTGAGCATCTCTTACAAGTCAGGGAGAAAAGTGCTAAAACTGGCTGCCTGCTGGTCTGCCAGCATGATCCACCTGACAGATATATCATGATGCGTATGTTGCCTCACATTCAGTTAGAAAGCCTCCTACATCTCTCATTTGTGAGCAAGCCACTCTATCTGCTGAAGACAGAAACTGCTCAAGTGAAAGTAAGCAAACCTCAAACATGTGTAATGATATACAAGACAGTAGTACTAACTCCATCTGCTGATTGGATAAAGTTATCTCAGAGTATCTCAAATGAGGGGAAAACTTAAAATAGTGGATTTGTGTAAAAATGATTCTTGCCAGGTCTTAGTAAAATAAAGAATAGCAAATGCTTAGTATGCTGGTAAGGAAAGAACAGGATAGCTTATGCCTGACTAGGAAACATGACATAATCTTTATATACTTACTACTTCCTCTCTCATTACCAAGTCCACTATTCCTTTTATGGATTCCCCTCTATTGTGCAGACCGAGAGGCAAGACCCTTCAATCAGTAACTAGAATACTATATGGCTTCACCCATCTTAGAACCCAGTGATTTTTTTCTTCTTCCTCTGAGAATTCAGGTGATCCTCAGTCCTATTCATTTGTCTGCAGATATCAGTTCCCCCTCAGATCTCCTAATCTGCCATAGAAATAACTTCTTCTATATCTGCCTCGAGTCCTTTCTGGACCTTAAAGTTGTCTCCCCTCCTCCCTTTGGGGGGAGGTGTTTAAACTCCTTTTGCTTTTATATGCCACCTTGCAATCAATTCTGCCATCTTATCCAACACACACACGTGTTCCCCAATGAAAGAAGATATTCAAAATTTATCTTGAGGGTTTTTTTTTATAGTGCTCATTTTAGTACACTAAGAATCCTCTACAAATTGGGGCAAAACCCCAAAGGAAGAGAAGCGAAAGGGAGCTTAGTTTACCCTCTACTTGATACTGAAATATTCTAGTGGCATCACAAGCAATTCTACATAAAAAGGCTCAAAAATTATTCAAAGTCAAAACTAAAGATAGAGACCATACATATTTGCTCCAATATCCCCCCAGAACTCTCCCTTCAGATCTCAGAAAAATCATGTCTCCACAGTCACATTCCGCCATCACACAGGAGGTTCTTTTGCTTTTCCTAAAGCCAGGATGGTTACCAGAAAAGCACTCTCCCTCTGGTGACAGAGGAATCAAAGCTCAAAAAAGTCCAGTTGATCAAGAAACATCTTATGCCATTTTAAACCATTTAGGACCAAGGCTGAGTACAGGCCTTCACGGCCAAAAGAGCTGTGAAACAACCTTTCTCCCTTAATCAAGTCCTCTCTCTACAGGTAACAGGAAAATCCTAGTGCACAAAGGCACAGCCCTGGTCAGCATTATGGGTGATCTTTGACACCAACAGTAAGAACTTTTGCCTTGAAGATAAACATGCGCAGGGTGTAGGGCTCCCAGTGAAACCAGGAGGCATAGAAGAATCTTTATTATTTACCCTGTACCAGGGAGTACCTTTTCAGGGAACATGGGAGGTTTCTTTACAAAGGTAAAGCAATTGACAGGCATGCTGCATTGCCTTGGGCCCTTTCCTTACCTCAGAGGAAAATGAACAGATTTTAAAGCCAGAAGGGAATGTGATCACCTAATTGGACCTCTTGCATAATGCAGACAAAAGAGCAGCATCCAATAATTTCTCCATGTGGCCCCTAACTTCTGTTTGAGCTACAGAATATCTTTTACAAAGATATCCAGTCTTGACTTAATGACTGCAAGTGACTGAGAATCCAATACATTCCCAGATACATTGTTTCCAGCAGTTAATCAGACTGTTAAAAGTGTTCCTTCTTTCTAATCTAAATTTCTCTTGCTTTAACTTCCAAAAATTGGAGCTTATTATTCCTTTTCCAGCAATGTTAAAAAAAATCTACTATCAGATCTCTTCCACGCATATATACTTGTAAACCATGATCAAATTAGCTCTTAACCTTCTCTTAGATAAACTAAATAGATGGTGCTTCTTTAGTCACTCTCTGTAAGGCATATTTTTCTAGGTATCAAATCATTCTTGTAGCTCTTTTCTGAAACCTTTCCAACATTGTCAACATCCTTTTTGAAGTGTGAACACCAAAACTGGACATTGTATCCCAGTAGTGGTCTCACTAATGCCACATACAGAGGTAATGCAGAAGAAAAAGCTCTATTTGGAAATCCAGCTTTCATATCAATGGTAAATTACAAGAGGCTGTCACGGATTACAGATTTTAGATGTTACTTTTGCACCTCAGAACCAACCCCTATACTTTAGGGTTCTTTACAACAGTCAGGCTGAACCCTTCATTTTATTTACTACGTGTGCACGAAAAAATGCAAGTTACAAAACCAACATTATTTAATCCCTTTCTTACATGAACATGTCAGTGTTACAATGTAAATTCTCAGCTGGTTTGAAAAGACGTGACATTTGTCAGATCAGTTTCTCCAAATACAACCTTTGTATTGTATACAGAAAATACAATTAGGTAAGAGAAGACTAGACATTTTTGGTCAACACAAGCTTAGCAGGAAGACAAGATGTCTGCACATAGACTAAATTTGCCCAGGACTGCTCAGAGGATTCGGGGGGCTGAAGTCTTTGGCGGTGGGGGCCCCTCGCTTCGGCAGTAATTCGGCAGCAGGGGGGTTCTTCTGCTCCGGGACCCGCCACCGAAGTGACCCGAAGACCCACAGCAGGGGCCCCCCGCCGCCAAATTACCGCCGAAGACCCAGCACTTCGGCAGCAGGTCCCACTTCAGCAGTAATTCAGCAGCGGGGGGTCCTTCCGCCCCAGGGTGGAAGGACCCCCCGCTGCGGAAGACTCGGAGCAGAAGAAGGTCTGGGGGCCCGGGCCCCGCAAGAGTTTTCCAGGGCCCCCGGAGCGAGTGAAGGACCCCGCTCCAGGGGCCCCGAAAAACTCTTGTGGGGGCCCCTGCAGGGCCCGGGGTAAATTGCCCCACTTGCCCCCCCCCCCGGCTACCCTGAATTTACCTGTAGTTTATTACTACAAGTGGTCAAGAGGTCAGATAATGGTAATTCAGATTTTCTTCCAGTGGAGAACATCAGGCCGCCTTCTTGTAACCACTGATGAATAAGGGACTGACGAGAGACCATGCTAGCAAAAGCCGCTTCTTCCTTCTCCTACGAAGAAAGAATCTTGGAATCCCTTTCTACTAGTACTTCCAGTAGCAAAAGATCATGGCGAAACTGAGGAGATATTCTGATGTCTAGGCAATTTGAATGTCCTGGCTAACGTTTGTTCTTAGTTCTTCTACTGCAGTTGGCTAACGCTGATGCCATCTGTCTGGGAGTCTAGCCCAAAATGACTACTTGCAACATCACGAACTAGGAACTTTAACAGGCTGGCTACTTGCAGAGTAAAGTTCTGTAGAAATGCTGTTTCCAAGCAAGGTGACTCAATACCTCTTCACCGTTTGCAAACCACTGACAAGAAGAATTTATGATTAAGTGAGAAAGGCATGACTGTAATGCTATCAAGTCCACCTGGACTCCAGTAGAAAAAATATTTACTACTTTCTTCACCTTTTGGCTGTAACTTGAAGACCAGCTCCAAGTGGGTTCACTTCAGCCTAGATCATGCTGTCTAAAGGCAGACCAAGATCACTGCAATGCCTTTTTCTCAGGTTCATGTGGGACTTGACAATTTAAAAAATCTCCAATAAAATCCCTGCATGTCATGGGTCATAAGCATGATTCTATCACAGGCAATGAAAGTTCCTTATGAGCAACTTGGCAACTCGGAGATGAAATTGCTTACACGAAAGGTTGTTTTCCTAGATATAGTAATTATAGCTCAGAGTTAGTTAACTTCAAGTTCTAGTAACCAATCCATTTTATACCAAGTTATGCAAGGATAAGGTGATGCCACAACTCTTCAAATTCCTATCCAAGATGCTATGATGCAATACCATATCAAATGAAATTATTGTCCTCTGAATATTTTCCCCCTACTCCTGTGTTCCATTCCTTCCAAGCTCTTCTTTTTACACTCAATGTTCCAAGGTCTTTAGAGTTTAACTTAAATAATACTAAAACATAAGAAGGTCCCTTCAACTTTGTATTTAATTTGACACCAATTCCTTAAGTAATGATGTCAATAGAAAGATTGTGTCTATTCTGCTGATCATATTTTACATTTCTATGACCTGACTGGCTTGAAGCTAGAAGAGCATATCAGAGTTCAATCCATGACAGAGCAACTTTCTTTTACATTCTTTCTTAGCCATCAACTCCCTTCAGAGGTCGGAGAGGCTTCTTTCACTGTGGTATTTTATCTTCCACTTTTGATGTTCACTTGTTCCAATCTGAGGCATTCCTCCCTCCCCTTTTTTTTATATTAAGATTGGTTACTGTGGAGCCTTTGCATCCTGATAAACGCAGGAACTGACTGGGAGGTTCCAATGATGGCAGTTAAGACACATTATAGCAGAAGTGGCTCATGCTTCCACTACTTCTGCCACCTTTTTGGACCACAAAACCTTAAAGAGCTTGGAATATTCCTCTCTCATATGCTAGGGAATTCAGAACCAGAAGTGAGAATCCTGAAGTCTAGTATTTTCACAAAAACTGAATAGGAGGGTAAGCAATTTTCCATTTCTGGGGGTATTTAAGTGGAAGAAGCAAAAGAGGTCATAATAAGAACCTTGCACTACAACTTAGGAGGCCAAAGAGGTGTTATTAGAGTATCTGTACTTTTTCCAATCTGATATTTTGCACTGCAGTGGAGAGTAAAGGATTCGGTAAAGATGGAACAGAGAAGATCCATTCAAACAAGATTAAGAAAGGTCCACTATGTCGTGATTGGTGTGTCTGGAAAAGAGTAGTTTTCGTGCCCTCTTTGTAAGCAAAAATAAGTCTGTAAAGCTAAATTATACCAGGCTATTTGAAAGTTTCAGTTTATGGTGCAGAGCTAAGCACATTAAACTCAGAATATGCCAGTATTTCTTAAATTGCCAACTTCCTACAAGATAACCTCTCACTGTACTTAAAAGAACACCATGTACAAAAATACGTTTGCTATTCCTAGCACAGGAGGATGGACAAACCCAGGTTAATGCTCTGCATGCTGAGCAATTATTGAAGACAACATCACTTAATTCCTCCAGAAATTCAGAGAAGCTCTCCAGAAACACAAGCTAGTGCTGGATGCTTTAACAGAACCTCTATTTAAAATACCTCACTCTGACTTTCCTAATTGTGATCATCTCCGTTCAATAAATCTGAGCCTCACATGCTGTCAATGGAGCTGATGACAGTATAACGTGTTGTGTTACCAAGAACTGGAATTCACTGCTAAAACTAACTGCTTTCCACAGTTTTCAATCGATTGGCCTTCCATTCTATTGCCCCTACTAATCCCATTCACCTGAAGGAAAAAAGTATATCACACACTGTTTGTGTAGAGAGCTCCTCAAACTTACCTCAAAAGAACAAAAGTTTTCAGGAAAGCCAGGGCTCTTTTCGTCCTCTACCATCCTGCGGTAAAAGGAAACAAGTCATCAAAGTCCTCTATTGCCAGGTGGCTGAAATTCTGTTTAAAGGACTTCAAAGATTTCAACATCCTAAATTCATCTCAGTCCACCACACCAGGTCGGTCTTCATCTTATGATTGAAGTCATACACATGTAAGGTGGCTACTTCATCTTCAGTCCATATGTTACAGTAAATTGGACAGAGGTTGCTGTGCTTCTCTTGCTTGCTCGGACGTTGCTTTCAGTAGACTACAAACAGTAGCATCCCTAATTCACATAACTCAGTCTAAAATTTCAGCAGTGTTACACAGCTCTGTCAATCATTACTTTAGATTTCACTGCTGTTTCTAAACCAGACAATAAATAAAGCAAGCAACTATGATAAATTTCAATTTATCTTGTAATTTCTCTTCTCTTGAATAGTTACATTCATTTTTCTTAACTAATCTTAATTACTTTGGGTGATTATGTTCTGTACGATGTTTTCTACATGCAGCAAAGGACCATTAGTATAACCTTGAAAGTTATTGATTTCATTCTCATATTACAGGCTGGAAGTATTCACTGGCTGATTTCTAAGATGCAAAGAACCAAGCCTTATCTCAGTGACTGACAAGTCTGGTTCTGCATTCCAGGCTACACAGCTGAGGAAAACAGCGAAGTATGAATAGTGAACCTTGCTAATACTATTCATACATCATGTAAGAACAAGTTTATCTAGCACATACCATGCCAGCTGACGCTTACAGTTGTCAAAACACAGAACTCAACAGTAACAAAATTAAATGATCCTTGCATCATGTCCTTAACTTCACTAGCCTCCAGCTCTAATGGACTGTCAAGGGGAGGGAATGCCAAGCAGGAAGTCATCAACTGAAAAATTCCTGACACTGGACATTGTATATGTAAATTTACATATGAAAAGAAAACACCTACTAGTCAATTTACAATTATAATGGCGTATAAGAGAAAGCTACAAAGCCATTTCAGTGAAGCCTTTTAGCGGCTGGTCTAATAGTTCCACAAAATACATTTCCAGCTACAAAGGAGGAGCATCAGATTGAAGTGAATGAACAAGTTCTCCTCCTCTAGTCCCACCAAACTAGGAATGTAGCCAAATAATCATACTATGGATTGGGCCCCAGATCTAGTCACAAAGCATAAACATCAGTTTATGGATGTGTCTGGACACAACTTTCTTAGACAGAGCTAAGAGCTCACCCAGCAATTCAACCAATAATTCAGCCACAGACAGAATGAATGGTAATGGCAACTTGGCCAGCCAAATATTCATAAGATTTTAAGAATGCCTTTTTTTTTTTTAAATAGTCTTTCCAAGGGGGTCTATAAGAGTGGCTTTCTAGTGACTTGAAAGGGAGGGTTTCCTGGAGTAGAGATTAATATGTTGACTTTAGAAGACTGAGTATTGTCTTAACATTAGTGAGTTTTTGGTATGAGTTCGGTTGCCCAGACATTATGTGGACAAATGAAACACCTGATTTCTCTTCCTCAGAAGGGGAAGTTGCCTTAAACTGATAGCTTATTTTGGATATAGCGGCAATATCTTGCATACAAAAGGCAAATCTGCTAATAAGGGCAGTCCAGAGTAGCATGACTCTTCTGGTGGTCCTTCAGTCAAAGATTAAACCTCATCATTTCCAATATCTGAGGAGGATTACCAGCATGAGAGTGAAAAGGGTTCATGGTTCTTTTTTCAAAAGTAGATCTGCACATTCAGACTTTATTATTCTTTCTTCACTGGAGTAAAAAGAACAACCTGGATAATGGCTTGGGACTTGTGGCATATTTGTTCAACCCAGATAGGGAAGGTTGTATCCAATCAGAGGCCTGCCTTATCTCTAGTCTCCACAAAAGCATTTGCAATTTCCAAAAGCAAAGAATAGCCCCAAACTGAATGGTGAGAGGCAACAGCACAGGTGAGTTTAGGCTGAGTAGAAGTAGATCACTAAATTAGTTTTAGTAAACTAATTTGATCCTTGAAATCAAATTAAATAAATCAGTAAAAGCTTTACCTTAAACAAAGACTATACCTAGCGTAATCTACTAATCAGAGAGCCAACCCCCAGTTAAAATATGGGGGTTGCAGATTAGTCTAGGTCAGCAATATCTCATTTACTGCACACATTGTATGACTGCTTGCCTTGTGCAACTGGTGCAAACAGTTTATGTCCCTCAGAGGCCACATACTGAACCTTGAAGCCAGAGCTGCTGAATTGGAGCAGAGAGAATTACTTACAGAGTTGGCAAATCAGGTCATTGTAGAGTGAGCTCATCTCAGAACTTTAATTAAAGAGGAACCTGACTTTTGTCAGAAACTTAATAAGGTTTTAAAAGACTGTTTAGACTAAAAGTTGGATGAGAGCTGACAGAAGTCAAAGGACAAATATATCTGCTAGAAATGTCAGTAATACAAAAATATCTCTGTATTCAGTAAGAGATGTGACAGAAATTACAGTTTAACTGGTACAGGGACAAGTTAAGACCACAGAAGCAATTTCTGTTCAACTTGCAAATTGTTACACTAAGAAGTTTAATAAGATTGGATAGTTTAGATACAATAAATCCTGCATCTTAGCAGGGGTTAGACTAGATGACCTTTGCAGTCCTTTCTAACCCTATGATTCTATGAGACCCAAGGTTTAAAAAAAACAAACAAAAAAAAAGTAGTGTATATACAAATCAGAGAAGTGTAAAAAACTAAAGCCCAGCAATGAAACAAACAGACATTACTAACCATTGTGTAATCACAAAAAACAATGGGATGCTGAACATGTGGCTATAAACTATACATGTAGGACTCGGGTAGAAAAGCAGTACTAGACCTAGATTAAAAGATTCCACAAAATCTACTGAAATAGAAATTCTAAGCAGCGAAGATCAAACAATTGAATCCATATTAATACAAATTATAAGAATACAAATATTCTAGTAGGCTTATACTACTGGCTTCCAGTGCAGAAAAAAGGATATTTACAAAAGTAACATGCTGGAGTTGGTTCAAGTAATTACATTTGAGCCACAAAGTGACAGTGACTCGCATATAATTAAGCTTAATATGCTTGAGGTAAGAAAGGTACCAAAAATTAGTGCAGTAACACTGAAATGTAAATAGGAGGGTTATATTTAAAAAAATGGGAAGACTAGTTGACATAAGGTATTTAGACTTTTTAAAAGCCTTTGACAAACTGCATTAAAAGAAACTAAATAGTCATAGTGTGAAATACAAGGTATTGTCATGAATCAGAGCCTGGCTACAAGACTGACCAAGAAAGAATAAATCGTCAGTTTTCATCATGGCCAAAGGTTAACAGTGAGGTACCACACGGGTCTTTCAAGTGCATTTATTAATGACCTGGAAGGTGGAAAAATTTGCAGATGACTCAAAATTTAATCCATGTTGCAACTTAGCCGAATGGGAAACAATTACAGATAAAATTCAGTGTTGATAAATGCAAAGTAATGCACATTAAAGGTAATATTTTCAACTACTCATGTACCTTACTGAATTTTAATTTAACTGCACAAACAGGAAAGAGACCTGGGCATCACTGTAGTTAACTCAATGAAGACCTCTGCTCAATGTATGGCAGTAGTCAAACGCAGTCAATGTTAGGACACAAGGAATGAAACAGAAAACATCAAAAATATGTCATAAATCTATGGTATACACTCATCTAGTATGGGGTATTATGTTCCGGTCATGCCATCTCAAAAAGGATATAGTAGAAGAGAGAAGGTTCAGAGATGGGGAATATGAAAGATATGGGGCATGGAAAGACGCTCATATCAAGAGAGAATGTAAGTATGTACTACAAAGAAGAGATAAACAAGAAGGGCCATGATGGAGATATACAAAATGATGACTGGCACCAAAGAAGGAAAACTGGAAATTTCTATTCATTTGATCTCATACTACAAAAAAAACAAGGAGATATTCAATGAAATACAAATATGCAAAATGGATAAAGTGAAAATTTTTCCTTGAATATACAAGTATATTATGGAATTTATTGCCACAATATCAATGAGGCTAAAAGCTTAAGAGAATTCAAAATTATGACCTTTATAAAGGATAACAAGGAGTACCAGAATTAATAGTAAATACTTAAAAATTAGCCAAGTTTTAGAAGAGACATAAAACTCTCATTATTCAGGACAACAGACAATCTCTATTGGCATTTAGGATAAAACTTCTCTTAGTTTCCCCAAAACTGACTGCAGGGTTTTCTTGCATCTCTCTCTGTAGCATCTGGTTCTAACTACTGTTGGTGACAGGATACCAAATCAGACATTAGTTTGATCCAGTACGGCAGTTCCTATGATAGTGGTAATATCATATTCCTTACAGAAACATATTCCCTTGCTCTTCCAGATGTTTCTGTCCTCCTGGCACAGACTAAGAAGTTCTATATTAAATTGGTGATCAAGCAGCCACACTTGAACAGACTCTGTTAGCAGTCACATAGTACTGCTCTGCAGGTGAAGTCTTCCTGTTTATTTGGTTAATCTGTTTATATCTCATTCTGATTTTGAACAATTATTTCAGATAGCTCAGTAAACAGGTTTTAGTGAAGCAGAACAAGAATTGGATGGAAAAAGGAAAGGAAATGTTAGGAATCCTACATATCAAAATCTCAGATACAAACTCGTAGGCATTGTGGTATAGCAAGGGGTTGGACACCAGGTAATTTTCAAAGTAACATTACCAAAAGAAAAACAATTATTAAAATTTATAATTGGGAGAAAGAGTTAATTAGATGGAGGTATTAACTGATTTTCACAAAACTAGTTCAGGAAAACCAAATCAAAATATTGAATTACTGATTATGGTTATCAATGAAAATGCACTCATAAAATGCACTCATAAAATTTACCAAGTACTCTTTTTCCTATACATTAAGGTATGCCCATAAAACAAACAACTGAATTTGACTTTGAAATATACAAAATGTATAAACAACTAAAAATGACAAGAGGAACTATGCAAATGAGTAAAGTATATAAAAAGAAAGGTACATAAAATGAGTGATGTAATGTAATGTAGCAATATTTTTAAAGCAATATCTTAACTAAACATGAAATTCTAAAATACAAAGCAAGATTGATTAACTACATTGACTTGCTATACCAAAAAATTGGAGTGTAAAATTAAAAAAACTATGTGCATCAACCACAATGATTTCACTTAATTCCTTAGGACACTAACAGCATCAACAGGTTGTTTACCCTAATTAAGAATAAAGCTTAGCTGCTCATTAATAACATAATTCAACAGCTAAACTTAAGAGAAACAGTATCACACAACCAAGTATAACATCAGTTTAATTTACAATAACTAGAATTCAACTTCACATCAAAACTTTTAAACTAACAAATGAATTAGGATGAAACTAGATAGGCTGTATATGACAATGTAATTGAAAGTAACATCAACTTAAAAGTTAGCAAAACCATTACTATGTCTCTTACTTCTGTCTTAAGGAAATAGTATTCTGAGGGCTAAACATGATTGTTAGGGCAAATCCACAGTCATATGACCACTACAGCTCCAAAATAAGCAGTATTCAGGTAATACACGTCAGCTAAGAATGTGTCCTATGACAACATGGAAAGCAAAGATATAATAACCACATACATTGTGACTGTTACAATAATACAGGATGAAAACTAGCTTTGGGTTTGGTGGAGTTAGATAATTTTACAACCGTGAGAGTTCAGTTTTATCATATTGGTAAATCAAATTACTTTCTGAAGTTGAACTAAGCAGGCTTAGTGAGAGTTCAGTTTTATCATATTGGTAAATCAAATTACTTTCTGAAGTTGAACTAAGCAGGCTTAGGGGAACAGTCTTTAGAGAATCGATAGGCAGATAGTGCATAGCAGAGAGGAAAAAAAAACACAAACACACAACACATCACAGTAGCAAGTCTCAGAGGTCAGGTCAATTGACCCAGGCACATGCTACGGGGATAAAAACAGCAGTGTAGTTGTTCCACTTGGGCTTCAGCCCAGGCTCTGAGATCCATCTGATCACTCTTCAGAGCCTGGCTCCAACTCAAGCAGCACAGCTATTTTTAGCCCTGTAGCGTGAGCCTTGCAAGCCCAAGTTAGTTGACCTGAGCTCTGTGATCCACTGCCATAAATAACAAACACATAAAAAAGCCTTATTTATTTCTGCAGTGTAGATGTAATCAGAGATTATTGAAGGTAATGACATCCACCAATGGATAAGCGCTGTAACAGAAATATCAAGTATATTGCTTTAGGTATTTAAAACAGACAAAAGGTAAAACAGTAACTTATTAAGTTACTACAAGAAGTATGGAGATAAGGCTAGTTTGGCATGCAATGTATTAACACATTACGTAACTCTAGTTAGAAACACACAACACAATTAAAGTTAGTGTAAAAATATTCTTAAAATTTATAACACTCAAATAAGGGCAGAAGGGAGATTTCGAAACTACTCACTCACAGTATAATGTTACAAGACAAAGGGATCTGAGGATGCTTCTCTCATGAGAAGGTAATTCTCACACACACAAAGACATCACAGTGGGGGGGGTGTAAATGTGTAGGATATAGAGAAGAAAACAGGGCGTGTTTAAATCAAAGTAATTTAAATCACCGATTTCAATCGTGATTTAAATCAGCAAGCAGAAAACCTCGATTTAAATACACCTCTACCCCGATATAACTCTGTCCTCGGGAGCCAAAAAAAAATCTTATCGTGTTATAGGTGAAACCGCGTTATATCGAACTTGCTTTGATCCACTGGAGTGCACAACCCCCCGCCCCCCCAGCACTGCTTTACCACGTTATATCTGAATTTGTGTTAAATCGGGTCACATTATATCGCGGTAGAGGTGTAACTGATTTTAACTGTGTTTTGTGTTTGTAAATTTTAGTTTTTTCCTAAAGGGGGTGGGGGGACAGGGATGACAAACTTTCTTGGTTTTTCAGTTCCCAATGGGTTTCTGCACTTTACGTGACCTAGTCATTGAAATGAACTAGTTGAACAAGAAATTAAGAAAATATTCTCTCTGCACTTGCAGAAGAGGCTATTGCTGTTAAAAAAAATAATAATTTACTGCTTAAACTCTGGCTCCAGATGCTTAGCCAATGACTTCCAGCAGTTCAGTGGTTTGATTTTCCTTAAAAATTAGAAACAAATATGTACCGTTGTTTATCTGGTATTTAATTTAAATTATTTTAACAGATAACAAGTTAGGCATTAACACAATTTGTCAATTTCAAATTAAATTTGAAGTAGATTTAATTTAAATTTAAAAATGCAATTTAAACAAAAAAAATCTGATTTAAAAAAAATCATTGATTTTTATACACCCTTGCAGAGCAGAACAGTGATTTAAGAAAGTTGCTAGCTTTCAGTAGCCTTTAACGTTAGGAACTGAGTTTAAACAAGACAACATAAAGTTTAACCATAAAATACTGAATTTTCACAGAGATCTTACAGTATAGTTCTAGATTTTTAAATGTACAGCTATGATCTCAAGACTAGTTCTTTAAGCAACAGCGAAAAGCTTTAGTAAACTGGTAACGGTTAGATCATCCCTAAGACACAAAATGCAAATATTCCTGATTACAATGTTCTGTAGATGAAGAACAAATGACTGAATTTAGGCACAAGTACTTAGCTACAATACATTAGGTTTAAGCTATGTAACTCCATCCGCTTATGATTCTTAGGAAAAGATTTCAAATATTAAGGCTGCTAAAGGCTTTACTTCTTTCCTACTTCTAGAATAATCTTTCTTGGTATTTAGTTTGAATCAGGATATCTTCAGTTTATTAATTTGGAATTTCAATGAATCAAGAACAATGGTCTGGATTTACAGAACAAGAATCTCAACTATAAGGGAGTTGCAGAGCAAAAAAACTGCCTTTCTAGAATCTTGAAGGCCAAATTCTAGCTTTCCTCGAAGCACAGAAATTCCCTGGAATCTTAACAAATTCTGACTTTTAAATCTTCCTGTGGTTTAGAGCGAAGTGGGATTTATCTCACCCTTCAGCTGTCCAGGAAGTCTTATGGCGTGGAGGTGATTTCTTGTTGGCATCTTTGATGTTCAGGAAGGGACTCTCTTTCTTAAGGCTGCTTATATTTGAGGACTTCAGACCTTTACGCTTTCAAAACCCAGGTTATTGTCCATAAAGGACTTCCAGTTAAAGAAACTCTCGAGAGAGAGAGCAAAGTCACGGAACACTTCTTAAATGAATAGGAGGGCTCTTCTTGGATAAAGATCAGGATGCCTCAGCATTTGGAACCTCAGGACCTGCACTGGATCTCTCAGGGGAAGAGAACTGCCTCTTAATGGGGAGAGAACAGTGAACTGATATTTTGTAACACTTTTCACACTGTTATTCTTCCCATTGTATTGAGGGGCTTGGTCTACCCCTAAAGTATGTGTTTGGCAGTTTCCCACTGGCCTTTTTAAATTTTGGCAAGGTATTTCCTTTTACTTAAGCTTGGTAGAATTCTATTTTTTATATACATATAACTTTGGCAGATAATATCAGTGTTTACTTTTAAGCATTTTTCTATTTTTATCTGTTTACATTTTCACATGTTCAGGAAGTTATTCAAATCAGACTAGAGTGGGGTCAGACAATTATGTAAAGACAGCAGATGCTGAGATACAGTGACTAGTAACATTTCCACTCTCCCCACGCCCTACCCCATTTGTTCTTGAATTCCTCTTTATGTTGCTTCAAAACAGACACCATGAAAAAGTACTCTGAAGAGTACAAGGTTAGAGAATCCTCCTTCTCGATCTCTCTGAGGGCTGTACTATCATGCAGCAGTCACCATGGTTTTATTATACTTATGATCTTCCAATTACAGAGTGAATTATAGGATTTTCCCAAGAGACAGAGTTTGCTGATATGTTTCATGAGCTGTCCAATACACAAGCCTATAATATCCAAAGACAAACTACAGGATAAAACAAAGAGTGGAGATGGGATATGACCGTTTATTAATTTCCCCTTTAATAATACTACCACCCAGCTCTCATACAGTGCTTTTCATCCCTAGATCTCAAAGCAGTTTACAAAGAAGGTATTATCTTCATATTACATATGGGGAAATTGAGGCACTGGGCAGTGAAATGACTTGCCCTAGGTCACCCACAAAGCTAGTAACAGAGCTGGAAATACAAGACCCAGATTCTAAGTCCCAGCACAATGCTCTTTTTAAATTCTAAACTTTTTTTTAATCTGGAATAATTTGAAGAATTCCCAGCATTTTACAGATATGCTTCTTTTGCAAAGCAAAGCAGCAACATGGCATCAGATAAGTAACCACACCATTTTACCCTTTATTGCTGACTAGCAGAAGACTGTCATGAAAAGGCATACCACACACAGCACATGCTCTTCCTTCTGGGATCCTTAAAACAGGTGATCAGGACCCAAAAGAGGCATTCTGAGATATGCGATTTCCTACAAGTTAGAATACTTGCCAACAGTAACTAACACTTCTGAATAGGATCTACATGTGTTTATGGATAAAACTACGGGAGTGCAGTAAATAAAAAATTGCACACACTGTCATAGGATGTTAGTATCTCCTTCAGATTACAGAAAAAATAAACTCATTTTTATTAAAATTATAATCACATTCATTTTCTGTACTCAACCCAGCAGACTCTCACAATGTAAGGCTCTGTCCAGAAGAAATAGAGCCCTAAGCAACACACACTAACTATGTAGTGTGATCCATTATCAAAGTTAAAAACCGAAAGCACAGCTCCAGACTAGAACTCAAAGAAATGCTTATAGAGGGGAGGAAACTTGGAGGAAGCGGGATAGGTAACTCAGCTCTCTACTTGCTGCTCCATATCCTGGGTCCAGTTCCCTCCTGTGTAAGGCAAGGACACAAAGACATCGTAATTACGACAGTCCTTGACCTTATTACCCACCTTACACAGTGCCAATCGAAGACAAGGAGAAAGCTGTATGGATGTCAGTCTGGTTGTCTCCATAAATATTCAAGTATCTTATATAGCCCTTATATTACTTGAGCACCTTACAATTCATAAATTTTATCCTCACAACAACCACGTGAGGTACAGAAGTATTATCTACTTTCTTATGGATGGGGGAACTGAGGTACATGGTAGATTAAGTGAGTTGCCCATGGTCACACTGGAAATTTGTGGCTGACCCAGGAATCCTCATTACTCCCAGGGTGTGAAACAGGGGTAGGCAACCTATGGCACATGTGCCAAAGGCAGCACGAAAGCTGATTTTCATTGGCACTCACACTGCCCGGGTCCTGGCCAGCGGTCAGAGGGGTTCTGCATTTTAGTTTAATTTTAAATGAAGCTTCTTAAACATTTTAAAAACCTCATTTACTTTACATACAACAATAGTTTAGTTATATTTTATAGACTTATAGAAAAAGACTTTCGAAAAACATTAAAATGTATTACTGCAAAACCTTAAATTAGAGTGAATAAACGAAGACTCGGCACACCACTTCCGAAAGGCTTCCGACCCCTAGTCTGGAGCATAGGTGCAATCATTCCATAACCCTCCCCACAGGGATACTGGGGTACACATCTTAATAGTCACATCCCCACTTTTCTCCAAATCCCTCCATGCTGCTCCAAAGAACCATCATTGGCCTAGTCTAGAGACCTATCCAGTAAACTGGGGTTTCTAGGTCACTAGAACGAATCAAAGAGTTCTGGGGCTAACTGATGTCATCTCCCTGCTCTGGGCATTGAGACCTGATGCACAGGGTCACAGCACCATTGAGGTTTGGCTCAGCTGACCCTCCATCATGATGGGAGGGTGCGGAGGGAGGAGACGGTAGCAGCTAGGTAAAAAGCCCTGTGACCATATGCACCAGGTTGCAACACCATGCACATATATTTGGCCCAGCCAGCCCCCCGGGCCAAATATGCGTATATGGTGCTTAGGCTGGGCCACACCTGAGCAGTGCTGAGACTCCAGAGGTTGCAATGGTCAGAGCAGGGAGCCAATCCCAACCAGTCATACAGGATATGAGATGTGAGGGAGCGGTTGGTGTCATATTCTCCAGTAAGTAACCCCCACCGTATACCCTTACCCCCAACAGCCAGATGACCCCATCTTCCATACTCTACCCTGACCCACTAGCTCAGACCCCCATGTACCCGTAGCCCACAGACATGAATTCCCCCTACATCTCACCTCTCAAGCCCCAAAAATCTTCCCTCACTGCACCCCCAGCTCCTTCTGCCTCCCAATATATTCCCCACAGACCCTCAAATAAACCCATATCCTGCCCTACATGGGCCATGAATGGGGCCTGTGTTTGGCGGGGAGTGGGGGTGGAGACTATTGGCTTGCCAACCCTCACTGGACCCTTCTGCCCTGCAAATACTTCCCCAAAACTTTCAAACTCTCAAATCCTTCTGCATTACAACCCAAGACCCCCAAATCCCACCCCTCACACTCAGGGCCCCATGGACTGTGGGGGGTGCTGTGGGGTTTTTTTGGTGGTCTGTGTCGCCTCACTTCTGCCAGTTGCAAGTGGGGCATTCCGTAGCTATTTATCTCTGTTCAGAGCATCTATAACCTTAGTTCTGAGTCCTTCCCACCCCAAGGGGCCACTGGAGGGCTGTGGGAAATTGGGTCGGGGGGCCTCTCTGGGGGGTGGTCTCTGGGTCGCAACCACCTATTAAGGTTTACAAGGGGGTGTTGAGCTTAATAAAGGTTGGAGTACCACTGCATTAAATCACCTTCCTCCCCCAGGGAGATGGGAAATCTCCTCTCCAACCTTAGGGTGAGAAAGTAATGTGCATGTAGGGGTAAGAACACTTTATTCTATTCTCCATCCCCAAAATGTTAGAGATAAGTTTGGGCCCATTAGACCAAAGATTTGTCCATGTCCTCTAAGGACACATGAAAGTCAGGTTATTAATGCCAATTGAAAAAGTTCTTCCTTGTTTGACAAATTAGCAGGCAAGGGAAGAAACTGCCCTCCACACTGGGGAGGGCATCAAGCCCAGCACATTGTCAACATAATTCCTATTAATACTTGTGGTGGGGCAGCTGCCCCACACAGAGAGAAGAAGGGGTTAAAAGCAGCACCAGGGAGGCAGCTCAGAACCCACTAATCAGGAAAGGGCTTATTGAGCCCACCAATAGGGAGCAAGCCTTGCTGAAGCAGCAAATCAGGGTCAGTGAAGGCCATATATAAAGGGCTGCTCAGCAGAGCTAAAGGGAGTCTCTCACTGGAGGGCAAGGGAGGAGGACTGGCTGCTTGAAGAAGTGCCATAGATAGAGCAGTGCTCGGCAGGGGCAGCAGAGTGGGAGGGTGAGCTGCTGGCTGATGCCTTGCTACAAGGGCTGAGAGGGTGCAAGAGCTACTGGGGAAGCGGCCCAGGGAAAACAGGCAGCAGGTTGGAGGAGGGCAGTAAGTGGCTGCGGCTATAGGGTCCCTGGGCTGAGACCCAGAGTAGCAGGCGTGCCTGGGTCCCTACTCCCCCACTCCCCCTTGCACCCCACTTGCCAATGAGGAAAGTGGCCAGTATCTAGACTGCAGATTGCCCCTGAGGAGAGTGGCTGGACCTTGGACTGAAGTAGGCCGCTGAGGCAAGTGGGGGGTACTAAGGACTACCAGTCACACAGAAGGGGGGAGACACCGGAGTGGGGGCACAGCCGGAGGACCATGCCCAGAAGAAGGGGCTGCAGTTTGGCAAGTGACGCAGGTCCAAAGAGTGGCATGACACCCCTAGCTGAAGGCGAACTGGCAAGCCGAGAGCTAATTCCCATAACGGCTAGCAGGAGGCGCCACGATGCTGAGTCCCTCCCCGTCACAATACTGCTGTGTCGTATTTAACACTTTTATTTAAAAACAAACAAACAGTTAACAAATTTTATTTTTGAGTGCATCAGACAGTCATCAGAACTGAGTGAACATTTTAGTTCCAAGACAGATAGCCTATTAAAATCCTATTGAAAAAAAGGATTTGTATTACCATTATGTATCAAGTTGGACCTGCCTATTACATGTGATACAAAACATTATCCAATGTTTGAAGACTTCTACAGTTACCCGTGTACAATGAAGATGATTAACATTTTTATCATTTGGCTCACTTCTATATTGCCTTCATTTTCATTTAACCTCTGCTAGTCTGAAGAGAAGCAGTCAATCCAGGTACTGAATGCAGTGTTGCACATTCCTGAACCTGGTCTACACTGTTATCTATACCATGTACTTCATCTGTAGATGCCTTTATTGTAGGAAACATTCATTTCCTATCTATACAAATACACTAATTTAGAGAGATTCAAATGGAACTCAGAGTGTTTTATTATGTAAGTGGAAAACTAGCACTCAAAGACAAGTAACTAAAGAACCAAGATCTATACAAACTTTTGGGAAATGAGGCTTATTTTTTTTAACCTTCCAAAACTTAGATAGGAGATTGGAAAAGTACAATTTTTAAAACTGTATCCACCATGATTCTATTTGGTTTAATAATATTTGCAAAACAACTGGTAAGTTATCCTGTCCTCAAGCTGAGATAGACTAAGCATGTTGAAAATAAAGCAAAAGGCATTAAGGCTCAAACAACCAGAGAAGTTATAGTGTCCATGCCAGCAGCATACAATACATTTAGCAAATACCATGAATCCACAAAAATGTTTCCTGAAAGCTCTATTACTGTGACACATGCACCGCAAAATGGCATCCTGTAACCCCCATATTAATCACTCATATATCATTGTGATATTTTATACTAAACATACCATATAAGATATCATATGAAAGGTCATGATCTGTTGAAACCCACTGTGCAAATATGTATATCATTAATGAGTATGAAGTTACGAGATTTTGCTGTATGGTTGTTACTGAAATATGCTTCAAGTTTGCTAGAGACATACAAAGGACTCCCGTCCAGAAGGGTGTTCAATGACCATTAATTAGCAGAGGAGCTGCAATCAAGGAATTTACAATTAAATGACAGTTGCCCAAACACCACACAATGGGGACTGCTTAACTCTATGGGTTTGGCTACACTTGCAGCTGTACATCGCTGGAGTTAAAGCTGTCTTCGTACAGCTGTGTAGGGAAAGCGCTGCAGTGTGGCCACACTGACCGTTACCAGCGCTGCAGTGTGGCCATATTTGCAGCATTTGCAGCGGTGTTGGGAGTGGTGCATTATGGGCAGCTATCCCAGCGTTCACGTGGCTGCAACATGCATTTCAAAAGAGAAGGGTGGGGTGGAGTGTGACAGGGAGCATGGAGGAGACAGAGAGAGAGTGGATTTTTGGAGCTGACACTGTGTCAGCTCCCTGCCTTGCAAGTTCCAACTCCTTCCCCCACCCCTCTCTCATTCACTAAATGCAAAAAGCCTTCTTTGTTTTTTCCTCACAGACCAGATAAGCAGCTGCTCCGAAACGGACACCCTCCCCTCCCGCCCGCTGCGCTGCTTCTCTCCTCAAGCAAACACTAGCTGGGGACATTCCAAAGGGATCCCCCACCTCTGCTCATTCACTGCAAACAGGAGCTGTGTTTGTTTTTTTTAGATAAGCAGCTCCGGGAGCCGCAAGTTCACAATAAAACAAAGAGAGGCATCACAACAAAACAAAGTGTTATCTTTACTTAAAAGCATAATGGGAAGGTTCCAGAGGTCAGTTACAGCGTAGTAAGATTAATCACTGTTTACACTGGCACCCCAGCTCTGCAACAGCAATGCTGTTCTCTTTATTCCTCTCGCTGAGGTGGAGTACATGCAGCGCTGTAGCCAGGGAGTAACAGCGCTGTATGTGCCTTGCCAGTGTGGACGGGGAATAAGTTACAGCACTGTAAAGCCACCACCAGCGCTGTAACTCTCAAGTGTAGCCAAGCCCTATGACTCAGTTGCACAAGTCCACACCAGGAGGATTGCTCAACCTATTGATTCAGCAAAGCCCGCCAGGACATGTCTGGGCAAGTGTCTTCTAGACACATGGACTGAGGGTTTAAGAAACAGTGGCATCTTGCCTTGGCCTTTCTCCGCCCTCCCCGCAATGCTTGAAGCAACAAAAATCCTGAGAAGACAAAAACTTCAACTGAGGAAACTGGTCCAGGCTCAAGAGAGACCCGTATACTAAGAACTGTAACATGCAGTGGGGGTGAGAAAATTGCTTGCTAAATACTACCTAGTGTCATAAGGTTTAAAATTTAGATTGTGTGATTATCTTTTATTTTCTTTGATAACTATCTCTGACCTCTTATGCCTACCACTTCTTATTTAAAATCTCTCTTTCCGTAATAAATCTTTTTTATATTTTATCTAAAAAACTGTGATTTGTTTGAAATTCAATAGCGAAAAGCACAAGGTCATGCATTTAAGGAGTAATAACAAGAATTTTTGTTATAAGCTGGGGACGCGTCAGTTGGAAGTAACAGAGGAAGAGAAGGACCTTTGAGTATTGGTTGATCACAGGATGACTATGAGCCGCCCATGTGATATGGCCATGAAAAAAGCTAATGTAGTCTTGGGATGCATCAAGCAAGGAGGTGTTAGTACCATTATTCAAGGCACTGGTGAGACCACATCTGGAATACTGTGTGCAGTTCTGGTTTGCCATGTTTAAGAAGGATGAATTCAAACTGGAACAGGTACAAAGAAGGGCTACGAGGATGATCCAAGGAATGGAAAACCTGTCTTATGAAAGGAGACTCCAAGAGCTCAGCTTGTTTAGCCTAACCAAAAGGCAGCTGAGGGGAGATATGATTGCTCTCTATAAATATATCAGAGAGATAAATACCAGGGAGGGAAAGGAATTATTTAAGCTCAGTACCAATGTGGACACAAGAACAAATGGATATAAACTGGCCATCAGGAAGTTTAGACTTGAAATTAGACAAAGATTTCTAACTATCAGAGGAGTGAAGTTCTGGAACAGCCTTCCAAGGGGAGCAGTGAGGGCAAAAGACGTATCTGGCTTCAAGACTAAGCTTGATAAGTTTATGGAGGGGATGGTATGATGGGATAGCCTAATTTTGGCAATTAATTGATTTTTGACTATTAGCGGTAAATATGCCCAATGGCCTGTGATGGGATGGGATCTGAGTTAAAGAGAATTCTTTCCTGGGCGTCTGGCTGGTGAGTCTTGCCTACATGTTCAGGTTTAGCTGATTGCCATATTTGGGGTCAGGAAGGAATTTTCCTCTGGGGCAGAGTGGCAGAGACCCTGGGGTTTTTTCACCTTCCTCTGCAGCGTGGGGCACAGGTCACTTGCTGGAGGATTCTCTGCGCCTTGAAGTCTTTAAACCACAATTTGAGGACTTCAATAGCTCAAACATAGGTTAAGGGTTTGTTATAGGAGTGGGTTGGTGAGATTCTGTGGCCTGCATTGTGCAGGAGGTCAGACTAGATGATCATAATGGTTCCTTCTGACCTTAAGTCTATGATTCTAAGTGCTTGGGAAATCTCAGCTCAGGTTCAAAGGCTGGTGCATGTTCTCTCCATATTGAGAGAGAGAGAGGGGCAGGCAGAGTAATAAACTTACACTATTCAGACTTCTGATCAGGGGTGGTCAGTCCCGGGGTGCAAGGCTGGGAAGCTGGGAGGAACTGGCTGGTGCCTCTCTCTATGTGATTTGTGAGTGGCTTTGGGAGCATTCATGCAATCTAGCTGGGTGTGGGGCTCCACATGCTGTTGTGCTGAGTGACAGCAGCTCCTGGAGAGGTTTGCTGCTTGTCACTAGCAAAGCATTGTGAGAGATAGCCTAGGCAGAAGAGTTAAGGGGGAATAACAGAACCCCAGTTCCAGGTTGCACCCTGGGAATGCCATTACAATTTATGCTGAGATGCTCTCAAGTTTCTTCAAGCAACATCAAGATTCAGAAGACCTTAGCACACTTCAATACATCCAAACATGAAACTGAGGCATCCGAAAAACTGCCAACACCGATATGATGCATATACCACTTTTTGAATCAACTCAAATTGACAACTAGTCTGGAGTTATTATTGATGTGACATGGAATTATTCTGATTAGTATTAAACCCACTAAATTCTCAAGGATTCAAATATAACTTACCACAGCAAGCTGTGTCCGGGAAGCCACCGTGTGAAACACGGCAGGCATCATGAGAGATTCTTCAACTTTTAATTCCATCTCATTCTCTGCTGAAAATGTGGTTTTGGGAATAGCTGGTGGGCGTTCACATAAGATCATCTCTTTGTTAAACAAGAAAATTGGGTTTGTGTCCTATATTAAAATAAAAATATCTTCATAAAGAACTTTGAGAAAATAAAACATGCACATACTCCAATCAACTAATTGCACTAGCATGTTCTGAAAACAGCATAACTTACATAACTATTCATGGCACATTACTTATATGAGTATTGCATCCAAGAGAATTATATGTAAAACCACTCATTTCCTGATACGAAAAGCCAAGAACAAACAAAAAGAGTCTCCAGAAAAAAAAAAACCATAAACCTCAACCCCCCCACCTCCAAAAACCCCCACACATCACTAGAAAGCTAGAACTCACGCTTCCTCTCAACACTTTGTTTTGTAAGAGGACAAAGAGAGATACTATAGCGTACACTTACTGTTCCAGCACTGTAACTACAGACTCTTCTGTCTGCTGCCATACACTCCCCTCCATTGACAACCAGCACCTGGTGCTGAATGGCAATCTTATACTTGGTTTGGATTGCATGTTTAAGGTCAGACACACTAAAAAGGGAAAACAGGAACTTTAGTATCAATATCTTATTTAAGCAACTGATCTTCTCTCATGCATAATATTTCTGTAACATACAAAGTAATTTTTAACTCTAACAGCAGTAGGAAAAAAAACTAACAGGGCAAAATGCATGGTTGTGTAAATACTACAATCCGTTGTATTCTGGCTACCAGTTCGTAGACTAAGAGCAAAACATGACCCATCCTCAGAGAAATGTGTTTACAAAATGATACATCTCAGCTATTTACACAAGAAGCACATCTGCAACTGTAATGATGGAGTCCAGGATTAACATGCATTTCTGGCAATTACTGCCAAAGTTATACTAAACTCTGAACATGAACCAACTACTGGCTCAGTTTAACTCTCATCTTCCACAGTCTAATATTATCTTAGGAGAAGTTATAAGAACATAAGAACAGTCATAGTAGGTCAGACTAATGGTCCACCTAGCCCAGTATCCTGACATCCAAGAGCGGCCAATATCAGATGATTCAGAAGGAATGAACAGAACAAAGCAATTATGGAGAGATCCATCCCATGTCATACACTGCCAACTTTTGGCAGTAAGAAACTAGGGACACTAAGAGGATGGGATTGCATCCCTGACCATCTTTGCTAATAGCCATTGAGGGAGCTATCCTCTCTGAACTTATCTAATTCTTTTTTAAACCCTGTTATAGTTTTGGCCTTCACAACATGCCCTGGTTCTTATTATTTGAAGGGGTAAATAATACTTCCTTATTCACTTTCTACACACCATCCATGATTTTGTAGACCTCTACAATATCCCCCTCCCACACATCCCCAGTTGCCTCTTTTCCAAGATGAAACATCCCAGTCTTTTTAATCTCTCCTCATATGGAAGTTGTTCCATATCCTTAATCACTTTGTTGCCCTTCTATGTACTTTTTCCAATTATAACGTATCTTTTTTTTTAGATGAACTGACCAGAACTACAAGCAGTATTCAAGGTATGGGTGTACCGTGGGCTTATGATATTTTCTGTCTTATTAGCTAACCCTTTCCTAGCTTTTTTCACTGCAGCTAAGCATTGAGCAGATGTTTTCTGAGAACTATTCACAATCACAACAGGATCTCTTCCTTGAGAGGTAGTAACTAATTTACACCACATCATTTTGTATGTATAGTTGAGATTTTGTTTTCTAATATGCACTACTTGCATTTAGCAATGTTGAATTTCATCTGTTATTTTGTTGCCCACTCAGTTTGTGAAATCCCTTTGTAACTATTAGCAGTCTGCTTTAGACTTTACTATCTTGAGTAATTTCGTATCATGTGCAAACTTTGCCACCTCACTACTTACCCCCTTTTCCAGATCATTTATGAATATATTGAACACTGGACCCAGTACAGATCCTTGAGGGACCCTACTATTTACCTCTCTCCATTCTTAAAACTCACCATTTATTCCTACCCTTTGTTTTCTGTCTTTTAAGCAGTTCATGAGAGGACCATCCTTCTTATCACATCTGCTTACTTTGCTGAATAGCCTTTGGTGAGGGACCTTGTCAAAAAGTCCATGTACACTAAATCAACTGGATCACTCTTTCCCACATTTGTTCACCCTTTCAAAGAATCCTAGTAGATTGGTGAGGCATGATTTCCCTTCATAAAAGCCATTTTGACTTGACCAACAAATCGTGTAACTCTACATGTCTGATAATTATGTTCTTTACTACAGGTTCAACCAATTTCTTATTACTGAAGTTACGCTTACTGGCCTACAATTGCCATAATCAACTCTAGAGCCTTTTTTAAAAAAATTGGTATCACATTAGCTATCCTTCAGCCACCTGATTCAGAGGCTGATTTAAGTGATAGGTTACATACCACAGTTAATAGTTCTGCAGTTTCATATTTGAGTTCCTTCAGAACTCTTGGGAGAATATCATCCAGTCCTGGGGACGTACTGCTGTTTAATTTATCAATTTGTTCCAAAATCTCCTCTAGTGACACCTCTGGTTAGGACAGTCCCTCAGATTTGTCACCCAGAAACAAAAGCTCAGGTGTGGGAATGAATCTGCTGTAAAGATGGATCCATTAGAACCTCTATTGTCCAATGGCCCCACTAGTGATTTGGCAGGCTTCCTGCTTCTGATGTACTTTAAAAAAAATCTTAGTTTTTGTGTCTCTTGCTAGTTGTTCTTCAAATACTTGTTTGGCTTGCCTAATTTTACTTTTACACTTCACTTGCCAGAATTTATGCTTGTTTCTATCTTCCTCAGTAGGATCTGATTTCCAATTTTAAACGATTCTTTTTATCTCGAACTGCCTCTTTTACTCTGTTTAGCCATGGTGGCATTTTTTAGTCCTTTCAGTGTTTGTTTTGAGTTTTTTTAAATTTGGGATATACATATAGTTTGAGCCTCTATTATGGTATTTTAAAAAAGTTTCCATGCAGCTTGCTGGTATTTCACTCTTGTGACTGTTCCTTTTAATTTCCATTTAACTAATTTACTCTATTTTGTGCAGTTCCCCTTTTTGAAGTTAAACGCTACTGTGCTGAGATTCTTTGGTACCTTCCCTCCGACAAGGATGTTAAACTAAATTACATAATGGTCACTATTAACAAGTGTTTAGCTGTCATCATCTCTTGACCAGATCCTGTGTGCCACTTGAGACTAAATCAAAAATTGCCTCTTCTCTTGTGGCTTCCAGGACCAGCTGCTCAAACAAGCAGTCATTAATGCTATCTAGAAATTTTACTTCTGCATCCCATTCTGAAGTGACATATACCCAAACTATATTGGGATAGTTGAAATCCCCCATTACTATTGAGTTTTCTTATTTTTATATCCCCTCTAATTTCCCAGAGCATTTCATAATCACCATTACCATAGTGGTCAGATGGTCAGTAATATATTCCTACTGTTAGACCCTTATTCTTCAAGCATGGAATTTCTATCCATAAAGACTCTATGGTACAATTTGATTCTATGCTTTCTTTCACATATAGTGACACTCTCTCACCAGCATGACCTACTTTGTCATTCTTATGGATTTTGTATTCTGGTGTTATGTCCTACTGATTATCATAGTTGCACCAAGTTTCTGTGATGGTTATTATATTAATATCCTCATTTAATACCAGGCATGGAAGTTCATCCATCTTAATATTTAGACTTCGTGCATTTATATAGAAGAACTTATAAAATTTGTCAATATTATTTGTCTTCCTTCATGTGACTGGCTCTCTGCTGTCTCAGATAGACATATATAATAATTGCACATACTTTTGGGACTTATCACAGAATAAGTGAATGTGAATTTTTCATTTGATTGTTTCTCTTCAGCTCCTACCTGTACTTTATCAACTTCTATCCTCACCTCTTTACTAGGGTATAGAGAATACCCATTAACAGATTCCTCCCCAAGGGATGTGTCTGTCCCAACTGTGAGAACCTCTGCAACTGCTGGTTTCCCCCAGACCTTAGTTTAAAAATTCCTCTACAACATTTTTAAATTTTACATGCCAGCAATCTGGTTCTGATTTGGTTTAGGTACAACCCATCCTTCTTGTACAGTAACTCCTCACTTAACGTTGTAGTTATGTTCCTGAAAAATGCTACTTTAAGCGAAACAATGTTACGCGAATCAAATTCCCCCATAAGAATTAATGTAAATGGAGGGGGGAATAGGTTCCAGATAATTTTTTTTCACCAGACAAAAGATTAATTTTTATACATATATATATATACACACACACACACACACACACTATAAGTTTTAAACAACATTCAATATTGTAAACACAATGATGATTGTGAACCTTGGTTGAGGTGGTGGAGTCAGAGGGTGGGATATTTCCCAGAGACTGCCTTACTGCTAAATAATGAACTAGCACTCAGCTGAGTCCTCAAGGGTTAACACATTAATGTAGCCTCACACTCTACAAGGCAGCAGAAATGGAGGGAGGAGACACAGCAAGGCAGAAGATAGGGGTGCGAGAGAGAGATACACACACACCTCGTATGTGAGAGAGAGACACGCATTGCCCCTTTAAGTACGCTGACCCCACTCTAAGTACATTGCCTTTTTAAGTAGATCAGCAAATTGAGACAGCAGCTGCTGCCAGCAAGCGCCCTCCGTCCTGAGCTCTGTCGTGTCCCCCACCAACTCTGTGGAGATAGGGTACAGGAGCAGGGAGAGGGAGACACCCTGACATCAGCACACCTCTTCTTCCCACCCTCTCTGCACAGCAAGCAGGAGGCTCCCAGGCACAGCTCCAAGGCAGACGGCAGGAGCACCATAAGGAAATGGGGGGAGGGACAGCTGAACTGCCAGAAATTGATAGCCTGCTGGGCGACTGCAGCACAGGGAATTTAGGAAAGCTGATGAGGGACTGCCGGCCCATCCCGGTTCCAAGCCCCCATGAGCTAGCTCCAACGGGCTGCTCTTTCTGCAAGCAGTAGACAAAGCAGGCAGCTGCCAAATAGTTGTAAGGGAGCATTGTGCAACGTTAAACGAGCATGTTCTCTAATTGATCAGCAACGTAACAAGGAAACAATGTTAACTGGGACAACATTAAGTGAGGAGTTACTGTATAGGCTCATTCTTTCCTAATAAACATAAAACAGTCCTACACCATCCATGCATTGAGATCCTACAGTTCTGCCTGTCTACCTGGCCCTGCATAAGGAACTGGAACCATTTCAGAGAATGCTACCATGGAGGTTCTGGACTTCTAATTCCCTACTTAGCAGCCTAAATTTGGCCTCCCTCACCTATCTTGCTCTATGTCACTAGTACCTACATCTACCACAATCACCTGGCCCTCTGGCTTCTCCCCAGAATTGCATGTAAGTCTGTCTAGATGTCTCAAGAGATCCACAACCTTTGTACCCAGAAGGGAATTTACCATGTGGTTCTCCTGGTCAACACAAACCCAACTAAATACATTTCTAATAATTAAATACCCTATTACTATCACCTGTCTGTTCTTAGTAACTGAGGTCCTCTCCCCCAGAGGGATAGCCTCATTGTAAGAGGATACCATGACATCTGGAAGGAGGGTCCCAACTACAGGATTTTTTTAAATGTTTTGTGTATTTTTATCAGCTAGTATTGACTGGTCCATTATACATTCAGTAAATGCTAGAACACTTTAGAAAACTCCATTTTAACATCAGCAGGAAATATCCGGTCAAATCATGATGTTGCTTTGGAACATGTCAAGAGGACACCACATTAGACAATCCATATTGAAGACAACATTCCAGATGTGGCCAGACACAAAAGCTTTATGTTAGTAAGCCACTGTTGCCTGTTATGCACCATCCCAGCAGTCTTATTTTTTCTTCCTGATGCTACTCTATGCCCACAATCCTTATATTATTGCTTACCAAGACATCAGGCATCTTTCTTCCACTGTTTCCCTTTTCCCTTTCTGGGCCCATTTCCTCAATGATTAAGAAAATACTTCAGAGCAAGTTAGAAATTTTATTTTAGTTTTGTTTTACCATTTTAAATACTAGTGAATTCTTGGCTGCTTCAGATCAACAGAATGACATTTTATGCATAAAAGTAATGCAAAGTATATCAGTTAAGGACTATACTGGATAGCACATTTTGGCTACAGCTGCATATGAATATTAAAAATTGCATGGCTCATTTATAGGTATAGGTATATTTTTCCGGTAGTGGAGGATAATTAAAATGAGCATTAATTATGTTGAACCATCCAGTTGCAGAGACTGTAATGTTGTTGCTTACACATATGGAGGATAATTTCAGTATTCTGTCTAGCGTACACACACACACACACACACGCAGAGGCTTTATTTTAAAGAAAAAACCCATAGCAGTTCACTCATTTTCTTACTTCTGTACCGCAAGTTCTGTGTCAAAGGTGAGGGTAGTTCCAGTGTTGACCACAAATACATATAACTTCATGATGACTTCTGTGTGTTCCTGAAGTTTATACCTTCCACTTTGGTAGTATCATTTAGAAACTGCAAAGAAACCCAAGCACATTGTATCATTTACAGTTAACTCACTTTTGAAAAAAAAAAAAAACTAGGAAGGTAGCTAAAACACAAAAGCAACTTATTAGATCTTTCAACTGACAACATACTGGAAGGGCCCATGGTGGCAGAACTGATGTAATTGCTTCTAAATCATCCCCAGTAGATGATGAGGCACTGTCAGATATTGCCATTTATTATTTCGGACTACTTTGTGACTATTTGTTTCAGTAGTAGGAAATAAAACTATACAATTATTGTATAATGAACATAAAAGTACATCACACAAACCAATATTTGCTTACATCTCTAGAATGTATATTTGTAGTTTATCATCTATAATATGTTTTACTCATATCCTCTTTCACCACACAAAATCCTTAACAACAAATTTGGACTAGCTACCAACATTTTGAAGGACTTTATCTTTGTCCCCAGTTTCTGTCAGTCAGAATTTATTTGGTCTAAAATCCATTTTAAATATATGGATAGAAAGGTTACGGCAATAGTTACCACTCTTATTTTTGTTGGTGCTCATCTTAAAGTGGATTTGCTGACTGGTGTCCCCAGGTTCCCTCCGCAGTACCCCAGCAATATGACCTGATATAGGGTATGTCTACACAGCAAAAACTGTGCACAAGCTTGCCTACCTGGCTAGCTCGAACCCAGCTATAACAACAGTAACAATAGTAACGAAGTATGAGTAATATAAGCCTGGCACACACTCTGAGTATGTACTCAGCTCATTAGCCTACACTGAAGCACACACTATACTGTCTTCACTATTACTGTTACCCATACTAGCAAGATTCGATCTAGTACGAGGGAAGGTTAACCCAGGCACAATTTTTGCTGTGTGGACATACCTATAGTAACATCTTTTGTCCTTTATCATGACCCCTTTCCTTCCTGGTCTATTGTCTGTTCTTGTTGTGTTTAGTTTTACCTTTGCATCTTTGTTTTTGTTTAGAGGAGTGAGAAGGGGGACCTGGTAAAACTAACCACTAGAAGGCTAAATGCTACTTACAGTTACTCTTGGCGGAATTCTGTGCCAAAATTTAAAAATTTCTGCAACAAAATATTAAAAATAATGCACACAATATTTTAAAAGTCTGCAAAATTCTGAATATTTTATTTGCCAAAACAACATGCTATAATCACACCAGTTTCAATTATTTTTGGTCATTTATTTCAAAATACCTGTCAGCAAGTATGTCTGTAACAATACAGACAACAAAAAAGATTCAGGAAATGTTATTTGACAAATAGATTCCTTATTAGGCATATTAATACATAACTCTGAGATAATAAACTACAATACAGAACCATATTTCCCGCACTCCTCAGAAGCAGTGCAAAGGCTTGGGGGAGTCAGGGGTAATGGAGATGCTGAGCGAGAGGGAAGTAATTGCTGGGAAGAAGTCTGGGTGTGAACTTGGAGGGTTTGTTGGATATGGGTGGGAAAAGTATGGAACAGGTTTTTTTGGGGGGTGGGGTGGGGAGGGATTGTTAGGGAACTTCCCCCATGCAAACTCTGGCTGACCTCTAGCTTCTCCCATTCAGTCCGGCACATCTGCCCTTGTCCCCATGTGTCCCACCACTCCCGCAAAAGGCAGAACTGCAGCAACTTTCCGGCAAAAGCTTTTTTCTGCACAAAAAAATTAAAAATATGCACACACAAAGTAGCACTGAATTCCCCCAGGAGTATTAGAGTGGGAATATGTCCACTTCAATTGAATTCTGGGTCTTTCCATAGACTCAATCCATCCTTCCCCGATCAAACACAGCCATTGAAAAACGAGATGCTTAAAGTTGGAGAGGCAGCAACCTACTATCTCATATACATTACCACTCCTGCCACATTAAGGTCACTGACAGAGCAGTAAGAGAAGGCAAGCTCTTTTGGGGAGAGACTATCTTTTTGTTCTATGTCTGTACAATCACCAGCACAACAAGATCCTGGTCCACAACTAGGGCTTTTAGGCACTACGGTAATACAAATAATAAAAAATAAGGCGATTTGCTTCTGAACAGCTGCTTCCCACTTTATGTGATGCCAGAAGACCACATTTGCAATATGGATACAGAACACAAGGGATTTATGCCACTTGAACCTCCATACTGTTTCTTTTTCTCTGCCTGTACAAAGACGGAACATGTCTCCTTTCAACTCTTCAGGATGAGGAACAATCAGCTGAAGGGAAACATTTCGATCTACAGCATCACCTCCGAGTACTAAATCAGTGGGTGTGCGTATCCACACTGCAATCACGCCACTCTCCTTTTATGGCAGGTAAACTAAGTCAGGCACATAATCCAACATAGCATCTCATATACTGGCCCTATACATCAGAAAAGCTACTGTTCATGGAGGTTTGCTTTGTTCTAATAAGTAGTTTCTCACATCCTTCAATGTCTACCTCATGCAGAGCTAGGGTGACCAGACAGCACGTGTGAAAAATCAAGACGGGCGTAATAGGAGCCTATATAAGAAAAAAGCCCCAAATATCTGAACTGTCATCCTATGCAGAGCAAAAAGTATCACTTGTTCTTTATGAGGCACAATAGTGCACTTAGCTGGCACAGTGTGGCCAATATGATCTGACCTACCTATAGAAAAGAGAGTCATTGTTTAAATCCTATGGACAATTAAATCCTTCCCCTTCAATACTGGAAAAAAGGCTTAAACACACAACCAAATACATACTGGGAACTTTTGTTTTTGAAAGCTGGATTTGTTATCTTCCTAAACTGTCTCAAGGTTGTTCTGTTTACAAAACTAAGAATGTTTGAGTTAAAGCAACTACTAGAGGTGACTGCTATTGAATCCTGGGTCTTTCCATAGACTCAACAATTATAAAAACCTAAGAATATTCTGAAGAGGAACCTTGGTTATTTAATTTCATGAGTTCAAGATCATCTATTCCTTATCCCCTCCCCCTTTCATTCTGAATTAGGTTCTAACAGGTGTTACCATTCTACTAGATTATGGCACAAGGCATTTTTCAAGTCTGACAACACAGGTTAATAGCCCCAGATCTGCGCACTAGTCTGCTTACCAGATGCTGTACCTACTACATCTGACAGTAGGAAAGAGGTGAAGTCTAGGCCATCTGAGAAGGGGTCCTCATGTTCTGATGCCGTCTTTCTGACCTCACTCTTGTCCACTAATACACTACCAAAATTCAGGCCCGTAATTTTCCACTAAGGTAGATGGAGGCATTAGTATACAAAAGGCTGTCATTTTTATTACCATGTTATCCAATCTTGCACTAGTAAGGAATTAAGGGTATGAATTTTGCTATCATAAATACACTCAGAGAAACCAGAGATCCTCCCTGCTTGAGAAAGGAAACACAAATATTGTCAGAGACGAAAACAATCACTACTGCTCCACTATCTGAACAAAAATAAGCACTTTTTCCCTCTTTCTTCTCCTGTCTTCTGTTGCATGCTTGCGTTTGGCCCTGGAAAAGCAGAATTTGACAAAACTGAAAGCTTGAGAGCAACCACTTCCAAATTAGTAAACAGTTATAGGAGTAATTTCAAAATGCACTTCAAACACATTGAAAAAAGCTCTTCTGCTGCTGGAGGAATTCTAGAAAGTTAGGTCTTGTCTACCTGGAAGAATTTTACTAGTTATAAGAGTATATAATCCCATCTGGAAACACTTATTGCAGCATAGTAATTGTTTTTTTCAGTTTAGCTTAAAATTTCTTTCTAAGTGACAATAAACCTAAAAAAGCCACTAGTATACTAAAATAAGTATGTCCAAACAGAGGGATATGGCAATATAACTATTGATTTACATTCAAACTTCAGGTTATTCCAAAGCAAAATGCACTTCCCTTTGTATACAGACACTGAAAATAAAATAAGGAGCAGAAGGAGTCAAACAAAAATGGAAGCGTTAGAAAGGCACCAGACTTAATAGAAATTGAAATGGAGGGTGGAGGAGACAAACGAACAAATAAAATATCTACCAACTCAAAAGGCTAGCTCTGGGAAAGTTCAGAAAAAATCTTCCCTTCTAAATTCTGGAGCTGTGCTCTCTTCCCACCTTTTCAAATATACGTTATAGGAAATATACACAAACTAGTCAAGACCTCTATTTTCACCTCAGGGGGATTCAGAGACTAAAACATTGTTTTTAGGTAGAAAGCAACAACGTTATATACAGAGCACCTAATTCTCTTCTCCCTTCCACTAATTTAATCCCAAGTAAAACACTGAATTTAGTGCTAATTTACACTGGTGAGAGAAGAGGACAGTCTCAACAAAACTGTTAGACTGAAATGATCTGGTGGAATCTGAAGACTGGACTAGCAATCATTGCTATAATTCCAACTCTTAAAAATACAACAATTATAATTCAGTGCCCATAAACAAGTTATCACAATAAGTTGTTTTCACCATGACTATATTTGAATCTCAGTGATTGAGAATATACAAAACAGTTTCTATAAACCACACAAACACAAACTTGCTAGACAAAACACTCAAACAAACCCAGCGGGAATTAAGTATGATTTGTTATCCTCTGATGTTTCAGTATGGAGAAAGCTAATGGTACTAAACATCATCTATTCTCTTAGGATGAAATTCATCCCTATGCAGAGGGCTAGTACAAGGCTCCTTCAATGCTTATGTGGAAGAAAAGTCCTATTTTGCAGATTTAAGTGGCACTCACTTGTAAGTGGGCCAAAAACTTTGTGCTGCCCCCTGTACGCAGGGGTAATTTCATCCTCAGAATTCTTTCATAATTCTTAATGATAAAGCTAGTATAGCCATTTTTTATATTTACAAAAAAAAACCAAAATCACTGCCAAGATCAAACCAAAAATATGCCAATCTATAGGATAACTGTCACACATCACCATGTAGTAGACTTAACTTAAAAATTGTACCCACTTCTAGGGAAAAAAAGGATTACCTTCTGGAGCTATACAGAGTTACCACCTTCTTTAAAACATGGCAGGATAATAAGGTGCACATTTGCTTCAGTTGATTTTGGCAACAGAATGGCATGACTGTTCAAAGTGAGAGTAAAAGACCTGAAAACAAAAGATACAGAATGTAATTAGGAATATTCACAGAATGCTTGGTAAAACTGAACGATGAAGAAGCTTTTATTGCCAGCGCTGCACCTCACAGGAGCAAACTGATGCATCTATGTTATAAAGAACATTTAATTACTCTAATTTTGTGCATTTTGCTTAATATTTGTTTTAAGTATTACACTTTCGACAAACTTTTTCAGTAACTACAAAAAGAGTTAGACTAACTTAAGATTAGTCAATTGATGTAAAACCAAAAATTCAGTTACATATGCTAGACCTACTTAATTAAATTTGAGACAAAAAAAACACCACCAAATTATAGCTCAGATACAGAAGGAGCAGAGAACTCAATATCCAAGGGATTCTTCCACAAGTAAGGAAATGGGAAATAGTCTAAAGAAACTGAGAACCGGTGGTTAAATTTTAAATATAAAATACGCAAGTGTTTCTTCTAGTAGTACTGCTTCACTACATTATCTTAAAATACTTAAATTGGCACTCTCAGGCTTAAAAAAAAATCATTACACAAAATAAACACAGTGTTTTTAAAAATTGAATTCACCTTTACTATTAGTGCTGACTGCCTACCTTTTTCCTTTATAGTAGCACTCCTATGAGCAGAAGAGATACGACAGGTGTGACAGATAGAAGGGTGAGATAGAAAAGAAAGAACGGAAGGGACAAACACAAAGTGGAAAGACAAAAACAGAACAGGGGCTATGACCAGATACTGAAGGCACAGGACAGTCAAGACCTAACTTGTGATCAGGAGAGTTCTATAAATGAGATCTTTAAGATACAAGATGGGAATTTGTATTACCAGACAAAATACAATAGTTATAAATCATGCCATTCAGCTTGTTGGCCAAGCTACAATTTAAACACAACACTTGCTATAGCAGACAGAAGATAGAAAAACATAAATAAAAACAAAAGGATTAAAATAAAATTAAAAAGCTACCCACATCAGTACAAGTAAAAGAACACAGCATCTAAAAAATAAAAAAAAGTCAAACACAAATTAACCAAACATTTATATTTTGATATCCTGCATAACATTTTCACTATTTTGTGTGGTGAATTTGAAGTCCAATTATTAAATCTGTTTAGCTTCTCAAAATATTACAAGATGCAGATTATTTTTTCATTTAGTAGCAACTCTGAAAAGCTGAGGCAATTTTGGAGATGATTAATGAGATGCAGTTAACTGTATTGTCACAGAGTTCTTTAAAGCTTATTAACTTCATTGGAAAGTTAACTGACTTAGCTCAAAATTGCTTACTGAAAACAAAACAAAAACCACCCAACCAACCAGTGCTTAATTTATAATGAAAAAGGTGCTGGGGCTCAAGCAATTTTTTTAACATTCATAACTGATGCAGCAAGCCCAGAAGTGTCAGGGATATGAACTGACAAGCCTCGAGGTGCCAGGGCTCAGTCCTGGAAAAATTTAAGCACTGCACCTAACAAAACCAAACCCTCTTTTGCATCCATAAAAACTGGCCGATATAAAAGCCTCCTTACAGGCATACAATACCAACTTTTCTGTAACAACTCTATAGAACTATAGCTTTCATAGCATTCCAAGCTTGATTTAACATGTAAATGGTACTGAAGTAACTTTTTGGTGCATTTGTGCTATATGTGCAGACTCTCCATGTTCCATTATCTTGATTTTGCCTGAACCATCCTTTCAGACTACAAATGATTGCCAGGCTCATGAGCTGAAACTGGATTACTGCCCTTCTGGATAATGGAAAGAGAAACAAATACGAAGTCCCATAGTTCAGCTTTAAAGGCGCACTGCCAACATGATTTTTTTTTAGTTGATACATTTCAAATAATTCAAGTTTTTTATAGCCCAACATTTTAAAAAGCACATACAAATTTCCTTTTTAAAAATAAAATCGTGTTTCTGATCCCCTGCTGATTTGCAAAAGGGTTCTTTAAAGACAGGAAAGGTGAATGGGCAGAGCATAACAAAAAACAAACAAAACATTCTATACTTAGGTCCACCTTCCTTCTACATGTTTGCATGTCTACATGTTTGCAGCCAAGTTTTAAAAGGAACACACAATCTGGTGCAAGAAGTGGAATATAGCTGAACCGGTTGGTAATAGTAACCATACTATAATTTAATTGAATAGCCTTATGGGGGGAGGGGAGAACGACACCAAGGAAGCCCAACACAGTAGCAGTGAACTTCAGAAAGGGGTATTACACAAAAATGAGGAAGCTAGTTAAACAGAAATTAAACAAAAACAGTCATTATAATGAAATGCCTGCAAACTGCATGGAATCTTTCTAGAAACACCATAACAGAGGTTCAAATTAAATGTAAACCCCCAAATGAAAAACATAGTAAGAGCTCAAAAAACTGCCACTATGGCTAAACAAAGTAAAAAGAAGTGATTAGAAGCAAAAATGCATCTTTAAAATTTGGAAGTAAAATCCTACTAAGGAAAATAGATAGAAGCATAAACTGTGGCAAATCAAGTGTAAAGATATAATCAGGCAAGCCAAAACCTCAAAAATTAACAGCAAAAATGTTTTTAAGTATATCGGAAGCAAGAAGCCTGCCAATCAGTGGGGCCAGTAGAGGACCAAGGTGATAAAAGGAGCACTTAAGGAAGATACTGCCATTGTAGAGAAGTTAAATGAATTCCTGGCCTTGGTGTTCAGTGCAGAGGATGTGAGGGAGATTCCCATACATGAGCTATTCTTTTTAGGTGACAAATCTGAGGAACTGTTACAGACTGAGGTGTCAGTAGAACAGCTTTTGGAACAAATTAATAAATTAAGCAGTAATAAGTCCCCAGGACCAGACGGTATTCATCCAAGAGTTCTGAAGGAACTTAAATATGAAACTGCAGAACTCCTAACTGTGGTATGTAACCTACTGCTTAAATCAGCTTCTGTAGCAGAAGACTGGAGGATAGTTGACATGACACTAATTTTTAAAAAAAGGTTCCAGAGGCGATCCTAGCAATTATAGGCTGGTAAGTCTAAATTCAGTATCAGGCAAATTGGTTGAAACAATTGTAAAGAACAGAATTAGCAGACATATATCTGAACATCATTTGTAGGGGAATGAGTCTACACGGCTTTTGTAAAATGAAATCATGCATTGTCAATCTACTAGAATTCTTTGAAAGAGTAAACAAACATGCGGACAAGGGTGATCCCGTGGATATAGCATACTTTTAGAAAATCTTGGAAAAGGTCTCCCATCAAAGGCTCTTAAGCAAATCAAGCAATCATGGGATAAGAGGAATGGTAAGAGATGGGAAACAAAATGATACATAAGAACATAAGAATGGCCATACTGGGTCAGATCAAAGGTCCATCTAGCCCAGTATCATGTCTTCCAACAGTGGTCAATGCCAGGTGCCCCAAAGGGAATTAAAAGAACAGGTAATCATTAAGTGATCCATCCCGTCGCCCATTCCCAGCTTCTGGCAAACAGAGGCTAGGGACAACATCCCTGTCCATCCTGTTTAATAGCCATTGATGAACCTATAACTCCATGAATTTATCTAGTTCTTTTTTGAATCCTGTTATAGTCTTGGCCTTCACAACATCTTCTGGCAAGGGTAGGAATAAATGGTCAGTTTTCAGAACGGAGATAGGTAAAAAATGGTGGTATCCCCCACGGATCTGTACTAGGTCCAGTGCTGGTCAACATATGCATCAATGATCTGGAAAAAGGGATAAACAGTACAGTGCAAAATGTTCAGGTGGTACAAAATTACTCAAGATAGTTAAGTTCACTGTGAAGATTAAAGGATCTCACTAAACTAGGTGACTGGGCAACAAAATGGCAGATGAAATTCAATGCTGATAAATGCAAAGTAACGTACATTGGAAAACAATTCCAATTGTACATACAAATTGATAGGATCTAAATTAGCTTTTACAACTCAAGAAAGATTTTGGACTTTTTGTGGATAATTCCTTTTCTCTTCAATCTTCTCTTCATGGAGGCTTTGTACCCTTGGGCTTCCACATCT
The DNA here is from genome assembly GCF_025201925.1 of Gopherus flavomarginatus. Taxonomy (NCBI): domain Eukaryota; kingdom Metazoa; phylum Chordata; order Testudines; family Testudinidae; genus Gopherus; species Gopherus flavomarginatus. Next base: position 228,994,736 of record NC_066618.1, read on the forward strand.
TCTCTTACTACCCTCTTCCTCCCATGCTTTCTTTGCTGGTCATTCTTCTCCCACTCTTATTACAAATCCAGCCCACCTCAAACACGTGCTCTTCAGCCTATCATCACCTAGAACCCCAACTTCACCTTCCTTTTAATGTCTTCCATGCAATCTGTCTACCCTCCACTTGACTGCCATTCTCCTCAGTATATATTTTACTACATGCATCTTTTCTTCTGTCTCCATAAGACCCACTGTTTACAAACCACACACCAGGCAAGGACAAAAACGTAATATAACAGGGGTGGCCAAATTCTGGCTCACAAAACACATGTGGCTCTTTTACTATTAAAGTGTGGCTCTGTCATAACATTTCTTCCTAGATCTGGACCTTAGCGTCCAAAATATGGGTGTTAGCATGAAAACCTCCAAGCTTAGTCACCAGCTTGGACCTGGTATTGCTGCCACCAGCTAGGAATTATACAGTGCCTAGCTCACTGAGGTCTCCCCAAAACCTTCCCTGGGGGACCCCCAGACTCAGATGCCTTGAGTCTTACAACAAAGGGAAATAACCCCCTCCCCTTGTTTCCTTATTACTTCCTCCCAGGCTCCCCTCCCTGGACGACCCTAGGAAATTCCCTGCTTCCAGTCCTGGAAACACAAGTACCGAGAGATCTAATCTCTCTTACCCCTCACCCAGAGGGTATGCAAAGTCAGGCTTAGTAAATCTAACACAGAGATTTTCCCCCTGACTTCTTCCTCCCACCAATTCCCTGGTGAGCTGCAGACTCAATTCCCTGGAGTCCCCACTAAAGAAAAACTCCAACAGGTCTTAAAAAGAAAGCTTTATATAAAAAAAGAAAGAAAAAGACATTAAAATAGTCTCTGTATTAAGGTGACAATATACAGGGTCAATTGCTTAAAAAAAAATGAATAAACAGCCTTATTCCAAAAGAATACAATTTAACACATTCCAGCAACTACACACATGTAAATACAAATAAAACAATATAAACCTATTGTCTTACTATCCTTGTACTTACAGCTTGGAAATAGAAGATTAGAAAGCCTGGAGATAGAAAAATCACTCTCAGAGCCGAGAGAAGGAACAGACCCAAGACAAAGAACAACGAACTCACGCCCAAAACTTCCCTCCACCCAGATTTGAAAAAAGTCTTGTTTCCTGATTGGTCCTCTGGTCAGGTGTTTGGTTTTCTTTGTTACCCCTTTACAGGTAAAAGAACATTAACCCTTAGCTATCTGTTTATGACAGGCTCGCAAGCCCATTCTCCAACTATCAGACTGGGGTGAAGGGAGCTTTGGACCTCTGCCTTGCAGTGGGGTGGTGGGGTAGGAGCTTCTGTCCAGTGGGGAAGAGGGTCTCGGGGTGCACCTGCCGAGACGTGGGGCTTCAGCAGGAGTGGGGCTGAAGCCCTGAGCCCCAGATCCCCTCAGCAGTGTACTCCGGCTCTCGAACTTCTGAAGATTATCTTATGTGGCTCGGAAGGCCAATAATTTGGCCACCCCTTCAATATAAGCTTCTCCTTTCAGTATGTTACTTTAATTGCTGGTTCTACAGTACTCCTGACACCTTTTTCACAGCTGCTGACGCACACTTGGTTCTTCTTTTCAATTCCCAGATCTCTCTGCAATGGCACTAAGTGCACCTCCCAGGTACACAAATTCTTTCTTCAGATTCAGCATCTCTCCAGAAACGCCAATCAACAGCTCTTCTTCCACCTTTTCTAGTTTCATAACTTCCCTTTTCTGTATGTTATCTTCAAACTATGGTCTTCAAATACAGATGTCCACTCTGATAATTACTTGTTCCTCTTTGCTGTCAATCAGAAGGGTCAGATTATCAGCATACACCAGTTTTCTCTCTCCCCCACAGGCTTCATTCTCTTACTAAATTAACTCCTAAACTAGGATGAAGAGAAATGGACTCAGCACACTGCCATGTCTCAAATCCACAATCACCTCAAGACTCTCTGAAATTCCATATGCCGTTATCATCATAGCTGTTGACCCTCAGAACATCTCCTCTATTATTATCTCCACTTGAAATCTCCCTCCCTCATCAATCTCAATAATCCAAAAACCAGCTCCCATGATAGCAAGTCTTGTTTTCTCAAGATCAATAAATGCTAATTATACCCTTCATTTATCATTCTTTCAAACTTCTGTCTCCTTGCAAATATTGCATCTTTTTAGAACTCCCTCCCTTCCTAAAGTCATGTTACTCCTCTCCTATATTTTCCTCCAACTTGTACCTCAACCTTGTCTCCAAATCTCTCTCAAGGACTTGGAGAGGTTATCTTAGAGAGCCTGACACAAACCAGAAGTCAATCATCAGTAAATAAAAAATGCAGCATTCATCACTTTCAACATAATAAAAAATGTAAAATATAAAAATTTGAATAAATGTATGTTAAGCTACCTAAGTGCTTAAATAAAAGGGAATACTCCTGGTTATCAAAAAGAAGCAACAAGTTTAGTATAATGGCTTTATTTAGTTGTCAATCAATAACATATTTTTAAACCCACCAAGGATAACCACTCTCTCAAGGAAAGTAACTAAAAAGTACAAATGCAAAACAAGATTAAATTAGTTATTTAATCAATGTTTCCTGTGTGCTGATTTATATAAATATATAATGGAGATATATCTACCTCCGAGAACTGGAAGGGACCCCGAAGGGTCACCGAGTCCAGCCCCCTGCCTTCACTAGCAGGACCAAGTACTGATTTTGCCCCAGATCCCTAAGTGGCCCCCTCAAGGACTGAACTCACAACCCTGGGTAAATCATTCTGCCCTGTTTCATGTCAATAGCTTTTTATTAACATGCCCATTGTGTGTCGTCAGTGCAATATACTAATAATATATATATAGGCTTGGCAGAATTCTATTTTTATTTCTTTATAAAGCTGATGGATAATATCAATGTTTATTTTTAAGTTTTTATCTATTTAAATTTTGACCATTGAGGGAGTGTCAAACAATTCTTTAATGACAACAGATGTTGAGATTCAAAACATTAACGTTTTACAACCATTAACACACAAGTGATCAGCATCCCATGTCAAAATATGAGAATTATAGATCTTTAGACTCTAATACTTCTAAAGTACCATTTTTCTTAATTTGCCTATCCATACACATCAATTACCACAAATGGAAATATTTTTCATCAGTGTGTGCAGAAGGTGAAATCAACATTTATCAACAAAAATCTAATCCTTCCAAGCCTAAATATATGGAAGTGTATGCAGTTTTATAAAATACCAAATTGTGTGCTACTTAAGAAAGCCACCTTAATGGCACAGGATACACCATTCAGACTTTACTCTATAAAGGTAAGGGGGTTGGGTTTGTTTAATGTTCCAAGACAATCCTCTCTCTGGGAAACAGGAAATACTGGCAGTGCATGAAAGTATAGTCTTCTGCATAGTTTTATGCTGTCCGTTGGTGAGAATTTTTTGATATCTATATATCTTCCTTCACTTTACTTGGAGGGGAACCCTATTCTGTGAGAACACTGGCTGACGCTCCCAGTGCAATCACTGTTTTAAGTTTCTAAAGCTTCACCTCAACCTTCAATGAGAGAGACCTGCAGATAGAGACAATGATGTGATCCTTTACTCCTGCTCTAGAACTGTAAATATAAATGTAAGTGCAATACAGGACTAGATGAAAACACACTTTTCTTCTCTCCTCTGCAGAAGCATCAAAGTATAGTGACTGTGAGTATGCAGCGACTGGGTCACAAAAACAGTATAGCAGCAGTAAATTGAAAATGACTATGCCTGAACAGCAGAGAAAGTACTGTGCATGGAAGGGTAATTTCTAAGTTGTTGGTGGCACAGTAAAATAAAGAATCTCCACAATCTTAGGCAAAACCTACACCAAAAATTCTAGCAAAAAAAGTAATTTCAAATAGGATTTTGTGTGTCGCTTCACACTGTAATTATGTATATGTGTATAACTCAAAATGTATATAAACACATTTTAGTTCTGAGGCTTAACTTTTATTCACTGCATTCCCTTTACTATGCTCCAAGGCAGGAAGCCTAAAGGGCAGCCTATTATACTGGAACAGTCAAAGTTACCCATTTGACTCTTCCAAAAGTCAAAACTGCACTAGCTTTCTGTACTTCTGGTACCTGAATATACTATAAGAATTTTTCTGCAGTATGTTTAACCTGCTGGCAACCTGGCTTATCTGTAAGTAGTTTTCTTTCATAGAAAAAATGTTTATTTTTTTCTTTCCCTTTTGCTATTAAATTGACGGGGCCTTTAAGTACTTCAGCCAGTTATTTCCCTCCGTTTCAAAATAAGTTCCCTCCCCACCTGCTGAATGCATGCACCCTCTCTCCCTAAAAGGCTAAATTCCAATTTGCCATTTCTGTTAAAGTACTGATGTCAAAGAAATTAAAGTGTCTCTTATTTAAAAAATAAAAACTGAACAGCTGTGACAGGTTTTAAGAGCTTAGCATAGTGCTAAAACTGATTTCACTGAAGTCTATGACAACATTCTCTTCAGTTTCTTTCAATTCTTTTGTATCTGTCTGCTGATTTTTCACTTGACTGAATACTGTTTTTGTCTAGAGGTATGCTGTATTATTTGAAATATCATTTGTATTATTGTTTATTATTCACCCCGACTCCACAGGGGTGTGTAAAAGCTGTTTCTGTTAACATCACTGTTCAACATCAGCACTGATTAGTTGATGGATAAACATGAGGAGGCTGTCAGAAGCATTCAAGTGAACATCATTCTGTTTCGATATCTTGATACCCCAATGACATTGTCTTGTTGGCTCAGTTCAGTATATTACTGCAGCTTACGGCCATTCTGGCTGAGCAAAAGCATCATGCCTTAGACTGGTTATTCAGCCAGATAAAACAAAGTGTCATGTCATTAACATAAAGCAGTCTCCAGCTCAGGGGTCAGCAACCTTTCAGAAGTGGTGTGCTGAGTCTTCATTTATTCACTCTAATTTAAGGTTTTGTGTGCCAGTCATACATGTTAACAGTTTTAGAAGGTCTCTTTCTATAAGTCTATAATATATAACTAAACTATTGTTGTATATAAAGTAAATAAGGTTTTTAAAATGTTTAAGAAGCTTCATTTAAAATTAAATTAAAATGTAGAGCCCCCTGGACCGGAGGCCAGGACCCAAGTAGCGTGAGTGCCACTGAAAAATCAGTTCGCGTGTCGCCTTCAGCACTCATGCCATAGGTTACCTACCCCTGCTTCAGCTCCATATCACAACCAGCACAGTATTAATCTGTCTGGACAGGACATCAAACACGTGGCAGCTCAAGTATTTGAGCAGTGTCATGGACACTGGAATTTGAGGATGCTCAAAAGATCTGAACATGCATATAGCAGCAGCAGCTGTCATATTTTGGGCCCTTCACCAGTCTTTGTGGTAATGTCATTACATGAAGTTTGCTACAAAGCTGAGGCACTATAAATCAAGTTATACCAACTCCACTGCATAAAAATGAAATGTAGGCACTGAGGAAAGCTGAAGAATACTGGACTGATGTTTTTGAATCCCACTGTCTTCATCAACTGCTTCATATCAAGTGGCAGGACAAGATCAGCTATTAGGATATTTGAAGTCGAACACAGGAATCACCTCCTTCAGCACTGATTCAGTTTCAGCAGCTTTCTTGGGATGAACATATCATTCGAATGGAAGACCAGTGAATGCCAAACCTGTGTACCAAGGAATGTTGATATGTGGTTGGCTATCACAGGGGCATCAAGATGCCATTGATCGATATAAACCAGATATACAACTAGACTACCTTTAAGCACCTTGTCAGAGATCACTCACTCAATTTGCAAGGGGGTCATGTCCTTTGGGATTTGCCATAATGATGATGATGAACAGCTTGACTGTCCTAGAGTTTAAATATCCTACTTGTATCTTCTTTCTGTAGCCATTCTGTTTTTGACTGTATAGCTACTCTTTGAAGTGATCCCTGGAGTTTTATGCTCCAACATTCTAGTTAACATTGCATATGCTTATTTTGGACAGTATTTTTAATATTCATAGTTTTATAGAAATATGATGACAAAACTAAAATCAGACAGATTATCTATCTTTGGTAAAAGAATGTGAGCCAATCCCATTTGTGAGCTTGTGGATGCTAGTCTTTTAGAATTAGACACTAAAATAATTCTAATACACATCTTTTGTCAGATAAACTTCTTAACTGAGGAAACAGGCACAGAAGTAAATGGTTACTAAAAGGTGACTCCACATTAGTCAGGAAGTAAACCCAGGTTGGATTTCTGATGTGTTTTAATCACTGAGAAACATTCTCTGCTCCAATTATGTTCTTTCCCTTTCAATTACTTTACCCTTCTTAATCACAGAAATAAGCAGTTTCCTCTCCTGTGTGGGTATGAACTTTGATTCACAGCTGGCTGATAGAGCATTTTGTTTTTTTAACCACACTTTTTTTTATCACCTCAGAAGCACTGCCAAAATACACCCTTTTCTCTCCAATGACAAACTGAGGTTCCTAACTTCTTGCTGTAAAGAGTGGTATATTCAAGTATGTGTTGCTGCAGATGGCTTAGTTGAAATAATTAACTCATTACCCACTGATGGAGAGGTACTGAATGTGGAAACAAACTCTTTGGAAAAGAATTACAACTTATAGACTCTGGTCCGAAAGTTTGCAAATGGTTCTGCAAGGAACAAAAAATAGGAGTTCAAGTACATCTTGACTTTGACACTTGAAGTTAGCTACGAAAGTGGGTGAAAATTACTAGAAGGGGACAAAAGATGGCATCATTTAAATCCTAGTGAATAACCATGGCACAGACAGTTAACTCCATAGCACTAGCCTTTACGTTAATTTTCTTTAAAATCTCCAGAGTCTACCTAATTCAAAGTCTAAGATCCCCTGATAATTAAGGGCTGCTTAAAATGTGGTTTGAATTCAGGGTCGCTTGGAGTGTTACTTTTAAGACTGTTTTCTTCCTTTGCTACATTTCTGCATTCTGACAATCAGGCACAATTTACTAAAAGACTTGCCCTGAAGCACTAGAAAACTTCAAAGAATAATATTTAATAAATTTCACTTGATTATCCAAGAATAGAAGCACTGCAGATGGCAGAGAAAGTAAAGGAACAAGATTTAAAGATACTATCAGTATGTATAAATCCCATGGAGACTCATGAACCTTTAGTATATACATCAAGTTAAGCATCACCCATAGCTCTTTACAGAAGGACATTATTCCATATCATATACCTCAGGTTTATCACACTAGAGTCAGTCACACATATTGGCTTGCATGATAGCAGCACTCTATGGAGACACCTAAAAATTGAAGCAAGGAATTTAGTATTCTTCAACCTCAATGGACATCAAAACACACACAAGTTTACAAGTGTTGAGTTTTTTTTTATTATTTTAAAGTACATCTAGTTTCAGGTAGCTTAAAAATAGCTAAGGAGCTACTGACATCCATTACAGGGACATTGTCAACTAAAAATCTAGTCAATTTCAGCTGCAGATACTGCACTTGTCCCTAATTCTTCACAAGGAATGTTTTGGTTTGGTTTTATAGTCATATTGTCCTTTTTTAGAAAATGTTATTTTCCTCCACAGTTGCTGTGTGAAAGACTCACAAAATCAGAAGCAACTAACTATACAAGGGAAACGGTGAACATGGTAATAAAAAGTGATGTCAAATGCGAAAGTAAACCATTTTTGTTCTGTGTTTGTAAAGCACTTAGAACAATGGGGTCCTGGTATATGACAGTACAAATTCAGTAAAAAAATAAATATGACAAAAAATCTGATAGCTTCCATTTAAGACTACCATCAGTAGGCAAAAAAATTCAAACTGGAATGTGAATTTTTAGCTGACAGTGTCCCTGTTTTGACCAAAATTGCCATTTACTTCCCTAAATTAACAGACCCCCTTCAATCAGAATGTATCACATCTGAAGTACCCAATCCAACTATTACAATAACCGAACAAATCTGAGTTTATGAGCAGAATAGTGATTAGATTGACAATTAAGCATAACAAATGTATGAGAAGTCTGCAAATAAGATTGTGAAATAATAAAAATGAACATAACAAAATAAGGGAGACATACAGATTAAGTAAAACAAAACTGAAATTGTGACTTCTGCACACAACAGCAATCTGTACTCCAATTCATTAAAGGCATCAATATTTTTTGAAATATATTCACCTGCACCCGTCTTTTATGTAAAGCATTACAAAGCCATTCCGCCACTTGTGCAGGGAAAGCCCCTGGTGGTCCGGGCCCGTTTGTTTACCTGCTGCGTCCGCAGGTTCGGCTGATCGCGGCTCCCAAGGGCCGCGATTCACTGCTCCAGGCCAACGGGGGCTGCCGGAAGGGCAGCCAGCACATCCCTCAGCCCACGCCACTTCCTGCAGCCCCCATTGGCCTGGAGCAGCGAACCGCAGCCAGTGGGAGCCGTGATCGGCCAAACCTGCAGACACAGCAGGTAGACAAACTGGCCCGGACCGCCAGAGGCTTTCCCTGAACAAGCGGCAGACTAGCTTTGAGAAGCACTGGTCTACACCACACAACTAAATCAACCTATGTTAGGACAACTGACAGGCACTGCAATAAATTACTGTAGTTTTTCATGTTCACACATATACAAATATAAAGTGTTTAAAGACCTAAACAAGATTTAATTAACTGTAAATCTATTTTTAAAATGTACACTACAACATCAAGATGAGTAATTCCATTAATCCCAAATAGTTGCCATGACAGAAAAGGAGAACCATCTAAATACTTTTCTTTCACCAAAATAAATAGGGATGGCAATTTAAGATGGTATATAGTGTTCTACACCTGAAGTACTTATCCATGGCACGATCAATGTATCTCATTGGACTGCACGCTATAACAGAACAGAGACAGTAGCAGGAACCACACAGTTTCACAGTTGAGCAGAAGTGTTTTGGCTGTAGAGCGAATAGACAATGATGACAAAAAAATTCTACTCAATTTCCCACGGCCATATCATTGCTGCAAGAGCTGTGTTGCTTCTAATAAGGCAGGAAGGAAGTCAAAAGGTTGCTTAAAAATCAGGTTCATTGCGAGAGAAGAGTGAAGGTGACAGTAATATTAGTATGCCACATTTCCTGTCACCTCCTTCCCACAAGAGAGATTGAAACTTACCCGAAGTATACAAAGGAGCTACTTTTCTGGTTGTCCCTAAATTACATTAAAAATCAACAAGTTTGCATCCACGTAATTTAACAGATACATCAAGAGTTGAGAAAGAAGTAACACTATGTTCACAAAGAATAATATGAAGAAACTTTGTCTTGAACCACCTCCTAATATTTAGGGCCACTGGCAGACAGGTGACACATGCTTCACAATCAATATCAAGAGTAAGTCATCCCATGTGGATGAAAACTCCTATAGAGTGAATACATAATTTACGAAAAACAAAATCTAACCTTATACAAATGCTGGATAACATGAACAAACCAATTATGTAAGCATATAAAGTGTTAGTTTATCTCCACAAGGATTTGAGGCAGTTGTTCTAGAATTCAGCATATGAAATTGTACCTCAGTTCTACCATTATTTGTATAAAACTATCTGAAAACAGTATCGTCAATTCTGAGCTAAGTTTGTATTTTAGCTGTACTATAAAAGCCTTTACTTTAGTCAAGGACTGGGAAATCAAATGTTAGTTTCATTTGCTTCTTCAAACTTCGCTGATCGCTACTTAAAACGTATTTCTTCAGTTTGATTTGATGTACACCTCTACCTCGATATAACACGAACTGATATAACACGAATTTGGATATAACGCAGTAAAGCAGTGCTCCGGGGGTGCGGGGTTGTGCACTCTGGTGGATCAAAGCAAGTTCGATATAACATGGTTTCACCTATAATGCAGTCAGATTTTTTGGCTCTTGAGGCGTTATATCAAGGTAGAGGTGTATTTATTTCAATTTATATAAAAGACAGTACCTATTGCTTCATACTAAGAACGCTTTAGATCCTTTAAAAACACAATGACAAAAATTCCCTCCTCATAACAATGTGAGTTTCATCTGAACACACCAGCAAAAAAAAGAAAAAGGCAGAAGCAGTTTAAAGACTGAAACAATACTCTTTGTCCATCACCAGCCCTTGTCATAACTTTTCCCTGTGTCCTTCAATAAACCAAGGAAGAGATATGGCTTTGCAAAACCATAAAAATCACCACATTTGCATTATTACATGTGATGGAGTGAACTCACCCGCCACTGGACAGGGAAGGGTTAAGTCCTCGCTATGAGCTGAGCAAGCCACTCCCCCACATTTCTACTGGGCATGCCCAAGGTGAAGGACTTCTATAAGAGAGAGCAGCCCAGCTCAGTCTGGGCTGACTGCCGAGGAGGAAGGATGATCTCTGCTGTCTCCAGCCCAGGAACAGCTGGAACCCCTGATCGTGGAAGCCAGAGGTGCCAAAACCAAGTGCACGCAGACACCCGAGAGAGACCGGGAGCACTGGGGACTGCACCCACCGAGAAGCCTGGAGACCCCAGTGATGCCTCAATGATGACTCCCAGAGACATAGTAAAAAGTGGCACAGGGAGGACTAATTATAGTCCTGTGGGAAGGCAGTGTGTTTAGGTCAGAGCCCTGCTAGTTCAGTGGTGGAACACTCTGCCACTGCTAGGGCCCTGGGCTGAAACCCAGTGGAGTAGGGAGGGCCCAAATCATCCTAGGTGACAGGCCACTAGGCCTGACAGCCCTAAGATCCAGGGCAACTCTATTGACTCTGGCCACTAGGCCGTAGAGCCCTGAGGTCAAGAACAATCCAACGGACTTATTCATGGAGAGGACTCACCCCACAAGAGGTACCCCTTCACCCCTGTATGGGGTACCCCTACCCCCCCAAGAGTGAAAAACTAGTTCCAAAGTCAAAGGGCCCTCAGCAAACCCTCTCCAACCAATCTTCTTCCCTCCCACACTTTGTTTTCTTTATTTTTTTATACCAACTCATGCACCTCTGCTTATCACAACTGTAGAAATATTATCTAAGACCACCTCTCCCTGTGGATAAGTAGGTCTGAGATCACTAAGGGCTTTATAGGTCAATACCAGAAACCTTGCATTCTACACAGAATCCAGAGTCAGTGAAGATCACAAAGCCAGACCTCAGGCCTATGGCAGGAAACTCCACTAACAATAAGAACAAGAGTACTTGTGGCACCTTAGAGACTAACAAGTTTATTTCAGCAGGAGCTTTCGTGAGCAACAACGTGAGCTGTCGCTCACGAAAGCTCCTGCCAAAATAAACTTGTTAGTCTCTAAGGTGCCACAAGTACTCTTGTTCTTTTTGCAGATACAGACTAACACGGCTGCTACTCTAAAACCATCCACTAACAATGAGGCTATAGCATTTTGCAGCAATTTAAGTTTCCCAATATATTTCACATAAAGTCTTCTATAGAATACAGTGTAGTAATCTACCCTTCAGTTAACAAAGGTGTGGATGACAGCTGCAGTAACTGCACCCAAAAGAAAGGCAACTTCCTAGACATACATAAAAGGAAGACAGATAATCTGATTACTAGAGCTCCACATTAGGGAAAAGCATGATCATCTGTCATAGTATAATTCCCAAATCTGGACCTTAGCGTCCAAAATATGGCTACTAGCATGAATTTTCCTAAGCTTAATTACCAGCTTAGATCTGATATGCTGCCATCAATTAGGACATAGGTAGAGCACCTGATAGACTCTGGTCTCCCCCAAAACCTTCCCTGGGGACCCCAAGACCCAAATTCCTTGAGTCTTACAACAAAGGAGAATAAACCATTTCCCTTCTCCCTCCTTTCTTTCTCCCAGCTCTTTTCCACCCTTGGTACACTAGGAGAAATAGACAGATTCAAGCTCCGTGAATCTAAAGAGGAATTTTATTCTTCCCTTCTCCCCACCAATTCCCTGGTGAGTACAGACTCAATTCCCTTGAGCCTCAACTGGGGAAAAAATCAAACAGGTCTTAAAAAGCAAAACTTTTAGTAAAAAGAAGGAAAAAAAAAGTACAAGTTATTTTTGTAATTTAGACAGTAAATATTACAGGGTCTTTCAGCTTATAGACAATAGAAAGAAAGCTTTCTCCAGCAGAAATACAATTTAAAATACTTTCACCCAAATACACATTAAAACTCTACCAGCCAGATACACAGTTGCAAATACAGAAAAACAATTTAAAAGACTAAACTGTCTTTCTACTTTTGTACTTACAAAATTGAAACAAAAAATTAGAGAGCCTGTAGGTATGTGTGGTCACTCTCAGAGCTTAGAGAGAACAAAGCAAAACCCAAAAACTACAAACAAAGGCTTCCCTCCACCGAGATTTGAAAGCATCTTGTTTCCTGATTGGTCCTCTGGTCAGGTGTTTTTTTGGTTCCCTGTTTGTTAACCTTTTACAGGTAAAAGAGACATTAACCCTTAACTATCTGTTTATGACACCACCATAATATTAAAAATAAATAAATAAATAAATAAAATAAAAAACTTATACCACAGTGGCAACTCATGTCACCACTCTAGATGTTTTCCAAGAACACACCATTTTCTTTTTCTTTTAAATACCAAAAAAGTCCAGTTCAGTAAGTAGGTCTCAGGCATTTAAGACTTTATAAAGTTGCTGGTATTGAACCACATTCCACACACAACTCAACAGGTAGTCAGTGCAGATCAGACTAGTGTAATATGCTCATGGAGTGATACTGCACTTATCTACATGTGTAATGTACTTCAAAATATTGGAGATAAGGCATCCTAATCCAGGCTTCACCAGTGGCTTCCTATGTTCTCTTGGACAAGTCCCCTGTGCCACAACTTCCTTCAACATCCCTGATATTAGGCTAGTAAACTGTTTTGAAATCTACAGAGAGCATGTAGAACACTAAGTATAAATGCACCCTTCCATTTATGCCAAATAGGGTGACTGGATGAAAAACTATGCATTGTCCTCCTTTTAAATGTCTCATTTCCTTCCTGTTTCATTACCGCATATTCTTTTTTAGCATATGTAATTACCACTAACTTAAATACATGACAAGCCTTCACCAACATTGGAGACTTGCACAAAGTGCTCAAAGCATCTGATAGTTCAACAAAACTTAGTAGCTTTACAGTGGGAAAAGTTTTTACTTTGATTTTTCCAAGATAATGGAAGACATCTCAACTATCCAATTAATCAAATAAGAACAGTATCTAACAACTTTGGAAACAATCTCCATTTCTATCCCACACTGTTTTCTAGTGAAAATGCAATCTGTTTTCAATTCCACTTTATTCATACACTAGCAGTGTAAAAAAATGTCTAACATGTATCAAAGAAAGTTTTAAAATGAAAAATGGCTCACCCGATCATCTAAGGTGAACACCAAAATGGTATAACAAAAACATACACATTTACAAGAAGACTGAGTTCAACCTGTCCATTTTCAAATTCATTTGAACAGATGAGTTTTATTAATACAGTTTTACTTCTAGATCACAGGTCTGAACACCATTTGGTAGGAACCAAGAGTATATGATGGCTGTTTGGAGATTAATATGAGCAAACACTACCTACTCATTTAACTTTTAAGTGTTCACATCTCAATTTACCCATTTAATGGCAATTGCAGCAGACAAGCTAAACACTGAATGGACATGGAGAACAGCCTCCTCTCTAGAGGCAGCTCCTCCAGAACAGCAGTGAACACTGAAAGAAGATTTATGCTCTAACTCTTCTATGCATTTTAAGAGCAGATAATATGTTTGTCAAGAGCAGCCGCTACCCTGGAAAGCTTAAAATCTAGAAGATGTACACAGAAAGACACAGTATGCACAGTGACATGGGGAGAAAGGAGCTATATTTATTAAATATTCTTAATCGATCTTCAGGGTTTGTTACCTGGTACATGCAGGTGGGCTGAACCAGCAAGATCTAGCGTAATAACCTGGCGAGAAGCCTAGCCCATCTGCTACGCCAGTGCTGGTGGGAAAGAAGAGGGCAGTGGAATTTCTACCAGGGTGCTATTCTTCTTTCATATCAGCTTCTGGCTGATAGCTGTCAGATAAATATTATGCTCCACCACCCACTTCTAGCTAATGAAAGGAAGAAGTAGATTTTTATCCCTTCCTTCTCTTAAAGTTTCCTGGCTGCTGTGTGTGCATGTATGTGTAGTGGTAGGGAAGTGTTTCTGTTTCTCTGCTCTTCTCAGCTACCTACTATAGATCCTCCTCCTCCTCCTTTATTAAGAGCTCCATGGCCAGATTCTGCTCTACTTCTCCCAAGCAGGCACATGAAAAGCAGGAAACGCACTGGCACAGTTTGTCTACAGACTGACGAAAGTCACACTAAATCAGTTTATAACTGATTCATATTTGGAAGGTTAGCAGCAAGGATTGTAAACTGTTTTTTAAATGAATGCTTACATTCTGCATAAATAGCATAATTAGGCACCCACACTCCTCAAGGAAACTTCCTAACCTGCCACTGGCAAGCAGACTTTTAAGTCTTAAACATATATCAATTATCTGTGTTGTAACTGCATTTACTTCAGTGGGTTCAGATCTCAGCATAGTTCATTCAAATCTCCCATTAAAAAGTCTCAAAAGTTGTTAACTGCTAGGCAAAATTTACTTAAAAATCAAAATGTTGAAATTAATATGAAAAAAGGTGAAATTTATAATACACTGGATTTGATAAGTGCCCAGTGCAGGGAGAGAAGGTACTTTCAGGTCAGACATCAGTATGTCTATGAAAATTCAATATAAAAACAACAGTATTACATTAAAGAAGAGCAGATTGCTCGTGTAAAAAATAATCTGTTCAGTCTGTCCTGATACTGCAATTACTTAAGCATGTGCTTAACTTTACTAGTAAAGTTCAGCGTGTACACAAGTGTTCACAGGATTAGGGCCTTGACTGGCAATAAGCAATGGCTGTATCCTACACTTTAGCAAGGGGTTTACAGCAGGGTGCTATGATAAAGTCTAATGTAAAGATTTGTCTTACAAAATATAATACTTTAACATTCTGAAATATCTGTAAATTTCTACAATTGTCAACATAAAATAATACATTTGACTTATTATTCCTTTTTAACTTCAAATGTGCTCAACTACTCACTAACCACAAAATAAATTACTCTGCAAAATCAGTTCCCAATCATTTGTAGTAACAGTCACAAGAAAGCACAGCAGATGAACCCTAAACAAGGTAAAAATAAAATTCAACTTGAGTCTACACTGTGTAGTTTGAAAGTATTTTTAAGAAGTAATGACAAGGAGAATCCAATGTGAAAGAGTAGTAGATAACATGTGATTCCTAGAAACTGGACCACAGCAGAAGCTGAAGATACAGCACTTTCGCAGACCTAATACTTCTTACAGGGTTTGACTGTTGTCAAAGGCGGGCACAGAAGCATGGACAGGCTGAGTCATCCCCTGTAGTAACTTCAGGGCGAATCCCCTTCCCGACAGTGGTGGGAAGGGAACAGGGAGCTCAGCCCCGCCCGGCCAGCCCCGCTCCCTCGCGCTGTTTACAAACAGGCTCTGTCAAGGAGTGAGGGGCGGCCCCAGCCCTCCCCAATGAGACGCTACTTCCCGAGTCACTCTGAGGCAGCCCCCCCGCTTCATCGTCAGACTGACCCAGTTCCCCGAGGCATGGGAGGGGTCTCACCTCTACCCCCACTCGCTCTTTCTCCGCTGCGCCCAGCGGGTGCCAGCCGGGCGCGCTGCTGGGGACAGGCCCACGCAGCCCAGTGAGCCACTCACCCCCGCGCCCCACCAGCCTGCGGGAAGGGGGTGCGCCCACCCCGGGGGCAGGGCCCCGCCAGCCTCCCCCAGTAGCTCCTGCCTGGCTCCCCTTCCCCTCAGCAGTCAGGAAGGGGCTCCGTGGTCCCGCTCCCGCCCGCCCTGGGCGACACTCACCCACAGCGGCGAGGCGGCCCCGCGCACCATCCTGCGGTGACCGGCAACAGCGGCTCCTCACTGAGGCTGGGTCCGGCCGATGGGCTCCGGCCGCAGGCAGCAGAGCGCGGTCGGGGGCTCCCTCGGGAGCTTGGGAAAGCGCCGGACCCGGGGGGCGAGTGGGGGACTCCGGGCGCCGCTCGAGCCCCGCCACCGTTCTCCTGGCGCAGCCGCTGCCGCTGTTTGTTATTGTCGTCACTCTCTTCCGGCGCAGTGCACGCTGGGTAAGGGAAAGCCGGGAGCGGGAGGGGAACCATAGAGAGGAGGCGAGAGCGGGACAGAGCGGAGCCGGAAGGAAGGAGAAGGCTGACGGGAGGGGGCCCCTGCCGGATGCTGAAGAGCAAGTGGCTGGGCTCGGAGACGCTGAGGGGAGGGAGCGCATGTGCGCGCAACGAAGCGCCACGCAGAGGGGCAGCTGGGTGTGTGAGTGACCCCCGGGAGTGGTGGCAGGAGGCTGATTGTGGGACTGAGGCCCGGTGGGGGGGGGCTCTGGGGGGTGGGACTGAGGCCCGGTGGGGGAGGGGGCTCTGGGGGGTGGGACTGAGGCCCGGTGGGGGGGGAGGGGGCTCTGCGGGGTGGGACTGAGGCCTACGCACGGGGGTAGGTGGGTATGTGAGTGAAGCGTGGAGGGGGAGAGACAAGAGTGGGTGTGTGTCTGAGGGCCAAGCGCCAGCCACTCCTACCCTATTTTGCATGTTTAGTTAGAATTAACTTATGTGACACCAGTTCCCTTTTCTACTGGCCTCCATAGCTATGGTATGTGATTGGGACTAAGTGGTACGTCTGCAGTTGATGCTGAGCACGTGATTCCCAGCTTGTGTAGACATACATGATAGCTGGCACAGGCAGCAATTGGTGGCCTCACAGGTTATCCATGGCAAGTAACCTGCCTGAAGCCGGTGGGTACACCGTAAGGGCAGCTTGCCCAATCTGCCACTCAGCACTGGCCCCCTACCGTGCCAGGGGCACCATTTGAGGGGAGGGGTGGGAGACCCCCCTCCTCCCAGTTCCTTTCTGGAGGTGTGGGAACTCCCAGGTGGTGTTCTTAACTACAGCACAGCATTAGTGTGAAATGTAGTCAAGTATGTGGGGTAGCCATGTTAGTCTGTATCTACAAAAAAAAGCAAGGAGTCCAGTGGCACCTTAAAGATTAACAGATTTTATTTGGGCATAAGCTTTCATGGATAAAAAACCCACTTCTTCATATGCATGGAGTGAAAATTACAGATGCAGGCCTTATTATATTGACACATGAAGAGAAGGGAGTTACCTCACAAGTGGAGAACCAGTGTTGACAGGGCCAATTCAGTCAGGGTGGAGGTAGTCCACTCCCAATAATTGATGAGGAGGTGTCAATTCCAGAAGAAGCGAAGCTGCTTTTGTAGTGAGCCAGCCAGTCCCAGTCCCTATTCAGCCCAAATGAATGGTGTTAAATTTGCAAATGTATTTTAGTTCTGCAGTTTCTCTTTGAAATCTGTTTCTGAAGTTTTTTTGTTCAAGTATGGCTACTTTTAAATCTGTTATAGAATGTCCAGGAAAATGAAGTGTTCTCCTACTGGCTTTTGTATAAGCAGCAAAGAGTCCTGTGGCACCTTGTAGACTAACAGACATAACAGGGCTCTTTGCTGCTTTTACAGATCCAGACTAACATGGCTACCCCTGTGATGCTTGGCTTTTGTATGTTACCATTCCTGATGTCCAATTTGTGACCATTTATTCTTTTAGGTAGAGACTGTCTGGTTTGGCCAATGTACATGGCAGAAGGGCATTGCTGGCACATGATGGCATATGTAACAGTAGATGTGCAGGTGAATGAGTCCCTGATGGTGTGGCTGCTGTGGTTGGATCCTCTGATGGTGTCGCTAGAGTAGATATGGGGACAGAGTAAGCAGCGAGGTTTGTTACAGGGATTGGTTCCTAGGTTAGTGTTTCTGTGGTGTGGTGCGTAGTTGCTGGTGAGTATTTGCTTCAGGTTGGGGGGCTGTCTGTAAGCAAGGACTGGCCTGCCTCCCAAGGTCTGTGAGACTGAGGGATCGTTTTCCAGGATAAGGTGTAGATCGTCAGTGATGTGCTGGAGAGATTTTAGCTGAGGGCTGTATGTGATCGCATGTGTGTATTTGAGGTAGAGCAGTGCTGATATCCCCATTGCACAGATGGGGCACTGAGGCACACACAGACTAAGGGCCAGTTTTTCAAAGGTATTTAGACACCTAGTGGGATTTTCAAAAGCACCTAGAACAGAGGTGGGCAAACTACGGCCCGCGGGCCACATCGGCCCACGGGACCCTCCTGCCCAGCCCCTGAGCTCCTGGTCCGGAAGGCTAGCCCTCGGCCCCTGCCTGCTGTTCCCCCTCCCCAGCAGCCTTAGCTCTCTGCACCACCAGTGCAGTGCTCTGGGTGGCGGGGCTGTGAGCTCCTGGAGCAGTGCAGTTGCAGAGCCTGGCCTGACCCAGTGCTATGAGCTGCACAGTGGTGCAGCTGGCTCCAGCTGGACGGCACGGCTGTGGCGCCACCGGTGCTCCAGGCAGCGCGGTAAGGGGGTAGGGAGCAGGGGGATTGGATAGAGGGCAGGGGAGTTCGGAGAGGTGGGGAGGGGGCAGGGGTGTGGATAGGGGATGGTCAATGGGCAGGGAACAGGGGTTGAATGGAGACAGGAGTCCTGAGGGGCAATCAGGAAGGATGGGGTGGGTTGGATGGGGTGGTGGGGGGCGGGGAGAAGGGGTGGTTGGATGGGGCAGGGGTCTTGGGGGGGGGGGCAGTCAGGAAAAAAGGGAGGGGTTGGATGGGACAGCTGGGGGGCAATCGGGTGGGGGTTCTCCCCTAACGGCCCTCCATACAATTTCTGATACCCAATGCGGCCCTCAGGCCAAAAAGTTTGCCCGCCCCTGGTCTAGAAGGTTAGATGCTTTGTAAATGCAGTTAGATGCCTAGCTGCACATTTGCGTGCCTAAAAGGTTTTGACATTATGTCCTTAAGGTACTGGCCTGAGGTCATACAGGAAGTCCACGGCGGGAGTAGAACCCAGGTGTCTCAGGACTAGCTCCCTATCCAGCATACCAGCCTCTCTCTCTCCTGCATGCTGCAACAAAAGAGGCTTCTGATAGATGGGAGCAAAACCAAGGCGGCCAGTTCTCTGAGACTCTAGTAAATGGTTCCAGGAGGTTGGGATCGATGTCATGATTAACAACATGAAAAGGAGCACAGAGGTCAGGAAGGATGGCGAATGAGTCAGATGAGAGGAGATCACTTAACTCCCAAAGGGTGGTAGGTTCTGCCTTCATGCTGGGTTGTAGACTAAAGGCTGCTGTGCAGTTTTACATTTTAACTGAAAACCATTTTGTCGTCATTTTTGTTCTGAGTTTGAGAAAAGGGAGGAATCAGAAAGTATCATAAAAGTACTAGATGTGTTCATGCCTCAAAGGTTTAGGGTTTCAGCTGTATCCAGGCCAGGGTGGATAAAAATCAGTTATTTTTTTTAAAAGTCAAAAATATCAGATTTTGTTTATTTAAATTGGATTTTTTTGATAAAATACTTTTTTTCCTCAAAAAGCAATCTAAAGATAGTTTTAAATAAGATACATTGTAGCTCAAAAGATATCTCATCATGGAATAGGGATTATAAATTCTTATTCTATAGCATGAGACAATATATTCATGTAACGTTTAAGAAAAGTTTCGTAAATGAGTTACAGTAGTTCGTGGATTAGGGACCCAATCTTATGGGGTTCCACAGGCTTCTATATAGACTATTTAAATTAATCTTTCTATCTACCCAATGGGACTCAGTGCTCAGTCTAGAAGATACCATCAGAGATGTTTAGTTTTGCAGTTCTCAAACTGTGGATTTGTGTCTCCATAGGTAACATGCTTGTTAACAGCAGAAATGTTTTTGAATAAATAAATAATACACCTCTGCCCCGATATAATGCTGTCCTTGGGAGCCAAAAAATCTTACCGCATTGTAAGTGAAACCGTGTTATATTGAACTTGCTTTGATCTGCCAAAGTGCGCAGCCTCCCCCCCACCCCCCCAGAGTACTGCTTTACCACATTATATTCGAATTTGTGTTATATCAGGTCACGATATTTCTCACCTCTATATACACCTCTACCCGATATAACAGACCTCAACTCTATTGTCTCTCTGCAAATTTGTGTACACAGAGTCAATCCCTTACCTCTCTCTAAAAGTGAAAAGTTTCAGAAAGTTCGATGAATAGAAGATTGTTGGGGGTGGAATAGATCTGGACAAGGAGAAGTCTGGAGATCAATGTGAGAAGTGAGGGGCATATGCTTGTTTTATTAAAATATATGTTGCTGTTCAAGAAAATCCAGAATACTTAATGTTATTGGTTTAGTTAAATAAAACAGTTTAAATGTCTGTCTGTTGATGTTCTCCTCCTAATACAGCATGGCAAGAAAATCCTCCAAATATTAATGATTAACCTGTTATATTGGAGATAGTTCACCTCCCAATGACTCCATAAATGTCTGCTTCTGTTACCTTTGGTAAATGAAATAACCAAACAGTTATTCATTTTCTGATACAGCTGTAAAATTAATCTGAAAAGTTTTCAAAATAAATCACTGTTTTAAAATGTATAGTGTATACCTTCTAAAACTGAAACCTACATCTATCTCTGAGTTGTGAAGAATATATATTAAGGTTATAACAACCAACAAAAATGCACTTTTATGTAGAAAACTGTGATTAAATCGAGTCTTCCTGACTAGTGATTTAAATCAAATCCATCCTGATCCAGGCCAATTCCAGAACAAAGAACAGAAATGTCATTTACAATGTGTCCATAAAATCGATCATTACTGTACTTATATCTGTTATTCACTGAGCACACTCTGTGTGTTCAGCACTGTTCAGAATATGCCAGAAAATGTAGTCCTGGAGCCATTGTGTATCCCTGGATAAGTTGGCTCAGCTAGTTAAGTATGAAGTGCATAGTTATTAAGCATACTGATGGCAATAGAAATTTTACTGGATTAAGAACTAGATTTGATCCTCCAACTTTCTTTCAAGAGGAAGAGCTGCCCAGGGCTCCTGTGACTGTTTATTTTTCTTTCCTGCCTTCAGCGGCCCTGATATACCTCAGTTTTTTTTCTCAACTTTTAAATGCGGAATTTTCTTGATGTTTGGTTTTAAGTATTCTCCCGTGACAACTGAAGCTCAGAGTCATAAAGCTCACTGCCTATATAAACATGAGTATATTTTGGAAACTCTGATACCTTGGATATAGGGTTCATCTGTAAGAAATGGCTGGATTCAGTGCCGATTAAGACATCTGTTTTTTAGTTTTATAAGCATATCATACCTTTCCTCTCACAAAAGCACAAATGGAAAACTACTAACTAATAAACACTCATGGGAAAACATGCTGTGGTAAGTGCTTCCCTCCCCATCCAATTTTTTCACATTTACTCTGTTCACTCCTGCTCCACACCATGGAAAACAGGGTAACATATGGCCCTTTGTAGGTAGCAAACACTCACTTTCTCTTGTCAACGTAGTGCTTAAACAGTGAGACATGCTGACAATTCCAAAACCTGAAAGTGAAGATTTCATTAATGTCTGTCTTGTTCTCACAAATTAAATCTATCTCATTAGAAACTTCCTGTCCTGCCCATAGTGTCACGTGTCAAGATGGGGAAAAAGAGGCATTAATAGAACTGTAACGTGGTAGACAGTATGAAGAGCATTTAATCAAGCATGTACTGTATATATGGGGACTTGTGATAAAAGCATCATGAGATTCTGAAAAAACAGAATATATTTCTGTAAAAAGTTCATGATAAAACATTGACAGCAAAGCTGGTTAATCTGGTTTATTCCTGGATTATTTCTTCATCTTGCTCAGGGTGTGGTGGCTTTTGACTGGTTGGCATGGAAGCATCTAATTAGACATTTTCTTTTAAAATCCTGTCTGAAAAAGTTTAACTTGTAGCACTTCTTGTATTAAAGGCAATGCTTACTGGTATTTATACTAATTTATATTGGCATATTTGTAAAACAGGATGCAACAGGTTGGAGGTATGGGACACCTACAGCTATGGAAAGAGTTTGTAATGCTATATTAATATTAAATGTATCATTAATTAAACCAGTGGCTCCCAATCTTTCCAGACTCCTGAAGGAGTATAGTAGTCTGATTTGTCTTGCCTAACTCCTCCTCCTCCCCCTCCCACCCCAGTTACACCTCACTTAAAAACTGCTTGCTTACAAAATCAGGCTTAAAAATTAGGGCTGTTGATTAATGGCAGTTAGCGCAAGCAATTAACTTGAAATAAATTAAACTTGATTAAAAATATTAATTGCAATTAATCAAATTGTTAAGCAATAATAGAATACCAATTTAAATTTATAAATATTTTGGATGTTTTTCTACATTTTCAAATATATTGATTTCAGTTACAACACAATACAAAGTGCACAGTGCTCACTGTATATTATTTTTATTACAAATATTTGCACAGTTAAAAAGATAAACAAAACAAATTGTATTTTTCAGTCCACCTCATACAAGTACTGTAGTGCAATCTCTATCATGAAAGTGCAGCATTCAAATGTTGATTTTTTTATTACATAACTGCATTCAAAAGTAAAACAACTTAAAACTTTAGAGCCTACACATCCACTCAGTCCTCCTTCTCGTTCAGCCAATCACTAAGACAAACATTTGACATTTACAGGAGATATGCTTTCTGCTTCTTATTTACAGTGTCACCTGAAAATAAAAACAGGCATTCACATGGCACTGTTGTAGCCAGTGTTGCAACTTCACTTACATGCCAGATATGCTAAATATTTGTATGCCCATTCATGCTTCAGCCACTGTTCCAGAGAATGTGATTCTATGCTGATTACACTCATTTGAAAAAAAGTTATGTAATTTAATTTGTGACTGAACTCCTTGGGGGAAGATTGTATGTCTCCTGCTCTGTGGTTTTACCTGTATTCTGCCATATATTTTATGTTATGGCAGTCTCAGATGATGACCCAAGATACGTTGTTCAATTTAAGAATGCTTTCATTGCAGATTTGACAAAACGCAAAGAAGGTACCAATGTGCGGTTTCTAAAGATAGGTTTAAGAATCTGAAGTGCTTTCCAAAATCTGAGAGGAACAAAATATAGAACATGCTGTTAAAAATCTTTAAAGAGCAACACTCTGATGCAGAGATTATAGAAGCTGAACCACCAAAAAGGAAAATCAACCTTCTGATGGTGGCATCCAACTCAGACGATGAAAATGAATATGCGTCAGTCTGCACTGTTTTGGATCATTGTCAAGCAGAACCAGTCATCAGCATGGAAGCATGTCCTCTGGAATGGTGAGTGAAGCATGAAGGGTTATACAAATGTTTAGCGTATATGACACACCAATACCTTGCAACACCGGCTACAACAGTGCTATGTGATTAATTATTATGTTTATCTCATAATTAACTGATTAATATTGTAATAACTTGACAGCCCTAATAAAAATACAAAAGTGTCACAGAACACTGTTACTGAAAAAAGTGCTTACTTTCTCATTTTACCATATAAAGTCAATTGGAATATAAACATTGTACTTACACTGTGCCTATACACTGAAATATATGAACAAGTTGCTATCCGTATGAAACTTGAATTTGTACTGACTTCAATAGTGCTTTTTATGTAGCCTATTGTAAAACTATGCAAATACATAGATGAGTTGATGTACCCCCTGGAAGGCCTGTGTGTAACATCAGGGGTATGCATATCCCTAGTCGAGAACCACTGGATTAAATCTAGATGCTCCCTACCCCTCAGCGTTAGTGAAGAGGAACAGAGACCTGTGCAAGAGTGTGTGAATATGAGGAGTAAGTGGATCTGCTGCATGTTGCCTGCTCCCACCTGCAACCTCTGCTCCAATCCTGTAAAGTTATGACTCCAAGTTGGCAAGTGGCAGGCCAAAGAAGCAGCCAGACACATCAACATGCTCCTCTCAGAAACCCACAGAATCAGAATAGCAGTTTAGATTGGTGTTAACACCATTCAAGAAGTATTGACTCCTGCTCCACAACGTTCTCCCCCTCATGTGGTGGTGGTGGTCATTATGCTTTTGGGAAATAGGAGATAGCTTCCTCACAAGTAATCGTGCTATGCTGTCCAAGGCAGAGTCGGCCAATACTGTTAATTTGCCCTATACCAAAAAGACAGAAGACACTTGCTTTGGTTTTAATCAGGCCACAACTTTATTATTAGATGTCTGGGACTACCCAGCAGATAAGTGTTCAATACAGGTAACTCCATGTTCAATCAATAACTATCAAGAGGGCTTTTGCCAGCCCCCCCTTATCTTCCAATCCAGGTCCCCTAGCCAACCCATTGCTGGGACTTTACCAACCACGTCCTCCCCTAGTATGAGGGGCTATAAGCAAAGGGTGTTAACTCCCTACTGGACCATTCACAGGCACCCCAAATGTCATCACTCCCACTCACCTCCTGTTCTGTTCCTTTAATCAATACTTCCCTTTTAAGTCTCTTACCAAGTCACTCCTTCTCTACAAAGTACCTGCATGGGACATCAGCCACATGGAGAGTCAGCAATTAGCTTGGTTGCCTTTCACCCTTCCCACACCCCAACCCTGTCTGGTTCCCAGATATCTCCTGCTGCCTCCCTCTTATAGTGGCCAACAATGTGTCTGCTTCCCAAGTCTCACAGGTGAACCCCATCCACCCAAAATAACTCCATTGTCATATGGAACGCCAAGATCATTCAGGATGCCAGTTGCCAGTGACACCATGTACTGCAGCACACACACTTCTGTAATGGGCCATATTGGTGACCAGCTTTCTAGCTCTTGAAATTACAAGAAATAATTAAAACCTCACTCATAGTTCAGCCATGTGCCCAGAGCCACTGATCTCTGCACAACCAACATCAGACACCAAGACTCCATAGCGCTAGCAGCATTTGCTCAGGTTCCTCGCTGGCTCCTGGTGCAAGCTTTCAAAATTTCTCATACTGAAAACCAGACAGGGCATCTGCTATGCCATTATCAACCACAGGCACGTGCTTGGAAGAAAACCATATGTTAAGATGTAAACATTATAGCACAAATGCCCTCACTAACCTCATAATCCTGTGTGATCTGGAAGTTTGGCTATTGTCACACCAGAAACACACCGTTTTACTAGCCAGTTCCAGTTCCCAAATAACCACTGCAACCAACATTGGAAAAAAGTCCAGGTAAATCATGTCACTCACTACTCCGTTTTGCATCCAGAGAGCAGGCCATTTCTGGGCACACCATCTGTCCTAGTAAAACAGCCCAAAGCTCCTACCCTCAAAGCATCCAAATGGATTTTCAAACCAGTCTCTAATGCCCCTTCCTCCCTTCATAAAGACACCCCATTAAATTGACTCAAAAACTGTTCCCACACCTTCAAGTCTTCCTTCATCTCTCTAGTAACTCATATAAAATGGTGTAGCCTTGTTACGTGTGCTATGGCCGCCACCAGCTGAGCACAGGGGCAACAACCCTTCAGGCAAAGTTAAGGTGCCACATAATAGACTGAAGCTCTTGGAGCGTGAGTTCCTTGACTCCTATAGCTCTCTGAAACTTATCCTGAAGGAGCCACAATATGCTTGCCCTTGTGTCTAACTCAATCCCTAGGTAAGTCAATTTCATGGAAGGGCCCTCTGTTTTTTTCCTGCTATAGGAGGAGTACCACCAACTGTTTAGCTAGGGCCTGAAATGTGTTCAACAAGTGAACATAATCTTCCAATCTTGCCTGTACTGCAAACAAAAAATGGTCTAAATAATGCACTATTTGACCTACACCAGCTCCCTGCATTACTGTCCAGTGCAACATTGTACTAATTTTTTAAAATATTAAACAGGATACTGCACAGCCCTTGAGCATTGCTGTGTCAAAATAAAATTGTCCCTCAAAAGAAAAATCCAAAAGGTTGAAAAGCAGACTTGATATCACACTTAGCCATTAGTGCCCTGAGCCACATGACCGAATCAGATGCACAGCTTCATCAATGGATGAAGAACACATGGAACACGGAACAACCAGTCTTCATGGTTAATGGAGCTACCTCATGAGTATGAAAGGTGATGAATTAATTGATATTCTCCTGGAGCTTTCTTGGGGACCAAGCTCAGGCAGGAAACCCACAAGTTCTCCATAGATAATTGCTTGAATGGCCCTGCTATCCTACCTTCATTTAATTACTGTGTAATCTTTTTTTCTGTACAATATCGCCCATCCCTGCCACTAACTTTAATTTTTTTTGACATCCTGTGACTCCTAGTCCCCGCAAAAGGGATCTGAAATCTCACAGTAAACCTCTCCCTCAAATATGACCCATCTGTTTTGTTAGAGTAATCTCCCAAGAGTGTCTTTAACACCTCCATTTAAACTGGCCTTGGTGCCCTTGCCCGTTGCACTGCTTTCAGCTCTCCCCCCTCCCCTGCTCATGTTTTGTCTCCCAAAACTGTGGCTGCACTTGACCCTCCCCCAATCCCGTTTCCCCCCTGTGACCTTTCTCTGCCTCTCTGGCAAGAATAGCCTGAATGGGCTTCAGAACATATTTTGCCTTAATTTATTTGCTGTGAAAACAACTGCAGTCATTAAATGCCCAGTTAAATATTTTGTTACTCAACCCCTTCCCACTCTTGCTGTGAAATGAACAGGCCACTCTCCATTTGGGCTCCCAGTCTCCATAGCATCATCCACTCCAACCACAGCATAATGGTTTGGTATGTCCCACTGTACCCCAGTTTGTGTTGCCACCCTCAGTCTGAACTGCTTGTCATAATTAAACCAAGACATGCCCCAGAACATGGCTTTCTGCTCACTTTAACATTTTCAGTCTGCCCAGTGAGGCTGAGGGAGTCACTGTCTCTCCACTCGAGCCAGTACTCTACTCAGCACACCATTCTTCTTAGAGTGCCCATGTCGGTTCATCCTTCTGCTTCCTTCTCCTGGTAACAGTAGCTTCTCCCTCCTCCGTGACCCCCTCCCCTATGAATATTCCTCCTTCCTCATTAATGATCCCTCTCCTCATTGATGGTCCTCTTCCCCAGTCTGTGATCCCTCTCATCCCCATCTGTGATCCTCCTCCCTTATACAAACTTCTCCCCATCTCTCTCCCTGCATGCTCCCTCCCGTTTGTCATTTCCATGCCCCCATCCCTTCCCTGTGCTCGACAAGGGGCCAACAATCCCCTTACATTCCCCCTTCCTAAAATTCTGCAAAAGTCAGAATGTTCACACCAGCACATCCAGGTCCCAGATTAACAATATTTACCAGTGTCATGTTATATATAAAAAACATTAACAATTAACAAAAGAGCATTTAACATATTTAATATTCCGTATCCACTTCTTTATACTATACTTGATAATGTTCATTAAAACACTACATAGAACCAATAATATAACCACTCTTACTTCTCTGCTGCTGCTGGCAGCAGCACTCACTTCAGAACTGGGTGCTCAGCCAGCAGCCACTGCGCTCTCCTCTCTGCCTTCAGAACTGGGCAGCTGGAGAGTGGTGACTGCTGGCCAGGCACCGGGGTCTGAAGACAATGCCGCTACCAGCAATACAGAAGTAAGGGTGGCAATGGCATACCATGCATTCCTTACTTCTGCATAATAGTTTACCTTTGTGCTGGAAAGGGTGGCTACAGGGGCCTAAGGCAAATTTTGGGGTGGCCATAGCCTCCTCAAGTCCCCCATAGCACTGTCCCTGATCGTGCTTCTATCCCACCCAGCAATACCCACTCTATTTTTATCTTACTATTATGACAGTGGCCCACAGGGAACTGCAGGATACGGGTTTCTTCACCCACACCCAGAGAACCTCCTGCACCCTCATACTTCCCCCCAGGGAAGCATGACCCCAGTTTGTATATTACTAACATAGTCAATATAGGCACATCCAGATACAGACACTGGCAGGGGGTATCTAATACCAGTCTCTCCTGTGGTAAGATATGTTCCAGAGGACTGGGAAGGGGCAAATATAGTGCCCATCTATAAAAAGGGAAATAAGGACTGTGATGCTGTATGGAACATGTGGAACTCCTTGTGATATTATTGATACCAATATAAAATTGCAATGAATCTGACCAGATACGCTGTGTAATGTATTTGTGAAAATTTTATAATTTGCCAAGTATGATAATTGTGTTTAAATGTTTGTATCATCTTTGTATGGTGAGTTTTAGACATAGATTGTATATCTATATTTCCAAACTTGTGCTGTGTTTCTGGGTGACATTCCCAGACAGATTGGTATCAGCACTATCTAGTCTGTTCCATGGCCCATCCAGGATCATCAGCTGTACAAAGAACCCATTGAAAGAAGCCAGGAGCTATACCTTCTGAGTCAGCCGGACTTACAGGGGCATGCCTGTGGACAGGGGACTCCAAGGTTTTTCCATACCAAGTGCTATGAGTTTGTGTTTGGGATATATGCCACATGGCAAAGGATATAAAAAGACAGCTGCATCATCTCCATTTTGTCTTTATTCGTGCTTCCTACCTCTGGAGTAACTTCTCTACAAACTGAAGCACTGAACAAGCTGTGTATGTGTTCCAGAAGGACTTTCAAGTCAGCAAATTCACCAACCCTGTTAAGAACCTGATACATGGACTTTGTAGTCTTATCTATGTATCTGATTGCTTGACCATTTAACGACTCTCTTCTTGTTCTTTCTTTCTTAATAAACCTTTAGTTTTAGATGCTAAGGGATTGGCTGGCAGCATGGTATTTGGGGTAAGATCCAAACTAATATTGATCTGGTAATGTGCCTGGCCCTTTGGGGTCAGAGGAACATTTTTTATAGTGAGCAGAGTTTCTAAATAACTTCTCAGTGTACTGGACCTATGTGCTGATTGGGAGCCAGAGAACTGGAATGCAATAAAGGGGGCTGTGTGATTTCTCTTTTAGCTTCTTTATGGGGGGGGCGGGAAATCAGAAGCACAGTTTGCGACTGATCGGTAAATTTAACTTCAGTTTTAACCCCCAGTTTGGGGAGAATCTGCTTGCCCTTTTGCAGCCTGTCCTGACCTTGGCATTTTCAGTGAGGGCTACCCTAGGTCAACATTTCTCAAATGCAGCCACCGTGGCCGCATGTGGCTACCAGGAGCTTTTCTTGTAGCCACAGCCTTCTGCAGGGGAGCAGTGGACCCTCCCCCAGAGCCACCAGCAGGGGTTGACCCCTTGTGGAGCCACAAACATGAAAGAAGCAGGCAGCCAGTGAGTTCCCACCTTCCCAGGGGCAGTGATACTCCAGCTTCAGGCTTCAGCCCTGGGGTGGCGGGCAGCAGGCTTCAGTCAAGGGGCTTTGGATTCTAGTCCTGGACCCCAGCCACATGGCAGCGGGTGCTGGCGCTTGGCTCACTACCACCCCTGCAACACCACTGGCCTCCGCTGTCTCCCTACCCATCTCCCCATCCAGGGCTTAATTTGTCCTCTGGCTTGCCAGGGTTGTGTAAGTCTGTTGTGAAAATTGATATTTGTATGTTTGTTAATATCACTTTTCACAGCCTCCCAACTAACTAGTAAGTCTGCTGTGAAAAATGATATTTACAAATATTACTTTTCACAGCAGCAGACTTACTAAATAGCAAGTCTTTTTTTAAAAAGCAACCAAAAAAGCAAAAGGAACAAAAAGACAAGAATGTGCAAAGCACCTTATTTCTGTTTCTAGTCTGTTTAGAACAAGTAAAAAATAGAGACAATTATTATTATGTACATTATTTTTATTATTGCATCTGCAAAAAAACTCTACATAAATAAATTACGATGATTTGGATATGTATATTCATTTGTTCTTCCTAAAGTTAATTAAGTATTTTAGGAAAAATTGTCAGAGTGAAAAGGTGGTGGCTGTGTTCTGAGGCTTCCAAAAAATGTGTTCTGAGAACCCCTGCCCTACGCACTCTAGGTCACAAGGACATCCTGAGGAATTACAGACCAGTCATCTTGACTTCAAGCAATCAGTTTGCAAATACCTAGGAGATAATAAGATGATGAGTAATAGTCACCATGGATTTTTCAAGAACAAATCATGTCAAAACAACCTAGTAGCTTTCTTTGACAGAGTAACAAGCCTTGTGGGTAGGGGCAAGTGGTAGATGTGGTATATCTTGACTTTAGTAAGGCTTTTGATACTGTCTCGCATGACCTCAAATCAACTAAGGAAATACAACCTAGAGGGAGTACCTATAAGTGGGTGCATAACTAGTTGGAAAACCAATCCCAGAAAGTAATTATTAGTGGTTCACAGTCAAATTGGAAGGGCATATCGAGTGGGGTCCTGCAGGGATCAGTTCTGGATCTCATTCTGGTCAATATCTTCATCAGTTATTTAGATAACTGTATAAAGAGTATACTGATAAAGTCTGCAGACAATAGCAAGCTGGGAGGGGTTGCAAGTGCTTAGGAGAATAGGATTAAAATTCAAAATGATCTGGACAAACTGGAGAAATGGTCTGAAGAAAATAGAATGAAATTCAATAAGGGCAAATGCAAAGTACTCCAGTAAGAAGGGGAAGAATCATAGAATCATGAGAATTAGGGTTGGAAGAGACCTCAAGAGGTCATCTAGTTTAAACCCGGCTAATCAGTTACACACATACAAAATGGGAAATGACTGCCTAGAAAGCAGCGCTGCAGAAAGGGATCTGAGGATCATAGTGGATCACAAGCTAAATATGAGTCAACGATGTAACACTATTGCAAAAAAAGCAAACATCATTCTGGGATATATTAGCAGGAATGGTGTAAGCAAGAGATAAGAAGAAATTCTTTTGCTCTATTCTGTGCTGATTAGGCCTCAACTGGAAAATTGCATTCAGTTCTGGATCCTACATTTCAGGAAAGATGTGGACAAACTAGAGAAAGTCCAGAGAATAGCAACAAAAATGATTAAAGGTCTAGAAAATATGACCTATGAGGGAAGATTGAAAAAATTGAATTTGTTTAATCTGGAGAAGAGAAGACTGAGAGGGGACATGATAATAGTTTTCAAGTACATAAAAAATTGTTACAAGGAGGAGGGAGAAAAACATTCTCCTTGACCTCTGAGGATAGGACGAGAAGCAATGGGCTTAAATTGCAGCAAGGGCAGTTTAGGTTGGACATGAGGAAAAACTTCCTAACTATCAGGGTGGTTAAGCCCTGGAAAAAATTGCCTACGGAAATTGCAGAATCTCCATCACTAGAGATTTTTAAGAGAAGGTTAGACAAACACCTGTCAGGAATGATCTCGGTAATACTTAGTCCTGCCCTGAGTGCAGGGAAATGGACTAGGTGACCTCTCGAGGTCCCTTCCAGTTCTACAGTTCTATCATTCCACAGGTGTTATGTGGAAGACAAAAAACAACTATTAAAATCAGTGGCATGCAAATTGTATACAATGTGGTTGCTTAAATCAATCTGTTACTCACATGACTACAGCACAGCCTGGCAAACAGTCTTCCACTCATAGAGTAAACAAATCTGAAAGCACACAATGGATTCCCTGTTTCCAGTGGGAAAATTATGTCTCACTGACACAGAGAACATGCCTGCATTGTGGCTTGAGATTAATACAATAAAAGTTTGTTTATATTTCTTAGTGTTCTATTTCCATTTTTTATTTAAGAAACTGTGAGTCGATATTAAGTTAATAATGAAAAATATGAGCTAGCAAAGCATTACATGTTTAATGAAAAGTAAACTTACTTTGTTAAATGTACCTAACATGTAAAACTTTTAAACAGTATTACGTTCTAAAAAACCCTGACCTTCATAGTTTAAGCACGTACTCCCATTCCTAAAAAGCCTGATTATGTTTTTCCAAATAAAGCTCGTGTCCTGTATTAAAATAGAGAATATAGTTTCTACTATGAGGCTATACTGTTGGAACTTAATCCCCTTTACTATTACTTGTATGTACTTAGATTATACACATCAGTAGTACAGACATTATCCGTGACTCACAGGTAAAAACATTAAAGAAGAACTCATTCTGTTTAGTCAAACAGATAGATGCTTATACAAATGATTGCTCTCTTAGGTCAGAGCTTTTGGAAATAATCATAAATGTCATCAGTACCTTTTAGATAGAATAGTTTTTGAAAGACTGCATGCTTTCTCTTACAAATGTTATTAAAATTTCAATTGATGTAATTGTGACTCTAGCAAACCACATGGCAAGGCCACTAGGCCTCAATGAGCACTGACAAATGACAAACATTCACCTGCGTGTTAGCATTGTTAAGATAGATGCTAAGTTTATAAAAATGTGTTTAGACTTGACAAAATGCTTGTAGGATGCTGCATGTATTGATCTCATTTATAACATCTGTAGCCTGTGGTACAAAGTTATAAGTGTTTGCCTTGTAAACCTCTAATTATGTGACTCAAACAGGAAAGAAGGGTTAGTTAATGTAAAGTGCTGGTTCTGCACACAAGAAGGCCCATTGAAACCAAATGAGTCATTGTGAAACATCAAAGGACAAGACTTTGTTGATTGTCCAGTAATGCCACCCATGGAGAGGAGACTGACACATATGCCATCAGTTTGAACTCTGGGGGAAGGAAATAAAAATGCCTGACCAGGAGGAACTGTATCTCTGTGATGCCTGGAATTTGGAGAGAGAAATGTTTCTATGCTTAAGCAAGGGATCCCCAAGCTCTTTAGCTTGAGTTATCCCTAATGGATATATAGAGCTTGAAAATTGAGCCCATGTAGTGTAAAGTAGGAACTACACCATCCAAACTACTTTGTGTTTAAGAGCTTTGCTAGCACTATTTATTTTTGCTAGATGCTAAAGTTAACAGTGGAAACCACATACTTTTTGTCTGTCTGTTTTTTCTGTAGTTAAATGCCTGAACTATTCATCTGTCTCTTAGTTGTGTCATATTTTGTAGTATGCCATATAATCTATAACATATTTCCCCGCTATTTTATAGCTGGTCTTTGTGGTTTATCAGTTGTATATTGCAGTTCTTTTAAGTCAACACGAGAGGTCATTATAAACCTGTAACTTGAATTTTGAACTTCAAATCCCTTTCAAGGTTACATCAAGCAATTTGTTGTGAGGCTATACAGGAAAACGGCAGTATCCTTTCATGTAAGCTAAAAACTCTGGGGTCTTCTGATTATTTGTTATGGTTACATGTTTATCTGGGTGAAAAGAAATGAATTATCAGATATGGTGAAGTCTAAATGAAAAAATCTTCAAGCAAACAATGTGCAATGTTCATTTAAAGATATTTAAGGGGTCTATAGAACCTGTATTTCACTCCTTTTCTTCAGTCTATTACTTATCCTCCTTAGACCATTCGTTCTATTTGTTTTCCTGATTTTTTGAGTTAGAAAGGATGAGTTTATCATACTGGCATTTTTATAAAACATTGTGAATTACTGTGTAGAACTGACATTTTTGGTAAGGTGAGGCCATTCTTTAAAAATACATTTCTTACATTTATTTATATTACAGTGATGCCCACACACCCCTGCAGGGAGTAGTATCCCCACTGTCCTCTGTCATGGGTCTTGCATTTCAAATTACCTTTACAGTCAAGGATCTCTAAGTTGTCTGTTCTCTTTTACATACGTATATATACACATATACAATATACACACACACACAAATAGATGCAAGAGCAGCATGTCATAAAGAGATAGTTAAGGGTTAATGCCTCTTTTACCTGTAAAGGGTTAAAAAGCTCAGTAAACCTGGCTGACACCTGACCAGAGGATCAGATCTTGGTGGGGGGGAAGTCTTTTGTTTGTGCTCTTTGTTTTGGGGGTTGTTCGCTCTTGGGACTAAGAGGGACCAGACAGCAGTCCAGGCTCTCCAAATCTTTCTGAACCAGTCTCTCATGTTTCAAACTTATAAGTAACAGCCAGGCAAGGCATGTTAGTCTTATTTTTGTTTTCTCAACTTGTAAATATTCCTTTTTGCTGAGAGGATTTTACCTCTGTTTGCTGTAACTTTCAACCTAAGGCTAGAAGAGGTTCCTCTGGGCTATATGAATCTGATTACCCTGTAAAGTATTTTCCATCCTGATTTTACAGAGATGATTTTTACCTTTCTTTCCTTTAATTAAAAGCCTTTTTTTTAATGCCTGATTGATTTTTCCTTGTTTTAAGATCCAAGGGGATTGGATCTGGACTCACCAGGGATTGGTGGGGGGAAAGGAGGGGGGACGGTTAATTTCTCCTTGTTTTAAGATCCAAGGGGTTTGGATCTGTGCTCACCAGGGAATTGGTGAAGTCCCTCAAGGCTATCTACGGAGGGGAAAGTTTTGGGGGGACAGGGAGTGATCCAGACACTGAAAATTCTGGATGGTGGCAGTAATACCAGATCTAAGCTAGTAATTAAGCTTAGAAGTGTCCATGCAGGTCCCCACATCTGTACCCTAGAGTTCAGAGTGGGGAAGGAACCTTGACACAGCACTACTATTCTCACTAAATATACATAATTTTCCAAAGGTGAGGAAGGTGAATTTAGAGGTCTGGGAAAACTTGACATTTGGGAAGCCAATAAGATTTAAGTTCTGACTAGAACTAAACAGAGGATGGAAATGTTGTTTCACAAAAGACTGAGTTTTCAAAATTTGGCTTAGTTCTGAATCAAAGGAATCCAAAAATTTCAAAAGTTCTCTGTGAAAGAAAATTAAAAGTGAATAATATTATATAAAATTTTGACAAAGTAGAAACAGTACATTTTGACGAAAAAAAAAAGTTATAATTAAAGCTGTCCAAAACACAGGATTTCCACTTCATGGGAAATATTATATTTTCAAAATTTGTTTTTGTCCTGAATCAGAACATATCCAAATTTTTCAACATTTTCATGAACCAGAAATCCTGAAAAAAAAAAGGTGTATTAGAGAAACCAGATCTGCTCCCTGGAAACCTGGCAGCTGTTGAGTGAAAATGACAAAAAAAATGTCACTTTCACTCAGCAGCTGCTGGCACTTCCAAGGTCTGTGAGTCTGGGATCTCAGCTGCCCTTGGAGTCTAGCAGTCAACATGGCAGGGCTGTCCCAAACCTGAAAACCTTGGTAGACCAGGCTCCCCTGCAGCTCAGTGATCTGATAGGTTTCCCATGGATTTGCTCTGATTAACTGAAAGTTCATTGAACAAGAGCTGCTCCTGTGAAATATTTTGGATTCAGCAAGTCAGCATTTTCCAGCAACATTATTTTACTGAAAGTTTCCAACTAGGTCTAATTATAATATATGATATAATACAAAATAAAAACATCAGAATGAAAAATTGTTAAGAATAGCACATTTATATGCATGACTAAGACAGATTGAGTAAAATGGATGTAACCAGGATCCATAGAATTTGTACCATTTAAAATAATTCCAAATAATTCAAGGTATGGAAATACACAGTGAAGGCACCAAACAATCTTGGGAGGATATGAAAATTATGGATGTGTCTTTGAATATAAATGTTGTCTAATCTGAAGACACAAACACTAAAATTCCCTAGCCATAATTGTATTATTACACAATGTCACTATAGGACAGATATAACATTATCTGCCTTAATTATGTCTTTATATACCTTAAGTATTTGGATTTCTTTTAAGTGCAATCTTAACACTGGATTTCCTGAGTTTGTCACACTTGGTTTTAGGATCATTACAACTTCCCTGTAATGTTTTATCCTTAAGTTACTAGTATTCACTTTTAACATAGTTTTTAACTTGAATATATTATTTGGAAAACGAATGAGCAGTGTGGTGGCAAAGTGTTAGACATTGCTCCATGCTGCCTTTCTGAGAGAATTAAATCATTTTGTGTTATCTTATCTTTTACTACTACTATAAAGCATATCCTTTCCTAGGATCAGAAATAAACTCCAGGATCCCTTATCATCAGTATTCTACTGCTGCATAAGAATTGTGTAACCCACTGGGAAAGTGTACATCAGGACTTCCTCCAGTGACTGGTCAGCAAAGGAACTAGCAGTTACTGCTGCAGCTCAAACACTAGGGATCTGAAGGTCAAGAGGGTGTGTGTCAAATAATAATTCTGATCTATGTGAGGGGATAGCATGATTGTATGAGAGTCACAGTCAAAAGATTTCTTCAGAACAGATTTTTGTGCTCGAAAACTATGATAATCTGCAAATTCTGACTCACCAAAATAACCATTTCACTGGTAGGATTTTGTATTAGAGTTGAAGTTTGATAAAGATGGGGTACCAATGCTTTTTAGTATCTGTTGAAGATGGATGTGAAAGCCTTACGGAGTGCTAGAGTTTGTTTTTAATAGCATTGTAGGCAATATGAAGTTGGAAAAAAACTTCAACTGCCACTAACTGTAGTTTTTGTTTGCTAATATAACCCAAAGGTCTTGATTCCTAGTCCTATACTTTAGTCACATGAACATCCTTTCACTTTCAAATATTGTTTTAGTTTCTATGAACAGAGTTGGTATTCATCCTTTTTTTATTACATCAGAAAGCAATTATCTTTGACAGACTAACTTGCTCTGCCTTCTGTACATTGTGTTTGTTCTTATCTTACGTATATAGACTTTGGCTCTGAACAGGCTTCAGGCTGTAATATAACTCAAGAAAGTTTGAGTCCTATATGGATGTCAGCTGCCTAGAGGCAAACATTTTCACAACAGGATGGTTCAGCTCAAAATCTATTAGACTCCAAATAAGAAAAGAATATACAAACTGAGGGGTTTGAGTCATTAATGTGTTACTCCAATTTTTTTATTTCATCGTCAATTTCAATGGAATGACAAGCATTAAACTGGAGTAATTCCCTGGGTGAATCAGGCCCTGAATAGTTTCAATACAAATCCAAGCTATTGGCAAGCAGAGTGGAGCTGATAATCTTGTAGTATTTAACACTTGCTACAGCTGAATTCTCAGTCATGTGCAGAATGTTTGTTTCACAAATTTGTTTTTAGTAAGATATCTGACTTTTCTTCAGTTTACAGATTTTTACTGTGAGACTTAAACATGTGCTCAAGTGCTGACCTAAACAGAAATGGATCTAAACACAAAAGATATCTGGGCCAAAGTAGAAATGCAATGGATATTCACTCTGAGTTCTCTTTATAAACCAATTCATAACAATCCTTCTAGGTAAAGTGAAGATAAGCTGTTATGAAAGCAGCTGATGTATTGAAAGGAATCAGAAGAAATAATGGGATAGAAAGACTTTAACAAATGATGAGGTGGGAGGATAACTTTGGGTCTTGGACTGACCTGGCCTTGACATGTAAAGTTGAGAGCCAGGACGTAGTTACTTCATAGTCCAACTAACTGGCATTGTAAGAATTATGATTAACAATTTATACCCATAAATTTTAGCTCTTAAATTATATAATTTTCATTTTAGATAGTATTTACACTGAAAAGGTAACATCTGATATAAGAAAGTAAACTTGAGAATCAAACAATAGAGAAATGCATGCTCAGTTGTGTTCACAGTTTTCCTTAATTATTGCTATGAGGGTGCTCAGGAACGTACTGCACATCTTGCATATATTTCTAAATTGCATCTAAATGTGTAACAGCTTTTCAATCAGGTGCAGAGCATGTATTTGAGCCAATAATAGCTACCCTCATATGAATTTAACAAACCTATTATTCCAGAGTTTTTTTTAAAATATGGTTTTATAAAGTCTCTCTCTAGATCATTATTTAGTATTATTCAAACTTCTCCAGACAAAAGTTCCTTGTCTTACAGTGTGCTGGTAACTTTTTAAAGAATAAGTTACCTTCTTTTCAGACAATGTATTAGAGTACTTCCAAATCCATGGGTTGCTGAAACATGATTAAGTGCTAGGCGAGGCAGGAGACAGGATAATAAAAAATATTTTTAAAATGCACCTTTTATTTATTTGTGTTCCAAGTGTCATCTGCACTTGCCATGTGTATACCTCTAGATCATTTATGGGGACACTGATTGTCACCTTCCTACTCATCTCATTATAATACTCAACAGAAATTACCAGAAAGCTATAATAAGATATCACAAGAGAATAACGTTTTGTAATGTTAAATCAAATGGAATCTAAAAGATTTCAGATCTTCCTAACACAGAGGGAGAATTGGTAAAATGTTTCCTATTGCATAGCTTAATATCGAATGTTACTGGAAGGAGAATCAAAAGGTATGAAAAAAAAAATCTCGCTAAGAAGGTCAGAACTCCCAGTCTCACTGCCAGTTGCATTCAATATTGACAATTTTAAGAACATGTTTATTCTTTATTCTCATTAATTATGTAATTAATATATTTAAAATCATAGGCTTTATTTTTATCCATTTTTATGTTTAGTTAATATCTAAATTCCCTTATAAAGACTATAGGCCTCCCAGTAACTTCAGTACCTAGAGAATACTGTCTTACCGATCTGAATAGTTTGCAATCCTTTATAACATTACAAGAATTACTACAATTAACATACTTCTCCGGTCCTTATTGCTATTCTGCTTTCATTTACGAGTTCAGTTGAATGTCCAGAATTCCTCAAAGATATATTCAAAGTAAATTTCAATCTCATCAGTTCTCTGTGTTGCTAGGACAAGTTAAACTCATATTTTATTTTGCATGTTATGTAGCACCTGCCATTGGAAAATGGAGATAGCTCTTTGAGCAGGGCGTCATTTATTATGTGATTTATACAGTGTCTAACACAATGTGTCCTGACCTGGTTAGGGCTCTTAGGTTCTACCTTAATACAATTGTTAATAATAACCTATTCCAAAGATATGTAAATAGCTAATGACTATGATCTGTTCTTTCCATATGTGTATGAACTTCAAAACAATGTAATACTTATCTGAAAAAAATATTTACTTTCTTCTCTTATTATAATAATACATATAATAATGAAATTCTAGTTAACAGATTTTAGTGTCTGTGATCCTAGATGATTTTTGTAGATGATTTTCTTTTTAAATGTCCCCTGCTCGCAACAGAGTAGAGTTAAGGTTGTTAGGTGCTTTAACTATGCTTTCCAAGTTTGGATTGTATTTATTTATTTTTAAGATAAACGTACAGAGTTAGTTAAATAGTTGTTCTGAGAATAATGCTTGTGATTTGTTTTACCCACCTGTCAATGGTATGTACTCTCAACCTTACCTGGTCCTGATGGGGAATTTGTGTCCATTGTAATTTATACAGGCAAGCCTATTGTACGTGACCTGTATAAATTACAATGGATACCTAAGGCATTGCATACAATGTTTAACAGACAGGCATTGCACATCTGGTGGCAGAATTTAGGTATGAGCACAGAGTTTATTTTGTTGTTTAATAGAGATGGTGAGCCAAATTCATCCCTGAAGAACTCCACAGATACTATGGAGTAGCACCAGCAATGAATGTAGCCATGCATATCTATTTCCTTTTTACCTGATTTTTTTCTCTTGGATATGTAAATATAACTCTTTGAGTGTTCATTTGATTACTTTTCTTCCTTTATTCCTCACACTATTTGGAAGGGCTCAAAAGGGGTCACACAAGAATGAGGTGACATTTTTTTCTCCTAGGATTAAGCCTATATTTTTCATACATCTTTCATCTTCTACCAGCCTAATGAAGGACTGAGCTTTGTCCTGAATTTGTATGTTCATATGCGTGTGGCAAATACTTAGTTTAGGGTTTTTTGTTTTTGTTTTTTGTAGGAATACATTGACAGTATCTTTGTAATTTGAAACACTATATAGATTGACTTGAAATGAGTGGTAAACATTTTCATTGTGGCATTTCATCAAAAGATCCTGAAATAATCAAATGCGAATGAATAAACAAAGCTATAAATGATAACTGGCAGATCTATTAAGGGTAATGGCAATGAATATGATGGCAATATCCTAGTATTTACTCTATTTATATTCCCTTTGCTATTTAATTATTTATTTGTTCTGGACACTACCATTTTTCCTATTTATTATTTCTTTGTCCAAGTCAGTTGCTAGTAGATTATGAAGCAAAGTTTGTTTCTTCATGTTGTGAGCCAATTGCAAAGGAGTAGAATAATAGAGACTCTTTCAAGGCTGAGCAGACAAAGCATGAGATTTAGGTTTCTTCTATATTGACTGATTCATTTCTGACAAACATTTCCAAAAATGATCTAAAGAGAGGGAAATATGAAATCTCTTAGAAAACTTGACTACTTCGTCCACTGCTTCTACAAACATCTCTGTCCACCAGGTGACAGTGAAGGTTAAGTAACTACAGCAAGAAGGAATTTAAGGTAAAGTAAATAGGAAACATGGAATCAGCAAGATAAAATAATACTGGAGGATGATATTTTACATGTACTAAAGGATATTATTGATTTTTACTACAGTTTAATAGCTTTACACCAAAGTGTTTCTTTCCCAAATTACAGTAGTTATTTAGCAATGGTTAAACTGGCTGTCTCACAGCAGGAGTGATCTGGAATAGAATGCTAGAGCACAAAGCTGTATTCTAGCTTCAAAGACAGCAGATGGGATTATCAAAAGCACTTAAGCATAGAATTGATTGAAATTTCCCATTCAAAATACTTTTTCAATGGAAAATGGCTTTCCAACTAAATGGAATTTTTTGCAAAACCATTTTTGAAGAATAATTTAATTGTTTCACAAGAAAAAAAAATATTTCCAAACTAGCTCCACCTGAGAGATTTAGATGCATAAATCCCAGGGGAAACCTATGGGACTTATTGTCTCAGGGAATTCAGGAGCTTTTGAAAAATCTCACCCAGTAAATCTATTGGTTTAAAGATTCATAGGTTCCCAGGTCAGACGGGAGCACTATGATTGTCTAGTCTGAACTCCTATATAACCCAGGCCACAGAGCTTCCCAAAAATAATTCCTAGAGCAGAGCTTTTAGGAAAAATTCCAATCTTGATTTTAAAGTAGCCAGTGATGGAGAATCCACCGCAACTTTGGTAAAGTGTTCCAATGGTTAATTACCCTCACTGTTAATAATTTACACCTTATTTCCAGTCTGAATTTCCCTTGCTTCAATTTCCAGCCTTTGGATCATGTTATACCTTTCTCTGTTAGACTGAAGAGCCCAAATCAAATATTTGTTCCTCAAGTAGGCACTTGCAGACTAATCAAATCACCCCTTAACCCTCTCTTTACTAAACTACATAGATTCAGCTCGTTGAGTCTCTCACTATTGCTTGTACCCAGCTTACCAAGCAATCCACATCACTCTGTATCCGTGACCTGTCCTCTTCATTATTTACCGGTCTCCCAATTTTTGTGCCCTCTGCAAACTATCATGATGATTGTAGGTTTTCTTACAGGTCATAGATAAAAATATTACATTGCACAGGACCAAGAACAGATCCCTGAGGGACCCACTAGAAACACACCCGCTCCATTGTGATTCCCTGTTTATAATTACATTTGATTCCCATCAGTTAGCCAGCTTTTATTTAATTTAACGTATGCCATGATGATTTTGGATTGTTCTAGTTGATAAAAATGTCATGTGGTACCAAGTCAACACCTTATAAACATGTAATTATATTACATCAGCACTACTACTTTTATCAACTAAACTATTAATCTCAACAAATGAAAGCAGGTAAATTTGACAAGATCTATCTTCCATAAACCCATGATGATTGGCATTAATTATATTACCCTCCTTGAATTCTTTATTAATTGAATCCCATATCCACTGAATTATCTTACCTGGGATCAAGGTCAGAGTAACAGGCCTGTAATTACCTGAGTCACCTCATTTTCTCAGCTAGAACAGTGACAGACGCAGTATAAAAGCCTAAACAGAACAGGCAAGGGGTGTGAACAGACATAAGATGTTTAAAAAGTCAAATAGTAGCAGAAAATGTTTTCTAGTAGTCACCCAACTAGAATACACCTCCTTCCCATTGTGTCTATTTGGTCCACATTTTTGATAGGTAATATTTGCAAAATATTATCTTCATGATGAATTCATCATGAAAAAACCTTTTGAAGTAAATATTGGAACCTAATTATTTCAGCATAAACATACATTTAATATAACGCTGTTTAGAATCAGTAAGAACCAGTGTACTTCTGAACGCAGACGCCTATGTGGCTTGCAGCCCAAAAAAAGGCTGTTTATGGGGCAATCTACTTCTAGGTACAGATCAGGTACAGGTACAGACCAGGTCTACAGTAGGAATACTATACTGGTAGAGCACTTGCAGTGTGAATGGCCCTGACACCAGCAAAGGCAGGAGCCTTGACCAGGCTCTAAAAGGGAAGCTGGAAGCAATGTTTTATTGGTCTTACATAGTCTGCAAAATGGTTTGGGGAGATGTTTGAGTATAGAAGCCTCATATTATATCATAGCTGCAGCTACAGTAATCTAAGAAGAAAAGCATTACCAGCAAATCATGTCCAGTATAGAAAGTAGAATGACCTAAGGCTGAAAAAGGTTAACAAAAGACTAAGGTAGTGTATTGCCTACTCAAGAAACAGAATAATTCTCAATTCAGATTGCAAACTGAAGTCGACATCTGGACCACTGAAAACAGAAATTTAATTCACATAGAAATGGCATTTGACCCTGAGTCACTTTTCAGGTAGGGAATGACGAGAAGGCTTGTGCTACTCTAGCAATGGAATTTTTGCCATTAGTAAGAGGGCTGCTGCTAAAACTGATTTCTAACTCTACCAGTAGAAAATGTGAGAGTTAGAAGATATATATTGTATTTTCAAAGAGAGTCTGG
Source organism: Gopherus flavomarginatus (assembly GCF_025201925.1). Lineage (NCBI taxonomy): Eukaryota > Metazoa > Chordata > Testudines > Testudinidae > Gopherus > Gopherus flavomarginatus. The sequence goes on from NC_066618.1 coordinate 229,037,442, forward strand.
AGGCAACATTTTGTACAAGTCTAATTTAGAAATTAAAAATTCTCAGAGACCATTAGAATAAAGAGAACTAACATATTTAAGGGAAAAATGCATATAAGATACACAGGATATGAAATTAGAAGTTAACAAGATTATAGCATACCTGAGGTTGAATATCTATCCCTAGTACTAATTTGATCAAGAGCTATAATCAAATTACCATTTTTGCTTAGTTTTCATTCATTGTATTTTCAATATAGGATTTCCTTGTGGAATGAAGACTTCAAAGGCCTTTATATTCAGTAGTTGTTTTACACTGATTTCACTCATTTTAAATTGACATTTGGACTGCATTCCTAATGTCTGGCATGTGATATGAGACAGGATCAGAAATGTAAGGCAGATTAAATTTATGTAAAGTATTGGGTATGGGGCAAGGGGAGGTTAAATTTAATATATTGGAAAAGTAGAATTTTGTCCTTCAGGTAGTTTTTTTATGTTCTAGACTGTTAACCTTTTTATTATAAGCCTCTTTCATATGCGCAGGTGACTTTTTTCAATATTTGATCAGTGGTGCATTTAAAAAAAATACACAATCTGATGTGTATATCTGATATTCCATCAGAGAGGAATTAACTTTTACTTTCTCAGCCATAGTGCTTTTTAGTTTTTCTTTTCTGTACATTTAGTACCCCCATTGGTCTTGTTGCTGAAGTTTGTCTCTCACACATTAATAATTTTATTTTGTTGCATTTACCTAATTTGTATCAGAGACCGCTGAAAACAAATAAAAAGACAGACATAATTCTGGCTCTATTCAAAATAAAGACGACATTATAATCTCTTCGTGTAGAAAACCCTAATGAGGTGTGAAAATTAGTTTCAGACTAAGGCTATATCTACACTGGCAATTGAAGAACAAAACTTTTGTCTTTCAGAGATGTTAAACCTCCCCTACCCCGAAATACAAATGTTTTGCCACAACAAGCACCAGTGTGAACAACGCATTTTTGGCAGAAGCACTCTCCAGCCGACCACACAAACCCCACTTGTTGCGGTGGAAATTTTTTGTCAGCAGGAGAGCCCACAAACAGCGGCTACACTGCACGACTTTTACTGGCACAACTGTAGTGACACAACCATGTCCTAAAAGCTGTGTAATGTAGACAAGCCCTAAGAGATACATTCTGTCTCTTATGCACATACTCCACTGATGTCAGTGGGACCACTTATGAAAAAGGGGAGTAAGACGTGGTCACTAGTCTGTAGAATTCTTTAAAAAAAAAAAAAAAGCAGCATGGGTGTATGTGGAAAATACCCTCCCCTTACAGATAAAGAGAATGAGAGTATGAACATGCTTAGAAGGTCCTGCTAAAAACATCTGTAAGTGTGTTTGATTGCAGGCATTTTATTAGCAGGAAACAGTTCCAAGAACAGGAATATTAAAAAAAAATCATCTAGATTAATGCTTAGGCTCATGTCTGTAGAGCTGACTACATGGAGGTCAGTAAGTTATGAGCTGTGTGCTTCAAAGAGTGAGTATGAATTACATAGTTTCCATTTTGTCCACATTATATAATAGAAGCAAAACCTGGCAAGCATTATGTTCTAGGGCTTTTCGGGCAAAAATTTTAATCTAATTACTCTTACCTGCTCAATGTAATGCTCCTCAACTCTTGTCTTTCAGCTCTGTAAATTAATGTGTTATAAAATTCTAGCATTTACCTCAGAGAATTGTCTAAAGCTTGTAGCATTTTAATACACTAATAATTTTATGAAATGCTCATGAAATTTAAACTTGCTAATAGTCAAACAACATATTCAGCTATTAATTTAAGTATCTATAGAATAAACTGCAAAAATTAGCATCACACAAGCAAATTACTTCTTGGGTTTTTTTCCAAGCACAATCAGCTATAAAAACAATTTATTATGAATTTGGCTAATACAATTTAAATTTCAGAATGTTCAGGTATCAGGATAGTTCAGGTATCATAGATACGATGAAAACGGATGCATAGCGTTTTTGCTTAACACTACATTTAAATACTCTGCTTGTTAAGGTTCATTTATGGAGGGCAATATTTCTCAAATTCTGCAGCTACAGTCTCTTCCAAGGTAGGCAGATTCTGCTCACCGGAAATTAAAAGATATGTTTTTCTTGCTTGCTTGATCATTTTATGTGAGTCTAGGGCAAAGTAGAACTGTTCAGTAAGGTACTGAGTATAGTCTGAGTCTGAAGTACAAGTGATCTCAGAAGAAGGAAAAAATGAGGGGCTACCCAGTCCACATTTCCAAACACAGATTAATTCTTTTAGGAGAAAGAGGTAAGTGATGATTCCCTTAACACACCTTCTTAAAAAGGTATCTACCAGCATTACCTGAGGTGCTCTCAACCCAAAGCTTGGGGTAACTGTACTCTTTGTGAGGTGGTGTCAGGAACAAATCAAAGAGGGACACAGAACATCTATCTGATTAAAGATTGGCACAAACCCAATCCAAACATACTATTTTATTAGATCTCAAGCATACACAAATATGCAAAAGGGTTAGAACGCCTCCAAACAATAGTTACCCACGGTCTGGAGAGGTCTTGAGTAGTCAAACAACAAGGTTTAAGTGGCCAGCAGTCCGCGCGTCTCTGGGGATTTCAAAAGATGTCCAGAAGGTCAAATCCAAATCACTCAGACCTCTTTCCCTTTTTATGTTCAAAATGTCACCTAGCTTATCAATCACCCTGCTGAAGCAGTTTGTTAAGCAGAAAGTTTCAAGCGGCTAGTTATACAGATGTGTTTTTGCAGAGCCTGTAGTCTCCTGCCCCCGCCCCCCCTGAAGTCAAATATAGATAGACTTCCTGTCTTTTCAAAACCGCATACTTCAGCAGTTTGAAAGAAGCAGGACAGGATGGTGCAGGATCATGCTCAATTCTCGTGGTCACTCCCCCTCCTCTCCTGGCCGGCCTAGTTATGCTAAGGCTGCTACAAAGGGCTTGCAAGTGCTTTTGGCAATAGGCATAATTATCAACATTCCAGTACTGGCAGTGGCCTAGGCATTCTGCTGCACTGCCAATGTCTCTCCTAACACCGGGGGAGGCCTAAATATTTTAACCGAGCCTTATAGAAAAATACTGTAACAGTATTTAAGAATTCCTGGTACAGGGGAAAGTTCTTGATTTAATTTATTTTTGCTCTGGTTGATCTTCTAATAGCCAAACATTTGTTTTTGTAAATAGAATGATACTATTTGGCCTTTATGTAGCACTTTCATTGCCTGTTATTCCTATGTATTTCCTATGTAACACTTATTGTACCTGTTTTATACATAGGTAAAATGTGGCATAAAGATTAAGTAGCTTATGAAGGTCACACTAATTCAGTGGCAGAAATGGAAAAATAACCCAGATCTCCTGACTCCTCAGTTCTTTACTCAAATCACGAGAGCACGTTGCTTTCCCAATAGAATATAGAAAAAAAAGTAGCACATGAGCATGGTTATTTCTAGTTAGAGCTCGTTTGTAGTATTAAAGTCACCCAATCTCAAAATTGAAAGCAAAGAATTAGATAAAGCATGAAACCACAAGGCCTTGCTCATCAGAGCACAGACTGTAAGAACCTGGTTGATATTGAGCTAGTATTTAGTTTACGTTAGCAATCACTGCATTCTGAGAAACAAGGTTAGGGCAGTCATTCTTTTTGGTTCCTAGCTCTATAGGTTATTAATCTGTGGAGAAATGTCCTTTGTTTTCTCCCACTAGTAAACCTACGAATGCTTTCAGAAACATTTTCCCCCATAGTTATTTTGAGATGAGGAATGGCCTATCATCTGGCTGCCAATTTGCAAGCTGATAATCATTAGCCACTCACGGGCCACCACAGATGTTCTGAGGTGAAATCAGATGCACAGTTCAAGCATTAGGCTTTACAAATACCAAATTCTGGCGAGCCTAGTAAACTTTCTTAAACAGGTAAAACATAACATAAAAGTCAAGAGAAACCTAGTAAAGAAAGATAAGGACAATGGATAGGGCCGCCACACTTCCTACAAAGAGAAAAAGATGCTATATTGCACAGAAGCTCATGCTAGCTTGCAAAATGATTACTATAAGTTAAAGAAGCAGCTTCCCTCTAGAATTTAAAGGGCCACCAGTAAGTAGAAACACATGCTGGGAATGATTCCTATCTATAAAAGGAGTAAGTTTGTTAGTAAAAAGGTGATTGTGGGCTATGACCCTGATTCTGTAAGTACTTATGTATACAAGTAGTTCTATTTATTTCAATAGCACTACTCGTGCTCAGATAATAATGTGTAAGAGTTTTTAAGACTGAGTTGTGAAAAAAACAAACAATTTAAGACTAAACCTGTTTGCATTTAAATAAATACAATAGCAAGTCCTCTGCTGGAATATTAAGATAAACTAACTAAATTGAGAACTCAGGTTTCCTTTAGTGGTCTCTCAAGCTTAAAATGAAGTTCTTCTCTGGAAAAATGACTACAAAGTAGTACCATTTTATTTAGCACATATATATCTTGTTTGTACTCAGGGTAATATCTATAAGAGTGACAAATGTTTTCCTTCTGTTAGAAATACAGAGGTAGTATTGCTACAGGAGAGAGAGCATTACATATAATTAAATGAACTAAGTTGCAACTTAGACCCAATTCTGATATTAGCTGCAACTTTGCAACCCAGAGAAGACAATGGAGGTTTCACAGTTATGTCTGAGGTCAGATTTTAAAAAGATTACACTTTATTATTGTTGGACCAGAAAGAATACAACTTGACTTTCAGATCCCAAACTCTGTTTACAGAGTTGACAGATATCAAAAAGCGTTTGTTTTTTTTTGTGGAGGGTTTTTTGTTTGTTTGTTTGTTTTTGGTGAGCTAAGTATGGTTTTATCTGAATTCAGAGTGACTATAGACAGAATTTCCTTGGGTAACTTCCACAAAGGTAGTTTTCAGAGAGGTGCTGCGCTTTAATTTATGTTCTCGCTTTAGTATGTCTACATTTTTTTAATTAGTTTTCTTAAATTACTTCATCTTGTGTCTTAAGCCTCCACCAAACCTTCATGTATGTTTTGTGGATTTAACATCAGCTGCACGGAATAAATCCACCAGGTCCTTAAAATCCTCTTACCTTCCAGTCAATCCAAATGGAAGCCTGTGATGATGGTAGCTGTCAATCACAATCTTTTGGGATCTTTTTGGAAGTAATGCTTGGAGAGTCAGTTGAAAAATTTGTAGTGGAATAGTTTTCCATTAGAAAATGATGATTCCCTGGAATAGAAACATTTTGTGGGAATATGTTGATTCTGTCAAAACTTTTGATGGAAATCAGGCAGGCTGTCTGGCAGCCTGGCTGATGGGCAAGCAGGTTACCTAGCTTCCTGGCTTCCCCACTGGCTTGCCCCTTGGCTGCCAAGATCTTTGGCTAACCATCAGGCTCCTTGGCTGCCTGGCCAGCTGGCAGGTGGACACCAAAACAGAGTGTTTTCTTTCATCAGAAACTTGCAGTGTTAACATTTTGTTCTGATGTGAAATGAAACAAAAGAAATATTAATTAAGCAGTAGAATAAGCTTCCAAGGGGAGTTGTGGAATTCCTGTTGTTGGAAGTTTTTAAACACTTATCTGGTATACTTGGTCCCGTCTCAGTGCAGAGGGCTGGACTAGATGACCTCTTGAGGTTCCTTCCAGCCCAACATTTCTATGATTCTATAAAATGTCAACAACCCAGAATTTCCCACAAAATGGAAATTCTTTTCTGGTTATCTCTGAATGAGTGTAGTCATTTTAAAATGGCCATCCACCAGGCCAGGTCTTGTAGTTGACTTAGCAGCAGCTCATGAACAACTGTTCTGCAGGCCACTAGCGGAAATAAGTGTGTCAGGACAGATGTCTGGTCTTTGTCAATTTCTCTGAGGAGATCACTGTGTCTGTATCATATTCTGATTTGAAGTTTGACTGCTTAGGAACTAACAAATGGGGGATAGTAGATGCTACTGGTATCAATTACCTAGCAGCTTCTAAATTGTCTTCCCCAGTAAGGGGAGATTAGAGAATGAGCGATAATGAATATCATGCAATACTCTCTTGAGGAATGACCGTATAGTCCAGAGCAGAAGGACATGGCCCCATGTCTTAGAGTTCCATACTGACCATAAAGCAAGAGAGTTGTAGTGAAAATAGGCTTTTCATCCCCCACATACTGTGTAATTTAAACTACTAGCCCAGTCTCAGTCTAGTGGAAGTATCTGGTGAGTATAGAAGAGTAATAAGAGTTGTCTTACCAGGAGAAAAGAGCTCTTCATATCCTAGATTCTAAGACCAGACTGGATCATCATAATGGTGCTTTCTGATCGCCTGTGTAATACAGGCCCCAAAGTAATTCCTACAGCATTTCTTTAAAAAAAAAAAATCTTAATTTTAAAAAATTGCCAGTGATGGATCCAGCATAACTTTTGATAAATTGTTCCAATGGTTAACTGCTGTCAACGTGTCCCTGTTGCAGCACAATGTATAATCCAAAAGTTATTGCTGAATTGATAAGTTAAAGTCATATCTTGTTGTGTTTAATGGTGAGCTGTTGATACTACAAGTGACAGCTCATGGAATACAGTTAACAGAAGAATTGAGGAAGGGAAATGCTTTTTTTTTAAAAATGTGAAGATTAATGAAAATCACTTTAAAAGCAGAAAGGAATCTAAAACTAATGCCCATACACAGTTCAGACTGTCTTTAAAACATTTTTATGCCACAAAAATCTACAAATAAAAATTGATTTGGGAAGAGAGGTCAATCTCTGAAAGAACCAGTATGTATCTTCTCAAACCATCTGAGGTTGGAATGATTGACATCACTCCTAAAATGAGTATTCTCAGGGAGTGGCTTTATTATCCTCTCATTTACACAGCTTGTGTTCTGGTGTCAATCCATTGTGGCACTGCTGACTTACACCTGTTTAAGAGGAGAATCAGGTTCAGTATGTTGTCAGTTGGACTCTAGGGTTGCGAAGCAGTGTGTGGGTGGTTTGAACAAAAATCTCATTACTAGCTACATTTTGTGTGTGAAATGCACCTCCCACACACTGCTTTGAAAATGTAACCTTATGAATTCTTATTGTGTGTCCATGGTAAAATAATTTCATTTTAAGCTCCCAGTCTGTGACCAGCTGTCCTACTAGCAGATCTATGTGATTGATTTTTTTCCTAAGCCTCTCAGAAACAACACTTCTTTCACATGTAGATTGTAAGACTTGATTTCAGATTAAATGGCATAGCCTGGGGGATCAGCATGTTAATATTGCATGATTCAATTTGAGGATCTGAGTTATGAGCTCATGACAGGAATGCCACATGAGTAAAAAACAAGGTTCATTTCCAGCAATGTACAGCCACAGTCACCAGAATTGTGAACAAGCATCTCAAAGCTTGGGGGCTCTAGCTCAGTAGTTTACCATCATTTGCATCCCTCTCAGCTGAAAGCTTGAATGTACTACTTAGTCTTAAAGATCAAGCCTAAAAAATCCATCGAAGGTCATGCTGTTAGGCAGGATAAAAATTCACACTTTCCTCAGTAAGTGAAAGGGAAGTCTTAAGTTTTTGATCAGTAACTTATTACTTAGTAACGTTCTTCCTGATGTAACACTGTCATAGGTGTAATAACACGTTAATTAGTAAGGGGAAAGGTATCATAGATAGAGTATAATGGTGCATAGTGTTTTTCATTCATAGATCTTAAAGCACTTCACAGAAGAAGGAAAATATCATCACGCCCATTTCACAGATGGGGAAACTGAGGAGCTTAGTATTGGCACACAAATTTCATCATCTTTAAGAGATGTTTTTGTTTTATTTTTGTTTAAGGAAATGAATCAACACTTTAAATTTGGACTTGCAGCATAGTCAGGGGCGGCTCTAGGTATTTTGCCACCCCAAGCACGGCAGGCAGGCTGCCTTCGGTGGCTTGCCTGAGGGAGGTCCAAGGTGGTCTTTTGCCACATTTTCTATCTTTCCTAACTATTGGAATAGCTTGCTTTTGGGCCCTTAATAGTGTCTCTTTGAAAAACTGCCAACTCTCCTCAGTTGTTTTTCCCCTCAGTCTTGATTCCCATGGGACCTTACCTATCAGCTCTCTGAGCTTACCAAAATCCGCCTTCCTGAAATCCATTGTCTCTATTCTGCTGTACTCCCTTCTACTCTTCCTTAGAATTGCAAACTCTATGATTTCATGATCACTTTCACCCAAGCTTCCTTCTACTTTCAAATTCTCAACAAGTTCCTCCCTATTTGTTAAAATCAAGTCTAGAACAGCTTCTCCCCTAGTAGCTTTTTCAACTTTCTGAAATAAAAAGTTGTCTGCAATGCAGTCCAGGAACTTATTGGATAGTCTGTGCCCCGCAGTGTTATTTTCCCAACATATATCTGGATAGTTGAAGTCCCCCATCACCACCAAATCTTGGGCTTTGGATGATTTTGTTAGTTGTTTGAAAAAAGCCTCATCCACCTCTTCCACCTGATTAGGTGGCCTGTAGTAGACTCCCAGCACGACATCACCCGTGTTTTTTACCCCTTTTAGCCTAACCCAGAGACTCTCAACACTTCCATCTCCTATGTCCATCTCCACCTCAGTCCAAGAGTGTACATTTTTAATATATAAGGCAACACCTCCTCCCTTTTTCCCCTGTCTATCCTTCCTGAGCAAACTATACCCATCCACACCAACATTCCAGTCGTGTGTATTATTATCCCACCAAGTTTCAGTAATGCCAACAATGTCATAGTTGTATTTATTTATTAGCACTTCCAGTTCTTCCTGCTTATTACCCATACTTCTTGCATTTGTATATAGGCATCTAAGATACTGGTTTGATCTTGCCTTCCAGCTTTGCCCTGACCCTCCTTCCTCACTGCCATTATAGCCCGTGCTCCCTCCTGTTTCCAACCCATCTCCCAGGTCTTGTTCCCCACTTACCTGTGGGCTTTGCTCACCTGTCCCCGTCGAACCTAGTTTAAAGCCCTCCTTACTAGGTTAGCCAGTCTGTGCGCAAATAAGGCCTTTCCCCTCTTCGAAAGGTGAACACCATCTGTGCCTAGCAGTCCTTCCTCGAATAGCATCCCGTGGTCGAGGAAGCCAAAGCCCTCCTGGCGACACCATCTTCGCAGCCAGGCATTCACCTCCACGATGCATCTGTCTCTGCCCGGGCCCCTACCTTCAACAGGAAGAATCGAAGAGAATACCACCTGCGCTCCAAACTCCTTAACCCGTACTCCCAGAGCCCTGTAGTCACTCTTGATCTGCTCAGTGTCACACCTTGCAGTATCATTTGTGCCCACATGGATGAGTAGCATGGGGTAGTAGTCAGAAGGCCGGATAATCCTCGACAATGCCTCTGTAACATCTCAGATACGGGCCCCTGGCAGGCAGCATACCTCCCGGGATGAACGGTCAGGGCGACAGATGGGTGTCTCCGTCCCCCTCAGCAGAGAGTCTCCAACCACCACTACCCTACGTTTCTTATCAGTGGTGGCAGCAGACCTCCCAGCCTTAGGGGTACGATGCTTCACCTCCTTAACTGTTGGGGGTGATTCCTTCTCTCCTGTATCACGAAGAGCATAACGGTTATCTTTTACCACAGCAGGAGGGTTTGCAGCAGGGGTGGAGCACTGCTTGCTGCTAGAAGTAACCAGTTGGCTGTGTCCACCCTGAGCCTCCTCCTCCACTGGTGTGTCAGATACATCCTGAGGCATCTCCTCCTCCACTGGTGTGTCGGCAGTCCTGCGAACTGGGACAGCTGCATCAGCTGTCTCCACATGGATACTGTCCAAGAATTGCTCATGGATGTGGATGTTCCTCAGCCTAGCCACCTCCTGTAGCTCTCCCACCTGCTGCCTGAGAGGTTCCATCAGTAGGCACCTTTCATATTGGATACCACCCCCAGCCTGGATATCAGTAAGTGGAAATTGCAAATTACAGTCTTTGCAAGCCCACACCAGAATCTGGGTAAAAGCATCCATGCTTTGATGCTCTGTCTGGCTACAGGCACAGGTGGAGCAGACAGAAGCAGTGCTGGCACAGGTGTTGCGGGTCCTCCTCACCATTGTAAGCCTCCTTCTGTCAATCTCTCTCAAATTCCCGTCTGCAGCTCCCTGTCCACTCTGCTCTGCCCACAGATGCTGTATGTGCTCCTCCTTCACCTGGAGAACTCCCTTGCAAAACTCCCTGTAAAAGCTCCTGTTCGCTCTTGATGCAGTGGCATATACCTCCAATGGATCATGGTTAAGGCTATGTTTATATCATGGAGGTCATGGAAGTCACCAAATCCGTGATTTCCAGAGACCTTGGCGACATTTTCTGTCTCAGTCCCTGGAGCTGGCAGCCAGTGGGGCCCCAGCAAGGTTCCAGCAACAGGCATTAGCATCCTCAGAGGGCTTGTCTACACTGGCAAGTTTTGTCGCCCAAAACTGCCTTTTGGCAACAAAACAGCAAGAGCGTACGTACTACAGTGGGAATTTTGTTGTGACTGCCTAGTTTTGAGGGGAAAAAAACAACCTTCCACCCCTATGAGAGACTTTTGTCTTTTCCCCTCCCTTTATTGTAGACAAAGAGCCAGTGTAGACAGTGCTGATTGTTTTGTCGACAGAACTGGCTTCTGCCAGTATCCCACAATGCCTGCCCTGATTGTTCTACTCAAAGTGTTTTGATATCTGCTGCCCTGCAGGCATGCGCCCCTCCCCTTTCAAAGCTCCAAGAAGTATGTGTGTGCTGCTCCCTTTTGAACAAACAAATGGCAACTAATTGGAATACTCCTGTTCTGTGCTGCACTAGGAACACAGTGGCAGGCAGAATGCTGCTGCTGCAGGGGGGTGGGGACAGACTGCTGTGCTGCTTTGCCATTCCTCAGCATGGAGAGCTCACAGAGCTACTCATGATGCTGCTCTCGGTAGCTGAGGAGGCTGTGGGAGAACTCAGAGAGAAGCCCAAGATGTGCAGCGATCAGCTCTTCCTTCCCACAACACTGCACTGTGGGGTACATGCCCAAGGTGCATTGCTCACCCTGTCAGTGATGGTGTTCTCAATATGGACATGATCTGTCGACAGAGGAAGCAAGTGAACACCCTTTGGCAATTTTTGTTTTGTTGACTTTTGCGTGTCAACATAAGTTTTGTCAACAAAACTTGGTATTGTAGACAAGCCCAGAGTCTCCCTGCAGGTTTCCAGCAACAGGTGACCCTGAGGAGGCTGTCTCCCTGCAGGGTTCCAGTGACCAGGGACCGCTTCCTCAAGGGGCCCTCCTCAGGGTTCCAGCAACCTGAGACAGCCTTGCAAGGGGGTGAGGGGGAGAAAACCCTGTAGCTCCCAGCCACCACGGTGGCAGGGGAAACCATGGAAAGAATGGGTCTGCAGGTGCAAATCCAACACAATGTTTTACTATGCAGGGTAGAGAGCCCCTGCTCCAGCCAGGGCTCTCAGGTTTTCTAAGCTCCCTGCTCCCCAGTGGGGGACTTCCCTGACTCTGGGCAACTCCCCAGGGTCATCTGCATTTCTGTTTCACTTTGGGGGAAAAAAATCAAATGTTTAGGGATATTAGAAATTCTTGCGGAATGGAAATTCTCAGATTTGACTAGCACTAGTTACAACCCAGGTAAATGTAAAAATGACCGTGTCTGTCATTTCCCTCAGGGTGTTGTGGTATCTAATTAATGCATGCACGTTAACAAACACAAGATAATGCACAAAAGGAGAAATAATTTCAACTACTCATATGTATTGCTTGATTCTAAATCAGGTCTAATCACTCAGGAAATAGCCCTGTGGAGTCACTGTGGATAGCTTAATGAAAAAATCTTCTCAATATGTGGCAGTAAAAAAAAAAGTCAAGATGCATAAAGAATGAAATAGGAAACACAGAGACTGTTATACTGATGTCACTACACAAATAAATGGTATACACTCATTTGGACCCTCCTCTTTTCAAAAAAGATATAGCAGAAGGGGTCCAAAGCCAGGCAGCAAGAGTGATTGTGGCACAAAAGGCTTCGAGCTGAGAAGATACTGAAAAGATTTGGGATCTTTAGTTTTCTCTGTCCAATACTGTGTGGAAAATAGAACTCTCGGTGGTCTCCGGCCCAGGAAATTATAAGGCATTGCTTTCTTTGAAGCTATCTGTATAAAGTGGAAATTTTAATCAATTCAGTGCAACAGTTTAATGAGATAACTGTTTTTTAAAAGATCCATCACAAAGAAGAGAAATGCAAAATTGCAGAAATAACGGCTTATGAAAGATATTGCAGCAGCTCTAACTGATGCCATTTGTTTTTCCTATTTCTGTCCTGAATTCTTTATTTCAGGAGCACAGATTAGAAACTCACAGTTTTTAGTGTTGAGTCGGAAATTGTCATCAAAGAACAATGCATAAGCATGGTTTTATACCCATCTCTTCCTCATTATCTTTTTTGTTTGTTTACATTTCCCCCCTTTTGCTCCTTCTCTTATTTCTTCTGTTATGCTGGGGTACAATTTCCAAAAGCAACTAAATCTCATTTCCAAAAGTGACTTAGGAGCATACTCTCATTGACTTTCAGCGAGATTTAGGGCAGGTCTACACTTCAGGTCTAAAGAGCTGCAGCTGTGCCACTGTAGCACTTTAATCAAGATGTTACTATGCCAATAGAAGAGCTTCTTCTGTCAATGTAGTTAATCCACCTCTGCAAAAGACGGTAGCTATGTTGATGGAAGAAACGCTCCCATTGACATAGCACTGTCTACACCAGGAATCAGATCAGTATAACTGTATCACTCAGTGGTGTGGATTTCTCACATCCCTGAGTAACTTAGTAACATAGATGTAAGTTAGTAGTATAGAATTGGCCTTAGGCTCCTAAGTGCTGTCACTTTTGAAAATGGAGGTAAGCACTTCTGAAAAAATTTACCCATTGTCTCTACCTTTATTTATGTATCACAGATAGCACAAAAAAAATTTGGGTTAATGACACCACCTCGTTATTATAATTTACTCTATTTTCTACAGCAGGATTCAATATTTGACACCAGAATTCTATGCTCTTTACTAGATTGTGGTTTGCAACAGAGAATGATATTGACCATGTAATAAGACACAAATGAATCTTTAGTTCAGAGTTCAAAACTGTTGTGACATTTGAATAGTACAGAGTAGGGTGACCAGACGTCCCAATAACAATGGGACTGTCCTGATATTTAGGCGTTTGTCCTGCGTTCCGACTGATGTTTGGTCGGGACGCAATTTGTCCTGAAATTTCGCACTCCTGGTTTTTTTTTTTGTTCCACTGGTGGGACTCAGCCCCTCCCTCCCCCCATGTGTCCCGATATTTTCTTCATCCCATCTTGTCACCCTAGTACAGAGTAAGTTGAGTCCATCCAAAATTTTTTGGGGCCCTCTATGAAGAATCCCCAGTTTCTTAAGAAGGGCCCAGGCAGACTTACATCCCAGATAGCCAAAACTGTCCCTAAGAAAGGTCATAATGCAGAAAGTCTGTTGAAATCTCATTTAACATCTTAAAAACAAAACATAGACTTTATAATTTGCAGGATTGAGAATTTCTTCTTTAATGAGGGAAGATCCCTCTACTATAATTTAAACTTTGGAAACCACTCTTGAGTAAGCATGTCTTATAGGGTTTGACCCAATGCCCATTTCAATGGGCGCTGAATCAGGCCTTTGCTGAATTTCATAAGCTGTATACAACTTACAATTTAAACACCAGTAGTATCTAAGAAACCTTTTTCTCCAACTAATAAATTCTTATATGGACAGGAGTATATTTTTTCAGTAAGTGTTTTTGACTACAATGTGAAAGGACCAATTCTATATTTACACAGAGAACTTTACACTGGTGTAACTCCATGTATTTTGATGGAGTACTCCTATTTGCACTGGTATAAGTGAGGAGAGAGAGAGAGAGACCTGTTATGCATACTGAAGCTAACTTGTATATGAAAATATTATATATTGGAAAGGTTAACCATCTGTCATTACATAATTATACTTAGTGTGATATGTTCTGAAGTCTAATTTATTTCTGCATCAGTTGCTTCATTTCCAAGTAAATCTAGTAAATGTTCTGTGAATCTAGAATCCACATATATCCCCTTTCTTATGTTATTCTAGTTCTTGACTGAAAGCACTGCAGAGAATGTCTGTGAATTATAGATAATAATGAAGGGGGTTTGGCTCTATAAACATTAAATTCAGTCAAAACAAATATATTAAATGATTAGAAGCCACTGAAAATCATGGCCTCTTGATCTTGAAACAAATGGAATCAACATGATTAAAAGTATGTAGATTTATTTTGTAGGCAAATAGTACACTTTTAATAGAACTATTTATATTTACATATCACTGAACTCTGATGTATTTTACACTGAAATTCCCTGAATAATATTGGGCCAATTCCTAGGCCGTGGCATGTTTGCAGCATGGAACCTACCAATACTGTGTGAATGGGCCAGAAACTGCTGAGGGCAAACTTGAAGCCTAAAGGCAAAGGTGCAGCCACCTATATGGCCTAAGGAGACTTTGAGTGAATACACATGAATTCTGCAGACATGCTGAGAGAGGAATCAACAGGACAGAAAAAAGATGTGGGTTGGGGGGATGTTCCCTTCATAACTACACCAGTGGCTGCAATTATGCCTGAAGAGGAACATTTATGTGTATATACACACAGCAGCTATATAAGCCTCATTTACCAATTATACATGCTGGGGTGCTGAGGGAATGACACTGAGGAGGCCTGAACGTGCACAGTGTTTCCCTGATTGCATGCATAATGTTATGACAATGGACTCATGGATCTCGCCTCCTCATGAAAGACATTTATAATTAGGGCCCTACAAATTCATGTTCCATTTTGGTAAATTTCACAGTCATTAGATTTTTAAAAAAATTTAATTTTAAATATCTGAAACCGTGAAATCTTGAATTTCACGGTGCTGTAACAGTCTGGGTCCTGCCCCAAAAGAGGGTAGGGGGTAGGGGTTACCAGGCTATTGTAAGGAGGTCGTGATATTGCCATCCTTACTTCTGTGCTGCCTTCAGAGTTGAGTGATTGGAAAGCAGCAGCAGTTGGCCAGACATCCATCTCTGAAGGCAGCACCTCTGCTAGCAGCAGTGGAGAAGGGAGGGTGGCAATGCCATACCATGCCACCCTTACTTCTGGGTTGCTGCTGGAGGTGGCGCTGCCTTCAAAGCTGGACACCCAGCCACCAGTTGCTGTTTTCTGGCTGCCCAGCTCTGAAGACAATGCAGAAGAAAGGGTGGCAATACTGATACCCCCCTACAGTAGACAGATTTCATAGGGGAGACCAGATTTCTGTCTATGAATCATTTTTCACAGCCATGTGTGATGGATTGCCCACTTTAACGTGCCCCCTGATGTACTGGAATGCCACTGAGCCCACTTCTTCCTCCAGCCTGGGCCCATTTTACCCTGTCCTGCTGAGCCAGGCTCTTCAGCCTCCTATAGTGCACACAGGCAGGGCCACACCCAGCTGCAGAAAGACACAGACACTGAGATCAGCTCTGGCAAGACTCTACTTAAGGGACTTGCCCCAATACTCAGACGTCCACCTACCTTTGAGTGCAGACCCAAAGGTATATTGTCTTGTGCTGTATAGAAAAATCTGCACAGCTCAAGCTCATAAAAATTCACCCTTTCCCTCAATGAGAAGAGAGATATGTACAGCTTCTTCCCCTCCTCCCCCCCCACCCGCCTCATATGGATTGCACAAACTGGGTTATGTTATAAACAAGAAATAAGTTTATTAACTACAAAAGACAGATTAAGTGATTATAAGAGATAGCAAACACAACAAAGCAGATTACTAAGCAAATAAAACAAAAACACACAAACTAAGCTTGATTCACTAAAGAAACAGATTACAAAATGTAATTTCTCCCCCTAAATGTTGAGTTAGGCAGAGCTCAGAGTTCCAGTTATTTCTTTTTACAGACTGGACCCCTGTCCCAGTCTGGACTCCCCCCTGCCTTTCCCTTCAGGTTAGTTCCTTTGTCCCTTTATATTCTTACAGCAGTCCTTCTGCTTGGGTAGGCAATAGATCAACCCCCTCCCCAGCCCTTAAAAAGGATTTACCTAAGGTGGGAATTCTTTGTTTGATCCCCAACCCCCTCCAGTGGAAAAGTACCAGCAGTGTCCAAGGTGGTATTCCGTATCAGGTGACAGGGCCACCTGATCTGGTAGTCTCACAGCTATGTCCCAAGACTCCTCTCAAGAAGGAGAGAGATATCTTCAGTCTTATTGTTTCTTCCTAATGGGTCATTCAGGAGGCTCACCTACTATCTGGTGGGCATTCCCGCCCCCCCCCCCCCCAAATATACACACTACTGCAATTGTTACATAGTCAATATTCCTAGCTCTAGATACAGAAATGATACATGCATACAAATTGGATAATCATATTCAGTAAATTATAACCTTTCCAATGATATCTTATATGAGCCATCTTGCATAAAGTATATCTTAGTTATGCCATATTCATATAATAACCATATTTCTATGAAGAATATGGGGGTGTAACATCACACCTTGCATTTGGTAGGGCCCTATCTATAATGGAGTTAAGGCCAACAGACTAGACTGCCCTACAGGATGCCTCTGTCTGAACCACATGCTACTCTGCAGTCCTTAGTTTAAAAACTCCTCTGCAACCTTTTTAATTTTACATGTCAGCAATCTGGTTCCATTTTGATTTAGGTACAACCCATTCTTCCTGTCTAGGCTCCTCCTTTCTGAAAAGATTCTCCATTTCCTAAAACTTGAAGCCCTCCTTCTTATTCCATTGTCTCATCCACACATTGAGACCCTGCAGTTCTTCCTGTCTACCTGGCACTACATATGCAATTGGAAGAATTCAGAGAATGCAACCATGGAGGTCTTGGACATTAATCTCTTACCTAGAAGCCTAAATTTGTCCTCTAGGACCTCACTCCTATGTCAATGGTTCCTTCATCTACCATGACCAATGGCTCCTCCTCAGGACTGCACATAAGTCTGTCTAGATGTCTCAAGAGATCTGCAATCTTTGCACCAAGCAGACAATTCATCATGCGGTTTTCCAGTCATCACAAACCACCCCTACATTTCTAATGATCAAATCCCCCATTACTATTACACTTCTCTTCCCAATAACTGGATTCCCTCCCCCAACGAGGTATCTTCAGTGCCAAAGGATACCATGACATCATCTGGAAGGAGGTTCCTAACTATTTAAGTGTTGGCCGCTGCTTCCCACAGCTCCCATTGGCCGGGAACGGCAAACTGTGGCCACTGGTTCATTTCAGTTTGTCAACTCAAGACATTTCATTTGGCTTTTCCAAAGGGAAAATTTTGTTGATATAGATCTTTTCCCACAGAAATGATCCATGAAACCCAATTTTAAGGCAAGGAAATTTTTTTGAACAATCCTTCTGTGAGTTGAAGCCACTGACAGAGCTTACACAGCTGCTGAAGAAAGATCTCATTTATGATGGCTTGGGGGTTTAGTAAACAATGATCCCATTAGACTTCATAAAGATTTTTAAGAAAATGTTTATATACTAAATTTTCCACACACAGTACTAAAGGGCTATCAGTACTAAAGAAGGAGGCTATCTGCAATCATTTTTCAAACCACTTCATTCATGGATCGCTGGGGGGGAAAGAACATTCTGTTGATGTAATACCTAAAATTCACTGCACTGCTTTATTGCCTTCCTGTGGAGCTCCTGGCAACATGTGAAGCACAGACCCAGATGTTGCTACAGAGAAAAGTGTATCCTATACCTTGGTATCCAGTAATCCTGCAGCAGCCAAATGTGTTCCCAAAGAGGTTACAGCTATTAACTCTTGCTTGAAATGTCAAAGAAGAAGCCAGAAGAATGTTAGAAAGTGATGAAGTTATAAGCATATGCTAGTTTTCTTGACAGCTCTTAGTGTTTTAAAAATGTAAGCTGTATCATATAGTTGATGTTCATATTAAAATATTTTGCTTTGAATTTGACTCATGGATTTCCCTTGGCTTATCTGCCTTAAAGATACATAAGATGAGATGGGACAGCACCAAAAGCATGATCCACTAATATTTTAGCCTGTTAGGATCAGCTAGAAATTTTTTCTGAATCCGTTCCTTAAAAATTAGTCTTATTGAAACATTTTTGTACTTAGTGACAGATAATAGTCTTTCTTATCAAGCTAGTGCATTAGATACTCATTCACCCTTGGAATTCTATGCTAACATCTTGATTATTTCAATGCTAATTGCTTTATTTTCTATTTTGTGCTTGCATCCTCCCCTCAGTAGAACTATTTAAAAAATATCAGTTGGCTGGTTCATGGTAGCAAGTATACTAAAAAGTGAGACTTGCAGTTGCTTCAGTAAGACTCTGGCAGATCTGCAGTTGACAACTTGCTACCCTGCCAATCACATCTGATTGCCACATCTACCCTGTCAATGCCTACCTCAGAGAGGGTAGGCTGCTGTGGTAGTCAAGCCTCTCCTTGCTTGACTCTGGCAATCTCCTGGTCACAAATTTTCCTGTTTAACAGAGGTGCTAAGAAAACTATGGAAAGGCAATTTTCAATATTTGGGATTTGTGTGTGTGACTATAACAGCCTTTAATAACTGCTCTTTGACAGAACTCCCAAAGAGGAGAAGGACCTACTATTACTGACAACCAATTGAGGTCTCAAGTGGATGAGGACTGTGCTCTTGGAGTCAAAGTTCCTGGGCTCTAGTCAACACAATGTTTGTGCAGATAGGCTTAAAACTAATAGTTCTTCAGCACACAGATCAGTTACACGTTCTAGCAACATTGGAGCATTCTGACTCCCTATACCCACCTTATCTGATTTCAGACCCATCTGTTAAAGGGACTACACTACTTTTGTTGGCCAACACTTCACATCCAGTTAAGGACTTAACAGTCAGACTCACATACCTGCTAATGAGGTAAAATAATGCAGCTTGTCATTTTTTATTTCATATAATGGAAACCAATTAAGACATTCTCACCCAGTTGAAGGCAATTTTGCCACTTATGTTGATGGAGTGTTATTAACAACCTCCCATTGATTTCAGTGGGGCTAGAATTTCACCCCATATGAACAATCACACTGTAAATAGGCAAACCCCTGTTCTACATCCTATTTAAAACAGTGCATATGCAAGGTGGATTATACCGACTCACCTTTCTGTGGTTTGCCTTTATTCAGCTGACTCCAAGACTTAATTTCAGCAATATACTCCTGATACAATAATATTTGAAACTGTTCACAACATAAATCTTAACCAGGCAATTTCTCTCTAGAACTGGTTTATACTATCAGGACTCCTTGTGCCTCTAGATGGCTCTTGCCTCAAAGACACACTTGGCATTTAGTGTTCTGAGCTGCATAAATCCTTCAGTTGTTGTTGGCTGGAGTTGTTCATAATTCTGAAATGTTAGGACATCGAATAAAAGGACACCTTGTAGGTCTGTCTAGTCCCCTGCTATTGCAGGCAACCCCACCATTTAATTTCTTTCATAAACTTATCAAGCTCCTTCTTAAAATCAGTTATATTTCTTGTCCCTGCTACTCTTATTGGGAACCTGTTCCAGAACCTCACTCCACTGATGGTTAGAAGCCTTTTTTCTTTTTTTAATATCCAGCCCACTTTTATTCATGGCCTGTTTATACTCATATGTTTTTGGCAACTTTGTCCTTCAGCTTACATACAATTTTTTCCTCCCTGTGTTAATATCTCTAATGTTTTTATAGAAAGCAACCATCACCCTGCTCTGCTTGTGTTTTCTTAGTCTAAACAAGCCAATCTCTTTTGTCTCCACTCATAAGATAGGCCCTCCATTCCTCTGATCATCCTAGTAGCCCATCTCAGCACCTGTTCCAGTTTGGATTTGTCTTTCTTGAACATAGGTGAGCAGAACTGCACATGGTATTCCAGAGGAGGTCTCACCAGTGCCTTGTACAAGGATATTAATACTTTCCTTTCTCTACTGGAAATACCTCACTGATACATCCCAGGATCTCCTTTGCCTTTCTTCACAGCCACATCACATTGGCAGCTCATCGCCATCCTGTGATCAACTAATACAGCCAGATCTTGAGCCTTCTCTGTTTTTCCAGTGAGACCCCAGTTTATAGCAGAAATTCTTCAGTCCCTAAATGCATGACCTTGCTTGTACTATTCGTTGTACTAAACTGATCCATGCTTGTCTCAGATCTGAGAAAATTTAACTGAGTTATTTTCTTTTAAACTATTTTGAGTTATAAAATGGTGAAAAAACACTGTTGGAACTTTTGAAGTCCCTGAAATTGTGTTTAATTGCTGCATTCACACTGCATTCATTGCCGTAGTTAGGGCTTGTTCCTGCAAACTTGAGATTCCTTGTAATTCCTCTTGAAGGTCTTCATTACGTTTCACACTCACGGTAGGTAACATTTTAAAAACAGCTTTGCAGACATTTGGATGGGCATACATAATGCTACATAAATAACATCATTTTATGTAACTTTTATATTCGTAAGAATGGAACTGTCCCACATCACTATTTCTAAACATGTCATAGTCATCTGTGACCTTGTTTTAACGTGTCTGTGGGCATTTTATTCATACTGCAGACCCTACATGGATGTATTGTCCTTCCTTAGTTTCATTTCTGTTGCTTTTTTCCCCGTCTTACAAATTCATATTTTATTCTAGTGGTTGAGAAATGTATGTGTTCCCCCAAATACATAATACAGGATTCTCTTTAGGCACTGAAATATCAGCTTCTGAAAATCACAGTGCTTATGTTTAGTGCCTTTTCAAAGTTAAATGAAGTTACAGTTACTTAGATACCTCTCTGGAAAAGATTATATTCTTTTTAAAGCATATCACTAGTGTAACCCTTCTGCCCCTCTGAGTTGGCAGCAACAAGGGCCGGGTTCAGTATCCAGGGGTTCCGTTTCAGTAACACAATGCAAAACCGGCTCGAGCCCCCACCCAGTGACCTGGGACACTCACATACCACACCCCCCTGGGCGCCTCTAGGAGGCAATACTTCCCCTCTCGCAAGCACGGAGTCTGAGCGTAGCAAAATCTTTTTAATAAAGGAAGGAATTAATGCGGCATCCCATTGGAGAAACACCACAAACAGGGTTATAACACAAACCATAAACAAAAACCCATCTCCAAGTACATTTGGCACTGTCCTTTTTCCCCTTAGGGTTTTAAGTCCAATCACCCCAAAGTCCAACAACCCAAAAGTCTCTGGTCAATGCCACCCCAGAGTTCGAGAGTTTATCTGTAGAGGTCCCTCCCCCCAGCCTGGATAGAAAGGGGCACCTTACGTGGTCCGGGGCCAACTACCCTGCCTCTCCGTGGGTTCTGCTTCCGCCTTCTCCACGAACTGCTCCGCTTTACCAGCCGCTCCACGCTGCTCCTCCAGCCGTCCTCAGAAACTGCTCCGCTCCACCAGCTGCTCTGCTCCATGAGCTGCTCCAGTTCTCTCTGCAAACTGCTCGGCTCCGCTCGCTCTGTGGGCCGCTCCACCCGTCCCACAGCTACTCCGCTCTGTCAGCCGCTCTGCTGCCACCAGCTGTCCCGTGATCTGCTCCAGCCATCCCCACAGACTGCTCCTCTCCGCCAGCAGCTCTGTTCCACAGTATAGCTTTGGGCTCCCCACTAGTTAGCACCATACTCAGTGCTCTCAGCTCAGTGATTTTAGCTTTTTAGTGATTTTCAGCTCTTAGTGATTCCAGCTCATAATAGGGGAGCCCCAGTGCTAGTGCACCATTAGCTCAAAGTGATTTCAGCTCAGTAACCTGTATTTAAATTCTTAAGGAAATAATAAAAAAAACCAACTCTGACATTCCACAGTGGAGAGGGTGCAACTGGTGCTTCTGACTCCACAAGGCAACTGCACCACCAGGCACAAATACCTGTCCCCAGCCTCTCTCAATTCTCTGGGTTTTGGAACCCATGTCCCATGTCTAGCCAGTACCACCCAACTGAGGGTGAGCAATTTGTCACCAAGCAGTCCCACAGCTTGGCAGTCTGGGATAGGGTAGGCGTGCCTATGCAAATACACTCTCTGAAATTCTTTCCACCAGATGTCAGTGTAGAGCTTATCCTGACACTGCTTACAACTAGTAAGATAAATAATGATCAAATCCATAATGGAAATCTAATGCCAATTCATCCTCAAGCTACAAGTCAGTTCTGGGGCAGGTCAGTGCTATAAATCTGTCCCACATGACCACAAAGCAGTTTTAATGTTTATCAAAATGGACTATTCACAAGCTGCTCACCTGTCATGGATATTTGCACAGCACTCATTTCCATAATGCATGTTTTATAAGGTGCATGTTACACAGTACAGTCTATAGGCTCACTTAGCACTGGGCCAGAGCTTATGAAAATAACTGGTTTTAATTTGATTTTGGACTATTACTCCTATGCACAGATGATACACTAGATAACACAGTAAATAAAAGACTGTGTCCATCATTTTATCAGGTCATGAGTATTGCATCTTATGTTTTAACACAGAGATTCCCAATACATGGCCTGAGAACCAATGGTGATCATTTGTGATAGAAAAAATAAAATAAATCCCAATTAATAAACTAACCTCTTATTTGCAATGAGATTTCAAATGCATCTGGGTGTTGACATTACACTCTCCTCTTGGGGTTTTCACTATGATAAGTTTAAGGTGATAGTTTGAAGCCAGCAGGAGGAGTGTTGACATTTCTGTTTCTGGGGGTGGGGAGATCTCCTACAAGCCATATGAAAAGTGGAAGAGAGCTGACCTCAATTTGTTGCCAACACCTCTGCTGTAAATATGTTGAATGACTGACAAATGCACCATGACAGACAGTTTAAACTGTCATTCACCATCAAAATAGTGTTATGCCGGGGGTTGGGCAATCATACCACCTTGTTGAAGCTGTTTGATGCAATAACAGTTCCAGTCAGGCTAAGTGACAGACCAGATAAATGCCCCTTTGCTTAATGATAGCCAAAACAAGGGTAAAATGCCATGCAAAGACTAGAGCACATGCAAGCCTGGGCAATGACTGGGCCATATGATCCAAGGGCTGACTCTTTGATAACAACCACAAGATAGAGATTTGATTGCTGCTGTGTGTCTGGAGTGGGAGAGAGGTGTGAGATTAGTGGCAGAAATATCACCCAAGCAAGCAGACAAACAGGGCAGCAAGGAAGCTCAAGACCCAGAGAAACACTGTAGCATAGAATCATAGAATATCAGGGTTGGAAGGACCTCAGGAAGTCATCTAGTCCAGCCCCCTGCTCAAAACATGACCAATCCCCAACTAAATCATCCTAGCCAGGGCTTTGTCAAGCCTGACCTTAAAAACCTTTAAGGAAGGAGATTCCATCACCTCCCTAGATAACGCATTCCAGAGCTTCACCACTCAACTAGTGAAAAAGTTTTTCCTAATATCTAACCTAAACCTTCTCCACTGCAACTGGTGACGATTACTCCTTGTTCTGTCATGACCCTACATTGGGAAGGAGGAGGGGGAGGTGGAAGACAAACAAACCTTAAGAACTTTTGGGTAGAATGCTGACTGGAAATGGACTTAGTTTCTCTGCTCACAGTTCCATCTCCTGCTGTTTGATTCCTACCGTGTTCAGGGAAACAGACTTCGTAAATAAACAGAATTGCATAAAAGAAATATCTGACTCAGTCATCAATTTATTCTCTAGATATTTGAGATCTTGTAGGTTGTTTCTACTGGCTAGCCACTTGGGTCAAAAGGGGTAACAATAGCTTAGAACTGACTGACTTTATTATACCTATACATCTTTACTCATGATCAGTTATTTAATTTTCCCCATTGACACAGCTGGCCTCTGGCCAGCTGGTTAACAATAATTCAGACCAGATGATGAATGTCTCTTATCTTTCAATCTTTGTTTAAGATATGTTAGGATAGTTAAAGACAAAGACAGAGAGTGCCCTGATTTCTGACATAAACTGCTGGCATCCAGGTATTTATTTTTCAGCCATGGTGCCAAGCTTGTTAACTGTTCAGTTTGCCAATTTATTGAGCTTCTATTCATGAGAAGTTGGTTAAGGCTTTTTGAAAGGGTTACACAAGGCCCCATGTATTATGTATCAAGGTGGATCTAAATTTTGCAACAATCTCTCTGCATTTCTGGTGGAAATTCTGCTGATACTTCAAATGCATTTTTAATTGATTGTTATTAAATTAAATATGAAAATGAAAAGTTGAATCAATATAGTCATCCCTGTGTTATTTATTTGATATTAAATCAGTAACAAAACAATCTCTTCCATGAACTCTTCCTGCTTTGTATTGTAAGGGGAAACTTGGCTATATAAGCACACTATCTAAGACAGCAGTAGGTAGCTGGTTGATTCAGTGGTACTTTGAGATCATCAGAATAGATGCTTTCATGTATTTACAAAGGACAAGCAGAGGAGTTATAACAATTAAGGGCCAGAACCTGAAAACATGTATTAGCAAGCTTACTGTGTTCAGCCATGATTAATCCCACTGTAAGGGAGTAGTTCAGGATTGTAGACTCAGGCTACATCCAGACTACCCGCCGTATCGGCGGGTTAAAATCAATTGCTCGGGGATCGATATATCGTGTCTCATCTAGACGCAATATATCGATCCTCGAGTGTGCTTATATCGATTCCGGAACTCCATCAACCCCAATGGAGTTGCGGAATTGACAGGGAGAGCCGCGAACATCGATCCTGCGCGGTGAGGACGGGTGAGTAATCCGATCTTAGATATTCGACTTCAGCTACGTTATTCACGTAGCTGAAGTTGCGTATCTAAGATCGATTTCCCCCCGTAGTGTGGACCAGCCCTCAGACAGCAACACACAATTCTGTGTCTTGCTGCTTTAAGTTATTCACCTCTCTGAATGGAGCATTCCTCCAATCTGGACAAGACAGAGAGAGTCAGGACCAATGGTTTCCTTCCTGGCCAACAAGAGAGCAAAATGCAAAACCAAGAGGAGTTTGCTTCAGTTCAAGGTTGTGGGAGAAGTCCCTCAGCAACTACTCACACCAAGTATACTATATGCACCTTTTCCTCTGATTCTAGCAGGCAGATTGAATAACTTCAAGGTGGGAAAGACCCTCCATCTAGTTCCCTTTCAAAGGCCTGCCTACTTAGTGTGGGGCATGTACACTATCACAGCCATCAGTGAAACTTCCCACAGTAATAAGCACTACATTTGGTGCAAGTGTTCCCAGGAACAGACCACAACTTTTTTCCACATAGAATGGGTGACTGGTCTCTGGCGCATATTGCAAAATTTTCTCGTCAAAGTATGGTGATTGTTATTATTTGTACTAAAGTAGCACAAAAAGCCCTACCTGAGACTGAGGCTCCATTCTTCTATGCGCTATAAGAGAGACAAAAAGAACAGGAGTACGTGTGGCACCTTAGAGACTAACAAATTTATTTCAGCATAAGCTTTCGTGGGCTACAGCTCACTTCTTCGGATGCATAGAATGGAACACACAGACAGAAGATATTTAAGAGAGACAGGCTCTTTCCTGAATTGTTCACTATCTAAGTGTACAAGACAGACAAAAGGAAGAAGGAGAAAGAGGCAGAGAGAGGTCACCGGCAGACCAGAGATACAATCAGATTTCCTGTACACCCAGTCCAACACTAGATTATGTTGCTTCTCACATTAAATTAACCATATATTTACAGAAGAAAGGGACATAGAAGGAAGTGGAAAAATAATTATTCAATCAAAATCAGAATGATGTGCACATTATTTGATGTACCTCCTTTTGGAAAAACGTTCAGTAAATGATTATAGGGTTGTTTGTGTATTTTTTGTTTAGCACAGAAAATACATTAAACAGGTTTATTTGAAAAATGATGTGTCCTTGGAGTAAATGAATCTGAAATAGACAAGACAGTAATTTAGCAAATGATAAACAATGTTGTGTAAGGTACAGTTCTTATTGCTGACTTAATTTACTCAAATAGATAAATCCATCAAAGCATAGATCCACAACATTTTTGGCTCTTACCTTCTTCAAGCAGTAACGCTGTGGCACTATCCATGACACCAACACTGCTGAATCCGCTTTTAAAAACAGAACACAGCATTGTATATGAATATCCACCCACATACTTTCACTTCTGATGTGCATGCATCTTTCTTTGATGCTATAATGGCCTTGTGTATATTTTAAATTAAATTACAGTATATCGCTAGACAGCTAGGAATGCAAGTCATAAAACTACACTCATGTGGTACTGAACTTTTTGCACAAAGTACAAACCTGGAACCATATTCTACAGAAATACATGCCAATATGGGACTTGATTCCACAGTCAAAAATTCATCCAGTTTTCAGTAGGAGTTGTGGCTAAATCCAGACATAGGATGGGATCCAAAGGGCAGGATGTCATAAACAGATAGCTAAGGGCTAATGTCTCTTTCACCTGGAAAGGAGTAACCTGAAACACCTGACCAGAGGACCAATGAGGAAACAAAACTTTTTCAAATCTGGGTGGAGGGAAGTTTTGGGTGTGAGTTCTTTGTCTTGTGTCTGTGCCTTCTCGGCTATGAGAATGATTTTTCTATCTCCAGCTTTCTAATCTTCTGTTTCCAAATTGTAAGTACAAAAATAGTAAGGCAATAAGGTTTATATTGTTTTCTTTTGTATTTACATGTGTGTAGTTGCTGGAATGTTTTGAATTGTATTCTTTTTGGATAAGGCTGTTTATTCATTGTTTTCTTTTAAGCAAATGACCCTGTATTTGTCACCTTAATACAGAGAGACCATTTTTATGTCCTTTTCTTTCTTTTTATATAAAGATTTCTTTTTAAGACCTGTTGGAGTTTTTCTTTAGTGGGGACTCCAGGGAATTGAGTCTGCAGCTCACCAGGGAATTGGTGGGAGGAAGAAGTCAGGGGGAAAATCTCTTTGTGTTAGATTTACTAAGCCTGACTTTGCATACCCTCTGGGTGAGGGGGGAAGTACTTGTGTTTCCAGGACTGGAAACAGGGAGGGTGGAGTCCCTCTGTTTAGATTCACAGAGCTTGCTTCTGTATATCTCTCCAGGAACCCAGGGAGGGAACACCTGGAGGGGAGGAGGAGGAAGGGAAATGGTTTATTCCCCTTTGTTGTGAGACTCAAGGAATCTGAGTCTGGGGGTCCCCCAGGGAAGATTTTGGGGAGACCACAGTGTGCCAGGCACTGTATAGATTCCTGGCTGGTGGCAGCTTTCCAGGTCCAAGCTGGTAACTAAGCTTGGAGGTTTTCATGCTAACACCCATATTTTGGACGCTAAGGTCCAGATCTGGGAAAAATGTTATGACACAGGAGTACAAGTTGTAAGTAAACAGTATCGCCAATAAATAGCAAAATAGCCTGCTTTCCATACAGAAATAGTGGAGGAGGCAGATTAGTCCAGTGGATCAGGCATGGGACTGGGAGTCAGGAAAGCTGGGGGAAAATCCTCAGCAAGTGTAAAAATTGTCATAAGCCTTTTGAAGTCAATGGCACTATGGCCATTTACTTCATCTGAGAATCTGATCCCTAAGAGTTCCATTCTCAGCTGTACCATGGACCTACACGTGACCTTGGGCGAGTAATTTCACCTGTGTGGGTCTCTATTTCCTTCCTTCTGTTTGTTTACCTTCTCTCTTCAGGATTAGAAGCTGCAAACTGAAATTAATGAGGCTCTGTGCAGGATCAGGGTTGCTTGTGGGCAAATCTACCTGTAGGATTCAGCTCTTGGATTGTAAATTCTACAGGGCAGAGACCACCAATCCTGTTTATAGAGGGATCTTATTGTGCTCAGCGCTGGTTTCTACTGTAATACAAGTAATACATAATAATATCAAATTGAAATTTAAATGGGCCCTAAGATATAAAGTTTAGTAACCATAGTTTAGCCTTATTTGTCCTTTGCAGATTTCATTGTTTCTTCCCATAAATGTATTAATGCCCTTTACTTTAAATGCAACACTTCAAACAGAAAATGTAGATAAAGAAAACAACCCAAACTGGATCATACTGATCTGTGCAACAGTGAACAACAGAACAGGGAAATATCACTTTATGATCTTAGCTGACATTGTCTATTTCTTATTAAGAATGGATCTTTTTTCAAAGATAGCCAGAGCTATAAGGTCATTTTATATAAATCAGCACAATATAAAATCATTTACAATAAATGGCCAGAGAAGACAGTGGTCTCCATTAAACAGCCATAGTCAGTTCTTATTTTTTTTAAGTTTCTTCTTTAATAAAAGAATCTATATTATAAAATAGAGTAGAGAGGCTGTTCCTTTACTTGATGTGTACATTATAGAGTTTTGCAGCTCTAGGTTATTGTGTATTATAGAAAATGCTATTGAGATGCAGAGAAAAGGTGTTGCACAAATCTAAGAATTTCAAAGCATGCAATCCAGAGTTATTTGGTGCAATATGTGTGCATATGTGGCAGGGTGCTGCTAAAGAGGCCTTAACCAGCTCCTGTCACTCCAACCCCAATCCAATCCCCCTGTTTGGGGCTGGGTAGATAGCCTGATGCCTGCCTGGTAACTGACAACACCTGCCAGCCTCATTAGCAGGAGCTATAAGGTTGGAAGGAAGGCAGGGGAGGGCTGAGACCAGGAGGGAAAAAGTCAGTTTTGGAGGGGTGAGGCCAAGCTGTGTAAATAGTGGGAAACTGGTGGTGGGGAAATGAACACACAATTAAGAGCATGGGTGTTACACCAGCTTGGAGGGTCCCTGAGGTTTTAAGGAGTGGGGCCAAGGGGCTGAATCCAACAGGACACAGTGTGCACCCTGTTACAACCTATCTCAGGAGAGTGGTTAATGCAATCACACTGTTATTTGAATGTTACTTTATAGCAATCTTTGCAAATTTGTTGTTAGTATGGGAAGGGATGTGTATAATGAAAGCTTTCAGAAAGCCAAATAAATGTACTATAGGACATTGAGGACTATTTAGCAGAAGATTTAGGGCCTGATCTAATGCTCTCTGAAGTCAATTACCTTTACTTTGATTTCAGTGGGTTTTGGATTAAGCCCTTACATAAACTGGGCAAAATCTTGCTTGACTTGCTCATGTGAATGTGATTCTCATGTATGGTCTGTTTGCCTGAAAACTCTGACTGCTGTCTGGTCAGCTGATGTTAAAAAAATACGAACTGGCCAAGCCACACAATGATTAAGTCATGGGTGCAAAAAAGTGTCAAGGCTAGTTAAGAAGCTTGCGGGTTTGTAATGCAAAGTTTCCCCACCAATATTTCCACAATAGCTTTAATCACTGCTATGCTGGGACATCAGTCCCCAGAGCATAGTCCATAGAACTTAATACAGTAGAACCTTATTTATTCATACTAATATCTGGGAAACAGTTCAAATTACAGACCTCTTGAGAATTACTGAGTGGGCTCAAACAAAATATAACTCACTAGCTGTGAGTTGTTTGTTTTTGGGTATCACAAGACGAACTGTATCATACTTAGCTCATCTATTTGAAAAGTGTACTTTACTTCTCAATCAGTAACTCTTTGTAGTATAAATATACTGTAGCATATTTTGTAATGTTTGGGGATTTGTAACTTCACTATAGTATCTCCTATGACAAGTACACTTGAGAAGCAGGACAAGATCTCTGGCAGTATGTCTATACTGCAAGGGGGAGGTGTGATTGCAGCACAGATAGGCATAGCCACGCTAGCTTTATAATAATAGGTATATCTCTGTATATTCTTTATCTCATAGAAGTGGACGGGACCTTGAAAGGTCATGGAGTCCAGTCCCCTGCTTTCATAGCAGGACCAAGTACTGTGGTTTTTGTGTGTGTGTGTCCCAGATCCCTAAATGGTCCCCGCAAGAACTGAATTCATCACCTGGGGTTTAGCAGGTCAAAGCTCAAGCCACTGAGCTATCCCTCCCCCCTCCCAAAAAAAACCCTTCTGGAGAGCACAGGCATTGATCCCACTACCTCTTTCATGCTAAGCAAGCATTCTACCATTTGAGCTAATTCCTCTTACAAGCTTTTGCTTGAGCTAGCTGCTAAAGATAGCAGTGTAGGTGTAGCAGCATAGGGCTAGCTGCCTGAGTATGTACATAGGGTCCCTGGTAGACTTATACTCAGGAGATTGTGTGTGTTCTGAGTGTTTTGTGTGAATTGTAGATTAGCAAATTGAGTGTTAATAAGATGCTATCAGATATCCAGCAATAACATTTAGGGAGAATCAACATTTCTGCTGTATTGTCTCAGAATAATGAGAAGAACATGGCATGCACCAGTAGAGTGGGTAGTACTCTAGGCAGCAAAGTAAAAAAACTATTAGAGGTTTATTGCAACTTGCTGAAACTAATGACCATCATAACAATTAAGAAAAATCTCTGGACTGACTTCAACCAAACTTACTGAATCAAATCAGAAGCCCTTTAAAATTTTGGACATCACAATAAAATAGATAGAAAATTAGGAATAATTAATAACTCCATATTGATTCCTACTTTCCATGTACCATTCCCTAAGAATTGATTCAATTAAGCACTGTCCCAAAGCTAAATGTCTCTATGACTCTCCCTGTACCCTTCAGTTCCTTTCCAGACACCAGCCCGATTCCCCCAATTAGTGTCTTTCACACTATTTCCAGACAGATTCAGCCACGTAAACTGAATTATTCCCAGATCTGTCTGATACCTTTGATCTGAGCATAAAAGGCCACTTACCTGAGTTTTAGGCCTATGTAACTTCATGGAGGACATCAGATTTAAACCATGGTGTGTGAGATCAGATTCATGGCCAGCCATTCCAGGTTTTCCAAGACACATTCAGATGCTAATGTGCAAAACACATCCCAGAACTTTATATAACCCACTGGAAGGATTATCACTTCTTGGATGCTTACCTTTCCAGTTTTCAGCGGCACCTCCAAAGGCTGTGTTAAACTTTCAGTGTTGTAATGAGCCTTCTAATTAAAACAAGAATCAAGCTCTGAATGTTATGATGATGATCCCACAGCTTCATGCAAGATTTTTTTTACATAAACCCATAAAATACTTTGCCCTAAATATTAGCACTTAAAATAGTTTTTTTAAGACTTATGTAGTTTCACTGACAGCTAATGATTTTGTAAAGCCACTTAAATATTTGCACACAATAGCTTTTCATTCTTGATTTACTAATATCTACGGTCATAAGTGACATTCACCACACATGTATGTCACATTTGTCTTATTGATTGTATGTTCCCATAAGGTAGCCGGCTATTGTTGTCCATGTAAATAGCTAATACAACATAAGTAATATGGGTCATAGGTCAATGATTATCAGAAAAGGGAACTGAGATTTTAAATATTTTAACCAATCCATTAATCTCACACACTCACAGGGATGAATGAGTCTTTGCTCAAATACATAGTCATAGGAAAAAAAAATCAATAAACTTTTTTAGAGCTGTAGCGCACAACAACTATGATCTGAATGTCTGGAAGCAGCTACAGTCTTACTTGTCAATTTAAAAGAAATGATGATATCTCTACACTTTGCCAAACACTTTAGTAAATTTAAAACATCTTGGCAAATAGCATGTGAACATTTCCAAAGCACATTTTGATTCACCCCCACTGAATAAGAGTTGTGGAGTTCACACCACTGTTATAGAGTGGGGAGCAGTGCCAGGAGGGGAATTTCTCCTTCAAGAGGGACATCGCTTCCCTAGCACCAGCATCCCTCCTCCCTTGGTGAGCTGCAGAGGTACAGGAGAGGGTGGCATAGAGTTACTCCACCATGTCTGTGCCAAGCAGGGAATCCCCTACACTGGAGCATTTCTACCCACTATTTGGTACCTTTATGCTATCAGGGCATCATGAAGGGCCTGCAGCAAGCCAGAGAATTGGCTGTTAAATCTTGGGCCCTGCAGTCCAATATAATGGAACTTCACAGTGGGTTTCTAATTTACTGTAAGTATCTTTGACCAACACATATTTTAAAAATACTGAGACCCTTAGTGCAGTCTGGTGCCTTCTACAGCCAAAGACGAATTATTTTGCATTTGTTTGCATGAAAGTTCCATCACTGTCAGGAATAATTTAGCAGTGTGCAGAAGGGGACCAAACTTTTTCAGAGGCTGTCATAAACAGATAGTTAAGGGTTAATGTCTCTTTTACCTGTAAAGGGTTAAGAAGCTCAGTAAACCTGGCTGACACCTGACCAGAGGACCAATGGGGGGACAAGATACTTTCAAATCTTGATGGAGGAAAGTCTTTGTTTGTGCTCTTTGTTTTGGAGGTTGTTCGCTCTTGGGACTAAGAGGGACCAGATGTCAATCCAGGCTCTCCAAATCTTTCTGAATCAGTATCTCATGTTTCAAACTTGTAAGTAATAGCCAGGCAAGGCGTGTTAGTCCTATTTTTGTTTTCTCAACTTGTAAATGTTCCTTTTTTGCTGAGCTGATTTTACCTCTGTTTGCTGTAACTTTGAACTTAAGGCTAGAGGGGGTTCCTCTGGGCTATATGAATCTGATTACCCTGTAAAGTATTTTCCATCCTGATTTTACAAAGATTATTTTTGCTTTTCTTTCTTTAAATGAAAGCTTTCTTTTTAAGAACCTGATTGATTTTTCCTTGTTTTAAGATCCAAGGGGATTGGATCTGGACTCACCAGGGATTGGTGGGGGGAAAGGAGGGGAGATGATTAATTTCTCCTTGTTTTAAGATCCAAGGGGTTTGGATCTGTGTTCACCAGGGAACTGGTGAAGTCCCTCAAGGCAACCCAGGGAGGGGAAAGTTTTGAGGGGACAGGGAGTGATCCAGACACTGAAATTCTGGATGGTGGCAGTGTTACCAGATCTAAGCTAGTAATTAAGCTTAGAAGTGTCCATGCAGGTCCCCACATTTGTACCCTAAAGTTCAGAGTGGGGAAGGAACCTTGACAGAGGCAGAGAAATCTGTTTTCTTAAGTTACAAATAAGCTACTGGGCCAAGAGGCCAGCATCTGCTTGCCTGAGTCACACAAGTAAATTAGTGTCACAGCTGAGAATGCCAAGGCACTATCCATCGAGAGACTGCTCTGCTTTGATTAAGGTGTTCTAGCTAGTTTAGTTTAACTGATGCAACTTTGCAAAATTAAAATAAAATAAAACTTCAGTGATGTAAGAGTGTTTGTGTGTTGGACTAGCAGGAATTAGAAGCCCTTGTAATGTATAACTTAATTGTGTGTGGGTGGAGAGAGGAAAATTTGACTTGTTGCAGGCTTTGCTTCACTGTAATTATGTTCTGTCATCACATAATTGGGAGATAAAATGACTGCAATCAACTGCAGTTCCTGTTTTCTGGGGAAAGGGTGGACAAGTTTTGAAAACATTTGTAAAGACAGGTAGGTTGCACCTTCATTTTTTTTTTGTGGGTCCTATTTTTCAGTGTTTTGTATTTCTCTAAGTTCAGTTACTATTACTTGAATGCATTTTCCTCTGATAGCACATGACAAAGGGCTGTACAATTTGTTATTAAACAACCAGTCTCAACAGCCTTCTGAAATTAACAGAAGTGCAATTTGCGGAAAAAATTACTATTGAAAGTGCAATGTAGGCTTTGGCTTCCCACAAAAGCAACAAGTGGTGACAAAAAAGGTCTGGTGCTGATGATATTTATAATCTTTTCCAATGAGAAGAGATAATTCAAAGAGACTTCAACTTGTGTTTCTTAAAAATTAAAAATAAAAACAGGAATAATACAGGCTTTTAGGTGTACAATAAATAAATATAAGTTAATTAAGTTTAATTCACTGGTTCTTTGAAAGAAATGAATTTGAGATGTAAATATAAATTAGTTATTGTATATACATATGAGGATACTTGATTTTGTCATGTTTCAGAGTGCTAGCTGTGTTAGCTTGTATCAGCAAAAACAACAAGGACTCCTTGTGGCACCTTAGAAACTAACAAATTTATTTGGACATAATCTTTCATGAGCTAAAACCCATTTCATCAGATGCGTGGAGTGAAAAATACAGTAAGCAGTATATACATGAGAAGATGGAAGTTGCCCTACTAATTGGGGGCGGGGTGGGGTCAGTGCTAATGAGGTCAATTAAATTAAGGTGGAAGTGGCCTATTCTCAACAGTTGTTTACTTTTGTAGTGCTAACGAAGCCAATGCAATCAAGGTGGATGTTGCCCATTTCCAACAGTTGACAAAGAAGGTGTGAATATCAGCAGATGGAAAATTACTTTTTGTAGTGACCCATCCACTCCATCAAATTAGGCCTGAATAACGACTGGGAGTGGATGAGAGGCAATTTAGAGCAGTAGTCAAGTGTGTGCAGGTGGACAGTCCATACCAGTGGCAGTCCAGGGCAATGGTCAGAGTTCTCAGAGAGATCAGTAGCCAGAAGAGCCAATCCAATGGGTCAGGTCAGGAAGGCAAGGCAGGATCAGGTAGGGAAGAGTCAGCTAAGGCAGTTTGAGTCACAGATCATTGCTTGCTGATTAGATGGCTTCCTCTTCCTGTTGAGGCCTTTATATAGTCCAGGTACCCAACGAGAGTACTTTGTGTCTATCCAATCAGATGCCTAGGATGTGGCTGCTACAGGCCTGTTGGTCTTTAACAATAAGGCTGTCAGTCATGGGCAGCAGTTCATGGCCCAGGACGTAAGGATGGTGCCTGCTGCCCTGGGTTCAATACCATCTGCTTCTGTGGTGTTTTTATGCCTCTGTCGCTCACACACTCAGCTCCATCAAAATAATATCCACCCCTCTATTTACATTTAACCCTCAGCAAAACCCCTCTGCCCACATAGCTCAGTTTCTGATCAGCCTTGCACATGGTCTGTGTTTTGGGTGGTGGCTCCTATTGTTTCAGCTATCTTACTCCAAAAGGGAGCTTAATTGCTTCTTACATTTATCTTGAATAAAGGGGAGCTGTTATGCCCACTAGCTTCAATAAGACTCTATCCAAGTCTGGCATAGTAATATTTTATATCTATTGGTTCACCCATCCCTAGTAGTCAATAGAGCTTTTTTTTACTTTGGAATGAACTGCTGCTTCCAACATTTAAAATGTAACTGAGCTGTTTCAAATTGACCCTCTTGAAATGCCTTCTACCATTGAACAGAATACCTTTGGCAAGAGAAGATTATTGGTTTTTTAAAATGTTTTATATTTTGCTCTGCAGAGCATAATCCTTGGCAACTGTAAGCAACCCAAGGTATCAAACAAGATATAAATGGAAACAATTATTCTGGATGTTGTGCAATTTAGTAGTGGTAGTAGAACTGTTATATCTGCTTCCTTTATTGGTTTAAAATAACCTTTTAAAGGTTTAAAATAACCTTTTATTTTAATGCAGTATAAGCAAAATGAAAAGAAAATGTACATTTTAGTTCCTGGAATTCTGTCAGATTCCTGGGACGGGCCAAAGCTAGTTTAAATGCTACATTTAAAATAAGATGTGTTTGAAAAAAATCAAGCTAATATCTTCATGTTGCTTCATGTAACTAACTGGAATAAATTTCATGCCACATATATGGCTGATTTTAACATATTCCTGAATGGAAACTGAATGACTGAAAGTTTCAGTCGTTTCTCGATAACCTTTTCCCCAATGAATGGTTCCAATAAAGTGCAAATTCCTTCACAGTATTTCATTCTGCCTAAAGGCAGAAAGACTTTTATGAATGACTTTGATTTTCCCTGATCTACATGAAATTGGAGTATGAACTAAGGGAGTGAGTAAGAGGAAGAGAGGAGAGGAGAGGCTTAGGAGGTCTGTTCTTCTCTGTGTGTGTGTCTTTTGTGTGGTAGTTGGCTGGCGAGCCTGCAAGTGCAGGCAGTGATGTCAGCCTGAGCATCAGGATGAGGCAATTCCAGGCCAACACTGAAGACTGTGGAGTGCCAGGAACCAGTGAACAACAAGAATCATGTCACATCCACAAGAGAAAAAAAGGGAGACTGGACTAGCATGATTCTGTGCTTAACTCTGTGCGCCTAAGTAGTCCCCTAGAAGGCTAGACTCCTCACATGTGTGAAGTTATTCTCACACAAAGTCCAAGGTTTAGAACTGTTATATCTGCTTCCTTTATTGACATAATCACATATGAAATTCATTTCAGTTCATGTAAAGTTGCAGGGCTGGAACTTTTCTTTCAAACCAATAACACTCTTTGCAAAGACTATGTGATGTTGAAACATGGAGCAGGCAGACTGTAAGGATATATATCAAGTTGCTAGGATTAGACAAAGTGGCCGTGCAAATGAAGTTATGAAATTTGAGCATGGGAGTGACTCTGTGGTAAGACTTTGAGCATACCTGGTTTGAACGAGATCTTTCCAGAAGCCTAAGCAGAGTCAGACTGAGTTGGGGACATTTAGTGAAACTGAAAGGTAGCAAATTTAAAACTGATAGGAGGAAATACTTCTCGCAGTGAACAATTAGCTTGTGGACTCACTGTCATAAGGTATCATTGAGGCCAAAAGCTTAGCAGGGTTCCAGAAACAGCTAGAGATTTATATGGCTAATAAGACCGTCCAGAGCTGCAATAGTAAGGCTATATTTATTTAAAAAAAAAAAAGACACCAAGAAGTTTAGAGTGGGACATAATCCTAATGCTTCAGGCATAAGTCAGCCTTTAATTATCAGGGGGATATGAAGACACTTCCCCTGTGGTTATTCCATATTATTCCAGGTTATTCTGACTGGTGTAGACTGCTAGTACTGGCCACTTGTGGAGACAGGATCTGGATTACACAGATCATTGGTCTGATTCCGTATGGCAATATCTGTGTTCCTAGGAAAGTGCTTTGCCACCTTTCCATCCCAGCTCCTCAATCACAAAACATCACTCAGACCACAAGAGTAATTACTTTCATGGTGTTAATTAAGACTAGATTGAGTTATTTCATGTATTTATAACTTTTCTGTTCATTCTTCACTCTAATGCCAACTTTACCAAAAGGACTGTTAATCTTTTAGAGAAGGCAAATAAAGTCATGTTTCCAAGTTTTAAGTTATACTCATTCTTCCTTATTTTTAAATTGGGATCAGTCAGGGTTATGCTCCTCCTCCTCATGCAGTGTCTGGTTTCTAAAAGATAAAAGTAAAGTCATAAGTGTCTGGCAATTTTTGATGCTTGCTTGAACCATAGCTTTTGAGGTTCACCGATCACTTGCTGTGACAGCTCTTAAGCATTGTTACTCAATAAGGGAAAACATTAGAAATTAATGCAAATTATTTTATGCTTATTTATCAGCTTGGCATAGCCACATATAACACAAAGTCAAGCAAGATGATGCTATCCCTTTATTTGTTACGAACAATGATCAGACAATGTGAATCCTGCAGCCCTACTGGGGGAAAATAAAGATTGCAGAGTAACTTGCATTACTTAGAATGAACAATAAGCCAAGCTTTTGTTGTTGTTTTTTGCTTTCTCCCCTGGCCTTTTTATCAACTCTAATATCACTGAAAGCCATTTGGTAAATCAGCCTGCCTTCACTTCTCTCTATTAGTCAGTGATGTGCCAGCTTCAAGATAGCAGAATTCACAAATCCCTTTCAGAAATATCCTCTTTCACGCTAGTAAGCCTGACAGCTAATTATCTGCAAGAAATTAAAACAAGTGTTTTGCCTAACAGGTACTTTACATCCAATATGATTTTATGTCCAGTTCAAGAAGCTTTTCAATTTCATTTTTGGGATTTGTTCTGTCTGAACCGGTTTACATACTGAGAAAAAGAAACCCAAATACAGCAAAATTGAATGATCTAGAATCCAGCGCAGCCTTAGTACAATTTTTACAAGTATTTTGTATTTTAAAGAGCACTTTTCCTTTTAATTGTTCTATCCACCTTTATTTTTGGCAAATGCTATGGATTACCTCATACTAACAGACCGAACCTAGGCAGCACTGGCTATATCTGGCTTACCATCCATCAAAAAGCCATTCTATCACAAATGCTACCTTTTTCCTCCCAGTATTCCAGGAGTTACCTGGACATCATCTTTGACTCCAATTTCTTTTTAGACCTGCCAATCCAGGCTGCATCCATATCTTACCATTTCTTCACAACATTACCCAAATCTTGCCTTCTCTCTCCATCCACTGTCAGAACCCTTCCCCAAGCACTTATCTCCTGTCTGCTCTACTGTAACTTGTTCCTCTCCTGACTTGCTTCCTGTCACTTAACTTGCCCCACTCAGTTCCATCCAAAATACTGTTACCGAAATATCGGGTCTGCCTAGCTGAGAGCCAATTAACAGCCTGACAGGGATAAGGAAAAAATGCTTTATTCTGCAGAAAAAGGAGAGCCTGTACCTTGGTACAAAAGACTCTGTTTTACACAAATTTTACAAACTTTTTATACGCATTCAGACAAAGACCCTTGCGTGTTAATACATGATTGGTAAATGTAAAATTTCATGTTTCCCTTATCTAAGTAGAACTAACGGGTTTGGAGCAGGATCTTCTTGCCTTGAGGCAGAGGAAAAGAGAGAGTGCAAAAATGCAAGCTACTGTGTCCATGAGCAGTACTTACTTCCCCCCCCACCTACTGGCCGCTTGAAATTTATTAAGGGGGGTCAGCCAGCTTTTACAATACTTTTCTAAGGCCAGTTTTCAGGGTCCTCATTTTGAACATATCTCTCCAATCCCCAAATCCCTAATCTGGCTCCCCCTTTCACAATGCATCAGACCAAAGCTTTTGTTTTAAGGTCACTCACAATTTGACTCCACCCTACTTACCCTCTTGTTTCTTATTGAATTGTAACTTGCTCTCAGTTCAGCCAACACCATACTCTCCACCATCCATTTCCCA
Source organism: Gopherus flavomarginatus (assembly GCF_025201925.1). Lineage (NCBI taxonomy): Eukaryota > Metazoa > Chordata > Testudines > Testudinidae > Gopherus > Gopherus flavomarginatus. The sequence goes on from NC_066618.1 coordinate 229,076,269, forward strand.
TTGCTGCCTTTCTATCTTCTTCCATGTTGCCTCCATGCATTGTATGAGCTCCCAAATCAATTCACAAAACCTATTCTCCATCAAATCTCTCAGGACTAAGTTATCATCTCATAACCATCTCTACCAAGATGTCAGGAGAAAATGCCTACAGGCAACAGCCGAACAAGTAATATTACTGAAGACCATCAGGTTTATTGATTTTCATGTATTCCACCAACTTTTTCCTCCCTATCACAAAAAAGATTTTGAAAACTGCAGTCTATGCACATAGCAAGTCTACATAGCCATGTGATCCTGTTCTTGCTGCCTTAGTATTTTCTTTGGCTATGTGCAGCAACCAACTGTTACATCTTCAGTTTGTATGTTTCTTAAGGCAGAGACTATTATATGTTTGCACTGCACTGACCACAGTGGAGCCCCAGTCTGATTGGGGCTGCTGGCCACTACTGTAATAAAAATAATAATTTTGGTCATTAGGCATCCTTCAGAACTCCATTAGTGAAGAGTAAGCTTTAGACCTCTATATGCTCAGTCCTGAAAAGTTATCCTCACCTTATTTAGGCCTGTGCTTTAGAAGGGAATTACATGCATGTCATGTGGTCTAGGGAGTCTGATCATCTGGTTTCTACTCTGCACTTTTTTTACCTTGACTTTAAGGGTAATTTATCCTTTTAATACTTTACAGGTATTAGAGTAGATCTGGTCAAAAGAAAGCAAAACTTTTTGCTATAGAAAAATGCTGTTTTGTCAAAACCTAAATGTTTCCTGGAATGTATTGGTTTCAGTTAAAATTTCATCAGGATAGTTTCTCAGGTCCAGGATGGAATTTCTAGTCAAAAACTGGATTTGGCCCAAACAAATTGCTTTGTCAGTTAAATTGAAAGGGAGAGCAATTAACAAATATTGTGATTATCGGTTGTTCTACAGTGAAGTACTCCTGATGATTTGTTGTTCTTGTCATAAAATGCTCTACTGAATATGCATTTTAATTATTTTCAGACTTGCAACAAGAATATCTTATTTTAGAAAATTGTTTAGTTATAGTATGGGCTGTAAATCTGTATATCCCAAAGAAGAAGATTAAACAACACGTAGGGAGAGATGTAACAACTTGTGGTAAGCAAGGTAAAATCAGAGTCCTAGAATCAAAGAGTGGGCAAAGCAAATATAAAAAACACAATATAGACTACATCAGAAACACAGAGCTGGTCATAAAATTTTCAGAGAAACAATTGTCTATTGAAAAATGCCACATCATCAAAATCCAAGTGTTTCATGATAAACAATTATTGAAACAATTTGAATCAAAATGGAGTATTGTGGTTTGATTTTTTCTCATTTCATTCCAACTTTTAATTTTATAAAATATTATAAATATATATTATCAAGTTTCAACATTATCAAAATGTTTTGATAAAGCCATTTCAATATTTCCACATCAAAATATTTTGGAATTTCTGTTCCTCAGTAAAATTTAAAATGTCAACTGTCCATTCTGCTTTGGGACACAGGGAAATGTTGAAATGTCATTTCCTTTAGGACACAAATTCTGTATTCTGACCAGGTCTAGAAACGTAAAAGAACATATTAAATGGGAAGAATTCTAACCACACAACAAATGCATGCCAAACCTGAGTCAGCACCTAAACCAACCCCTTACCTAGGATTTTGCTTTCCTGATAAGTCCAAAATAATGAACAGAACATAAACCCCAGCCTAAGCATCCTCCCCAAGTTTGGCCATTTCTAGGATTCAGCTTGACTCCCCTCAGTCTCTGCTCTTTACACATTGTGTCTCTGCAGAGAGACACACACACCTGCCTCATATCCTGAGTGCATCCTAAGCACACTTACCATGAGTCAACAGAATTTCAGCAGTATTGCAGGGGTTTTTTCTTGAAGGCTCAGAGGAGTCCTGCCACAGTTTCAAAAAATCTAGACAACTTCTAACAGACTTTGAAAGATCTTAAGTAAAAATGGAGATCAGGTTAAAATACAGTTTCATAGTCTATCTGCAATATAACCCACAGCTGAAGAACTAAAAGTGCATCACATCAGCAAATGGCATACCTAAGGGAAAAGGATAAGAGAATATAAGAAAGATTTAATGTTTTATTTCCCTATTGCAATAATCCTCATCTCTAGGGGAAAAAACAACAACATTACCATGACAAAAATGTAGCATTTCCATTTAAGGGTTCTTCTTCAGTGCTACAGTTCCCTCTTCCCAATGTCCTACATCGAAACTTGTTTGTTCTTTTCTTTTTTTTTAAAGTGAACATCATATAACAGTATAATTGTAATGCATCACAAATAATGAGAAAAGTTAATGGAAACTTCTGGCTGGCTTTTTTTTCTGTATGGAAAGACATCTACAAGCCAGTTGTCTCCTTCTGGTTAATGGAATACATTCGTAAATATTCAGAAGATGTTCATGGCTAATATACACTGGAGGTTTCAGACTGAAATTCATAATGAGATCCGCCAGACTGTTCCTAAGTCATTCATCAAAGACATTTGGCAGCTGGCATGATAGTACACAAATGGAACCAGGCGCATGCGTATGTCTTTATGCGCGATAGCAAAGGAGCTGAGGAGTGGGAAGCTACACATATCTTCACTCTCGGGATGCAATGGAGAGCTCGAGACAAGATGGTAATATTTATGTAATTACACTAAAAGAACAGGAGTACTTGTGGCACCTTAGAGACTAACACATTTATTTGAGCATAAGCTTTCATGTGCTACAGCCCACTTCATCAGGTGAATAGAATGGAACATACAGTAAGGAGATATATATACATACAGAGAACATGAAAAGGTGGAAGTTGCCATACCAACTCTAAGAGGCTAATTAATTAAGATGAGCTATTATCAGCAGGAGAAAAAAAAACCTTTTGTAGTGATAATCAAGATGGCCCATTTCAGACAGTTGTCAAGAAGATGTGAGGATACTTAACATGGTGAAATAGATTCAACTGTGTAATGACCCAGTCACTCTCAGTCTCTATTCAAGCCCAAGTAAATTGTATCTAGTTTGCAAATTAATTCCAGTTCAGCAGTTTCTCATTGGAGTCTGTTTTTGAAGCTTTTCTGTTGCAAAATTGCCACTTTTAGGTCTGTTACTGAGTGACCAGAGAGGTTGAAGTGTTCTCCTACTGGTTTTTGAATGTTATGATTCCTGATGTCAGATTTGTGTCCATTTATTCTTTTACATAGAGACTGTCCTGTTTGGCCAATGTACGTGGCAGAGGGGCATTGCTGGCACATGATGTCATATTGATAGATGTGCAGGTGAATGAGCCCCTGATGGCATGACTAATGTGATGTGACCTAATCTCATTCTATGCATCTGATGAAATGGGGTGTAGCCCATGAAAGCTTACGCTCAAATAAAATTGTTAGTCTCTAAGGTGCCACTAGTGCTCCTGTTCTTTTTGCGGATACAGACTAACACGGCTCCTACTCTGAAACCTGTAATACATTGTAATTATGAATATAAGAATGGCCACACTGGGTCCATCTAGCCCAGTATCCTGTCTTCCAATGCCAGATGCTTCAAAGGAAATGAACAGAACATGGCAATTATAAAAGCAATCCATTCCCTGTTGTCCACTCCCAGCATCCTTCAGGCTTAGGGACACCCAGAGCATGGGGTTACATCCTAATGAGATAACATGTTTGACATGAGAGCTCATCCATAAATAAAAATAACATTTTTGGTAATGTTTTCCTGAAAACAAATTTCTTCAATTTTGACAACTGTTGCTGTAAAAACAGGTTGTCATGGCTTGACCCCTGGATATTAGATATCTAAAACACAGGGGCAGGTGACAGTGAAGTGGTTACAGTAAGTCTTGATGTATTAGAAAGTCAAATAGTCAGTGCTGGAGTCACCACCTATGAGACATAGGGAGCTAGTTCAATGGAGCTCAACTCAGAAAAAGTGCTTTTCTTGCAAAAATGCAGATAGCATTCAAGACCTACTTTGTTGTTGCAGTGGCATTCTCCTCCATAGGCTGGCAATTATGGTTAATCTGTTCCTATCGTTCTGAGGTTTTAAAGTTTCCTTGTGAGATTTTTGATGTTGCATTTCCATGGCTTTTCTTTCAAGGAAACCTGCTGTTTTATTCTAGTATTTCTATAAGAACCAACAGCACATGACACACAGTCTAATTTATTGAATTTTTTCTAATGAGAGCCTTTGTAAATCAAATGCATAAGCTTCCTATCTCACACAAATCCTGCTGTGTTCTGAAACAGTGTATTTACTAAAGCCCAACAAACTGACAAACAGTGGAATTTGCATAAACATCAGATAGGATCAGGTCTTCAATTTTCACTATAAGTCATTTCTAAGTAGGGCTGATTGGGAATTTTGCAATGAAACTTTTTTCCTTGAAAAATGCTGATTTGTCACAACTGAAACTTCATGGCATGAAGATATAATTACCCAAATGGGAATATTTGACTGATACCAGAGTTAACAGCGCTACTTATCAGAAATGTTCCATAGAATTTTTAGTGACCTTGAAAAGGACCTTGGTTATCCAGCACTTCTAGCAACAGAAAGCCTCCAACCCCATGCTGTGTCAAGGGATTACCACTGGCTCAGAGGGAATAGTGCCAACTAATGCATCACCAACACAATTCCCTGAAATGGCAAGTATTGACCAAGCATGGCCTTGCCCAGTTTGAGATCTAACAAAAATCACAACCTCATGTGGAAGGCTGCAAAATATTTTAAAATATTGTAATTTTATCCAATGGCTAATAAGAGGGAACACTATTGACATTAGGTACTAGTATCATTAATCCACAATTTGGAAAGCATAGAATGTATTCACTCCATTTGTTATGTACACAAGCAGCTGCGTATTTCTAAAGTGATGTGCTGTACTCCTGTCTTTTTATATACACATTATAAGATCTGATCTCTCCCCTTGAAGTATGTATATTCTGTACCCATGAATGGGAGTTACATGTATTCAGCCAAAAGGGAATAAGCATGATATTTTCAAAAGCATTTAATTGATTTAGGAGCACAAATTTTCTAAATGTCTTAAATGTTTTTGAAAATCCAAATGATGTTTTGTAAATAAAAATATGCTCAATCACTGAAACTATTCAAGGGATTTAAGTAGTGGCGATGGCATAGCATATCACTAACATTTTTCTAACTTCCCCCCCAAAAAACCTTCTTAGAAGGTGTGGAGCACACAACTGACTTCCTTTACCAGTCTTTGAACTGCTTGCAAGTGAATCTTTAAAACAAAAGTCTCTTTCAACCTTCGCTCTCTTTACTACCATTCTTTTGGCAATAGTAATACACACACCATTTGTAGATCCTGTCTAGACTAAGGGCAGGTCTACACTTAAAATGCTGGAGAATCATTGTAAAGACACTATAAGGCTGACAGGAGAACTTCTCGCATCAGCGTAGCTAATACACCTCCATGAGAAGTGGGAGAAGCTCTCCTGTCGACATAGCTCTGTCTACATCAGAGGTCTGGTTGGTATAATTGCATCGCTCAAGGGTCTGGATTTTATGCACCCTGAGCCATGTAGTTATACGTAGTGTAGACCTGGCCTAAGGCTTTGTCTACACAGGAAAGTTTTTCATTACGGTGTTAACTATATTGGTTTAAATTATACTGGTATAACCATGTGTGGACACTCCTATTCCAATATACAAGTGCCTTTTTACAGTTTATCATATTTTGCTTGGGAAGAGGTTTAAGATAAACCAAAAGAGCCACTTATACCCTGCTAACTATCACATTTTAATTGAGTTGTGTTAAAAATGTGTTAACACCCAGTGTAGATGGTATTTAAACCCACATTTAATATGTTAGCTAGTTGTGGCCAAATATAGACTCTCCCTAGCATTGCTCATAACCCCGTAACTTTCTTTTTTAAATAGAAGCACCATTTTCTGCCTACATTTGGTGCAGAGTGCTGCTTAAAATCATTTTAAACAACACATTTTCTAACATGTTTGAGAAACACACCTCATTTTCCTAGTCTTGATAGGTTCTTAGAATGCATCCTTTAAGAAGGAAAAAGGGAAAGAAGACCTTGCAATTTTGGGAAGAATCTGCCAAAAAACATTAAAATGAGATAACTTAGTGTTAATATTTCCTCTGTCAATTTCAGAAAAGAGTAGATTCTTTCCAGAGAGGAGGATTGAATTAAATTTGCAGCACAATCAAAATAGAGATTTGGGAACAGAATAATTTGATGGGCTACATTTAGATAAAGTATTCATTTAAAGACAGTGCAAATGAATTGTCTAAATTAAATTGAATGAGTGAAAATGAGAAACTTGTTACAAACACTATCAAAGAGCTGTTCCACCAAGAGACCAGAGTGTAATAAAATGTCATCTAAAGCTATTTAGAAAAATGACTGATCTTGACTTATTTAATGGAATGAAGTTAAACTCCCTCAAATGATATCCAGGAAATTGATTTTAATTATCTGAATATAAAAGGATACTTCAAGGGATGTAAAATTAAATCAATTTGAGATAAATTATACCCTGCTTGTCCTCCATTTAGTCAGTTGTAATAATGGCATATTCCTTTTATTTGATATAATAGTCCCATTTTTGCAAACAAACTTGAAGTGAGAAGCTTTTTTAGAGAGCCAGTAAATTAATTGGTGGAGAGTAAGGTGGATGGAGGGAAAGAAATAAAAATTAGCTTTGTTTCAACGTCAACAAAGTGAAACCTCAGATTAAAACTGATTTTTGAATCAATGCTTACTCCCATATTTGATCAACTTACAGTGATTTGACTTCATATTAAAGTTGTGACTAGTTCTCTGATTTTCAGATTTGATCTCTACTTCCCCCCCGCCCCCAGTCACTCCACCAAAAATGTTTTGTGTATAGTCAGGGAAATATTTTTACCTGGAAGTCTGGTATTAATTGGACAAGGAGTTCTTTATATAGGAGTCCGGATAATTGGAGGGTTTAGTTTTTGGAAAGGTTTCCTAATGTCATATTTCACACACAGCTTGATTTCAAAGCTTCAAAAATGGTTTATTTAGATGACTAGAAGGAGAACAGGTTCCTTTAACCATTTTAGAAAGTTTGGTGCACTAATTTTAGAGTCACTTTCTACATTTTTTTCCAATCTTGAGGTCTCTACTAAGTTTACAAACTCTGGAGGATTTTTTTTGATGGAGTTTAAGAGGCTGTATGTGCAGACTGTGGTCTTCTTAAAAAGAGAATGATCCTGCTACATCCTCTCTTTCCAATGTTAAGGGTTATCTTTTCAAAGCAACCTCTTAGAATTTTCTGGATGTCCATTTACATCCAAAAATCCAACATTCAGACCAAAAATAGTTGAATATTTAAGTGAATATTTGAACATTGACCGAAATACATTTTTACTTTTTAAAAAATGGGGATTAAAAATAGCTCTGTGGTAGCAGGCAGTATAGATGTTAATTAAAATAATTCATTATAAATGTTTTGAGATCTGTGGATGATGTACACTATATAAGATCTAGGTGTTTTTAAATTTAATAAATTAGTTTTCAAAATGTAAGTATAATTTCATAAATGATAATGCGGAGATGTTTGAATATAATTCATTGAACATGTTTAGCAGATACTGCCATTATTTGTTCAATAATTTATTCAACTAATGTTTTCCTCAGCATTTGATCTGCTCATATTAAAATGCTCAGTTCAAGAGAGTTCAGCATCATAAAATGCATGTATTATTTTCTGTGTCATGCCTCTTTGTCAGGCTATTCTGTTCATGGTCTGTGAATATTAGAATATGTTCTTTGGATTGGATGAATAGTTAGCTTCATTTCAGCTTCTTGTGGGTTGTAACCTATCTTCAGTAGATGGTTAATCATTGCCCCAATTAAGGGAAATGGAAACAATGCACTCTTTGTGTGCTACTTGTATGTAGGTTATTATTCACAGACTTTTATTTATTTTTTTATAAAAACTTACCAAACATTATATTGCTCAAATCAGCCAAGAAACCAGAGTAAATACAATTGAACACCTGGCATTGAACGTACTCTGCTTTCTTTTAATGTGTTTTGCAAAACTAAGATCTGCATTTTTCAGGAGGTATATACGTTTTGGAACAAATTCGAAGAGGTAATGAAAATCTGCAACCATCTCCACCACATGTGCTGCAAATGCTCAGCTCCCCTCAGGATTAGCCAAAAGCTGTGCATACAGCTTCAGGCTAAATAAACCCCATGCCTATGGAATCATGACAGCTGGAGCTGCAGAAAAATCAGCTTTCAAGCGTAAGTTGCCAAAGTGAAGGGTTCCACACAGATACTTTTACTTCTGATTACGGGTTAATGCTGTCAATACCTTTCCTTCTCAGTGTAGAGTAGTTCCCAAGAGCAGAAGGCAGACTGTTGCAGTAACATGCTGCTCCTCTTGCACACCTGCTAATGCTGACATTCCTCTTGGAAAAAACTCAGCAGAAAAATGTGTCCCTTTTAATTTTTATTTTATTTTATGAACAGCTCTACTCAGCACATTTTTCCACCCCAGCACAACTGGTGCAGGTCCTAACCCACTTTCAGCCTTGATACTGCAGTGATGCTCCTTTGGAATCACTTCTAGTTTTCTGAATCTGAAGCACAGTGCACACAACACAAAGCTAAAATAATACACCGAAAATTAGATCGGTGACTCTCAAACATTTTGTGCTAAGATCAAGCTAGGATCCTCCTCCTACATAGCTGGTATCTAGCTAAGACGCCTCTCCCACTTAGCAACATGTTAAAGGCAGGGTAGTTATGAGTGACTCCTTGATACCTATTTGCAGCCTCCAGGGTACCAAATTAATGAATTAGAGGAGTCTCAGGACTCTGTGCATGTATAGTGCCTAACATAATGGGGCTCCAATTAGAGCCTCTAGATGCTACCATAATGAACATAACAAAAGTATGGAGTGTTCCATTCCAGTGGAAAATAGATGTGATGTCTGACAGAAGAGGGTCGTTGAGAAGCCTGTCTATCCCCAGTGGAAGGGCAGAGAAAATACAAGATCTTTAAGCTGAAGTAATGAATAGGTAATGTGACATCCAGAGAGCAAACTGAAAAAAAATGCCATTTGTTTTATATTAGATCAAAATTTAGTTTTATGTAAATTATAAATCAGTTGATTAAATATAATCACAGATAAAAGTGTCAGGGATACAAAACAGTTCAAATAGCTTGGAGATAGTAAAGTTCCTGTTTTACTTCTAGATTCAGCATGTTTACCTTTGGTTTTTAAATGGGCTTTTAAACTGTATCATTTCAAGAGGCTCTCAGGCTCATAACTGGAGCCAGCAGAAAAAGGGAGACAAGGAAGAGTCAGGACTACAGCTGGAAGAACACTATGCCGAAATTTTTTAAAAAATCACTCTCTATTTGCTTTCAAAATTTTTCAGTCTGACAACAGAGCAGGCAAGATTGCATTTTAGAGGACAGACAGCTATTGGACAAAATATTTGTAACTAAATCTAAAACTCTAATAAATAGAGTAGGAATAAGCAGCAGGGGCAGATAAACTCTTTAAGAAATAAAGTTCCAGGGGTCCTGCAAATTTCCCTAACTAACAAGAAAACTGGAAAGAAAATGCTAGACTTGTCATCAGCGGGTCTTTAAGGAAAAAATACTGTGCAGTTTATAAGTATACTCAGCTGTTACTGAAACTGGTAATTGTTCAAGACTAATGTTACAGTTAATCAAAAATTGCCTCCTGTTTCATGGCAGGATGTGTGTCTTTAATCAGTTCAGTTTTGGTTGTATAAAAACATTTTTCTTTTGTCTAATAACTGTATTTGTCTGTCTATACTCTTTCCACCTACCTATCCATCCAGCAGCATATTAATTTTCTATCAGGCTTGTTTGCTTTTATCAAGAGGAAGACTGATTAATACAAGATTTAAATGCAACAGCAATTCAGGTGCTAAATTATGTCATAAGAACACACAAATGGCCATACTTGGATAGACCAATGGTCCATCTAGTCCAGTATCATGTCTTCTAACAGATGCCAGTGCTAGATGCTTCAGTGGGGTTGAACAGAACAGGGCAATTATTGAGTGATCCATCTTCTGTCATCCAGTCCCAGCTTCTGGCAGTCAGAGGTTTAGGGACAGCCAGAGCATGGATTTTCATCCCTGATCATCTTGGCTAATAGCCATTGATTGGCCTATCCTCCAAGAATGTATCTAATTGTTTGGGTCTGTTTGCTATGCACAAGTCTTTGTGTTAGTCAGTCACTTCGTCGCTGATTAAAAGCCTGGGTCTTTATGTGAACTGATGATGATATATTCCTGCTTCCACTTTGCCCTGGAACAGTACTCAGTATTCTATCAGACATGCATAATATCATATGTTCATATGGTTTACACTCATCAACCTCCATTCACAAACATGCCAATTAAGATGATGCAGATATTTCCCCCCTCCAATGTTGTATGTCATCAATTTAATTAGAATCTTTGTGTAGGAAGTATAAATGCATGTTCTTCATGCACAATGTCCTGAGCTCTTTGACATGCTAATTAGAATAGGTAGAATTGCTTCAGGAAAAAAAAATCAGCCACTCCAGCTAGAAGGGGAACAATGTCCAACAGCTTTCTACTTTAGAGTTACCCAAAAAACAATTTCATTTGAATGCAATATGGATTAGTTTGGTTAAACAATAAAACAAGTTTATTTACCTACAAAGAGAGAGATTTTGAGTGAGTACAAATACAAGGCATTAAAGTCAGAAAAGGTTACAAGAAAAATGCTTTCTAGTGCTAAAACTTAAACTAGAGTTGTTTCAAGATAAATTTCTTAACACAGGTGATTGCCCATCAAAGTTGATGACACCTGGTTTGAGGTGTCAGCTCATCTTTTCTCTTACACACTTATCTACTCCCCAGATTTGTCTGATAACCACATTTCAGTCATAATTTCATCTTATGTTTATAACTTTACATATAATGTTGCTACATACATTTCACCATGATATTATTGACCAGTGAGTTATTAGTTTTCAAACAATCCCTCAAAAGGCACAGTCTGTATAAATATTATTACAATACTGTGAATACAGGGGTCTGAATACAAGGACGCATTCAGTCACACCTGCCAATTCCCCACAACCCCGCAAAACATGACACAAACAGCCATCTTCCTTATGGGAAGAAGATTTTTGTTGACTTTCTCCCATCCCAGATTGACATGGAAAAAGGAAATATAATTTCAGTCTATATCACATCCTTAAGAACCACTCCCTAACAAATACAGCCTGGAGTCTAACTAAAATAAAGAGCAGAGTTGGCACCTGAATGTCCTTGTCTTTACTAACGTCTCCACCCTTCCCTTTTATTTAACCCATTTTTCTTCTTTCCCAGTTACGTATTGTACTTTTGCTTCCACTTCATTCCCCCTTTTACTCCTTTCTTTTCTCTTTCCAAGTCTCCCATATTTTGTCTCCTTCTCTCCTTGACCACCATTTCTTGCTCCTTTACCCATGTCTCCTTAATTCACACTCTCCCTGCATTTATGCACATGCTCACCCTGAATTCATGCTGCATGCATATACACACAGCTTCATCTCTCACAGAATGTAGGAAGCTTCAAGTATAGCGAGGGCTCAAGCTGGGCCTATGAATATTTGAGCTGGTGATTTTGTTCCACCCAGCCCTCACACCTCTCCTGGAGCTATCCCAGTAACGGATTAGTCACTGGGCCAACGGGGTCCATGTCCAGGGGCCCTCAGCCAACTGGGGGGGGGGTCCCCTGGAAAAATGTCTGACGCTCGTGCAGGGGAAATGGGCTTGAATGCAAGAGCTTTCCCTGCTCTGCCCGCCCACCCAGCACTCCTGCTGGGGGAGCAGGGGAAGCCCCCCGTGCCCTGACCCTGGTCCCCGGCAGGAGCGCCAGGCAGGTGAAGCAAGACAAGCCCCTGTGTCCCAACCCCATTTCCCTTGGCAGGAGCACCAGGGGGACTGGGGAGACTATAGGTGGAAGGGGCCCACACTTGCTCTGGCCCAGGGCCCCACAAACCCCTAATCTACCTGACTATCACTCTGCAACTTCCTGAGAGGAAGGAAGTCTAGGGATGGATCTTCCTCCTCCTGCTGCTGTGCTCTCCTTTGCTCTCCAAAGTAAGGGATCTTCAGCACCACTGGCCAGCCCACGGATCCTTTAATTATATCTGTCTGTAACCACTGTGAACAGGACAGCTTGTTTGATATCAGGCAGTAGTGGAGGCCCTGACTGGACAGGAATAAGTGATATGGCACAGCTCTTCTACTAGTCAGAGAACACGACATGAGACTGGGCCTACTCCCAATGTCTTCAACTGTTTGGCTCCATCGCTAGCCACTTCACCCCCCCTACTCTTGTTTGAACAAAAGTGAGTAAATTTAAAAGCAAAACAAAAGAGCCCCAAACCACAGAGTGGTGTCCCTTTAAGTGTGGGACTATATAGAACACCTAAGTGGGCCTTAAGTGGAAGTGTCAAACTCATTCGGTAAAGAGGGCTGAATTCCATTTTCAGTTATGCTTTGTGGTCCCAGGCAGAAATTTAGAACTACATAATCTCCCACCATCCACAGCAGAATGTCCACTGATGTCAATGGGAGGTTTGCACAGAAATCAAGGGTAGAATCAGGCCTTTATATAGAAACTAAAGTTTTAGTAACTGTTCTTAGTACTTTATTGGCACAATCAGTATCACTGAGTTGGAAAATGTGCATTCCACCCTGTTTTAGGCCACTCCTGTTTTCACTTTTTGTTTCTCTTCCTTTCTGCACCCTTGTTTCTTGGTTTCTCAACTTCTTCTTTGTCTTTGTGTTTGTGTCTCTCTCTGCATTTCCTTCCCTGTAGCAATGCTCATCCCTCCAGGCTTCCTTCCCACCATCTTCTCCATTCCCTCTGCTAATATGACCAGCAATGCAATAGTTCATATTGACAATAAAGTGTCATTTTAGCAGAGATTCCAATGAGCTGAATAGCAGACAAAGCAGTTCATGCCTCCCCGAGCCTTTGTTTTAGGCTGTCTACAGACTCAGAAAGACAACACTGTATTGGTTTACTCTAGGTTCACATTTGGAAGGTTTTCTTTTCACCCACAAGACTAGAAACTTACTTCTATAGTTTTAAATGAATGATGAGATTCTGCATAACCTGAATAAGTCACAAGGGACACATAAATACATCAGGTGGGCGAGATCTAGCCTGCAATCTTTATGTTTGAAACGCTTGCCTATAGCCAAATCCAACACTACCCAAACAATTGTTCCTTTGAGGTGGAACTTTAAAAATATTAAATAATTTTTCATTGTTACACATCCTCTGCAACTCCCATTTCTAGCAAGGATTGGAAGTGTAAAAATACCCCGAGAAAGGGAGCTCTCATGGTATTTGTAATCTAACTAGATGCAGGAAATACTGTAAATTTCAAGAGCCCATGTTCTCATGAGTTCAAGTGAAGAGGTCTGGATATGCTTCAGGTAAGTGGAGATAAAATTTTGCATGCTTATTTAAACCAAAGAAAAGTATTCTGAGTTTTCCTCTTAACTACTGCTTGTTTACATTGCTATCCAAATAGTGTTGATTGGTTTGAGGACTTTTTTTTTTTTAAGAAGAGTTGTGTAAATAGTTTTTCCATCTGAAAGGACCTTGGTATAAGCACAAGGGAATGGAGTGAATATGATGCAGCTTTTGCCTTAACTTTATCTTTCTTGATTTTTAGAGTGCTTTTATATCTCAGCCTTTACAGTAATATGTATATAGTACACCTTGCCATATATAAATCAAACCCCATCTTAGGGAGAGAGAAGACAGGAAAATATGTCATTTCTAGCTGCATTTTTACTTAAATCTTCTCTGAATTAGAAGTAGTTTTTATCAGTACAGGTAGTTTTAGTTTTATAATAGCCATGGCCCACATCACCTGATTGCCGTGCACAGAGTAACTTCTGGGCATGACATCACAGTTACTGGGAAAACTGCACCTCTGACCTTCCTGCATTTGCCCCCTAATATTTAAAGCCTCGGGCTCTCTCTTCTGTTGGGATGGAATACTACAATTCTCCCACTCTCAGACTAGGTGCTGGGTTGCAGTCCCCGGTATATCAACTGTGATCACCTCAGCAGGTCTGAGGTATGTTCAGACCCTACTCTTCTGTTCTTTCCAGGGCAATGGCAGTGGTCATCAGTAAGGCTACATTTTAGTCACGGGCATTTTTAGCAAAAGTCATGGACCGGTCATGGGCAGTAAACAAAAATTCACAGCCCATGACCTGTTCATAACTTCTTCTATATACCCCTGACTAAATCCTGGGGGTGGGGGGGGGGTAGGGGCTCCCCGGGGATGCTGCTGGTGCTGGGGGGAGGCAGGGACGCAGGCAGCAGCATGCTGCCTGGGACCTCTGTTGGTGCAGGAGGGCAGGCAGAAGGTGACGTGCAGCCCAGGACCTCCACTAATGCTGGGTGTGGGGGGATGGCAGGGCTGTCAGAGTTTGGGTGTGGGAGAGGGCGAGGCATTGGGGCACGGGATGGGGTGAGGTGGGCTCTGGGCAATGCTTACCTGGGGGGCTCCCTGGAAGTGGTGACATTCCCCTCGCTCAGCTCCTAGATGGAGGCATGGCCAGGCCGCTCTGTGTGCTGCCTCCACCCAGAATGCTGGCTTCACAGCTCCCATTGCCCAGGAACCGCAGCCAATGGGAGCTGCGGGGTTAGTGCCTGCAGGCAAAGGCAGCAGGCAGAGCTTCCTGGCCACTCCTCTGCCTAGGAGCTGAGTGAGGGGGATGTCACCACTTCTGGACCTAGGAAGTCCTAATTCTCTGGACTCACTTTCTGGACTGGGAAATCCCAATTCCTTCAAACTACTCCACCCACCTGTCTGTTTTTTTCTCTCTAGAAAGCTGCTCACCATTGACTTCCCCTTTACAGTAATCAATACATTTTTTAATAGTGTGTAACACTTTGATCTGGTAACTTCAACTCTCACATAAGAAAGTTTATGATAGGAGCCAGGCTCTCTGAAGCTAACAGTTTGTCCTTTGTCTTTCAAATGTGTACCTAAGCCTGGTCCACACTACGCTGTTAAACTGATTTTAACAGCGTTAAATCGATTTAACGCTGTACCCATCCACACTACAATGCACTTTAAATCGATTTAAAGGGCTCTTAAAATCGATTTCTGTACTCCTCCCCAACGAGAGGAGTAATGCTAAAATCGATATTAACATATCGATTTAGGGTTAGTGTGGCCGCAAATCGAAGTTATTGGCCGGTTAGTTATAGTGATAGCTACCCACAGTGCAATGCTCCGGAAATCGATGCTGGCCTCGGACCATGGACGCACACTGCCGAATTAATGTGCCTAATGTGGACGCGTGCAATCGACTTTATAATATCTGTTTAATAAAACCGGTTTAAGTTAATTTGAAATTATCCTGTAGTGTAGACGTACCCCTAGATGTTCTTATTTGTATATACCTAGATGTTCTTTGTACCATTGTGTGTACCTAGATGTTCTTATCTGGGGAGTCACTGTGTTGCTCCCCTATTTGTTCTTCGCACAGCCCCTATTGAATTCAAGCATTATGGTATATTATAAACATTCCACTACCCCAATACAAGTTACATGGTCTCTCACAATAGCAAGGGAACACATCAATGTTCTTAGATTTTTACATACCAGGTTCTACAATAGTCAGCCTCATTTCTGTCGTATCTAGCTACTGTCAATCCCTTACACTTCATTTTCCAGAGCCTGTGAAGAGCTGTCCAGGGATCCAGTGTCTGCATGAGATAAATGGGGAGTAGCATAGGCTGAGTAGATAAGAAGAAACAGTTACTTGACCCTGTGACCTGTATATCATCTCCCCTTGACCACACAGATTACTCAACAAGATAAAACAGCCCAAATCTGTATTGTATTTCCCATAGAGTGTTCTTGCCAGGTACTTTCAGAAGAGCTATGGTGTCTGGGAAGTAGGCCTCACCAGGGGCCAAAGCCCATCCACCAAATCAACCAGGTTTTGGAGATGGGCTCTGCCACTTTTTCCTTGGGAGGGCAAACCCTCAGCTCCCCATGGAATGATGTTAGAAGATCTGCATAAGGGGTTAATTCTGGACGTTTCCCCTGCATTGAGCCTCTTCAAATGGGAAGATATGATCTGTTCTTGAATGTGTATGTAATATCAGCTGGGGAACAAAAATAATTCATCAGGTACAATATATTTTTTGTAAGCTGAATCTCAAGAGTATGATCAGGAGTATTCAATTATGTAATAACATGAAGATTAAGATGGTAGCACATAGTCAACTAAGGGCTCATGAAACAGAAAATTTTCAATAAGTAATTAAGAAGCAGGAATTGGATTTCATTTTGTGGTCTTACTTCCTTATGTTTTCTTTTCTTCCTCCAATGAAAGTATAGAAGCTTGGAAGGAGAGAGAAGGGACAAGGCTACAGGTTGCTCTTTTGATATAAGAAAACACAAGCTGAAAAATTTCCACAGTATCTCTAAATGATCCTACAATTCTAAAACTCGATCATCTGGCTTTTCTTATGGTCAATGACTTTTCAAAAATAATATCAGTGGTACATCCATGCCCTAGGGTCTATATTTTCTGAAATTGTTATGAACATATTTAGTTTTTCCAAGTATTCTCACACTTGCTTTTTAATCAAGAGAAAGTGAGGATGATATAATAAAAAAGATAATTGCTCAGACTTTTTTTTAAGGAAAGATTATTAAGAGCTATTTACCTCAACTATTTTTGAGTCCTTGATTTAATTCAATTTATCTTACTTATAGGAACATAAGAACTAGGTCAGACCAAAGGTCCATCCAGCCCAGTATACTGTCTACCAACAGTGGCCAATGCCAGGTTCCCCAGAGAGAGTGAACCTAACAGATCTACAGTCCATTCTCTCTAGGACTTATTTCCACTGATATAAGAGCTCTTGCTATTTTCTTTAAGACCTTTGGCTAGCATTAACAACCTGCTCATTTCTCCCTGCTTACTGTGATTGTCTTTTTCTTAACTAACTCTTTATTCTTTTTCGGTTGCTTCCTTCCTTTTCTCTTTATGGCTTAGGATTTTGGGGGGCTTTTTTATTTGTTTTTAAACCAAAATCTTTAAACAGTCTTTCATTAAGCCACGTGATCTTTTTCTTGTATACTTCTTTTTTGGAAGAACTGTAATCTGTTGAATCTTGATTGAGTCTTTTAGGATCTGTTGTATTAATTTAAATAGACTATATGGGCAAAAGCTGTTAACATAACCCACTCTCCGTCCAACATTAAACAGTGTTCAACAAGGTTTGGGGTCTGGTGCACAGAGACCTCAGCCTGCTTTGTGCCATGGCAAACACACCATTAAAATCCCTTTTTTGACTTTTTATGAAAGAGTCAGAAAAGAAGAATAATAGTTAAAGTGCAACGTATTACATAAGTCATTCATTTTAACAACACTCCTTGTTCCTTTTCCCTTTAGCTGAAGAGAATTTTTAAAAGCAAAAGTCCCTTGTTTGACAGTCTCTTAGATGCTCTTAAAGATAGTAATAGCAGTCCTTTTGTGGGAAAGAGAAGTTTGTTGAGATGGGCTGGAGCTGTTTTTGTTGCTATTAAGATCTGATCCCATTTCCTAAGGTGACAAAACAAGGCAACACAAAAAGAGAGGAAAAAAACAGCAAAGACACAAGATGCTGCGTATATCTCTGATGTTCATTCTTTCTCCAGAAGTAAGTTTGTGGGTAACACAGGCCCAACACATTGTCCAATCAGCCACTGTCAGACCTGGCAAATTCATGCCAGCACTGGGCTGTTCAGGGTGTTGGTTTTAGTTGCCTCTTTCTGTTCACAGTCTTACAGCAACGTTGCAAAATATGCAGTCTTGGCCAGTTAACCAGCTCTTATCAGACAGAGGGTAAAAAGGAGAGAGAGAGAGAGAGAGAAAAGAAAAGAAATAAGGATGAGGTAAGAAAGGACACATGGGAGGGGAGAGAAAGACAGTCTCATAACTCAGCTGTTGTTTGGGATTCATCTGCAGCTAATAAAGGTGGTGATATCATCTTGGTCCCCCACTCTGGCCCAGTCTGGGCAGTATATCTCTCAGAATTAGGATGAAGATGGCAGGAGATCCCAGGAGATGCTGGGGGTAGCTGCCATGATGGTGAAGCTCATTCTTGTAGCCATTTCCCGCCCTCCTCCCCACTCTAAGTCTCTTTCTTTAAAGATGAAAGGGAGTGATGGGTGGAACCCATTATTAATTATTATTATTATGCCCTCATTATTTTGTCTTTCAGTTAGGCCTAATATCTGACCTAATATCAATTTTGGTTCTTAAATTTCCAGTCCCACATTTCCTTGTTTACCAAGTTTTATCTTACCATAATCCTTGAGTTATACCAGTTGGCCTTTTTTGTTTGGACTAATTCAGTCTGTCTCCACTTTATACTTTTCCTCACCAACATTTGTTGTTATAGATTATTCTAATATCCTATGAATTTTCACATACTTTTTTATAGCTGTGGTCACAATTAGGGTAAATTTGTAGGCCCAGTTACCACAATAGGTCCCACAGCCTCCTTTCACTCTAGTGGATTTCAATACTTCCTCCTTTTGTGAGGTTCAAAAGAGGGGTCAATTTCTGACTCTCTGACTTCATGAGCATGAATCCCAGCCACTATCCCACTGCTCAGGGAAGTAGAAATGGAATCTTGAGGCTGCCTCAACCTCAGGGAATGGCCACAGAGTTTTTGCAGCCAGTTAGCCATATATAGCAATGAAATATCTGGGGAGTGATGCCTCCTTCAAGATGGCCACATAGCTGATGAGATCTCCCCACTTGAATAAGAATTGGGAACACAGTCAGAGACCTGAGTGGCCTTCTTGTAGTAGTAGTAGGAACTTTAACGCAGCAATTGGTCTCATCGGACCAAAGAGCTATCCCACTGAGCATTCAGGGTCTAAGGAGAGAGCTCATGGCCACTCAGTCCTCCTACTCCAACTCCTCCAGCCGCCTAATATTGTTTGGAAAAAGTTCTGTCTGAGCCCTTCACTGAGTCACCGTGGGCCCAAACTACATGACTACTAAGCAGCTACTCCACAGCACAATCTTATAGTCTCCAACTGTCTGGAGCAGGAGTCAGCTTGATGCATAGCTCCTCACAGGAGGATCACAGAATATGTGTGTCCATATGATTTGGGCCTAAATATCTTCATTTCTCACAGTTCTTCTCTAGAATCTGGACATTATTAGGGCAATAGGATTTATACCATCCCTCTGGTAAATTATCAGCTGCTACAGAAGGAAGGTTTCTTTCCTGGCTGACATTACCTATCCAAGCTGAGTGTGGACAATGTGCCATCTTACCTATTTTTTCCTATATTTAGGGGCTTATACATGTAGTTGGGATATTTTGGATTTTTTTTGTCGACTTTTTTCTGATGCAAAGCACAAGTCATTCATAAGGGAGAAGAATATTCCTCATTCTTTTGAAAATGCTTGTAGAATTCAAATAACACACTAAATATGGTAGCTGACATTGAGTATATCTCAAAATGAGACAGACTGCACTAATTTATATTGGGTAGTGACCCATCTCAAAAAGAGAATTCTTTACTATCCCAGTTGCCACTCCAAATGCGAGGCACAAGAAATATCACTCACTACCTGATTACCCTCCTCATTTTGTAGCTTTGCTGCTTTACAAATGACCCACGAAACATGGTAGTCAAAATCAATAACGTTCCTGTAGCATTCAGATTCTAGTTGATTCATAAAGCTTTACTCAACGGATGCCAATACAATTTGCATATAAACAAATTGCCTTGCAAAACTGGCCTAAAAACCATATGGCTGTATTATTCATTGTTCAGTCCTCTAGGCTTCATAAATTAGAAAGGCATCTAGCAATCTGTTTGGCAACATCAAGTCCTCAACTCAGTGATGCAAACTACATTTAGAGCCCCGGAGATCTAAATTATCCTTTAATATTTTGGATGCCCATGGCTGTCTCACATTAATAATGAAAAATACCTCTGTCCCTCATAAATCTGTAATCACCGCTATTGTAGATTTTTATTAGAAATGTTGGATCTCAATGTAGAGTTTATAGGCAAAGTTTTTTATGCCATAGAAGTGAATCCCTCATTTTATATTTCTGACACTATTTCTCTTTTGATCAAAGATAGAGACAGAAAGTAGGAGCATAATCCCTCACCCCATACTCAAAAAAGTCTAAGCTGATGCCCGTACATTGATGCAATACCACTCATAAATGGCTTTTCTGATCTGTTCCCAAATATCTGCATTGATGGTACCTTCATTTGAAAGTCTCTTCCACTGACAGATTCCTCTTATTGTTAATTTATTTTTTGTAATGCACATCAAATAGTTTTGGGGGTTTGGGGGTTATTGTTAAGCTTTAAAACATCATTCCTCTTTTTACCCCCCCATCTGTGTGAACTCAGCCGACTTCCATTTAACCTTTTCAGTCATCTTTCATAAGTTTCACCTTCTAACCTTGTACCCTTTTTTGTTTCTCTCTGTATTGTCTACGTTTTCTTGTATTCTCCCAAAACAAGCAAACACAGCTCAAGACTCCAAAACCTAGCTTTTCATACTAAAGAAATCCGCTGACTTATATTTAGACAAGCAACATAACAAACTTCAAAACAAGATTCTCAGCTTTTAGCTGTTTGGTGAAGCAAAGTCTCAACCCAAAAAGGAGTGAAACAAAAGATGTCGATGCTGAAGGAAGTCTCTCACAGGAATGAACAGTTAATCTTACCCCAGGGGAGCAAAGTTGACACTTTTCACTGCACTAGCCACCCAAGCCTCTGTTGACTGGATGCAGCCTTCTTCCTACTGACCTATTTAAAGGCTTTCTCCATTTCCAAGCTCCCCACTTCCACATGAACATAGCTTAACTTTACCAGAGAAACTGAGGAAAGGGGATTTAGGACCACTTGTCCTAAAGGGTCTGTACCATCCTTGGAAGCACATACACACAGCATTTCCAGGAATGTTCACATTAGCATGAATCAAACGTTAGTCTCTAATCACTGTATAACAAAAATAATTTTCAGAAAGCACTTTTGTCCTCACTTTCTAATGTAAACAACACTTCTAGGCAAAACCCCATCTTCCCCTAAGTTCTGAACATATTAGCCAAGTATTTTCCTGTTGAGGGTTGCTAAGCAACAACCCACAACTGAGTCCTTCTCAACAGGTGTTTCAAATTTCCCTTTCCTGCTGCTGAAGCATCATGTGGAGTTTGGCATCCAAACAAAAGAGAACAGAGTTTGAATTAAAAAAAAACTCTTGGAAAAGTGAAACAATGGGTTTAGAAGCTTCTCATTCCATGCTGAACCCTGTCCCTCTGGTTTACCCTCTATGCTGAGGAGAACGTTAGATAGATTTGGTGAGAAGAGCTTTACAGCCCTTTGTGCAAAGTGCAGGCCTTGAGCATCTTTGCTTATATACTGTAGGTTCTTAATAATCATGTCAACTTTGCCTTAGGTAACAAGACAAGGTTACTTCAGCATTTGTTGCATTCCAGGGAATAGTGCAAATACTGAGGTAATTTTATTTAAGATAATTGGAAGTGACTATTGTAGTTCTGACAACTTACCTTCTTATTTTATGTCACATATTTTTCCACAGTGCAATATGTGGCCATGGACATAGTATTGTCTCCATAACATATGGTGTTGTAGGCTGGTGGTAACTTGGGATAGTTGTCTATTATGCATAAACATTCATTTTACTGTTACTTCATCCTCCCATCATTCCACCTTACCCTTTCCCCTGCTGTTTGCCACTGTTGCATGGCACTGTTATTGTAAACTCTGAGCTCTACAGGGCAAGGACTATTGTTTTAGATGTATTTGCACAGCACCTAGCACCATGGGACCTTGATCAGGATCTCTTTGTGTGTGTCTACACTGTGCTGGGAGCAAGTCTCCCAGCATGGATAGACAGACTCACACTAGCAGGGCTCAAGCTAGCATGCTAAAAATAACAATGTGGATGTTCTGGTTGGAGCAAAAGTTTGGCTTATCCCCTTGGTTCAAAGTCCAAGCTCCAGCCTGAACTAGAAAGTTCATGTTGCTATTTTTAGCATACTAGCCTGAGCCCTGCTAGTGCAGATCTGTCTTCCCATGCTGGTGTGCAGGATCCCAGTTGCAGTGTAGATACACCCTAGGAGCTGTTGTAACAGTCAAAATCAGTCTGAGGCCAATGTGGTTATTAATAGGAGGCCATATTACATTCTCTTCTTCCATGTTCTAATATACCTATTAATATATCCGAGTGTATTGTTCTCTCCTCCTGTTGGGCTCCCTGAAAGTGGCACAATGAGATCATGCCCTAGTTTCCTTCCCCGCTTTTTCTCTTGGTGCTTCCCTATGTTATAGTTATTTTCTAACCACATTCTCATACTTTGAACTTCTGCATTTTCCCCTCTGTGTATAATCTTGTTTTAAAAGCAAAACCTCATCCTGCAAATATTAGGCCAGGTCCTAACATTCTCAAGGGTCCTTCAGAAAATTCTTTCCCCTCCCCTGTTTATTATCCTTCCTGAAATGTGAACGATAAAGATTCAGTTATTTTGCACACACAACATTAGGTTTTTTAATTTACTTATTGTGACTGCATGCTTCTCTCACCTACATTTCACAACACAAAGTCTTCATGCTTTGTACCAAATACATAAACCTACATGTACAACCTACTGAACAAGACTGCTCAAAAAGATGGATTTTGCCAATGTAACCCAAAATGGCACCATCCTATGCATCATTGTAGAATTGTTCCCTAAAGTACATTTTCTAATAACTTATCCAGACTATTTAAATGATTCATATGGTGGTGCTTTCAGTACTTCTTTTTGTGAGCAATTCCAAAGGCTGATAGACCTTACCATAAAATAGTTTATTCCATTATTCAGCCTGAATTGCCCTTTGGTTAGTTTCATCTCATCACTCCTAACTGTATTCCTTTTTACCAACAGTTTCTTTCCCTCATTGATATCTACAGCATTCCAATAATTACAGATTAATTCTAGTTATGCTGTGTAATACCTTATTCCGAATTAGTTCATTTGAGTTTGAGCAAATTCATTTTTGGCTTGACTCCATTACACTGGATTACATAAGGGGAAATGAACTGAATTGTGTTTAAGCAGGAATGAATTTGGCCCAGTAAGCTTAGCCTGACAGATTGCTGACAGAGAGGATACTCTGATTGTGTGCAAGTATATGAAGGCTATAAATACAGATGAGGGAGAGAAATGGTTATATTGGTAAAAGGGAGTATAACTAGGAGTGACGGGATGAAATTAAACAAAAAGCAATTTAGGGTGAATATCAGAACAAATTACTTAATAGCAAAAGCTAGAAGTCTTTGGAACTGATCACCAAGAAGAGTAATGAAAGCTTCCTCATCTGATCTATTTAAAGTAGGCTGGACAAATCAATTAGAAATGTACCATTGGGAACAAGTCTACAGTAGTGGAAGGTGGCATGCAGATTATCTAATGGATCTGTGCTAGCTCTAATATCTGTGATTCATGTTGACAATATGTCCAGTACAGAGAAAAATGTTAAAGATACAGTTAAAAGTTGGCAAATTGGTAATATGAACAATAGAGGTTTCACGGTGTCTCATCTTCAAAGTAGTTCTGCAACAACTCCTCTTATTTCTTTGTTGTTACAGTACACGTAAGTTCTACAGACATTGCCAAAGTCTTTTCACAACTTCCATACCTTCCTGGCTCTATGCATATCAGGGGTCCAAGATGTTTTAAGCAGACAGCACTGGAAACTGCAGTACCAACATACTATGTGCAAATTACAAAACATGCCCAATCAAAGAATAGCCCAACGGAGAGGCAGTAGGGTCCAATGTGTAGGGCACTGGACGGGGACTTCTAGGGCCTGCATTCTGTTCCTGGGACTGAAACACAGTGCAGCAAGCGATTTCACTTCAGTGCCCCCCGTTTCCTCTACCATCCTTTGTCTGTCTTGTCTATTTAGATGGTACATCTGTACAGCATCTAGCACTATGGGGCCCCAGACTTGGATGGAGTGTTTAGGTTCTACCATAATACAACATTACCATTTCAGTGAAGAAGTGTTGCAATAGTAAGTATTTTTGTAGCACTTTTATAGGATGTTACAATGTCTTTTCAATGCTGAGATTTCAATGTCTTTTCAACTATTAAGTGACTTTGTCTCTCGGTATTCCTGTGAGGTAAGGACATTATTATTCCCATTCAAAAGATGGGTTGATAGCAACACATAGAACTTAAGTGCTCAATTTTGGCTGTTGCTAACTGTCCTGCAGAGAGGTTCTGCAAAGCTGCCCTGACCTCTGCTAAGCACTAGGAGGGATTGCATGTCACAGCTCCTAGATCTGCAGGGGAAGTGCACTCACAGTATCATCCCTTAAGAAGGTGGAGTGGGCACCTGCAGACTGGTGTAGGGGGGAGGGCATGATCATGGCCCCACCTCCTTTTGCACCATTTCCCACCCCCTTTGGAGAGGCTTCTACCAGAAAGAACTAAAGGGCACCAGAAAGGAGCAGTCCTTGACCTGGGAGAATACAAAGATAGCACTTATGCCCAGGCCTTGTGCAGTGGGTACTAGGGATCACGCCTTCTGATATTACAGTCAAATAGGTTTATGCATTATTGAAAGAAAATGGTTCCTCTGGTGCATAATAAAATCCTGTAACCTGGATGTAATTGGCTGGAAACACCAGCCTGTTACCTCATCCATACATGAACTAGGAGAGCCTATTAGTAATTGGAAGAGATTGTCCCACTTCGAGAATTAACGCCGACCCGAACCCCATCTGACCAGCCAGTCCACCACGAAAGGGAACCCATTCTCCCTCTGACTACAAATCTTGAGGCTGCAGGATGCTTTGCTCCCACTGAATGGCGTCAGGATAGCCCATCTTCTGCTTAAAAGATTTCTGAAGTTCAGGGAGCAAGATCTAGGCGTGCTGGGAGAAGGGCAAGAAAAGAGGGTAAAGCAGAAGGAGGAAGCAGAAAAAAAGATTTCATAGTCAAGCAGACCAAAAAAAAATATAGGGATGTATTTATATATGCTAAATCTTTTGCAGTTTTACATGGCGTGTATGTTATATAATGAGTTCTCAACCTTTTTCTTGCTGAGGCCCCAGTCGACATGCCATAAAAACTCCAGGGCCCAGTGAGGGCAGGAGGGGGATACTCGGGGCTCTGGCTGGGGTGGGGGGGAGACCCTTGGGCATAGGCATAGTTTGACTTATATTGGGGGGGGGGGCAAGGGCTGGTGGACTCAGGCTAGCTCCACACAGTGGGGCCCAGGGAGGGAGTGTCACTCCACCCCCGACTCACTTCAGCAGACCATCCCTGTCTGGGTTATTGGGGGTGGGGCTGCAACCAAAAAATATAACTCAAAAGAGGGACTCAGTTCAAAAAGTTTGAAAACCAACACCATTGTGCCCCCCCAACTCTGCCCATTGGCTCAGGGCTTCTGCCCGCAGGGAGTGCTGGGGCTCGGGCTTCAGTCCCACGTGGCTCCCAGCTTCAGTGAGGGGGGGAGGCACTGGGGCTCCTGGCTCGGGAGGGCGGGGGCTGCCAGCTTGGTGAGAGCGGTCACCGGCTTCAGCCCTGTGTTGCTCCCAGCTTTGGGGAGGGGGGACACTGTAATGAGAGATTTTGCTCTGAATGTTCTGAGATACCTTGCAGCACCTTAATAGAAGCTTACAGATAAATCTTGGAGGGGGATTAAAAACACCATAAAATTGACTTCTCCCAGTTAACATAATTAAGGTGGTGACAGTATCATGACACTTTGGTTTGCATAAAACAATAATTGATTTTAAGATTAAGGCCCTAAATCGGGGCAGGCAAACTTTTTGGCCTGAGGGCTGCATCGAGTTTCGTAAATTGTATTGAGGGCAGGCTGGGGAGGGCATCGAGGGCCAGTTAGGGGAAGGGGTTGTGGCCTGGCCTCCACCTCCTATCTGCCCCCCCGGGACTCCTGCCGCATCCACACACCCACACTCCCTGTCCTCTGACTGCCCCCAAAACTCCTGCCCCTGACTGCCCCTGCCACCCCATCCAACCCCCTCTCCTTCCTGACTGCCCCCTGGGACCTCTGCCCCCATTCAACCCCCTGTTTCCCCCGACCACCATCCACACCCCCCTCACCATCTGACCACCCACCCAAACTCCCCTGCCCCCTACCCCCTTACCGTGCTTCCTGTACCAGCACTGGTAGCTGGCAGCATTATAGCCGCGCTGCCCGCCACGCTGCTGCTGCCACCATCACGCAGCACAGAGCACTGGGTCAGGCCGGCCTCTGCAGCTGCACTGCCCCAGGAGCTCACAGCCCCACCACCCAGAGCATTGCACCGGCAGCAGAGCAAGCTGAGGCTGCGGGGGTGCGGGGAGATCAGGGGAGGAACCAAGGGTGAGCCTCCTGGGCCAGGAGCTCGGGGACCGGACAAGATGGTCCCATGGGCCGGATGTGGCCTGCAGGTCGTAGTTTACCCACCCCCTGCTCTAAATAAACAGAAATTGAAGCTAGTTTAAATTTAGAAAATTACTAAGCGGATCAAAATGGTGGAGACAGGAATGACGTAGTTTAAATTTAGACAGTGGAAAATTCGAGAAGGTTCCAGCAACTCAGAGGGAGGAGCTCTGCTATCTAAAAATAGGTTAGAGGGAAGAGATTTTACCCAAGATGGTGTCGGGGGAGGAGCTCTGCTATCTAAAAATAGGTTAGAGGAAAGAGATTTTACCCAAGATGGTGTCGGGGGAGGAGCTCTGTATCTAAAAATAGGTATGATGTAATAGGAAGGTTCTAGAAATATGCTAATATCTGGAAGCTGATTGGCTGAGCCAGGCTAATAAATTATGTTATATTAAGCTATCCGTATATAAGGCCGATACCTAGCAGCTGAGTGTAGTGGTAGATTTGGGGTGTCTGGAAGTGCAGAAGCTGCGAGACATCCACAGAAGAGAATGCTACCTGAAAAGAAACTAAGAAGGAAAGCAACAGCAAAGGCAGGAACTTTCCTGAGAGCAGCAGCAGAACTCTGAGGTTACCTTAGCAATGACCTTCAAAGCAGCTACCTGCCAGCAGCTAAGGCCAGCAGCACACTGCTACAAAGGCAGTGGCTTCTAAGGCAGCGGCACCAGCTGCAGGGAAACAGCAACAACCATCATCTTCAGGCACTGACATGGTCATCCTTAACACTGACAGAGCAGAAGAACCCTCAGAGGACTCATAGGGAATTTGGGTACAAGTGTAAGTCTGATCTTCTTTCTACCTATTATTTAAGAGTGCCTGGATGTGTCTGTTAATAACATTGGATGCCTGCTTCTGAATGAGATCTCCCCTACCCATCCTGTGAATGGCTGATCAGCACTCCTCATCATCATCATCATCATCATGTTCCCATTACACCTCTGGCGTTTAGGGCACCAACGAAGCTCCTCCACTCCTATCTGTTTCTGGCAAGTCTTTCAATGATTCCTCAGCTGTGCCCCAAGGTTTTTCAGCTCGGCTTCCACAGTTCTTTGCCATGTTGTTTTCAGGTGGCCTCGTTTTCACTTGCCTTCAGATGTTCTCCTTGTTGCTACTCTGGTCACCACTCACAGGTGTCATAAACAGATTGTTAAGGGTTAATGTCTATCCTACCTGTAAAGGGTTACAGGCAGGGAACTGGACACCTGACCAGCAGACCAATCAGAAGACAAGATACTTTTAAATTTGGGTGGAGGGAAGCTTTTGTGTGTGTTTTTTGTCCGTTGTGTGTTCTTCTCTCGGAGGGTCTGAGAGAGACCAGACATTACTACAGGCTCTCTAAGTTTCTTTTCAAATAGTAGGTAAAAACAGGCGGTTTAGGCTTTTTGATTGTTTTACTCTATTTGCAATTGTGGATCTGGCTAGTTAACTTCTATATGTGTAGTTGCTGGGAATATTTTGATTTGTATTGGTACTGGGGGGAAAGTCTCTTTCTGGTGTCTGTAAGCTATAGGACCCTGTAGTATTTACACCTTGAAGTTACAGAGGTAATTCTTTACTTTTTCCTTTCTTTTATTGAAAGATTTCTTTTTAGAGAACCTGATTGATTTTTTTCCCTTGTTTTATTCCAGGGGATTGGGATAACTCACCAGGACGGGTGGGGGAGACGGGAGGGGGGAAAGATAGAATCTCTCTCTGTTTTCCTTGAATCTGTTTGCCTCTTTGTGGATGGGAAGGGAGATGCTTCTCTGTATGGTGATTTAAGAGGTTGGATCAGTATCTCTCAGGATAGCCCAGAGAGGGAAATTCTGGGAGGGGGAAAGGCGGGGGAATGGTTTATTTCTCCTTGTTTTAAGAACCCAAGGGATCTGGGTTCTTGGGGTCCCCAGGGAAGGTTGGGGATGTCAGAGTGCCCCAAAACACTATATTTTTGGGTGGTGGCAGTGCTATCAGAACTAAGCTGATAATTAAGCTTAGAGGATTCAGGTGCTAGTATCTCATTTTCTGAACTCTAAGGTTCATATCTGAGAAGGAATGCTATGACAACAGGATGTTAGATATTAAATGTTAAGTGTTAAATGTTTAGTGCTAAGTATTAATGTTAGTGTTACATAATTGTTTTCTTTTTAGTCTGTGAATATGATGATGGATTCTCATGTGTATATAGAGGCCGCGTATACTACATTGTATTAAGTGCAGGGTTAGATTGCAACACTAAGACTAAAAGCCTTTGTGTGTGCGGAATCTTTATATGCAAGTTACAGAGAACATAGTAGTTTCAATGTATGTGTTAAGTATTTTATGTAGTCTGTGCCTTATTTTGCTGCGACACTTTATTGTATTATTCTTAAATGTAATTCTATTGTGTTTTATTAAATCCTATGTATCTTTTCTTGCTTTATTAAACTCTCAGTATTTTTTTTATTTCTGTTAAATAAATACATTTTTAGTTTTTGAAGAATTTCCGCTTGCGTGTCAATCCTTGAGCAGAAGGCTGTATCCGTGTCCTTTCAGGGGTTAGCAAGACTAGCTTGCTCTGGGGAGCCTTCTGTATATCGGAGACAAGTCCCCTGGTAACACCCTGGCAATTCCTTTAGTGCAGGCCACAACCTTGTTACCCTTTTGTTAAATTAGAAGCACTACCATAGGCTAACATAATTAGCAGGCTTATATTCAAGGTGCTAAGAGCTCCACACAAATTTGTAGGTAACATAATTAGCATCTAAAATTTAGGGTAACACACTCAGCTTCAGCCCTGCACAGCTCCCGGCTTTGAGGGAGGGTGGGATTTGCTGGCTTCAGCCCCATGCCGCTCCCAGCTTCAGCCCTTCAGAGGGGCACCAGGGCTCCCAGCTTCAGCCCTATGGGGGGTGCTGGGGCTTGGGGCACCCAATTTCAGCCACAGGGCCCTGCAATCCCCTTGAAAGGGTTCACAGACCCCCAGCTGGCTGCAGACCCCCAATTGAGAACAGTTGTTATATAATATACCACTATTTCTTGTGGCAGAGGTTTTTATTTAAGTGGGTGCTTATATTTAGATGCTCAAGACAATATTCTGCCTTCCAAATCAGCAATCCAGTTTTCAGACAGACTGAGCACACATCAGTGCCTACTGTGGGTGCAATGCCAGTTAAGTTTTCTAATTCTTCAGCTCTTGTATGATTTTGTGAATGTGTCTTTTAAGCTCCCATTATTTAAATGTAAACTTTCCTGGTCTGGTATTCGTGAGGGACTTAATTACCTAACTACCTTAATTACTGTCACTTGCCAATATTTCAAGGGCTTAGTCCAATTTTTTTGCATCATTCCCTGCAGGTGGATAGGACAAATATTCTGATAGGTTTACATGCAGCCTACTCTTTTTAAAGACACTTGAAGGCTTTGTCTGCAAGTGATTCAACTCTGGCAAGTCCAATTTCCTCAAAGCAAGTTATTTCATATCTTCCAATGTCAACACTACGTGACTGTGAATCTTACCTAAATATGCTGTAATTTGTAAAACAATAATTGGGAAACAGAGTTAATA
The DNA here is from genome assembly GCF_025201925.1 of Gopherus flavomarginatus. Classification (NCBI taxonomy): domain Eukaryota; kingdom Metazoa; phylum Chordata; order Testudines; family Testudinidae; genus Gopherus; species Gopherus flavomarginatus. Next base: position 229,106,328 of record NC_066618.1, read on the forward strand.
AAAACATATTGACTCTTGAAACACTTAGTTTTCTGTACATCATGGTACAACAATGCTAAGATTTATCTGATGCCTAGGTGTCATTGTCTTTTTGTAACTGTCCAAGATCCCTCCTCATTCACAACAGTCACATGAATAAATAATAATTGGTCATGTCACTTATTGTAGCCGGTTAATTTTTAATATCAGGCATTTTTTGTTGGTGAAGATCAATTAATGTGGGTTGGATGAAGTGTGATTCATTACGTCTGAGTCATGATTACTTTTGGATGAACTATTCAAACCACTCTGGGTCTCTCTCATGTGGCATTGTCACTATTTATAGAACAAATATGCAATAAGCTTGCACAACTAGCAAAGTTTTCCTGAATAGATAATATGCATATCCCTACGCCCAGACCCTTACATATTAGAAGTCCTAGTGATTCCTACCATCCCACTTTCACTGCCAGCATAAGGGCCAGGCAAAATTGCAGTCCTTCTGCCTTGTGTGCTCTCTCTGGGGTTGTGCAGCTCCATCCAGCAACTTCCCCACCACTCTTTGGGAGGCTGTGCAAACAAGGCAAAAAAAATGACATATTAACAAGTATTACCACCTAGGAAGCAGCTTTGAGAATTAAAAATGGGCATCAACAGAAATTCATGAAATAGTATGTCCATTTGTGCAGATAGCCTCAATGTACAGTAGCTAACACTACTCAGGTCTTATCCAGCATCTGAAAGTGTTATATACAATGTGACACATGTATGTTAGCTACATTATTCAACAGTTGGGACTTTCAAACATGTATGTGCTAACATTTGAATTCTATAACAAATAATTATACCCTGAAGCTGTTTCAACTTGCTCTGAGGATTGAACAAGCCTCCATTTGCCCTCAGAATTGGGCATGCACAAAAAAGTGTCCTTAAGCCACCTTCATCTGCTGGTCTTGTGCCACTGGTCTCTGCTAGCTCCAAGGATTTGGCCCAATACGTTGTATATTTATCTGAGGTAGACAATGCACATATAAGAAAGAGTTGCTTTGTCTACTGCACTTCATGCTGATTACAGTACAACTTGCTACTGCAGCCCAATGTCCCAATTCCATTGTTTTCTCCTTATGTATGGGATGTCCTGGCCAGGAGAACACTAATTAATTCTCATTTTTTCATTAATTATTTTCTCTTTTTAATCATACAAATCTAGGACCCTACCAGCTAAATAACCTACTATATTAAACTCTTGTGTATCACTAATTTAAAACCTGGCTTATTCTATTTACTTGAGTTACCTTATTAAATTTTCAGTGTTATTTATTTGTAATTGACTCTCCTGTTTTGTTCCCTAATTGCATTTGCTCAGTCGCATACCAGTTTATTAGTCTCACTCTCAAAAATACAAGGGACAAGAAATATAACTGAAAAATGGCATCTTAAGATCAGAAATATCACTTTTTGCATTCCTAACTGGTGCTTATTTACAAGACATTTAACATACTGGTGGAGTTGTAGAATGACAACAAATGATACTCAATAGGGCAATTAATGTCTTTTTTTCTCCTGCATCACAGACAGAAAATGAAAAACAAATGCCAATGAAAATTAATGTGATCTCTATTTTTTTTAAAGTTAAAACACCTAAACAATCACTTTTTCAACTTGAATTGACAATGCTAAAAATTGTAGCCATTATTTGTCTCTGAAAAATAAAACCAAGTGAAAGACATCTGTGAAAGCCAGCAGGAAACACAAAGTTCACATCCAAAGCACATAGCTGTCCAAAATTACAAAGAGTATACATTTATTCTATCATCTTCAGATATGACAGAAAACTTCATTTATGGCTATCAAAGGTGTGTTGTAACATCCCAGAATAATGATAGTTGAAGGTTTTTTCAATTTTATTTCATGCTCATGAATAAAGCTAGACAGAAAGCACTTAAAAGATCTCCAGCTGTCCACAGTTCAGGTACAACATGGACAGCAGAAATGTTAGTGTCCCATACACTGGACTGCCTCAAACCTGTTTTGAAAGGACCGTATCTGGGAGTCTGAGGGTCGTGTATTCCTTGTGCCCAATCTTTGACCCCATTCTGACTAAGCCAATAAGTAGGTGTGAACATGAGGAACTAACATAAAAGCAACAACTCAGTTCTTGAGGATGTAGTTCACTCTACAGACTAGTTTTCCAGTTCATATGGATTCCTGAATCACTGTCAGATGCAAAAGATTTAAGATCCACCTTTGAACCAGAAGTGTAGAAGTAGATGGCTTTAAACCCTCATTACCAGTCTCTGGAATGTTATTTTGATACAGTAATGATGACTACTTAAAATATGATCATCATTAAGGTTTGTATATGCACATATATTATTCCCACATTAAAGTCTGTTGCTTTATAGAAGCTGGAACATTAAAATATAACCTGTATGCAGAACACATACAAATAGGGCCTTGAAAACTCTAAGCCTTAAAAGGGCTATATTTTTAGTCTGCATTGCTTTATATTTTTCCATACTTTGGTCCATTATAATAATAATATTTTTCACTTATATAGTATCTTTCAGCAGAGAATCTCAAAGTGCTCAACTAGCAATAATGAATTAAATATCATCATAGCCTCATAATATACAAAAGTAATATTTCTTCCATTTTACAAATGGGACAGGTTCAGTGACTTACTCAAAGATTAGAATTAGAATCCAGGTGTCCCAACTCCCAATTCTGTGCCTTTACCCCAGAAGCGGGTAACCTAAACCAAAACTAAACTCCATATTCCCCTAAGGAGCAGTGGATAAACTCCATTTGCCCACATTTTCCCTCGGCTGCACTACTGCTTGACCCCTGTCAGGAATGAAGGTCTCCACTGGCCTGGGGTCAGCTAGCTAACTACAGCTGAAACCCTTGATTGGCCAGGTCACCTGATTTTCAGCATTGCCAGGACTGCTCTTAAACCCAGTAGTAGGACTTGGCCAGTGGCTGCTCAATGTTTATACTGCAGGTGCGAGCGTGCCTGTGCCTTCAGACCCTGCTCCGTTTCTGACTCCTGGTTCCTCACTGTCTTGGCTCTGAGCACTAGACCTGAACACCCGTGCCCTGCTCCATGACAATCCCTACTTACCCCTAACATTTCTGTTATTTTGTATATATATTTCTGACTTTAGCTTGCTTTAAAAAAACATACGTTTTGTTTAGCAAATAGAGCAAAAAGTTAATTTCCAGTTCCATGAGAGCAGCGACTGCTTCAAGAGCTTCTGGGCTGTTCTCTGTGTGAGGTCAGAATGCAATTTGAAAGCTACTATTATAGAAACACTTCAGAGGAGTTGATGCTAAGCAAAGTGATCAAAAAGTATAATTTATTTGTATTGTATTCTATTAAACTTTTAATTATTTACATGCCTCCTTTAAATTCTTACTTCATTTGAGGCCATTGGCATCCTGTTATAAATTCAGATGAATAGATGATTTGGAAAAATGGTTTTATTGTCTTTTGCCTTTGGATGGGTGGGAAATCTCATAATCATTCCATGAAATATATATGTGATCTGCATTGTTTTCCACTTTTAGAACCTTTTGTTCACAGCAAATTTCCTTTTCTCCACCATGGCCTTGAAGTTCCCTTGAATTTCATGAGGATTTTAACCACTGACCATGGAAGGAGGACAGGTCCCATTGTACACCTCTTCTCATTTAGGTACCCACATAGCCCAGTGACATTAGAAATGATTGTGTTTTCTTTCTAGTTTTCCTGAGAAGCCTTCCATCCCCCACTTTAGAAATTTGTAATTACATGTAATTCACATATTACAGACAGAGAGCGTGAGCATCATGGTCTATAAGGGGTAGGTGTTGACAATTAAATGGGCAGGGACCTAGTTCCTCTAGTTCATCTGAGGAGCACACAGCAGAACTCAGGACAGCAAGAAGCATAGGTGGCTTTAAGTTTATAAGCCATTTTTGCACATCTCTGATCCTAGGCTATTTGTGTGCTGAGAGCCCAGGAATCGCTGAGTCAAGGGAAGCCCAAGCTACTACCCTTTTACCTAGCTACACACTATTATTAAAGGCTAATATTAATATTAAAAAGGCTAATATGATTCTGGGGAATATTAACAGGAGTGTTGTGTGTGAGACACAGAAGGCAATTGTCCCACTCTACTCAGCATTGGTGTGCCCTAAGCTGGAGTGCTGTGTACAATTCTGGGTGACAAACATTAAGAAAGATGTGGACAAATTGGAAAGAGTCCAGAGGAGAGTAACAAAAATGATCAAAGATTTAGAAACCCTGATCTATGAGGAAAGGTTGAAACAACTGGACATATCAGTCTTGATAAAAGAAGGCGGAAGGGAGACCTGATAACAGTCTTCCAATATGTTAAGAGTTGTTGTAAAGAAGATAGTGATTAATTGTTCTCCATGACTACTGAAGGTAGGACAAGAAGTAATGGGCTTAATCTGTAGGAAGGGAGATTTCGTTTAGATGTTAGGAAAAACTTTCTAACTATAAGGGTAGGTAAGCCCTGGAATAGGTTTCCATGGGAGGTTGTGGAGTCCCTATAATTGGAAACATGTAAAAACAAATCAGGGTTGGTCTGAGTTTACTTGATCCTGCCACAGCTCAGGGGGCTGGACCTTTGAGCCCTACATTTCTAAGATTCTATGGTTGATGGTGATTTTCTGACCAGCTCTACATTTGTGGTTTAGCCAACTTTTCTCTATATTAAAATGATCTATTTGAAAATTTAAAATAACATTTTCAGTGTGTGGAAGTACTGAACTACTGCATTGTAAATTAAACCCAGAATCAATTATGCCACAGCATGTATGGTATTGAATTACTCAGAAAGGATGTGAAATGTCATTACTTTATATATGACAGCTAAAATATTTCTCTTTTCATTTTTGCTAACTCATTCTCTTATACTGAATCAAGATGTGTGTAATCTGGCTCTTCCAATTTTCTTTAATGGTCCAGGAAACAAAAGTTGTGCATGGTTTGAGAAATGATCACCAGGTTCAGGTCTGTCAAAAAGCTCTGACTGCTTTGTACATGCTGGAGTTACAGAGCAGCCATACAAAGAGTTTAACAAGCTAGTTAAAAATAGGTGTACAGAAGCTCCATGCCACTGGAACAATGGAAAACAGCAAAAATAGGCCAATCTAACACAAGTTATTTAATTAATTAGCAACATCTGAAGTGCCAAATTAATTGCTTGGAGTCAAACAAGTGGTTCCAATGGACTTCAAAAGGAGCCTTTCATGCATTTCTTTTGAAAGGGTTTGGCCTTCACTAGACTGTGTGCAGAGGCGGTGTTAGGCATAAGCAGACTGAACAATTGCTTATGGCCCCAAGCAGCTCAAGCCCCCCCACTATTCACTTTGTATTATGCATTATGTCTATGTGTGTGTGGGGGAAAATATTCCTGTTTAGGGCCCCCAATAGGCCAGCAATGCCTCTGCCTGTGTGTCTCCAACCTGCCCTCTGTTCGCTTTGGTTCCTGTTGTGCATTACGTGAGCATCCAAACTCCCCCTGGAGTCTAAGGTAGTTTTAGTTGTGCAAGGAATGCAGGATAAGACTCTTTGTGATTCCAGGGCTAAATTCTCCTGTCACTTATTCTCATTGGGACAGCCCTGATGTAACTGTTTATGTTTAATGTAACTACTGTACATGCACGAGAATTAGGAATATATTCATTTGTTAGCACTGCCAGAACTTTATAGGTTAACCTTGTAGTTTTGCCACTATACTACAAACTCACATTTGCAAGGGTTTGTATTTCATCCATACAATTTTTTTTCAGCTTAAAACATTTCAGGTCCCTATATATAAGCAAATGAAAAGATTAGAATAAAATCCATGTAATATATACTTCAGGAGTATGCTACCAACAGGTGTTCAAGCACATGTTTTATTGCCAGGTAAGGAAAAAGTGACTTAAGCTTCTGAAAATGAAATATTGGAAAGCATTAGTAATTATATAATGGATTTGGTATTTTAAAATATGGTTGATGAACGGCTGAATATCAGGGACTGCAAGTCATAACATTTTTTTCTTAAGGCTTTTGAATATGTCTGTCTTAATATTTTGATGGTACCTATAGTACTAAAAAATAAACATCTGTGGTTTATAGAGTGATACTCAGTTCAGAAATTGCTTTCATAGAATACATTCACATTGTAGTTTATTCTGCTGTGTCTATTTTCAGAGTCATTCTTGAAAGCTTAATATTTCTATCTTAAATATTTTTAAAGTTCAACTGAAAATTTTTTGAAGTAATTTTAGTTAGACCCACTGTATTGAATGGAATGGAAATCCATCAACCTCATGAAGAAACTTGCACAAATACAGACAGATATCATCTTCCTTTCCAAATGCAAACGAATGGACATCATACCAAATGGACTAAAGGTAAAAAATCCACTGCTATCTACATACTACACAGACCACAGTGAGAGATTATGTCATACTCTATCAAAAAAACTGAGGAACCACCTGATCAGCATCCTATACAGCAAACAGGAAAACATCAAAAAAGAGCTCTCCAACCTGGAGACTCTCATTAATAACCAAACTTCTATACAAACGGACTTCACTAGAATAAGACAGGAGATCTACATTACTCACTTCACCTCTCTTCAAAGGAAAAAGGACTGTAAGCTGTCTAAACTCCTACCTGCCACATGGGGCCACAACAGTGGTACCCCTAACCCACCCAGCAATATCGTCAATCTATCCAACTACACACTCAGCCCAGAAGAAAAGTCTGTCCTATCTCGGGGACTCTCTTTCTGCCCTGCCACCCCCACCAACATGATACAGTTCTGTGGCGATCTGGAAGCCTACTTTCGCCGTCTCCGACTCAAAGAATACTTCCAGGACAACACTGAACAGTGCACTGATACACGGGTGCCCTCCCACCAACAGCACAAGAAAAAGAACTCCACATGGACTCCTCCTGAGGGTCGAAATGACAGCCTGGACCTATACATTGAATGCTTCCGCCGGCGTGCACAGGCAGAAATCGTGGAACAACAACATCGCTTGCCTCACAACCTAAGTCGTGCAGAACGCAATGCCATCCACAGCCTCAGAAACCACCCTGACATTATCATCAAAGAGGCTGATAAAGGAGGTGCCGTTGTCATCATGAACAGGTCTGACTATCAAAAGGAGGCAGCCAGACAACTCTCCAATACCAAATTCTACAGGCCACTTCCCTCAGATCCCACTGAGGAGTACACTAAGAAACTACAGCATTTACTCAGGACACTCCCTACACTAACACCAGAAGAAATCAACATACCCCTAGAGCCCCGACCAGGGTTATTCTATCTACTACCCAAGATCCACAAACCCGGAAATCCTGGACGCCCCATCATCTTGGGCATTGGCACTCTCACTGAAGGACTGTCTGGATATATGGACTCTCTACTCAGACCCTATGCCACCAGCACTCCCAGCTATCTCCGCGACACCACTGATTTCCTGAGGAAACTACAATGCATTGGTGACCTCCCAGAAAACACCATCCTAGCCACCATGGATGTAGAGGCTCTCTACACAAACATCCCACACACAGATGGAATACAAGCTGTCAGGAACACTATCCCTGATGATGCCACAGCACAACTGGCTGCTGAGCTCTGTGCCTTTATACTTACACACAACTATTTCAAATTTGATGACAATATATATCTCCAGATCAGTGGCACTGCTATGGGCACCCGCATGGCCCCACAATATGCCAATATCTTCATGGCCGACCTGGAACAACGCTTCCTCAGCTCTCGTCCACTCACACCCCTTCTCTATCTACGCTACATTGATGACATCTTCATCATCTGGACCCATGGGAAGGAGACTCTGGAAAAATTCCACCATGATTTCAACAGCTTCCACCCCACCATCAACCTCAGCCTGGACCAATCTACACGGGAGGTCCACTTTCTTGACACCACGGTGCAAATAAGTGATGGTCACATTAACACCACCCTATATCGAAAACCCACCGACCGCTATGCCTACCTTCATGCCTCCAGCTTCCATCCCGGGCACATCACACGATCCATTGTCTACAGCCAAGCACTGAGGTACAACCGCATCTGCTCTGACCCCTCAGACAGAGACCAACACCTACAAAATCTCCACCAAACATTCTCAAAACTACAATACCCGCACGAGGAAATAAGGAAACAGATCAACAGAGCCAGACGTGTACCCAAAAGCCTCCTACTGCAAGACAAACCCAAGAGAGAAACCAACAGGACTCCGCTGGCCATCACATACAGCCCCCAGCTAAAACCACTCCAACGCATCATCAAGGATCTACAACCCATCCTGGACAATGATCCCACACTTTCACAGGCCTTGGGTGGCAGGCCAATCCTTGCCCACAGACAACCTGCCAACCTGAAACATATTCTCACCAGTAACTGCACACCACACCATAATAACTCTAGCTCAGGAACCAATCCATGCAACAAACCTCGATGCCAACTCTGCCCACATATCTACACCAGCGACACCATCACAGGACCTAACCAGATCAGCCACACCATCACTGGTTCATTCACCTGCACATCCACCAATGTAATATACGCCATCATATGCCAGCAATGCCCCTCTGCTATGTACATCGGCCAAACTGGACAGTCTCTACGGAAAAGGATAAATGGACACAAATCAGACATTAGGAATGGCAATATACAAAAACCTGTAGGAGAGCACTTCAACCTCCCTGGCCACACTATAGCAGACCTTAAGGTGGCCATCCTGCAGCAAAAAAACTTCAGGACCAGACTTCAAAGAGAAACTGCTGAGCTTCAGTTCATCTGCAAATTTGACACCATCAACTCAGGATTGAACAAAGACTGTGAATGGCTTGCCAATTACAGAACCAGTTTCTCCTCTCTTGGTTTTCACACCTCAACTGCTAGAACAGGGCCTCATCCTCCCTGATTGAACTGACCTCGTTATCTCTAGCTTGCTTGCTAGCACACATATATATACCTGCCCCTGGATATTTCCATTACATGCATCTGAGGAAGTGGGTATTCACCCACGAAAGCTCATGCTCCAAAACGTCTGTTAGTCTATAAGGTGCCACAGGATTCTTTGCTGTATTGAAGATATTCAGACTGAAAGCTAAGTGTTTGATTGATATTCCATTCTTAATTCACACATCTCGTCTGAGGTATTACCAATATCATTGGACGTTGAATGATGCTACTTATAAAATGTCTACAATAGAGCTGATTGGAAAATGTTTGTGTCTCTGAGGAAGATTTAAAAAACAACAACAAAAGAATTGTCAAAATGTTGACTTTTCAAAATAACCAAACATGCAAAAACAATTCAATTTGGCAATGACATTGCAGTGCCTCGTGCAGATTGTAGTCTAGCTGTCTCATGCTCCTCTAAATGACCTTGTGCTTTGCACTATTAAATTTCATCCCATTTCTATTACTCCAGTTTTCAAGGTCATCCAAGGCTTTTTGTATGATATTCCAGTCCTCCTCCTGACTGTGCCAGCTGCCAATTTTATTAGCACACTCCCACTTTTTGTGCCAAGGTCAGTAATAAAGATGTTAAATAAAATTAGCCCCAAGACTGATCTCTGAGGAATTCCACTAGTAATCTCCCTCCAGCCTGACAGTTCACCTTTCAGTATGACCCACTGTAGTCATTCCTTTAACCATTTCCTTATCCACCTTTCAATTTTCATATTAATCCCCATCTTTTCCAATTTAACTAATAATTTCCCATGTGGAATTATATAATGTCTTGTGAAATCAAGGTAGATTAGACCTACTGCATTTCCTTTGTCTAAAAAATCATTTATCTTCTCAAAGAAGGAGATCAGGTTGATCTGGCACGATCTACCTTTTGTAAAACCATGTTGTATTTTATCCCAATTACCATTTACCTCTATGTACTTAATTATTTTCTCTTTCAAAATTCATTCCAAGACCTTCCATCCAATTGAGGTCAAACTAACAGACCTATAATTTCCTGGATCACATTTTTCCTTTTCTGAAAAAACAGGAACTATGTTAGAAAATCTCCAGTCATATGGCATGACCCCCAAGTTTACAGATTCATTAAAAATCCTTGCCATTGGGCTTGCAATTTCATGTGCCAGTTTCTTTAATATTTCTGGTTGGAGATTTTCTGGGCCCCTTGATTTAATCCCATTAATCTATTTGAGTTTGACTTCCACTTCGGATGTGGTAATTTCTACTTCATATCCTTGTTCCCATTAAGCTACTCTGCCACTATCCCTAAGCTCTTCATTACCTTTCTTAAAAACTGAGGCAAAGTATTTGTTTAGGTGTTGGGCCATGCCTAGATTATCTTTAATCTCCATCCCATCCTCAGTGTTTAGCAGCCCCATTTCTTCTGTCCTTGTTTTCTTTTTATTTATATGGCTATAGAATCTTTTGCTATTGGTTTTAATTTCCTTTGCAAGGTCCAACTTTGCTTGTCTTCTGGCAAGTCTCACTTTATCCCTACATGTTCTGACCTCCTCCAAGAGGTAGCTTTCCTTGCTAGTCTATCCCATCTTCCATTCCTTATAGGTGTTCTGATTTCTCTTCATCACCTGTTTGAAATGCTTACTCATTCAGCTTGGTCTGCAGCCCCTTCCTATGAATTTTTCCTCTTGCTTGGGATGCAGGCTTCAGATACTTTAAATCAAAGATACAGAAACTAACTCCAACCCTCCTCCATATTCAGATCCCTGAGTTCTTCAGTCCAGTCCACTTCCCTAATTAATTCCCTTAATTTTTTAAAGTTTGCCCTTTTAAAATCAAGAACCCGATTTGCAGATCTAGATTTGTTTATCCTTCCTTTAGTTTAAACTGAATTAGCTCATGATCGCATGAACCAAGGTTTCCCCCTAAAACCAGTTCTTCTATGCTCACCAATACCAAATCTAAAATGGCATCACTTCTTGTTGACTCAATAGCTGTCTCCTCTCTCTGGGAGGGGAGGCAATGTACCAATGGAGATGAAATCTGGATGGGGAGCCTGGCCCATAGAGGACACATGGGGCAACTGAACTACAACTCTCATGAGGAACCACAGCAGCATCTCTCAAAAGTTTTTCAGTTTAAGGCTGATATATTTTGGTTTTTGGCAAAAAAGCTTAACCTCTCATTTTTCAGGAATGTGCTAGTTTGATGATAAAAATCAAATCTTTATGTGGAAAGCAGATACTTTTTAGGAAAAAAAATAATTTAGTTTAAATTTCAATTTTCTGTAGAAAGACAGTTTTGATGGACAATTTCCATCTAGTGTAGTCTAAAGGGAAGCTGTGTTTAAATGGCTTACAGTGTACAACAAGGTCCCTGGATGAGTTGGCTGAGAGAACTGAACCTAGGGCTATTGGATCTAAACATTTGAACCAGTTCTGCGTGAGCTAGAGGATTGTAACCCTAGCTAGCCAACACTAGCAGAGTCAAACCTCATCACTGGTCCAGCCATTAATACTCTGCCAACTAGTTATACAATGGTTGCAACTGAAAAGTCAGCTTTTAAAAAGCTACTCCTCACAGGGCCCAAGATATTGAAGTTATTTTTCTCTTAAGTTCCCACTGAGGGAGTCATGACAGAATACATTTTACAGAATGCATTTTAATGTTTTTAGAAAGTGTCTTTCTATAAGTCTATAATATATAACTAAACTATTGTTGTATGCAAAGTAAATAAGGTTTTTAAAATGTTTAAGAAGCTTCATTTAATATTAAGTTAAAATGCAGAGCCCTCTGGACCTGTGGCCAAGGACCCGAGCAGTGTGAGTGCCACTAAAAATCAGCTCATGTGCCGCCTTCGGCACACATGCCATAGGCTGCCTACCCCTGGCTCAATGGGAGCAAGGAAGCTTAGGTTAGATATTAGGAGAAGTTTTCTAATAATAAGGATAGTTAAACAATGGAATAGGTTACCAAGGGAGGTTGTGGAATCCCTGAGTATAAGGTATTGCATTTTTTTTTATTGGTTTATCTGTTTTTGTCACTCGGCCTGTCACATCCTGTGGAAAATATAAGATTAAATGATTAACCAGTTAAAACTGTTGAAAATGTTAATGCTTATTTTAATCTCAAGCCATCATGATCAATACTTATTTTCCTGTCTGAAAAGACCTATTGAACACAAGTTGAGAAAATAAGAGGAAAATTTGATAGCTGAGCATTTCTTTCCTTACATCTGTAAATAGTAAATAGATTGCATATGCAAAAAAATCCAAAAATATGCAGACATACTTTTAAAATTATGCAGTGTGTGAAATGCTACAGATTGGACTGAGTAGAGAAATTAACAGGTAACAGTGGGGTACAGATTGTGGTTTACAAAAAATCAAACCTAGAAAAACTCTTGACACTCTTACAGTCCCTGACAGACTGCTTCAAACTCAATCCAAATGAAAATCTTGTGCTACTTATATCAGGCGGCTTTGGTCAGGGATCTCCCAAAATGCATTGGGTGTGGACATTCAGAATGGTATCAGGGCTCACAGAGAAGCTATTACAATTCTGAGGCCCACGACTTTAGCACCAAAGATAGGACAGTCTGGAGGGGCTTTAGCAGTTTATTTAAATTCACTGGGGTTCCTTCCAGTTCAATTTCTGAAACTATATGCCTAGTTATTGTTCTTCTCATCCCCTTCAATTTTTTTTTCCAGCACCATATTCCTCCAACCACCTTCCTTACATTTCTTCTCATTACTGCTTCTGCTATGCTAAAGACAGAGAGATTCAAAAGTTCGGGTTTGAAGAAGCATCCTATCCAAACCTCATCATCTGTAAAACTGATCTGAAAATCATACATGTAAATACTTTCTAGTGAGATTTTTGCTATTCCACTTCTTCCTCATTTGAAGGCATTGAGAGTTTGGCCTAAGAAACAACAGTTGGATTTCGCTCTGTAGGACATTTGCCTTCACAATATTTTGGCATTTCCAATCCCTGATGGAAACTGGAAGTAAAACACTTTTGCAAAGATTCAAAGCCATGAAGGAGATTCAATCTGAGTTAGTTTATCAACAAGACTGAAAGTTTGTGGATAGTGGCAGATGAAGCTTAGATCCCATAAGGCTCTGTAGTGGCAGAACAGAGAGACATTACGTGCAGAACTGCTAATTAGCTGTTAGGTAGGCTGGAATGCAGTATAGGCGTTAGAAGGACCTGGTAGATTGAGGAGAGGATTTGATGGAGTGTGTGCCTGCACAGCTGACCCTTCAAATCAAGTCACATGACTTGCCCAGGGGATGTGAGGTAAATAGCAAAATGTATGTGACTCAGATGTCTGACTTATATTTTATAGACTATCTCTGCTGGTGGCTGGTTGAGGACTTGCAACATTAACATCTGCCTTGGGGAGGGGAGACAGAGAAAACTGAAAGGGCAAGTCCAGAGCAAATCAGTGGCAGGTGGTAATACAGAACCAAACCTACCTAATCTCAGGATTTTAGCCTGAGGGCTCAGGATTTTGGAGGATTCCACAGCCATACAGGACTGGTTGCAAAAGAACAGGACTTTTGATATGTCTTTCATTGCTGCAGGTATCATACCTATAATGGCCACTGTGAAGAAATTGGAATTAAATAGAAACTAGAGAGAGAGAGAGGCCCTGTCATGGCGGGTTGCAAAGAAGACAGCTCCTGAACCCTTGAGCATCACACTTAGTAACATTCACTTAAAGCTGGAGAGTGATTTTTTCCCTGATTAAAAACAATAAATAAAACTAGGTGCCTATTTTTTCGAATGGGATAGGTCAGCCAAGAGGAAAATCTCAGGCGCTTCTTTTTCTGTCTGTATAGGCGAGCATTCAGAAGAACCACTCCAGCTGTTTGGGGAAATAGTTGGAAGCAAGAAGTGGAGCAACTGAGGCATGCCACTTGCAAGGCAACCATAGGCCACAAGGGGGTGCTCAGGAAGCAGCCAGCCAACTTGCATTCATAAAAGGAAAGGACTTGACTATACTGAGCAATGATGTTCACTATTTATTCAAACAATGCATGCAACAAGAGTAGTAGCAGTAGAAGTTTCTCCACCTCACCTAGTTAGTGTGACTAGGAGGATCCCTTCTAGAGATGAAAGATTCTCCATGGCTATTTAACTTTTGGTCTCATGACTGATGCAGTCAACAAGGGTGATGATTATAAAGGCAGTGGTTGTGCTGTGGACACCAGTCCAGGACCTCCAGCTCTATTCCTGTAGTGTAGGCCACCCAGTTCTCAGATTTGAACCAAGTTTTTGAACTAGGCTATATTCAAATCAATAGCCTATGAGTTAAAGGATCCATATTACCAATCCTCTGAGTCATCCCCAGTACACCATTTGTCACAAAGTTTCCCAGCAGTAGAACTATTTTCTTTCTTTGTTAACGTGAGGAGTGTTATTTCTTCCTGGCAATTATAATGCTCACTATTAAGCAAATGAATTGTGACTGACATTGCAGCCATTTTAATCTCTTCACAAAGCTTGTCTTGTACCTTTTTCCAATCACTCATGTCAAACAAAATGTGTTTCTCTTGTAATCAGATCTTTAGCAAAGTGGAGCCATTTGCTATAGTGCTGTGCAGTTGCATTATGCAAGTGGTAAGAAAGCTACCAAATAGCTCAACAAAAATAAGCCTGGCAATGAAGTTTATATTTTGGACCTGTTCCTCGGCTGTATGGAACTCATGATTGGGTCTGCCAGAGGAATGTGTCTAAAAGTCACCTTTCTGCTTCTGTCAATCCTCTGTATGCCAGAGGCTGAAACTGCCCTTGACATAATTTAGGACAGGGTAGCTATAAATTGCACCAGCGGGATTAGTCCCATAGGCAAAGGGCTTTGGTGAAGGCTGGATTCTCTGCTCCTGCTTCTCCCATACCCAGGAATCGGGGGAGTTGGCAGTGGTAGGAAGTAGAAGAAAACCAGAGGTGTGAGTGGGTGGTATAAAGCTGGTGTACCTGGCTTTACACTAGCCCAGTAGCCTCCCACACTAATGGAATCCCATTAGGGCTGTTTTGAGATCCTTCTGGTCCGCTCTAGCTGTGCAAAGAGACCTTTGCAAGGGCTGAGGATCTGGCCCTGTGTCTTTGTTCTAGCTCATTTTTAAAGTCATACACCATGAAGTTTGTTCAGTATCTCCCTAACAACACATGGCAGAGTTTTAGCAGACATAGTACCTGGAATGCATGTGCTTTATGTCTGAACCAGGGGCATGTGCAGGGGAGGGAGCAAGCAGGGGCACAGGCCCCCTCAATCAGTGGGGGCACAGAACTCCTAACCAGGGCTGGGCAGGAGAGCAAGCTCCTCTGGCCCTGGATGGGAGATGACAGCTCCTTGAGCCCTGGGTTTGCCAGGGGAGAGCCAGATCCAGATCCAGCTCCACCAGCCCCCGGGGGTAAGGAGGAGAGCCAACTCCTCTGGCCCCCCGGCCATGGGTGGGGAGGAGCCAGCTCTTCCAGCCATGGGGTGGGGCACACAAAGTGCCCCTCCAAAATCATCCAAATTTTTATTCTCGTGCATGCTCCAGTCTGAACATTTTTTATACTTTATTTTTAATAAAAAACTAGTCAATTATCTTGCACTTTTAACATTTAATCTCAATGTTTAAAGAATATGCAGCAAGAAATAGTTTCCTGTTTCACAAATATGCTTTGCTTACTCATTCTCAAATCAAAATTATTTCAGCAAGAAAGTATTTTCCTGTCAATGTCAGTGTAATTGATGTCATGCTTCTCAAATAAAATATTTCACATAAAGTTGGGATTTATTAGTTTCATAGGAGTCTTTTGGGATTTAAAATCCAGCTTCTGTTGAAATCAATCTGAGCCTTTCAATTGACTTCATGTGAGTTGGACTATGAAGAAATTCTTCATTTTTTTTTTTTACTTAAAATTGTTGTTACTCAAATTGTTGCATAGTAGTTTGATACACATCATTTCCATTAAAGTCAATGACCAGCTACATGGCTTTAATTAAAAACCTTTTTCAAAAACACTCCTCCACTATTACACACTCTTCCCCAGATTAATTATTTAGCCAAGCTATGCACATGTAGGTCTCCTAAGCATTTAGCCATTTTTGTTGGTCCTTTGTGAGCTCCAACCAATGTGTCTGATCACATTAAGGTAAATGATCATTCTTTTTCTTCCACTACTATAAAGGAGATGTCTGGGAAAATGTGCAGTTTATTTTAGTAATTACATCGCTTTGTGAGCCTTTCATTTTGGAAATAATCACTTATTAGTGGCGCTAACCAATTACATAGACCAGGGGTCAGCAACTTTTCAGAAGTGGTGTGCCGAGTCTTCATTTATTCACTCTAATTTAAGGTTTTGTGTGCCAGTAATGCATTTTAATGTTTTTAGAAGGTCTCTTTCTATAAATCTATAATATATAACTAAACTATTGTTATATGTAAAGTAAATAAGGTTTTTAAAATGTTTAAGAAGCTTCACTTAAAATTAACTTAAAATGCAGAACCCCCTGGACCGGTGGCCAGGACCCGGGCAGTATGAGTGCCACTGAAAATCAGCTTGTCTGCCGCCTTTGGCATGCTTGCCATAGGTTTCCTACCCCTGACATAGAATAATATATTCTTGCTTCACCTTTCCCTTTGTCCTTACTTCAGTCTCTTAAGAACTCTCAGATAGGAATCTGACCTTCATTACTCCTTCCCTTCTTACCATACTTTCACTCTGCACCTACTAATGCCCATATTCTGGACCCCAACAAGTTATCTTCTACTAAGATATTATCATATGCTTTAACAAAACCTCAATCCTTTCAATGGACTGAATTATGCCCATCTCCATGTCATTGTGCTGCTCTTGTATGGAAATGGATGCTATAGTCTTGGAACTGATAAAGGTGCTGTAGTTAGATGATAGGGTTTTGAGGCAGGAAATTGGAATTATATTCTGGGCTCTGCTACAAGTTTCTTGTGTGACCTTGGCTAATTCACTTAACCTTTTTGTGCTTAAACTGTCCCCATCTGTAGACAAGGGATAATATTTCTCCATACCTAACAGGAGCATTGTCAGCATTGCATTATTAATGCTAGCAATATGTTCAGATATTACAGCAGAGGTTCTCAAACTGGGGTCAGGACCCCTAAGGGGGCCGTGAGGTTATTACATGGGGGCGGGGAGAGGGTCATGAGCTGTCAGCCTCCACCCCAACCCCGCTTCACCTCCAGCATTTATAATGGTATTAAATATATAAAAAAGTGTTTTTAATGTATAAGGGGGGTCGCACTCAGAGGCTTGCTACGTGAAAGAGGTCACCAGTACAAAAGTTTATGAACCCTTGTGACATTATTGATATAAACTGGGACCATATAGAACATGGGTTGCAACCAAGGTCCTGTAGTGGCACCAAATCCTAGGTAAAGGGGGTCATATAAGGTGTCTAAGACCAGGTTACGGATTACTGGTTATGATTATGCTGTCTGTATGTCTGTAGCATTTTGGTAGTTAAAGTTATGAATATTGGCTGTATGCTGTCTGTATTGCAAACTTGTGTTGTGTTACTGGGAAAGATCCCAGACAAGTTGGTGCCAGCTCTGTTTAGCCTGCTTGATGGCCCATTAAGGACCATCACCTACACAATTGTCCCATCGAGAGAAGGCAGTTACGCCCTGTGACTCAGCAGGGTGTGCAGAAACTGGCCCATGTGACTGCAAACTCCATTTTGCTGTAACTTTCCACAGTAAGAACAAAGAAGTGTTCTTGCACCTGGAAAAGCCTATATAAGGCTCCATTTGGTCTTCAATCCTGCTTCTTACCTCTGGAGGGATTTTGCTACAAGCTGAAGCTCTACACAAGGGACTGAGGACCCATCCCAATGGGGGGTGTTCTCCAGAGACTTGATTTGCACCTGCAGTTTACTCCATCACTGCTACAAGCCTGAACTAAGAACTTTGCCATTACTGTATGTAATTGATTCCATTTAACCAATTCTAGCTCTCATCTCTATCTTTTTCCCTTTATGAATAAACCTTTAGATTTTAGATTATAAAGGATTGGCAACAGCGTGATTTGTGGGTAAGATCTAATGTGTATATTGACCTGGGTCTGGGGCTTGGTTCTTTGGGATTGAGAGAACCTTTTTCTTTTCCTGGGGTGTTGGTTTTCATAACCATTCATCCCAGGACGGGTGGCACTGGTGGTGATACTGGGAGACTGGTGTGTCTAAGGAAATTGCTTGTGTGACTTGTGGTTATCCAGTGGGGTAAAACCGAAGTCCTTTTTGTCTGGCTGGTTTGGTTTGCCTTAGAGGTGGAAAACCCCAGCCTTGGGCTGTGACTGCCCTGTTTGAGCAATTGGTCCTGAATTGGCACTCTCAGTTGGGTCCCGCCAGAACCACAACGTCACAACCCTATATTACAGTAATGAGAACCATAGGAAGGACTATAAGTAGTGATTGTTTACAGTCTATACATACCATATAATAGGTGTTCATTTTAATCTTTTTAGGCGATACACCATCAAAGGAAAGTAATGCTATGATTAGGTTTTATAGATTCATAGCTGCATTTTGGAGTTTAACATTTATGAACACTTGCCTGACAGCTTGCATTTTCTAGAAACTCCTTCAGCAGAGACATGAGTGGTATTGGTTATAGGCACAGTAGCATGCACCTCACATCTGCAAGGCTAGAGGCAATGCACACAGTTTTCAGGAGTCTTGAAAACTTCCTAGGGCCCCTAAAGTTCTCTCAATCTCTCTTTCTCCATTTGATATGTAGAGAGATGGAACAAGCTTCACACACACACTGCAAAGGGAATGGCTATAAAATAGTTTGACATTAGTGTAACAATTTTGTGAGGAAACGAAAGCAAGTTGTTCATCCTAACAAATGCTTCAGGGTCAAATCTTTTAGAGTGAGATTTTCAAAAGTTCCTAAGGGCTAGATTTTTAAAGTCCCACTAGTCACATGACTCCCACTGCAATCAATCAGATTTTGAGATACAATGGATGCCAGTATTCCCAATATACAGATGGTGCACAGATATACCTCTTCTGCTGAAAAAATGTCATGTCACCAGTATGTTCCAATGCTTCTTTATTGGAGTGCACCACACAGTGTGATGCCAGGAAGACATTGGGCTGTGGGAGAGGTAAACAGCAAAATCCCTCTTCTCCTCTCTGTTACTCTGCAGAAATCCAGGTAGAAAAGGGTTACGGCTGGAACTAACAGCACAGTTAGGGTCATCCGCCTTACAGACCCCACAGGAGGTGGAAACAGAGGCAATCTTCAGATCAGGAGAAGATTGTAGCTCAAAGCACAGATCTTTGAATAGTAAGATTGGTTATCTAAAGCATTATTTTGAACTGGCTGCTATATCTGAAGGGGAAAGCTTTCGTTAGGTGGGATTTTCATGTAGAAAGGAAGCGTGCCTGTGGGGCTAGCTAGAGGCTACCCTGTGACAGCCTGGAAGAAACTAGCAAATATGGGAAGAGTAACTGGCTCAAGCTCCCTTTTGGTAATTGGTGGCTGCTGGGGGAAGTGTTTTGATGAACTAACTGGGACCCAGTCCTCTCTTTATATCAAAGGGCTTTTTCCCATCCTTAGGCCCTGTTATCAAAGCAGTTCAAGGCTCATAGTCCTATTCAGCTAATCGTTAACCCTAAGAGTTCAGATATCAGAGGGGAAATCCTAAACAAATATCTACCTCTAATTTACTAGGAAACTTTACCCCTCACTGCATGAGACCAATCTATCTAGTGATCCATGTGTTCCTGGGGCTGAATGCAGGAGCAATGCAGATACTCCAGCTTGTATGGAAAGTTCCACATTCAACAAATGGCCATCTCCCACACTTGTGAGAATGGAGATGAGTTGCATGATTTTAGTGAAATAATTTGGTTGCTGAGGGAAAGGTGACCTCTTGGGTAAGTAGGTCCTAACCTATTGTAGACTGGATTTATTTGTGGTGCAATTTGTCACAAATAGCTGCTGATTAAGGGGATCTGTTATGTAAAAATTAAGATGAAATTGGTAGGTCCCACCAAGTTTGAGTTTTAGTACAGACAATTTAGTATAATTGACATAGAAAATAAGATAGTAAAAAAGTATAGCAAAATATCCCCCTGGATCGTGTATACTTACATCCTCATAGAGATAGGTAGCAGCAAAGATACAAGAAAAAGTAAGTGGAGATCACCACAACAGGGCTTGTTTGTTTTCAGGCTTCCACCATTCAATCATTCCTGGTATCCCCGGTAGGGACTGGTCTGACCATCCTCTTATACCCTTTTTCCTTATGTCCTACACACATCCAGACCAGATTTAATTTATGACTCAGCCCATGTTTGTCATTCCAGGGGACCATAATTAAGGTTCTGCTTGCAAGCATAAGCTAAGTGTGTCACTGCATTTCCCAATAATTGCAATGCATACATGTTTTTCTCCATAGTTGCATGTACTCCCCAAAATAGCCTAGAAATTTATTTCAAGCTTCTGTGATATATTTGTTACATGCTACATATTGCATCCTTACCAAAATCTTACAACCTTAAGTTAAGCAGTCATGTTAACTATCAAAATTACTAACATGGCTGCTAGACTTCAGCATATTGCTAGACCTACAGGTCTAATAGCTTTACTATCTTCATTTATTTTAATATGTTTTAGAACACGATATATCATTTTACAATTGTACCCTAAGATCAGGTTGGGAGGGGGGGTCCACAGTTCCCTCCGAGGGAGAGTGGTGGTGTCAATAAACAACTTGATAAAATGGAATTGAGATAAACTTTGCAGCAATTTGTTTCCTAGAGTAGAGGCATATCCATTCCTCTCTCACCTCATGTTGTGTGTAATTATATGGTAACTCCTCTCTTAACGATGTTCCTGAAAAATGCGACTTTATGCGAAACCATGTTAAGCTAATACAATTTTCCCATAAGAAATAATGTAAATAGGGGGGTTAAGATCCAGTGAAATTTTTTTTGCCAGACAAAAGACATTATATGCATATACAGTATAAGTTTTAAACAATTTTAAACATTTTAATATTGTACTCCGCAATGAATGATTGTGAAGCTTGGTTGAGGTGGTGTAATCAGAGGGTGGGATATTTCCCAGGGAATGCCTTGCTGCTAAATGACGAACTAGCACTCAGCTGAGCCCTCAAGGGTTAATACACTGTTGTTAATGTAGCCTCACACTCTACAAGGCAGCATGGACTGAGGCAGGAGGGAGGAAACACAATAGACCAGGGGTCAGCAACCTCTGGCACGCAGCTCGCCAGGGTAAGCACCTCGGCGGGCCAGGCCAGTTTGTTTACCTGCCGCGTCAGCAGGTTTGGCCGATCATGGCTCCCACTGGCCGCGGTTCACTGTCCCAGGCCAATGGGGGCAGTGGGAAGCAGCATGGGTGAGGGATGTGGTGGCTGCAGCTTCCCGCCGCCCCCATTGGCCTGGGACAGCAAACCATGGCCAGTGGGAGCCGCGATCGGCCAAACCTGCCAACGCAGCAGGTAAAAAAACTGGTCCAGCCCACCAGAGTGCTTACCCTGGCGAGCTGTGTGCCAGAGGTTGCCAGCCCCTGCAATAGATGCAGGACAGTAGCTGCAAACACTTCCCTGTAAAAAATTGAACATGATGATGAGTTCACACTTTCCAGCTGGAGCACACCACTTCCTCCTTCTGACAGCACATGCACGGATACACAGGTGTAGCTTTCTAAAGTGCATTCATGAGTGTGAGAGAGAGATGTGCATTGCCCCTTTAAGTATGCTGACTTCACTTCGCATATGTTGCCCTTTTAAGCAGATCAGCCAGTTCAGACATAGGGCAACCAGATTCCCGATTTTATAGGGACAGTCCCGATTTTTGAGTCTTTTTCTTATACAGGCTTCTCCATCCCCATCTCGATTTTTCACACTTGCTGTCTGGTCACCCTAGTTCAGACAGGAAGCAACAGCTTCCAGCAAGCTCCCTCCTTTCTGTCCTTCTCCTCCGCTTTGTGGAGAGGGGGTACAGAGCGGGAGGGGAAGGGGCAGGAGCAGGGGGACATGCTGATATCAGCACCACTCTCTGCTCCTCCCCCAGGAAGCTCCTGAGAGCAGCTCCAAAGCAGAGCTCCAAGCATCCTGTTGATGCTGCAATGACATGACTTGTTCATTTAACTTGTGGTTTATTGAAAGTGGGCCTGGTTGAACTGAGGGAGACAACAGCTTCATAACACACATACACTGTATTGTACCTATTAAGCTAGAAGTAACTTTTATTGCCGAAGGCTTGGAATCACTTAGCAAACAGTAAGGTTGCCCTGCTGGTTGGAATTACAGTATTAGAACTTATAGGTAAATATCTGCTGTTTTTAAAAGTATATGTATGTCCATCTGGACAGCTGCACAAGTTAAAATAATACTGTAGTTTTGCCATGTCTCTGTGCTAGTTATGCACAATATAGATGCTTCATCTTTCCTCATGTCTTTCTGCAAGTTTCCCATGTGATGTTTTGGGCTTCAGCACAAACCAGTAAGGGCTGGATCACTGCCTGACCTGCAACTCTGCGTGACTTAAATGCTATGCTGCTGTGGCTCACAGCCTGGACAGGGACAGCCAGCAGACAAGCATGCAGGTCATGTCATGGCTTCCACCACCCAGTTACTGTTTGTTCAGGGCTGGCTCCAGGCATCAGCAGAGCAAGCTCCGTGCTTGGGGTGCCAGATTCCAAGGGGCGGCATTCTGTCCCCCCGCCCCCTTTTTTTTTCTTTTTCTTTTTGGTTGGCCACTCTGGCCGCCCTGTAAAGGGCAGTGGTGCGGAGGAGGGGAGCCCCGTGCAGCAAACTTGGCAGGGCAGCCCACGTCCTTCCCTCCCAGCTGACTGGAGCAGCGCAGAGCCCTCCCGGCAGGCGGCGCAGCAGGAGGGGCCACGTGGCGAGTGCCCCGCTGAAGCTCTGGCCACTCCCCTTCTCTCTCTTCCCCCGCTCCCTTCCCCTCCCCTTCCCCCGACTATACCGGGTGTGCACTCCACTGCACATCTGCAGCACAGGGAGTCCCCCTGCACCCTGGCTCCAACCGCCCTGCAGGTTGATTTTTTTTTTCTGCTTTGCTGCTCCAGCCACCCTGCAGGGTTGGTTTGTGTGTGTGTGTGTGTGTGTGTGTCTGTGTGTCTGTGTGTGTGTGTGCGCGCGCGTGCACTTTGCCAGTCCGGCAGCCCAGCAGGTTGTGGCTGTTTTTTGTTTTTGCTTCGCCACTCCAGCCCCCCCCAATTTTTTTTTTTTTTTGGTTGGGGCGGCAAAAAAACCAGAGCCGGCCCTGTGTTTGTTCTAGCCTTTTTTTACCTCTTTGCATGCTTTTTGAATTTGTGTTACTTTCATTATCCCTCGCTTCTCTCTTTACATTCTCATGTTGCATTTAGCTTACAATGTCATCAGTTATCCATGGGCTGCTTGTAATCACATCCTTTCTCGCTTCATATCGACATAGTGGCTATATGTATTGTCTTAAACTCTTTCCAGTTTTCCTCTAAGGTGTCTCCATTGTTGTACTCATGGGAGACATTAAGACGTTGGAAGTATATTTCATGCATAGTTTGTCCACATCAGTCTGTTGTCTTTTTTAGGTAGTGTAAGTACTTTTTAAACTGCAGACTCAGCTGTATGGCAAACAGTTTACCACTATTACAGTCTATTGCTGGGAACATTCTAGCATCAAAAATGGCTTCATGAAATCAATTTAAAATTAAAATATAATCTGATTCCTTAGTGTCCCAATTTGTTTCCAGGGCTTCACCATTTTGTGAAGGGGTTCACATGCCACAAGAGGCCCTCCTTGTGTTTAGGGCTGACATAGCAACTCTCTCTGTCTGATGAACCCTGGTAGTTCTGATACTGCAGTGGTCTGCCCCTTCTGTGACTTGATCCTGCGGCCAGGCCACTTATTGTGTTCACCTTTCTCAGGACATAGAAAGATTCCCACAACGGATATCTTCATTTTCAGGCAAGGGGTTCCAGACCTCACTAGACCAAGGTCCCAGACTCATGACTCTGAGTTATAGGGTCTTCCTAGTCCATATTCCCCTGTATCTGGGGTAGTCTCCACTTTCTGCTCCAACCAGGGAATGGTCGGGGAACTCAGGCCCACCCTCTCCTTTGGTTCCAATCCAGAGCTCTCCCCCCTGGTTCTAATTCAGGGTCCTGTGCTCTGTACCCTGCTCCCCTGGATTGCTTCCTACAAGTCTCCTTACTCAAAGCAAAGCAAGATATAATAAACAAAATAAAAAATAATGAATCCCAGACCTCATAAGTGTCTAGAATCAGTCTTCCCTTTGGAAGTCAGGTAGGTGCCCCAGGTAGCTGGATCTCCAGTAATGCATCCTCCTAAAGAGCTAAAAGCCTACATCTGTTCACTTCACTGGATGCCTGCTTCTGACCACCTCTACTTCTGTCTAGGCATCTCCTCAAATCATGTATGACTTGCAAGTGTGGTGGGGTGGTGCTACGTGGACCAAAGTAGTTCTTTAACCCATTCATCTCCACGATGGAGGGTTTGTACATCCCTTCACATTTGTATATAAACTTTTCAGGCGATGCTGAAACCACATATTTCAGATGACTAGATAATTCCTGTTTGCAAATTCAATCCATCTGTCTCCTCTTTCATTCCTACATCCTAACTCATGGTCTCCAGCTATGTCAGCTACTCAACCTTTTCCTATCTTTGTGTTGAAGTCACCCATCACTATCAACATATCTCTTCTTTAAAAAAAAAATTTTTTTTCAATTCATCATTAAAAGTGTCCAACATATCTTCTCTACCACTTGTCATGGGGGTGTAAACGTTAGCATGAAAATATTGATTGGTGAGGCATTCTCACCCACCATAGATAACAGCCAAATTTGTACTATTGGCTAGGTTTTTCTTTAATATTATTGCAACTCTTTTTGTACCTCTTGCCACCTGAATAAATCAGGTCATACCCATCCTGTAACTGCATATGCCCAATACCTACCCACTTCACTTCAATAATTCTGAGGACATAAAATTTCAAACACTTAGCTTCTTCTAATATGTTTGAATAGTATTCTTACATTCATGTTGCTACCTTAATCACTCCCAAGTTGTTGGTTTTTTTCAGTTTTCCAGTAGTAGATTTTTATATAGGATGATTGCACCCAATAGTCCATTTAACACTGGGTACAAGGTAGCATTGATTGCATATTGGATTGTGAAGCTTCTTTGTAGTTTTAATTAGACAATTTTTCATGTTTTACATACTACAATGTGGGAGCTAGAAGGAGTACTAAAAAGTGAAAAGCAACTGGGGAGGATGACTAGATGTGGAATAAATGCTACAATCCCTGAATGAAGAGGCAAACATTTCCTGCTAAAAATCTTCAATCAGATATATACACAAGGAGAACTTCAAGAGGTCAATTTTCTTTCATCAACCAAAGGTTTCTAATGCTAGAGAATGAACAACATCAGACTAAGCCTGATTAAACAATGCACTCAAAGACTTGTATACATGTTAAAAATTGTCAGTACAGCAACATCACAAGTCAAGTATTAGCAGAAGTCGGTTGGGTTTCTGCCCATGAATAGGCATGAAGGAGGTTATTTTTGTGTTGAGGATCTTATGTGAGTGTGAAATAGAAGTACAACAGCAAACTTATGTTCTTTGTGGATTTTGAAAAGATGTTGATATCAACAACATAAGAAGCTTATAACCTAGTTTGCATTGCTTTGACTAAATAAGAACTTCAGAACATGCGTACTGTTATGAATAATGCCAGCAAGAAATAAGAAATGGTTAATGTTAGGAAGACAAAAAAATAGTAGGTAAACACAGAAATGCTCAAGGTAGGCAACACTTATTTCTTGATGGTCAATCGCTGAAATGTGTGAATAGTCTCCCCTATTTAGGGAGTCTAACAACATCAGATGGAAGATGCATTTTTTTATATCCTTCTTTTGATTTCTTCATTGCATTTGGCAACTTCCAAAGTCCCCAAAGTTGTTAAAAGTTAAAACTACACATCAGCACTAGAATGCTTAAGTGTTACATATGGTCAAGCCTCCTGTATGGAAATGAGAGCTGGACACTTTAAAAGGGCTCTGAGTGACTCAGAACATTCACGTTTTGATGTTACAGAAGAACATTAAAAATTAACTGAATACCCAAAACTATAAACAATGAGGTGATGAGAAGGATGAATTTTAAGAGTAGATTTACTCAAGAATAGCACCTCTCAGTAGGAACATCGCTCACTGATTACAGAGGAACTTGATTCAAGCACTCATACTATCAGGCAAGACTGCAGGCAAACCAAGAGGAACAGAATGAGCCAGCTATGTTGCAAACATCACCCAGTCTACTGGTATCCAAAGGAAAATGGAAGTTTTACAACTGTCATGACAGTGAAAGACGGAAGGTAGTGTTCAACATCCTCCATAACAGATGTCACTTGAAGAAAACAATATATTTATAGAACACTTACATGTCTAACTCTTTTCTACTGTTGGTAAACACCTCAGTCTCCAAACTGTCCATTAAGCTTCCCCCTAGCCCAGAAATGACCAACTTAGGGAGGGAGGCAGGAGGAAATTGGGCCTGCTTCCCATAATCAGTGGTATTGCACCACATACAGGTCAGATCTTTCTCCCTTTCCTGACCTCCACTGTATCATGCAAGACAGTGACTCTCAAGCTCTTGTCATGGTCTTTGGGAAAATGGTGGATCACATGGTGCTGGCTTTCCTCCTTGTTTCCACTTGCTAAAGTGGTCGCTAGTTATACTTTCTGTTTGTGTGTTTTTAATTGCTGCTGTCGTCACTGGGTTGTTTGATTGCAAACAATATGCAAAGTGCCCTATACAACTGTGATTGGGAAAGAGGTCCATGAGACAACCTCTCTAGTCAGTTTGGCAGCCCCTGGTGAAGGGAATAGGATTGAGCACCAGAACTCTTGAAAGTTTGCTCTTTTGGTATATCTGTTATGGTGGTCATCTAGTTCCTATCAAAACTTCCCTGGTAGTGGTCTCTTAATCAACATCCACAGTACAGAACTGCAGAAGAGAAAACTCCATGCTATTATAGTATCCTGTTTTAACTACATTTTAATATTCCTCCCTTCATCATTTCAGGCTCTTGGGAAGCAGCTTGCAACCATTGTGGCAAATGACTTTTATATTCACCACAAACCATATAAAAAGCCCAAATACTGATAAATGTTCACTTAAAATATACTTTAAAGTGGCATAATAATGCTTAGCTCTTATAGAATGTATTTCATCCATTCAACTCAAAGTGCCTTATAAAGGAAGAATTGTACAGGTGGGGAGACTGAGGCATAAGAGATGAAGTGATTTCCCATACGTCACATAGCAGTCAGGTCTCCCAGTCCAGTATCCTCTTCACTGGACCACAATGGATGTGTTCACTCAATCTCTTTCCAAAAGTTTTATGGTTGCAGTTTCACTCAATATCCTGCTGTCCCTGATTAAAAGGGGAGTGGGGTTGTTTGTTGTAAATGAGTTTTGATTTTCCTTTGTGCAGGGTGGTACTAAATATTTTTAGCAGCTGAATGAACTGCAATCAAAACACAAAGTATCACAAATTCCTGGCACGTGAATGATCTAGTTAGTGTTACCGTTTCAAAGAGCTCTGAGTACAGGTTGTATGTGGTGGAATAATCCAAACTGCAATCTATAGGTAGAGATATCGATATCTTTATGAAAGATTGTGATTTGGAGATGCTCCCTTGTAAGAGATTGTGTTGAGAATGTGTGTGAATTTGGAAATGTGCCTTGGAGGAGGAGGTTGGGAGCACCACATGGCTATGTGCAGCAGTTCACCAGAGATGCTCTCCAGTTTGTTTTACTAGTTTTATTCCTTTCTCATTCACTACTTTGTTATTTAATGAACCCCAAGATCGTTACACTATAGTTAAGGGTTTATATCAAACTGATGGTATAAGCTATCACATTTACTACTGGAAGTTAACGCTTCTGTACCTTTCAGGATCTTGACTGATACCATATACATGAATGTAAACAGCTGGAGAGAGGGAAACAGCACAGTATTATATAGAAACAAAATCAATTATCCCTGCCATGTGCTAAATGCTATGTATTCCCATCTTCCATGTTTGCCAACATTATCTGCCATTCATGGAAGATTATAATTCCAAAAACACAAACTTCAGTTCTGATGCATTATCCTATATGTGTGGTGCATATTACTGGAGGGCCTGCTTGATGTGCTTGCAATACTGTCATTGTTTTCAGGCTGAATGATTAAGAAGTTTTTGCATAATGTCTGTAAGTAGCCCTGCGTTGTGTCTCTTGCTCTGAGACACCTACACTATCATGTGATAGAAAGAAAGGAGCTGCAGGGTTAATATAGTGTCAGAGCATTTTAGATACATATATTTTGTTTAACCCCTCGCGCCCCCCCCCACACCTAATCCTCAATGTGAAAAAATGTTTATGAAGCAAAGATTCCCAATTATAAAACAACATAGTTTGGGCCATTTAGTATTGTGACAGGTGATGTAAAGCATTTATTAAAAGATCACTCTTTAATCCAACAATGCTTCAATGTATACAGAAATAATGCAAAAATGTTTGTTTAATATCTAGGATACTCTAGCATTCACATTAGCATTCTAACTTAATACACAATTTTATTGTTGCTTCCAGCTATTATTACCATATGTTTTAATTCAGCCTTGAGGG
Organism: Gopherus flavomarginatus; assembly: GCF_025201925.1. Classification (NCBI taxonomy): domain Eukaryota; kingdom Metazoa; phylum Chordata; order Testudines; family Testudinidae; genus Gopherus; species Gopherus flavomarginatus. The sequence continues at coordinate 229,135,006 of NC_066618.1, forward strand.
TTAGAACTTAAAATTTTAGACACATGGAGATAAATAAGAAAGTGTAGTTAGTGGATTCATTCCATGAAACAATAAATCTTAGCTAAAATTGAAATGCCTTCAGGAGAAGGTTTGCAGCAGCACAATCTGTTGAATGAAGATAAAAATTCTAGCCATTTAACTCTTGCCTGAATACCCAGTTCACCTGCTCCTCTGCCCTTTCAGTCAATCCCTTTTTGAATAGTGTATGCAAGCCATAAATATCCTTTGTTCACAGTGTACTGATGTCATAGACACACATCTTCAGAATTCAGGCACTAAAACCAAAAAGTACAGCACTCACTAGGAAAACAATGTTTTTCCTCAGCTTTACAAATCTAAATTTGAAAGAACTTAAGGAGATCTTCCATATTTGATAACAATAGATTCTCTATCTTCTCTTTGGGCCAGCTATTAGATAACAACATCACACTTAAACTCTGTATGTGTATTTACTCATTAAAGGGAGGCCTTATAAGCGAAGTTTTAACCTCCATCAGAGTCATCTTCTGTTTTAAGGGGCATAAAACTGTTGAAGGACGTTAGAAAAAAACAGGAAATCTGGTTTCAGCAAGCTAATTCATTATGGGTCATTTATGGTTATCCAACAGATTAAGTTGTCTGAAGATTAAGTGGATTAGCCCTTTTTTTTAGAGGAACCAGTGGGGCCATTAAAGTAAAAATGTAATGTCAAAAGACAACAGATCATTCCCATTGGACTTCATTTATCTGAGTAAAACATACGGGAAAGGAATATCTCTTGGAGAAGAATGTCTCCATAGGGGTCAATTACCTAGTATCAAAAAGCTTTTATAACAAATGCAAACATAATAGATAATTGTGTTTATCAGTCTCTCAAAGTTTGAATATAGATTCAGACTTACAAGAACTTAGTTAATCCATCCAAAATGCCCAGAAAATCAAACATAATTTGATTTTCCTAGCTCTATACATAGGCTTGGTAGAATTAGATTTTTATCAGTAAATGTTGATAAATGTCAATTTCACCATACAGCCACAAACCACCAAAAAATATTCCCATCAACAATGAAAAAAATTACAGATACACAAAGGAGGGAAATGCTGCTTGAGAAGTTATTAGTTTGATTGGAGGATATTTACTTTATATATTTTGACCTATGAGATTGACAATTTGTGTTAAGGCTTATAAAGCTTGAACTTCTTGAATCTCAGCAACTTCATTAAATAATTATTGTTCTAACCCCTGCAACTGTGAACAATTAAATTTTTAAAAAGGCTTAAAACACACCATTTTGTGCAACTGTGAAAACATAAATAGACAAAATAGAAAAAAGTGCTTCAAAATAAGCATTGACTTAATCAAAACTATTTAAAAATAATTGAATTCTGCCAAGTCTATCTATAAATAATTTACAAAGTGACTTATTGGGAATTAACTGTATTTTAAGGAAAATTTCTATAAAGCTAGGTACTAGTACTGGTACTGTTAACGTATTTTTTTTTCATCAACAGGTTTTCCTAGGTGGCTAGTCCACAAATGTTCCAGAAAGATCTAAGCATGGGGCAGCAAACACTACAGAAAAAACACTAGAAGTTGTGGAGATGTTTGCTTTTCCTGAATTTAAAGCAGCTATTAAAAACTTTTTTTTTATCTGGGAGGAAGGAGGAAATATATCAGAGTGGTTATCAGAAAGTGAGAACAAGTGGAGAAAGTCCTATATGAAACAAGTTTGGCTGTAAAAGTTGGAAACATACTTTCTTTCCTGTTTCATCTTCAGTAAAGATCCCAGTTAGTATGGCTTAAGTTGTGATAACTATGTTACAACACAAAAACAAAGCTAACCAGTCTTATGTTGATTCCTAATTAACATGGATAGTAGTGGCCAATTGGCTGGTTTCCTATGTATTGCATACATTTGTTCAACTTGGTACTGCAAAAATGGTGAATTTTCTCTGCAGAACTGAATTAATTGTTGCTTAGGGGAAATGTGACTTATTTTTAAATTTGTGGCAGACACCCAGCATTTTTTTTAAATCATAGGCTTTTCTTTATTTCAGGTGGACAAAGCTGCAGGGCATACAACTTGCATTCTTTTTGTCCTCACTTGCATAAAAAATATCTTATAATTCAGAATTAAGAAACATTCACTACAACAACTATATCTAGTGTTGGGCAAGGAAAGAGTAGAAATAGGCAGATTCTTTAAGATCATTTTCCTATAAAAACTGAATATATGACATGGCTACACTCTAATTACACTTAGCAATAAGATACAGGAACGGATAAAGTTTGTATACTTTGGTGACTAATAACATCCAATGGCTCACTATAGTTTCTTTACTCACAGCTCAGTAGAAAAGCACCAGTTAACAAGAAGCTGACACCTTGTCAGGTAAGAGTGGATGAAATATGTGGATAATAAATATAGGAGCCACTGCATCTAATCAAATATTGTTGCATTTATATAAGGATAATTCAGAATAAACAATCAAAAATTAAGCTTGAAGGAAAATCTTTCCTACTGTGATCATCTGAATGCATGATATCTAAGCAGCCTTTTATTACAATAGCTCAGGTAAATCTAGTTTAGTGACATTGCAACATTGTGCAATAACTGAGTTTGGTTTCTGCCTTCAGATGCCATTACCAATAAATTCATGTAATATTAGAAGGTATTTTCCTACCAGAGGCAAAATACAAGTATACAAAATACCATACAGTACCTTAGGCTAATAATTCACACACACAATACTATCAGTAAAGTTGGCAACAATAAAAATTCAATTTTGATGCTATAGGTACCCACGTTAATGCTGACATATTGGACGATAAAGCTAGACAAATTCAGACTGGAAATAAGGTCTAAATTTTTAATAGTGGAAGTAACTAACCATTGGAACAACTGACCCAAGGTTCATTATGGAATCTCCATAATTGACAGTTTTAAAATCAAGACTGGATGTTTTGCCGAAAGACATGTTCTAGGCAGGACTGGCTCTACTGTTTTCGCCGCCCCAAGCAGCGCACCGAATTGCTGCCATGGACAGCAGGGGCAGTCCATATGCCCTTCGGGTGGCTGGCGCGTTTCCGCAGCGGCGGCAATTTGGCGGCAGCTTCTATGTTTAGCTGAAGCTGCAGCTAAACAGAGAAGCTGTTGCCGAAATGCCGCTGCCGCCGAAACACGCCTGCCACCCTAAGGGCATACGGACTGCCCCCGCTGTCCATGGCGGCAATTTGGCGCGCTACTGGGGGCAAAACAACAGGGACTGCCGCCCCTTGAAGATTGCCGCCTCAAGCACCAGCTGGGAATGCTGCTGCCTGGAGCCGGCCCTGGTTCTAGGAATTATTTTGAGGAGGTTTTATGGTGTGTTTTATACCAGAGGTCAAACTTGGTGATCACAGTGGTCCGTTCTGGCCCTAGAATCTATATTCTTGTCGTTAGAATTAGGAAAGGTTGTAGTAGTCTGCTACCAATGTTTACTCTTTTCTGCCACTTTAACTTGCTGAGGGTCCTTTTGAGCTTGATCTCATTCAGTGCTGAACAGAGATGATTGGTAGCTTGTGACTGGGGGAAAAACAATTCCCACCAAAATACAGTTTTGTCAAACAGTTTTTTCTTTTCTTTACTTTTTTTTTTTTAGAATGTTTTTAATTTTTTTTCCTAGAGGGATTTTAATATCAAACTGAAAAACCTAATTTCATTGTAAATTGTACTTTCCATTCATTCTGAAGGCAATATTTTTTGTTATATAAATTTCCAATTTGGGGGTATGGTTATGCTGGTTTGTCCACTGCTCTTCCTTTTTCACCACTAAGCACAATAAAATGAACATTGTCCAGTGGGTCTCATTTCTTTTTTCCTTTTCCTCTCTCAGTATTCGTAACTTCTACTTTGGGAAAGGTTAGAGTGGCAAAAATGAAAAACTACTAACTTGCCCTCTGCAATTCTTCAAAAAGCTGAGGAAATTTAAAAAAATTTAGAGTGGAAAAAGGAAGAAAAAGAGGCAGGGCAGGGAGGGAGAGGAAGAAGACCCTGGGTGGTGTTTTGTTGCACTCAGTGGAGAGCAGGTTGGAACCGAAACTTGAAAGAGTCAAAAAATTTCAAAAAACAGTTTAATGAAAAAAACTTAAAAATTGCTGCGTTTAAAATCTGGAGAAAGAGAACCAATGTCAACACTTCCAATTTTTTAATAAAGTTATTTTTTCTTTTCTTATTTATTTGCTTTTACTATCTCTAATGCTAAGCTTCTTCAACTGTCACTTGCTTTGATGGGCATTAAGAGCTCCCAGCATCTTGAACAGTTAAGCCCTACATTTTTAATATAACTCCAACTTTAATATACAGTATACTGAATATATTCTCTCTATTATTCTATTAGAAAATATCAGTGGAAAGATTTAGAGGCACATACAGTATGTAATCAATTCATTTTAATGATAGTCTGTGTAAGACTGTGAGATGAATTAAGGGAAATTTAGGGATTTCTTGGCCAGCTGTAAACATTATTTATATAAACAAAATAATTATTTTTGCCAATAAAGTAGGTTTTCCAACCTGAACCTGTAATGGATCTGGCATTACCAATGAGTATCAGAAAATCTAGACTTCTGTGAGCAAAGGATAAATGAATTCACAGAATCATAGGACCAGAAGGGACCCTGAGATGTCATTTAGTCCAGTCCCCTGCACTCAAGGCAGGACTAAGTATTATCTAGACCATCCCTGACAGGTTTGTCTAACCTGCCAATAAAAATCTCCAATGATGGAAATTCTACAACCTCCCTAGGCAATTTATTCCAACGTTTAATCACCTTGACAGGAAGTTTTTCCAAATGTCCAACCTAAACTGTCCTTCCTGCAATTTAAGCCCATTGCTTCTTGTCCTATCCTCAGAGATTAAGGAGAACTATTTTTCTCCTTCCTCCTTGTAAGAACCTTTTATGTATTTGAAAACTGTTATCATGTCCCCTCTCAGTTTCCTCTTCTCCAGACTAAACAAACCCAACTTTTTCAATCTTCCCTCATCAGTCATGTTTTCTAGATCTTTAACCTTCTCTGGACTTTCTCCAATTTGTACACATCTTTCCTGAAATTTGGCACCCAGAACTGGGCACAATATTCCAGTTGAGATTTAAGCAGTGCAGGGTAGAGCGGAAGAATTACTTCTCGTGCTTACCACATGCCTGCTAATACATCACAGAATTATGTTTGTTTTTTTTATACTGGCAGATGGAGAGCAGAGAAACACAACATGGCTTGGGCAAAGCTCAAGAATGACTTCTGACCCAGTCTTACGCTAGATTCCCTCCACAACACATCCTGGTCCACTTTCAGAATTCATAGATCTCTATGAATTACCTACACTGTGTACCCTGGGGTACCCATTGACCCAGGAGAAGAGGGAGGACTGTGGCCCTACCAGCTCTGTGTAGTGTCCTGATGAATGCTGGCTGTAGCATCCTAATGAACGATGCAGCCCGGGCATTACTCCTATGCACTGGGAAGTTTGAGAAGGGAAGCACAATGCTCCCACATTCTGCCAGCTTTGCACTTTGAGGCTTCATACTGACCCTAGAGTGGCCCAGTATCTGAAGAGCACAATTCAGTTTCCAAAAGTGCATAAGCCTCTACACTTACTCTTGTCTAGTGCACTTGTGCAGAGCAGAAGCATAAGGATCGTAACTAGCTCGCTTTGCTACCCAAATGTGCACCTATTTTAGAGCTGAACCCACTTCCTCCTATTGTTCCTGCCCTAGAACCACAAGGCGAGGGCTCAGACACCTACAAGCAGGTAAATTTATTATACATAAGAATGACAAGAGTGGGTTTTTTCAGAAGTACTTTACTCCAAGGCCAGTCTCCCCAAAATTAAGTTGCCCCTGACCCAGTGATTTACTGATGTCTTAAACCTACATTTCTCTAAGCATCTACTGTATATGAGACAAATTAAAGTGAGTCTAGTGCTAAGCCTTTCTATGCCCCAAATTGTTACCATTCTGGAACTTTGTCACCTTTAACTGATACAAATTGATCTAAAGTTAGGGAAATGAGAGTAATTACCTTTACCAGGATATTATTTTTTTTACTTTGTAGATCTATATTATTGTGATATAGTTCAAACAATTTCTTTTAAAAATCCAGATAATATAAGTACATCTGTCGATTCCCTTTTGTCTTCCAATTTGCTAATATAGACCATGCAAACTCCTCCGATATAATCTCACTTCCATTCATTATACTGTCAAACCTGGACACAGCTACATATATCTTAAAATGTTTTATCATTCTGTCCAGGTTCTGGCTGTCAGGATGAAATAGCACCTTACTCCATGAGTGCTCCTGTTGAAGTAAATGAGGTAAGGTGTTACTCAACACGAAGAAGCGAATCAGAATTTGACCTTTTGTGTGTAATGCATCCCCTTCAATTAATATCTGTTTTACAGATTTCTGTGTTCTGGAGTCCTCTTTTGACAGAGAGATTTATTAATCTTCAATGAAGTATCATCACTTCTTTAAGGCAGGATTGTCCAACCCTTATGTTGGCAAGCACTTACACAAGTTGTACTACTGAAGCCAACGGGACTCCCTGTTCAAGTGAGTGCTCAACAGTATGAACAAGCTAGACCCTAATGTATTAGCTAAGACTTCTGTTAAAGTTTCCCAGCTATTTCCTACAGAATTTTGTGCTATAATTAATTTGGGCATAATGGCTTGTCTACTTTTATAATTTTAATTGCCCAAATATGTGCACTAATCATATGCTAAAGTGTCTTACTACATTTTCTTCAGCAAAAGTGAAATATCTCAGTCCCTGGATTGTAACCTTGAATTCACTCTGTGAACACTAGAGTGCAACATTCACTCAGGGCTGGTCTACACTAGAAACTTACATCAGGATAACTATGTCTTTCATGGGTGTGAAAAATCCACACCCCTTCAAAAGGTAGCTATACCGAGGTAACTGCCAGTGAAGACTGTGCTAGGTCAGAAGAAGCAGCTAGGTCAACGTAGCTACCACTTCCCGGGGAGGTGGATTACCTATGCTGATGGCAGAAGCCCTCCCATTGGTGCAGGTAGCGTCTACACTGAAGTACTACATCAGTGCAGCTGCAGCACTGCAGCTGTAGCAAGTGTAGACATACTCTTAGTCATCAAACATTATTGCTGCTATTATTGTTTGGACCTTTAGGAGCTATTGCACAACAAGATTGGTGCTGCAAGGATAAGTATAAACAAGGAAGACATGGTCTATGCTCTAAAGAGCTTACAAACTAATTGAATACAGAAAAGAGGTAGTGAGTTCAATATGCAATATGAGGAAAGGGGGAGGAACAGGGAGGGAACTGATGTTAAGATTCTGTAGTTATATAGGTTACTTATTGCTAAGGCTAAGATTATGTCATGGAAGTCAGGGATTCCATGACTTCCAGAGACCTCTGAGACATTTTCTGCCCTGGGGCTGGAGCTGGCAGCAAAGCTCTCAGCTACTTCTGGCAGTGGGCCGCCAGTGGGTGGTGGTGGAGGACCCCACAGCTCCAGGTAGTGAAGGGACCCCAGAGCTCACACTCCCCATGGTTGGTCCTCTCCCACCCCCGCAGGTGCCCAGATATGGTGGGCAACGGAGGGACCCCAGAGCCCACAGCTGCTCTAGGTGCTGGACCCTCCTCTCTACACATTTGTTAGGGTTATTTTTAGTAAAAATCACAGAAAAGTCACGGGCTGCCGTGAATTTGTTTATTGTCTGTGACCTGTCTGTGATTTTTACTAAAAATATCCGTGACAAAAATCTGAGCCTTACTTATTGCACAGCTGCCAGAGTGCCTTCCATCCCGCCCCAGGCAATTAGCCCCTGCGTTCTCCTTTGTGGCTGAAGTCAGAATCCGAAGTTTTTCTGAGAATTTTATATTGTATACACATTGGCCCTTGCTATATTACTTGCCAGTTCACCCCTTTGTAGAATTCAACACTTTTAATAAATTCCAAGTATCTTTATTCGTTCCAGTATAATAAAAAAACATCAATAATCTGCCTTCAGGATCCTCAGGGACCAGTTATACTTGTTTAGCTTTAATAGACAACAGAAGCAAATCTTTTGTCTAGATCGTGATAAAGGTGAGTGTCCTTAATCAAGCATAGGAAGAAAACTATAACCATAATAGCTAATTCAGGCCCTTGGGTGATCAATTTAATTAAAAAAAATCAAACTCTGCACAAGCAGAGTATTTAATGGTTCATACATTTTGCTGGGCTTGAAAAACTTGTGAAAATGTTGGAAATCGAGACACAGACTGACTTAGTGTTTCCAAAAATGCTAAAATATTCCTGCTGTTTACTTTGATCATAATACCACAGACACTAACTGTCCTTTTAAGTTTCTTTGGTGTAGAGGTTAATGTTCTAAAAAAACCCACCCTGAACATTAATTAAATTACAAATATAGGTCATGGTCCTACAAAGATTTACTTATGTGTTTAACTTTACACACTATGACTAGTCCCTTTGAAGGCCATGATACTACTCCAGTATGTAAAGTTAAGCAGGTGCATAAGCCTTTGCAGGATCAGGGCTATAATAAATACCTTGAAAACTGGATTCATGACAGTGGCAGATTATACAATCCTTTAAAATCCTTAACTGTTACTGACTAAACCAGTCTTCACTCACTGTGAGAAAGGAGCACGATTATTATAAACTCCCTTGGCCAAATTCTGGCCCCACACTGCAGCCTTCTTTTGCATCTTCAGTGTCACAAACAGGCTGTAATGGCCTCTTGGGGAATTTCCCTAGGGTGCAGCATAAAGTTAAGGTAGGCAGACCCAGAGTGCCTTTCTGTGACACTCTGAAGAGTGTGTAAGATATCTGTCTTATTTTTATGGATATTTGGTGTACTTCTGCAGGAGCCTTCCTCACCTCTATAGGAAGGCAGACAGTGGCTTTAGAGAACCCAGTCACTAGTACTTAACTGACAATACAAGTATCAATGCCTCTGAAGTTTTGCCTCTGACCAAGCTGCACTCACCTGCTCCTGGCTTAGGATGGATTGGGAGGCAGCTTTCTGGCGGGAAACCTGAAACAAAGAACTTTGAAACAGAGGGGTAGAGGCAGCAGTCTGCTTCCTTCCAGACCTACTCAGAGGCAGGGGTGTCTGAGTTAAACTTGACCTACTTAAACCATTAGGGAAAACTGACAAGAGAGTAGCCTTTTTTTGTCGTTTAACCCTTTCCTCTCTGATTTCCATATTTCTATTAATAAATAAATCATATGTGGTTTTGAACAAGCTGTTCTATGTCACGGCATTTACCTATTGGCCACAGCTCCCAAAGAGAAGTTCCTTTCAGAGGCCAAACCCTGTTGGACCTTCTGAGGAAATACAGATGCAAACTGGGATGCTGCAGTCCAGGTACCTGGTCTGAGACAGGCAGGATATCCAGAGAAGATTGCACCTGTCTTCAAAATCAGGGATGTCACTAGAAAGAGTGTACTCAGGAGAAACTGAAAAGGGGTCAAGATGCACTGAACCCAGTAACCACAAAAGATGCCCTCAGCGTAGGTGCATGCTGCAGGAGATGCTGGGAGAAGATAGATCAGATGCAGGATGGGGAGTGGTTAGAGAGTACTTTATTCTGGGCTGCAGAGCAGCCCCTAAGTAGCAGTGCAAAGCTGCCCTGATTTAGGCCCGGGGTCACATAGGCTCCTGAAGTAGTCACAATTAGGGAGAGACAAAAGTGACAAGGTAGCATAAGTCACCCCAACCCTCCTCTTCTGGGCTGTGCCTCCTGCATTGCACCTCTTGAGGCCTAGCAGAGAATCTAACTTTGGGTTGCTTTGATGTGATGGGTGACTGCTCTGAAATTATAGACAAGACTGTAGTCATATCCAGGCCAATTCATTAAATAAAGATGAAATTCTTCCTTGAAATATCTTGTTTTTAAAGTATGTAAAGCCAACACATGTAGTCCTTACTTAGGACTAGATTGTGGCATTGAGCCACAAAACCACATTGAGAGTGATGAAGAACTGACTTGCCTCTGGGGAGCTAGCTCATTGGTTCTGCTTTGTCCACACCTCTCCATGCTTTCTATGACTCAATGTATGTTTTCAGGGGTGCAAGGAAGAACTGTGTTTGGCCCTGGCCCCTTCACAAGACATGCAGGTGGGCAAGGGGGATGTCTTCTATAATGCAAGGATTAAAACCTGGCTCTCTCAGTGCTTACTGAGGCATGTGTCTAAGGAAAACCTGAGTAAGGACCTCAGGATCAGACCAGTTGCTTTTTAAAAATATTTTCAGGCTGCAGCTCTCCTATATTTGGTTTAGATTATGAAAATTTACTGGTGTTGGTTCAGAAAAGCTTTTCCTTTGACATTTAGAGTTCCTCTACAAAGTGTTTGCTAAAAGTTGTGTCAAATTTTCAAGGTCATAAACAGCAAATAACTGAATAAGCTTTTTCCTTTTTGTGTTTCAATCAAAATTGTGTGAAGGTTCAAGCTAGTCAGTTATTGATCAATTAACATGATTGTGTTACATTTTTGTTAATAAAGAAAATCAGTTTCATATTCTCTAGCCTTCACTATCTTTCTTTGTTCTATTGTTGTATATATTTTTCTCCTCTCCATTTATTTCAATATCTTTCACACTAAAAACATCACAAGCTGTGGTAGTATCATACCCAGCATGTTTGTTATGTACACCTACCAATTTTAACTTTGTTAGTGCAAAGTGACTGTAAAACAATTTTCTGTGCTGCTGCAAGCAGTGAAGAACTTGTTACGAGCCCATATGACTAGTAACTCCACTAGTCCTAAATGAACATTTCAGTATTCCACTTGAAAAAATTACTGTTATTAAAAGTCACAGAAGTTAACAGAATATAAATTCATTTTTATGTAGCACCTTTGACACTAGAGGGCCAAAATATATTCTCAGTTGTGCTGCTGTAGATTATAAAGTAACTCCATTTACTTTGGCTCACATCAGTATTAACTGAGCAGAATCTAACCAAAGGTATCTATCTCATGTGCAGAGTCCCAATCATTCTGCAATTCCATAGCCATGTAATTTACTAAGGGATTCAACTCTTGTTACAGATTTTCAGTTTTTATTTATTATTATGTCTCTAGCCCTTATCGTTGCAAAGACAGCCTCTGAAAGTTGAGCTGATGCAGTGTTGTCATCCTAAGTTTGCAAAGAGTCAGAAACAGTAAAGATCACAGTCTGGGACGTACTGAAAATGCAAGGATAGCATAACAAATGCAGTACAAAAATAAATAACATAGAGGATACTTCAATGAGTTGAATTAAATATAAAAATGAATAATACAATCAATCTGTTATTTAAATTTCATTGAAGCTATTATTCAGCAAACTCTAGTCAGATATCCTATTAAAAGAAAAAGTCAATCTGAGGGCACATTTTAAGGGGTTCAGCAAGCAATGCATGTTCATGGGCATTGGAAGGGAAAGTTGATGGCAGAAGAACACAAGGCAGAAAAAGGAATATCTTGCCTGGATGATGCGGAATACTGGGATCAAACGCACTATTCATCCATGAAGAGATTAGAGGAGGATTGTACAGGAGGAGCACTATTATTGCAAATCTCCAATAACGGAGATGCCTTAAAAGAAGAAGATATCTGTAACAGAATTTTGAGAATTTCTACCAGATTGTTCCAGAATCTAGGGATTTAGCTGCAGAAGTTAAGTGCCTCTTGTTGCAGAGTATGGAAGGTCTTGATTTTATAACTGCATTGTAAGTGGGACCGCACACCCACATAGGGGAGTTAGAAATCCAATTTGGGGTCTAGGCATGCAGGAGTACATGAGTGCAAAGAATACATGGCCAGGAAGAGGGCTAAGGCTTGACTCCATCCCTCCATGCTCTGACCAGCACAGCTGAGTCAGAACAAGGGGAGTCATAGTTTGTTAGTGTTGTGTTTTGTTGATATATTTGTTGTTTTTCTTAAAAGCTGAAGCTCCTGGAGGTTGTTTCTTAATCTGGTTGATTGTCTTTCTCCTCAGTAAATTTAAAACCTGTCTCTAAGGATAAGACTTTTCCACCCTTGCTCACATTTAGTGGGCCCTAATTCTGTCATGAATCCCACTGAACTCAGTGCAACTCCCTGTGAAGTAAGATTACCACAGTCTGCCCTAAAGAGAGGGCACTGTACAGGGACCTGCTACAGAAACTGTATTCATGTTTCAACGTTAGTGTTAACTAATGAGCAGCAGCATTTTAAAATATATTGTGGAAAAGCTACTGAGTCATTTATGCTTGTTAGTTCACTTAACCTTCTTAAACAGAACAGAGGGGAAAGCAAACAAGCATTGGTGTTAGCAATAAACCCATTTTAATGACGTTTGTAGCTTTGGAGGCAAATTTAGCCTTTGTATAAATCAAGTGAAGTTCTATACTGAATTATCTGCATCCCTGCTTATACCAGAGACTAAACTAGGCCCTAAGAATTTAAAGGTGCATAATAATATCCATATGTAAGCTTCTTGTAGCCTTTATATTTTGAGCCGAGGATCGTGGTGGTACATCTATTTTATACACAAATTTCTTGTGTAAACTCAGGCAGTCTCTATTCACAGCAAAAAACCTTGGCTGTGCCATTTCAGCAATAGGCAGCTTCTCTAACTGTACAGACAGCAAGCTTGAACTCTTACCTTTAAAGACCCCCACAAGGCCCTGGTCCTATGGGCCCTGATCCCACTCTCACTTAGGCCAATAGTAGACTTCTATTAACTGCAACAAGAGTTGCTCAGGCCATTAAAGGGAAATGAGCTTAAATATTTATCACAAACATCTAGAACATTCAACCACAACAGCTAACTGATAAAAAATTGCACTAAGCAGTACAGCACAAGTGCATAATCCCACAGATTCAGTACATGGTTTAGCAGCCTTGTTTATATCCCTGGCTATACTGAGGACTAGGAAAGTACAAGAGTCTTTGCAATGTAGACAAATGATTAAATTTTTCTAAAACACTTATCAAGTTAGGGAAACAAAGTAAATCTTGTACTAAAAGTAAATAGAGAAACTTAGTGACCCACAGTCTCTTCTTTCACATCCAAGCTAAAATTAAATGCTTATTCTGAACTACTGATTTACCATGTGTACAGGGATCATATATTTATTTAGTCCTTCAAAACTCATTCAAATGTACTTACAAGGGAGTGTTCAGGTGATATTACACCAATGCATATTCTTCCTTTAAGAATTAAGGACAGTTATTTAATAAACCCTTATCCTTAAGGAATATTTAGAGTAATTTGGTGACAGCGTAGGATTAAAGGTTAATTGAAAACATTTTTTCTTGCTCTCTCTCTTCATCATAATTAAAGTAACAGCCTAATTAATTAATTAAAACTATCAGATTCCTGTGTTAAAATCACTTTCCAGGCTGCCAGATGACTCTAATAATAAAAAGACCATCGGTGCTGATGAGTAACAATCTGTTGGGAAGAGGCATTTAGCAATAAGACTGACAATTACCACAGCAATAAGAATTACTGTGCATTTATGACAAAACATATGTTGGGATGAATAGAAGAACAATTTTTTTCCTTTCTAGTTATTAAATGAACAAAAAGAGACTATAAATAAATCAGAAATCTTTAATAGCGAATTACGCTCTCAGGCTGCAGAAAAAGTAAGTGGGTTCACCAATCAAAAGGTTCATTTTTCTTTACACAAGAGGATATAGTTTTCCACATTTTGTATGGGCTGGTGAAATTGCCTTGTGGATACGTTGCCTCCTAAACATAAATTCATTGCACAAATACAGACAGATATCATCTTCCTTTCCAAATGCAAACGGATGGACATCATACCAAATGGACTAAAGGTAAAAAATCCACTGCTATCTACATACTACACAGACCACAGTGAGAGATTATGCCATACTCTATCAAAAAAACTGAGGAACCACCTGATCAGCATCCTATACAGCAAACAGGAAAACATCAAAAAAGAGCTCTCCAACCTGGAGACTCTCATTAATAACCAAACTTCTATACAAACGGACTTCACTAGAATAAGACAGGAGATCTACATTACTCACTTCACCTCTCTACAAAGGAAAAAGGACTGTAAGCTGTCTAAACTCCTACCTGCCACATGGGGCCACAACAGTGGTACCCCTAACCCACCCAGCAATATCGTCAATCTATCCAACTACACACTCAGCCCAGAAGAAAAGTCTGTCCTATCTCGGGGACTCTCTTTCTGCCCTGCCACCCCCACCAACATGATACAGTTCTGTGGCGATCTGGAAGCCTACTTTCGCCGTCTCCGACTCAAAGAATACTTCCAGGACAACACTGAACAGTGCACTGATACACGGGTGCCCTCCCACCAACAGCACAAGAAGAAGAACTCCACATGGACTCCTCCTGGGGTCGAAATGACAGTCTGGACCTATACATTGAATGCTTCCGCCGGCGTGCACAGGCAGAAATCGTGGAACAACAACATCGCTTGCCTCACAACCTAAGTCGTGCAGAACGCAATGCCATCCACAGCCTCAGAAACCACCCTGACATTATCATCAAAGAGGCTGATAAAGGAGGTGCCGTTGTCATCATGAACAGGTCTGACTACCAAAAGGAGGCCGCCAGACAACTCTCCAATACCAAATTCTACAGGCCACTTCCCTCAGATCCCACTGAAGAATACACTAAGAAACTACAGCATCTACTCAGGACACTCCCTACACTAACACCAGAAGAAATCAACATACCCCTAGAGCCCCGACCAGGGTTATTCTATCTACTACCCAAGATCCACAAACCCGGAAATCCTGGACGCCCCATCATCTCGGGCATTGGCACTCTCACTGAAGGACTGTCTGGATATATGGACTCTCTACTCAGACCCTATGCCACCAGCACTCCCAGCTATCTCCGTGACACCACTGATTTCCTGAGGAAACTACAATGCATTGGTCACCTCCCAGAAAACACCATCCTAGCCACCATGGATGTAGAGGCTCTCTACACAAACATCCCACACACAAATGGAATACAAGCTGTCAGGAACACTATCCCTGATGATGCCACAGCACAACTGGCTGCTGAGCTCTGTGCCTTTATACTTACACACAACTATTTCAAATTTGATGACAATATATATCTCCAGATCAGTGGCACTGCTATGGGCACCCGCATGGCCCCACAATATGCCAATATCTTTATGGCCGACCTGGAACAACGCTTCCTCAGCTCTCATCCACTCACGCCCCTTCTCTACCTACGCTACATTGATGACATCTTCATCATCTGGACCCATGGGAAGGAGACTCTGGAAAAATTCCACCATGATTTCAACAGCTTCCACCCCACCATCAACCTCAGCCTGGACCAATCTACATGGGAGGTCCACTTTCTTGACACCACGGTGCAAATAAGTGATGGTCACATTAACACCACCCTATATCGAAAACCTACCGACCGCTATGCCTACCTTCATGCCTCCAGCTTCCATCCCGGACACATCACACGATCCATTGTCTACAGCCAAGCACTGAGGTACAACCGCATCTGCTCTAACCCCTCAGACAGAGACCAACACCTACAAAATCTCCACCAAGCATTCTCAAAACTACAATACCCGCACGAGGAAATAAGGAAACAGATCAACAGAGCCAGACGTGTACCCAGAAGCCTCCTACTGCAAGACAAACCCAAGAAAGAAACCAACAGGACTCCACTGGCTATCACATACAGCCCCCAGCTAAAACCCCTCCAACGCATCATCAAGGATCTACAACCCATCCTGGACAATGATCCCACACTTTCACAGGCCTTGGGTGGCAGGCCAGTCCTTGCCCACAGACAACCTGCCAACCTGAAACATATTCTCACCAGTAACTGCACACCGCACCATAATAACTCTAGCTCAGGAACCAATCCATGCAACAAACCTCGATGCCAACTCTGCCCACATATCTACACCAGCGACACCATCACAGGACCTAACCAGATCAGCCACACCATCACTGGTTCATTCACCTGCACATCCACCAATGTAATATACGCCATCATATGCCAGCAATGCCCCTCTGCTATGTACATTGGCCAAACTGGACAGTCTCTACGGAAAAGGATAAATGGACACAAATCAGACATTAGGAATGGCAATATACAAAAACCTGTAGGAGAGCACTTCAACCTCCCTGGCCACACTATAGCAGACCTTAAGGTGGCCATCCTGCAGCAAAAAAACTTCAGGACTAGACTTCAAAGAGAAACTGCTGAGCTTCAGTTCATCTGCAAATTTGACACCATCAGCTCAGGATTGAACAAAGACTGTGAATGGCTTGCCAACTACAGAACCAGTTTCTCCTCTCTTGGTTTTCACACCTCAACTACTAGAACAGGGCCTCATCCTCCCTGATTGAACTGACCTCGTTATCTCTAGCTTGCTTGCTAGCATATATATACCTGCCCCTGGATATTTCCACCACATGCATCTGAAGAAGTGGGTATTCACCCACGAAAGCTCATGCTGCAAAACGTCTGTTAGTCTATAAGGTGCCACAGGATTCTTTGCTGCTTTTACAGATCCAGACTAACACGGCTACCCCTCTGATACATAAATTCATTGGCCACCACCTATTGGTAATAAGAGTTCATCCCTATGGCTACTCCAGCAACTGTTTACATTGAAAAGCTATACTAAGAAAGTAACTGATGTATTTTATCTTCTTGCAGTGTGATTTAGAAGCCAGAAACAAAGGCAAGGAGCCAGCACTATGTGACCAATCAGCTTTCTATGAAACACCAAATTCCTTGATGGACCACAGTTTGGGATCCACTGTACTAAGGAACTTAAACCATTTCTGCACCTGAAGTTCAACTTTTCTATTTAGGGGGCCCTGCTTTTTTCTAGCAGTTACAAGCAACGCAAAGCAGGTTCCACTTTTGTTATAAAAGCCTCTATAAAGGTTTCCAAAAAGATTTTCAGGTATGTGACTATATCCTAGTTAAATATGGTCAACCCCCAGCACATGTGGCAACCCCTAAGAAGAGGACAATGTTCAGGACAACTTAGATTAAGGCAAGCACAAATATCCAGGGGTTGGAGTTTGTTCTTCTTTGAACAAGTGGATTACTTCTCAAATTATGAGTGTGTAAATTGTGGGAAAATATCAATATTTTCAGTGAATGTGTGAAGAGAATAAGTCCAAATTAGGTTATTTTCAAAACCCAACAATATTAAATATAAATAATTTAACCTCTAAATTCATCAAAATATATCAGATGGCTGTCTAACTTTGAATAATAGAGCTAATAGTACCATTTCACACATTCTCAAGTCATCAGTCACATTACCTGCTGTTTTCCATACAGTTAGAAAAGGAAGTTTAATAGGCAGGGAAGATTTTTTTTATCTGCTTGTTGAAGAGGGATGACAGCTATACAGTTTACGGTTTCTTCTTACTGCGTTCTAACATCAGGCCCTCTTGGAGTAGACACTTCAATGAAGAAAGAAAGAAAGAGAGAGAAAGATTCTCTTGTTCTTTTCAGCCAAGCAGGTGAGTAAGGTTCCTGGCCTCTCCCATGTCTTGGACAAGATGAATCTTGATAATCCACATCTTCACTTCTAATCCACAGTTAACTTGTGGAAGCTCTTCCATCAGATCAGGGAAAGGGAAAAAAGCATGCAGTGAATCTACTGTTTTGTTCTCCCTTCCCTCCAGTCCTCGATGTATCTGATCTGGCTCCCTTTAGTGCAGAGGCAGAAGAGACAAGCGGGCAAATCTTCAAGTCCATTTGAAAAGAATATGTCTGGGATGGGAAACTATCAATGAAAATACATGACTTTTGCTGCCATCAAAAAAGTGAACAGCAACCAAAGATTAGTGACGGTGCTAAACTAACAAAAGTAGGGTGAAAGAGGGAACAAATGAGCACCTTAGCACAAAATCAAGATGCTGAGACAAAATTAATCAAGGCACCAAAGAACGTGAAGAATATAAATTCTACACCAATGCTTAGAGCCTGGTTTATAAATAAAAATTGGATTATGTCCATACATTTGATCTAATTTGTATTACTGAAATCTAGTGGGACAATTCATGTAACTGGAATGTTAAAATCAATGTTCATAACCTAGCTGGAAAAGATCTAATGAGAAAAGAGGAGGGGAAGTTGCACTCTATGTCAAAAATGGCATTACCTGTTTCTGAATCACTGGCAACTTGGAACCAAATTATCTAGAATGCTTATGGACCAATATCCTAACAGATAAAGTAGAAGATGGGATACTAGTTGGTGTCTGAAGCAAACCACCAAATCACATAAGAGAAAAGGATTACCAGCTCTTGAAGCAACTATCTCAAACATAGAGGAGAAAAAGCTGTATTATCCTGATGGACTTCAGTCTGAGTGACATTGTTATAAGAAGCATCTTTATAAGGGAAAAGTAAAAAATGCCGCATTTATTGAGAATACAGCAGTTAGCATATGCTTTTTAGTCATACACATACACACACACAGAGTCCTGCCAGTTGATGTTTATAGTTACCAGTCCAGAGTCTGGATCAATCTAGTGGCCATATTGGTTACAGAGGGGAGCCGGACTCTGTCAGTTGCAATCCGATATTCCTGGAGTGTGGCAAGATGAACCCAAAGCCCCATGACCAAACACCCTGTTTGTATAGTCTTTTTTCTCGTTAAATTGGAAAAGATGGGGATGAATATGAAAGTTGTAAGGTGGATAAGGAACTGGTTAAAGGGGAGACTCCAGCGGGTCGTATTGAAAGGTGAACTGTCAGGCTGGAAGGAGGTCACTAGTGGAGTCCCTCAAGGATCGGTTTTGGGACCGATCTTATTTAACCTTTTTATTACTGACCTTGGCACAAAGAGCGGGAATGTGCTAATAAATTTTGCGGATGACACAAAGCTGGGGGGTATTGCTAACACGGAGAAGGACAGGGATACTATTCAGGAAGATCTGAACCACCTTGTAAACTGGAGTAATAGAAATAGGATGAAATACAATAGTGAAAAGTGCAAGGTCATGCACTTAGGCATTAATAATAAGAATTTTAGATATACGTTGGGGGCGCATCAGTTGGAAGCAACAGAGGAGGAGAAGGACCTTGGGGTATTGGTTGATAGCAGGATGACTATGAGTCGCCAATGTGATACGGCTGTTAAAAAAGCAAATGCGATTTTGGGATGCATCAGGCGGGGTATTTCCAGCAAGGATAAGGAGGTGTTAGTACCATTATATAAGGCATTGGTGAGACCCCATCTGGAATACTGTGTGCAGTTCTGGTGTCCCATGTTCAAGAAGGATGAATTCAAACTGGAACAGGTTCAGAGACGGGCTACTAGGATGATCCGAGGAATGGAAAAACTGCCTTATGAAAGGAGACTTAAAGAGCTTGGCTTGTTTAGCCTGGCCAAAAGAAGGCTGTGGGGGGATATGCTTGCTCTATATAAATATATCAGGGGGGTTAACGTTAGGGAGGGAGAGGAATTATTTAAGTTTAGTACTAATGTAGGCACGAGGACGAATGGGTATAAACTGGATATTAGGAAGTTTAGACTTGAAATTAGACGAAGGTTTCTAACCATTAGGGGAGTGAAGTTCTGGAACAGCCTTCCGAGGGAAGTAGTGGGGGCAAAAGACTTTTCTGGCTTTAAGACAAAGCTTGATAAGTATATGGAGGGGATGTTATGATAGGATCATTAATTTGGGCAATTGATCTTGGGTTACCACCAGATAGGTCTGCTCAATGGTCTGCGGGGAGATGTTGGATGGGATGGGAACTGAGTTACTGCAGAGAATTCCTTCTTGGGTGCTGGCTGGTGAGTCTTGCCCACATGCTCAGGGTTTAGCTGATCGCCATATTTGGGGTCGGGAAGGAATTTTCCTCCAGGGCGGATTGGCAGGGGCCCTGGAGGTTTTTCGCCTTCCCCTGCAGCGTGGGGCATGGGTCGCTTGCTGGTGGATTCTCTGCAGCTTGAGGTCTTCAAACCAATTTTGAGGATTTCAATAACTCAGTCCTGGGTTAGGGGTTGCTATAAAATTGGATGAGTGGGGTTCTGTGGCCTGCCTTGTGCAGGAGGTCAGACTAGATGATCATATTGGTCCCTTCTGACCTATGAATCTATGAGTCTTTGAGGGCACAACCCCCAAAATAGTTGTGAGTTCTATACTTAGAGTTCTATACTTTCAACTGCCTCAACATGGAGTCACAGACAGTATCCTGGCAACCTACCTTGCCACGCAGGTAAGCTTGTAACAGATGGTCCCTCACACCAAAAATCACACAATATTTAGGTTACTCCCAGTGCCAAAGGACCAGTCACTTACCCCAGGTCAACTGCACCCTAGATCTTATACCAAAGACAAAACTTGTGGCCAATCCTATAATAAATTAACTAAGATTTATTAACTAAGAAAAAGAAATAAGAGCTATTTACAAGGTTAAAGGAGGTAAACATACACACACACTAGTTACAGTCTTAGGTTCCAAAAGGCAATAGAAGGTGACGTAATATGCAAGTTCTACATGTCCTTTAGGGCTAACCCAGGCTAAGCAGCTGGGGATCCCTTGCTTATGCTTAGCAATGAATATGTTAGAAGCTAGGAATTGTAGAAAATTTGTAAGGGAAGGAAAAGGAGAGAAGTAGAACCAACAGAGTTAAAGAGAATAAGGATTTTTTAAAAATATACTAGGATTGTTTCCCCCCAACAATGGTATTGGTCCATTACTAGATCAAAATGGTAGAACTGTCAATAATAATGCAGACATGGCTGAAAGTCTTCAAAAATATTTCTGTTCTGTATCTGGGAAAAAGCCAGATGTGTTCCTATCAAATACTGATGATGAAACACTTTCCATTCCAGTAGTAACTCAGAAGGATATTAAACAGCTGCTACTACAGTTAGACATTTTAAAATCAGCATGCCTGGAAACCTTGCATCCAGCAGTTTTAATAGCATTGGCTGGGGAGTTTGCTGTATCATTAATGTTGATTTCCAACAAGTCTTGTAACACAAGGAAGTTCCAGAGGACTGGGAGAAAGCTAATGTGCCAATATTTAAAAAAGAGGAATTGGGATGTTCCAGAGAAATATAGGCAGTCAGCCTGGCATCTATCCTGGGCACAATAATGGAATGCTTGATTCAGGACTCGATTAAAAAAGAATTTTAAAAGGATAATATAATTTATAGCAATAAACTTTCAAGATAGTCAGGTGACAGGGTAGAGTTGGAGTAAGAACAGACAGAGGCAGGGCGCATGGGCAGTCTGTTAGAACTTCCAGGAAGCTGGGAGTATCTCTAACAAGGTAGCAACATTGAGCAGACTGCAGTGGCTGCTTTCATTAGTGGCCTGCCTTGGAGTCACCTATTTAGTCCCCTGCTTGTAGAGTGGCTGGACCATTAGGACTCATAGGGAATTATCTCAGATGATTCATCAGGCTCAGAACACTCATGTTCAGGGATGAATCATTAGGCTCAGAACACTCATAACACAGGCATATGGAAAACTGATGTCAAACCAGATATCATTTTTTATAAGATTACAAGTTTGGTAGATAAAAGTAATAGTGTTGATTGTAGTGGCTCTGGAAAAGAATTGGGGTTCATGGTGGATTATCAACTGAACAGGAGCTTCCAGTGCAATGCTGTGGCTAAAAGGGCTAATGTGATCCGTGAATGAACAAACAAGGGACTACTGAGTATTTGGCACTGGTGTGACCACAACTGGAATACATGTCCAGTTCTGGTGTCCACAGTTCACAAGGATGTTGATAAATTGGAAAGGGTTCAGAGAAGAGCCATAAGAATGATTAAAGGACTGGAAAACATGCCTGATAGTGAAAGATTCAAGGAGCTCTATTTAGCTTATCAGAGAAAAGGTTACGGGGTGACTTGATCACAGTCTATAATTACCTACATGGGGAACAGAAATCTGATAAAAGAGGGCTTTTCAATCCAGCAGACAAACATATAACAAGATCCATCAGCTGAAAGCTGAAATAAGCCCCCCCCCCACCTTTTTTTAAAAACACAAGGGTAGTTAATCATTGGAGCAATTTACCAAGGACGGTCATAGATTCTCCATCACTGAAAATTTTTAAATCAAGATTGGATGTTTTTCTAAAAGATATGTTCTAACTCAAATGGGAATTAATTCAGGGAAGGCCTATGGCTTGTGATATACAGGAGGTCAGTCTAGATGATCAAAAAAGCCTTGTAATCTGCATGTATATTTAAATTAAACAAAATCATTCCAAAACATGCTTCGGAACATGCTTCTCCCCTCAAGAAGAGGATGAGAGAACAAACACTATATGACAGATGTATAATCATATTGCTTAATGCACTACTGAAAAGTGCTCAAATATTACAGTGATGAATGTGGTATAAGGATCTATATAGAATAGAATAAAATATGTTTTCACATGTCTGCTGGTGATAGTCGGTTCTAAGCTCACCACAGTTTTAAATGCAAACACTGCAAGAATCCCATTCCAATATTTGTCCCATTAGGAAATTACCTTGTGATTCCTGGCAATATGTTGTATTTGCATGGCAAATCCTTAGAGTCAAATATAGTTTGCATACATATTTTCAGAAGTCATCTTCATTCACTAAATCCGAGAGACAGGCAGACATATTAAACCCCATGAAATATTTAAGTGACTGGTCTTTTTTTTTATTCCTCTAAGAATAATAAAACAATTCAGTGACTTTTTGTCGTATTTCATGAGAAATTGGCTATAATATCAAGAAAGGGTTGGTTTTTTAGCCATAAGTTCAGTGAAGAGAGCATTAAAAGGGAACACATTAACATGCCTTTCAGGACAACAGACAGGCTCTTATTTTTTCATATGTTCATTTTGCTAGTGTCTGACTAGTAGATTCAATAAAAACTCGACAGCTTACATTATCACAGACCTCCAAGATCATGCAAGCATCCTCCCAATTGATCTGCAAGGTCTGAAAGCTGGATGTAGTGTTTAGTAAATTGGGCCCTCATGAAAACAAGCACCCGAAGTATTCTCACTTTCAAATTCTGAGCCCAGTTCTGACTATTTACTTCAATAGAGTTACTCCAGATCTGCACACTTATGAGAGCAAAATTGGGCCCTTTGAATCATCAGAAAAATGACCACCACTATGAATCATCTTCTCCAGCAATTACTGTACTCCCCTATGGCATATGAGTCATTCTATAACTCATGTCAATTAGTGATTGATAAAGATTGTGGAGGACCACTCCCCTTGAGGAAGAACTTAATTGGCTCTTCTGGTGCCTACCAGTGAGTAATAAGATGACATTTTTGCAGCCTTTGTTCATTCCTCTTGTTCTACCGAGAATTACTTAGTGGAGAGTTTAGTGGAGATTTTATTGTAATAAAGGACATTCTTTAACTGGAATTTTTAACTTTCACTGTTTCCCTAAATTACCTGGGCTTGCTTCCATTTAATGTGATTTCTGGTTTCTCAAAACACCAAATCACCAAATCAAGGTGAAAAATCTGTGCATATCTAATTTTTCCAAACTAGTATCAAAGTTTCAATGAGAGGAAACTTTTTTAAAAGTATTTTACTAATGGCTAGATTGTGATAGCCTTATTCACTCTAAGAAGTACCTTATTTCACTAGCAGTCCTATTGATTTCAATCACATTTTTCTTGAGGTAGGTAACAATATAATCACAAGAGTTGGCAACACTGAATCATAAACTGCTAGACAAAATATCAAGACTTAAATGTAGCAGGGAGCTAATATGGGTTACTTTTATGATTATTAATCTACCAGTATACTCATCCAGCACACAGGAAGACAGTGTCTATCTGTCCTGAAAAGCTTAGTCTATATACACAGAAAACACCTGACAGTGGCACTTTGGAGGGCTTTCTTAACAAAATAACATCTTTTTACTGCTATGGTTATCATTTGCGGACCTTGAGGAACAGGAAAGTTATTTGAAGTTGAAAAGGGTAGTAAGGGATAGTGACTAGGTTTTATACAGGTGGAGTCTTGCACTACACTCTTAGCTCCACTAGTTTAAACATCATTCACATAGCACTGACCTGAATTTCCCTTCCTTACCCGACCAGGTTTAAAACTTCCTGACCCTTCCTCATCTTGCTTTCTTTCATGAGTAAAACAGATAGTACTTTGAAGTCCAGAGCTAGATTCCTCACCATTCCCATACTTATGAGTTCTAGGCTTCTGTGGCTTTCCTACAATCTGAGATCACTTGGAGCTTGAGGCAGTAATTGTACTTGCATTTATTTCTATAGACCTGCCCCCATCTTTTCCTGAGGTCTTAAACAGAGCCTCCAATACTTTGTGCAGCTTTTTGGTTAAAAAAAGAATGCTAGAGACTCATATTTCCATAGTTCTAAAGCTCTGACATTTGATATAATACAATGATTGATTCCTGGCAAATCATGTTCATTTTCAACTCTTAATCAGAGAACAAAACTTCATTTTATTCTCGACAGTGAAGAGCCTAGATCTAACAACTCACTGTTTTGAAGAGGAGTTACTTGTCTTGTTATTCTGCTTTCAAGGCCGGAGGAGATACCATTCATTCACTTCAGGAGACCTTTAATTTCTCTTCCCCCACCAATACTCACTCCATCCCCAAATAAAAGGCTTTCATAATTTTGTGTTTTCAAAAGGCTGTCAGGAAAGTCTTCCAATACATTTATAAGAGCCTTTATTCTCCATATTCTGTCTTCCCTCTAAAAAAAAATATAGAAGGTAAAATTAAACCACTTCTTAAATAAAGTAGCCTCAAGCTGATTCCAGTGCAATTCAAGTTTAAGATCAATGCTGTCAATGTGTATATAATGTGTTGCTAGAGGTGTAAACTTCCTTTAATCACCTTGCTGTTGTGTACTGTTTCTTTTAATGCCTTTAGATTATATTTATTAGCAAAGGAAAGAAATCCAACAAGGGGAAATATTAAAAAACTGTTATCCTGACTATTCACCTGTTTTTCCCCATGGAAGAAACTTACAGAACACTGAGGCACAAGCAGTATAGGATGATCCAAAGCCTACTGAAGTCAATGGAAAGACTCCTATTGGCTTCAAAGGCCTTTGGATCAGACCCTATAGCAGTGCAATGCGTTCAGGGAGCAGAGATTTAATTTAAATTTTTCATAAATGCATGTTGCCAGTGGATATAGAAAAGTGTCTCAGAAGTACATGACACAGAGCTTGTTGAACTGTTTATAGCAAAAACTATTATCAATTCTACTCTTTTTCTCATGAATTATTTGTATCCATGTAACAGTTTTCACAAATAATTTTCAACTGTTCATTTTGATTATGTTCTATTTGTTGTTATTATATTGTGCAGTTGGTCACCTAAGTTGCATGGCAAGTAAGGGTGCCTTAATTTCCTGCATGGCAAGGAGATTATGCTCGTAACAAATGATGGTTATTTCAACTGTTCTGAATATTCAAGCAAAAAAAATTGCACTAGCACAGTTTCCCTTTTTTACATCTACTCTTAGATGCTTTCAGATACTTAATATTGTAGTTATGTTTCTGAAAAATGCAACTTTAAAGTGAAACAATGTTAAACAAATCCAATTGTCCCATAAGATTTAACGTAAATGCAGGGGGTCAGGTTCCAAGGAAATTTGTGGGGGGGAGGGGAAGACAAAAGGCATTATACTGTATACTGTACAGTACTGTACTGTGGTTGGGAAGTCCCCCTGGCTTACTCCACACAGGCAAAGCCCACTGCAGGCAAGGATTCTAGGAAGCATCTTTGCAGCAGCAGAGGCAGCTTCCCTGGAGAACAGGCTTGGATTTTGCCGGGAATGCTCCAGGCCCGCCTCTTCCTGTCCCCGCTCCACTCCAGGCCCACCTCTTCCCACCCCCACTCCACCTCCTCTCTGGAACATGCCACATCCCTTCCCCCCCAAAGTCCTAAGCGCGGCCAAACAGCTTCCCCACTCTTGCCCCTCCCTCCCAGAAAATCCTAAGGGCTGCTAAACAGGGAGGGAGGATGAGGAGTGAATACGCTGTGCTTCCCTGCTCATCCCCCTCCCTCCCAGAAAGTCCTAAGTCCCTTGTAAAGTTCTGCTCTTCCACAGAATTTTACAAGCAGGCAGTCAAATGACATTATAAGGGAGCACTGCACAACTTTAAACGAGCATGTTCCCTAATTGAGCAGGGACGTAACATTTAAACAATGTTAAGTGGGACAATGTTAAATGAGGAGTTAATAGGGCTGTCAAGCGAATAAAAAAATTAATCGTGATTAATCACGTGATTAATTGTACTGTTGAACAATAATAGAATACCATTTATTTAAATATTTTTGGATGTTTTCTACATTTTCAAATATATTGATTTCAATTATAACACAATACAAAGTGTACAGTGCTCACTTTATTTTTATTACAAATATTTGCACTGTAAAAAAGAAAATAGTATTTTTCAATTCACTTAATGCAAATACTGTATTGATATCTCTTTATCATGAAAGTTGAACTTACAAATGTAGAATTATGTACAAAAAATAACTGCATTCAAAAATAAAACAATATGAAACTTTAGAGCCTACAAGTCAACTCAGTCCTATTTCTTGTTCAGCCAATTGCTCAGATAAACTTGTTTATTTACATTTGCATGAGAAAATGCTGCCCACATCTTGTTCACAATGTCACCTAAAAGTGAGAATAGGTGTTCTCATGGCACTTTTGTAGCCAGCTTAGCAAGATATTTACATGTCAGATGCGCTAAAGATTCATATGTCCCTTCATGCTTCAACCACCATTCCAGAGGACATACGTCCATGCAGATGATGGGTTCTGTTCGATAACAATCCAAAGCAGTGTGGACCGATGCATGTTCATTTTCATCATCTGAGTCATATGTCACCAGCAGAAGGTTGATTTTCTTTTTTTGGTTGTTTGGGTTCTGTAGTTTCCTCATTGGAGTGTTGCTCTTTTAAGATCTTCGAAAGCATGCTCCATACCTCATCTCTCTCAGATTTTGGAAGGCACTTCAGATTTTTACACTTTGGGTTGAGTGCTGTAGCTATTTTTCAGAATCTCACATTGGTACCTTCTTTGCGTTTTATCAAATCTGCAGTGAGTGTTCTTAAAATGAACAACATGGGTCATCATCCGAGACTGCTATAACATGAAATATATGGCAGAATGCAGGTAAAACAGAGCAGAGGACGTACAATTCTCTCCTAAAGAGTTCAGTCACAAATTTAATTAGCACATTTTTTTGGAAGCATGGAAGCATGTCCTCTGGAATGATGGCCGAAGTATGAAGGGGCATACCAATGTTTAGCATATCTGGCATGTAAATACCATGCAATGCCAGCTACAAAAGTCCCATGCAAATGCCTGTTCTCACTTTCTGGTGACATTGTAAATAAGAAGTGGTCAGAATTATCTCCTGTAAATGTAAACAAACTTGTCTATCTTAGCTATTGGCTGAATGAGAAGTAGGACTGAGTGAACTTGTAGGCTCTAAAGTTTTGCATTATTTTGTTTTTTAGTGCAGTTATGTAACAAAAAAAATTATATTTTTAAGTTGCACTTTCACGATAAAGATATTGCACTAGAGTACAAGTATGAGATGAATTGACAAATACTGTTTCTTTTATCATTTACAGTGCAAATATTTGTAATAAAAATGATATAAAGTGAGCACTGTACACTTTGTATTTGGTGTTGTAATTGAAATCAATATATTTGAAAATGCAGAAAAACATCCAAAAATATTTAATAAATTTCAGTTGGCATGCTATTGTTTAATAATGCAATTAATCATGATTAATTTTTTAATTGCAATTAATTTTTCTGAGTTAATCACGTGAGTTAACTGACATTAACCGAGATCCCTAATTAATATGCAAGGAAAGAGTATTCTGGAAATCCATTCCCCTGGCAGGGAATACTACAAAGATTCCCTTAGGGAGGGGAAAGCAGAAGGCCTCTGGTCATGAGTCACTGATACTAGACCAGCTATTCAAGCATCACCTTGGCTGTTTATGGAAAAGACATGGTGATTTAGGAGTACTGTTTTGGCAAGACAAAGTGCTTGTGGACAAACAGAGCATAGGAGAACTCAATTTTCTATGCAGTTGGAATTTGTAGGGGAGTAAATTATTCAAAAATATTTTGGAATTAAAAGAAGAGGTAGTTTTGACATTGAGTGCCTAGGGTTTCACTTTTTTCAGAATCCTTTAATTAAGGCTACAGGGGGATTCCACACTAAACTTCTGATGTTACTGTCTCTACATCCGTAACTCATACCTATACTGCTTTTTAATTTTCCATTCTGGAATTTGAGAAAATTCATTTTAATTTCATAACCGATTTGAGCTGCACTAATGTGAAATTAACAATATGCTTTAACAATATGCTTGTATTTGCTAGGGGGCAACCTACGCTATTGTATGGAATCAGATTTGTCATATTCTAATGGTCCTATTTACTCCATTGTTGACATTAACTTCAGAGTCACACTTTTGAAGCCACTGACAACATTCTTTGCTATCTAGTGTCCTGTGTCTTTTACATTTGACAGCAGATTTGTTAAATTCAAACATCCACATATAATCTAATGTTGATGTTTCTCTATAGTCGAATACTCAGTGCAGTTCTTGTTTATCACTATAGTCATCATTCTTTGTCAGGCATTGTATTATTTGATTTTTAGTTTTCCCATCTCCAGTTTAAACTATTGTGCTCTAGACAGTCTCTTGGCTTCCACAGCAGATTATAATTGTGAAGTCATTAGGCCAGAAAGAGAATGATTCTGTAGCCTGCTGATTAGGGCATTCTGTTGGGAGACCTGAGTTCAAGCCTCTGCTCTAATACATATTTAAGTATTTACACAAAGTGAAACAGCTACAACAGGAGAGATTGAGAGAGACCCCTGTCAGATATCCCATAGCCTGGAGGTTTGAATGCTCACCTAGGAGTAGGTAGGCCTGAGTTCCAGAGCTGAGATTCAAAGCCAGGTGTCATCACTCCCAGATGAGTACCCTAATCCCTGATAAAGTTTATGGGGGCCTGTGATAACACTCCTCCTCCTCTGGTGTTGTGAATTATGTCTAAATCCCCTTGCAATGCTAATCACCCCCGCCCCCCCCCAATGTCTCTGAAACTATTTGCAGAATTAGTGTTGAATTTTTGAATAGTTTCAGCTAATCTGAAACTGCATTTTTTTGGCAAAAATTAGTCCACATTTTTCATACAGCTCTAGTCTCTTTATGGGCAGCTGTTAGGAGAATGTACTGTGCCTTTAAAAGCACAGCACATGCTAAGAAGAACTGGTTGGAAGCAGCCCAGCAGCAGCTTCACCAGACACTCAGCTAGCAGCTCCTGGCTTGCCGTTAGCTTTTGTAACCCTGTTCTAGTTCTAATGAAGCCTTACTCCTAGGAGACCAGAGTGTTTCTCCATCTTCTGAATTCACAAGGCAATGCAGCAGTGACTCAGAACAAAATGGCTGCTGTCACTGCACATAGGCAGAGTTCTTGGAAATTTGAAGGTGCAGTGCACAGAAAAGAAAGAGGGGTCCCACTTTTCATAACTACTATAAAGCACAGTATAATACATGGCCAGCATATATTTTAATCAGAAGGAATTCACATAGGTTTGGAAGGCCAGATCATCAGTTGGGGTAAATTAGCCACACTAATTTATAGTATCTCAGGATTTTAAAGGCTGGAAGGGACCATTATGCTCATCTACTCTGAATTCTTGCACAATGCAGGACACAGAATCCAATAATTTCTGCATTAAACCAATACATTGTGATTTAATTAGTACATATCCTTTCGAAGTGATCCAGCTGTGGTTTAAGATTCCTTGGCAATATGTTCCAAAGGTTAATTACTCTCACTGTTAAGAATTTGTTTCTTAGTTCCAGTTTTATTTCACTGAGAAATTCTCCATCTCTGTGTGGTAGGAGGGCAAAGGGAAGAAGTCCTCTAAATTGGCCAGATGCCAAATATTTGCAGTGTTTTATGAGATTACCTTTGTTGCACAAACACTTATCATGGGGCAGGAAGGCACCTGGAGCTCACTCAAAGAAGCATTACATTTTTCAGAGGTATGTTTTTATAAAATAAGCATATAATCTAGGTAGAAGTATAATCTTAATAGGTCAGAGATATTTGTGTACTCTTGATACTTACATTGCTGTGGTACTAGGAGCTTTGGTTTCATATTATAAGGAGCAGAGCAGAAGAGCTAGAATTTAGCCCTAGACTGGTACCATTAATAGTCTCTGTGGTAACAGCCTGAGGAAAATATGCAGGTTCAACAGATATTTCTTAGGGCTTGTTTACACTTGAAAACTCATGTGAATTAAGCTAGGGTGTGAATTTAAAATCCAATAGTTGTTCTGAATAACTCCATTTGTGAAATACTTATTCCAGAATGTGTGCTATTGCTCTTTAAATTCACATCCTCCCTTAATTCCAGAATAGGGGCTTGTCAACATGGTGAGTTAGTAATGTGGCATGCTGGTGTGACACTCACTAACTCACATCACCTTGGTGTGACACTCACTAACTTGCCATGTAGATAAGCCCTAAAACAGTGTTCACACATTTAATTAATCAGGACCAACTCCATGTACAGACAATCCGTTATCCACCTGTGTGAGCACATAGCCAGAGACCCAATCTTGCCAAAACTGGATTAGACACAAAGTCAGTTTACCCACCTGTATGTAAAAGATTTAGTAGTATATGAATTTGTTTTTAAGTACAAATTGATCCCTGGTGTAACTCCACTAAAGACAGTGTCATGCCAAGGATGTATTTAACTCAGTAGGTTTAGGAAGCAATTATAACCCAGCTCTTACTAAAATCTAGCCATTAGACAAGATAAGACATGATAAGTGGCAAAACATAAAGACTCATTATTGTACTTTACCATCCCCTGCTCTCAGCTTCCATTCTCACTTCAGAAACACTGATGCTAGTTGTCATGGTTACCTGCCCTTTTCCTTCATGCTGCTTTTATAAGATGCTTTGAAGCAAAAAGTTCAACCCATCTGTTAGAGATTTGCCCCTTGAAAAACACCCTTTCCTTCAGTCTCCAGAAGCTGTGAGTGAAATCCTGGCCCCATTAAAGTCTATGGCAGAACTCCCATTTGTTGTGTAGTTGGTTGTCATGGTAATAGAATCTTGTGTTGCTATGGTAACTGAGTTAGATTATTAAGGGATAGCCCAGCCAGTTTTGGCTGGCTATTGGTTAGTTCTGTGTGTGGCAATAAATGACTGTTTCAAGGTTTACAGATAACATCATTGACTATAATGGGGTCATGACTAGAGTTACTAACTAGATGTCCCGATTTTATAGGGACAGTCCCTATATTTGGGGCTTTTTTTTAATATGGACTCCTATTACCCCGTCCCGATTTTTCACACTTGCTATCTGTTCACCCTAGTCAGGACTTCACCCTGTATTTTTAAATTCTGTTGATCATTTGGCGATTATTTCATTGTTAGACTAGGCTTAGTTTTTTATAATGTCACTATTATTATTACTGTAAAGATGGACAATCCTGTTACTAAGAGGTACACATAATTCCTGATATGGTTTGCAAAACTCTCAGTACAAACCAGGATGCTAACCGAGAGAGTAATTGGACTCTTTGTTTGCTATTCATTATTTGTATTACAATAGTGTTTACAGGTTCCAAATGAAATTCAAGTCATGCTGTTCAAGGTCCTGTGCATTCCCTGTTCCAGACAGTTCACAATCAAGGCAAACAGCTGGGGTACCAAAGCAAAGAGAGATAAGTGACCTGTCCAAACCCACACACAGAAAGAATATGTCAGATCTGGGAACTGAACCAATAGCTCTTGAGCCCCATCCACTGTGTTACCACCAGGCAATCCTTGCTCCAAAATATGATTTGAAACATAGTTGACTAAAGAGATGCAGAAATGAGTGAGAAATCATAATGCTGTATTATGTCATCCACATCAGACAGTCTGGTCCCTGTGCTAGCCGGTTGGAATCAAATGTTCAACTTAGGCACAACTTGGGCAAAAATGCACCTGCTGCACCCATACAAATCTGCTTTTGCTAAATACGAAATTACTGTATTTTAGTTTGAATGCACTAACATAGGTTTTGACATGTGCATGTGGTTTTGGGGAACACACCTGTTGCTTCCACATCCACAGATTTGAATGTCTGGGCCAGATCTTCAACCGAAACAAATCAACATAGCTCTAGGGCTTGTAAAATTAAACTACAAACTTGTCCAATTAGATACTAGAAAGTCTACCACACACATGCACACACACCCTGCCAGAACATGTTAGGATCTAGCCAGTTTAATACTCTCTTCCTTTTCTTAACTCCTTTAGAAACTCCTTGTTTTATATTTTCTTATGCATTGTTCAGGGTAATTTTTTGCTTCCATTTATGTCAACTGGAATTTTGTTAACTTGAGTGGGAGGGGGTTCTGGATCTAAGGGCCTAAATTTTTGAGCTGTTGAACTCCTGTAACTTTCACAGAAATTAATGTGAGCTGCAGCTACCAAACCCCTATAAGGATCAGGCCCTAAATTAGTGTTAGGATTATTGCATTTTGAACGCTCTTCTCTTAATCACTCATTTCCATTCATTCAGTACTTAACTCCCAAACATTTTTATGAGGACTAACACAACAAATGGTATTTCTTTCTTATACTAGTTGCTCCTCATTTCAACTGGCCTCTCAGAGCTGAAGACCAAGGTTGGCTGAGTCATGCCAGCAGAACTGAATATTATTCCTTTGGAAAGGTTTACTTTCAAATATCATAAGAAACAAGAACACTTCAATTAAGAAATGAACCGAGCCTTGACATTATCCAGAAATTTAACAACTCAGATTTACATGCATGGCATGAAAGACCTTTCCAAAGCTGGGAAGCTCAATATTTAAAAAAAAAATAAAAATGAAAGGCGGTTTTATGGAAGACTGCATAATAATAAGTGACAAATACATTCCAGATTTCTCCCAGCCTACAGTGAACATTACTAGATGTGTGCTGATGAATAAAGATTAATATATTTTTAGCAATTGACAGTTCTACTAGCAACATTTTCAACAGAGGTTTGAAGTAGAATGATTATCAAAAGTTAGTCTGTGCAATAAATGTTAGTGATAAGTGAATGCCAATACGTATTGTGTGAATAATAGTACTAATTCATAATTTTATATTAAAAAAAAGGTGAAATTCAATCCAGTGCAGACAACAAGAGTGGGATTTAAAAAGTTATAGGTCTTGTGCGGAACATCTGTAAAGGGACATATTTCACCCAGTGTTCCCTGGCCAATATACTTAGTTGGAATACCTGACAAACAGTTGCAATTCAAAATAATAATAAATAATAAATAATAATAATAAAATAATAATAATAATTAATATCCAATAAGTAATAACACCACCATACAATAAACTACTATGGGCTTTGAATCAGATCCTAAATGGATCTGGATTTTTGTTCTTCCAAAAAGATGCACCTGTTTATTGACAGCTATCAATGTATAAAGTGGTTCATAGTTTGACATAATCAGTTTGCTAATCTTTAAAAATATAAAATCCTCATTCATGAACCTCTTTTAATCTTAAAATATGCCAACAGAAGGCACAGAGAAAGGCAAGTTTTTTGTAGATCTAGTAGGGTTATTCTGTAAACATTTTAAATGGAAGAACTATGAAGAAAAATTCCTCCTAAATGTTCATTAGTGCTACATAGTCCTTTGGGAGTGCTAGAGTATGTAGTATCCTGGAAGTGACAGCCATCGAGATGGCATCCCATTAGTTATAGAACGGGTACAGCAGGGAGAAACAGTGAAAGCTTTCCCACCTTTTCATGGCAATGGGCCTCACCCTTGCGATGGAGGGACCATCTCTATAGTGAGATGGTAGCATAGTTCCTAAATTTATTCAGTCCTTGGTCTTGCTGCTGACTTTGCCCACAAAGGTGATCACTGTGATTGTTGGTTTCATCATGCAGACACGTATGTAAAAAGAACTGAACTAAGTTACCTATACATTTAATGTAAGCCACTAAATAACTGAAGCTATGACCTACCTTGCACATACTAGTAAGCAAAATTTATATTACAGCTAGAAACCCAGTATATCATTGTGCTAAGTGATACACAACATTGAACAAAGACAGTGCCAGCCCCAAAGAGTTTACAGACCAAATAATCATTCTATCCTTGAGTACCTCCACTAACTCATTGTTAATTTCAGCATCCAGTTCAAAATTGCCCTCTTATCTTTGAAGATCGGATCATTTTCCAGCATAGCTTCACACTCTCTCTCCTGATCTGTTTTCCTATTTATCCCCAGCTTCTTCTCCCTCCTTTTTCCCCGCTCTTGCCCTGTATAGGACACGAGACTCTACTTCTCTGTAGCACTTATAATTTGAAAAGGACTTTCTGTACGTTTCCCTCACTGAGTGTCCATTCTTCTCAAATCTCATCTGAAAATATATGTATTCTCCCTTGCTGCATGCCCCCTAATTTCCTCCTATCTCTGCTATTCTTTAGCTCTGTAACTATATATTCTATATAACTGCATTGTTAAGTCTAATGCTTGAGACACAATTTTGAAAGTGGCAATGAGATATAAACATATATTGGATAAAGCAGCTGTCAGAAGATAAAAATTTCTGTGTGGGATCTGAACAAGTGCTATGCTTGGAAACCTATTACCTGCCCTAAGCCAAGAAGTCTCCCCCATTGTTTACTTTCCTTTGCTGAATAGAGACTTCTGACTCCTTTCCTTAATGCATTACTAAGTGATAATAAAGAAAATAGGAAATGAAAAGTTGACAGTAAATCAAATTCCAAAATATTAAAAAGTGATCAGAAATACAGCAAAACAAATGCCACTATAAATCACTAAAAGTAAGGGATACTACAATTTTGACTGCTCTTAATGTGGTTAAATGGTGTGGTGAGAATCAGATTTTGAAGTGAAAAGCACTCTTATTAATCCCTATTCCAAACAATAAGAACAAACAATGACAAAATGAATACATTCTGGTAACAAATATTGATCCAGGGCTGGGAAAATTATATATATATATATCAATCATACATAGGATGGGGTTCCTGAATGGCTTTTAAAGATGCAATAGAATTATCTATCCATTACAGGGTGTTTCAGGTTTGTTAGGTTTTTCTTTCTTTTGGGGGCAGGTTTTGAGGCTACACTGTAAATTCATGCAAAGGACATGAGTATTTATCTTATTTTCCATTTAGTGGCTATATGTTTCTTTTCCGATGAAAAAACAGTATTTCATCTATAAGGAGAGCCTTGAAATTTGTCAGTACAATAGGTATGTATGTACAGGGCTGCCCAGAGAATTCAGGGGGTCTGGGGCCTTCGGCGGTGGGGGGGCCCCGCTTTGGCGGCAATTCGGCATGGGGGGTCCTTCTGCTCCGGAACCCGCCGCTGAATTGCCGCCGAAGACCTGGAGCGGAAGAAGCTTCAGGGACTCTGAAAAACTCTCGTGGGGGCCTGGGGCAAATTTCCCCACTTGTCTCCCCCTGCCCCCCGGACGGCCCTGTGTATGTATCCACTACAATTTAATTAAATGTCTTACATTGTTTGGTGACATTTATGCCATTTTGCAGGCATGGGGAGCATGATGTGAACTAAGGAACTGGCTTTGGCTGATATCAGTAGACCTTGATTTTACTTCTTTTTTTTGTGACAAGTACTCTGCAAAACATCCCTCTGTTTAGAGCTAGATTATGTCCTTGTTTTACTTAGTCAATTAAAGCTATAAGGTCCCACCTTTAAACTCCTGCTTGGCCAAGTAAGATGTCCCCACACCTTGGGGCCAGTTCTAGGGAAGAGCATCTTACCAAACACTCCCCTCTGTGAGCGTGGGGGCAGGGAGATGTGGTGAATGAGCAGAGCCAATGCGCCACACTCATACTTCCTGGCCAGAGTTGTGGAAGCAATTAGATAGCTGCATCTTTTCTGTAATTTGTGTCCCCCTTGTAGAAGAGGGCAGATGGGATTTTGCCCAATTGGGGTGTAACATGGTTGGCCACCACCTATGCACCCCCTTGTGACTAAATGTCACCCTGCAGTGCTCTGCACCTGTTGTCTCTTTCTCAGGGTTCCTTAACCAAACTCAAAACAATTCAAAGAAAATTAACATATTTCCCAAGTGGGGTCTAAATTAGTCACTCTTTCTATATACACTGGCCCTCTCTCCCCTTAGTTGGGGAGTTCACAGACCTGTTTCCCAGAACTGGGAACTATTAAAAGTCTCTGTAAGAACTAGTCTTGTTATTGGTGGTGATGGTCATGGTGGTACTGTTGCCACTGCCAGCTACAGCTTCTTGAGCCTCTTTTTCCTGAGCATCCTCTCACTCATTGCAGGAATCTGCAGACCTTTATAGGGAATTTTCTGACTCAGGTGGGGCTTATCCTGTAATTAAGGCTAGCTTAACCTCAGGCTCTCTAGCCCAGAAGCAAGCCACCCTGTTACACCATGACAGAGATTATTCCTCAGGTGCTCAGGGATTATTCCTAAAGACACAATTTTGCCATTAGTTACTCCTATTTAGGGGAAGGTAATAAGTTTTGAAACCATTTTTCACTGGGAATGAACATTTTATTTCCAATATCTCTATCTGTAAGATGCTATTTTCAGTTATATTTTGATCTGTATTTGCATCAAATCAGACTTTTAAGCTACTTTCATAAACACTTAAAATACACAGGTGGAATTTAGATTTTTTTTCCTATTTCCCCATGTACAAGTACAGCTATACTGAATCATCAACTGTTTATTCTGATATTTTTGTTTTCAACTTTCCCATGTCTATGTTAATTAGGGTGACTAGATAGAAAGTGTGAAAAATCAGGACAGGAATGGGGGGCGGAGGGGGATAATCGGTGCCTATATAAGAAAAAGCCCACAAAATCAGGACTGTCCCTGTAAAATCGGGACATCTGGTCACCCTAATGTCAATTGACTTGAAATTCGCTAATGCTGTAGCTGCAGATCAGTGCATTTTATGATTATAGCTCTGTTCCCTCCTCCTCACACACACACTTTTGTATAATTTAGCAATAAGTCTTGTCAGGCAGGCAGGAGAATTTACATCTGATCCAGCTGTGATACTGGACTAGAATTTTCTGCTTTTCATAATTCCATAAAGTATACCCAGGCACCAGACATCCACCATATGGGATGGCTAGCCCACACCACATATATGGAGGCAGCTGGGCTCAAGTGACTTTTGGTTGAGAGACTCCCACAGGAAACACAATGAAAAAGTAGAACTATAGGTTCCTATGTGCATCAGGTTTAGTGCGTAATTTGCAAGGTTTCCCTATTGGTATAACTAGCGTTTGCAGCTAGTGTTCCTTTCCCCCCTCCATATATTATATAATTTCAATAAAACTCTCAAACTCCCTTCTGTTAGGTGCTTAAGCATTGCATTTTACATGCTTTCTTTACCCGGAGCTGTACTTTTACTGTTGTCTATAGCTTTTGAGAGTTCCTGTCTGCTGACATTTGCATTAACTTTATATTCTACCCAACTATGTAAGAGCTCATAATTTTATTAAACAAACTCTTTTTTGTTCACAAAACTCAGTTTGATTTGTGTCACTACTAACTTTTTGGAACTCTTTTGCTAAAATGTCCACTTTTCTTGAGTTAGAACTTTCAACTTTATCATTTACTATAAGACTAGGTATGAACTCTGTTTTTTTCTCCATATCCCATTTATACTTTTAACTTGTTTATATATCTCTGAAACGTCATAACCTTTGTGTATTTTCCCCACAGTATTTCTCCAGCTTTTCTTTGCCTTTTTAACAGTTGTCACTATGCTTTACATAGACTCATAAACTCTAGGACTGGAAGGGACCTCGAGAGGTCATCGAGTCCAGTCCCCTGCCCTCATGGTAGGACCAAATACTGTCTAGACCATCCCTAATAGACATTTATCTAACCTACCCTTAAATATCTCCAGAGATGGAGATTCCACAACTTCCCTAGGCAATCTATTCCAGTGTTTAACTACCCTGACAGTTAGGAACTTTTTCCTAATGTCTAACCTAAATCTCCCTTGCTGCAGTTTAAGCCCATTGCTTCTTGTTCTATCATTGGAGGCTAAGGTGAACAAGTTTTCTCCCTCCTCCTGATGACACCCTTTTAGATACCTGAAAACTGCTATCATGTCCCCTCTCAGTCTTCTCTTTTCCAAACTAAACAAACCCAATTCCTTCAGCCTTCCTTCATAGGTCATGTTCTGAAGACCTTTAATCATTCTTGTTGCTCTTCTCTGGACCCTCTCCAATTTCTCCACATCTTTCTTGAAATGCGGTGCCCAGAACTGGACACAATACTCCAGTTGAGGCCTAACCAGCGCAGAGTAAAGCGGAAGAATGACTTCTCGTGTCTTGTTTACAACACACCTGTTAATGCATCCCAGAATCACGTTTGCTTTTCTTGCAACAGTATCACACTGTTGACACATATTAAGCTTGTGGTCCACTATGACCCCTAGATCTCTTTCTGCCATACTCCTTCCTAGACAGTCTCTTCCCATTCTGTATGTGTGAAACTGATTGTTCCTTCCTAAGTGGAGCACTTTGCATTTATCTTTATTGAACTTCATCCTGTTTACCTCAGACCATTTCTCCAATTTGTTCAGGTCATTTTGAATTTTGACCCTGTCCTCCAAAGCAGTTGCAATCCCTCCCAGTTTGGTATCGTCCGCAAACTTAATAAGCGTACTTTCTATGCCAACATCTAAATCGTTGATGAAGATATTGAACAGAGCCAGTCCCAAAACAGACCCCTGCAGAACCCCACTTGTTATACCTTTCCAGCAGGATTGGGAGCAATTAATAAATACTCTCTGAGTATGGTTATCCAGCCAGTTATGCACCCACCTTATAGTAGCCCCATCTAAATTGTACTTTCCTAGTTTATCTATAAGAATATCATGCGAGACCG
The DNA here is from genome assembly GCF_025201925.1 of Gopherus flavomarginatus. NCBI lineage: Eukaryota > Metazoa > Chordata > Testudines > Testudinidae > Gopherus > Gopherus flavomarginatus. The sequence goes on from NC_066618.1 coordinate 229,174,000, forward strand.
TATCAAATGCCTTACTAAAGTCTAGGTATATCACATCCACCGCTTCTCCCTTATCCACAAGGCTCGTTATCCTATCAAAGAATGCTATCAGATTAGTTTGACACGATTTGTTCTTTACAAATCCATGCTGGCTATTCCCTATCACCTTACCACCTTCCAAGTGTTTGCAGATGATTTCTTTAATTACTTGCTCCATTATCTTCCCTGGCACAGAAGTTAAACTAACTGGTCTGTAGTTTCCTGGGTTGTTTTTACTTCCCTTTTTATAGATGGGCACTATATTTGCCCTTTTCCAGTCTTCTGGAATCTCCCCCGTCTCCCATGATTTCCCAAAGATAATAGCTAGATGCTCAGATACCTATTAACTCCTTGAGTATTCTAGGATGCATTTCATCAGGCCCTGGTGACTTGCAGGCATCTAACTTTTCTAAGTGATTTTTTACTTGCTCTTTTTTTATTTTATCTTCTAAACCTACCCTCTTCCTGTAAGCATTCACTATATTGGACATTCCTTCAGACTTCTCAGTGAAGACCGAAACAAAGAAGTCATTAAGCATCTCTGCCATTTCCAAGTCTCTCGTTACTGTTTCCCCCTCCTCACTGAGCAGTGGACCTACCCTGTCCTTGGTCTTCCTCTTGCTTCTAATGTATTGATAAAAAGTCTTCTTGTTTCCCTTTATTCCCATAGCTAGTTTGAGCTCATTTTGTGCCTTTGCCTTTCTAATCTTTCCTCTGCATTCCTGTGTTATTTGCCTATATTCATCCTTTGTAATCTGACCTAGTTTCCATTTTTTATATGACCCCTTTTTATTTTGTAGGTCACGCAAGATCTCGTGGTTAAGCCAAGGTGGTCTTTTGCCACATTTTCTATCTTTCCTAACCATCAGAATAGCTTACTTTTGGGCCCTTAATAGCGTCCCTTTGAGAGACTGCCAACTCTCCTCAGTTGTTTTTCCCCTCAGTCTTGATTCCCATGGGACCTTACCTATCAGCTCTCTGAGCTTACCAAAATCCACCTTCCTGAAATCCATTGTCTCTATTTTGCTGTACTCCCTTCTACCCTTCCTTAGAATTGCAAACTCTATGATTTCGTGATCACTTTCACCCAAGCTTCCTTCTACTTTCAAATTCTCAACAAGTTCCTCCCTATTTGTTAAAATCAAGTCTAGAACAGCTTCCCCCCTAGTAGCTTTTTCAACTTTCGGAAATAAAAAGTTGTCTGCAATGCAGTCCAGGAACTTATTGGATAGTCTGTGCCCCGCGGTGTTATTTTCCCAACATATATCTGGATAGTTGAAGTCCCCCATCACCACCAAATCTTGGGCTTTGGATGATTTTGTTAGTTGTTTGAAAAAAGCCTCAGCCACCTCTTCCACCTGATTAGGTGGCCTGTAGTAGACTCCCAGCATGACATCACCCGTGTTTTTTACCCCTTTTAGCCTAACCCAGAGACTGTCAACACTTCCATCTCCTATGTCCATCTCCACCTCAGTCCAAGTGTGTACATTTTTAATATATAAGGCAACACCTCCTCCCTTTCTCCCCTGTCTATCCTTCCTGAGCAAACTATACCCATCCACACCAACATTCCAGTTGTGTGTATTATCCCACCAAGTTTCAGTAATTCCAACAATGTCATAGTTGTATTTATTTATTAGCACTTCCAGTTCTTCTTTCTTATTACCCATACTTCTTGCATTTGTATATAGGCATCTAAGATACCGGTTAGATCTTGCCTCCCAGCTTTGCCTTGACCCTCCTTTCTCTCTGCCATTATAGACCATGCTCCCTCCTGTTTCCGACCCATCTCCCAGGTCTTGTTCCCCACTTACCTGTGGGGTTTGCTCATCTGTCCCCATCGAACCTAGTTTAAAGCCCTCCTTACTAGGTTAGCCAGTCTGTGCGCAAATAAGGCCTTTCCCCTCTTCGAAAGGTGAACGCCATCTGTTCCTAGCAGTCCTTCCTCGAATAGCATCCCGTGGTCGAGGAAGCCAAAGCCCTCCTGGCGACACCATCTTCGCAGCCAAGCATTCACCTCCACGATGCATCTGTCTCTGCCCGGGCCCCTACCTTCGACAGGAAGAATCGAAGAGAATACCACCTGCGCTCCAAACTCCTTAACCCGTACTCCCAGAGCCCTGTAGTCACTCTTGATCTGCTCAGTGTCACACCTCGCAGTATCATTTGTGCCCACATGGATGAGTAGCATGGGGTAGTAGTCAGAAGGCTGGATAATCCTCGACAATGCCTCTGTAACATCTCGGATATGGGCCCCTGGCAGGCAGCATACCTCCCAGGATGAACGGTCAGGGCGACAGATGGGTGTCTCCATCCCCCTCAGCAGAGAGTCTCCAACCACCACTACCCTACGTTTCTTATTATCAGTGGTGGCAGCAGACCTCCCAGCCTTAGGGATACGAGGCTTCCCCTCCTTAACTGTTGGGGGTGATTCCTTCTCTCCTGTATCAAGAAGAGCATAACGGTTATCTATTACCACAGCAGGAGGGTTCGCAGCAGGGGTGGAGCACTGCCTGCTGCCAGAAGTAACCAGCTGCCAGTGTCCACCCTGAGCCATCTCCTCCTCCACTGGTGTGTCAGTAGTCCTGTGAACTGGGACAGCTACGTCAGCTGTCTCCACATGGATACTGTCCAGGAATTGCTCATGGATGTGGATGTTCCTCAGCCTAGCCACCTCCTCCTGTAGCTCTCCCACCTGCTGCCTGAGAGATTCCACCAGTAGGCACCTTTCACATTGGATGCCACCCCCAGCCTGGATATCAGTAAGTGGAAATTGCAAATTACAGTCTTTGCAAGCCCACACCAGAATCTGGGTAAAAGCATCCATGCTTTGGTGCTCTGTCTGGCTACAGGTGCAGGTGGAGGAGAAAGAAGCAGTGCTGCCACAGGTGTTGCAGGTCCTCCTAACCATCGTAAGCCTCCCTCTGTCAAACTCTCTCAAATTCCCATCTGTAGCTCCCTGTCTGCTCTGCTCTGCTTCAAACAGAAAGGTTTTGGATGTGGCTTGGTTTATAGGTTCAGGGGACCAATGGGTCACAGATGAGACCGACAAGGGACCCCCACTCCCTTCCTATTCCCCTTCCAAACTCCCTGTTAGCAGCTCCTGTTCGCTTGTGCGCAGCTTTATAAAGCCCTGGCCTGAGTGAATGCCCCGCCCACTGGTTAAGGCTCAGCCAATTACCAGAGGCTTCTAGCTTTCAAACCTTCCTTGGTAGCTCAGCCTCCAACTGCCAACTACAGCTCACGGTCCTTCAAACAAACAAACCACCACAACCACCAAACAGACTGACAAACACAAGCTCAGCACACAGCAAGTAACCCCCAAACACAAACACACACACTGCAGACAGTCACTTACCCCACAGATGCTGTATTTGCTCCTCCTTCACCTGGAGAACTCCCTTGCGAAACTCCCTGTTAGCAGCTTCTGTTCGCTAACAGGGAGTTTCGCATACATATTGTATAGTTCGTTAAGTCCTTTCTATTCGTTGTACTTTTTGCTTGTTTGTATGTTCTTTCTTTCTCTCTCTTCATTCCATCAGGGAACTGGATTTCTGAGTTTGTGCCAATTCAATGTCTTACGTATAACTAGGCTGGTTGCTGTTACAACACCTTTTATTATATTATCATGAAACTCCTCTAGATTATCACTTATACAATTGGTAGTTAGATACTCAACACACTTACACTTAAAGTGTCTCCAATTTGCTTTTCAAATGCTCCAGGAAGGAATTCTTTTAGTGTTTTCAGCAGTACCTTGGCCTTGATATGCAATTAGCATAGGGAAGTGATCACTTCCCATTCCAACTTCTTTATAGATTTCCTGGCTGCATTTACTTGTAATATTGCAATTCCCAGATCTAAACATTAAAAGGTTCCATTCACTGAATTAAACCTAGCAGGTGCTCCAGAAATTAGCAATACAAGGTTGTGCATGTCAATGAATTGTTCTAGGCATTTTGTCATTAGAATCAGTTTTCCTGCTTCCCTGTATTTCATTATGGCCATTAAAGTTTCCTCAAATAATATGCAGGTCTTTGGCATGCTTAACAAACTCTTCCAATTCTACTTTGTTTAGGGTTGGTTTTTTTTTTAAACATGGGTTGTAAATATTATGGATTCATATAAAGGGGCTATTATTCTGCAGAGGAACATCAACAGTATTGTACTCAAAACTTAAGTTCTGTACATCAATATCAACATACAGTAACTAAGTCCTGCCTTTTAAAATATATTGGCCCCTCCTCCTCTTGTTATTTCTCTGTCACATCTAATTACATCATATCCTAGAAGTCTAAACATAAGCTCTCACTAACCATATTTCTTGTATGTTTATCATGTCAGATTTGTTTTCCATTTCAAAACCAGTTTTCTTTAGTTTAATAACCCATGGTCAGGAATTGTGTGTTCCATAAAAAAAAGTTAGAACCATCATGTTTAAACTCCATTACCTTAATTTAAAATGGCATGAATGCAGTTTATCAAGAGATTTCCTATATGCCAATATTTTTCCGCTGCTTTTGTTATAATTTTTATTCTTTCAGTCTTCTTCCATGTGTGTAAAGTATAATCAGTCACTAATATTATAAATGCTATAAATTTGTCTTTATCTGCAAACAGTACACATTCATCTATTCCTCTTATATTAGCTTTCCTGCCCTGAACTGCATGTTGTTGTACCAGTATCTCTTTTCCCTCACTGGCATTTTCCTCCTTCTCCACATTCCACTGTGAATGCCTTTTGGTAACTTCTACTTAGGATATTTTATGGATAGTTTTAATTTTCTGTATCTCTCTAGCTCATTCCACTGCCACACATCATTTGTATGCTGCACTGCAGGGGTGCCAGAACACGAGGGCCAAGGGACCATGGCACTCCCACTTTTGAAAGTGGACAGGTCTGGCAGAGCCTAGGCAGCTGTGAGAAGCCATGGACCCTACATCTGCCCAGGGTAGTCCTCTCTCCCCCTAAGAGTAGCCCCCTGCCATTGTCCCTACTCCCCAGGCTCCCCACCTAGGGCAGGTGGAGGGGCCTGGGCTTCCCAGCCTGGCTCCTGCTTCTGGCTTAGCTAGGGGTAGGGCCAGAAGGACAGGGCATCATGGCCCCCCCCCACACTTTTAGGAAGAATCCATCGTCCCTGCTACTGTATTTATCACCACCATTGATGCATTTTAACTCTATTCCTTCCACAGAGTTCTCATATGATATGAGCACCCTCCACGTTTACCACACCCCTTTTAGACAGCTGCAACATGCCCAAACTTTTGACATTTATAACATGTAAAAGGGCCATGATATGGTTTAACACAGATCAGCTGATAATCTATATTACTCCCATTAGGTAGCATTGCACCTTTAAATGTCACTTGGATGGCTGTAGACTGAATCTGTTCTCCCCCTCTCCTGCTAATCAATCACTTAACAAACAGCACTTGGTCATCACCTACACCTTTTTAATTTCATCCTTAATCATGCCTACTGGAACTCCCATACATTACCCCTTTTGCTGCTGTTATAAATTTAGGTAGCTGGCAAATTATTTTTATGTTCCCTAAAATTGAAGTTTTAAATTTCTCAGCCTCTTCCTTATGTGTACATTCAACTAATAAATCTCCACCCTGCATTCTTTTAGCTTTTAAAATATCTCATATACTTTACCTAACCCATTCTGCTGTTTTCAAGGGATTAACATCTCCTATATTTACATTTCCAGCTGGTGATTTGATAATTTAAGATGTTGATCTTTTTCCTTACTCTTTTTCCATCCCTTTCTGCTCCCTTTTCTTCAAATGCTGATATTTCTATTCTTTTTTCCTTCTTCCTAATCTGAAACCTTTCCTCAGCCCTTGCTTCTTCTCCATAATGTTTCAGCAACTTCTAGACTTTTCCCCTCAGCCTGTGTTTCCAGCTCTGTTCAGCCAGCCTGAGCCTCTCCCAGCCTACACAGCCAGCCTGCAGTCTGGCTATCAGCTGCCTTAGGCCCCACCTCACAGCCCCTTTCTGTTCTCACTTTCTGGCTTTATCATTCTATCCCATCTCCTTCCACAGCTGGGCTTCATTTGCCATCAGTGCCTATCAATCCCTGGTTCTCCTAAATTAACTAGCCCCTCCTGGCTCACACTGACCCTCTGAGGGCTTGTGTGGGGTGGACAGCGCATCACAGGGAGTGAAGTGGATTTCATGCTAAACGCATAGTGGGTAGTTCTGTCTTAGAGAATTTTGTTCATTTTTCTTCCCTTTCAGTCTTCTCCCGGTATAGATGTGCATACAACTCATATGAGAGATCTAAATCCTGCTATCATTATGGATTAGCACCTCATCTAAGAGTAGTCTCACTCGGCCAATATTGTTCATGCTGAGATGTATCTTACCATAAGTACTTCCATTCATTTCAATGGAACTAGTTGAAGATTAAGGTACTATGAAGATATCAATCAGCTCACAAGTGTCACATTGAGCAAAACTTGTCCTTTAACCCTTAACTTTTTCATTACTTGTGACCTGTACACATGCACAGTGGATAAAACTCAAAGGAAATTGCAACAACTCCTCTCCTGTCCAACTGAAACCAATAAAATTCCAAAATTATCGAGTTGCAGTCTGTGGTATAGTTTAAGCCAGTATCCTTAAAATTAGTTTTCTGGGACTAATTTTCCTCTGCAAAGAGAGTATAATCAGGATACAAAATATTGTTTTCTGTTTAAGATTTTTATTTCCAAAATGGTACAAACATGCATCATATATGAGATATAGCATGTGATTAAAATAATCTTCAAAACCTTCACAGAGGTTACACTAATGAGAACACATTAGTCAGATTTCCAGGAACTACAACCATACATTTTTCAAATCACCCTGCTGTTTATTTAGGTGAAATGTTTCTAATCTGCAAGCTTATCTGCTCACTCAGATTTATTCCAGTCCACAATATTTCAGCGTTACTGCAAAACTACACTTCCAATGTAGTAAACACTCAAACCTTTTACATCATCTTGTGGCACATGACCATCTCCTTTTTGATATGCATCCCTATTACACGCCACCATCTCCGGAATATTAAAGCTTGATATTCTGTAGAACCCGATCATGGCCCAGCCAATGTGGCCAAATAGGATCACAATCATGTGTTATCTCCTCTGACCTTGGTCCAAGCTTATACAGGTCAGAAGTTGTTGCATGCCAACTCCTCCCTCATTCCCAAAGTAAATGGACAGAGAGGGGAGAGGGCATGGGCAGAGATTTGCCTCTAGTACCTCAATGCACCAGTCCTCATAGCAGATTACTATCTCTACAGTGCCTGCTCAGCTATTACCCAGTATATTTATTTCTATTAGAGATACAGTAATATCCATGGCAGTCTCTGCACCTACACATTCAGCCAGATATATGTTGGATCCTATCAACCTAGGAGATGTTACCAGCATATTATTCTCCTGGTCTGATCATCACCTCATCCAGGCAGAGATCAGACCCTTCTCTCCTTCCCCACAGAGCAGTGAGTAATCAAAGCTAGTCTGTACCCAAAGACTCCTGTATTCCCTAGATGAACAAGCCACCGAATCTGAGGCCAAAGCACCAATGAGTTTGTACAACATCAAGGTTCACAGATGAAGTACAGCAGATTAATAACACATAATGTGAGAACACCAATGATACAATAAATAATGATTCTGAATCCATCCTCCAGCAGGACAAACACTTACAGGATTAAATCACATCAGTAAAAGAAGCAAAACAAGCTGTCTACTCCTCTGTTATCAATGTGGCAAAAATCATGGCTAGCAGAGCTATTTTCCAGAGTGAACCAGCTGATCAATCCAAACTGAACTTGACCAAAACACACATAGCAAAGCTTAAAAAGCCCTGAAAAATATTAGAACCACATTCTGTGAAACATATCCACACCAATTCTAGCTAGTAAAAGCCAGTGAATCTCATAAGAACATAAGAACGGCCTACCGGGTCACACCAAAAGTCCATCTAGCCCAGTTTCCTGTCTGACAATGGCCAAAACAACAAGTAGGCCCACTGTGACAGATTTGTCAATTATCCGCAATATCCTTCAAAAACATGATATATTAAGCTTATGTATTATTGTGGGCCAAGATTGTAAGTAACCTCTCTAGGGGGGAGATGTTGTGAGATGTCGGAGTTCAAAGGACTTTATGAAATTGTGCCAGACAAGAATGGACTTTTGAGACAATGAGTGTGAAGCTGGATTTCCTGGGGAATATATAAAGAGATGTTAATTTCCCACCTCTGGTTATGCAAAAACCCAATTTATTTAAGATATTCCTTGAGCAGAGGGTAATTACTGGCTAGCTATCTGGTCCTGGAGATTGGAGATCAAAGGCCTGAGCTATAGAAAGAAACAAGGCGATCTGCCTGCCAGGGTTGTGAATCTGAGACTTATGAACTTGTAACCACACAGAAAACCCAGTTGTGGGTTTTGAAGAACTGACACCTGCCAGAGCCTGAGGCTGGAGTTGGGGTGACCTCTGGTAAGCTTTTCAGCATGCAGATAGATTCTTTTAAGGTTTTTAATATGTTTTCTCTGAAATGCTTTCACCTTAAGAGTAATTGTGCTTGTTACTAAAGAGCCATGTTGTAACTTGTAACTGCAGGAAATTGTGCTGCTCATAGCTTTTGAAGAGAAACTACAGTGCAGGCACTGGCCTGTTTAGGCAGCTGGCTTGCTAGAAATATCACGGTGTAAGGCAGGGAGCTATTCAGCCTTGGAAACCCCAACTCTGGAAGGAGAGACATGTGGATCTCAGCCTAAGAGAGGTAATCGCTGGGGACTGGCAGCCTAAAAGTGGATGCTCCTGGTGGACCATTGAGAGAAAGTGCAACTGCAGTTACCCTGAAGCTGTGACACCCACAACTGGGCCAAGTTGTAACAGTAACCACCAAGCTCTAATAACATGTGACTTACAGTCAGGATTCAAACCGGGAAACAGCACAGAGATGGCTATGATGACACGAAAAGACAATCACTGAATGGCCATGAACTCAGGTAAGACCTCCATGCTCATACTGCTGGACCTCCTTTAACAAAGTGGACCACAGAGTACTTCTAAGCCTCCTACATGATTTAGAAAGAGTAAATGGCCCAGTAGTACAGTGTCTCCAATTATTCCTCTCCAGCAGAACTCAGCAGGGTGATGCTCCTCCGAAGACCCTCATCTGCAGGGATCCATATTATCCCCTCTTTTCTTCAATATCTATATGAGACCAGTGGGAAAGATAAATACACCAAGGGCTCAGCTGCCAACAGAATGCCAATGCCACTCCGCTATATAGCTCATTCTCAACTAATGCAACCACTGCCATTGCTAACCTGTCAGAATGCTTACAGCTCTTAGATGAAGAGCAGATGGATCAAACTGAATCTAGGCAAGACTGAAGTGATACTGTTTGGAAAAGGGAAAAGTTTCAAAGAGATGGCCAAAGTGTTATCTCCAACTTCCATCAAAGCTTGAGGTCCTGTTTGATACTACCTAATCACCCAAGCTTAGTGAGGAGTAGAGACTTTTCAGTTCTCGCAGTTAAAAAATTTTTTTTGTTTGAAAAAATTTTAGTTTCAGTTAAACTGCATCAGAAAATTGCTAAACATTTTGGTGAATCAAAATAAATAAAATCCATTTAAGATTGAATTAAACTTGTCTAATTTGACCCTAAATGAATTTTCCCAAGTGGTGGCCTCCTTTATAACCTTCAGCCCAGTGGTTAGTGCACTCACCCAGGATATGTATTCAGTTCCCTTGCTCCCTGAAGTTTCCTCCACATTGCAGGAAAGTGCCCTAGCCAAAGGGGTATGGGATATTTTGGGCACATCTCTCAATCACTCTTGTTACAGCTGTTCCACTTTTGATAACTAATGACATATTCATTGGAACAAGGATTTAAATTTGGTGTCCCACCTCTCAGGTGAGTTCCCTAATCACTGGGCTATAAAGTCTCTCTCTTTCTAGCCAAATGAATATTTATTTATACAAAGTGGAACAGTTCCAATGGGAAAGGTTGAAAGACTGACCCCAGAATAGCCAATAAGCTCCTAATTAGTGCACTCATATGAGATATGGAGTAGAGCTGGATTAAATTTTTCAGTTGTGTGTGTGTGTGTGTGTGTGTGTGTGTGTGTGTGTGTGTTTTGTTTTCCTGGCAAAATTCACATAATATCAAAATCTTTTGCAACTTTGATTACACCAAACTGTTTCATTTGGGGGGAAAAAAATTAAAACAAATTCCAGAAAAATCAAACATGTTTGGTTGTGACATTTTCAAAATGTGACATTTAGATTTTTCAGTTAGAAACAAAAATTATTAAAAACCAATCAGCAAAGTTTTTTAAATGGTCTAAATAAAAGCTACGTGTTTCATTTGACTTAAATATATTTTTTCTTTTTGCTTTACAGTTCACTGAATTTTGAAAAAATTCAGTTTCCATTTGAACTGGAATACATTTTTTTGATTTGCCAGTGAACTGAAAACTTAGCTATTCACACAGTTCTATAGGGGAGATCTAGATTCAAGCCCATGCTCCAAATCAGGCATTTAAACCTGGATCTCCCACATCCCAGGTGAGTGCTCTAACCATAGGCACTGAGTTCCTATCTACCCAGGGGGTGCTCAACCCCCCTCACCCCATGCCCCGCCTCTACTCCACCCCTTCCTCCAAGCCTAGACCCCCATCCCACCTCTTCCTGCCCCTGCTCCATCCCTGCTCCTGCTCCCGCTCCACCCCTTCTCCCAAGGCCCCACCCCACCTCACTTCTTTCCATCCTCCCCCAAGCGTGCCCCATCCTGGTGCCTCCCCCTGCCCCCCAGCATCTTCTGCATGCCGTGGAACAGCTGTGGGGGCAGGGGGAGGAGGGAGCTAGCGGATGGGAGGTGCTGGAAGGGATGGTGGAGCTTGGCTGTCAGTGAGTGCTAAGCACCTGCTAATTTTTTTTCTGGGGTGTTCCAGCCTTGGTACACCCATGGAGTTGGCACCTATGGCTCTAATCACCAGAGTGGATATTCTGGAGAGGCTGGTGTGTTTCTCTTTTTCACATTTTTTATTTCTTTAATCTTAAAAATATTTGTGGTAAAGGAAACCAACTCTAATTTGGTATTTAAATAGGATAGCGTAAATGTATCATGTCAGGCTAGATTCTGATACACCTTATTCACCCTTCCTATTTAGAACCTTATGTGAGCAGTCCCAAACAACTGTTCTTATAATCAGTGGGACTACATAAGGAGTAAAGTGCTATTGAAATTAGTAAAGGTGTCTGAATCTATTAGTGATTATGCAGGTTTAGTAAAAGAATTTACTCTATACTAATTTGTGTCCATTTAACATGTGTCCTATTTCCTACTTATTTTTCCTTCCACAGCTCTAATCAATGCTTGCCATTGTTCTGCATACTGAAATATTGCTGCATCAGTTAACCTTGCAAAATTTAACAAAGTGTTTCTTCACATCATAAGAGCTAGAATTTTACTATTTTATGAGAGAAGAAAGCAAGCCAGCAGAGCTTCTGGAGAACTAGATGCCAATTAGGAAAAAATGAAACATGAAAGTGTCAGATAACCACAGTGATCCAAGTTGAAAAGCAGTGAAATACTGGATAATTACCCATGCCATTGCTTACTCACTCCAAATCTACTACATGTAAGTTTATTTTTCTTAGATTAGTTCACAGGGAAGTATAAATAGCATTTTCTTCTCTACTGTAGGAACTGTGACAGCAATAGGGTAGTTTAGAGAGTGCACATGCTGATTTTCAAATATATGACTTGCAATCTGGAGAAACTGCAGAAGTATTTGAATGCTGTAGGGGAATCAATAAGATAAAATGATAAAACCAATCGAAAGTAATTCTCAAAAGAATTAACCCTCAGATTAACACACCATTGCGAAGGAAGTTTTGAAGCACAATAAAATTATGCCCAATGAACAAGATTTACTTGTGAATCATGCCAGAAATAAAAATTTAATAATTAAGAGTATTCCAGAGAGAAACAAGTCAAGGTGAGCTGAGTAAATTCTGCAGCAGATGATTTGCACACTGAGGAACCTAAACAACTTAATTCAGGCAGGAGGATGCCAAATAAAAGGAGTCCTGTAACTGTCTTCATAATGGGCAAAGCTGTGCTTATACGTTTCAGTGTATACATAGAAAAGCCCTTCTCCCCCATGCCCCGAACAGTCTGCTCATATATGTCCAAATTTCTATGGCTGGCTTATAGCTATGCCTGCAGTGTCTCTTCTCCCCATGGACCCATGAGATCCACCATCTCCTGTTCAGTCCAGGTAGGAGCGTGTTTGAAGCATGTAGCCAGCATGTTCAGCTGGGCAGTTGCTAGGTGCTTTCCATGCCAAGCAAACAGGAAATGGAATTTCAAAAATTCCTGGTCCTTTAAAAAGGGACAGGCTTCTTCTTGTGTACCTGGCCTCTGGGTAGTGGAGTTCAAAAAAAGTGACTAGAGCGGTCACAATGGGGCATTGTGGCACACCTCCTGGAGGTCTCCATCACCACTGCATCGACTTAAATGCATTGAATTAAGTGTTAAGCCTCTCCCAGAGGTGGAGTTATTAAGTCAACATAGCATGCAAATTACATCAGCGGGAGGAACACTGTAATGTAGACGCAAAGATAATTAGGTTGACATAAGCTGCCTTATGTCGATCTAACTCTGTAGCGTAAACCAGGCCTTAGAATGACCTTAGGATGTTACTCAAGCCTGCAAAAAAAATCATATCCTGACTGCTGTGGTTTGGCAAAACTAACTCCTGGTTGAGATGCAGTTAGGTAACAGATGAATTCTTCCATTGGCCTAGCTAGTGCATCTCGGAGAGGAGGATTAACTACATTGATGGTAAAATTCCTTCCATTGACGTAGGAAATGACTGTAGCTGCACTAGTGCAGATATAGCATCTCTCTTCCTAAATTCCCCAAATAAGGTTTTTGTAATTGCAAGTCAAATATAAACAACCTAAAGTATTTTAACCCTTCTATTACATCACCTCAATTAGACCCCCCCCCCCCCAAGAAAAATATCTTGTAGATCTGGATCCAGATGTTCTATCAGTCCCTCTGGTTTGTAAATGGCTACAAGGGAGGCTGGAGTTAGCTGTGCTTTTTGCATGATTCCAGGTTTAAGATGTGCCCTGCTCATCAAACAAGTGTGCAAGTTTTCAATTAGAATCCAATTGGGAATAATACTGATGTACTGAATTGAGATTTTGAATTCTTTCTCTCATTCTGCATCAGGATGAAACCAAGACCCTTAAGGTTTTGAGTGAGAGGGCCCAGAATTGCTTGCAGAGGTCCCAGCTTCGACCCATATTCCAAATCAAGCAGAGTGGGGATTTAAACTTGGTTAGTACACTCACGTGGGATGTGAGAAATCCATCAAGCTATTAGGTATGATAAGGTGGGGGCAGGCGGGAGCTGTCTGTGACCATAAATTCTCATCCTGTATCTGAGAAACCTCTCTCAATTAATGTTTCATAGAAAACCAAAAGCTTTTCCAGTGAAAAGTTTTGGTTTTCAGCGAATCAGAATTTTCTAATGAAAAACCATTTCCTCAAAAGATTTCTGACCAACCGTACTGACCAGCCCTTAGCAGCACAAATTTCCTATCCAAGCCAATGTCTTCTTAACTGGATTGGTTTTGGAATCACTTAGGATTACTGTCCAGGACATCCAGTGTCTGTTTCACTGACGCATCAAGATTTTTATCAGGCAGATGCTAAGCATTTTCTGAAAATCAAGTTCCCTTCCAGAGCTTCAGAGTACCCCAAAATGAAGACACTCCAAATTGCTAGTCACTTTTGAAAATGTATGTAGGAAAGACATCCGACTAGAATTAAATGTGGGGGAAAAGGACGAGAGCATGGTAGTAAAACAATAAATCCAAAGAATCTCTTGTTTGAAAATGACCTATGTGTAACTAAAGTATACTAGTATAAATGCTTAACTGATATCTGATAACACTTATGAAAGTATACTTGTTTCCAACATTAAAGTCAGAAATAAAATCATCAATAACTGGCCTTTTAAACATCTTTTCCCATACTAGTCAAGAAGTAATGGGTGGTAAGCAGACAAAACTCTTGAAGCAGCTGCAATGAGGTCCCTAAAGTAGTAATTGGATTTCATGTTGGGAAAAGAATAAAGGGGAAAAAGAACTTTTCCAAACCTCTCTGTCAAGGTAACCATTTTTTTATGGCTCTCTATTTTCTTCCAAAAATCTATAACCAAGTAAGCCTAAACTGGTATTGACTGAGATAGTTGTAGGATGTTTCAGTTTTAATCACTTTAAAGAAATGTCAAGATCTGCATTCTACTTTATTCACCTAAAGCAGTGGTTCTTAACATTTACTGCAGCCTGCACCCCTTTGGTTCTCAAAATATGCTCTCGCACCCCTTATCAAAAATCATTGAAGTAGGTCAGTTCTTTAAACCTAGATATATCATAACTATAGAATGAAAGAGATAGAATTATAGATTTATTTTAATTTCACAGTAAAATTAAGAATATATGAAACATTACACACTTTTTTAAAGTTTACCGGCTCAGTGACTCTTCTGCTGTTGCTTTTGTTCAATGATGTTTGAGAAACGAGGAACTGTTTTTGAAATAGCCACATGCATGCCATTGCTCACATTTAGGTGGTTTCTGGCCTTTGTTTTGAAGTGTAAGAATGATGAAAATCCTATCTCACACAACTATGTAGTCCGAAATGGCACAAGGATCTCCAGCACTGTTTTCGCCAGTTATGGAAACGGTGCTAGATGAGCACAGCAGAAATTCTCAAGCTTCATTGTCTCAAACTCCATTCAAATTCGGCCATTAACTCGTAATTCAATGAGATCATCTTTCACCAAATCACTATCATTTATAGAATCCAGGTTAAAAAGAAATGGATCCAGTATCCATTTCTTTGCCACATCAAGATCTCCAGTGGAAGAATATCCTTGGAAAGAGTCATTCATTTGTTGCAAATGCTTTGTGGCTTCAGTTGCGATGGTCATTCCTTCATTTTCCATAACAACTTTTCTTCAAGGAAAGGAAAGTTCGTGAAACTGTAACCGACATGCTAACAGTTGGCAGCTAACTGAATTCAAAGAAAGCCACGGCGCTGCCACATCATCATTTGCGCATGCATCAATACCTCACAACATGGCGGTACACTGTATTTTGTAGTGAGATAATTTCACTACAATTAGCTTTAAAACTTGAAAATAATTTTTGTTTGTATATTATAGTAATTGTTAAAAATGTATAATGGTAATAAATACATAGGTTTTATGAAACAAAGTAGTTGTATGTATGTTCCTGTGCTTAATTTGTGTTTTCTATGAGTTACCTTCTAAAAAAATGAGCATGTCTTGCACCCTCCGAAAGGGCATCTCACACCCCTAAGGGGTGCATGCACTCCAGGTTAAGAACCACTGACGTAAAGTATCAAAGACTTCACTGATGTTTGATATTCTTTCATTATTCACTTCAAAGCTGTTTAAAAGGTCAGCAGCGTAAGTAGTCAAAAAGCTGGTGAAAAGGAGTAATTCCTTTTCCAGGAGTAATTACTTTATACTATGTTTTGTATACAACGATGAGTATGTATATTATCACAATGTGATAGAACAGTACATAAAATTATCAAGGAAGTCTCAGGCTACAACTTCCTATTCTGCAAGGTTTTAGACAAGAGTAAATTCAAGCCAATGCGAAGAATCAAATAAAACAGCAAATTTAGAGAGGCACAAGTCAAAAAGATTCTAGGCCAAAGTTTCTCAACCTGGTGTCAGGGCATCCCGATCAGCCAGCCTTTCCCATATTGTTGAGTGTGAGGGGAGCTCTGGTGGATGCTGGTATAGAAAAGGGGTGTCAGTTGAGAACCATTATTCTAGGCTACATCTCAATGTCTCAGAAATATCAGGCCTAGTACCAAAATGAATGTTTAGAGTTTAACTTCTGTACCATTCAACCCCCATCATGTGCTTCAGATGATCTGGTTAATACATGATACAGCATAAAGGCAAATGATGGAATTTTCAAAATTGGCCCAATAAAAGTCACTGGTGGAAGTGAAGGAGTGAAATCTAGAGTTTACTTCAACCAACTACATTGAGGTAAAACTATGCTGTGCCTTGTCTCCACTAGCAACTTACAACAAGATCACTAACTTCAACTAGCGTGATGTAAAAACTAAAACCACTTAATTTTTCTCTCTGGAAGACTCAACCTAAAAGGCTAGTATAAGACTTTTAGATATCAGATAGCACATGAAGGGGAAAGGCACTATAGTAGTAACCCATATAGCTAGGTTTGATTTTCCATTAGAGAAAAAAATAAAAGTACTTTTGATCAACTGGCGGAGAAGAGAATAAAATGATACCAGATAATTTTTGATTATGGTCTTTCCAGTACTCCAGTTGGAACAATTTAAAATTGAACAGACTCGTAAGTGGTGCTGAGTTTTCCACTCCTTCAAACCACAGACACATTGGCATTTTTATTAAACTTGGACTTTAGTTTAATGTCTTCAATCTGTATTGGTTTAATACAATATTAACAATATTCCTTATATACAGCATGGTATTTTGACACTATTCTTGTCTGCTCCTTTATCAGCTAGGATTGGAGAGAACAAATGGATTAAACTAATCTGGAACAAGGCACTCTTATTCCGGAATAAGAACATCCATGCATGGAGTTCATCAGGACAATCTATTCCTGAATTCCATGTGTAGATATGCCCTAAGGGTGAAATCAACGGATTTTTTTTCCATTGGTGGGCTCTAAGGGTCCACCAATGGAAGTTTGAGCATTTAGGGCTCAATCCTGCAAAGTAAGGAATAAATCTAGAAGGTGCTCAGCATTTTACTGAATTAAGCCCTTGCTGAGGCTCTGCAATCAGAGTCAAGTGAATGGCAATTGAAAGTACTCAAGATCTCTCAGAATTTGGCTCTAAATTTTTACAATAGTTTAGGCTCTGAACCTGCAAACCTCACAGATGTCAGTAAGTTTGCGTAATTGGTAACCCCATTGAGCTGAATTGCACTTCTCCAATGCATAGAGTTATTCATGTGAATAAATTTGCAAGATCAGGGCCTTAGCTTTAAGCTTTTTATTCCTGAGGTTTTTGCTGGAGGAATTTATAAGAGTTATTTTAAGCAATTAGAAATACAATTAGGAAGCTGCACACATACATACACTTCAGCTGTTTGAAGTGTGCAGCTAACCATTTTTATTCAACCTTTTTTTTTTAAAGTATTCATAAATACAGCTAGTAAAAACTGGAATTTCTGATCTGTGAGACATATTCCAACATTTTGTTGTAACACAATTATTCGGAATTAGAACAGGAGACTGAAAAGCTGAAGTTTACCATGAAAAATAAATCCAAAATATTTGGTTTACTTAATGTTGTTTCAATTAATTTCATGTTGATGTTTATATTATATAAAATATTAAATGTAATATACACACATGATTTAAATTATATAAATATTATATTACAATATTTAATTTCATTTTGACATTGTATAATAAATCTAAACTCTTGCAAAACAAAATATTTCAACTTTTTTCTCTGTGAAAAATGTTGACAAAATGTCTACATTTTCATGAAACATTTAGATTTTGACCAAACCACATTTTTAAACAGAAAACTGTTCATCAAAAATTTGATCTGTTCTATTCATAGCCTTATGTTTAAAACTTTTTTTCCCCAAATGCAAAGCTTGAACTCCTTACGGTCATTGTTAAACCACATCTGAAATTCTAAACAATTCTAAACCACAAAATAATCCTGCCTCTATGGATACCAGTAAAATTTGACAATTCCATTCAAGAAAGCACTTAGACTTTAACCACGTGCTTAAACTCCATTGACTCTTCTTCTTCGCCTATGCGCAATGTGCCTCAAGTGGCATGTGATGAGGTTTCATCACTGAATTTGGTCCGCTGGTTGGATCATTAACTTCCCCAGGCCAGGCTGGGTACTGATGAGGAGTGTGATATGAAGACTTCCCAGGAGAGAAACATATGTGTAACTGCTTTCCTGAACAGGAAGGTTTTCTTAAATCAGGGCCAAATTTTATAAGTGCTGGAGTGTAAAATTCTTCCCACCATCAGTTCTTGCTGTAGGTGCAATTACCATGTCAATATTAAAAAACTAGCAGTTGAGCAGTATCTTTCTTATGCAATTTCAAATAGCCCAATTGTGGTTTCATTTTCATTAGCAATTTTATGTTTTGAGGATGCTCATGCAAAAACGTTAATTTCCTTCTATGGTATCTTTTGTCCTGAAGCTCTCTCTGTGTACAGCAAATGATTTTCAGTGTGCCTAACATACTAACATCAAAGACTATTACTTTCCAGGCCATCCATTAAATTGAAAGACTCAGGGCAGGTCTACACTACCGCCTAAATCGGTACATTGCTTTGGGATGTAAAAGCCGCCCCCCACCTACTCCCCGAGTGATGCAAATTTTGTGCTGTCCATACCAGTGCTATTTTGGTGGAAGACATTCTCCTACCAAGAGAGCTTCCACTTCTTTCCAAGGTGGAGTAATTATGCCGACAGCAGAGCCCACTCCTGTCAGCATAGAGAGTCTTCACCAGATGCGCTACAGTGGTGCAGCTCCATCAGTGCATCTTTACTGATGTAGAACTGTAATGTAGACTTGCCCTCAGTCCACGGCTCCTTGAACTGAAGCAACTGATTTTATCATATGTGAAAAGAATGGATTAAAGCCATACACAGCTGGAGAAAAAAGTGCATTAAATCCTGTCTGAGCTTACACTGGACTATGACAGTGACAATGATGAACCTTTTTTTGTTTGTTTGTTTTATTTTTCAAAATATATCTTACTGTGTTTTATAGCATTACTCCATCACATCTGAGTGACAGGAAAATGTTTGTTAACCACAAGCAGCCATCCTACAGGGCTTAAAGACCACTTCCCAGTCACCTTTTCCTGATGACTATATTGAGCTGTTCTAGCACTGTTATTTTGAGGACTGACAACTTTGGGGTTAAATTCCTAGTGAAATGAACAAATATCATGTTTAGACAATTTTAAGCTGCAACTAAAAAAGAAAAAGAAAACTTGTACTTGCGTTGTGATGGCATTCAGTGGAATATTTTTTAGACTGCTCAATAGCACTGACACATTCTAAATTTGATCCCAATTTATTATCAAAGGTCTCTGTATAAGAGTTTGTTTTGGCATATTTCTGAGACTGCTCTAGAGATACTTGTGTGGAATAGGAAGGTTGCTAAAAACTAAGTTTGTGGTACAGCTGCTGAACTGTTGTGGAGGGATTTTCACAGCCTCTGTTCATCTGCGCTTCACCTCAAGCCACTCATAGACTCATAGACTCTAGGACTGGAAGGGACCTTGAGAGGTCATCGAGTCCAGTCCCCTGCCCTCATGGCAGGACCAAATACTGTCTAGACCATCCCTAATAGACATTTATCTAACCTACTCTTAAATATCTCCAGAGATGGAGATTCCACGACTTCCCTAGGCAATCTATTCCAGTGTTTACCTACCCTGACAGTTAGGAACTTTTTCCTAATGTCCAACCTAAATCTCCCTTGCTGCAGTTTAAGCCCATTGCTTCTTGTTCTATCATTGGAGGCTAAGGTGAACAAGTTTTCTCCCTCCTCCTGATGACACCCTTTTAGATACCTGAAAACTGCTATCATGTCCCCTCTCAGTCTTCTCTGACTGAGAAGTGTCTTGTTTAGATGAAACTAGATTCAACCACAAAATATTTCAAACAGGATGTAATTTGCAGATGCAGTTCATGCACTTGGACACTTACAAAATCATTCCTGGTATTTTCAATTCAAATCCTGCAGCTGGCAACTTTGAGCATAGGAAGTGTGGAGAAGCTGGTAATTGTTCCAGAACAGATGTCTTTTGATACTGAATCTGCCAAAAAGTAAAATAATAAAGGAGTTGCACATCTGCTCATGTGTGATACATTTAGTGCACCAGTGAGACCACAAGTAGCAATTCATCTGAAGACTCCTTGAGAATTGGGTATGTTGACAGGAAAAAATAATGTGATTTCTGGAATAAAGAATAATCTTGGCATTTATCAGCCAGTATGTCTAACTCCAATACTTAGTAAAATTGTGGACCAAATGTGTAGAGAAAGAATGAAAAACAATGGAGAAAAATGGAACAATGGAATAATGAGAAAAAAGGTCTGAAACACATGTCTAATTCTAAGCTTGTGCATAGTCTCATTGACTTTAATAGGATCACTTGAGTGGTGAAAAGTAGGCACATGTCTGGGTAACTTGTTGAATCAGAGTCTGATAGCATGAGTTCAAAGATGATAAATTACAGTAACCAACTGGATCGCCGGTTTCAGTCAAATGATAAGATTAGTTGATGAAAGGAATATAGCTGATGTTAGATATCTGAACTTCAGCACACCATATAATATCTATAGCAACTCGCAAAATGTTGCTTGAAAATTAACTCAAAACTGTCTTAGATCGGCACTGTCCCTTTGAAAATTGCCCAAAGAGCTGGGAACTATGTATCTAGAGTAAAAAAGCTAGGTATTGAGTTGTGGGGGGAATTCAGGGTAAGATGATAGGGAATGCAGTAAGGGAATGCAGGGTAAGATGATAGGCCTGGTATTATTTAACTTCATTATTAATGATCTAAGGGAAAGGACGAAACAGCTGATTTATTAAAATAGTAGATGATAGCAAAGTGGCAGAGAAAGCAAATGAAATTGAGGCTGGTAGCATGGGTTTATCTAGTCTAGCATCAGGCCCCTCCATTGCCTCAATTTACCTTCTTCCTCAGCCGAAACAGCACACAATAGGTAATTTCAAAATTAACTCTCCCCTACCTAGGATTGGTTTATTACAAAGTAACTGTTTCCCAAAACAGCCCCTCCCCACAACTTCGTACAAGGTCACAACCCTTGATGCAGGGTTCTCCCCTCCTTTAAGGTTTGCACCTCATAGTACTTCACCCCATCCCTGGGCTCAAACAGTCTTTGTGCCCTTTGTATAGGCAGTGGTGGATTAACTGGGCCAACTGGGGAGCACCAGAAAAAAAATCCATTGCCAGTCCGTGGAAGACTGGCGCTCTAGCCGCTGGGCAGTCAGGGTGAGGGAAGACCCCGTACCCTGACTCTGCTTCGTGGCAGCTGTGCCAGGAAGGGGGAGCCCCCGCGCCCTGACCCCGCTCTGTGGCAGCAGTGTGGGACATGGGAAGTCCCCCGACCTCATCCCCAGCAGAAGTCCCTGGACAGGGGAAGCCTCAGCTCCCCACACCCGTCCCTGGTAGAAGCTACGGGGCATCAGGGGAAGCCCCCACACCTGACCCTGTTCTCTGGCAGAAGCGCCAGGTGGATGAGGTTTGAGAAGCCCCAGTGCCACAACCCTGGTCCCTCACAGAAGCATGGAGACGGATTGGGGAAGCCCCACAGCCATGGCATGGGGACAGAGCTTCTCCTGTCTTGAGACTACAGTGTGGGGGGCAGAAAGGAGCAAAAGGGGATGTGGGGCTGCAGTGAGGGGGCAGAATGAGGGGGACCTTAGGTGGAAAAGGAGTGGGCCCTGTCCCCAAGAAAGGGTCAAAAAGGGGTAGGGCTGTGGGCAGGGCCGCAGGCGGAAGGGGCAGCATGGGAGTGGAGCCACATTTGGAAGGGGTGGGGAGAGGCCCCCCCACTTGCTCTGGCCAAAGGCCCCAGGAAACCTTTATCCGCCCCTGTGTGTAGGGCGTCCACTGCCCTCCTCCTTGTTTGTAACTATTTTAGCCCTTCCAGCTGAAGCTCCTCTCCAGCTGACATCTCTGAGGGTATGTCTCCACTACGGGATTATTCCAATTTTACAGAAACTGATTTTTGGAAACAGATTGTATAAAGTCGAGTGCACGTGGCCACACTAAGCACATTAATTCGGCAGTGTGCGTCCATGTACCGAGGCTAGTGTCGATTTCCAGAGCGTTGCACTGTGGGTAGCTATCCCATAGTTTCCGCAGTCTCCTCCGCCCATTAGAATTCTGGGTTGAGATACCAGTGCACGATGGGGCAAAAAGAGTGTCGCGGGTGATTCTGGGTAAATGTCGTCAGACAATCCTCCCTCCACGAAAGCAATGGCAGACAAACATTTCACGCCCTTTTCCCTGGATTGCCCTGGCAGACACCATAGCACGGCAACCATGGAGCCCATTCAGCCTTTTTTCACTGTCACCGTATGTCTACTGGATGCTAATGACAGACACGGTACTGCAGTGCTACACGGCAGCATCCTCTTGCCTTTGCAAGTTAGCAAAGACAGTTACCAGCTATACTGTACCGTCTGCTGCTTTGCAAGTTGACAATGACGGTTACCAGTCATACTGTACCGTCTGCTGCTGTCATGGGTGCTCCTGGCTGGCCTTGGTGAGGTTGGCTGGGGGCGCATGGACAAAAATGGGAATGACTCCCCAGGTCATTCTCTTCTTTAAGTTTTGTCTAATGGAGAGTCAGTCCTGCCAAGAATATGGGGCAAGTCTACTAAAGAACCAGAGAGGCAAACGGCTGCTCCGGGACAGAGCCCGACATCCCAGAGAAATGATGAGCTGCATGCCATTCTAGGAAGTGCCTCTTCAACAATCCCACCCATTGCTTCCCTCCTCCCCACCCCTCCTGGGCTACTGTGGCAGTTATCCCCCCATTTGTGTGATGAAGAAATAAAGAATGCATGAATAAGAAACAACACTGACTTTATTGCCTCTGCAAGCAGAGATCAAAGGAGGAAGGGGAGAGCAGCTGGATATTCCAGGCAGGAGTGAATCTCCAGGGGAAAAACTTAAAGAAGAGAATGACCGGGAGTCATTCCCATTTTTGCCCAGGCACCCCCGGCTGACCTAACCAAGGCCAGCCAGGAGCACTCACAGGACAACGATGATGGATATCAGTCATGCTGCACCGTCTGCCGTCCGGAAGGGAAGGGAAGGGAAGGCTGCTGTGTAGCGCTGCAGCTCCGCGTCTGCCAGCAGCATCCAGTAGACATACAGTGACATTGAAAAAAGGCAAGAAAGGATTTTTTTCCCTTTGGTTTCACAGGCGGGGCGGTGGGGGGCCTGACGACATATACCCTGAACCACCCGGGACAATGTTTTTGACCCTTGTCATAAACAGATAGCTAGGAGTTAATGTTCTTTTACCTGTAAAGGGGTAACACCAGTAACCTGAAACACCTGACCAGAGGACCAATCAGGAAACAAGACTTTTTCAAATCTGAGTGGAGGGAAGTTTTGGGTGTGTGTTCTTTGTTCTTTGTCTTGCTTCGGTGACTCAGCTCTGAGAGTGATTTCTCTCTATCTCCAAGCTTTCTAATCTTCTGTTTCCAAGTTGTAAGTACAAGGATAGTAAGACAATAGGTTTATATTGTTTTCTTTTGTATTTCCATGTGTGTAGTTGCTGGAATGTTTTAAATTGTATTCTTTTTGGATAAGGCTGTTTATTCATTTTTCATTTAAGCAATTGACCCTGTATCTTGTCAACTTGATACAGAGCCTATTTTTAATGTCCTTTTTCTTTCTTTTTATATAAAGCTTTCTTTTTAAGACCTGTTGGAGTTTTTCTTTAGTGGGGACTCCAGGGAATTGAGTCTGCAGCTCACCAGGGAATTGGTGGGAAGAAGAAGTCCGGGGGAAAAATCTCTTTGTGTTAGATTTACTAAGCCTGACTTTGCATACCCTCTGGGTGAGGGGAGAGATTAGATCTCTCGGTACTTGTGTTTCCAGGACTGGAAGCAGGGAATCTTCTAGGGTCATCCAGGGAGGGGAGCCTGGGAGGAAGTAACAAGGAAACAAGGGGAGGGGGTTATTTCCCTTTGTTGTAAGACTCAAGGCATCTGAGTCTGGGGGTCCCCCAGGGAAGGTTTTAGGGAGACCACAGTGAGCTAGGCACTGTATAATTCTTAGTGGTGGCAGCGGTACCAGGTCCAAGCTGGTAACTAAGCTTGGAGGTTTCCATGCTAACACCCATATTTTGGACGCTAAGATCCAGATCTGGGAAGAAATATTATGACAATCCTTCAGGCTTTTGGACCTCAGCCAAGAATTCAAATGGTTTTCAGAGAGTGTGGGAACTGTGGGATACCTACAGTCATCAGTCGCCTCTCCTTCTGTGAGCGTCCGTTTCATTCTTTGGCTTTCTGGTACACTTGTCTCAGCTCCACTGTGTTGAGTCCCTGTTGTGGCCTCTGTCCATCATAGCCTTAGAGATTTTTTCAAATGATTTGGCATTTTGTCTATTGGAACAGAGTTCTGATAGAACAGATTCATCTCCTCATACAGAGATCAGATTCAATATCTCCCATATGGTCCATGCTGGAGCTCTTTTTGGATTCTGGGACTGCATGGTCACCCGTGTTGGTCGGCGCTCCACGCTGGGCAAACAGGAAATGCAATTCAAAACTTCACAGGGTTTTTCCTGTCTACCTGGCCAGTGCATCCAAGTTCAGATTGCTTTCCAGAGCAGTCACAAAGGTGCACTGTGGGATACTGCCCGGAGGCCAATACCATCGATTTGCGGCCACACTAACCCTAATCCGACATGGCAATACCAATTTCAGTGTTACTCCCCTCCTCGGGGAGGAGTACAGATATCTATATTAAGAACCCTTTATATCGAAATAAAGGGCTTCGTTGTGTGGACGGGTGCAGCGTTAATTTGGTTTAACGCTGCTAAATTCGAAATAAACTTGTAGTTTAGACCAGGCTTGAGGCCTAGTCTACACTACGCATTTATACAAAATTTAGCAGCATTAAACTGATTTAACCCTGCACCTGTCCACACAACGAGGCTCTTTATATCGATATAAAGGGTTCTTTAAACCGGTTTCTGTACTCCTCCCCGACAAGAGGAGTAGCGCTGAAATCGGTAGTAAACCAAGATCAAGTCATGACCAACTGATGGTGTCTACTTTTCTTCCACATATTTACATGCATGGTCTATGCTTGTGACAAAATTCACTCAACTCTACTAGGCAAAAAAAGGCTTTCAATTATTTTTCAAACCAGTAATATTGAAATATTGTCCTATTAGTTCATGCTGTTGTCACAGTTTCAGGGTTAACTGCATCTTTGATAATCCGCTCCTGGTCTTCCTTGAGGGCACCCTCTTAAAGTTTTAGGCTTCCCAACCATAACCTCTCTTGGGCAGAGACCTGTGTCTCAGACCCTTCAGCCTGGGGGCCAGCACCTTTGGTTAACTCTTTCTCCAGAGACTAACAGTGTACACCAGTTACCAATCAGCCTTCAAAAAGCAAATTGCATTTATTCTTAGGGCAAAAGCATTACAGAGAAAACATTTTTTAAAAAACCCATAAAAGAGCCTACACACATGCTAAAAGCTTACCAGGGTCTCTTGGAACAGGTAATCACCAGTCAACAGCCCTTTCCTCAGGGCATAGGTTCAAGAAGCTGAGCTCTGGCATAACTTGTTTGTGAAATTTGCATTAACCATTCCCCAGCAATGCCACAGAAAACCCTCTATGCACTGACTGTCTCCAAAGTCCCGGCATGTCTGACATATTTCAACAGGGTCATTTGAACTGACACTTCCCACGTCTCCCATCTGTCACAGCTACACACTGCTAACACCACCTTATAAGGGCAAAAACTTTTGAACCACTACTCCATACCCCAATCTAGGAAGAAAGGGTAGTCACAACCACCAGACATCCGTTTATGGTCCTGAGAGAGAAACCATGCTATAAACCTATATTCCTGATACGGGAGAGGACAGAGGGAGACCTCTCCATGTCACCAGAGATGCTATTAGCCATGTGTTCCCTCCACTCCCCCAGCAGATTTACTCAATGTTTCTATTTCCAGTACCATCTGCTGTCTCCCTGGTAAACTGCAGTACTAGAGAGAAGACTATGGGCTGATCTACACTAGCAGGGGGGAGTCGATCTAAGATATGCAACTTCAGCTATGTGAGTAGTGTAGCTGAAGTCGAAGTATCTTAGATCGAGTTACCTACCGTCCTCATGGCGCAGGATCGACGTCCACTGCTCCCCATGTCGACTCCGCTACCGCCATTCGCGTTGGTGGAGTTCCAGAGTCGACAGGCGCGTGTTCGGGGATCGATATATCGCGTCTAGAGGAGACGCAATATATCGATCCCCGAGAAATCGATTGCTACCCGCCGATACAACTGGTAGTGAAGACGTACCCTTTGAAGAACAGGCGGTCAGGGAAAGAGAGAGGGAATGTGTTATGTTGGAGGTCTACCAGGTTCAACAAAAGGAAGAGAAAGAATGGAGGAGCTAAGATATAGGGGAGATACAGAGAGAGAGGAGCAGCAAATACACTAAAGAATAAAAAGATGTTTGAAAGAAAAAAAATCCCAGAAGAAGAGGCCAGAGAGCAGAGAGGACAGGAAGAGGCGAGATAGTGGCGAATATATCAAGACATGTTGCTGTGTGGCTGAGGGACAAGACTTGCCCAGACATCAATCCATTGGAATGGGTTCGCCTGGCATGACTGGAAATGACTTCTATACACACTAAAAAGAAAACTATCAAAATCCTATTGTGAAGGCAGTTTTAAAGTATATTGCCAATTATGTAGCAACCTCTGTAATAAAAAGGTCCCCTGAACTGTGCTTCATCCCCTCCCTTCCCTATATTCCTCCCTTCTGTTTTGGTGTTCATTTTGTAGTTATAGCTGCCTCCATGTCAACGACTCGTTTACTTTCTACAAAGAGTGACACAAGCTCTGTCGCTTTTGTCATGGGCCAACAGCAAGGACAGAATCAGAGGATTAAAGCTGAACTGCTGCATGCTCCACACAGTACAGGCCCTTAAAGTGCTGTGCTACTGTCATTAACTGCTCGTTATACTCTTTTTATCCCGCTCATCTGAACCTCCTCATCAAGTGAGCTTAATAAAATATTTGCAATTAAAATTGTCTAAACAATGCAGCAGTTTGGCATTAACGATGACTTGATTAAGATAATTGCTATGCTAAGCGGCTCATTATAAAAAAGAAAAGGTATTGAACCAAAACAGCTTCTCCTTCGCATTCTGCTAAAATATTGCATGTGCTATTCTACAGCAGTTGTGCTCAGGCAGATAGACTTAAATATTTGTGAAGAGCAGTTAGAGCAATAGCTCCGTTGGGAACGAGCCAGAATGGCCTGCAGAACATCTGTCAGTTTTTTAGGATGCTGAATGCTAGAATGCTGCTACCATACAAAGACAAGCAGCAAAGAGTCCTGTGGCATCTTATAGACTAACAGATGTATTGGCGCATGAGCTTTCGTGGGTGAATATCCACTTCGTCGGATGCATGTCATACAAGGACAGTGGACACTGTTAAAAACTAGGCATGTTTTTCTTCACAGGCTAGTTTGTTTACACATTTTTGATGCACTTTGCCACACAAGATATTTTGTTTTACTACTTCAGGAAGTGAGTGGGGGAGATAAGGAGGAAGATGGCTTGAACGAGATCCTCACCTCTGATTGGACCCCTTTACATTGGCTAAAAGGACTGGGGTAATGTAAAAGGCCATAAATGCCTGGTTCTGGCTTTCCGGCTGGGGGAGAATTTCCCAGGTGCAGGAACTAAGGAAGACAGCTGTAAGTCTGATGATTCCCTCACAAGCCCTGGCTCAGCAGGTGTGCTAGGTGGGAGAGGGATGTCAGGTTTGGGATCACAGGACACAGAGTTCTGAAGATCCTAGACAGGCCTCCAGTTATGCCAGGAAACACTGTCATGGAGTGGCATTGAGAGAACACAAAAAAGGGGTCTGTTGGGTGGGAGCTGGGCAGTGGGGGAGGTCTTTGTGTGTTGGGGTGCTAGGGAGTGGGGGTCTTGTCTGGGGTAATTAGGGGGGCATTGAAGGTGATGGTGATGTGCAGGGTGCTGTGTATTTGTGATGGGGGAGTGCAGGGGGTGCTGGGCATAGCGAAGTGTCGGGTGAAGGTATGCTGTGTGATGTGGCGTGGGCCCACCCCTGAGGGGAAGGAGCATCTGGCAACTGCTGGCTTATACACAGTGCCCACACACTGGGCTGGGCCAAGCGGGGCTGTCCCCGCCATGCCATGCCCAATTGCCTCAGGTTGGCCTCTCACTCCAGGGATCAACCTCCCCATGCTACGCTCATTGCTTCCATGGGGGCCTACAAATATGTTTGGCACCGGGCCCATAAAAGGTTAATCTGGCCCTGGGTTTATCAGTTGCTGGTTAATATGAGCGGAGATAAAAATGGCAAGCAATTCAGTTGCCATGGTATGGAAATTTACTTATTATGGGTTTTATAGCTCAAGCTAATTTTCTAAGATCTGCATTAGAAAATATTTTCAATTCTCATTTTAATTTGATTGATAACCTTGACAATTTCAATTCACATATGAAAGCCTCCCAACTGACAATGTCTAGGTAAAGGTCTGGTGCAGGAATGGAACAAGGAAAAAAAAAAAGTAAGATTCTCTCCCTTAAAGAAAGATTCGG
Source organism: Gopherus flavomarginatus (assembly GCF_025201925.1). NCBI lineage: Eukaryota > Metazoa > Chordata > Testudines > Testudinidae > Gopherus > Gopherus flavomarginatus. The sequence continues at coordinate 229,202,522 of NC_066618.1, forward strand.
TAGAATTCAGTTCTTGTTCATATAGAAAAGCTATGTTTGCTTCTCTCTTACTGTGTTCCTTTAAATTCTTTATCTGTGTGTTCAAATTTTTTTTTCCCTCTTTCCAGGTATGAGGTAATGCCAGAACTCTGGTGGTCAGTCACAACCACTGACTATCTCTTATACTGTTTATTTTCAAACTTCCTACTGCCTCTCTGTAACTCCAAATGTATTCTATTCTATTACCATCAATCCTTATTTAATGGCATAAAGTTTAACTCCAAATAAGTCATGTCATGGAACTGTACTAATGTCATGGAACTATTTTCTGATTTTGTATGGTGTATTCTTGCTAGCTTTGTTATTCTAACTGGGTGTTGCTTTGGCAGCCTGGTGCCATAGCAATAAGTGTTGAGCTACTAGGGGAAGATGAAGGCTAAGGAGTCATCTCAAGGTTCTCCTTTTGATAATTGGCCATGCTCCAGCATCGATAACTGGTTTTGCCTCTGGAGAACAACTCACATCACCAAGTGCCTCATGTTGAAAATTTGCATTCTTTAACATTTGTTATAGAGATTTTTCTTTCTATCCTCAGAAATAAGGTGCCTCACTAGTGTTCATGTGACAAAGACAATGTGAATGGGATCAGAGAATCAGAGGGAAGCCTGAGGCTGTGTCTACACAGCAAAAATAAACCCATGGCTCATCTGTGCTAGCTGACTCAGGGCTCCCCAGGCTTCAGCTGTGGGGCTGTTTCATTGCTGTATAGACTTCCAGGCTTGGGCTGCAGCCTGGACTCTAGGTGAATCCCATAGCCTGGGCTCCAGCCTGAGCCCAGAAGTCTACACAGCAACAAAACAGCCCTGCAGCCATAGTCCCCCTCAAGTTGACTAGCATAGACCAGACCTGGGGGTCTAGTGGCTGTGTAAATATGATGTGACTGTCATATAATTTGCATCTAAATCAGGCACTGAGTGGAAGAACCCACACCCCCTAATAGTACAGTATATACTCGTTCATAAGCCAAATTTTTGTTAGTAAAACAGGGAAGCACCAGAGATGGAGATCGGCTTATGAACAAGTATAAGAGGGAGAGGTGGGACACAGCCCCTTCCCCCAACAGAGGGAGCAAGGAGAGGCAGCACAGCCAGCAGAGACAGAAGGGAAGAGGCGGGTCCAGAATCTCTCTGCTTCTGGCCATGCTGCTCTCCAAAGCAGCTGCAGCTCCAGGGCTGGCAGGCTGCCACTGTGCCACTTAGCCCCACACCCTAGAGCAGGCTGTGGCCACATCGCCTGGCCCACTGGAGCATGCTGAGGCCGTGCCGCCTGGCCCAGCCCACTGGAACATTCTGCGGCCGTGCTGCCTGATCTGGCCTGTTGGAGCAGGCTGCAGCCACGCTGCCCAGCTTGCCGGAGCAGCTCCAGTCAGGTCAGAGACATTCTCCCCAGCCCTTCCCAGATAAGGTGGAAAGGGATGGGTAGAATATGAGGGTCCCAGGCTAGAACTGGGGTAATGTGGGAAGCAGTTACAGGGGTTACTCCCCTGACACCCAGCTTCTCCCCCCAAAAAAATTTCCCCACCAGTTTCTGTCCTGGCCCGTCAGGGTAACGAGCTGGCGCGCTGGGACGCTTTATTTACTTAGGTTTACCTCCGTACCTGTGGATGCCTGAGGTAAACAAACCATATCGGGCCCCCCAGCAGCTTATCCTGCTGGCCCGGGAGCCAAAGTTTGCTGACCCCTGAGTTATAGGGTCGGCTTATGAATGGGTTATAAAAAAAAATGTTCCATTTTTACTTATCTGTCTTGGGGGGGGCTGGCTTATAAACAAACCAGCTTATGATTGAGTAGATACAGTATATTAAGTAAGCATTATTGGCCAGTTTGCTCTTTAGACTATTTAGCCACCCAGAGTTTTTAATAAGTTTTGGTGCAGCAGCTCTGAAATAACCATGGGGTTCAGTTTTGATCTCACTGTATGGTGAGGTAAATCAGGAGCAGCCCTCTCAAATCAATATGGTTATGGCAATGTAAAACTGTCTTGATCAGAATCAGGCCACCTTTTCTTGACCTTTTTAAAAGTATTTGACTTTGCAGATTAGAGGTCATCACCACATATTTTTCTGACCAATACAACATTTGGTGTGTTTGTATATGGACAATTTTGCTGACAACTTACTTCCACAAACAATAGTGATGCAGATATATTCTGTTTTAATGTGTTTGTCAGATTTTCACTATGGATCTTTCTACCTGTTTCATTTACTCTTATTAGCATGATGTATACACAATTCTGCGAGTGAAAATAAAAGTACATCTTCATACCACTGTAATTGCTCAAAGACAAGTTAGGAACAAATCAAAAAAACCCCCACACATACACTATTGTATGTTTGGTGCTTTGGATCAGAATTAGAAAATAAAACTTCAGCCATAACTACACAATACAGAAAACAATGGCTAAGATCCCCTCATGGATATACCTCTAGGAGAGCAATCTGCAGGATGAAAAACTCTGGGAGGAATTGCTCTTGAAATTTTCATTTCATCTGGCTGGGGACTATTGCCCCAGCTGGCTATGCAAAGCGTGGGGAGACGTGAGAGGAGGTGCTGATGCTAGCGTGTCCCCTTCCTCCCGCACCCACCATCTCCGCAGAGCAAGGGGGAGGAGACACCAGCTGGCTCAGGACTCCGAGCTGCTGCGGTGAATGCCGAGTGACTTTCTTAAAGAGACAACGCACTGTTTGAGATTTCCCCAGCAGCCAGTGCGTGCGCACAGTGTCTCATACTCATCTCCCACCAGATACTTGTATTAGTTTTGTTGTTACTTCTTGGTACTTCCTGCAATGCACATATATTGTCTCTAATTTTTCTTCTTTCAAAGTATGTTATTTTAGTGTTTTGACTGGTCTATGCATTTCATAATTTTTATTTCTTACACTTCAATTTAATTCTTTGAGTAGTAAGTTCTAAAATACCTAACCTGTCCTGACTGGAGTAATTATCCCTGTGGTAACATTAAATTTATATATATGCATATATTATACATACATACATACATACACACACACACACACACACACACCTCTATCTTGATACAATGCTATCCTTAGGAGCCAAAAAAATCTTACTGCGTTATAGGTGAAACCACGTTATATCGAACTTGCTTTGATCCACTGGAGTGCGCAGCCCCGCGCCCCATGGAGCACTGCTTTACCGCGTTATTTCAGAATTTGTGTTATATTGGGTCGCAGTATTTGGTCCTGCCATGAGGGCAGGGGACTGGACTCGATGACCTCTCGAGGTCCCTTCCAGCCCTAGAGTCTATGAGTCTATTATATTGGAGTAGAGGTGTAAATAAAAATTTAGGTTTTGTGCACCACCAGTAGAAACATCTGCACATACTTTGGTGCACATAAAATTTATTCCACACCTGGATGGGAAAAATTGAGGACACTACAGCTAAATGCAAAGGAGATGTATATTATGCACATATACCCCCAGTACAGTCACCGTATTAAAAATGCAATCTACTGGCAAAAAAAACAACCCCTCCCCATCATAGGTTTCACCCCCACTCTGAACTTTAGGGTACAGATGTGGGGACCTGCATGAACACCTCTAAGCTCAACTACCAGCTTAGATCTGGTCTCGCTGCCACCATCCAGATTTCTGAGTTTTCTGGGAAACTCTCTTTCCCCTCCACACCCAAAACCTTCCCTTCGCTCGGTAGCCTTGAGAGACTCCTCCACCAATTCCCTGGTGAGTCCAGATCTAATTCCCTTGGATCTAAAAAACAGGGGGGGAAAAAATCAATCAGGTTCTTAAAAAGAAGGCTTTTAGTTAAAGAAATAAAAGGTAAAAGAAAAAAACTCTGGGAGACAGCATACCAGCTGATCTCACAGACAACAGATTTCTTTTGTAACTTGTCTTTGTGCAAATAAACAAACTTATTTATTCCTTTCTAAAACTTACTACTCTGATAAGAGGCTGGTTCCTTGATCTTTTCTACTCCTGCTGAAACTAACTCTAAACAAAGGAAACTTCCCTCCTTCCCTTTGAAACATCTTGTTCCCCCATTGGTTCCTCTAGTCAGGTGTCAGCTAGGCTAGGTGAATTTCTTAACCGTTTGCAGGTAAAAGAGGCATTAACCCTTAACTATCTGTTTATGACCAAAACTGCAGTTCAACAGGATACAACTGGAGAAAAGATTATTTCATACAGATAGATTTCACAATTACAAATTAATTCCAGATCCTCAGTTTATGTAGCTTGACAATGCTGCACTGGATATCGATGGTACTTACACCAGCTCACAATCTGACCATAACCATTTGCTTTCCATGGACAGTCTGCATTTGCTTAAATATTTCTGTTATGATAACCATTCCTGAAAGGAAATTCATCCACTAAAATGTCCACAGAAAGCAAGCACAAAAGCGGTATGAATACAGTCAAGGCAAATTAAAAAAAAACAATGCTAATCAAATGTTTCAGTATTTGCCCAGTTCTAGCACTAAATCAGCCCCCGCCCACAGATTCCTTTCCTTGCCATTCAAATAGTCTCAACAATGACACCCCTCCTAGAACATCTTGTCAAAGGAGAATAATGAAGTATCTAGCGCCTGACTCATTCTAACTCTTGAGCTGTCACTCATGACAAGTCCTGTCACTCATTCCCTCAGCCTCAATATTTCCAGTGTCTGATTGTCCATATACACAATGAGGATTAGTCAAATATTAATCAGAAAATGGCTATTCAGTGTGGTATATACAGGAGTTCAAGCTTCACAGGGGTAGTAAAGATAGCAATATACTCTGAGCCATTTCAAATCCTCTTGTGTGTAAAGCTTAATAGCAGTCAAAAGATCTTCCACAGTAGTAAGTAGTGCTGTAGGTATCAGTTAACAGCTAATCCATGAACAACTGAGATAAAACTCATACAGAAGTCGTATTACTATTGGCTGACACTCTCAGTGGCTGAGGAGGGGTTGTGGAAGACTGCAGCTATTAATGTCACTTGAAGCATGAACACCAGCTTGAAATGTGAATACCAGATTCATTATATAAACAGATATTCATGGCCTCATAGCAAAAGGTGGTGTCTGAGTAAAGCTATTTCCCAGTTCCATCCTTAGCATCATCCCTATAAACATTCAGATACTAAACACTGAGACTGGTGAAGGAGATTCTTTACTATCCCAACCAGCACAAACCCTTTGGGCTCTCAGGATGGAATCACTTGTGTTGAGCAGGAGGCTCCTGCAGAAATTGCCCTGAATTATCTACTGCTGTTTCCTTTATAAATGGAAATACAAAATAGAGCAATATTTGTTATAATGGCTGTAACTTTAGTTACTGAACAAAGAAATTGGCTTGTTTTTTGCATAGAGGCTATTTGTTTACATATAAGAAATTGACACAAATAGTTTAAATGTACATCTCCCTTTCCTCATCCCACCAAAACACTACTTAGGTTAATATGAGAGGAAACACGAGCTGCAATGCAGCAAGTATTTTGCTTAAGTAGTATCTATTATAATCCCCTTTTAAATATTTATTTTACTTTCTTTTGTCATCATTGATAAGGTTCCTACTTCATAATATATTTTATTTATCTACATACATACAGATAGACTTGGGGCCTAATTTGGTCTTCATTGTAATGGACTGAAGTTCATGGGATATACATCTATGTAATGGAGAGCAAAATTGGGACTAACCAATTGGGACCAAACAGCATTAAATCAAGCTGTATATTTGCAAGACTTAAACACATGAAGGACCAAATTTTCAGACTGATTGTCTAAATTATTGCTCTAAAACATGTGGGCTGATCTACAAAGCTTGCAAAGTTCCACATTTCTGAGTGCAGGGTGACTCATTGCATATCAAACCACCATGATTTGCATGCTGGCCAACCTTCCAGTATTTTTGATGACAGCTCTCCCTGGACCATCAAGGAGAGTCTGTACTGGATGAGGTATAGATGCCTTGAAATTAGTTGCACGTAATATAGCTATAATATCAGGGGATGAGGCAGCATTCTATGAAATATCCAGGGGGCTAGTTAGTGACCACCAGGTAAGCTGCTCAGCGATATGGGATGGAGAAGGACTTTCTTAGCTAGAGCTGGTTTAAATGTTTCAAATGAAAGATTTTTCGGTCAAAGTGTGGTTTTGTTCAAATCCTCAATTATGATTTTTTTCAATTTTCATGGAAAATTTTTAAATTGTCTTTTTGATATAAGACTATTTAAAATAGTATTTGAAGTCAAAATGTTGCTTTGAAAGGCAATTTTGTTCCAATCAAAAAAATCTAAGTATTTCATTTCAGACTTTTCAAATTTTTTCATGGAATGAAATGCTCCAGAAAATTTCAAGCAGACTTTTCAGTCCTGATTCAGAATGAAAAAATGTCAAAATATCAGAATTTCCTATGGGACAGACTTTCCATTTTCTGACCAGCTCTGCTGTAAGCAAAGTTGTTGGGTGTTACCAGGCGTGAGACCCCAGCATCACAGCAAGTCTCGGTACATTGTGTCCGATGGCTCCAATTGACAAAAACTTGTGGAGGGCCACAATATCCAAGTAAAAGCTAGGTGCTCCAGGGGCTCGACAGTTAATCACTCTAAGATGGAGGACTGTAAATAAGCCTAGTGTCAATGTTGAATCCTGCATATTTATAAACAAGAGTTTTAATCTCTATGGATAATTGTGACAATAAACAGATCTTTATATTCTGTTGTCTCTGTGGAAAACTCCATTTGACACTGATCAACTGTCAGTTTACAGGCTCATAATGTCATCACATCACCATGGCTACCATTTTAATCCTTTGTTTTAACTGTTTAATATCTGAAAGGGCTGTAAGATTGCTTTCAGCTTCCTAATCATCAAGCAGCTAGCAGGGACTGCTAAATTGTGGAACAAGGGGCAGAGTGCCACTGCAGCATGAAATCTGGAGAATGAGGTGATGTGGCTCCCAGCTCTAATGCTCATTTGGTGTTTGAGAAGTGGCGAGATATGAGCTGGGTATTGGAAGTGCTGTTCCTGGGGGCAGTGAGCCAATGGAGGGAGTCTGGAGTCACCTTCCCTTCACAGGAATCTTCCTGCCCCCATCCTCACAAGAATCCTCTGGAATGTCTCCCTCCTTCCCTACACTGGCCCTAAGAAGTGACCCCTCAAATGTTGTGCTCTCCTTCATCCAACCCATCCCTCTAGTCTGCAGGTCCTGGCCCTCACAGGACTTGTAGTTAGCTCCTTGGGCTGCAGGAGATGCTGCTGCCACCTTCTCTGATGTGCAGATTTAAGGGAATGAACCCCTGCTACGTGGTGCCCCAGGGATGGACTGCAGTGGGAGAGTCAGGCTGGAGGAAACCTGGAACATAGTTATCTGTGCTGGGGCAGAGACTCAAGGAGCTGTAATTAGTTATCTCCTGCACTGTCCTGAGTGGCTGTGTGAGGGAGGGAAGCTTTTCCCTAGGAAGTTCCTGTCCTGCTCTCACTGAAGCTCCCCACAGCCTCATAGTGAAGCAGGCAATGGAACAGCCAAAATTATTCTGTTCTGTGATGCAGCTGGCAACCAGCAGAAGGGCTGCTGAGCAGATATAAAAGGGAAAGGACAGGAACAGATCAGAGTGCTCCTGGCTCACAGGAGAGCGGCTCCCTGAGCTACAGTGGGAAGCAGTGCCACTAGCCTCCTTCCCACTTCAATGGAGCAGATGCAAATAGGTTTAAAAATCACAGGGCAGGGCTTAGGAAACATTTTCATTTTAGCCTAGTCACCCTGGAGGGCCACAGTGTAGAATCCAGGCCACAGGCTGGACACCACTGGCATATGTATCAATGATGTATTTCTACTTATTTATCCTGCCAATCAGTAGGTTATAATGAGGTATAATTCACAAAGGCACCCATATGGGCTCAGAACACAAACAATGTTTTGCATTAAGAATGATTAGAGTGGTAGACTTGGAGTGGGAGAAAAGGAAGGAGCTCATTTGTCACCTGTGCTCCACAGAGGTCAGCGTTGCATGCCATTCAGAATGATCTGCATTCAATTCTTTTACATGTACATTCTGGGTAAGGTTCTTAACCACTTCTCCAGTCTCTTACTGGGAGTAAGATTAATAGTGTTAAAAAACAACCCCGACACTCCTCTGAAAAACTCAGTTCCAGTTGAGAAATATTCCCCCTCCAGCAGAAACCAAGACAGAAGACAACTTTAAAGTTGTCTTCTGAGGACTCTTTGCAAGCCCTATGTAGGAGACATGCTGAGGGCAGGAGGAGTATATCAGGAATTTTCTGTAAGTATGCACTAAGGTTACTGAGTTAGATATCAAGTGTCCATTTGTTAATGAGAAAAGTCTCAGCCAGTAAAAAATTCTTGTAAGTTGCTAAGCCTCCATTTTTTTACGCAATTTTACTTCACACACAGTTTTTGTTTCAGTAAGGTATACTTGGCTTAATCTTCACACTAGGGAAATTAAATGAGAGGTTTTATAGCCTTTACTACTCTACCTCTCACTTGATTTAGAGTACACCACTGTTTTTCATTTGTTTTCATTCAAACTAATCATGATGAGTCTAACCTGCAATACATATTCAACTTTTTTTCTACACTTACAATATTCCAAGTCTAGTTTGAACTATAAACAGAAAATTCAGTCTCTGCATTACCAGAATTTTCTGGCAAAATTCATTTTTTCATAGATTTGTAATTTTTCATCAAGAAAAATGAAATAATATTTAATTTGGGAACTGACCCAAATAGAAGTGTTTTCATTTATTGAACTGAACCCAACCATGTCATTTCAGAGCAATTCAAATTTAAATTACATATATCAATATATTAATTTCTAAAAATGACTGCATTCTGACATTATTTCTCAGATATAATCTAAACAACATACCGGATCTGTAGCTGCAAGTCACAGAGAGTGGACCACAGTCAAATGAGTCTCAGTGGTTGATTCAGAACTAAATGAAGTCATTAGTGTTCTCAGTCAGAGGAGACTTCTTTAGGATTTTTTTTTTTTTTAAACAAGAAGTTTACAACTGTGAGAGCACTGAAGGGAGATAATGAAAAATCAGCCAGATGTGGAGGGATAATATTCAAAAGTACACCAAAAAGATTCTGCAGTGGGGCTTGCTGTATGAGTACCATATATTACATATTCAGGTTTTAGACAGTATTCATGTTACATAAAGATATGCAATAATGGCACTATCTTGCAAATAAAACATTTTCTACTGAGTCTTAATGCATGGCCTTCAGTAACACTACTCATGGTAGTAGCATTTTCTCCCAGTAGCAAGCGATTGTAGGCATTTTCAGCAGTATGAATCTTAACTCTACAGGTGGTCAGGTGGTTCATTAGACACTACTACCAGATCCATTATATCCCACAAGCATCTTCAAAGGGGATCAGAGAACTGGAGGATAGCCAGGGAAGACTGTTGCTTGGACAGGAAAGCATACTGAAAGAAGTGCAGGAAGGCATAAGTGCAGGTGGAAAGCCTATTTGGGGACATGGGAGATAATGACTAGAGTGGAGTATGTGGTCTGGTAAGGAGGAAAGTAAAGAGAGACAGGCTGAGGAAAGACTTGTGGTTTGGAGGTAAAGAAGCTCTCTGAAATCCCCAAGATAGATAAAGTTTGGCAAATGGAGAGGGAAGGTCTTCTTGACTAGAGCTGGTCAGGAATTTTTGGAGAACGGTTTCATCAGAAAATGTCAATGTCAAAATCAAAGCTTTTCACAAGAATGAATCAGCTTCAACAAGGTTTCTCAGGACCACGAAGGAATCCTGGTCAAAACCAAAGTGACAGACATCATACATACCCAGAATAGCTAATAGTCTGATTCACAGCAGGGACTTGAATCTGGGTCTCCTACACCTAAGGTGAGTGCCCTAACCACTGGGCTATTGGCTATACTGGGGTGGGGTGGATCTGTGTCTCTCCCCTCCCCCCCTTTTTGCAAAAAGGTCAGAAGGTCTGTTTCATCAGAGAGTTAAAGGGGGGGGGAATTAGAAATCTTAAAAATGTTCATGAGTGGATATAGCTTTTGCTGGCCAGCTGTACTCTTGATTTATTTGAACCTTGAAGGATGAAGTTTTGTAGATGGTCTGAGATTCATGTCGATGCTCAGAATGAGAACAATTTTCATTATTAATCTTCAAAGAAGAAAAGACTGCTTAGATGGCTTCTTGCTCAGCAGTCCAGGAGGAAAGTGTCAAGGAATAAAAATAAACAAGTCCCTGCTTGTCAGTGTGGCTGTTCATAATGGTTTCATTAGATTGATGCAAATCCAAACAAAAAATGTATTTATCATTCCTTGTAAGTTAATGGGGCAGATCTTCAACTGATGAAGTGTCATAGTTCCATTGATTTCAATGGAGCTATGACACTGTTCCTCAGTTGAAGATTTGCCCCGTAGAATTTAGGACAGGTACAAAGAGAAAATGAATACAAGACAAATAGTCAAAGAAACAGGCTATGGCTTTTTTTTTTTAAAGTCACTCAGTTGGGTTCTTGGAGTTTTCCCCAGTTTGTGATTACTTTACATTAGACCATCTCAGATATTCAAAAGCATGGTTAGGACATATAATCTGGGCATACATTTGGTGATATCATCATTAGGTGATTAAATTCACCTGTCCCCTATTTAAACCACTGGCTTGTAACTTGTATTTATTCTGGACAACAGTCAGCACTAAGATCTCAAAACAGTTCCTTTAAGAGAGGGTAAATTTGTTGGCTCAAATATCACACTAGCCCTAATTGTAAGATCAACTGTAAAAAGTATATGATATTGCAATATCTTATGAACTATCTCAAGTTGCTTTCTATGAAGACTGTTATGAACAAGTGCAAGAAAACTAGGTAAAGACTAAATTGGTCCAAACAAAAAAAAAAAGCCACTTTGATATGATTCAAGAACTATGTTGAAATCATGCTTGTTAATAAAAAAAAAAGATGTGGAACCAGAAATTTGATATGTTGGATATTCAGCCTAATCAGTGGACAAAATAATGAGGAGGATGAGCTATTGTGGGTCTTTAAAGGAGACTTTGGAGGGGAAAGCACAAAAGAACAGATGGAGGCTACTGAAGCAAGCTTCATCATCATCATAATTGCCACCCCCACCATCTCCTGGGAGCCTTAGCTTTTATCAGCCAAATTCTGATATGTCCTGACCATATCAGCCCATAGAGAGGGACCCAGATAACATCACCACCTCTACTGGCTCCAGCTGAATCCTAACCACTACCTAGGATAAAATGGGATTGGATTTTAACAGTAACAGCAACTCCAGCCCATCTCAACTAACTTCTCTTTTCCTCAAAGGGGCAGTTATTACCATCTAAAAGACTGTCAAACAAGGGTGGGTTTTCTTCTAAAGAACTCTTCAGTTAAAGGGAAAGGAAACAAGAGAATGTTAAAATGAAAGCTGAATGTAATATTTTAACAGCTTTTCCTTATCCTCATAAAGGGTTAAAAGGATTTTTAAATACCGTAGTGTTTCTCCCATGGTACTAAGGAGGCTGAGGTCTCTCTATACCAAAACCCAAACTTTGTTTAGAACTGTTAAATGTTGGACAGTTACTGTGTTATAACAACTTTGGCCAATTTATCCCATCTAAATTAATACAACTAGGCTCTTCTAGAATAATCATGGTATGATCTGATCAATATAGGTTGCACATTTATTCAGTTCCGGATGGATTAGCTCAACGAATCCAATCCTGGTGAACAATATAGAAATTATAATCCAACAAGGATAACAGCAATGATAAAAAAAAACAGATAAGAAAAAAAATCTGTCTCAACTAGAGCTGGGCAAAAAAGTTCCAAAGAAACATTTCTCATCAGAAAATACTGATTCTTGGAATGGGATGTATTCCACTGGAATATGACAATTTTGACAACATTTCATTTAAAAAAATGAAATGGTGATTCAGTAAGGTTGTAATGGAATAAGCTATTTTGATTTTTCATTTCAAAACAACTTTTCAAAATATTTTATTTTTCTGTATTATCATTTCTTTTCTATATTATAAGTTATATAAATAAAAGAATTAAGGTGATTAAAATAATAAAAATAGAAATAAAATTGCAACTGGTGAATAAAAAACTGAAAAATTATGAATGACCTGATATGAAATTTGTTTTGTAGGAAATTTTGGATTTCAATTCATTCCAATTTGAAACAGAAACAAATTTTGAAATCATGGAATTTCCCACAGAATGGACTATCTGTAGTCTGGATGTTTCCTCTTGATTATTACATTAGAATAATCCTTGTGCTATCGGTCCAGTTATAAGCTTAACTAGCATGTCTCAGATTTGTTCCATCACCCCAAAAGAACATCTCAATGTCTTGTCTCTTAACCTATCCTTTACATGGAAAGCCAGTTTGACAGAAATATATGTACTATACCAATTCACACTTTTTTTTTGCCTATGACATATGTTTGATCCAGGCTGCACTTTTCCTCTACCTGTAATGGGGTCAGCACCCACCGCTCACAAGCACTCTGTATTTTTTAGGTCAATATACCTGTAATCATGGTCTTTTTTCAGGGCAGCACCCACTTCTCATGGGCAGCCCCCTTTGTTTTGGTGGGTATGAGCCTGCTTTTGGCTTTAGTTCTTACATCAGAGTGGCGCCCACCTCTGACAAGCACCCCTGGGCTGATGGTTTTCTTGGCAGGTCTTCAGTGACTCAGCCCTCCAGCTGAGCTGTATACATTATCCCCCCTTCCGTGGTATACAGTCCAAGTTCTTATCTCAGCCTTGGTATGGGGCCATAGCTCTAAGGCTTGTCCCAGAGGCACTGCCTTCTTCAACTACTCAGCCAGGGCTCATCTCGGTACCTGCAGTTGGTGGTGTTTCAGCAGGCCTCCCTGGGTTCAGTCTTCAACCAGACCAGCAGATGCCCATCTTGGTAGCCTTGCTGGCCTGGCCAGGTTCTGTGCTCAGTTCCCTTAGGCTTCAGCCTGGCAGCACTGACCTTCCACTGGTCCTGCTGCTCTTCCAGCCAGCCAGGCACCTGGTCTTCAGCAGCCTTCCTTGGGCTTCAGTCCTGTCTGCAGTGAGCTCTCCACAATGAGCTGTCCACTGTACTGCTGCTCTTCCAGCCAGACAATCACCCAATCTTCACTCCTTGAGATCCATGCAGCAACTGAACTTCTCTGCTTTGATGCTTGCTTTTTATCTGGCCCTTCTTGTCCCTTATTGATTGCTTCAGCAGCCCCTCTGATTGGATGCTCTTCTGCAGCCACTCTAGGCTGCCTGTAGGACTTCTTGCTGCTCTATTCTGGGACTAGGTGATGCAGGGCTATAAGGCCTCCAGCAGAGGGCCTCTGGACCTAGTCCATGCTGCCACATACCTCCCCCTTCGGACAGGCTTCAGACAGTGGTTCTTCCCCCACAGTCTTTTCTTATGCCCCCATCAGTCAGGGAGTACTCTGCTTGGGCTACCTCTGCCTCTGGCTTTCTTTGGCCTTTGGTTCTGCCTAATAAATAATTAAAATCATGCCTGTTTCCATGGCTGCCACTGGCCCTCCTTTGGCCTCTGCCTCTAGCTTCATTGTCTTACTGCTTTTATCTCTACCTCTAGCTCTGGCTTCCTTCAGCCTCTGCTTCTGGCTCTGACCTCACACAGTAAAACAGTTAAATGCTTGCAGTAAAACAGTTAAATGCTTACCACAGTAAAATAGTTATTCTGGGACAGAGTGATGCAGGGCCCCAAGGCCTCTCGCAGGGGGCCTCCCAACCTAGTCCACCCTGCAACACTACCCCATCTTGCCCTTGATTAAAATGGAAGACTCTGAAATAATAGATAAACAAGAAACAAGGGAATATTAGTAATGTGAAGATCTCAAATAAAATACCTGCTGTGGATAATAAGACAGAATTCAGTGCAAACATTGAATACTGTAGTAAACTAAGTAAACTGTAAAGCTGTCACAGTCTCTTCAATAATTGTTTAATTTTCATTTATGAAATTGTTATAGCAGACTGATGTGTTAAATGAGCATCTTTTGGCACTTTACCAAAAGGAAAATACCCTCCCTCTGTGCACAAACAGTAATTTGTTTGTGTGACAAATTATCACAAGAGACAAATATAAAATGTTGGTCAAAACTAGGTGACAGAGCCATATAGTCTCTCCCCCAAAAGCCAAGTTATAATGGTCTCTGCTCACTCTCCTGATCACAAAAGAAGTAAGTTTAGCCAATCAGGGTGTAGGAGATCTATCATGTGAATTCCCTTGTGAGAATTATGGCAATTAACTCTGTTCAAACTCAAAATACACCAATGAGCAGCTGTCACAAAGTGTTCGTGGATTCTTCCTGAGAGTAAAAGAGTTAATTATCCATCTCTGAGAAAAATTTGTTTACACAAAAATATGAATCAACCACTGCTGATTCATGAATAGATTGCAGAGAAAAACTGATTTTACTTGCACTCAGGTCTTGAGTCAAGTGTTTCTCAGAGCTCTAATCTTATTGTTTCAAGTAGTCCTTTTTATAAGATAAGTGACTCATAGCTGGCCTGGGATATGCAGGTACACCATTGACTTCAATAGACGCTGTACAGGTATATTTGAGAGAGAATTGCACCCCAAAGGGCTTGAAATTGCAATTACAAGCAAACAAATTCCTATACAACTAAGGGGAACATGATCACAGATGCTGTCACAGAAAGGAAATTAACTCTGAATATGGATGGTAGTGAGCCACAACATTCAGTTCCAGGCATGAACTTCTCTAAAGTTCATCTCTAAGGTTTTGACTCAAACCCTTCTCTAGAAATAAGGGTGTATATGACGCTCAAGCCTCAAAAGTAGACTTGGGTAAAAATTTTCCAGGCAAATTGTTTACTTATTCTCTTACACATGCTCTCTCTCTTGCAGTGAATGTTTTCATATTTATACAAAATGGAACAGTTTCAACAGGAAAGAGTGAGAGCAGAATAGCCTACAGTCTGGTGGCTAGGATGCTCACCTGGGTAGAGGGAAGATTGGAGTTCAAGTCTTTGTTCTAGAGCAGGGATTCAAATTTGGGTCGCCCACATGCAGGCAAGTCTCCCAATCACCAGGCCAAAGATTACATAGATGACCAGACTTTGTTGACAAATTCCACACACTTTCAGAGGCAACCCAAGTATCTTCTCTGGGTTTTTTGGTCGAACTGAAAATCAATTATTCACCCATCTCTACTCATAAGTGCATAAGAGTTTTACCATTGACTTCAACATGCATTGATCAGGTCCAATGTGACTAGTAGAGTCTTGTTAACTGACAGGATTGAAGGGTACTCTTCTATGGCTAAAACATTAAAAATACACGTACTGTAAGGGCTTGTTTGGAGAGCTGCAATTATTTTGGATTGGATAAAGTATAGCTACAGAATATGATAATGGCTCTAAAATAGAACTGAAAGATTTTTAAGCGCTCAAGTCAATGCCCACTGGGGTCAACTCTTTCCTTTTACATCAATTGATTTTGGATGAACGACATTATTGTCATTCAATCCTTCAGTAACCACAGCAAATTCTCTAGCTTTTTATGCAAATAGTCACAAATACTAACGACTCAATGACAGCATGACTATGATATCAAACTATAAACATTTAAGTTGTAATTTTTCCTTTCTAAATGGAATGTCTTAGCAACAAAATGAAATACAAATGGATTGCCTTGATAAAGTCAACATACCATATTAAAATACAAGAAATAGTCACTGCACTTTTTAATTTTGAAGCAACAGTACCAGATAAAGACAAACTACATGTGTCATAAACAGATGGTTAAGGGTTAATGTCTCTTTTACCTGTAAAGGGTCAAGAAGCTCAGTGAACCTGGCTGACACCTGACCAGAGGACCAATGGGAGGACAAGATACTTTCAAATCTTGGTGGAGGGAAGTCTTTGTTTGTGCTGTTTGTTTTGTTCGTTGTTCGCTTGTGGGGCTAAGAAGGACCAGACGTACACCCAGGTGTTCCCAATCTTTCTGAATCAGTCTTTCATGTTTCAAAATTGTAGGTATAGCCAGGCAAGGTGGATTAGTCTTATGTTTGTTTTCTTATCTTGTAAATGTGTCTTTTGCTGGAAGGCTTTTTACCTCTGTTTGCTGTAACTTTGAATCTCAGGCTAGGGGTGGGGGAGTCCCTCTAGGCTATATGAATCTGAGTACCCTGTAAGCATTTACCATCCTGATTTTACAGAGATAATTTTTACTTTTTCTTTCTTTAATTAAAAGCTTTCTTTTTAAGAACCTGATTGGATTTTTCCTTGTTTTGGAATCCAAGGGATTGAGTCTAAACTCACCAGGGATTGGTGGGGGGAAAAGGAAGGGAATGGTTAATTCCTCTTTGTCTTAAGATCCAAGGAGTTTGGATCTGTGTCGCTTCCCAAGGCAACCCAGGGAGGGGAAAGTCTGGGGGGCGCGAAAAGGAGGGGGGATGGTTTATTTCTCCTTGTTTTAAGACCCAAGGGGTTTGGGTCTTAGGTTCCACAGGGAAGGTTTTGGGGGAACAGGAAGTGTGCCAAACACTATATTTTTGGCTGGTGGCAGTGTACCAAATTTAAGCTTGTAATTAAGCTTAAAAGTCATCATGCAGGTCCTCACTTTTTGGATGCTAAAGTTCAAAGTGGGGAAAAAAACCTTGACAACATGTAAGATACACTGCTATTCATACTTCACATTCATTGGCCTCACTGTATGCAGATTAAGTTATTAGGTTTATATTACACTACATGTGCACCCTGTGGCCTCATAGATTGAATTACAGTCTCAGTAAGTCCTTGCTTAATGACTACTAGAATGAAAATGATCTTAATATTGTAACATCATTACTATACTCCGTATGCTAATTTTTTCCCAACCCTGATAGAAAAAAAACACATCTAGATACTTTAACATAGTTAATGGAAATAATAGTTTATGGTACCTCTATCTCCCCAATTTTTCTTTCTGAAGCTTTTCTTCTTGCGTGAAGTACTTACTCTGTGTTTCAAAGAGCTTTTAGAAAACCATTTTGAATACACTGAGCTATATTTTTCAAGTGAACTCAGGACTCAACAGCTTTCCTCAATGAAGTGGTCATATTTTCAGAAGTACTTGCACTCAGCAGCTCCTGTTGTTCTCAACAGGAGCCAATGCTGTTGAACACTTCAGGATCTCATTCCAAGAAGAAATCTTCCTTCCTCCTTCAAACATGCAATAGACCAATAGAGACTGAAGAAACTCTGGATATATCAGTTCTAGCCAACTACCACTGAACATAAAACCTTCTGCTACTGAGCAAACTCAGAGAAGCTAGGTAAAGGCCAACTTCAAGCTCATCTAATTGGAGCCCAAATCCTAGACTAAGCACAATCTCGATTCATGAGATAACAATGTAAGTGGCATTAATGGATGATCTTTTACTGTCAAAGGATAATAGGCAGACATCCATTCTCATCCTACTGAATCAGTCTTCAGTCTTCAACATTTGACCAGGAGATGCTGCTGTAGTCATCTGCAAGAGAAGGCAGAGGTCCAGGGAAAAGCTCTAAATTGGTTATGTCCCTCCTGGAGG
The DNA here is from genome assembly GCF_025201925.1 of Gopherus flavomarginatus. NCBI lineage: Eukaryota > Metazoa > Chordata > Testudines > Testudinidae > Gopherus > Gopherus flavomarginatus. The sequence goes on from NC_066618.1 coordinate 229,220,094, forward strand.
GATGCATCCAACGAGTAGTGATGGGAGACTGCACCTCTATTACTAGTTTCACACTTGTCAGGTCCACCAAAGATCAGTGCTGTCTGTTCCTACATACAGTCACTAAGTGAACAAGTCAGATGACAAGTATCAGAGGGGTAGCCATGTTAGTCTGGATCTGTAAAAGCAGCAAAGAGTCCCGTGGCACCTCATAGACTAACAGACGTATTGGAGCATGAGCTTTCATGGGTGAATACCCACTTCGTCGGATACATGTAGTGGAAATTTCCAGGGGCAGGTATGTATACGCAAGCAAGAAGCAGGCTAGAGATAACGAGGTTAGTTCAATCAGGGAGGATGAGGCCCTCTTCTAGCAGTTGAGGTGTGAAAACCAAGGGAGGAGAAACTGGTTTTGTAGTTGGTAAGCCATTCACAGTCTTTGTTTAATCCTGAACTGATGGTGTCAAATTTGCAGATGAACTGAAGCTCAGCAGTTTCTCTTTGAAGTCTGGTCCTGAAGTTTTTTTGCTGCAGGATGGCTACCTTTAGATCTGCTATTGTGTGTCCAGGGAGATTGAAGTGTTCTCCTACAGGTTATTGTATATTACTATTCCTAATATCTGATTTGTGTCCATTTATCCTTTTCCGTAGGGACTGTCCAGTTTGGCCGATATGCCAGCAATGCCGCTCTGCTATGTACATGACCTGGACTTAAATACCAGCAATATGCAGATGATACACAATTCTGCTCTCCTTCACCACATACAGCCACACTGCTACCCCTGAAATAGCCCAGTTCTTGGATCAGATGAGGACAAGGAACTGGTTAAAGCTGAATCAAAGCAACACAGAGGTTATCTGGTGGCAGAGAAAAGCATTTTGAAACATTTGCAGCCACAGTGCAGTCTCTTTTGGTTGAAAGAACACACCCACAGCTGGTCAATTCACTCACTAGTTTAGGAGTCTTCTTGGATTTCTCACTGATGCTGAGCTCTAACATAGCAGCATCTGTAAGTAATGCTTTCTATCATCTCTGATTGGCTTAGAGACTCCATCCCATTCAGGTGGATGATGACCTGGCCTCAGTTATACACCCCTGTGTCATCTCCTATCTGGACTATAGCAGTGCAGCATACTGAACATGAAGCCATCAACCCTTAGGAAACTCCAGCTGCCACCAAACATTATGTCTCCTTGGCAATATGCGCTACTGCGAACACAGACCTGTCCTCCATTCTCTACACTGGCTTCCCAGAGAATATTAAGTCAACTATTGATCCTTATCTTCAATGTGGTCCATGTGCTAGGCCCAGTGTTTCTAAAAGAACACTTCAAGTTTCAGGTGAAAGGCTGTGATCAATAGTTCTGCCCCTTCAGGCTCATGGACTTTCTGCCATGAGGATAAAACATGATTGTTCTAGAAACAGAGCTTTCTCAGGGGCTACGGAATGAGACTATGGAATGAGCTCTCTCAGGAACTAAGGACCATCAAAAATCTCACCACCTTGAACCCAAGTGCAAGAAGGACTTCTTTCACTGTATTTTCTCTAATAGAGAGAGCAGCTTGTATCTTTAAAAAATTACTACCGGACGGAAACTCTGCACACAAAATTCCCTCTCCGAGAAGAGGATGGGAGAGAGAACGAACCACATGTTACAAATGTTAGTTATGTAATTATGGGAAGGCACTCAGAAACTATTGTGATGAGAGCAGTATAAGAACCTATGTAATAAAACATTTTTGAAAACTTGTCTGGGAGATGCTATAGAAATGAAATTCCAAGGATCTCAAAGCACTTCACAACCATTAATAAATAACCCTGAAAAAAACCCATTAGACAGTTTAGTATTAGTATTCTCATTTTGAAAATGGGAAAACTGAGCTTAAAAGATTTGCTTCTGCTTACTTCTAGTCATGTGTGCTATCCTTAAAGCTAACCTGCCCTGCTTTAGAAGGCCATATAAAATAGAAATATTTCATCATTTACTTGTCACTCTTAATGCAGCAAATCAGAAGCCAGATTGTGGCCTGACACTGCAGCTTGAAGCCTGAGGGATGCTTATTTCTAGCACAGCTTCTAGATTTGATATAATCATTTTTTAAATTTAAGCACATGCTTTGCTGAATTGGGGCCTAAGCATGCCATATCTGAGGCATTAAGGGGCAGCATTGTTCCATGTTCCAGTAGTTTTCAAACATTTTTCATTTGCAGACCCCTCAAAGATGTCAAATGTAGGTGCAGACCCCTTTGAAAATCTTAAATATAGACTGTGGACACCCAAGGGTCCGCAGACCACAAATTGAAAACCACTTTTCTATGGTAACAACAACCTTTTGCAAACCCCTTAGCCACAGTCTGCAGACCCCCAGGGATCTGCAGACCACAGGTTGAAAACCACTACTCTATTCTGTCCGGTAGACCAAGATTAATGCTTCTTTCTAGTCCTCTGACTACTGGCAAACAAATTGTTGCTGAAAAAGCAGCCATGTTCTCACTTGCTTCATTTTTGGGTGAGGGGGAAAAAAAGAGAACATAAATTAGAACTGAAAACTCAGCAGATCCTCCCTTATGTCAGCTACTTGTCCGACCATTTGAGAAAGTGAAAGCCAAATAGACAAAACAGACATAAATTAGCATTGGGACCTAATTCTAAGACAGACATCTCCTGACTCATAGAACAGACCAGAGAAGGAAGATCACAGGTTACATTTTAATTGTTTAAGTCGAAGCAGTGTTGCTTTCCTTATTATAGCTTTGTTTCCCCAGTGACATCCAATAAAAGCTTGCAGAGTTGCAATATTTCATCTATGATTTTTGCAGCACTGACAGGTCAGCAGACATTACTAGGAGACAGTGATTTTATCCTTGCTGTCTTTTATTTTTTAATGATAGAAGTAATATTCAGAAATGGTGTGTTAAAAGGATACTATTACATTGAATATTCTTCTTAAAGCTGTTGACTCTAGGGACCTATTTTTTTTTTTAATTACCAATCTGTTACTAAGGAAGAAGTTACCATTTTTGTTGGGATACACAAATATAATCCCTGGTTGACCAGACAACCTTAATTCTGGTGTTTACTAAACTTTATATACTCAAATCTGCAATCTTAATGTTCTTTCAACAGCTTTTTGTGAATAGTTATTAGTTCTGTTAATGTATATTGCAAAAAGGGAAGGAAGCAAAATAGAACTATGCATATTGGATTCTGTTTCAATTAAGAACATTTATAATTTATACCACAGCAGCTCCTAGGGTTCAACCAAGATTAGAGGCTGTAGTGGGGCAATTACCCCACTCCTAGGGGAAAAGGGTAGGCTAACTGGAAAGGCAGCCACAGCTGTGGCCACTCCCAATCAGGTCATAGCTGGTCCTGATATAAGGGCTGAGGGAGGAGCTAGGTCAGCCTCACCCCAGCCCTGGAGTGGGAAGGACCTACCTGCATGAAGAAGCGGAGCAAGGGCAGACAGAGCTGGGGAACTCTGGTCTGGTGAGTGCCCAGGTTGAGGCCTTGCTAAAGGCCAAAGGAGGTACTGGGGCTGCAGGGAGATAGCTGGGCCAAGAAAGTCAGCAGGTCCAACCCCCTTGCCAGTTTGAGTGGCCATTACAGACTGCAGTTTGCCCCAGAGAATGGGAGCTAGATGATGACTGGCAGTAGCTACTGAGGCAAGGTGGGCATGGGGGGGGGTTCCCCTGAGAGTGGGGACCCAAAGCATGGGGACTGCTGTGAGGCAGAACCCCAGGGTAAGTGGCATCAGGGTCTGGGAAGGATATAGGGCCTGAGGAAGGAGAGATACTGGCCATCACGAGGTGCTCTGAAGCTAGAATTGAGCTAATTCCTGGATGACCAATAGGTAGTGGCATGGTGGTAAGTGCTCGATCTGCTACAGGGGCCTACTGTGGTCAGTACCAAACAAGTACATAGTGAAATACAGTCCTTGTCCCAATGAATTTACATTCTAGATAGACACATGCTGAGAATGGAAACAGGCACAGAGAAGAGCAGTGACTTGCCCCAGATCACACATTGGGTCAGTGACCAATCCTGGACTAGAGCCAGGTCTCTCAATTCAGAGTTCTGTGCTCTATTCACTAGACCATGCTGGCTCCTAACATACATAAAATTAGTTTTTATCCAATTGAAAATAACAGAGTAATGAAGGCATTTTATTTTCAAGTTTCTAAGAAAGTAGTACAAGCAATAGAGAAAGAAATAGGCTAATACTGATTTATATGAAACCATAACTATTTTATAAACTTTAAGCTTAAATGTTAAAACTGATTTGAAAGGCAAAGGTAGTTATTTACCATACAGTATACATGAAACAGATATAGCTGCCAACAGAGGAACCATTCACAGTCCAGTCTGAGGCCTGGTCTACACTACAGAGTTAGGTTGTTGTAAGACAGCTTATATCAACGTCATCATGTCAGCATCTACACTGCAAAGTACCTCCCACTGATGTAACTTGCCTGCTATATTGACTTAATTCCATCTCTGTGAGGTAGTTAGGTCGATGCAATGGCAGTGTAGGCATCTCATTGCTCACTTCAACTCAAGTGGCCTGCAGGAAATGTTCCACAATGGCCCACTGTGACCTTTCTGGTCACCGTTTTCAACTCTGCTGTCCAGCAACAAGGTCCACAGGAACAAGTCCCTTCCCTGTAAAAGGACCAGAAATTTTTGAATTTTCATTTCCTGTTTGGTCCGTGTAGAGAGCTCACCTGGCAACTGCCCAGCAGAGCATGCCAGTTACATGCAGCAAACATGCTCCTGCCTGGAGTACACAAGAGGTGGTGGACCTCCTGGGTCTGTGGAGAGAAGAGGCTGTGCAGGCACAGTTCCGATTTAGCCATAGAAATGTGAACATCTATGAGCAGTTCTCTCGGGGCATGGAGGAGAAGGGTTAGAAGAAGGATTCACAGTAATGCCAGGTGAAGGCCAGGAAGCTGCATCAGGCATACCAGAAGGCAAGGGAGGCAAGCAGTCAGTCTGGTGCAGTGCTGCAGACATGCTATTTTTACAAGGAGCTCTCTGCTATCCTTTCTGGTGACCACACAACCAGCCCCCAAGAACCGCATAAGAATGGCCGTACTGGGTCAGACCAAAGGTCCATCTAGCCCAGTAGCCTGTCTACCGACAGTGGCCAATGCCAGGTGTCCCAGAGGAAGTGAGCCCAACAGGCAATAATCAAGTGATCGCTCTCCTGCCATCCATCTGCACCCTCTGACAAACAGAGGGTAGGGACACCTTTCCTTACCCATCCTGGCTAATAGCCATTTATGGACTTAACCTCCATGAATTTGTCCAGTTCTCTTTTAAACACTGTTATAGTCCTAGCCTTCACAACCTCCTCAGCCAAGGAGTTCCACAAGTTAACTGTGCACTGTGAGAAGAAGAACTTTCTTTTATTGGTTTTAAACCTGCTGCCCATTAATTTCATTTGGTGGCCCCTAGTACTTATATTATGGGAACAAGTAAATAACTTTTCCTTATTTTACTTTCTCTACATCACTCATGATTTTATATACTTCTATCATATCCCACCTTAGTGTCCTCTTTTCTAAGCTGAAAAGTCCTAGCCTCTTTAATCTCTCTTCATATGGGACCCGTTCCAAACCCCTAATCATTTTAGTTGCCCTTTTCTGAACCTTTTCTAATGCCAGGATATCTTTTTTAGAGATGAGGAGACCACATCTGTATGCAGGATTCAAGATGTGGGCATACAATGGATTTATATAAAGGCAATCAGATACACTCCATCTTATTTTCTATCCCCTTGTTAATGATTCCTAACATCCTGTTTGCTTTTTTGACCACTGCAGCACACTGCATGGATGTCTTCAGAGAATATCCACGCTAACTCCAAGATCTCTTTCCTGATTTGTTGTAGCTAAATTAGCCCCATCATATTGTATTTATAGTTGGGGGTTATTTCTTCCAATGTGCATTACTTTACATTTATCCACATTAAATTGCATTTACTGTTTTGTGAGATCTTTTTGAAGTTCTTCACAGTCTGCTTTGGTCTTAACTATCTTGAGCAATTTAGTATCATCTGCAAACTTTGCCACCTCACTTTTTACCCCTTTCTCCAGATCATTTATGAATAAGTTGAATAGGATTTGTCCTAGGACAGACCCTGGGGAAAACCACTAGTTACCCCTCTCCATTCTGAGAATTTACCATTAATTCCTACCCTTTGTTCCCTGTCTTTTAACCAGTTCTTGATCCATGAAAGGGCCTTCCCTCTTATCCCATGACAATTAATTTACGTAAGTCTTTGGTGAGGGATCTTGTCAAAGGCTTTCTGGAAATCTAAGTCCACTATGTCTACTGGATCCCCCTTGTCCACATGTTTTTTGACCCCTTCAAAGAACTCTAATAGATTAGTAAGTCACGATTTCCCTTTGCTGGGCAAAAGTCAACATGGTTTCTGTAATTTGTTTTTTCTATGTATCTGACAATTTTATTCTTTACTATTGTTTCAACTAATTTGCCCGGTACTGATGTTAGACTTACTGGTCTGTAATAGCCAGGATCACCTCTAGAGCCCTTTTTAAATATTGGCGTTACATTAGCTATTCTTCCAGTTGTTGGGTACAGAAGCAGATTTAAAGGACAGGTTACAAACCATAGTTAATAGTTCTGCAACTTCACATTTGAGTTCTTTCAGAACTCTTGGGTGAATGCCGTCTGGTGCCGATGACTTCTTACTGTTACATTTATCATTAATTCCAAAATCTCCTCTAGTGACACCTCAATCTGTGACAATTCCTCAGATTTGTCACCTTCAAAAGCCGGCTCAGGTTTGGGAATCTCCCTAACATCCTCAACCATGAAGACTGAGGCAAAGAATCCATTTAGTTTCTCCGCAATGACTATCGTCTTTAAGCGCTCCTTTTGTATCTCAATCATCCAGGGGCCCCACTGGTTGTTTAGCAGGCTTCCTGCTTCTGATGTACTTAAACATTTTGTTATTACCTTTGGAGTTTTGGCTAGCTGTTCTTCAAACTCCTCTTTGGCTTTTCTTATTACATTTTTACACTTAATTAGGCAGTGTTTATGTTCCTTTCTATTTACCTCACTAGGATTTGACTTCCACTTTTTTCTCTCTCACTGCTTCTTTTACATAGTTAAGCCCCGGCGGCTCTTTTTCAGTTCTTTTACTGTGGTTTTTTTAATTTGGAGTTGTAGAAGTGTCCAGTCGAGGTCCGTCCCTCAGCAGGGCTGTGGGGTATCCCACCACCTCTTCTAGCTCGTTGTCAGTCGGGGCTCTGCGCTAGTGGGGGACCGCAAACACACTGTTAGGGGCTCAGTCCCTTTAAGCTGGGGCTGAGCCAAGAGTTCTAGAGCAGCCCAGGCCCTAAATCAGGGCAGGGCCACATGCAAATAGTCAGAAGCTCAGGCCCTCAGGCAGGGGCTGAGTCAGCAGTTAGTTAGCAGCCCTGGCCCTAGGTCAGGGTGGGGCAGCAAACAAATAGTCAAAGACTCAGCCCTTTAGGCAGGGGCTGAGTCAGTTGTTCAATATCAGGAGGACCTAGCCTCTCCAGGCCAGGGAAAAGGGGGAGTCTGCAACCAAGGAGTGGGTGGCAGTGGGAGGGCCTGCTTCCCCCCTCCACTGCATCTCAGCCCAGGGCCCTAGCAGTGGCAGAAACTTGCTGCTGTCAGTGGGGATCCTGGCTGTAACACACTGACATAGGCTCTGGCAGTGTTGCAGCCAGACTGGGGTCGGCTGCCCCCGGGCTACTTCCACACTCCCCCTCGTAGGGTACTTTGAGTCGTGGGAGCATTGCTGGTGGTCTCAAACACCATCGGTTCCTCTGGGTAAGTAGCGGATTGCAGGCTCGGCTTCTCCTCGGGGTAGCAGGCAAGAGGCAGGCTCGGCTCCTCCCCAGGGTAGCTGGAGCGGAGTAGTCTCAGCCAGTCCTCCCCGGGGTAGCTGGAGCGGAGTAGTCTCAGCCAGTCCTCCCCGGGGTAACGTGCGAGGGGTAGGCTTGGCCGGCCCGGTGCGAACTCAGGCCGGCTGCGGCCTTCTGCTGTCTCCCCAGAGGGAGCTCGGTCACAGACGTCTGGCCTCTTCAGCAGCTGGTTCCCAACTGAGTTCTACTGGTGAGCTTTTATACTTCCAGGTCTGTGCTGTGACCTCTGAGGGGTGGGTGCAGGACCAAGTGACTCCGCCCACATTGGTGTTAGGGGAGGTCCATCCCTCAGCGGGGCTGTGGGATATCCCACCGCCTCGCTACAGGGGTATACATTTAAATTGGGCCTCTCTTATAGGGTCTTTGAAAAGCATCCATGCAGCTTGCAGGGATTTCAATTTAGACACTGTACCTTTTTAACTTCTGTTTAACTAACCCCCTCATTTTTGCATAGTTCCCCTTTCTGAAATTAAATGCCATGGTGTTGGGCTCTTCAGATGTTCTTCCCACCACAGGGATGTTAAATGTTATTGTATTATGGTCACTATTTCCAAGCGGTCCTGTTATAGTTACCTCTTGGACTAGCTGCTGCACTCCACTCAGGACTAAATCGATAGTTGCCTCTCCCATTATGGGTTCCCGTACCAGCTGTTCCAAAAAGCAGTCATTTAAAGTATTGAGAAATTTTGTGTTTGCATTTCATCCTGAGGTGACATATTCCCAGTCAATATTGGGATAATTGGAAATTCCCCACTATTATTGAGTTCTTAATTTTGATAGCCTCTCTAATTTCCCTTAGCATTTCATCATCACTATCACTGTCCTGGTCAGGTGGTTGATAATAGATGCCTAATGTTATATTCTTATTAGAGCATGAAATTACTATCCATAGAATCTCTATGGAACATGTGGATTCATTTTAGATTTTTACTTCATTTGATTCTACATTTTCTTTCACATATAGTGCCACTCCCCTTCCCCTCTCGACCTATTCTGTCCTTCCGATATATTTTGTACCCCAGAATGACTGTGTCCCATCGATTATTCTCAGTCCACCAGATTTCTGTGATGCCTATTGTATCAATATCCTCCTTTATCATGAGGCACTCTAGTTCACCCATCTTATTATTTAGATTTCTAGCATTTATATACAAGAACTTAAAAATTGTCACTGTTTATTTGTCTGCCCTTTTCTGATGTGTCCAATTTTCTTTTTTTATGTGAATGTTTCTCATCTAATCTGGCCCCTAGATTATCCTCTTCCATCCTCTCCTCCTGACTAAAACCTAGAGAATCTCTATCAATAGACTTTCCTGTAAGAGAAGTCTCTGTCCAATCCATGTGCTCCTTTGCAGAAATCAGCTTTCCCCCATCTTAGTTTAAAAACTGCTCTGCAACCTTTTTAATGTTAAGTGCCAGCAGTCTGGTTCCATTTTGGTTTAGGTGGAGCCCATCTCTCCTGTATAGGCTCCCCCATCCCAAAAGTTTCCCCAGTTCCTAATGAATCTAAACCCCTTCACTCTACACCATTCTCATCCATGCATTGAGACTCTGAAGCTCTGCCTGCCTACCTGGCTGTGCGCATGGAACTGGGAGCATTTCTGAGTGCCACCATAGAGGTCCTGGACTTGGATACACTGGATGAGTCTCAGTCAAGGGCCACACTAGGGTTGCCAAATTTCTATTTGCAGAAAACTGAATACCTTTGCCCTGTCCCCCTTCTCCAAGGCCCAACCCCCCTCCCTCCATTGCTTGCTATCCCCACCCTTGCTCACTCACTCATTTTCACCAGGCTGGGACAGGGGATTGGGGTGTGAGATGGGGTGAGGACTCTGGCTGGGGCTGGAGATGAGAGGTTTGGGGTGCAGAAGTAGGTTCTGGGCTGGGGCAAGGGTTTGGGAGGGGGTTCAGGTTCCAGAGTAGGGCCAGAAAAGAGGAGTTCAGGGTGCAGGAGGGGGCTCCAGGCTGGACCCAAGAGGTTCAGAGTGTGGGAGGGGGATCAGGGCTGGTGCAGGGGGTTGGAGCATGGGGGGCAGGGTGGGCTCTGGCTGGGGCTGCAGGCTCTGGGGTGGGGCCAGGGATGAGAGGTTGGGGCACAGGATGTGGCTGCAGGCTGGGGGGCTCAGAATTCAGGAGGGGGCTGGGGCAGGGGGTTGGGGTGCAGGCTCTGGCTGGGTGTGTGGGATCTAGGGTGGGGTCAGGGATGAGGGGTTTGGGGTGCAGGAGGAAGCTCAGGGCTGGGGCAGGGGGTTGGGATGTGGGAGGGTGCAGGCTCCAGGCAGCATTCACCTAAGGCAGTTCCTGGAAGTGGCCGGCATATCCAGCTCCTAGGTGGAGGGGACAGGGCACTCTTTACACCGCCTGGGCCTGCAGGTGCCACTTCTGCAGCTCCCATTGGCCATGGTTCCCATCAATGGGAGCTGTGGGGGCAGCACACAGAGCCATTGGAGCCACCCCTATGCCTAGGAGCCAGACATACCACCAGCTTCCCAGAAGCTGCTTGGAGCTGGGCAGGCACTATGTCTGCACTGTGGGCTGCCAACCAGACTTTTAATGGTCCCGTCAGCAGTGCTGACTGGAGCCACCAGGGTCCCTTTTTGACTGGGCAGTCTGGTCAAAAACTGGATGCCTGGCAATCTTAGCCACCACAGGCAACACTGAGGAGGATGTGATGGACGAGGCAGAGGAGGATGAGAATGGGGCACTGGTGAACAGGAAATCCATTATCCCAACAAGCCAGGAGCTGTTTATAACCCTACAGCAGTCCAGCCAGTCACAGCACACCAGCACGAGTGAGCATGATGCCAGGGAAGGAACTTCTGGTAAATAGTGTTGATAGTGGAGGGGCACATCTTCTCATTTATTAATTTTTATTTGTGTTACAGAAGGTAGTGAAATTACTAGTGGCAGTAGAGTAGTATCTGCTTCTCATTTTCTGGCCCCACTAGGCAGAGGGGCCCTGCAAAACAGTTTGTTTAAGCACACAGGGATGTCACATGAATCCTCCACAGAGATCTCAAGGAAATAGATTACAGAGTACCTGCAGAAACATTTCAGAAGATTTCTGGGGAGGGCTGCATTATTTCTTCCACCATTGTAGGGCACTGTCCCATACCACTCATCTATTAATTAGCCAGGCATCATGTAGCACACAGGTTAGCAACATACTGACCAGGTCTGCAGCCTGGTGCATGCAGCAGCTTCTCCCTTTCCGCCTCCATTAGCCTCAGCAGTGTGATATCAGCAAAAGTCACCACAGCCTGTGGAAAACATGCAAAGGAATCTAGTTGACCTTCAGGTGCAACAGAAAGAGCAAACAGCCTTGCTGATGAGTCTGGTTGACCTACAAGCACATCTCTGAGACCACCTCCTTCTACAGCCCATCCAAAACTGGCTTCTAGCACCTTCCTATTCCTCCCACACAAAGACACCTTCCACATGGTGTTGGGCCAATGCCCTATCCCCACCATGCCAACTCATGGGAGGGTACAGAGAATCACAGCTGCATAGACACTGATGTGTGACAGGCAAGGTTGGTGTATCTGCTTTTAAAAAGGAAAATGAATGAGCTTTCCCCCTCCCAAATTCATTCCCCTGTATTTCTACAGTCTACCTCTGTCGTATATATATTTGTTTGAATGACGTCTGCAATAAAAAAATCAGTTTTGGAAACTTAATTCATCTTTATTAATTGAAAGCAGGGGAGAGAAAGTCGGGGCAGTTATAGGAAAACTGAGGCACTAAGAGGAATGTAAAGGAAGTCATACAGGGAATAATAGCCAGAGCTAAGGATAGAACCAAGGAGTCCTGGCTCCCAGACCCTCCCTCATGTAATGACTAGACCCCACTCTCCTCTGTGGAATGAGTCGCTGGGTCTCAGTCCAGTTCTTGTGGGAAACATAGCATCAAGCAGCTCCCCTTCACCAGCAGTTCCAGTGGTGGGGCTAAGGGCTTAATGGGTATAGGAACCCCCATTCTCCTGCTGTCTGCCCCTTGATAGGGGTATCTGGGCAAGCTGGGATCCTGTGACTGCTGCCCCCTCCCCAGCAAGAGAAGAGGAGCACTGAGCACCCAGAGGCCTCAATTCATGCTTTTGGGGCAGGACAGAGACTTGCCTGGTTCTGGCAAGGGAATGAGGGCCGGGGGTGGGGGGAGGGAAGCAGACTGGGAGTCAGGACTCCTGGGTTCTCTCCCCAGTTCTAGAAAAAGAGTGGGGTAGGGGTTAGCAAAGAATCCTCCCAGGGTTACAGGATACTCAGTGGAGAGCAACAAGTAGCATACAGGATACTTGAGTATCATCCTTACCACCAGAAATGCCTTCCTGGTACAAAATAGCTCTCCTTTCACCTCTCTGTTCAGTTCCATTACTCAACCAATTCTGAGTTTTTGTATAGTTATGGTGACTCTCAAAATGTCATTGAAGGAATTCTGGGTAGAAATATTATGCAAATGCAGTCCTATAGCCATACTTTCACCTGTTCACCAATAAATGAGAGCAGCAAGTTCCTTTCCTTCTACAGTCTGAGGCATAGGGCTTACAATTGAATACCAGTCTAAGTGTATTATTCCAGGTGTGACTATACCAGAGCAATATTGAGACTTACCTCTCTGCTCTGATGCTTTACCAATAGAATCAATTGTACAATTTACCCACCTTTATCTGTACCCCAATCAAACCTAGACTCCACACTATTATAATCCCTTCCTTGTCCCCTAGCATGAGATACACACCCTCTGCAACATGCATCTCATATCTGGGGACAAGATATTTGGATAATGTGGATGCTCACATAATAGAGCAGAGATTCGCACCCTCCCCCAGCCAGGACCACATGGAGGACAAGCCCCCAGCCAAGGAGGAAGCCTCCTTGCTAATGAGTGGCTCCAGTGGCAGTGCAGAAGCCCTCTGCAGCCCTGCGGTCATGGGAGCGAGTGAGTGGGGCCATGACAGCAGAGCTGTAGAGGGTTCTCTGCACTACCACAGGGCCTGTGGCATCCAATCCCTGGAGGTTCAAGGAAGGCTGTGGTCCTGGCTGGGAAGAGCAGCATTCTGGCCAGGGGTCTGTGCTCTGCCCTGCCCCCTGCACCTCCCCTGGCCTCCCCCCTGCACCTTGCCCCCTGTATGTATGGGTTGTCACCAGACCTGCAGCAGTGCAGGGAGCCCCCTGCAGTCATGGGAGGGAGTAAGCAGGACAGAGCAGAGCAGAGCAGAGATTCATGGCCAGGACTGAGAGAGAAGGAGGAAGATGACTGACAAGCCCATAACTGAGGGGAGGCCACCTCACTGCTGAATGGCTCCTGCCCTCTCAATTGCCCAAACAAAATCCATGTCTCCCATGCTATTTGGATAATTGGGAGCATACTGTACATTGGCTGGTTTTGCTCCCATATCACATTACAAACTAAGGTCTAATCTACTGTCTGTCATGATCAGCAATGCCCGTTTCAGTATTACTACATTTCAACTTGCTCCCTGCCTTCAGCTTATTTCCTCCCCCACCAAAAAAAAAGTTTTGTTTTAAACATTTCCACATGTCTAAACCCTGTAGGATCTGTTTGCAATAAGTACTGTGAATGACTGACCCCTGTTCTGTGTGGGAGGGCTTGAATGACTTTCCTGGCCACATGTCATTAACACCTCTTTTATTGACTCTGTCCTGATTGCTCTTTTCTGAACTGGCACCGCCTCATTCATTTTCCTAGGAGGCATCTGGCTCTTTTCCCTGTTTTAGGCAGCAGTCGTTATTTCAAATAGAAGTGATTACATGAATTCTAGTACAGTGTATTTAATTGCATGCATCCTCACTCCAGGAAGGAGGCACATCACCACTGTACCCATTTATAGTCTTTGGTTTTCTGAATAGTAATCCTAATTGCGGATCCAGTTCAGCAAAACACTGAAGCACATGCTTAAAGTTAAGCACATGCATTGCTGAAATAGGGCCTGAATCTGTACACTACAGGGCAACAGCCAGCACTGTAATTATTCAGTATTTGTACAGTGGCAACAGTGTGCTGGTAGCTATAGCCAGATATAACGACAAAATCTCTTACATTCTAGACAACACGCCTGTGCAGACTGGAGGGGATGGGGATAGAGACAAAATACCCATGCAATTCTCTTACAATCTAGATCTACCGCATACAAATGCAGGAAAAAGTGATGGGTTCATGGCTGAATAGAGAAGTTCAGTACATAGTTTGGTCACATCTGAGTTTTACTGTTTGGGTAAAGGTTTTACAGTGGTTAGTATATACAGTTGGAAGAGTTCATTGTGAACAATTAGAAGCAAAATGTATCATTCTGAAATATTGGATTGTGATTTTCTCCAACACTTATTATTCAAAATTCATGAACGTTTTCAACTGGTTCTTGGTTTATAGGTCATTCACTAAGAAAGCAGCAAAGAATCCTGTGGCACCTTATAGACTAACAGACGTTTTGGAGCATGAGCTTTCGTGGGTGAATACACACTTGCATCTGACGAAGTGGGTATTCACCCACGAAAGCTCATGCTCCAAAACGTCTGTTAGTCTATAAGGTGCCACAGGATTCTTTGCTGCTTTTACAGATCCAGACTAACACGGCAAATATTCAAAATTTGGAATGTCCAGAGTGCTAGCTAGTTGCAAAGATGTGTGTTATTGCTTCTGTTCCCTGAGTGGATGGCTCAAATTAACACTCTATCAGTTAGTTACAAAACATTTCAAGCATATATAATTCTAAATTTTTTTCTGGTGAATATTTAAGTCTAACATTCACTTTCCACACATTTGTATTAATATAATTTATTTGCTAGCATATTAGTGGAAAGATAATATAAAAGGGGCACACCACACAGTCAATAAAAACTTGAAACATATTACTGAATTTTATTTATTTTTCAGAACCGAGTACATACAAATAGGAACACTTTTCTGAGGGGATGACTACAACTGCTAAGCCTTCTGGAAGAAATATACTGAGGAGGGGCTTGATCTAATCCAAACATTTCCTTTCCTTATTGTAAAACCAGGATAGCTGTGATGTAAGTCATTAGTAAGCAGCTATCCCATGATCTAGGCACTTGCAAAAAATTACAATTTTCACAATAAGAATAGAAAATACAGGTAGGGCCAGATTCTGCCACCCTTACTCATGGTGAATATCACCTCACTTTGTGAGGAGTCCTAGGTTCTCCAGAGGGAAATCTCAAGGAGTAACATGCCACTCAACCTGAGCAGGGATTTGGAGCAATCAAATTTTTGAATTGCTCCACTTAGGCTCCAGGCATAAAACCTACTGATCTGCGCTCCAGCTCCGGGCTCCACTCCAAAGTCCTGAATCTGAGTGAAGGGGCAGAATCCAGCCCTTAATGTGGTGTTCACTTGATAGATACAGATCCATCAGCAGATGTAAAACAATAAAAGTCACTCCATAGTACTAATACAGTCAGATCCTTACTTCAAAATCCTATTCCTTCTTAGTACTGGATCTCGGTGGGCCCTTTCTCCAGTTTCTCCAAATGTGGTGAACCTTGAAACCAGACTCCTTTACACTGGTTTAAAGGTTTGTGACAAACCTCTGGAAAAGACAATGCTATTGCCAATGCAAGATCTATTTTGGATGGGTCATCTAGACCAGCTGTACATATCTCAAGAAAAGATGGTTCCAGCACTTCCCTAGTCTATTGATATCAGCATTAAGATGTTTCAAAAAGCTCCAATTTATCATTACTTGCTTCATCCTGTAACTGCTCACTGAAACCAGCATATGTTTTCAAGATTTACTGTAAAAGCAGCAAAGAATCCTGTGGCACCTTATAGACTAACAGACGTTTTGGAGCATGAGCTTTCGTGGGTGAATACCCACTTCTTCAGATGCATGAGGTGGAAATTTCTAGGGGCAGTATATATATGCTAGCAAGCAAGCTAGAGATAACGAGGTCAGTTCAATCAGGGAGGATGAGGCCCTGTTCTAGCAGTTGAGGTGTGAAAACCAAGAGAGGAGAAACTGGTTCTGTAGTTGGCAAGCCATTCACAGTCTTTGTTGAATCCTGAGCTGATAGTGTCAAATTTGCAGATGAACTGAAGCTCAGCAGTTTCTCTTTGAAGTCTGGTCCTGAAGTTTTTTTGCTGCAGGATGGCCACCTTAAGGTCTGCAATAGTGTGGCCAGGGAGATTGAAGTGCTCCCCTACAGGTTTTTATATATTGCCATTCCTAATGTCTGATTTGTGTCCATTTATCCTTTTCCGTAGAGACTGTCCAGTTTGGCCAATGTACATTGCAGAGGGGCATTGCTGGCATATGATGGCGTATATTACATTGGTGGATGTGCAGGTGAATGAACCAGTGATGGTGTGGCTGATCTGGTTAGGTCCTGTGATGGTGTCGCTGGTGTAGATATGTGGGCAGAGTTGGCATCGAGGTTTGTTGCATGGATTGGTTCCTGAGCTAGAGTTACTATGGTGCAGTGTGCAGTTACTGGTGAGAATATGTTTCAGGTTGGCAGGTTGTCTGTGGGCAAGGACTGGCCTGCCACCCAAGGCCTGTGAAAGTGTGGGATCATTGTCCAGGATGGGTTGTAGATCCTTGATGATGCGTTGGAGGGGTTTTAGCTGGGGGCTGTATGTGATGGCCAGTGGAGTCCTGTTGGTTTCTTTCTTGGGTTTGTCTTGCAGTAGGAGGCTTCTGGGTACACGTCTGGCTCTGTTGATCTGTTTCCTTATTTTCTTGTGCGGGTATTGTAGTTTTGAGAATGCTTGGTGGAGATTTTGTAGGTGTTGGTCTCTGTCTGAGGGGTTAGAGAAGATTTACTGTGACACGGGTTAAGCATAATAGTAATGCTTACCCCTTAATAGCTAAAATATTTAAGCCAAATGGATATTTTCTACAGTATTAGTTAACCTATGTGCACATTGTTCAGTACTGCAAGCAAGACCAGAAAAATATGAGGATTATATGACAATGTGCTGTAAATGCACACAGACATTTACTCTGTGGGACTGTGATAGCAGCATACCTTTCCCCAGCAGGAAGACGTGGCTGCTGCCTTAGCTTCCCTGTGTGAATGGCATTTCCCTTGGATTGGATATGAGTTTTGAAGAGGTTTAGTTCTCTGGCCAAGCCTGAATCTTTCCCTTTTTCAAGGAACAGAGTCCAAATAAGATTTAATTAAAAAAAAAAAAAGTTCCAACCAGCCTCAACAGTTCTTTTCCCCCTCTAACTGCAGGGATTTCCATACCACCTCCCGACGTGGCACCATACAGTAAAAGAGACCCCATTCCCATCCTCTATCCCAGCTCCAGCCCAAGACCCTAATAAATTAAGTCACCATCCATCTCAGCCTCCACCCTCATTTTTCTTGTCCCCAGGGATGCTTTTCTACATTGGTTAGTTTGCCTCTTAAGGCATCATCCTGATTCCTTCTCTAGTGGTCCTCTACCAACTTCCACCTTTTGCACCACAGCAAACCACCGCTTACTACTCAGGTGCTTTCTCAGCATGTTAATACCCTTCTAGCTGGAATCCACACAGTCCTTTCCCTGGCTGCAAAATGCCTATCATCAGCATATAACCACTTCTGCTACCTCTCCCTTGTATTACACACAGGCTGCCCTTATATCTCCTAGCAGACAATAGCTGCTGGTCACACAGTCTGGGAGTTAAACTAGGCACAGGCGAGACACAGCCCAGGAGTCAGCTCACCCCGTGACAGGGATAAATACTAAAACTTGAGAACTTTAATATGAGTTTTTTGGGGCAGGAACTTGTTCTGTTTTTGTGCAGCACCTATCACAATGGCGTTCTGGTCCATGACTTGGGTTCCCAGGTATTACCATAATTATTTATTATAATTCATATTATTACCATCAATAATTAGCTGGCTATATTTAAAAAATGCTGGTTCAGATTCTGTTTTCATTTACGCCATTTTACATTGCTATAAACTCCAGATTTACACTGGTGCAAGTGAGAGTAGACTTTGACGCACTGACTGTAACAGCATGAAGAGTTAGACATTCTGAAAATCCTTTGCAGGTTGATACATACTGAATAAACCACCGGGACAATAGTATCTGACAAAAGCAGAAATAGCAGTCAACCACTAGTAACTGTCAGAGTTGAGCAGCTTTGTTTATTTGAGATATTGTACTAATGTGGCAGTTATGTCAGGCCGTATTAGCTGTAAGTAGCAGAAGTGGCAGATACAAAATTGAAAACAACAGCAGTGGAGTGAGCGGGGCTATAAGATGCAGAAATAAAAGGAGCAGAGGCGGGGTGTGGAGAGGACATGCAAAAACTGGAAGCAACCAAGACCAGAGAAGGGGCCAAAATGGTGCTACAGGAGTAGAAAGAGAAATGGAAGCAAAAGAGGTGATGTATTCATCATTTGCCTAAATCAAAACACTTTCTGGCTCTGTCATAGGCTTAGATTATTTCTAGATGTATCTGCCCGCATACTTACACTTGAATAAAAGGCACTATGTAATAAATACAAGATCATTATTAACATCAACATTAAAGAAATCCGGCTACAGGACTAGAGGACAAATGGAAAATATGACTCAGCTCATGTTTTTATAGCAATAAAGAAACTAGATGAGCTCTTCATCTGATGTAAACTAACATGACTGATTTCAATGGAGCTATGTCAGTCTCCACCTGCTGAGGATCTAGCTCACAACATCTGAGGCAAACCAATTGTGCTCTGATACGCCAGTTCCCATTTCCTTCTTCCTGTCATTTTCTTCTTTTATTTGTTTCTCAGTTAAGTTATTTCAAAATAAACTGCCTCTCCACAGAAATGAAAATTTCTGAAGCTATTGGACCACACGCTGGTCTCAGAGTATAAACCTTAAATAATTCTCCTGATGTTACTATGGTCCTCTAGGATTTGTACTGTTGTAATTGAGATCAGAATCTAGTCCATGATATGCAAATCTATTTACAACCCTACTTGAGTTGCACTAAGTTGAATTTCCCTTTTACATCCACCTAAAATGCCTAAGTCTTTATCATATGTTTAAGAAAATGTCTTGGATTCATCGTGGACAGTTCTCTGAAGATGTCCACGCAGTGTGCAGAGGCAGTCAAAAAAGCAAACAGGATGTTAGAAATCATTAAAAAGGGGATAGAGAATAAGACTGAGAATAGAATATATTATTGCCCTTATATAAATTCATGGTACACCCACATCTTGAATACTGTGTACAAGTGTGGTCTCCTCACCTCAAAAAAGATATACTGGCATTAGAAAAGGTTCAGAAAAGGGCAACTAAAATTATTAGGGGTTTGGAGAGGGTCCCATATGAGGAAAGATTAAAGAAGCTAGGACTCTTCAGCTTGGAAAAGTGGAGACTAAGGGGGGATATGATAGAGGTATATAAAATCAGGAGTGATGTGGAGAAAGTAATAAGGAAAAGTTATTTACTTATTCCCATAATACAAGAACTAGGGGTCATCAAATGAAATTAATAGGCAGCAGGTTTAAAACAAATAAAAGGAAGTTCTTTTTCATGCAGCGCACGGTCAATTTGTGGAATTCCTTACCTGAGGAGGTTGTGAAGGCTAGGACTATAACAGCGTTTAAAAGAGAACTGGATAAATTCATGATGGTTAAGTCCATAAATGGCTATTAGCCAGGATGGGTAAAGAATGGTGTCCCTAGCCTCTGTTTGTCAGAGGACGGAGATGGATGGCAGGAGAGAGATCACTTGATCATTGCCTGTTAGGTTCACTCCCTCTGGGGCACCTGGCATTGGCCACTGTCGGTAGACAGATACTGGGCTAGATGGACCTTTGGTCTGACCCAGTACGGCCGTTCTTATGTTCTTATGAAATGAGTGGAAACGCATATTATGAAATACCCATAACCAAGGATTTTACAGTTGTTTTATTAAAATTATTCAAATTAATAAGTTTCCCCCTTTATTGTCTTAAATGGCTTCAAATAAATACCAGTGTAAATAAACCAGAATTGTAGAGATACACTGTACCTTTCCATGGTTTGGGATCTAGCAGTCTTTCCATTGCTAACAAAACATCCATAATAATGCAGTTGGCATGCAAGGTCCCAGCCTGCACATATGTCTGATTACTTTCTTAAGGTAAAAAAAAAAAAATGTCCATTGTTAAGCAATACCTATGTAATAACACAGAAGTTTAGTTTAACTATGCATTCATTTAGTCCCCAAAATCTGGATTTTAACAATAAGATCTAGAAAGGAATTAGATGGGAATGTTGGTGTGAATGGGTTCTGTTACATATATTTTGCAGTCTGTAGTAAAAATATATTTTTAAAAGTTCTCTGTAATGGAAAGTATCAGGGTTCCTTCCCCACTCTAAACTCTCGGGTACAGATGTGAGGACCCGCATGAAAGACCCTCTAAGCTTACTTTTACCAGCTCAGGTTAAAAAATTTCCCAAGGCATAAACTCCACCTGGAACAGTATGCTGCCACCACCAAGTGATTTAGACAAAGAATCAGGGAAAGGACCACTTGGAGTTCCTGTTTCTCCAAAATATTCCCCCAAGTCCTGCAAACCCCCCCTCCCCGTTTCCTGGGGAAGGCTTGAGAATAATATCCTTACCAATTGGTACAGGTGAACACAGACCCAAACCCTTGGATCTTAAGAACAATGAAAAATCAATTGAGTTCTTAAAAGAAGGATTTTAATTAAAGAAAAGGTAAAAGAATCACCTCTGTAAAATCGGGATGGTAAGTACTTTACAGAGCAACAAAGACTGAAAAACACAGAGGATTTCCCCTCTAGGCAAAACTTTAAAGTTACAAAAAGAGGGATAAACCTCCCTTTTTGCACAGGGAAAATTCACAAGCTAAAACAAAAGATAATCTAATGCATTTTTTGTATTACTATTTCTGCAACAGAAGATGTTTGTTCAGATATGGCTTAGGGACATGTATTTGCCCTGCCCTGTTTCCTTGTTGACTTAGGGAGACACAGACAAAAAAACCTTCCCCCACAAATCTGAAAGTATCTTCTCCACTTATTAGTCCTTTTGCTCAGGTGCCACTCAGGTTATCTGAGCATTTTAACCCTTTACAGGTAAAAGAGGAATTAACCCTTTACTGGGTAAAGAGGGATTTTATGCTATCCTTAGCTGCATGTTTATAACAGAAAGGCTAAGCAGACATTAAATGAGCTAACAAGCTCCTTAGTGCTCTTGGTGGGTGTCATAAACAGAACATGGGCAGTCTGACCTATTGGTCAGAGCAGGAGTCAGGAGCTAGGCTGAGTCACATACCAAGAGATCAGAGGCTAAGATATGGCAGAGGGCTGACAGAGTCAGGAGACAGGCAGGGCCAGAATACTAGGAAATCAAAGTCAGGCAGGCGGCATAAGGGAAGCCACCCTAAGCAAGGAAAACCCAGTTGCATAGACAACTTCCTGTTCCTATGCTCTATTGAAATATCAGCAAGTAACCAGTCAGAACCCTCTGAGTTCTGCCAATCAAAGCCCAGGACTGGAGTCCTCTGTTGGAGTTGAGCTTCTAGTTCTGACAACTATTAGCTAGACACACTGGGTAGCAAGTTGGAACTTACTGGCTCCTAAAAGCCCTATGGCCCAAGGTTTGAGACCTGTAGTCCCTGATGGTGAGTGAAACTCTTCTCTCTACAGAGGGCAACATGAGGCCTATACACTGTGTCAGTCTCACTTAAGGATCTTTAGGGCTATGCACATCCTCCTCTCTGTGGAGGAAAACTTAAGATGGGGATAATAGCTCTCATAGCCTCTTTATCCTCCAGCGTGGAGGAGGACTTCTTCCTCTCTAGTCCATCTCCCTATACAGGTACCTAGTGCATTACCCAACATTCATGTTCTGTGCTAGAAGAGAGGATTTGGGCATATATACGTTCCTACAAAGAGGGGAAAGACAAGAGCAGTGGATTGTCTGAATCTGCCCTCATCCAGAACATTGAGCAGCAAGGAGTCCCTGGAGAGAAATGCTGCATATCTTTCAGTGGTGTCCTCATTCCAAGTCCAGCTCTCCTCCTTGCACAGCATAATTGTGCTAGTTCCATTACCAGGGCATCTTCCACAGGAAAGGATGGGATTTGCCCCACAATCATAGAATATCAGGGTTGGATGAGACTTCAGAAAGTCATCTTAGTCCAACCCACTGCTCAGAGCAGGACCACTCCCTAGACAGATTTTTACCCCAGTTCCCTTAATGGGCCCCTCAAGGTTTGAACTCATAACCTTGGGTTTAGCAGGCCAGTGCTCAAACCACTGGGCTATCCCTCCCCCCAACGTGAGAGGGTGAAATTAGTTGTGATGTGGCTTTTGTCAGGGGTCTTTTATAATTAATCAAATGTCAGCTTGAGGAATTCTGGTTATTCTCTCCACACAGGACAACTGAGTCTGGACTTCAGGATAAAGGGTTACATTCTGGTACCCTGAAACACTGACAAAATGAACAGAGAAGCTCTGCGACTTACCTGTTTGTCATCATAATGGTAAATCAAGAGAATTATTTTGGTAATAATTCGAGTCGCATATCTCTCCTTTCTTTTACACTACCCTAGCTCCACTGACTTCTTTGAAATTATTCTTGATTTACATTTGTCTGAAAGGAGAAGGCCCTCGATTTTTACAAGGAACCTTGAAAAATCTCACATTCCTCCTTTGGGATCAAACACTGACAGTGTGAGCTAATCCATTTCTTCTATTTTGAAGAAAAATAATCCAGAGGTCCTGAGGTGTACTTGTGTATGTACAGTAGTTATTATAAATAACTGTCTCATCATGAGTTTCTAGCATGGGGAGTTCGTGTGCATGCATCACAGAGGGATGCAACAGTTTTGCAGCTCCACCGATCTTAATTAAGTTGTGCCTCATTGCACCATGGCTGAATTTGGCCAACACATTTTAATGTGTCTTCAGAGCTGCTATAATTGCTTGTTGTGACTTCAGATCCTAAAAGACTTGCTTCAAAGGAGCCATCAAATTCCTGCAGCTAGTTCCAGTGCTCCGCTTTGAGATGTTCCATTAGGGATAAAATAGCCATGGCATCATTTGGAAACTTTAAATGCATGGTTATTATATGGGCATGTCCAGGTAGGTATATAAAACAAAAGGAAAGCTTTCAAATGTTCAAAAGCAGTCACAGAGACTTTAATATGTGTAGCTATAAGCAAGTCCAAGTAGTTGTGTTAAATCTTCATTTTTGCTTTTAAATGCTTATATAGCCTGGAGGGAATCCAAAATGGAGGTTTCATTTTCACATGAAAAACTACAAAAACAAACAGTTTTGCTTGCAGGTTTGCCAGACTTTTCAAGTGATTCCAAAGTCCCATCTTATGTAAGAGGCAAGATGTTCCACAGGCTCAAGCACTAAACTAGGACCCCCATAATATGAGTTTTTCTGCCTTGGGCAACTCACTTGAGCTCTGTTCCCCTGACCACCTTTTCTTTGTCTTGTTTTCTTACAACTTACTGTCTTCAGGGCACAGCCTGTCTCTTAATATCTCTTTGTACAATGCCAGGCACACCATGACCCTGATCATCACTGGGGCCTCTAGGCACGACTTTAATACAAATAATATGTCCTGTTATGTGACCTTGTGGCCTGACAGTAGTTCAAGTTTAAGCACTATAAATTTTATTAAACTAAAAAAAAACCCAAAAGACCACAAACCCTCAGCCTTTTAATGCAAGAAGAGAAGATACAGATAGTAACACTAGCAGCAGAAGGGGAACTATCACATTCAGTTTTCCTCATGCAGTCATGAAAAACAGATACTCTGCCTGAACTTCTACAAAGAATTGTAATTTCCTGAGTCAGGGGCCTTTCCTAGGCAGAAGTATCCATGCCCTTTGGGGGTGTCTGTGCATATGCCAAGAAATACTCATCCAGCCAATACAATACATTCACTTTTTAAAAATTCCTAATAAAGGCTGCATTTTAGCAAAGCACTTAGGCATGTGCTTATTTGAATCCAAGCTCTAACTGTCTATCTGGCAGTCAGCGTAAGCTTTGAAGGAGCCACTGTGGTTGTAGGTAATGGGGCCAATGGAAAGGCTGATTCTCATCCCCGCAACTAGCACCAGGCTAACTCAGCTTAACTCTACCCTTAGAGCTGGTCCAAGTGTTCCAGGTCCTCAACTACAAGCCCCTTTCTGACTCTCATGTTGCCAGTTACAGAGCAAACAGAGTAGAAGAGCAGAGCTCTCGCTGAGAGCTACCAAGATTGTCATTAAAGTTATGTGACATGGATTCACAAAGGTATTTTGGCACCTAAGTACGGGTTTAGGTGCCTACGCCCCAGTTTTGACTTCACTGCAATTCACAAAAGTCCTACCAAACTCTGTAGGTGCCTGACCCCATTCTGTGCCTTAATTTTCAGAGTAAAAGTTCCCTAGGCCCATTCGTTTCTGCCTCTGAGCATGGACAGTGCTGCCTAACTTTAGGCATCTGGGTGCCAACTCCCACCTAAGCCCCAGAGTAATTCAGAAACCAAGAGATGATAGAATTTCATCTGCCTTACTCATACATGGAGCCTGATCTAGTAGACATGCTCAGAGGCCTTCTGCTGCATCAGGTCTCATTTAAAATCTGGCAACTAGAGGAGCAGGGGATGGTGGTGCCCACCCTATACCTTTCAGCCCAGTGGTTAGAGCACTCACCTTGGCCATGTGGAGAACAAAGGATCAATTTCACCCCTGTGGCAGAAAGTTTAAATAATGGTCTCCCACCTCTCAGGCACATGCTCCTACCACTGAGATATGGGATATTCTGATGTGGGGCTCCTTCAGTCTCCCCTGTGGGAGCTGTTCTAGCTTGGATAAGTAATTAAAGAGCTATTGGAGCATGGGGACTGGACCCTAGTCTCCTACCTTCCAGATGGGTGCCCTACTCATCAGACAGCAGTCATTCTCTCTCTCTCTGGCCCAGTGACTGAACGTATTTATACATGGTAGGACGGCTTTGCCCCTTTTTGTTAAAAATGTGATTCAATTGTTTATAAATTCTCTGTCACTTACCTTGTGTATTTTGATGCCTTTATTAAAAATATTATGTACAGCTTTTAGTGATCCACTCATTAAAAGTCTAAGAGAAAGTAACATTTTCCACTTTTCTTAATAGGGTGGGTTTGCAATGAAACAAGAAGTGAATCAGTGGCATTCTTCCAACAGTTCGCATTTGAGGAATGAGAAGTCACATTATTTTGGGAGCCAGATAAGATGCTCTGTGAGCACCCTTTTAAAACTTACCTTTGTCACATGACAAAGTAAAGAAAAGAGATGACAGGCTTGATCCAGAGGGACCCCTGCCACTGCTTAAATCAGCATCCTGCTCCTAGGTATGGGGGTAGGTTGTGCCATCAGTTTTCAAGCAGAACTTCAGACTGAGATCAATGAAGCATTCTGACTGACAAGGGGTTGTACCAAGTTGCCTATGAGAAAGAATTAAAGAGTAAATTATTCTAAATAGCTCTGATTTGTTTTAAAGGTTCTTGTATGTTCTTCTAGATTAGTACCATAAATATGCATGTGATTTAGTCTGGTACTTGTTAGTGCCCATGTTAGTGCCACAGCCCTAGGCAGTTTTTGCCCTGGCCTCCATGTTCAGGAAACGAGCATACACGTACTCTCAAATAAGAAGCATTTCCCCGAAAGTAACCGTTGGGTCTAGGCAAATTTTGTGGTCAGCCAGTTCCTGACAGCCCCGCCCCCCATGAGGGTGGTAACGAGACATCTGTAAATCTCCTAATTAGGAGAAATCTGGCCAAAAAACTGAACACGTCATGACCCTTATAAATGGCCCACCGTGCCAGCGGTGGGCAGGGAGAAACGCAGAAACCCGTACCCGTAACCGAGCCTGATCAACTCGAGGTCTCCCTCGGCTCTGTGTTCTCAGAAGCCTACCCGTTTGCTGGTGGTGATGAAACTTTTGTGGTTTGTGTGTGTAAGTATGCCTAGCTGCTAATTCTGCTAACTAACTGAACCTGTAATCGTCTGTTGTAAGCTGGAGACGAAAGCCGATTCTAGCCGCCCCTAGGCTCCTGCAAGGGGAAACCCGCTAACCAGGAAACCTTGAATGCAAGGGGGATTGGCCGGAGTCTCACGGCGATTTTTAATTGTCTTAATGCATTTTTTTTAATTAGACGAGTAATTGCATTTATGCTTAATAATAGCACCAATAACACCCTTACTAACCCTTGGAAGGACCTGAATAACTACTGGGACCTGGAGCGGTACCAGGGTCAGGTTCTGTTTGTAATCGCAGTATTTTTATTATTTGTTCTAGTATTATATTGTAGGCCCAAGTTATAACTAGTATTAAGTTGCTCCTTATCCGCACCTGTAACCCATTCAATAAATCCTCAATTTTAACCCCACGACTCATTGTTTGCGTTATCCCCATCGCTACCTTCGGGGCACTTGTCACCACTCCCGAGAACA
Organism: Gopherus flavomarginatus; assembly: GCF_025201925.1. Classification (NCBI taxonomy): domain Eukaryota; kingdom Metazoa; phylum Chordata; order Testudines; family Testudinidae; genus Gopherus; species Gopherus flavomarginatus. The sequence goes on from NC_066618.1 coordinate 229,246,410, forward strand.
TCCAGTGATCGAGCCTCCGCCCTATCCCAGCGCTCATTACCTGGTAGATAACAGGCACCTTGTGACCATTTCGGTGGAGCGAGGGGCGAGAGTAATCAGAGATCAACATGGCGTCACGAACAGGATGCCTTCGGGAGGGCCAGTGCCCATGGCGTAGTGGGGACCGTGAACAGTCTGAGCTCGAGCAATTTCAACACCTACAATTTCACCAAGTGGCCAGCAGACAATCTGAGAAGCCCACCCTAGATTGGGTTTGCGTTATAGAGTCAGGGTCAGGGTAAAAAAGCTATACAACCTCGTTAACCCTGACCGCCGTAGGGTGTCTTCTCCATTGCCATCCCACGTTTAAATGTTACCCGGCCGATAGTTCCCTGAAGCCCCAGTGCACGGGGGTCGCGGATACTAGTCGGACTGAGACACCGTCCGGCATTTGGAAGGAGTGTAGCCGTATCGTTAAAAAATCCAGGGCCTCCGTTTCTAAACTCATACCCCCACCCCGGGTACAGCTGGGTGACCCAGCACATGGGTTGTTAACCCAATTAATGGAGGAATTAGAACAGACCAAGCGGTCGAAGAAACTTAGACCGGACGAGTATAAGTCGGAAGATGTGTCCATGGTGTTGTTCAGCGCACTAAACAAAGCACTGGACCTCTGTGCAGTCCTTCATGGAAGCACTATGTTTGCCGCTAAACAGGCCACCGCGAACGGCACCGATAGCGCAGAAAGCGAGATGGATGACAAGGAGGAGGAGGACAGGAGTCAGGCTGGCGGAAACCCACCCCCCTACGAAGCCCCGGCCCCCTCTTCGATCTATCCTGCTCTCCCCTCAGCCCCACCCGCGCCTGAGAAGGAGATGCGGATGGAGGCAATGCCTGTCGCTATTACAAAAAGCAAGGTGGACTCTAATACAGGCCAGATGACTACTACCACCGAATATCATACCCGCACTAAAGGAGAATTGAAGGAATTTATGGTAGACACTAGGCGTGGGGAGAGCGAGGCTGCCCTAGTTTGGCTGGGCCGTCTGGCCCTGGATCACGGGGCAGAGGTAGTGGACAGGGAGGAGGCTAGTCTCTTGGCCAAAACGTCCACCTGGTCGGGAGGATTTTCAGGCCATAGTCTCTTGAGAAACGGGGTCTGGCCACTTACTACACCAGCCGCAGCCTCTTTAGCCGTGAAGGGCAGTTTTAAGGGCATGTATATACCTCTCGGCAGCATAAACACGCCCCATGAGATCATATGGGCTATTGCCGGGGCATCCATCGTAATGTGGGACCCACAGACGGTGCCCTTGAACTTGAATCCGCAGCAAGCCCAATCCAACACGCCACTCATTTATGTCGGGGACCCCACCCAGATCCCGGTCATCAGGGATGCAGTAGACTTAGCCATAGATGGCGCCCCACCGATTGACACAGGGGGAACCCTTTTGCTGCATGGTTGGGTTGGGCAACCTCTTATTACTTTATATGAGGCTATGTCCCGTCTTCGGATGCCACAAGCCCCCAAGAGCCCCATCTCAGCCCTTCCAGCTGAGAACCCTGTTAATAAGGGTCAACCTAAGCACCCTGAATGTACCAAGGCCGAAAGGGCGCTTTTTGGGTTCCTATTACATAAGCGGGTGCCCAAAGAAGCATTGCAGAAGATGTCTAAGCCCTCGTCCAGACTAACCCGCGGCATCGGCGGGTTAAAATCGATTGCTCGGGGATCGATATATCGCGTCTAGTCTGGACGCGGTGTATCGATCCCCGAGCGCGCTTACATCGATTCCGGAACTCCATCAATCCGAACGGAGTTCCGGAATCGACGCGGAGAGCCGCGGACATCGATGCCGCCCCGTCCAGACTGGTGAGTACCTCGATTTTAGAAATTCGACTTCAGCTACGTTATTCTCGTAGCTGAAGTTGCGTATCTAAAATCGATTTTAATTCCTAGTCTGGACGTGGCCTAACTCTCAACAACAAGACCTGGGGAAACAGTTAGGATGGAATGACTGGGACAATTATTTAAGAACAAAAAACGAGTAGAGACCGGGTGCGCCTCGGCCTCCATGGAGACATGGGATGAGCGACCATATCACACCCTATTGGTAGCCGGTCCCAAACCCCTTCACACCCCTGTATCTTTCCTGTTGGACACCGGAGCTCAAATCTCCATTATTAAACCCAATGTACCGCATATACCCACAAGTTCTACTATGTTTATTCAGGGTCTTAACAGCATTGAAGAAAAACCCATAGTCCGCTTCACTCTGATTCATAAAGGGTACAAGCGGAAAGTTAAGGCTTTGTTGGGAGGAACAAATTTGCTGGGGGTTGGGGATATAAAATGACTACGATTACAAAAACAGGTCTGTTAGGCCCTGCCTGTCACCCTGTCGCCCGACGCCCCCCCCCTCTCCCCCCCGCTTATAGCCCCGAGCTGGTTAATAACAGCTCATGGAAATTTTCCCCTATTCCCACGAAGCCTGAAGGCATTCCCCTCAACGCAAACTATTCTCTTTGGCCTGAAATCAGCCCCAGGCCTAGAGGACCCTGGACTCCCATATATCACCCTGACCAACTTGTCTGGGTGGCCGAGCCACAGGCCTCGGGTCATCGAGAACCCTATGCCGCACGAATTGTAACTGCGGGTAAATATCCCAATACCTATACGGTTGTGGATGTCCAGGGCAATCACACCTTGGTCCACCATAACTGGATAAGCAAACGTTCTGAATCCGGAGCGAACTAACAAGGGCCAATAAGGCCGCCTTCTGCTTTGTCTTGTAGCTTGCCATAGCGGCGGGAGGCCGGGACGACAACCAGAAGGGCCCAGATCTGCTAAACCTGAGACATCCGTATCCCGTGGGCGAAAATACTCATCAGCTTATGTTTGCAGCCTATTGGATCCAGGAAGTTCTGGGAGGAAACATCCACTTATCCTCACTGACCCCTGATAACTGCCTTGCATGTTCCAATAAGCTGTCTGTAAATAGGCCTTTGTTTGATTTATTGCCGTTAGTGTTTAATTTTAGTAGCATTAATGGTCCCCTTAATTGCTCCTCCCCCTTTGCTCAGTGGCTCCCCACCGTACAATGGACAGGTTGCACAAACGATCTTTTTGACCCCATTTCCCCCCCTTGTTTTTTCTATTTTTAATGAAACTAGGGTACGTCGTATGGGCCCACTCCCCTTGTCACCTGGAGAAAGGCCCATGGCATCCCATTGTTGGGCTTTTTTGGGAAATAATCGAACAGAAACCATTTGGGTCGGGGCCTACCCCAATTGTTCCCAGTGGCAGCTTGTGGAAGGAAATGAGACAGCCAGCAGCCCTATTTTCAATCGCACGTTCCCACCTCCCTTTTTATGCGGTAGCCGCGGCCAGAAAATTAGGTCCGGCAACATCACTTATAGCGGCAAAAGATTTTACCAGCCCCTCAAACACACATATCTATCCCACAGCCACATTAAGAAGTTAGTTTTTAAGGGAGGCTCGGCATGCCAGGACTCTGCCTTTTCCCCTTGGTCCCCCAGACCCGGTCACTTCTGGCTGTGTGGCGAGGCAGCCTATATGGCGCTCCCCCCTAACCCTAGAGGCATATGTACCATTGGCTCTATCCTGTTAAAAGGGGGTGGTATTTATGTTAAGACATGGTATCCCAACTCAGCCGACGGGTTCGACATTCCTGGGGTTGGTGGGAGAAGGCAAAGGGTGCGCTGTCCTCTGTAGTGTCTTCAGTGGTCTCGTTTAACCCTGTTGGATATATGTTATTACGTGAGCAAGTATTATTCCAATCACTGGCTATTGAAACGCTGGCAAATACCACCGCAAAAGGTTTTAATTTGGTCAATCAGCAGCTAATGTAATTATCAGATTATTCTTTTCAGAACCGATTAATGATACAATTTCTGCTGCAATCATGGGATTTTTGTGAGACCCTCATATCCATGTACCCACAGTTTAAGGATAAGTGTTGTGTCTCTGTTTCTTCTGTATCTGGAAATTTAACGGAAGTAATTAATAACCTCAGGGCTTTAGGAACCGCCGTGCGTGAGTCCAGGGAGACCTTCCGATTTTGGTCCTGGCTCGATTGGTTGGGTCTCGGAGCCTACAAGGCTTATTTCCAATCTCTCCTTATCTCCCTCCTGGTCGGGTGTATCCTGCTCTGCCTTGGCTGTGCCTGCTTGAAAGCCTGCATCCATCTTGTTATCGGGTCGGCCTACATTGCCTCTTCCCCCCGACACATGCCTTCTTGTAGAAGGGGATGGCGAGTCGGACGATGAATCTAAGGTATAGGCATAACGTTCACATGGAGCCCAGGGCACGGGGGCATGTTAGTGCCCATGTTAGTGTCACAGCCCTAGGCAGTTTTTGCCCTGGCCTCCATGTTCAGGAAATGAGCATACACGTACTCTCAAACAAGAAGCATTTCCCCGAAAGTAACCGTTGGGGCTAGGCAAATTTTGTGGTCAGCCAGTTCCTGACAGCCCCCCCCCCATGAGGGTGGTAATGAGACATCTGTAAATCTCCTAATTAGGAGAAACCTGGCCAAAAAACTGAACACGTCATGACCCTTATAAATGGCCCACCGTGCCAGCGGTGGGCAGGGAGAAACGCAGAAACCCGTACCCGTAACCGAGCCTGATCAACTCGAGGTCTCCCTCGGCTCCATGTTCTCAGAAGCCTACCCGTTTGCTGGTGGTGATGAAACTTTTGTGGTTTGTGTGTGTAAGTATGCCTAGCTGCTAATTCTGCTAACTAACTGAACCTGTAATCGTCTGTTGTAAGCCAGAGACGAAAGCCAATTCTAGCCGCCCCAAGGCTCCTGCGAGGGGAAACCCGCTAACCAGGAAACCTTGAACGCAAGGGGGATTGGCCGGAGTCTCACGGCGATTTTTAATTGTCTTAATGCATTTTTTTTTAATTAGACGAGTAATTGCATTTATGCTTAATAATAGCACCAATAACACCCTTACTAACCCTTGGAAGGACCTGAATAACTACTGGGACCTGGAGCGGTACCAGGGTCAGGTTCTGTTTGTAATCGCAGTATTTTTATTATTTGTTCTAGTATTATATTGTAGGCCCAAGTTGTAACTAGTATTAAGTTGCTCCTTATCCGCACCTGTGACCCATTCAATAAACCCTCAATTTTAACCCCACGACTCATTGTTTGCGTTATCCCCATCGCTACCTTCAGGGCACTTGTCACCCCTCCTGAGAACATCCAGCGATCGAGCCTCCACCCTATCCCAGCGCTCATTACCTGGTAGATAACAGGCACCTTGTGACCATTTCGGTGTAGCAAGTGGCGAGAGTAATCAGAGATCAACAGTACTATGGTTTATGGTAGCATAGTTTAACTTAGTGATAAATAGGTACAAAGCAAGGGCTAATTTCTCTGTGAAGAACCATTTTTCTTTACATTGTACTTGTATTTGTGCAGTTGTTTTTTAAAAGGAAATTCAAATAGTCATACTTGGATCACAAATGTGTGCATAGTAATGCTTTTTCTCTTCAATTAGTATCTATGACAAGATACTGAAAGGGTAAATTATTTAATAAACTAAGGTTTAATTCCCTTAGATGAGGAGAGGCTACAGGGAAATGATCTGCCTCTCTTGTTATTGTTATTGTTTTTCTTTGCAGATTGTTGTTACTAAAAAACTAATTTCCAAAGACACAATATAATCATAGAATATCAGGGTTGGAAGGGACCTCAGGAGGTCATCTAGTCCAATCCCCTGCTCAAAGCAGGACCAATTCCCAACTAAATCATCCCAGCCAGGGCTTTGTCAAGCCTGACCTTAAAAACCTCTAAGGAAGTAGATTCCACCACCTCGCTAGGTAAACCATTCCAGTACTTCACCACCCTCGTAGAGAAAAAGTTTTTCCTAATATCCAACCTAAACCTCCCCCACTGTAACTTGAGACCATTACTCCTTGTTCTGTCATCTGATACCACTAAGAACAGTCTAAATCCATCCTCTTTGGAACCTCCTTTCAGGTAGTTGAAAGCAGCTATCATATTCCCCCTTATTCTTCTCATCTGCAGACTAAATAATCCCAGTTCCCTCAGCCTCTCCTCATAAGTCATGTGCTCCAGCCCCCTAATCATTTTTGTTGCCCTCCGCTGGACTCTTTCCAATTTTTCCACATCCTTCTTGCAGTGAGGGGCCCAAACTGGACACAGTACTCCAGATGAAGCCTCACCAATGTCAAATAGGGGGTGTCATAGACAGATGGTTAAGGGTTAATGCCTCTTTCACCTGTAAAGGGTTAAAAAGTTCACCTAGCCTAGCTAACACCTGACCAGAGGAACCAATGGAGGAACAAAATGTTTCAAAAGGAAGGAGGGAAGTTTTTCCTTTGTTTAGAGTTTTCAGTTTCAGCTGGAGTGAAAAAGATCAAGAAACCAGCCTCTTATCAGAGTAGTAAGTTTTAGAAAGGTTTATGTTTATTTCTTTGTAATCTGTCTTATGCAAATAGAGGTAGAATCAAATTGGGTATTTGGGTATTATTTTTTTTATGTATAACTAAAATTGTGTCCAGGGGAACATCCTCTGTGTTTGAAATCTGTTGTCTGTGAGAGTAGCTGGTATGCTAATCTCTCCCACAGGGTTTTCTTTTACCTTTCTTTTCTTTAATTAAAAGCCTTTTTTCTTAATACCTGATTGATTTTTCCTCATTTTTAGATCCAAGGGGATTGGATCTGGACTTACCAGGGATTGGTGGGAGAAAGGAGTGGGCATGGTTAATTTCTCCCTGTTTTAAGATCCAAGGGATTGGATCTGGACTCACCAGGGAATTGGTGAAGGAGTCTCTCAAGGTTTTGGGGGGACAGGGAGTGATCCAGACACTGAAATTCTGGATGGTGGCAGTGGAACCAGATCTAAGCTAGTAATTAAGCTTAGAAGTGTCCATGCAGGTCCCCACATCTGTACCCTAAAGTTCAGAGTGGGGAAGGAACCTTGACAGAGGGGAATGATCACGTCCCTCAATCTGCTGGCAATGCCCCTACTTATACAGCCCAAAAATGCCATTAGCCTTCTTGGCAACAAGGGCACACTGTTGACTCATATCCAGCTTCTTGTCCACTGTAACCCCTAGGTCCTTTTCTGCAGCAATGCTGCCTAGCCATTCGGTCCCTAGTCTGTAACAATGAATGGGATTCTTCCATCCTAAGTTCAGGACTCTGCACTCGTCGTTGTTGAACCTCGTCAGATTTCTTTTGGCCCAATCCTCTAATTTGTCTAGGTCCCTCTGTATCCTATCCCTACCCTCCAGGCTATCTACCACTTCTCCCATCTGCAAACTTGCTGAGAGTGTAGTCCATGCCATCCTCCAGATCATTAATGAAGATATTGAACAAAACTGGCCCCAGGACCGACCCTTGGGGCACTCCGCTTGAAACTGGCTGCCAACTAGACATGAAGCCATTGATCACTACCCACTGAGCCCGACGATCTGGCCAGCTTTCTATCCACCTTATAGTCCATTCATCCAGTCCATACTTCTTTAACTCGCCAGCAGGGACAGATCTATGTATTTTGCTGCCCCAAGCACAGCAGTCAGGTGGCTTTTGGTGGCGTGCCTGCGGGAGGTCCATCTGATAACACAGACTCAGTGGCACACCTGCGGGAGGTCCGCCAGTCCTGCACCTTTGGTGTACCCACCACTGAATTGCCGCCAAAGCTGAGGGACCGGCGTACCTCCTGCAGGCGTGCCGCCGAAGGCTCCCTGACTGCCGCCCCCATAGCAATTGGCAGGCCACCTCCCGTGGATTGCTGCCCCAGGCACGTGCTTAGTGCTCTGACGCCTGGAGCCGCCCCTCCTTGCCAGAAAGAATACTGTGGGAGACTGTATCAAAAGCTTTGCTAAAGTCAAGGAATAACACATCCACTGCTTTCCCCTCATACACAGAGCCAGTTATCTCCTCATAGAAGGCAATTAAGTTAGTCAGGCATGACTTTCCCTTGGTGAATCCATGCTGACTGTTCCTGATCACTTTCCTCTCCTCTAAGTGCTTCAGAATTGATTCCTTGAGGACCTGCTTCATGATTTTTCCAGGGACTGAGGTGAGGCTGACTGGCCTGTAGTTCCCCCAATCCTCCTCCAACCCTTTTTTAAAGATGGGCACTACATTAGCCTTCTTCCAGTCATCCGGGACCTCCTCCGATCACCATGAGTTTTCAAAGATAATGGCCAATGGCTCTGCAATCACATCTGCCAACTCCTTTAGCACTCTCAGATGCAGCGCATCCAGCCCCATGGACTTGGGCTCATCCAGCTTTTCTAAATAGTCCTGAACCACTTCTTTCTCCCCAGAGGGCTGGTCATCTCCTCCCCATGCTGTGCTGCCCAGTGCAGCAGTCTGGGAGATGACCTTGTTCATGAAGACAAAGGCAAAAAAAGCATTGAGCACATTAGCTTTTTCCACATCCTCTGTCACTAGGTTGCCTCCCTCATTCAGTAAGGGGCCCTCACTTTCCTTGACTTTCTTCTTGTTGCTAACCTACCTGAAGAAACCCTTCTTGTTACTCTTAACATCTCTTGCTAGCTGCAACTCCAAGTGTGATTTGGCCTTCCTGATTTCACTCCTGCATGCCTGAGCAATATTTTTATACTCCTCCCTGGTCATTTGTCCAATCTTCCACTTCTTGTAAGACTCTTTTTAAAGTGAAATATTATAATGGTCTTGCTCAATATGTATAATACCTTACTCCACAAGTACTTTCATTGAAATCAGTGGGACTAATTGTGGAGTAAGTTGCTATTCAACATGAGTCAGGCTATCACAATTTGGGCCAAAAGTTTCAATACACTGTATTGTGTAGTAATACTATATATTGGGATTGTTTAGAGGATTTTCAAGGCAAATCTTGTTGAGAAGAAGAGGGACTCTCACAGATATTATAATGCTCTATTCCAAAGTATTAATATACACCCCCACACAATTTAAAAGCCAATGGGTAGCTCTTCAAAACATACTTATTTAACCATAGTCTTGTTCCATGGATTGTTCCAACTATAGAAGGAAACTTTCTGGCCCCAGATTTCTTCATGATGACTAAGACAGCTTCTCCTTAATAAAATGTAACACATCACTATCATAAATATCTAAAAGCTGGGTTTTTCTTTTAAAAAAAGCACGTTAAGCACATCAAACAACAAGATGATAGATAGAAGAGTTAGAGGATACTTCATCTTGAGAAAAGGTCCAAGATAACCCCACAGAGCTGTGGTCTTTCAAATGTATCTTTTTTCCCTCTTAGCTGTAAAAAGTCTTTCCAGGTCAACGAGCTACATGTATATGGAGTGAAATCCTGGCCCCACTCCTGGGAATTTTGCCATTAATTTCAATGGGGACAGGAATTCTCCAGTGGTGTTTTTCTGTTGAGCATGTTAGAATTAGTAGGAAGCTCTCAATTTCCATGAATTGCCAAATAAACTTAATGTGCTAAAATTATACCATTATTCCCATTATGTCCTTTGACTAACTTAGCCCCGACCCTGCAAATGCTTATGTACAATCTTAACTTTAAGTATTTCTCTGCTCACATACATAGAGTTACACATGCAGATATGGGTTTGCAGGATCAAGGTAATACTGAGTTGGTGGCTAACACGGGAGTTACAATATATCAATAATTATATTATACAAACATACAGGTTCAGTTAAAGTCAAGCATCTCTTTTCAGAAGTACATAAGAGATTAAAAAAATACCCTAAGCTTTCTCTACTTCATTCTACATATACAGTTTCCAAAACTCTCCTTCTCAGATGAACCCTCCCTGACAGTATTTCCACAGACTAAGACAACCAAGGTTTTGGAAGTATGGAAAATGCTAAAAATACATAAATCACCATATTGATTCCATCAGTCAAAAAGCAGGTCTATGAAAACAGCAGCATTTTTAAGCATCACCACATTCATAATGATCACATTATGCAGTGTGATCTTACCCCAAACAGCACCTTTCAGCAGCTTGTTGGATGACTTGCTCAGCCATACATTATTCACCAGAAGTTCTGGGTTGTCTCAAAGACAATTACTGTTCCATGTACTGTCCTTATGAAGTATCATTTTAGCCAGTATTTTGCACTGTGCAATTAATAAGATGTCCCCTGAAACAGTAAATTTAAAAAAATAGTAGTATAATTTAGTCTCTCGCTTTAGTGGCATAATATAGCTAGAAACAATTTACAGTGGTACAGATTCCCATTTTTCTTCATTTTTGGTAGTTACATGTGACTGTCTATTGTTCAACATGAGCTCCAATTCAATAATTAATTCCTGTGCTCTAGTATAAAATGTGTAATATTTTCAATGATAAATTCATAGGCGTTTGTAGACCTCAACCTAGCCACTCTATTACACTGTGTGTTACTGTTCCACAATAAGGCCCTAACTCTGCACGGACAAACTCCTGTGCCTAAGAAGAATCCCAGTGAAGTCGATAGTATCTGCCCACCTGGATTTCATGACAAAATCAGTGGCTGTATTAGTTACACTATAACTTTCCTTTGTGACTCGCTCATTGTTTCTGAACATTGGTTCTTTTTTGGTGACATTTTTCATGCTCGATCTCAGAACAGTGATGAAATTTTGTGGGATGGGCGAGCAGCTAGTTTGGCCATTTCTGAGATCTGTATGAGGATAGAAATAATCCCAAAACAAAAGAAGAAAGAAAACCTTTTAAGTTATATAGTCTGCACAGAAAATGTGCAAATACCTAATTGAACGTTCTGATCCTGCAATCAGACCCTTTTGATTAGACCAGAAAGAGGAGACAATGGGAGGAAGATGCACTGCCCCAGAAGTCATAGGATATGAAGGAATGAGCACAGGAACTGATTCCCAGGCTATGTAAATAGCATTTTCCCTGTCTGTAGATGGCGAAGATACAGATGAAGTAGGCATAGTTGATTGATGGGTAGGAGTTTAGAACTGAGTCAAGAAACCTAGGTTCTGGCTCAGGTCAATTTGGTGGCATTTCTGTTTGCTGACTTGTGAAGAAAATGTAACTCTGTGTTGCAACAAACACACAGAGTAGTTCTCCACTTAGTGTCACTATGTGTATAAATGTACTGATTTTCTTCCAACTTCACTTAATTCTTAAGTCTCAATGAGAACTATAAAACAAGCCAAACCTGTGTACTCTGTATAATACATTATATCTTGTATTAATATAGGATAAATTAATAAGCAGAATGAAGCAGTGGTAGTTTTATCTTAATGCTAAGTTGGTTTTTTGCTTGTTTGCTTTTCATGAAGTTTCATATTTATGATATTGTGATATTCTAGCTTCATTATTTAGTGGAGCATGGGATAATTCCAGTCAAACAGCTTTTGTTCAATACAGCTCTCTCTGCATGCATTTGGATGGATCAGGGATGTGAAATATAACCCTTTGGCAAAAAGCTAATATGTGTTACATCAGTAACTAGTATCTTCATCTAACAAAAAAGCAAAGACAACAGGACTGGAATAATACAGCAGGCAGCATTCTCAATATTGTTCGGGAAAGCTGCAAGGTATTACCTAATTTTTGCTTTAGATCATTATATAGATTTCAGTCAAAGCTTTGAAGAGATTATTTCAGGTAGCCAAAGATTATCTCCAAGTCATAATACTTTCTGCCTCCACTCCCTACGCTGTAAGAGTAATTGGATATTTGACACTCAAGACTTACCACATAGGAGGCTGTATTCATATTTGGCATTACTACCACAACATGAAGGTGAGATTAAAATATGGGGTAGATGCTACTGTGGTTAGGGTTCTTGCTTTTCATCACAAAGACATAGAATTGATGCCAGACAGGTTCAGTGTAAAATGACTTTTGATAGTGATAGTTACATTATTTTATGAGGGATGGCTCTTCTCTACATATACTCTAGTTATAAGTAAATCTTGGTCAAGATAATTAGAAGTTTCTATGTTTCACAATCTAATATAGCAGTGATATGTCAGCCAGAGGTCACCCCATGTTGTCTCCTTTGAGCTTTAGCTGTAATACTTTGTGGGCATAATGGACTGTGAAATTGAGGTCATAGCATGAAACCACAGCTAGCTTTGATATTGACTGGAGGTGCTGAGAATGGTGTTGGGCCTTGTTTGGAAATGCTGCCTGGTTGGATGTATTTATCTATGAAAATATTGAGGCAGGCATGTACCTAATTTACATGCACATACCGGGTTTAAAACACAGAGGTGGTGTGAGGTAGTGTACTTGCCAACTGTAGCACCCTCTTCCATAGCTCAGGCCTCCAGCCAAATCACCTAAAGTTTAGTCCACTTCTCGCGTAACAAAAAGATTCAGACAGAAAGCCTAAGAAATCCAAAGTAATAATACTTCTTCAACCCCTCTCAGGTCAAACAAATAACTACTTCTGCAGGAGGAATTACCAGGCTATCCTCCCTTCCCCGGGGATACTGTCAGTTTACTGCTGTGATTTCCCTGCTCCCCACTCCCAAGCCCCATTGCAGAACTTCTTTCAGAGAAGCCTCACCTGGACCCTGTGGATTTCTTCTATTCATGTAGGCCAGGGGTGGGCAAACTTCTTGGCCCAAGGACCACATCTGCGTGGGGAAATTGCATGCAGGGATATGAATGTAGGACTGGGGTGGGAGTTGGGGTGCAGTAGGGAGTGTGGGGTGTGGGAGGGGGTGCAGTGTGCAGGAAGGGGCTCAGGGCAAGGAGTTGGGGCACAGGAGGGATGTGGGCTGTATGAGGAGCTCAGGGAAGGGGGTTGGGGTGCAGAAGGGGGTGTGGAGTGCAGGAGGGGGCTCAGGTAGGGGGTTGGGTAGCAGGAGAGGTGTGGGAAGGGGCTCAGGACAGGGGATTAGAGTGCAGGAGGGGTAGAGCAGGGAGCTCAAGGCAGGGGATTGGGGGCTCAGGGCAGGGGTTGGGGGTCAGGAGGAGTGTGACAGGGGGCTCAGGGCAGAGGGTTGAAGTGCAGGAGGGGTGCAGCAGGAGACTGGGGGCTCAGGGCGGCGGTTGGGGTGTGGGGTGCAGGAGGGGTTTGGGGTGTGGAATCCAGCCCAGCACTGCTTACCTTGGGTGGCTCTGCGGTGGCACCAGTGCGCAGCAGGGCTAAGGCACCCTGCCTGCCTGCCCTGGCCCTGTACTACTCCTGGAAGCGGCCAGCACCATGTCCCTGCGGCCCCTGGGGGAGGGGAGAGCAGAGGGATCTACGCACTGCCCTTGCCTACAGGTACCTCCCCTGAAGCTCCCACTGGCCACAGTTCCCCATTCCTGGCCAATGGGAGCTGTGGGGGATGGTGCCTGCAGACGAGCGTAGCATGCAGAGCCCTCTGCCCCCCACCACCCTAGAGGCCACAGGGACTGGTGTCAGCCACTTCTGGGAGTAGCACAGGGCCAGGGCAGGCAGAGATTCTGCCTTAGCCCCACGGCACCACGGGGGTGGCCATCCTGTGGGCCAGATCCAAAGCCCTGATGGGCCAGATCCGGTCTGCGGGCCCACAGTTTCCCCACCCCTGATGTAGGCCCTGATTCAGGGCTTCTCCACAGAAGCCTACTCTGCTCCCTGTAGGTTTCTTCTAGCAGACCACTCTCCTTCTTCCTCCTTTCCCTGAAACTAGTTTCCACCTCTAGCAATCTCTGGTCTGGAGATCTACACCAGCTCTCTTTCCAGAGCCTGATGAGGGGGATTCCATCATTGTTTCTCTTCCCCAGGGACCCTTGGCAAATCTACTGTCCACTCTGTGCCCCCTACCCCACTTTCAACCTGTAAAAACTGCAGGACTCCTCTCAAAGGAGCTTTTTTTAATCTCCCCCTTCTAGTTAAGAAACTTTTCTTATATATTGTTCAAACAATCTCTTTCTAGCTCAACTGTTCCATTACTAATTAATTAAAGAGCACCCAGCTAGAGCACTTTTCTGCTCTTCTGTGTAGCCTATAGGGTCATCCTGGGACAGTTAGGCCCTAATTCTTCTGAAGGGCCATTGGCCCCATGACAAGTGGTATTTGTGTGTTTTCTCCATGTGCATGGATTGTGCTCCTGTTTGAAAATTCTGGCTTATACATTTAATTGGGAATTGTAAGGTTATTATCCCTTTGTGTACTTTTTAATAGGAAACAGTAAAAATACTCCACTGATTTGCAGCCTGAGCATTTGAAGATATCTTAGTATCTCAGAAATCTGAGACAGATGAATACAACAATGGGTGGTTTGTGTTTGTTGGTTTTTTATTTAGTGAAGGGCTTAAAAAATGACTGGATCCTGATTTTGAACACCCTGAAATTGAAGTGTAAAGATGCTTGGATCCCAGGTTTTTGTGTGGCTCAGTAAAGGGACAGGTGCTACATGTATCTCAGATCAGATTTTAACTAGTTCAAATGTCACATCTGGGATTTTAGTTTGGGTCAATCTCTTTTTATTTATTTGCATTACAGCAGCCCTTTTAGGTCCCAACTGAGAATGGGTCTCCATTGTGCTAGGAATTGTAGAAAGACAGAGTATGAGCCAGACTCTTCCCCTTCAGTTCTAAAGGCAAAGCCAGAGGCATCTCTAGTCTTCCTTGTAAAGTTGTTGCTGCATATTTACAGGTTCCCTATCAGCCACTATGACTCACTGGGCAGAGTCTGGTGGCTGAGCCACTTCCCTTGGAATGTAAAGTACCATGCAATTTTTCAAAGGGTGTACTTTGAAAGGAACCAGGCTGGAGAAGAAGAGGAGAAAGTTGGATTTCTTACCTGTATTTTCAAACTGGCTTTCTGTATTTGAACTCTGGCTGCAGGTGATTAAAAACAAACAAATGGGCGTTTCCCATCAATTGCAAGGCTGAGCCAAAAGAAGGAGGCATACTTGCGACACCTTAGAAACTAACACATTTATTTGAGCATATGCTTTCATGGGCTAAAGCCCACTTCATCAGATGCATGCAGTGGAAAATACAGTAGGGGCAGAGAGAGTGAGAACACAAAAGCTTATGCTCAAATAAATGTGTTAGTCTCTAAGGTGCAACAAGTTCTCCTGTTCTTTTTGCGAATACAGACTAACATGAGAAACCTAAGGCATGAGCTGCCTACTCAAAATAGAAAAGGCATAACAGGGGCTCTGTTTGTGCTCCGAAGTGGGGTTATTCGCAACAAGGACCTCAGCGAACCTGTCATGGGAAATGAATATATTTCTGTCCTTGCCCCTGTGCTCAGTTTGACCATGGTCCCTACTTGCTGAGATCGCACCTGCGCTCTGTTCCCGTTTGCAGGCAGCGAAATGGTGAGCTAGAGATCCAAAAGGAGCTGTCCAGGACTCAAGTTTGTAGAGAGCTTCTTCATCGAGTCAGTTGCCGGGGAGCTGTCCAGCATTTCAGCACCTCTGCGGTTTCGGGATTGCCAGCTGCCGGGGCAGCCTTCAGCCCGCACTAATTGCAGAAGGACCTGCAGAAGGAAAGCAGACCCGAGGCTCTAAGGTAAGGGAGAAGAAGGGATTTCAAAGCTTAAAACATAAGCAAATCCGCAATTGCAGGTGTGTGTGAGTGAGATCTGAGGAGAGAAGGGGTGAGTGTGAAAAAGAGAAAGGAAACGGGTAGGATCCCCTTTAGATGGCATGCCCCTGAGATCTGCTGCTCTGCAGTGTGTCTTTGTAAATGCGCTTCATAACTATCTTTTATTTATGTGTGTGTGACGCTCTGTTTCAGCGCAACCCACTCCAAGAGGCGAAACAGAGCACGTGGAAGGTGCTTGGGCTGTGAGGTGCCTATTTCCATGTTTTCTGACAATGAGCATTTCTCTTAGTGCGGAAGCCCGAACTTAAGCGTGTGTTTTCCATTGTCCCTGCAAGGAGCTCCGGTGAGAAGAAGAGGAGTGATGGGCAAAGAGCTGGAATGACGAGAGACCTCTCCGGTGCAGGGCCAGAATTAAAGGTCTAAATCCAAGTCAAAGAAGCAGCGCCTTGTAGGTTCACCCCGGGAATCTGAAGCGGGCTCTGGTGCCGGTGACATAGCCCTCGACCTGGTGTTTGAGCCGAGCTGAGCTAGCTGGATTCAGCCCACGCTTCACTCCCCCGGTCTCTTTCCCACCGCAGCCCATGGCTAACTTCTCCTCGCACCCCGAGCCCAACGCGTCCTGCGCGCCCTGCGCGGGCAGAGGGGCCCCGTGGCCCAACGCCTCCGCCCCACAGCTGCTCCCCGACTTCTACCTGGCCGTGCCCATCATCTACTCCCTCATCTGCGCCGTGGGGCTGACGGGCAACACCGCCGTCATCTACGTGATCCTGCGGGCCCCCAAGATGAAGACGGTCACCAACCTCTTCATCCTCAACCTGGCCGTGGCCGACGAGCTCTTCACCCTGGTGCTGCCCATCAACATCGCCGACCACCTGCTGCGGCAGTGGCCCTTCGGCGAGTTCATGTGCAAGCTGATCATCTCCATCGACCAGTACAACACCTTCTCCAGCATCTACTTCCTCACCGTCATGAGCATCGACCGCTACCTGGTGGTGGTGGCCACGCTCCGGTCCAGGAAGGTGTCCTACCGCACCTACCGCGCAGCCAGGCTGGCCAGCCTGGCCGTCTGGGCCCTGGTCTCCATCGTCATCTCACCCTTCGCTGTGTTCGCCAAGCTCCACCGGGAGCAGGGTCGCTCCCAGTGCGTCTTCGTCTTCCCCAGCCCCGAGAGCTTCTGGTGGAAAGTCAGCCGCCTCTACACCCTCCTGCTGGGCTTCGCCATCCCGGTCTCCACCATCTGCGTCCTCTACACCGCCCTGCTGGCCAAGCTGAGACGCGTGCGCCTCCACAGCAACGCCAAAGCCCTGGACAAAGCCAAAAAGAAAGTGACGCTGATGGTGCTGGTCATCCTGGCCGCGTGCCTCTTCTGCTGGACCCCCTACCACCTCAGCACGGTGGTGGCCCTCACCACGGACCTCCCGCAGACCCCCCTGATCATCGGCATCTCCTATTGCATCACCAGCCTCAGCTACGCCAACAGCTGCCTCAACCCGTTCTTGTATGCCTTCTTGGACAATAATTTCCGGAAGAGCTTTCGCAAGCTGGTTGAATGCAGGGCGTCCTCCTAGAGCCTCCAGCCGCCACTGCGCTCCTTTGTCGTTTTCAAAGGGGAAAAGCGCATGGAGGGGGCCGATACTCGACGCTGGTCTGTGAACCAGCCTTGATCAAGCTTCAGACCAATGTACTCGTGAATTCAAAGCACAGGCAAGATCCAGTTCTTTTCGGTTTGTCTTTCAGCCAGTGGCATAGTGTTCATAGGGGAGGAATGGGGCTTTTAAAATCCACTCTAGTTCCTTGGCCTAGTCTTACTCATCACACTCATTCTTTTTCCTTCAGTGGGGTGCGCTAGAATCCTGGCAGTTGTATATTATGGAGCAGGAGCAAAATTCAACATTTTACAAGATTGTAGTGAAAAATAGCTAAGTACGTTGACATCTATATATATTACTGGAAATCTGTAAAGCCAAATACAGATATTTTACCGAGTGCCTTGCTTAACGAATCTTAAGCCTGCTAGTTTTATATCTGTCATACTTATGTTGTAGCTCAGCTTCACTCCCTTACTCCATTCTAAATAAATAAACCATAATTAAAAGAGCCTATGCATTCATAGCAACCTGATATTCCCCCCTCACCCTCTGGTCTGAGGCGCTTTGTTACTCAGAATCAGATCTCATATTTCAATCCAAAAGCAGCAGAAATAATGCAGTGCTCAGTGTAAATGCTCAGAGGCTACCATGTATAAATCTCCTTCCCTATACAAGAATGACTGTTAAAATGTTTTTTGCATGGAATATTACCCCATTGGATGAAAGTTAGTCTGACCTTTCTGAACACATTTGAAAAAGAAATCACTATCTGGTTTTAGATCTTGTAGATTAGGCTATAATTCCACATCTTTAACAACCTTTGAAAGACAGTTCTCCCAAGGAGAAAGAATAAGGTAAAGCATTAGTAACACAGCTAAGCTTATTTCCTTTTAAATGGGACCTAAATATGCCTATTAAACTCTTCTGAAATCCCACTGCTTTCTCTGCACATAGCAAGGAGCCCTTGCACTGGCTTTAAGAAAGAAGAAAAGAGGAATCATAGTGTGTAGAAATATAGCTATGCGTTTGGAGCCACCTTCTGTAGAAACTGGCATTTTCAGCCCAGCAAACTATTCTATAATATAAAGTTCTCAGTTCCTATTAGTAGCAGAATATATGGTTAGTTTTATGTGCAATACATATATTTATGATAGATTTCCACATCTTCTCAAAAAACGTTCAGACTTTTTCCCCCTTTGTAGCTACTTAAGGATCAGATGTTATTTCAGTATAAATCCTCACTTCAGCTGTTAACACTTTTAAAGAGGGTTCTTTCAAAAACAAACAAAAAAACCCTACTTCCACCCCTTACCAGTCACATGTTAGCTTAATACTACTTTCAAAATAAAAAAGCTAACTGAGTATTCACTATTTTGCCTTTAAAAATCCTCTTTATCTTAACTTGGACAATGAGAATAAAAAGATGAAATTGGCTCTTTTCAGTTTCACCCTTGTTCACCTGCAGAAACGGTTCAGGGCAATGTTGCTTTTTCCCCACTTCACTTCACTCCTACCCCCACAAGGAAAATTGACAGACTTGAAATATAGTTTGTAAAAATATTTCCAGGCATATAAGACTTTGAAACTGCAAAACTTTATGGTCTTGTCTACTATTATTAATTCACATTGCAGTAGCGCTTAGGAGCCCTAGCCATGAAGTAGGACCCCATTGTGCTAGGCACTGCACAAACACAGTCATGTCTGCTTGCTTTTTATGTGGCTGAAACTTACTATGTAGAAATATAAAATCATGAAATGCAAATACCCAGACCATCTTTTGTTTCTAAAACTAGGGTATATAAATCGATGTAGATTCTCATTAGACAAACATCAATCAATAACACTCTTTATCTGAGGAATGGTGAAGATGATAGTTTTTCTTGTTGTGAATAGTAGTGGAGATATAATTATTTTAATTGCCCTAATGAAAAAAATGGCTACACTTCGAAAGCTGACAGTTTTGAAAACATATTGAGTCAGATCTTCTGAAGTTGGTAGTTACAAGACCTACTCACACTTTTTCCATATGCTTAGTGACTAAGTTATACTAATAACAAATGCTCAGTTAAAGTTACAGTGCAGCATTTATATAAATTTTCCTGTTAGTTGGAAGTGTAGAGCTGGTACAATTAGCTGGTTACAATTGTGTCATTGCTACTGATGTATTAAGACAGTATTGTATATGTGCACTGCTTTCAAATGATGCACTCATTAAAAATCATGGTACTGTACATTTTAAAGATGCTCCAACTTTTTCAGTGTAAACATGTTTAACATTAGCACACATATAGTTTAATCAATGTAATACATATTCAGGCCTAAATCCATCTGCTGCCTCCACAGGTGCCTCTGACAGCAGAAGTGATGCATTACCACCGTGCAATAAGGCAGGTCTGGTTGCCAGGGGCCATACAGGAGTCTGCACAAGACTTGCACAGAGCAGAGCTCAGGTCTGCAAATGTCCTCTGTATGGCAATGCAAAGGGGCCACCTCCAATGCAGCACCAAAAAGTGAGTGGGAACAGGTAATTGCGTGGTCTAATTGAGGTCTGCAGGATCTGCCACTGATGGAGACCTTCAATCTTCCCCCTGTGAGCAGGACACAATATGGGTCTCATATGCTAATTCAACCATTGGGATGAAGTGCCACTTTTGAAGCCACTCTTCTACCATGCCATGGTCTGACTTGGTTACCTGGGCTGGTGCTGGGCTAGCAGAGGAGGAATAATAAAGAAAAAAAATAGTTTTCCCCCAGGAAGACTCTCTTCAAATCTGGAAAAAAACAAAAGCAGAATTAAAGTATCTTTGTGGTGTTTTATTCTTTCTCAGAATTACAGTGTTCATGAAAGTCTTGGATTTTCTATATTAACTATAACCAAGCATTGTGTAGTCTTTCCCTAAGAACTTGGCCATGTCTTAGCTCTGAGTAGTGGCATTCCTGCTATGTCAGTTCTTGGACTTTATCAGAATAAAGTATAAAGAGCTGTCAAATTATGTGATGGGACAAACAACCACTAAGAACTAATTTCAGATCATCAGCGCCTTTACTTTACCTCCTTTTTTGGAGCATGATTTGAACTCAAGTCAGCAGAAGCAAAAAAATCTAGAGATACTACACCACTTTGGCCACATTTGATCTTTAATTTAAGGAGTATTTGTGAATGTCAACACTTTGATAATTAAACATTTGTTAGTGTAGTATAACTTTAGCTCAATACTATGTCAATAATTCCTTATACACAGTAAACACATACTAGAGTATCATGCCATTCTTATTAATAGTTACTGCATGTCAATAGAGGAGAGAGGTATGAAATTCTATTTAATCACAGGGATCACTAATAGCATGTATATCACAAAGGATTGTTCGTTTGGGTGAGGGTTTTTTTCTGTTTGTAAAGGCATCTTTAGGATAAGCATCATGCTGCAGTGGCTGGGTAAGAGCTAAATGACCATTTCCATTAGAAGGGTCTCATCAATATAACCACTGACTCTTTCAGTAATTTAAATTGAACACCTTAAGCTAAGCTCAGTAGGCATTCAAAGCTCAAGATTTAACTCATCCCTTTATCCTATGTGATGGTCCTCGCTCAAAGGTTGATTGGTCGGGTAGTGTTACCTAGTGGTCAGAGGTTAGGCCTGTGACCTGCTAGGGGGAAGAGGTTATTGGTAGGAGAGCCCAGTACCTCCCTCTCCACCGAGCTCTGACCCAGGGCCCTTTGAGGGCTATCAGTGATCTGACAATGGGGGATGCTTATGGCTGCCCTCCCTCCGCCACTCCCTATCACCATTCCCCTCCATCCCCATGATTGTCTGAAAGGTAACATCTGAGTTAAGGCTGCATAAAGGATGTCCACTCATCACTAGGCACTTCCTGGAAGCTGCGTGTAGTGTGGTAGCTCTTTTTTCTGCTTGGGCAGCAACTGCCTCCTCCTGGGGTATGTCCAGATCAGTCCTAGGGCTTTCCCCTGCTGGGGCAGTCCAAACCAAGCAAAGAGACTTACCGAAGTCTGGAGTTCGTATGAGGTGGGAGAGGAGACTGTTTCCCCCTCAGACTATCTCTGCAGAAGGTCCTCCCTTCCCTCAGGGAAGGATTTATGGGCAGTTGTCTTAGGCAGAGATTCTACCTTCCCTCAGCTCTCCTCTGCTGGAGGAGCAGGTTACAGGTCTGCTCTCTTCCCTGGCCTGCCACCAAATAAACGGCTCTCCTGCCTTTTAATTCCTCCTTCAGTTGGTGCGTATCCTACAGGTGTGGTGGGGACAGGGCCGGCTCAGCCCAGAGGAATTCCTTATCCCCTTGTTGCCCAGTGTGGAGTTCGTACACTCTATCAAACGTTGCTAGCAAAAATTGACTTCACAGTGGTTACATGGGTATAGCTAAGTATGGAATGTCATCCTTTGATACTGCAGTCCATTTTTTTTAATGGAAAGTGAGGCAGTCAGCCATATGCTGAGCTTGTGAATTATGAATTTCCATTAAGAGCTGGTCAGAAAAACAAATTTATATTCCAAGGGAAATTCTGAAATTTTGAAATTTGTTTCCATTCTGCATCAGAACACAGTCCAAACTTCACATTTCTCACAAAACAGAAATTCTGAGAAATTTTGATTCAGAGACATTAAAATGTTTCATTTTGATAACAGTAAATTGATATCAAAATGAAATGTTTTGTTTTGCTAGGGTAATTTTTGTATAGATAATATCAGCACATTATGTATAATCTATCATAATTAATACTGTATAACATACAATTTATTATATGAATTGAGAAAGTGAAAAACAATTAATTTAGGCTTTTTAGCCCATAGAAAAAGTTGTGAAAATCAGCAGTCCCACCAGACATTTTGATAAAATAGCCTTGTAAGTAAACAACATCTTTCAGAGAAAATTCATATTTTACTAGATCTATTTTAAAAGCATTTCCCCTTATGACTTTCTCAGTGATTGCTGAGACATCCAAAGTCCATTTAAACAGCCATTCTAGCACAGCTAAGATAGACACTGAAGGAATTTGTCTTTAGGGGGAAGACATCTCTTAGATCCTGACTCTGCTTCATTCAAGCCAATGAGGGATTCACGACTGACTTCCCAGGAGGTATGGAGTACCAATCTCTATACTATATACATGGGAACTTCTGTTATCAGTTACATTTTGTTTCTGGAAGCAAGACTAAGTGGAATGGCATGTAAATTTAGTACCAAGAACATGTCATCTCAACTAAACTTGTAAATTGTGATTACACTTATCTTTAGGAAGTGTTACAAATAGATTTGAGTGCCTCAGCAAATTAGTGTCAAATCAATTCTATGGCGTGCTGCAATTTATGTTCCAGGAAAAGTGAAGAAAAAGACAGCTTTGTAAGTAAACAACATAATTCAAAGAAAAGTCATGTTTTACTTAATGATTATCAAGTGTGGCTTAAAGAACACAAGAGAAACATCTATTCTGGTTAATAAAGTCATGAAAACAGCAGATGAGTTTAAGACGTGAATGTGAGTGTGTCATAACATTTTTCCCAGATCTGTACCTTAGCGTCCAAAATATGGGTGTTAGCATGAAAACCTCCAAGCTTAGTTACCAGCTTGGACCTGGTAAAGCTGCCACCAGCCAGGAATCTATACAGTGCCTGGCACACTGTGGTCTCCCCAAAATCTTCCCTGGGGGACCCCCAGACTCAGATTCCTTGAGTCTCACAACAAAGGGGAATAAACCATTTCCCTTCCTCCTCCTCCCCTCCAGGTGTTCCCTCCCTGGGTTCCTGGAGAGATATACAGAAGCAAGCTCCGTGAATCTAAACAGAGGGACACCACCCTCCCTGTTTCCAGTCCTGGAAACACAAGTACTTCCCCCCTCACCCAGAGGGTATGCAAAGTCAGGCTTAGTAAATCTAACACAAAGAAATTTTCCCCCTGACTTCTTCCTCCCACCAATTCCCTGGTGAGCTGCAGACTCAATTCCCTGGAGTCCCCACTAAAGAAAAACTCCAAAAGGTCTTAAAAAGAAAGCTTTATAAAAGAAAGAAAAATACATAAAAATGGTCTCTCTGTATTAAGGTGACAAATACAGAGTCAATTGCTTAAGAGAAAAAAGTGAATAAACAGCCTTATCCAAAAAGAATACAATTCAAAACACTCCAGCAACTACACACATGTAAATACAAAAAAAAAAAATATAAACATATTGTCTAACTATCTTTGTACTTACAACTTGAAAACAGAAGATTAGAAAGGCAGGAGACAGAAAAATCACTTTCAGAGCCGAGAGGGTCAGACCCAAGACAAAGAACAAAGAACTCACACCCAAAACTTCCCTCCACCCAGATTTGAAAAAGTCTTGTTTCCTGATTGGTCCTCTGGTCAGGTGTTTCAGGTTACTGGTGTTACCCCTTTACAGGTAGAAGAACATTAACCCTTAGCTATCTGTTTATGACAAAGTGTTGTCCACGATGCTAGTTGCCTGAGGATTTTGTTTAAACTGATGTGCAGTGATACTTGTCTCATCCCCTCTTGGGACTTCTATTAACCCTGGCAATGTGACTTGGATACAAACAGCTGTGCAGTGTTTCTGTGAAGTTTGACCTGGTTCTGTAGAGCAAATGCCCTAGTTAGCCGCCCAGTTTATACTAACAATAGGTTAAAATATGTATTCAACCCCATTTTTATCCAGTTTTGGATGCCTGCATCTTAATCAATTTCTGGAACAGTGTGATCTGGATCATAAGGAAAAGCCATGTGACTATTTCTATTTAGGGGCTTCTGTTTGAGGAATAACTAAAGAAACCATTTTGAGGCATCTCTTTCCCTAGGAGACTTGTGTTTCCCTCTTTCCCTTCCTCTGAACACATTTCTCACTGCCCGGGGGACACAATGGGATACACCCTGGCATCTGTCACCAGATAAACATTATTTCGCATTGCCTTTTATGCATGTTCAGCAGTTGCAGAAATATCATTTGGCTCGTCTGTCATTGTGCTGACATGTAAACATAAATTCAGAAAAAAAACACTATTACTTGTGGCAAATACAATCCATTAATACCTTCTTAGCTACCTTTATGTGCAGTAGCAACCCCCTTGTCATGTTCTGAACACTGGCGCAAAAGTACACAACATATAGATTTGATATTCAAGATGAAATGTTCAGGTTACCAGGAATAACATATCTATCTGTTTCTGGGGCTACATGAATGCTCCCCTCCAAACCATTAATGCCTCAGATACATTTATAAAGTATTTTCCTCACATCAACCCTGTGCGGAAGAGAAGCATTATTTTCCCTAATTCTCAGAAGCTGAGAGATTATGGCCCTGGGTTTCAGTGACCAATTGCTGCTCCCATTGAACCCAACCTGTGGATATCCATCATTAATGGAAATCAGGTCCATCGCTTAAACTTTTCAGAAGCACTTAAGTAGCTGGGATGCTTAAAGCCCATTTTCAAAAGTGGCTTAGGCACTAAGGAGCTTAAGTCTTGTAGACTTTCAATTAGACTTAGGTGCCTAAGTGCCAAAATCACTATTAAAATGTGACTTAGGCCCATAAGTCACTTACACATTTTTAAAACTTTTGCCCTATGGCTATGCCTACATTTGCGAGTGTACATGGTTACCTGTGTGTTCTTGTGCCATAACCCCTGTCCCATCTACAGATGAAGCCATGAAGACCATTCCTGAAGGATAGTTTAGTGCAAGAAAACTAGCATATCTGAGGGTGCTTAGTATGTACATGCCTCTACTGTAGCACGGCCCCATATTTGTTTTAAAATGCAGAGTGGATGGAAGCAAGGGGCGTGTAGTGGGTCCAGGCTGATTTGCAGCTCTGCCACCACCACTTCAGTCTTTGGCAGCAATGTGGCTGCTGGTCCTTTGCCAAAGACCCGGATGTGCTGCCCCTTACCATTGGCCGCCCCAAGCAGCTGCTTGCTGGGCTGGTGCCTGGAGCCAGCCCTGAGAGGGTCACTGTTGTCAATAGTCCCCCAGGGCCATTCCTACAATGCATTCAACCCTTTACCACCTGACCCTTATCTAAACATATAAAGGTCCCTGACCCCACCTTGCCAGGGGTAGTAGCAACCTGCACTGTGCACTTCAGAACAGTTCTCTGCTAAAATCTCTTGATCAGTACAGGAGATCATGATGTGGTCAGCTAATAAAAGATCATAAGTGACACAAGAGGAGCCACTTGATCTCTGGAGCACTCTCAGGTGCAGATCAATATTTAGTGAGTGCCCCATTCTCATAGAGTATCAGGGTTGGAAGGGACCTCAGGAGGTCATCTAGTTCAACCCCCTGCTCAAAGCAGGCCCAATCCCTGACTAATTTTTTTTTTTGGCCCCAGATCCCTAAATGGCCCATTCAAGGCCTGAACTCACAACCCTGGGTTTAGCAGGCTAATGCTCAAACCATTCTCCATGACTTCACCTGAATTAGCCAGAGCATTCACTGAAGCGAGAGATTTCCCAGAAGCTGAAGGATGCAGGCGTTCACTGGACTCCATCCTAGTACTGGGAGTGCATGAAGTGCTTCAAGCTCCTGTACTGGATGGTGAAGGACTCAAAGAGATGCTCTGCGAGGGGACATAGCACATGGCCCTGCTAAAATGAACTGTACCAAGTATTCTCCAGCACTGTGAGTACAGAGCCCACAGTCACTCATGACCTAGTCCTCAACTCTGCTGGCCTCATCATATGACAGGATGCTGATGAGGGGAAGGGTGAGGAGGAAGCCCCAGGAGACCCAGAGAAAGAGGAGCATGTGATTCTTCATCTCTACTCAGCAGACCCCCTTGAGGAAGCCCTCTCTGAGGAGGACCCCTAGCTATGGCAGGAACTAGAATCCGAGGTTGCTAAGTTACCGTACATCCCCACACACCATTAAATAGCCCCTCTTGTTGCGAGAATACATGCCTGACACCCCAGTCCCAATCCCTGCTTCAATCCTGACCCTTCATCCTGATCCATGAGCAGGCCAGGGCTGTAAATCAGATTTTATTGAAATCTCATGATCCACTGTAAAGTATTAGCAGAAGTTATAACAGTATTAACAGGCAGTCTCTATGCCCCTCTGTGTCAGCATGTTTGCCAGCCAGCACTCTAAATAGTGATAGTGCCTGGGCCAAGCCAACTAGTGGAAAGGAATAGAGGGAGGATCAGATTCTGAAAGGGCCCTGATGGGGAAAGAACAGTTCTTTTTATATATGTACACATATACATATGTACACACACATACACTTGCTCAAAGATCCCAAACCTTCCTCTCCTTGCACACAAGAGACATGGGGGAGAAAGGGAGAGGGGTTGGTGGCTTGAGTGCACATCTGGGAAGTGAAGGAGAATCAACTGTTTGTTCAAGGAAAGTCAGAGCACCCTATTCTCCTTGTGACCATTGGAAATACTTATTACCATTCTCAGTCCCTGGTGTGTGGACTCTCCCTGTGCCAAGCCACTCTGCAGAAGCCATGAGAAGTGGGGATGGGTGAAGGATCCACCCCAGCTGATGCACAAACACAATGCCACATCCCTCAGCAATGGAGAAGTTGTGGTGTTAAAAGTTCAGTAAAGAAACTATGCTTCCATACTGACTTTGTTTCTCTGTGCCTTTCAATACTGTTTTCTGGACATGCGGCCAGACTTCCTGGCAATGCACTAAGGGCTAGCAGGTGGGTAGATTTTGTCTACAGTTCTCTGTTCCTCTTCCACAGAAACTCCATCTGTTAACATAGAATACAGTCAACGTTCTCTTTAATTGTCACCCAGTCCTGTAAGCATAAGTCATCAAATGTTTGGTGTAGCAGAAATTCAAGCTTGATCTTCAAGTTTAATAGCGGGGCAAATGTGCTTGATCAACCTTCACAGCTTACCAAACCCCTCCATTCAACTATATGTCTCTGTCTCTGCCCCAGGTGGCCAGATATCATCTGTGGTATTGGAAAACCACTTCTCTTTTCCATCCCTGTACCTTCACAACTGCTTTGTTCTCCATGTGATGAACAGCCTTTAAAGAACAAAAAGGTGACTTGGCCTTACCCCTGAAAGAACCCAACTCCACTCCAAGCAGTTCATCTGTGCAGTGTTAATACTACAACATTTTAATACAATTAATGCAGGTATCTTACCCTTTTTCACCTCAGCTCCTTCCTCGTGGGCTGCAAAAGTAGTCTGAAGGAAAGCAGCTGTAACAGCTGTATTCCTTGGATTTAAAAAAGTATCAGTATATGTAGGGGGATTTAGGTACCTTCCAAATAAAAATGAAATAAGTTACTTTTGTGTTTGACTTGACAGGATGCTCTGATGCTGAGGGAGAACCCATTCCACCAGGAGAGGCACTGCAGAGATAGCAAAGAAAGATACCAAAAGACTCTGGAAGACCTACTTGTTGCCATACACAGAAGGAGTCAGGAGCAGTTGGACTTTCTTAAGGCAAGGGCGATCAGGCTCTGAGGCAGGATGAGGCATTCCTGCAAATAGAGAGAGCACAGACAATGGGAGCCTGCATACAAGCAGTGGGATCATACAGTCCCTAGTCCAACTGATGGCAGAATGCTTTTGAGGCCTGACCATCACCATTGCTGCTGTTCCATTCCTGGAACAGGCAGTTCCCCCCACCCGCTTCTCCTCCTACAGCGGCATGATGTTGAAGCAATGAATCCCCCTAGTCCCAGCAGGGAGGAGCATGCTGGACTATCTCCACAAAATACTCTACTGAGCTAAATCCCCAAACCCCACATAGCAGATGTCCTCGTTTGTTGCCCCACAAAATATTCTGTAGGAGTTTCCTCTTTCTCAGGTTGAGGGGCAGGGGAAGAGCATGGAGTTGTATCCACAGAAAGTAATATTCGCCCGCTTCCGAGGGAATTTGGCAGCCTTCTTTTTTTTATTCATTTGTTCTTGTTGCAAACTGTTCTAGCTCTATGTTTCCCGTATGTTTGTAAACAAAACTTACTGTTCACTTCACTTGTGTGTGCACCTTCTTTTCTGAGTATGATCAACGTGATATTTTCCAGAGGTTTGGGATGAGGTAGCAGGATTCACACACCACATGACAGTGTGATTTCTGTGAAAGTCTGGTGCCATGGAAATGCTAACAATACCATCCCTCCCACAACCGCTTCTCCAGTGCTTCAGCCATGATTTTGGTAATATTTTTTAAAATGATCATGGCAATGATGTATGTTGTAAAATAACGGTTGCTGGCCAAAGCACTCCCATGAAAACCAGAGACAAGCTGACCGAATCATCATTATGGCTTTGTTTATAATTAAGTGAGAATATAGACAAAGGAAACAAAAAGTATCAGTGAAGATACCTGGCAATGAGAGCTTTACTGACTCTCCCACTTCACCAAAAGTTACACTGGCAACCACAGGAGTAATCATGCCGGGGCGCAATCATGCATAGCATCTAATAAGAGCTCTGAGATGCTATGTCAGGCAGAATTGTAAGCATTGTATTAAGTCCTCCCAAAGCCTTACAGAACTGTTTTTGAATTTTCATAATAATGCCTAAGTGCTAATAGTGCTCCCTTAAACTAACCTGAAACAGAGCAGTTAACATGAAATGAAAACAATGATCAACGATGGCATTAAAATTCTCCTTAGCACAAAACCATGGCCAAAGGTTAACCATGCAGGTCCTCTCCCCAGGTGCTTTTGGTTATTACATTAGCTACTGGGGATCAAAACCCACCAAGGTTTCTCACAACAGAAGTATGTGGCACTGGTCTGTTGAGCTTGCCAGGCAGCGTCACAGTGTCACAATAGTGTGCCTCAACCCCATCCCAATTCACCTTCTGGCTGCACTTAGGAGGAAAAGTGAGCGGCCTAGTTCTGCATGATGTATGCAAAACATTAGGAATAAAAATATTTTTCTCCATCTTTCTTATTTGTGCTTCACTAAGTAGTTCAGAAGTATGACTTGGAAGAAAGGACTAAGAAGATTAGTAAGTACTGGGTTTTAGTATTCAAATAATGGATTCTTGCTTGACCTCCTCCAAGCAGCATTTTTCAAACATATAATACTGGAGGGGAAATTCCATTTGATTATGTTATGTGATAAATTTAATACATTTTTGCTACTATATGGCAGATATATATGTGGCAGATTTCTCTCATTCTGATTCTGTGGACACTAAACATTGACCACTAAACTAAATCTCACCACAACAGGGAGGTCTCTTGTACACTTATCATGCAACCTCTCTTGCATGCCTTGGAATGAAACAGATTTTCCTCAATGCACCAGAATCTTTGTTTCAAACCCATCATGGCAACTACACACAGGTTATATACCAAAACATGAATTTAGAGCAAAATCCTGAAGCCTCGAGTCAGGCCTAAACTCATATGCAGAGAGAGGACCCCTCATACCTGGCTCTCTTCTCTTCAATGTGGAAGGAGTGTTTTGGAGGCAGATCTGTAGCATTGTCCTCCACTCACCTCCAGACCCCACAGTGAGTGCTCCATGGGTCTGGGAACCAGATGGGAGAGTGCGCAGAGGCTGGACAGTCAAAGAGAAGGAAAAAGTGGACTGGGACAAGGCCAGAAAGACAAAACAGTGTCCTCATGATAGTCTCATGAAGCTTAAGCAGAAAATAGGATATGGTCTCTTTTCTACAGAGTCCTTTTGTTTTCTCAGGGACAGTAGTTACATTCCAAGAGAGGGACAAATGGAGCTGCACTCCTAAAAAGTATCTAAAGAGAGCTTCAGCACTGGTTATTGTGGAATGCATGTGGATCACTAGAGGTGGACTTGGTGGTCTATTTCACAAAGAGCAAACCCTGACCTCCTAATGGAGCAATGAGGCAGGAATTCCATGTAGACATTCTCTCCTGAGACTCTTTCCTGTGGGTTTTTTCCATAAGAAGGGGTGATCTAACTCTTTTACTTAACTCAGTGCAGAACTAGGGGGACCCAACCTTGGATAGCTTGTGGGAGATCTGACAAGATCACAGCCTGAGCCATTATGGCTGTTGCAAGTTAATTACTTCAGTGTTTTCCAATCACAACATTGCAGGGGTCAGGCATCTTTTTTCATAAGAAAAGATAAAGATTTAAAATTTATAGACAATCCAATAAAGTGAACCCAAAAACATGGGTGCAGTCTTTTGCAGTGGATGCAATGAGAACTATGCAAACTTCTGAACAACCATTACTATCATGTTCACTGATTATTTATATGGGCACAAGCACCTTAGACACTTCTTTAAGTTAGCAAATTTAACCAATCACATTTGGTCCTGAAATAGCATTTTAATTGCACCTGTACTTCCAGCTATTTGATCAAGATGGATTAGAGTCTGTCTAATGAAAAACAAGGCTACTTCCCCTGCATTGGAAAAATACAGCATGGTGGCCTGGTGTGCAGCATTAGGAGTTCCTTCTGAGGGAGTATTTGCAACACGAGTCATGAATCAGGTATTTAAGTCCAGTCACCTGCAACATATAGAATGCAATTCTGTCCACAGTAGAGTGCCAGTCAACAGCCACTCATTAGCCACCAGGCAGCATTCCAACTCCCCTGCCTGGCCAGATCTGCTGAGAATGAATTACTTGTGACACTCTCCTGTTAATGAGCCTCTGTGCCTGTGATTAGGCATTTGGCATGTCAGATGCGCTATATTTTGATATGAAAACAAGAGTTCCTGTCTAAGAGGGTTACCTTGTTGATATGAGTGACATCATTACCATCTGGGTCATATAAGAGCTGTGTAATGTCATGAAACTCTCTCATGACTTGCAATTGGTGCTGCTTGTGACTGGGGGGTGGAGTGACTGATGAAATTATAATGATGAATGGTCTTGACAGTGGCCACAGAAACTATTCTGTGCACGTGGTGGCAGCAGACAAGCTTTTAATCCCCTGGTGTATCTAGATGAGTCCTTGATAGGTGCCTGTTGAGAGGATCATTTTGGCAAATTTGATATCTTTTTAATTTCATGAGCAATATTTTGCCCAGATCTACTCTGAAGGCTTCCAATTTGTTCTCCAACATCCTGACCATCTGAAAGTTCCAACAACCAAATCTACTTCCTTTTCTGGATAGAGTATTTTTATTGCTACTCCTTTTAATGAGTGAACTCACAAATTTTTGCAGATCAATCTTTTTGAGAGCAAATTTTATCCATACCCTGCTGGTGCTTAATTTTACTGGGTCATTCTCCTTGTTAGGAGAGATTAATAGTTTATCTTAAATCTTCCTGAAAGATCTTTCTAGATACATTTCCAAACAAGAAGGATGGCACATATTTTTGTCCAATTTATCTTTTATCAAACCTCACATTATTCTTGTAACTTGAAGTTTGCATATGGAATTTAATTCAAACTCCTAACCAGATGGAGTTTCTCTCATCAGAGGCTTATGGATTTCTCAAAGCCTGATTGCACAATATAAACAGAAGGATGCCAGTTCCACAGTGAGCAACCTTATGAGACATAAACTGTCTTATTACATAAATAATTCAGCAGAAAAATATCCCCTATCTTAGAAGTGACAGGTCTGTTCAGATTAGTTTCCCTGAAGAAGAAAGAAGATTCAGGACCTGATTTTAACTCAGCAAAGATAGAACACAAAGCAGAACATACATTTCAACAGTTGAAATTTGTAGATGAAACTGAAATCTGAATGTCAGTTTATTTAATTTTAATGTTGTAGTATTAGAACATACATATTCATTGTACATCCAGCTGGCAAACTCTCTGTTCATTCAATTTCATGTGCAGCATACAGAAATTTTCATTGAAGTAATAATTACTCACCGACATAAATTCAACCACCCATTGTTTAGTTGTTCACCAATGTGAGGAAAGATCTCACAAAACTGGCCCACAGAAGTTTGAGACAGTAATATCCTGACTCCTTAGGTCATCTAGTTTCTTTCTATTTTACTAGATTATCATAATCCAGTTGTGTCTTGTGAAAAACTTCTATTACTCTATTATTACCCCAAAACAAGGCTGTCAAGCAAGGGCGGCTCTAGGCATTTTGCTGCCCCAAGCATGGCAGGCAGGCTGCCTTCGGCGGCTTGCCTGCGGAGAGTTTGCTGGTCCAGTGGCTTTGGAGGACCTCCCTCAGACGTGCCTGTGGGAGGTCCTCTGAAGCTGCGGGACCAGCGGACCCTCCGCAGGCACGCCTGAGGGAGGTCTGCCGAAGCCGTGGGACCAGCGGACCCTCCGCAGGCAAGCCGCCAAAGGCAGCCTGCCTGCTGCCCTCGCAGCTTGCCGCCCCAAGCAGGTGCTTGGCGTGCTGGGGCCTGGAGCCGCCCCTGCTGTCAAGCTGTCTGGAGTGGCTCACAATTGCAAGTGCCAATCTTAGGGCAGACTGTCAGAAAAGGGCAGACATCCCAAACTGGTGATATATTCCATAATTGGATTTCATCAAGCCATTAACAAAATGTGAACTTTTGGATCACTATACCAGTCTTACCATGGAGTCACAGACAGTCCCATTAGCCTCTTCTTGGCACCCAGATAAACTGAACTTTGTGATAAAAGGTTATTAATACCTCCCCTCCCCAACCCCCCAAAAAAATCACACCACGTCAGGTTTCTTCCAGTCCTGAGAGACCAGTCACTTACCTCGGATCAATTGATACTCCAGATCTTACACCAAAGACAATGCTGGCAGTCAATTCTATAGTAAACTAACTAACCACAGGTTTATTAGCTAAGAGAAGAGAAAGAGAATTATTGAGAGGTTAAAGTAGATAAAATATAACATCTGAGTCAAAGTTTGTAAGTCCAAAATGATAGCAGAGATGTAGTAATCTTCCAGTTTCCCAAAAGTCTTCTCAGGGCCACCCA
Organism: Gopherus flavomarginatus; assembly: GCF_025201925.1. Lineage (NCBI taxonomy): Eukaryota > Metazoa > Chordata > Testudines > Testudinidae > Gopherus > Gopherus flavomarginatus. The sequence goes on from NC_066618.1 coordinate 229,279,257, forward strand.
CAGTAACTCTGTGCTTTGCATCTGGTACACTTCTCTGTAAGAGTCCAAGACTGTTCAGAGATAAAGGATCTTCCTTTGAATCAGCATTTATAGCTTCTTCTTCAGACAACAGTCTGAAAAGTGTTTTTACTCACACAATGGCCAATTGCTTTGAATTAAGCACACTTCTTCATTTGAGTATTTAGTCACAGGGATACACATAGTATAAATGTGTGTCGTTACATTATAATAGGAATAAATAAGTGAAAATAATACAAGTAACTTTCCATCAGTTTTCATGAAGTTGTAACATCTGAATACACATTTACATTAACACACACTTTGAGGTGGGGTTATTTAATTACCAGGCATGCATAATGTAAATGTAATGTAATAGTAAACAACAAGATAAAGATAGGCAAAAACAATACAATTAAAATCTCCTTTGACCTCTATTAACACACAAGTGAATTGGCCTGAATATATATACTACTACATTTAACTCTTTTGATATTCACACATAAGTGAATTGGACCTATGACTCTGGCCTGAGCTAGTCTGTCAGTGTCACAAAGACATGATCACAACAGAAGACAATATCAAATTAGACAAGTATCATTCAAATGAATAAAACCAAAATTTCATTCTTTCTAATATGGAAAAAATTAAACTTTTGCCTAAGTTGTACATGTTCCTTTTTGATTATTTCCTCTTGTATATCAATTTTAAGAAAGACTGAAGAAAAATGAAAAAGGTCTTAACTCAAACTTTTATACAATACGGCCAATTTTAACAATCCACAAATGTCCATTCTAGTTCTGAAAAATGCATACCACCAGAGGGAGTTAGGAGACAACTTTTCCAGAGAAAATACTGGATACAAAACTTTTGTTAATACTATCGGTCATGCCACTGCAAGTTTTCTTTTCCACAAAAAAATCTTATTTTTTCAGATTTTACTAATCAGTTTAATTAACAAAAATTCTGTTAACAGTGTAAAGTATATCACAGTAACATTGGGAGTCTGATTTAAACCTCTCAGAACAAGGATATTCAGAGTTAGGACAGAATACTTTTCTTCCAAGGTGTTTCAGAGGATGGGGTGATCTTAAAAAATTCTTAACTCTTCTATGAAAGTAGGATCAAAGGCTATTTTTAAAACAAACTAGGGAGACTAATGTTACGTTCCTACATCCACATTTAAGTGTGTGGCATGATTTTCAGATGTACACAGTACTCAGCAGCTCCCACTGAAATCCCAGAGTGTTTGAGGAATCTTTTCCCACTGCAGCACACTTTACAAATTAGGGGCAGTGACCCCCTGAAGATCCTGCATTAGAACATTTGGAGAAGTCACCTTGTGCCCCCAAAGACAGGAGAATGGCTCTTCTGGTCCCAGGATGAAGAGTGGATAAGCCGATGAGTGCGACCTTGAAGACATCTTTATTAAACTGGAGGGCTACTGGGGTCTGTGGAAGATAGGAGGGACTAAATATGAAGTTAACATTTTTCACTTGCACGTTCAAATTAATTGAATTCTCACTCTAATTGAATGTACAGGGCTGGACTGTTTCCATTCCTTGTGAATCAAACCTACATAGTTCATTTTGTAAAGTTCTCATGAGCTGAAACTCACAGGGCTTGCACACATCCAGCTGGACTCATCCTGAGCCTTAATGGCTGCTGCAGAGGCAGACCAGACAGTTAGAAAAGTTAAAGAGACTAGCTTAAACATATGTAGCTACCTCTCTCCGTTCTGTGGGAACAGAGTGGGCTGATGTTATAGTATTAAAGAAAGAAATCTTCTAATGTTTGTCTTGAACATTGATACATCTTACATTTACTTCAATTTAATATCCAGACTAGGGCTGTCAATTAATTGCAGTTAACTCATGTGATTAACTTAAAAAATTAATAGTGATTAAAAAAATTGTGATTAATTGCAGTTTTAATCACACTGTTAAACAATAATAGAATGCCAATTGAAATGTATAAAATATTTTGGATGTTTTTCTGCATTTTCAAATAAATTGATTTCAGTTACAACACTGAATGCAGAGTGTACAGTGCTCACTTTATATTATTTATATTACAAATTTTTGCACTGTAAAAATGATAAACAAAATAGTATTTTTCAATTTACCTCATAAAAGTACTGTCCTGCAATTTCTTTATCATGAAATAGAAACTTACAAATGTATTTTTGTTACATAACTTCACTAAAAAAAAAAAAATGTAAAAATTTGTGAGATTTTAAAAAAAATAGCTACAGTACTCGACCCAAGGTTTAAGAATCTGAAGTGTCTTCCAAAATCTGAGAGGGACGAGGTGTGGAGCATGCTTTCAGAAGTCTTAAAAGGGCAACACTCTGATGCCGAAACTACAGAACCTTAACCACCAAAAAAGAAAATCAATCTTCTGCTGGTGGCATCTGACTCAGGTGATGAAAACAAACATGCATTGGTCCACATTGCTTTGGATCATTATGGAGTGGAACCCATCATCAGCATGGACGCATGTCCCCTGGAATGGTGGTTGAAGCATGAAGTGACATATGAATTTTTAGCACATCTGGCACGTAAATATCTTGTGATGCCAGCTACCCCAATACCATTCGAACGCCTATTCTCACTTTCAGGTGACATTGTAAACAAGAAGCGGGCAGCATTATCTCCTGCAAATGTAAACAAACTTGTTTGAGTGACTGGCTGAAAAAGAAATAGGAAGGTTCTAAAGTTTTATATGGTTTTATTTTTGAATGCAATTATTTTTAGTACATAATTCTACATTAGTAAGTTCAACTTTCACAATAAAGAGATTGTACTATAGTACTTGTATTAAGTTAAATGAAAAATGCTATTTCTTTTCTTTTTTACAGTGCAAATATTTGTAATAAACACTAAATAAAACGTGAGCTCTTCATATTCTGTTTTGTAATTGAAATCAATATATTTGCAAATGTAGAAAAACATCCAAAATATTTAAATGGTATTCTGTTATTAACAGTGCAAGTAATATTTTTAATCATTTGACAGACCTAATTCATATCTTAAATAAAATTGCCACACATGAAAATAATGTCATTTGGTATAATTTTGAATGGTGCCACAGCTGTAGTTGTTAACTAGCCTCTCAGAAAAATAATTTATTTTCAGCTAAGATTTGAAAAAAAATTCAATTTTTTACATTCCAAGTTCTGAATGGTAATTTTTCAACATTACAGTTCACTATACAATATAATCTTTTTTTCAGTTTGCTAAATATGACCACCAGATGGCACTGATTGCCTAATGTCAGATTTTTCCTTAGGAAAAATTACAATTTTCGCAGAACAGCTGCTTTGAAAAAGAATTGAGAGCAACAGAGTTCCACACATCTTCGAAGAATACACTGAAATTAATATGATTTTGCCTTTATCCTCCCTTATGGAAACAACAACATATATAATCATCATATCTCAATAACTTTAAATTATATGAACACACAAAGAAGGTATAAATGGCATTTATTTCCTCAGAACTTAGTTCTGCCCCCATGTCTGGATTCATACTAAGTGCTTAGCAGAACAATTTGGAAATTCCTGTAAACAAGGATGTGTGGATGTTGGGGGAGGTCTATAGCTCAAGGAAGGCTGAGCACAAAGTTAGTGATGAAGTCCCTGACTCAGCATGTAAGCACATAGCTTTGAACACATCCTTAAGTCCCCAGGAAGCCACTGAAATTATCTGTATGACTGTAGTGCTTAGGAGCCCTAGTTATGGAGCAGGACCTCATTGTGTTGGATGCTGCACAAGCACAGAATACATAGAAGGGAGGGGGACATTTAGGGATCTGGGGCAAAAATTGGGGATTGGTCCTGCTTTGAGCAGGGGGTTGGACTAGATGACCTCCTGAGGTCCCTTCCAGCTCTGATATTCTATTATATATTATCTAAAACAGGTGGCCCTTTATGAAACTAAAGCTGTGCAAGTGCTTTGATGAATGAGCGTATATCAACTGCCTACTCCATATAAGCAGAACATTGTGAAAATGAACAGTCATTTTCTCTGTACAAATGTTGTCATCTGTGTGTGGTGCATGTCCTTGTTTGACAGTGTCTTAGATGGTCTCAAAGATGGCAATAACTTTTTGAGTAAAAGAGAAGAAGTTAGGATGGGTTGGAGCTGTTGTTGTTGCAGCTGTTGTTAACATTCAATCCCGGTTCATCCCAAGTGGTGTTTGGGTTTCAGCTGGAGCTGGTAGGGCTGGCAGTGTCAGCAGGGTCTCTCTCTTTCTCTCTCTGACCTGGTCTGGTCAGGACATCTCTCAAGATCAGGATGATGAAGGTCTGGGGTCCCAGGAAATGGTGAAGGTGGCAGCCATGATGCTGCAGCTCACTCCAGTAGCTTCCATCTGTTATTTTTGTATTTCCCCTCCAAGATCTGCTTCTTTCAGGACCCCAAAAGGGAATGATGGATACAAGAGTCCAACCTCTCATTATTTTTTCCACTAATTAGGCCTAATATTTGACACATATTTTGGTTCATTAACATGTGGTTCCACATCTTCTGTTTTTAGCAAGCATGATTTTAATGAAGACCTTGAATTAGATTAATGTGGTATTTTTGTTCAGACTGATTCAGTCTCTCTTTCTGGTTTTCTAGCACTTGCTCATAACATTCATTTATTGAAAACAACTTGACCTATTTTCCACGGTTAATTTCCAAGCAGGCAAAAATTGCAGGTTATTGTGATATTTTATGAACTTGCACATACTTTTTACATTGGAGCTTACAGGTGGGGTAAATTTTTAGGTCCAGTAATCACAACAGGACATAAATATTAATTTGATTGCTTTTTCTATATCATTTTTAGGATTAAAGAATGAATCTATCCCCTAATTTAAAAAAAGGCAAATATTTAATAGTTTGTCTCTCCATCATATTCCCTCTGGCTTTTTCTATTGGTACCTCCCTTTCAATACTGCAGTGTCCTTATTCATTTCGTACTAAGGTAAAATTCCCATTGAAGTCAGGGGGATTTAGTACATGGGTCACAAGAGAACTGGTCAGGATTTCAGAAATAGATGAGGTTTTGATAAAAACAAAAATTGACACAGAAAGATGTTGTTTTCCAAAGATAAACCAGAAACTCATCCCCATTCTAGTTTTGTTAATTTTTTAACTGAAAATTATTTTGAAACCAAAAATGGATTTTGAAACTCCCAACATTTTAAATTGGAAACCAATTTTTTTAGCCCCCCCTTTCCCCATAGTTTTGTTTCTTTGAGCATTTCAGTGAGGGGGGGAAAAACATTTTAAAATGATGGGAAATGTCAACAAAAACTAAAATTATTTCCCATGAAAAATAATTGGTGTTGTTAGTAACTCTAGTCACTAACCTCGCTAGCCAGTAGTTAGGAGACCTAGCCTCTCTTCCTGGTTGTGCCACTGATGAGCTACATGTCCTTGGGCAAGTGTTGTCACCTGTCTATTTACTGTTCACTCTTGGTGACAGGGACGTCTCTCACTATGTTTGCATAGTGTTAAGCATACTGGAATCCCCTCTCAGTTAGGGCCTCTGGGTGCTACTGTAATAAATAACAATAGTAATAACAAATTCAATTATCAGAGGGGTAGCCGTGTTAGTCTGGATCTGTAAAAGCAGCAAAAAGTCCTGTGGCACTTTGTAGACTAACAGACGTATTGGAGCATGAGCTTTCGTCGGTGAATACCCACTTCGTCGGATGTATGTAGTGGAAATTTCCAGAGGCAGGTATTTATAAGCAAGCAAGAATCAGGCTAGAGATAACGAGGTTAGTTCAATCAGGCAGGATGAGGCCCTCTTCTAGCAGTTGAGGTGTGAACACAAGGGAGGACAAACTGCTTTTGTAGTTGGCTAGCCATTCACAGTCTTTGTTTAATCCTGAGCAAATTCAATGAGATTTTTGCCTGAGTAAACAAAAAGGACTGGAGGATTTGCTACCACTCAAGTACCTAGTTATTCTGTCAGTTGCATGTGCAACTCCCAATAATGTTAATAGGAACTGTACCAGCTCCACCAAAGGAATAATCAGGAGAAGTTTTCTTTCCTATGCCAAACCTAGTACCTGACCCAACTACGCATAATTCCATAAGTAATACTTCGACTGGGCAGCTCATGACCAGTATAAACTTTTAAAAACTTTGAGATCATTATTTTTAGCAGGCATTTTGGAGGGAGGGAGTAAAGTTTGCTAAAACATCTCAGAGCATCTTCATTATAAAACTAGAAGAGAACTGCTTTTAAAGCATCTCTTTCCTCTGGTGACACAATTATGATGTCATTCTGAAGGCAGCTACCCTTTTCTCCTACCAATTTTCAGTCATTTAGGACACCAGGTAGAGCATTAGGGAAAATGAAAGATACTTGATCAAGTCAATTTCAGACACTAGAAGACAAAATATATTCTGTCTCTAAGGAAAGTACATCAGAAGTCCTAACTGTTGGCTTAAGAGAAAAGAAAAGTTAAAATAGCTCTGCCAGTGTAACACCAATAGACCCCGTCATCAGCAGGCAGAATTGAGCCTGGGACCTCTGAAGCTTAGTGCATGAGTCACATGGCTATTAGCTAATGCTGTAGCAGGCTCATTAATCGCTAAGTGGTCTCAGTGGCACTAGTGGGGACAGAGCACCACACCAAGAGGTGCCTGGGCTACACAAGGACTCAGGAGAATCTAAGTTTTTCCTTCAGGAAAGGATAACAATTAATAAATATAACAGGGTTTGTGGGTGACCTAATATTAAAAATGGGATCTGAATAAAATTGCTAGTGTTAATAATTTGGGTGAATAACCTGGTTAATTTGGGCTGTTTTCAAATAGTCTCAAAGGTTAAGAATAGGGCTGTCAATTAATTGCAGTTAACTCACAATTAACTCAAAAAATTAATCACAATTAATCGCAGTTTTAATCACACTGTTAAACAATAATAGAATACCAATACCAACTGAAATTCATTACATATTTTTGGATGTTTTTCTATATTTTCAAATATATTGATTTCTATTACAACACAGAATACAAACTGTACCAGGCTTACTCTATACTATTATTTTTAACTACAAATATTTGCTCTGTGAAAATGATAAACAAAATAAATAGTATTTATCAATTCACCTCATACAAGTACTATAGTGAGATCTTTTTATTGTGAAAGTGCAATTTACAAATGTAGATTTTTTTTTGTTACATAACTGCACTTGAAAACAAAACAATGTGAAACTTTAGAGCCTATAGATCCACTCAGTCCTACTTCTTGTTCAGCCAATTGCTAAGACAAACACATTTGTTTACATTTATGGGAGATAATGCTGCTGGCTTCTTATTTACAATGTCACCCGGAAGGCATGTATGTGCCAGATGTGCTAAATATTTGTATGCGCTTTCATGTTCAGCCACCATTCCAGAGGACATGCTTCCATGCTGATGATGCTCGTTAAAAAAATAATGTGTTAATAAAATTTGTGACTGAACTCCTTGAGGGAGAATTGTATGTTTGTTGCTCTGTGTTTTACCTGCATTTGCCATATATTTCATGTTATAGCAGTCTCGGATGATGAGTACTAGAACAGAGGGGAACAAATTTCACCGAGATCACTTTTCAATGTTACATTAATTTGCTTTCAGTCCTTGATTATTGTGAAAATGTTTAAGCTGGGTCCTTGCTTATGGAAACTTGCTTGCATATTTAACAAAGGTAATTTCTGGTTGGCATAGTGATTCAGCAGCAAGATACTATATAAAGATTTGGTGAGCACTTTATTAAGTTTCTATAGAGGCTATTATGTTAGTGTTCTTTATGATGAGCTAAAGCTACCCAATTATCAGTGAGATCTAACCCAATGGGTGATCACCTGGGGGTGAGAGATATTTTCCCAGATGCTGAGTTAAATGTGACTAGGATAAGAGAAATATAGTAAAGAACATGCAGAAAAACTGGAAAAATTGTGCTTCAAGAAACAGATTATTGCCACACTTTGTTAATACTCTGTAGTGTTTAAAAGAAAGAAAGGAAATAAGTCAGTTCACAGCTATTGTCATAAGGGTGAGATAGCTTTTTTTTAAATGATAAATCTATCCTTTAATTTTTATTGTAGGCTCACAATGACAAATCTCAAGGGAAAAACAATAACTCTCATCTTTAAAGCCTTGGATATGTGTGGCAATATACTTTGTGCTTCATATGCTCCTGAAAAGCCAGCTGAAAGTAATCTATTTTCCTTTAAAAAAAAAAATCAAGGCAGCCAACATTTGCTCAGAAGAATCAACTATCAAAGCACTGAGAATTGAACCAAGTTAATTTTGGCAGGATGAGGGATCCCAAATAATTCTTAGAGAATTCATTTAAAGTTCCATGAAAATGTCTTTAGAAAAGACCTGGCACATGTTAGCTAATGGGTTGGATTCTGAGTGAGGTCATCTTCTCCTGTAAGATGTGGTTTAATATTAAACTAGATTCCAGACCTTGAGCATGGAACAAAGAGCTGAGCAAAGACAATTCCAACAGGTTAGTTTTGTTCTCTAATAAGGCAGGAATATTGTCCTACAATCAGTTTATGTACTATTATTGGCTCTCACTCAGTGCAGCTCCCTCTCAATCTCCCATGGGGGTTATTAGGCATTCAGAAGTAGTTTTCTTCCTGTACTGATTGTCATTAGATCATGTTCTCTTGCAAGGAGATCAATGGGAAGCACACAACTTAGAGAAGCAGATCCCCAGACTCCAGTCCCCCTTAAACAAATAACCTGTATATTTAGTTAAGAGTATGAAGACAGATGTCCTTGGGAGGATGTCCTGTATGATTGACTTTTCCCTTCCAGATGTTCTCCGTTGTTTTATTGTAGGATTGGTCCCACTCTTCATAGTGCAGAGAGAGAGAGAGAGAGCAAGGGAAATAAAAACAAATATGCTTCTACCTTTTATTCACGTTATATGAATGTCAAAATTGCAATCTCGTGCATTTTTCCAAAATACCTTAAAACAAGTCAAGCTTAAAACCATTCAGATTGGCATAACACATATTAGGCCTCTTTCTGCCTGGATAGAGATAGTTTCCTGGAGAAAGATGATTGGGAGATCTATGATAAACCTGAAGGTATATTTCTGATATTTTATGGTCACATTATTTTGGAGGTGATGTAATAAGTAACTCAGCAAACTATGAGGTACTGCGTGATTGTTTTTCAGCTTCATCCTCAACTAAGAAATGGAGGAAATGTTGATCAATGACTTTTTCAAGAGCAAATCAATTACTCAATTTATACAGTCAAGCTAGTCTCTGATAGGTTCTAACATGGCAGAAGTTCCAATATGCAAGTATGTTGGACTTGATTCTCATTTAATTGCAGTTTTACACCAATGGTAAATCCATTTATTTAGCATTTCTATTAGAGCTGGTCAGAAAATAAAATCTCATGTTGCTGAAAAAAATTCATCCTGGACCAAGATGAAAAGTTAAAACTGTAAAAAATTTTGCAGGAGAGGGGTTTTTTTTGTTTGGTTGTTTGTTTTTTTTTGAAGGAAGGGATCCCTTAAAGTAAACATAGGAACACAGAGATTGCCATGCTGTATCAAACTAGGGGTCCATTTAGTCCAGTATCCTGTCTCTAAAAGAGGCCAGTACCAGCTGCCTCAGAGGAAAGTGCAAGAAAGCCTGCAAAAGACAGTTGTAGAATAATTTTCCCACAAGGAATGTTTCTTCTTAACTCCAATTAGATAGAGATTGGCTTATGGCCTGAAGCACGATGCAGTCTTAAATGATATTGCTTGATACTGTATTCAATAACTGTTTCTAGGGACATTATTATACTGTGTATGTGTAGGCGGCATATATCTCTGTCAGAACTAAATAGCCATACAGCAGAAATAAAAAAATTATAAATGGTTTCTCTTATCTGTATTAAGATTGCATGCAAAGGCCCCAATCAGAACGGTGGATCTATTGTGCTAGGTACTGTGCAAAACACAGAATAAAAGAGAGTCTGCTACCCAAAAATATTAAGAGTCTAATTAAGACAAGTGGATGTAGCAAACAATTGGAAGGAACAGGAGAAGACAAAGAAAAATAGTGAAAAGTACTATAATGTTTTGATCATTTTCTTAAGCAGTTATAAATGATTCCAACTTGTTTTTCTAAAGTTATTTGGGAAAGGAATTATAGTAGAAGTAGAAAAGGTTCTCAGTCAAGTCAGGTAGCCTGACCAAGAAACCTATGCAGTGAAGCCAAAGAAAGAAACAAAGTGAAGCAAAGAAATGAACACCAGTTTTTCAAGAACCAGAAAAGGAAATGTTAGGAGCAGAACAACATTTCAGCTCCTTTCTTATTAAAATTATTCATGCTGTAATAACTTCTGTGCTGGTGCCAAGCTTTCCTCGGGACACTCTGAACCATAAGCCACTGTGTTACCTCTCTGCCTCAGCAAAGGAGAGTTTAAACTTTGTGTCAGTTCCCTGCCACACCAGTCTGTCCATGTCACCAGCAAACTCCTCAAGACTCTGCCAGTTTTATCCTTGCCTTCCCAGTAAAAAAATCAGTGAACCCCCCTTGCCTAGTTCCTCTGGGATGTCTCTCTGCATTGTCCAGTCCCTCTCATTGGCCCCTCACAAAAAATAAATTTGCTGCCTCCAAAGAGAGAGTGCACACACCAGTCTGTTAGGTTAGCCGAGGACTAATCTTCACTACAGTACAGCACTGAGCTGGTCTATAGTAACACAAAAAATAAGTTTATTAATAAAGAACAGAGATTTAAGTGATATCAAGCAGGAGGCAGAGAGACAGGTATGGTTGTACACAAAGCCAAGCCAAGCCAAACCAAACCATGCTTTTTAGTGACTAAAACTTAATTTTAGCAATTTAGAATCTTTGCCTAAGCAGTTTTCTCTTTCAGATCAAATTACCAGCATCTCCAGCCCTCCAGGCAAGAGGATTCAATGTTCACAGTATCAGAAGGTACTGTCCTTTAAGTGATGGATAATTAGGATGTCTTTTTGCCCCCCTTATATTTTCCAAAGTCCATTGTCTTTGACTCAGAGTTAGAAATACTTCCTTGAGTACAGATTCTGTCCCCCAATATGATCACTAAGTTGCTTTCTCTGTTGCTTGTTAGCTTAATTGCTTTGTTTACCTTATATGTAAATACAATTCCATTGTCCTCTGCCTGTAATCAATGCAGTTAGATAGATAAACCCACATCCCTTTGTATAGGGCAAGCTTGATTTATGCACTGCCTCCAAAACATATTTTAAGAATATGTTTCCAGCACACATACATAACTCTTTATACCAGGGGTTGGCAACCTTTCAGAAGTGGGGTGCCGAGTCTTCATTTATTCACTCTCATTTAAGGTTTCACGTGCCGGTCATACATTTTAATGTTTTTTAGAAGGTCTCTCTCTCTACAAGTCTATATATTATATAACTAAACTAGTGTTGTATTGTAAAATAAACAAGGTTTTCAAAATGTTAAAGAAGCTTAATTTAAAATTAAATTAAAATGTTGATTTTATGCCACCGGCCCACTCAGCCCACTGCTGGTCTGGGGTTCTGTTCACCTAGGCCAGCAGTGGGCTACGGGGGCCTGCAACTGGGACCCCAGCTGGGAAGCGTCTGGCAGCCGGGACCCCAGACCGCAGTGGGCTGAGCGGCTCAGTCTACTGCTGCTCAGGGGTGCCATCCTCCAACTCCTGCCAGCTGGGATTCCAGCTGCCAAACCCGCTCAGCCCGGTGCCAGTCTGGGGTCTCAGCCCTGCCCACATACAGTGGGTACCTACCTTCTCCCTAGTTCTGGCCCATTCTCTTCCTCTCTCTGCACTGAGCTGAGAGTGGGAGTGGACTGAGCACAGGGCTGGGGGTGAAGGGTCTGACCAGGAGCTAGAATGAAGGAAGGGGCTCAGGGATGGGGCAGGAGGTTTGGGTGTGGGGGCACTCACCTGGATAGCTCCCATTTGGTGTGAGGGGTGCAGGTGGGAATGTGAGTGGGGGTGCAGAGGCTCCCGTTTGGTGCTCAGGGTGGGGCTGGGGATGTGGGGGGGCTGGGGATGTGAGGGGGGCAAGAATAGGGCAGAGGGCTGGGGGGCATGTGAGGGGGGTGCAGGTGTCAGGGTAGGAGGGCTGGGTATGTGTGGGGGTGCCAGTCAGGGATGGGGTGATGGGGATGGTGAAGGAGTCAACAGAGGGCTGGGTGGTACAGGGCTCAGGGCAGGGGCCTGGCGGTGTGTGGAGGTGCAGGGCTCAGGGCAGAGGGCTGGGTGTGTGGGGGGGCCAGGGCTCAGGGCAGAGGGATGGGTGACTGCCCCCCCCAGAACCCTCAACCCCCCCTCCTTGTCCCAAATACCCCCTCCTGGGACCTCTGCCCCTTATCCCCTGACTGCCCCCCTAGGACCCTACCCCCTACCTGTCCCCTGAGTGCCCCAACCCTTATCCACACCTCTGCACCCAGATAGACGCCCCAGACTCCCATGCCTATCTAACCGCTCCCCACCCCCTGACAGGACCCCCAGAACTCTGGACCCATCCAACCCCCTCCCCCCGGTCCCTGCCTGCCCCAACCCCTCTCCACATCCCTGCCTCCTGACAGGACCCCCCAGAACTCCCAGCTCATCCAACCCCTCCACAGCTCCTTGTCTCTTGACCACTCCCTCCAGAGACCCACACACACACCCTAACTGCTCCCCCAGGGCCCTCCTTGCTCCCTGTCCCCTGATTGCCCTGACCTCTATCCACCCCTCAAACAGACCCTGGGACTCCCATGCCCCACCCAACTCCCTTGCTCCCTGACTGCCCCCTCCAGAGACCCACACCCCAACCACCCCCTGGGATCCCACACACCCTGCTCCCTGTCCCTTGACTGCCCCCACCCCTTACCGAACCCCTCCACCGGCCCCCTTATCATGAGGATCCCTGCTCATCCAGAGCCCTGCCCCACCCCTCAGAGCGCTGTGTGTGTGGCAGCAGGGCTCCAGAAGAGCGGGGAGCGTCTTTCCCTCCCCACAGAGCCAAACGCTGCCCCGCAGGAGTGCCTAGCCCCAGCCCCCAGAGGGCTGCACGTGCGGTGGCAGGTCTCTAGGGGAAGGCAGGGGAGGGCCGTCGGCTTGCTGCGCTCGGGCCGGCACTCCGGCCTAGGACCGCAGACCCCGCAGTTTGCCGCGTCGGCAGGATTTTTAATGGCACGCAGAATCCCAGCAGGCAGCCGTGTGTTATTAAGAATTGGCTCGCGTGCCAGTAAGAATTGGTTCGCCTGCCATCGGTTGCCAACCCCTGCTTTATACTCAGCCTGTACTCACATCACACAATGATATTCCTAATCAGTGTGTCACCAGTTTACATATGATACCTGGTAAGATACCTTTGGGGGCAGTGAGTGGGCCAAGCCTGATATGAGTTACAATATAGTGGATGCTCTGACAGTCGGAAATGAGAGGCTTTTAAAGTCATAGCTAGATTTTTAACATGTTCTGATCCAAAGCACAGCAATGCCAATGGGACCAGAGATAAGTACTACTCTCAGTCCCTCAGAGAGGGGTTTGCACTGCTCATACCTTGCATACCTCCATAAGCTTATGGCCTCCCTTGCACAACAGAACTACACTATTTTGAGAGCTGCCACATTCTGGGCAACTGCATGCGTGCCATTTAATGCGCATTATTTAATGAGCTCAGTTACATATTTGAAAATACTTTGCATACAACCATAAACTTCATCCTTACAATCTGCATGGATTTAGTGTTGCTGAAAGGAATTTTCTCAATAGACCTGGTGAATGAAGTAATCTGTTTATCTTCCGGGCAACCTTTCAAAAACACTCACTGTGCCATGACAGAATGCCTCAACGTTGGTTTGGGACAGGGAGACTTCTAAGCGTAATTGGAGTAGTTCAGTCTCTATGGCCAATGCAGTTTTTGGCCTCTCTGCCAAGTCTGCCAGTTAGTGCAAAGCAAAGTCATAAGTTTGTAACATGGGAACTGAAACTGAGGCCCTCCAAACTGATCTTGAATAGGGACCACCCAAGATCCATTAGATTCAAACTGGAGACCCACAGGTGAGTGGGGAGCTCTCTCTGGTGAATGGGGGTCATAAACTTTCATTTTCTACAGAATTTAAACTTTCATAAAGAAATAATTAATGGTCTAGCCTTTCTGGTTGTAAAGATAATCTTCCAAATTGTAAACCAATGCAACATTGACTCACTAATTCTGCAAACAGTATCTCAGCCAAGCAGCAGTAGAGTTAAATTATGAGATCTCTTGTCAGTAGCTGAATCACATGGCAGCAAAAGCATGCTGAACAATTCATAAACAATTCATAAAGGTGGGGAGAAGACACTATCAGCCACTTGACAAAGGTGCTAAATCAAATCAGTGAAAAACCATTTCAAAATGAAATCCGTATTTGTCTGCTGGGATTTGTGTAAAGCCTCACTGGATACATGTTGTTGCCACCTCTTATTTTTTTCAGCTATTGAAGAAAGTTTCTTTCCATATAACTCTTAATTAGTCAAACATTCCAAAATAACTGAAGTGCTTCAGTAATTAGAATATGTGACAGACATGTGATTGTAAAACTGTTCCTTAGTAGCCTGGAATAATATTACTTAACTCTTAAATTACCTCACACAATTCAGGATCCAAGCTTAATGCAGAGCTCTGTGGAAGCACCAAGCTGAAGCCATGGTGCTACAGAACACTACACCGCACTCTCGATAGGTCAGTCCTGCTCCCACCGCAATCAATGGCAAAACTCTTCTTGACTTCAATAGATGAAGGAGCAGCAGGCCCCTAGTAACACATATTATCCAAGTGTACTGTAGGAATGGCACTGACTGGCTCCATAGGGTTCTATATTCAGCTCTGCCCATCAGAAGGCAAGTCACCACTCTGCAGGACTTCTGTGGAGGGGAAAGGGGAACTGGAGAACTTACCCAGAATAAAACAGTAGGGTGAAACTTACTGAGCAGCTGCTACTCCCACTGCATTCAAGATTTATTCCTAGCATTAAAAAAATAAGGAATGGTTAGAAAGGAGCAGCTCCCATTGTTAAATTCAAGCCCTTTGTGTACTAAAGGACTTGGACTTGTCTCTCTTTACTGAACGTACGCTGTAGGCTCCTGGGTTACATTGGGGAACAGCCTGACAAAACTATCACTACCTGCAAATGCAAACGCGATGCTCTCCATAGATCTCATCTTTTAATGTCACTCTCTAAATCTAAAGTAAATAGTGGTTTTAAACTTAGGTTCAAAAAGGCAGTCACCAAGCAGGTGGGGGATTAGTAATGCTGTTATGTTAGAAACTGGGCTTTTCAGAGATTAGAGTTCATGATGCCGTTATCCATAACTCAGAGCAAGTAAAGCCTATGATATCAGCTTGCAGGATTTTACAGTATCATACAGAAAACTGTTCTGCTTGGCAGTTGAATTTAGGGTGACTGAAATCTGAGATACCAGAGATGAAGCAGACAGGTTGTACAAGTCATCCTCTTCTACAAGTAAAAGGATATTACTATTTTATGCAAGGTGAAAAATGTGTATTTAAGTGTTTCAGTTTAATTTACTGCTTGCACCAGTTTCTTTTACCTGTCTCAAGCTCTCCTTTTCCTTAAAGAACTACCAAAGAAATATAGAAATTGATTAAAATATCAAAATGCCAGTATTTATAGATTTTTCCTGAGTTTAGACAATTGCCATGACATCTGTACGTAAAAAGCTTTGTCCTTTAGTAATTATCTCCTTCCTGCTTGACTGTTTTAGTCACAACACAGTCCAATGTTTTAACACCTAGGCCATAGTCACCCAGTAGGCCACTAGCAGAGCCAGGAATAGAGCCCAAGTATCCTACATCATAGTCCCATGCTGTTTCCACTATACCATTCTGCCTAGTAGGTGGCTGTTTACAGGTATCTTGGTTTTAAGAAGAGGGGCAGCATGTTCCGGTGCATAGGACAAGGGACTATGAATCAAGAGGCTTGTGCTGTACCCTCAGTTCTGCCACTGATTTACTGAATGATCTTGAGCAAATAAATGCAACTTTCTGCCTCAGTTTCCCCATCTGAATAGGATGATTTTTCTCACCCACATTTTTAAAGTGCTACGTAGTTCTCTTTAGTCATAGAACTACACACACACACTTCATTTTTAAGAAGTTAGCATGAGCAAGGCAAATATCTAGTACTTCAAACCAACCTATCACTCATGAAATACTAGGGTAAGCTTTTCTTATAAAAAGCCATAAATGCAGAACAAACACTTTTTAAAAATTATAAATATCCAAGAAGAATGTGCTCTGTTAAGAACATAAGAATGGCCATATTGGGTCAGACCAAAGGTCCATCTAACCCAGCATCCTGTCTTCCAGAAGTGGCCAATGCCAGGTGCTTCAGGGGGAATGAACAGAACCAGTAATCATCAAGCGATCCATCCCCTGTCGCCCATTCCCAGCTTCTGGCAAATGAAGGCTAGGGACACCATCCTGGCCCATCCTAGGTAATAGCTATTGATAGACCTATCCTCCATGAATTTATTAGTTCTTTTTTTGAACCTTGTTATAGTCTTGGCCTTCACAACATCCTCTGACAAAGAGTACCCGGATCGACTGTGCATTGTGTGAAAAAATATTATTCAGAGTTCTGTATTAATATGCCTAGTAAGGAATTTATTTGTCAAAAAACATATCCTGAACCTTTTTTTGTTGTCTATATTGTTACAGACATACTTGCTGACAGGTATTTTGAAATGTCCAAAAATAATTGAAACTGGTGTGATTATATTGTGTTATTTTGACAAAATAAATATGCAAAATTTTAAAATATCATGTGCAGAATTTTTAATTTTTCACACAGAATTCCCCCAGGAGTAACAACTTAAGCCTCAAACAGGACTTAAGTTTTACTTATGTGATGCATAGGCCTTGTACAGTATTTCTGCATGGGGTGAATTTTATCCTAATAGTTGATTCAGTGCCTGACATCACCAAAGTAAAGCAGCTCTCAGATATCATCACCAGATAGGTAAAACAATTAGGTGAACCTCTCCAGCATTTATTGAAGTTTTCCCCTACATATGAACATGATGCATATGGTTTAGCTGAAATGGTCACTTTTTCCCCATCTTAAGGAGTTTTTCACTGAGGCTGCTGATTGTAGGAACAAGAGCTTTGACAATGCTTACAGCATGGCAGAAAAGTTACTGGCTTGCAGGCAAGGAATAAAGTGATAAAACTATTGGCTAGATGTTGTCTGCAGTGACTCCATTCTTTCAACTTAGTTGAGTCTCATGTTGATGAACTCCATATGAATGTATTTTCATTTCCAATAGCCTTCGAATCCATAACAATTTTGTTCCTGGTACACACAACAATGAAAACTCCCTCTAAAAAGGAAACAACAAATGTAATTTGAAAAGAGTGGGGAGGACACAATGTCAACTGAAGTTAATGCCACAGAAGGAGATGAAAAAGCCTACTCAGAAAAAGCACTGAACAGAAGGTAGGTCTCTTCATTCATGGCTTAGGAAACTTGGAACTGCAGTGATGACTAATGTGGCATACAATTCCTCACCAAACAATGGCTGCAAAATACTGTAAGTACTGGACATCTTTAATGCTTTTTATAGTTCCTTTCTGCAATTTGTTTGGTTCACTAAGGATAATTATTCTGAGTATGAGGTTAAACCACAGTAATTTGATGGTGAAAACATTGATATATAAAATTGCAGAACCAGAACAGCATTAAGGAATAGAATGCTGGAAGAGTTAACCAATCCTGATGTTTTCCCAAACAGTCAAGATGGATAAATCACAAAAATACCCTGATAGGAAATGGACTTTTCAAATGTGTTCCACCAGTTTTCCCAGCTGAAATAATTGGGTCCATTGTGAGTCCAATACAGCTCAACTTAAAGTTAATAAAAGTTGTGCCTGTGCAGGATTCCAGGGTTGGGCTCCATAACTGCTCACTGTGTATTATAAAATGTAACCAGAGGACTGTAGTTATATTATAAATTACATTATAATCACAGTGTAATTTTAAAATGGAAACTCTGGTAATTTCCAATTGCAGGTGTTTGTATTATTTGTATAAAAAGAGTAATTACAGCATAACAATAAGCGGGAAACTACAGTATACATATTAACTAAGAAACTACAGAGTAATAATGATTCATGTATATAGTTAACCTTCTGGATATATAAATGCAGTAGTAATTATTATCACACAAAAGCTGTAATTGCAGTATAACTAAAGTGCAATTATAGTCTGTTTTATAATGTGAAATACTTTTATTTCCATGTATTTTAAGTATTGCTTAGTCTGAGCCAGTTTTCTCTCTCTGTTCAGCATGTTATCAGCACATTTTCCAACTGGAGATTTGCCTAGAGCTTAAGCATCAATGTTTGTTCTGGTGGGGTATGCGTTTCCTGAGATCAGTTTAGAGGCATCTTTTTTATTTTTTAGCAATAAGTATGTGCAGTAATGAAAAAAAGAATTATATTCCAAAATCCAGCACAGACTGGGGCCAGCAATGAAGATATGGGTAACTCATAAAAGCTGCTTGCAGGGAATCTTAGGCAAAGGATGGAGAATGGTGAGACGTTACATGCCTGATTTCTTCTGAAGGGAAATGTCAAACTATATAAAAAAATTTTCCTCTTATTAAATAGCAAAACATTATTTTTCAAAAATATAGAGTTTAAAGACTTCCTAGCAGAAGGCCCATGGACTCTTAAGCACAGCATTTTCCATCCTTGATAGTACATTAAAATTAAAGATGGGTCTGAACAGAAACACAACTACAAACATCTCCAAACAAGCTGGATGAACTGAGCTTGTGGCTTAGACATAGCTCTGTTTACAAAACAGACTAGAAATGTCAACACCACCACTAGAAATCTTTAAACAGAAAATTCTGAATGGAGGATATATTCCCCAATGCAGAGGGACAACAAAAGGTCAATGCATCTGTGACATACTGAGAAATATCTTTATTGTTTATGAACATGTATGTGTGTATGCACATTTATTTATGATGGGTTACTTGCTATGGAGTTAGTGCTAAAGGGGTTGTTAAAAGAACCAAGCAGGAAAAAGGAAACAATGAGGAAGCTGTTAATTGGGAAAATACTCCCTACCTGGCTCCAGCCAGGCTAAGGGTTCACTTCCAAAAGCTAAGCCTAGGATCAAAAGGAAAATACCAAACAAGTGGAGGACCCCAGGCATAGAAAAGGGTGGGGTTTGAGTGGGGGAATTCATCCCATCTCCCTGGAGGATTAATTTCCATGGAAAAATTCATTGCAATGGTTCAGTAGTTCCATGATTCATGCTCGCTTGGGTTATGCATGATAGTGAGTCATCTGAACCATTCCCAGTCACCAATGGAGTAAAGCACTGTTGTGTGTTGGCCCCAACTCTCTTCAATATGATGTTTTCTGCCATGTTTACTAATGCCTTTCATGACTGTGATACCAGGATTGGCATCAGATACTGGACTGATGGCAAGCTTTTCAATCTGAGGAGACTGCAGGCAAAGACAAAGGTACAGGAAATTACTGTTTGTGATCTTCTGTTTGCTGATGGCTGTTTCCTGAATGCCAAATCTGAGTCTAACAGGCAGGAAAGTATGGATTATTTCTCTTTGGCTTGTGACAATTTTGGTCTCATAGTCAACATCAATAAGAGAGAAGTGATATACCAGCCTACACCAGGAAAGCCTTATCTAGAGCCTACTATCACAGTGACTGGCCAAACCCTCCAGGCAGTGGACAAGTTCACCTATCTCAGCAGTACACTGTCACATGCAGTTCACATTGATGATGAAACCAACACCAGATTTGCCAAAGCAAGTGTGGCCTTCAGCAGAATATGTGTAAATGTGTGGGAGCACAGAGCCATTTGTCAGCAAACAAAACTGAAGGTCTACAAAACCATCATGTTGCCAACTCCGATGGTGTACAGATGTCATATTATGAAGCTGCATCACTTTCACATGGTCTGTCTGAGGAAACTGATGAGGATAGGATGGCAAGATAAGGTTCCAGATACTGGGATTCTCATACAGGCAGGCATTCCAAGCATTCATATTCTGTTGACAAGTGACTGCCAAAGAAGATCTTTAATGGTGAGCTAAGGGAGGGAAAGCCCTTTCAGAGAGACCAGACAAACATTTCAAAGACTCCCTCAAGTTATCCTTGAGCATTTCAACATTGACCCAGAGTTTGGGGAAGATCTCACTCACGATCATTCTACCTGCTGAAATCTCATCCATACTGGAGTTACAGTCTACGAGCAGAGGAAAAACTATTGAGGCAAAGCAGAAGTGCCAGCAGCATAAATTTCACAACAGAAGCAGATCTGCTGTTAATCAAATAATCCCTAGTGGAATCTCTTGTTCAGTGTGCCACAGACAGTTCAAAGCTCAAATTGGACTGATCAGCCACTTACGTGTTCACAGAAACCTAACCAACCAGTGATGTCATGGTCATCTTCAAACTCAAAGAACAAACAACATCTACACCAATTGACATGGGCCAGCCAAAGGTGTTTAATTGTATTGTAGCTATGTCGTGAATGTCCAGAGGATTGCCCAGGGAGTGTCAGCAGGAGCTGGCAGGCTGAAAAGGAGATAAAGAGCATGTCTACATTTTGAGCTGGGAGGTGTGATTTCAGGCAAGGTATACCCAGGTTATCTCTGCTTGAGCCAGCACACTCAAAATAGCAGCATAGCTGGGCTGGCACAGGCGGGCGCTTGGGCTTGCCAAGCTGAGTAAGTCCATGGGAACCCAGCTGGGTATGTACTCAAGCAGCTAGTCCAACCTGCCACCTATGCTACCCCAGTTGTACTGCTCTTTTGAGCACACTAGCTCAAGTACAGCTAGTAAGCATCTCTCCTCCCAGCTCAATCACACATCCCAGCTCAAATGCAGATGTACCCAAAAAGAAAGAGGCAGGAACAGTAGCAGGGGCCATATGTTTCTCACAACCCGGAAATGGCAGTATCTGGGCTAGCTGAAATGCAGGAACACTTGCAAGGGAAAATTAAGGATTATGTAAAGGGAAATGTGGGTATTGTTTTTACCCTTCTTTCTGTGGGCTTTGTACCTTTGAGTGAAATTATATATATTAGGAAGATAGTTTTGAATCACTTTGGTCACCTCTCTGTTCACAGGTGCCCAGAGTGTAAAGGTGCCCAACACAGCGAGGCCCATCACATTAAACACAGTTGGGAAACTGAGGGGCTGTCGTTCAGAGATTCAGTCTAAAAGTGGTTGGACTGTGTGACTCCACCCAGAGTCAGGTGCAGGAAGCCAGGCCTGTCACTTCAGGGGAATATTTGAGAGGGACTAAAAGGGTCATATCTTGCAGTTTGTCCTGTAACCATGACAGCACCATTTAAGGGGAATGCTATTGAAATTTATGTGGTGCAGAAGCCTGTACTGGATCTCTGAGGGGGGAACTAATTTCATGCAATTGGCACAGGTGTAATTCCTCAAATACAGCCGCTGGGGATTAATGAAATACCAACACATTTTCAGTTGGAGAAACATACCCCACACAGTGAGCTTGTGCAATGAGGTTTAAGTGGGAATTCAGTGCTGTGTGGATAGGTCTTTTGAGGGCTCTATACACAAGAAGTGAACTTTATCCTGGGAGAATAATGATGGCTGATTGACAACACTGATGATTGCCTAATGTAACTAACAAACAAACAAACAATAGACATAACAGGGGTCTAATGAATGCGGTGAGGAAGTTGAAGGTTTTCAGCAAAGAGAAATGTAATAATTTACCATCTAGCATTTGAGAAATGAGTGGTCATAGAAAATTCTGTCTAGCATTACAGCTAATCAAGATAGGTCTGGCATCACGTGCAAATTTGATAATCCTCTGCATCTCCTTTACATAATCTTGTCACACAAGACTCTTGTATCTTTTGTTTTTTATACAACAGAAAGAACACAAAGACCCACATGAACACAGTTGAGTCCCAAATAACCCTGCTTGCTAAATATACATGTAGCAGACTCATTCCTCTGTAGACTGGCATGGAGAGGGGGATCAGTAACACACTCTCACCAGCGGGTTACATAAGATATCATATCAGGCCTACATTCTGCTACTTCTTTGGCTGCTTTCTGTTGGCTTCGGAAACACAGTGAGTGCCAAGAGGGGGGCTCACAAACTATTCCTATACACTTCATTACCCCCTTTACTGCTAGAAGCAGCTAAAACCTTGGAAGTGGAAAGAATTTTATTTGTGAGTCAATCCCATGCATATCTTTCTTTTCCTTGTGGGAGCCAAGGCAAACCATGTACTGATTTTTCCCCCTCCTATACAGACTAGGTACTTTCAATTTATGCTATTTTTTATTTATTTATTTGTTTATTTTTTACAGACAGCTAACATGATTAAAAAAATTCTTCTCAGAATGCAATTCAATAGGTCATTTTCACTGCTCCAGGTTTCAGAAATGCTCCTAGTAAAAAATTCATAAGGTGAGAAATGAGTTATGCATGTCTGAAATTCTAATGTAGTGTATTTTCTAAAATTATATTCATGTTCCAGGACATCTCAAAGTTGAACTATTGCTCTGGGTTAATGACACTGGAGTGAATGAACCAATGAGGATCTGCAAATTATTTTGATTGAATTCTATCCAATGCTTGGCTTGAAACTGCTATCTTTACTCAAGTGAACTTAAGGGGGGAATTCTGCCTGAGTGAGAACACTAGTATCCAGCCTAGATTCTGACAATTCAATTGTTAGGCTACAATTATGGTGCAAAAGTCTTTCATTGTCACCCTACTGTGCTTAAATGCTTCAGCATTTATGTTATCTGATATTCCAAAACCACAATCTGGGGTGGGGAGTGGGAATCTATTTTTCAAAGGTTGTCATAATGGTGTACCATGAGGTATTATGGCAATCTGTATTACCTGGCTTTCCATTTCTTATTATAGTGCACTTTAAGGAAAGGAAGCCTAACATTAAAATAGAACAGTAGCAAGGGGTCATCATTTCACAAAGCATAATGGTTGGGAAGCAAGAAATATTCCCTCATCTGTGGGTACAGGATAAGTGCTTGGTTAGTGTCAATAGCAGTGCTTTTTTTGTTTTTTTTTAAACAACAGCTAAGGCCAAGAGCTTGAAAACCTATATGAATATACTTAACTTTATCTGTGTGTGGTCCCACAGTTCTGTTCACTTCAGTGCTATTGAGTGCTCAAGCACCATCCTATTGAATTGAATGAGATAGTTTAAATGTGTAATTAAGTATGTGCAGAATGGCATGTCAAGTCTAAAAAACAAAAAATTGCAGAATAGGTCTGGTTCCGCAATCCTTATTTAGGCTACACTCACATTTACTTCTGCAGGAGTTTTGTCTAAGTACTTCAGGATCAGGCTATATATACACATCACACATGCGCGCACACACACACACACACCCTTCAGAACTTGCTTAAGGCGGAGCTTCACACAGCATTTGATCCTTTAATAATGCTTTTATTTCATGTTGTTTTCTGCTGTCATACACAGACCCTGTCAGTCTCTGACCCTGACCATCTCTGACCCTTTGCTGCTTCCCTCCTCCGTCTGGCATTCAGTTCCCAACTGTCCCCATTTCTTCTACTTGCCAGACCACACCCCTTACCACAACCATTCCCATTCTATACTGGCTCCTGCAAGGGTTTGGATATAATCTTAACACCTGAACCACAGTTTAATTGCATACAGCATCTTTTGCCTTTGAAAAATTCATATGAAAATAGAAAATCTGCATAAGACACCTGGAAATAGTTTAAATTTTTGTTCTCTAAAGTGTGAATACTTAATGCTGACACTAGTGGCAACATTTTCAGAAAAGCCTGAGTCCCATTGACTTCAATAGAGCCAGGATTTTACCCCCAAACCCTTTTCTTGGAACTGATGCCCATACCACTTAACTAATACTACAAGAGAAGAGAGATCTCCTATAAATATTGTGGCAAATTGCCAGTACTGTTATGCTGGGTCTCACACTTTCTCTTCTTTGGGGAAGGTTCAGGGCACCATTGCTGGCCTCTGAATTGGTATTTTAAATTACCCCACTATTGTCCTTGAGGAGGAGAGTGGAGAGGGAGGGACCTGGGCCCGCCCTCTTCTCCAGGTTCCAACCCAAGGGCCCTGAGGTTTATGGTGACCCACTTGAACTAGCAGTTCCTTCCCCTGGGCTGCTTCCCTCTCCTGCCCTTCAGCTTGTGAAGGGGCTTCTTGCCCTCCTTTTACATAAGTCAGGTGCCCCTTACCAAGGGTTTTTTGGATTTCTCAGCCCACCGCAGCACTCCTCCAAACTTTCCTTTTGGTCTCTCTTCAAAACTGTTCTCTGCTCCAACCAAACCTTCCTGCTCCAACTCCCACACTGTCTGACTGAAGCAGGGGTTTTTATCACATGACTGACTCCTGATGCTCTAGTTAATCTATAGCAAACCTTCCTCCCCTGGCGGGGAATAAGGCTCCCTGCTAACACTCTCCTGCTGCCCTCTGGCCATGCTGTATCACAATATAAAGAAGTAATGCCCAGTAAAAAGGAAGGTCAGATTCTTCTCTCAGGTGTTCCTATAACTCTAAGCAGAATATAGTGTTTCTCATGTCATAATGTAGTATTAACCTTGCCCCCGCTGAATTCAATAGGAGTAGAATTAAGCCCATAGTTCATACTGAATTGCAATATCATTCTTTTCCTAGAAAATTATATTGCGGTCAAGTGAAAAGGGCAAAAAACAACCACCACTTACTTCCTCTTTCATGAAATCTCTTTTGTTGCCTTCCACTAATTATAAAATGTGTCCATTTCCACATATCATTGGTAGAGCTGATAGAAAGGTTTTTGTCAAAAACAGTTTTTGGTGTGAAAATACTGTTTTTATATTTTGTGTGGAACTGTGTACTTTGACAAAATTTCCTGTGAAAAATATTTTAAAGATTTTTTTCAATCTAAAACTGTATTTTTAAAAAAATTCTTCTGCATTTTTATTATTTTAAATTATTACATGACCCATCAATAGTAGTGCATAATATGACATGACTTCATATGTCATAATATAATAGCAAAAATATTCTATTAATTAATTTTTGAAATCATTAAGGGCACTGCTACTTCGTACTGATTGAGACCATCTTACTCTCTAGCTCAAAGTGTCTTCTGTTTGTGTTGTAATGGAACAGGAGACACTGATCGAGAAAATAAGATGTTTCACTCAGTGCTAAGTAACAGCTGCCCGGAATGATTTAAAAAATAAGTTAATAGAATATTTTAACTAATTAATGTCACTGGCATGTGAAGGTATGTCTATGTACTACTACTACTGCTACTGATATATCATGGAATAATGTAATACAAATAGAAAAAGCCGTACATTTCAAAAATTGTTTGGAAAATAAAAATTTTTCCAAAATGGATTTTTTTTTCAGAATTTTCATTTTGTGGAAAACATTGAAAATATTTGATTTTGTTCCAATTCAGAATGAAAAAGAATTTCAAAATGTCAGTCTTCCCCCTGAAATGAAATGAGTTTTGAATAGCTCTAATCATAGGTTACTGACAATATAGTGTGCTTTACGTCTTTAAAATGTCTGGCTGTTGGGGAGGTAATTTTGTCTACCTTATCCTTGCATTTGCAGGGTTGTGTTTGTTTGGGATGCTTCTTTTAGGTGATTTGATAATTTCTCCTATTGAATGCAAAAGTCAGAAAGACATACAGTTATCTAAATTACATTGAACCATGCTAATATTGAAATCAGTGGGAATTTTACCACTGATTTCAATGAGCAAAATTCAGCCCAAAGTCTCTCACGGGTAATCGATGTTCATACAGAGCTTTTTCTCCCAGTTAATGAATGGAAAATGTACCAATTTTCAGCTTCTCATGCTTTTATAATCACTGTATGAAAAACAAAGATGCTGCGAAGGACAGGTTCGGATAAAGAGTAATCTTGAGTGACAAATCGACTGATTCCTATTGCTATTGTTATTGGGGTACTGGTTGATAGCAGGATGACTATGAGTCGCCAATGTGATACGGCTGTTAAAAAAGCAAATGCGATTTTGGGATGCATCAGGCGGGGTATTTCCTGCAAGGATAAGGAGGTGTTAGTACCGTTGTATATGGCGTTGGTGAGACCCCATCTGGAATACTGTGTGCAGTTCTGGTGTCCCATGTTCAAGAAGGATGAATTCAAACTGGAACAGGTTCAGAGACGGGCTACGAGGATGATCTGAGGAATGGAAAAACTGCCTTATGAAAGGAGACTTAAAGAGCTTGGCTTGTTTAGCCTGGCCAAAAGAAGGCTGAGGGGGGATATGCTCGCCCTATATAAATATATCAAGGGGGTTAACGTTAGGGAGGGAGAGGAATTATTTAAGTTTAGTACTAATGTAGCCACGAGGACGAATGGGTATAAACTGGATATTAGGAAGTTTAGACTTGAAATTAGACGAAGGTTTCTGACCATGAGGGGAGTGAAGTTCTGGAATAGCCTTCCGAGGGAAGTAGTAGGGGCAAAAGACTTTCCTGGCTTTAAGACAAAGCTTGATAAGTATATGGAGGGGATGTTATGATAGGATCGTTAATTTGGGCAATTGATCTTGAATTACCACCAGACAGGTCTGCTCAATGGTCTGCGGGGAGATGTTGCATGCGATGGGTACTGAGTTGCTGTGGAGAACTCCTTCTTGGGTGCTGGCTGGTGACTCTTGCCCACATGCTCAGGGTTTAGCTGATCGCCATATTTGGGATCGGGAAGGAATTTTCCTCCAGGGCGGATTGGCAGGTGCCCTGGAGGTTTTTCGCCTTCCCCTGCAGCGTGGGGCACGGGTCGCTTGCTGGTGGTGCCTCTGCAGCTTGAGGTCTTCAAACCATTTTTGAGGATTTCAATAACTCGGTCCTGGGATAGGGGTTGTATAAAATTGGATGGGTGGGGTTCTGTGGCCTGCCTTGTGCAGGAGGTCAGACTAGATGATCAGATTGGTCCCTTCTGACCTATGAGTCTATGAGTCTATGAGTCAGGTGACATGAGCCAGCCAAGGGTATTTCATTGCAGTCTAGACATACAATAAGGGCCTGACCCAAGCCTACAGAAATCAACAGGTATCTTTGATTCACCTTCAATGGGATTCTTATTAGGCCCTAACTCAGTGTCTATGTGTTCTGCTGCAGATGCTATAGGGACACAGCTTGCTCTGCTCTACAAAACCAGCCATATGTTTGTCCATAGGAGCTAGTAAAACATGGCATGTTAAGACAGTATTACAATATTAATCATACATGGAACTCGACATGCTGCAGCTCTGTTGAGTCCAAGGCAGAGCCAGTGCAAGGAAGTTTCACATCCTAGGCAAAACTTCCACCTTGCGCCCCACCCCAGCCCTGCGGCAGCTCCCCACCCCCCCTGCCGTGAGGCACTCCCCCGAAGCAGTTCCCCCCCCTGCCCTGAGGCACCCTTCCCCACGGCAGCTCTCTCCCCCAGCTGATTGGCGCTGCCAGCCTGGGAGGCGGAAGAAGTGGAGCAGTGACCACGCGCTCGAGGAGGAACACTGTAAAAAAAAAATTGGGGGCACCGCTTTTTGGCGTCCCCAAATCTTGGCATCCTAGGCAACCACCTAGTTCACCTTAATGGTAGCAATGGCCCTGGTCCAAGGCAATAGCATGGTTTGGGGATGTGGTTATAAACATCCTTCAGTCGCAGAGCAGAATCTTGCCCTACTCTGGAAACTGCAACCTCATTTAGGATAGGATGCCGTGCCTGAGGCAACACCATTTGATGGTACAGACAGCTGTGTCATTTCATTCTGCTAGTGCCAAGGTTCAAATCTACAAAATATATTTGCACTTACAGTAATTTAGTGGAATCTTACACATGGTTTCCATGGAAACATTACAAAATACAAAACCTAGCAAGAGTTTGATCAGCCAGTCCCTTTCATCCTGCTATTCTTTCTGTTGGGATGAGAGTCTTTATTTAAGGTATTTGGGTTGTGAAGACAGCTTGCCACCTCACAGCCCATCTTCCCCTCTAACTGATCTTTTACTGAATTCGTCAGACGTCTGTTCTGAAATCTCTCTTTTGCCATAGAAACTGTGACTACATTACAATTTCCCTGGAGGGGATGAGTGACAAGGGTGAAATCTCTTAATGGACATTTTCAGTAGCTAGAGAGATAAGGTGGGTGACTCAATACCTATTATTGAACCAATTTCATCAGCTCTGTTTAGCTCGAATGCCCATCTCTTTCACCAACAGAAGTTGGTCCAGTAAAACAGGGGTTCTCAACCTTCTTCTTTCTGAGCCCCCACCTCATGCTATAAAAACTCCACTGCTCACCTGAGTTACAACAACTGCTTTTCTGCATATAAAAGCCAGAGCAGGCATTAGGAGGTAGCAAGCTGGGCAATTGCCTGGGGCCCCATGAAATTATATTGACAGGCTTCCGTTCAGCCCCAGATGGTGGGTCTCACGGACCCGGGCTTCAGCCCCTTGCAGCAGGGCTTTGGCTTCCTGCCCTGGGCCCTAGTAAGTCTAATACTGGCCCTGCTTGGCAGCCCCACTGAAACCTGCTTGCAGCCCCCTGGGGGTCCCAGACCCCTGGTTGAGAACCACTGCAATAAAAGATATTGCTTCTCCCACCTTCTCTTTCAAATTTCCTGGAAACAACACAGCTACCATAAAATAACTTGCAATACCACTATGAGATATTCAGGGCTTTGTCATAAATAAGTGCCTATTACCCCCCATTCTCTATCCCAGTTTTTCACACTTGCTATCTAGACATCCTACTCAGGGAAGACTGTTAGATTCCAACCTGTGGTGTGGCCTATAATTAGATGTCATCAAACCAGTACCAGATGTGAACTCCCAAAGTACTACTATAGTTTTACAATAGAGTCACATACAGTCCTCTTAGACACTCCAGTCTATCTTGCTGCCCAGGAAAGCTGGACTATTTGAAAAATGGTCACTTACACACACACACACACACACACACACACACAAAAATCACACCACAGTCAGGTTGCTCACAGTCCCAAGAGACCAGCCACTTATTCCACATCAACTGGTACCGCTAGATCTTACACCAAAGACATTGCTGGTAGCCAAATTCTATAGTAAACTAATTAAAGGTTTATTAGCTAAGAAAAAGAACTAAGTTATTGAGAGGTTAAAGTGGGTAAAATATAGATACAGTTGAGCTGTATTCTATAATTCCAAATGGTAGCAGAGGTGTAGTAATCTGCCAGTTTCCCAGAAGTCAAAGAACTCTGGGGATTGCTATCTTCTGTTAAAAGTCTTCATTTGCCTTCCATAAGGTTGCTTTCTTGTTTGATGGGTTATTAAGTTACAGGGGTATACACAATGTAAATGTTTATTACTACCTTATAATGGGATACAAATAAGTGAAAACAAAGCATGTAACATCCCATTAGTTTTCATGAAGTTTAGAAACCAAATACATTCTTATGCATTTAACAATCACTTTGATCTATACTAATACACAGTGAATTGGCCTGTGGTTTTGGCATGAGTTAGCGCCTGCTTTGTCAGAATCATGATAGCCATGGTACAAAATCACTTTTCAAAAAGTGGTACTTTTTAAAACACGAATAAAGAGATGAACTTACAAATAATGTTCCCTCTAAATTTTCTTTGTACTGAGCAGGCTACAAACTCCACTGAGCACTTTGTTTTTGTCCTTGGGCAAGCTTACACTTGCCAGAGGACAAAATGGAGAGGTTACATGTGTGAGAAAGGGGTGTCCGTGAGAAGTGATAAGTCATCCTTGAATTAGGAGTTTGATTAAGCCACATCCGGGGATGAGTCATTCCTGTGCTAGGTTCCAGCCAATCCACAAGCCAGGAACTGGTCTGGTGACTCTCAGGGCATGTATATAAACCTCACAGGAGAAACATTTCAACCTATCCAACATCACTTCATGGTCTAGAACTCTCCCCTACATGATAGTGTTGACAGACTGCACAGGCCTTAGCTTGCTCCAGGCCTCCTCTGACTCCAGTCTTATTCCCAGTACTGCTCCAGCTCCAGCCTTGCCCTTCCTCCAACTAGCTCCTGGCCCTAACCTTTCTTTGTTCCAAGCCCACTCTTGATTCCTGAGTCCAGCTCCGGTTCCTGGTCTGACTGTCACTGCACTGATCACTATGCCTGTGCCACTGTTTCAGCTACTAGGCATGATCCTCCACATCTCAGTTTCTGACAATTCAGTGGGGGGGGCATGTGTGAGAGAGGGTGTCTGGAGGGGCTCCAGTCCCTGTCACCATCAAGTGCAGCTTCAGGGGCCAAGAAAGGAACCTGTGCAGGGTGTGAGGAGTATGTCGGGGGTGGGGGGAGGAGGTTGTCATTTTCCCCCAGGCTAGGAGTTTCAGACTCTACCTGCTGAGTACTCCCAGGAAGGGACCTGGGCTGCAGCTCTCTTCCCTTCCACAAAGTGCCACATCCCTGGAAATCAACAGCCAGCCAGCAGGCTGGGCGGAGAGATGTGACCCTATCAAGCTGCAGCTCTGGAGCTTCCTCGACCTGGGTTGGCATCACAGAGCCCAGCCAGACCCCTCATTTGAGCTCTGCCTCAAGAGATGTCCTGGAGCTACCACACTTCCCAGCCAGGCTGGGCATCTCCCTGAGACCAGTGATGTTACCACTTCCTCCCACCTCCCCTCCCACCCCCAGTGAGGGAACAGGGCCACACATGCACTGTCATGAGAGGAAGAGGGAAGCAGAGAACAGCAGGTTCTTAAAGGACCACACCATGTCCCTGCTGGGGCTGCACAGAGGAAACATGAGCACAGCCAAATATGTACGCAGTTTACAGGGAACATTTCAGATTTGTAAGCAAAGTTTCAAAGAATGATCTTCTCCCTGGGTTTTTTTAAATGAATTCTTAGGCAATCCCTGTAAGCTAGTTATCATCAGATTTGTCCTTGTGCACGTGTAAAGCACATGCCTGTTGATTCGTAATTGTCCCACTGTGCATCAAAGCCATGTTTTAAAGTGGCAGAGCACAAACTATGTTCACTTACACAGATTGCTCATCATGTTTAGGACTTCTCAACCCAGTTCAACATCAAAGAGGAAGTTAAACCTTTCCATTTGAGCAGCTATGCCACAACTTTGAGCTCTTAATCAGGATCTTTCATTGTGTCCTTATCATGCGTCTAAGGTGCACACAGTGCAAGGAAGTTCTCAGAAATAGAGCTAAAACTTCTGCACAGGCAATCTGTCTTGTTGGACAGAAAACACAGCTGCCTGATGTGCTTAACACTTCATATTTCAAATCCTGAATATATAGCATCTTGTTTGGGTGATTTTTAAATTAATGTTTTGCTTTCATGAACAGTTTCAAGAGTATCTCTTAGAATAGTATTAATATCATCATGACATCCAAATTCAAAGCATACCCATAACAATTAGTATACATGTAGTTCATGGTTCTTCCTGTTGCAGTCTGGTTTCTACAGCTTAATACTATTGTTTCCTAGTACTTCTCCCTCTGTCTGTATCCATCTGTTGTCCCTTGTGTTATGCTTATATTGTAAGCTCTCTGGGCCAGAGATCATCTTTTTGTTCTGTGTTTGTACAGACCCTAGCACAATGGGATCCTTGGCCATAACTAGGGCTCCTAGGCACTATGATAATGCAAAAAGTAACTACAACTTTTCTGGAACTTCAGCAGCGCCATCATAGCATTGTCCATGACAGTTGTTGATCCTTAGATATAGATGCAACTTATTACCGATAATATTACCCCTGCTGATGTACAGGCTACATTGTACAACCAATTAACTCTTCATGGCCATTCATGTCATCAGCTAGACACTGCAAGCATAAAATAACTTGCTCCTTGGAAAAGTCTCTTTCATCTAACATAATTATATACCACTTTTCAGAAATATCCCTCATAATTCTCACACACAACTATTTCAAATTTGATGACAATATATATCTCCAGATCAGTGGCACAGCTATGGGCACCCGCATGGCCCCATAGTATGCCAATATTTTTATGGCCGACCTGGAACAACGCTTCCTCAGCTCTCGTCCACTCACGCCCCTTCTCTACCTACGCTACATTGATGACATCTTCATCATCTGGACCCATGGGAAGGAGTCTCTGGAAAAATTCCACCACAATTTCAACAGCTTCCACCCCACCATCAACCTCAGCCTGGACCAATCTACACGGGAGGTCCACTTCCTAGACACCACGGTGCAAATAAGTGATGGTCACATTACCACCACCCTATACCGAAAACCTACCAACCACTATGCCTACCTTCATGCCTCCAGCTTCCATCCTGGGCACATCACACGATCCATTGTCTACAGCCAAGCACTGAGGTACAACCGCATCTGCTCTAACCCCTCAGACAGAGACCAACACCTACAAAATCTCCACCAAGCATTCTCAAAACTACAATACCCGCACAAGGAAATAAGGAAACAGATCAACAGAGCCAGACGTGTACCCAGAAGCCTCCTACTGCAAGACAAAACCAAAAAAGAAACCAACAGGACTCCATTGGCCATCACATACAGTCCCCAGCTAAAACCTCTTCAACGCATCATCAGGGACCTACAACCCCTCCTGGACAATGATCCCACACTTTCACAGGCCTTGAGTGGCAGGCCAGTCCTCGCCCACAGGCAACCTGCCAACCTGAAACACATTCTCACCAGTAACTGCACACCACAACATAGTAACTCTAGCTCAGGAACCAATCCATGCAACAAACCTCGATGCCAACTCTGCCCACATATCTACACCAGCGACACCATCACAGGACCTAACCAGATCAGCCACACCATCACTGGTTCATTCACCTGCACATCCACTAATGTAATATATGCCATAATATGCCAGCAATGCCCCTCTGCTATGTACATCGGCCAAACTGGACAGTCGCTAGGAAAAGGATAAACGAACACAAATCAGATATTAGGAATGGCAATATACAAAAACCTGTAGGAGAACACTTCAACCTCCCTGGCCACACTATAGCAGACCTTAAGGTGGCCATCCTGCAGCAAAAAAACTTCAGGACCAGACTTCAAAGAGAAACTGCTGAGCTTCAGTTCATCTGCAAATTTGACACCATCAGCTCAGAATTAAACAAAGACTGTGAATGGCTTGCCAATTACAGAACCAGTTTCTCCTCCCTTGGTTTTCACACCTCAACTGCTAGAACAGGGCCTCATCCTCCCTGATTGAACTACCTCATTGTCTCTAGCTTGCCTGTATATATATACCTGCCCCTGGAAATTTCCACTACATGCATCTGACAAAGTGGGTATTCACTCACGAAAGCTCATGCTCCAAAACATCTGTTAGTCTATAAGGTGCCACAGGACTCTTTGCTCCTCATAATTCTGAGAATCATGATTTCCATTATCTCATTCTGAATAACTGGATTTGTCCTGACTCTCTGTCAGCTACTTTGACGTATCAGGGTCATATTCTGCCTGCAAACAAACAGTTGAATGAAGTCAACCTCTCCACTTAAGAATGTATTTTCAGCTTCTTAAGTATAATGGCTTCCACAGTACACTTCCTTGTCTTACAAGATAACGTATACTACTTAGCATTTTCATTAAGATCTTCCTGTTTTCTTTTTTCTCTTGAGGGTCCTGAAAACTCAGTAATGTCAACAATATTCTTTATTGGCTTTTGAAGAATATTAATTGATTTGTGGAGCCACAGAGATGATCAGCACCTCTCAAATTTGTCTCAAGTCATTTTCCAGTTACAGAATCCAGACTGTGTGAAAACTTCAACTGTATATTTACTCAAAAGTAGTTTGTGCTCAAATACACCGATACAATGGTAGAAACAAAGGATGCTGTCACTGCCTTCAGAATAATGGAGCCACTAAACATCTTGGTTTTATATGGTGGCAGAATGAAGAAAAGGAATATGTAGCAGAATGAAGAAAAGGAATATGTGATCTGTTGATTACACTGGAAAACAATTCCTTTTTGTGTTTTGCTTATGAGACTCCCTTGGTTCTTCTCCGACCCAAAGACTCTGTCAAGGAAAAGACTATAAATATGACTCCAGTTGGAAGCCCTTTCACTCACAGACATGATGGGACTAGTGTCAGAGCCTGTGTGCAAAGACAGCCAAATAATCATGGCATCATGTTTGGCATCCCTATTTCCTTTGTGAAAACAGTGCATGGAACTTATGCAGTGTAAGTAAAGTCTTGAATGAGCTCGCCGCTGACATCTAGTGATGAGCTGTGGAAGAGGACTTCAGGAGCTAATCTTATTTGCATGGGCACACCCACCCGCCTACATGCCCAGCATGATGGGATTGCTTGCTCAAATGATCACTTGTGACTGTGTTTCCCCACAATTAATGCTGAGTTACTTCCCTTCTTTTAATAAAAGTTTTTTGCTATTCTCAGACTCTGTGCTTGTGAGTGGGGAAGTATTGCCTCTTAGAGGTGCCCAGGGGGTGAAGTCACTGGGTGGGGGCTGAAGTCAGTTTGGTGATGTATTGTTGAAAAGGAACCCCTAGATACTGAACCCGACCCTTCTTGCTGCCAAATCTGACTGGCAGAACGATTACAGCAGGAAGAGAGAAGGGGAAGAGAAGAGCCAACTTGGAGGCTCTTGGAATCAGCCTCTGAGCAGGAATGGCAGCTGGCTGGACCTATGCCAGCTCTCCCAATAGAGAGGGGATCAGAAGTCCTCTTGCTTGCCCAGAGAAAGTGGATCAATAGTCTTTGTGGGAGAAGGATGGAAACAGATAGCCAGGCTGCCGAAAGAGTGGGAAAAGCAAACAGGTAAGTCTCATTCCAGTAGGTAGAATTTCCCTTCTCAAAAGAGAACATAGGGTCAAACCAAAGGTCCATCGAGCCCAGAATCCTTTCTTCCAACAGTGGACAATAACAGGTGCTTCAGAGGGAATGAACAGAATGAGTAATCAAGTGATCCATTCCCAGCTTCTGGCAAACAGAGGCTAGGAACACCATCCCTGCCCATCCTGGCTAATGGCCATTGATGGAACTATCCATGAATTTATCTAGAGGACAAACTGCTTGCTGAGGCATTTCCCAGTCAGGGAAGAAGAGAGCCAGAGCCTGCTGCAGGAAAGACCTTCAACCCAGTGCCAGCTATCAAGAGTCAGCTAAGACTCTAGGGGAAATAGCGGGACTTCAAGCAGCTGAGACCAGAGGATTGTACACTTCCTGGGATGAAGAGAACAAATTGAGTTATCAGGGGACTGTCCTTGTTTTAATAACTAGATAGTGTAAACATTATATTCAACAGCTATTTTATTAAATTCTATCTCATCCCTCGCCCTAACCAAAATTTAAAAAAAGTCATCTATAACCCTGCTCTGTGGCAACTATGTGGGAAAAAAATGTGCCAGAAGTTTCAGTTGTGAATTGTGCATACCAGTTTACACATAATAATAGCTATACATCTTCATTACTATACTGGTAACTCCCTAGGAGAGGCACTTTACAAACAGATATTAAGAAACAGTCTCTGCCCCAATGAACTTACAATCTAGAAAGTAAAGAGATCAGCGTGATAGAATGTTATGGTTCTAAATAGATCTATTCAGCCCTTTTGACCCAGCTGTCTCTCCATATATATAAAACGCAAAAAACTGGCAATTTTTTAAGTGTTGCCCCAAAAGGTAGCATAGTCCGATCAGTTAGTACACTTATAAGATTATTTATTAAGGTGCAACATGTACTTGTCAAAAACAGGTTCTTTTTCTAAATGGCTACTTAGAGAGTTATCTGGATAAAATTTGGCGAAACACATCCAGCGCCTTATTTGATATGGACATCTACATCTGAAGTAATAGGAAATCAATATACATAAATACAAGAAGTATAGTAAAATGGTTTCTTGCATTGTGTATACTGTGTATAATGTCATCAAGCAGAACCTAGCTTAGGCTAGGGTTATCTCCTTAGGCCTACAATAGTTCAGCTAAATCCCAGCTTTTAGCATAACTACTCACTCAAGGCCTCATACTTCTATAACAAGCCCTTAATCATAACAAGCCTAATAACCAAGTTATTTGTTCTTCTACTTGCCCCCATGCACATTCCAAACTAAGAAATCAAATTATATAGTCCTATAATATCATTCTACCACCAGCAAGTATAAATCACTCACAAGACATGAGACAGGGTTATAGGTCATAAGACCAAGTTGGGGGTCAACAGTCAACAATAGGAAAAACTATACTGGCCTAAGTTAAAGAGAGGAGAAGGCATGTGTGTGCATGCCCAAGAAAAAGAAATAAGGGATAGAGAAGCAGGAAATCAGGAGGTGTAGTAGTGTGTGGTTTCAGATTGATTGTTTGACCTTCTTTTCCCTTTTTCTTCTTTAAATTAAAACATTAGATACATATGTCAAGACCAGCAAAAGAAAAGAAATGGGATGGAGATGCCCCCTCAGTCTCTGTTTACCTTGATTTCCAGTAACCACGATCTTTAAGAATCATCTGCTAATGGGGCCGAAGGGGGAGGGGGAGAGGGTAATGAAGTGACAAGCCAGGCAGCTTCATCACAAATTCTATTGAAATGCAGAGTTTTCAATAGCTGCCTGTAGGAGGTTCAAGTGTACACTAGGTGACTCTGTCCTGAGTCACCTGAAGAGTGGGTCATACTATTTTGGAATTTGCCTTTGCACCAAGTCAGCTCATTGGAGCTTTAAAATGGATAGTCAAAAAAAATTAAATAAATTGTTAACAAAGAACTTTTCCAACCAATCCAGAATATTCTGAATTAGATATTTGGGCGCTAGTTCTACTTTAAACCTTTGTGCCAAACTGTTCCCTCAGTTGTCTGTGTTACCCCAACTGAACTGAAGGAATTACACGGGAAAATTCAGTGCTCCATATGACATTTAGAATCCCTTGAGGTACAAAACTAGGCAGTCCTCATGACTTAGGGTAGAAGAAAGAAGTCTTCCCTTTTAGGCCTCAATCAAACAAAGCAATCGGCACTACTCATGTGCTCAAAGCTAGATAAGTGCTTGGCTGGATTTGGGCCAATAGGCTAAATATTCAAAAATATGTTCCTACACTGCTCAGTATGTGCACAATTTGTAACATTGCAGATTTTCTTTAAATATGAAAATAGATCAAGGGTAGTCTAAAAAACACAATTTACCAACATTAAACATCCCACCATCCTAAATAATGTAAAGACAATTTTAGTCATAGTTACTAGATATGTTTCCAACTAATATGTAAGTTTGTATGCAAATAATTACTTGGAAAAACAGAGACTGGGGTGGGAGAGAACTACTGTTGAGAAGTTTTTGTTATTTTAAAAAAACTGTTATATTGACAAGTTACTTTTGAAAGTATGAAATAAAACTGTACACAATTCAAAAAACTTCCAGCATGCTGAACTCTATAGAGTGTTTTCCACATTAACTATTTCAAGAGCACTGAAAGACAGTTTAAGTTAAAATTATAGCTTAATTGGTAATAATGCACTTCTCAGAAATTATAAGAGGAGAACAGTGTCTTGTCTTTTTTACCTGGGAGCTGGAAAAAAAAGGATTTTTGATTTCTCTGAGGGAAATGACTGTTCCAGTTTGACAGGAAAATTGAACTAGCTACTATTAAGGATGAGTGAGTTTAATTTTTACAGTCAAGCTTTTGCAGGCTTTACTGTCAGATATAAAATAAAGTTACACTTTTTACGGCTCAAGGTCTAATACATTAAATATTTGCACAAGTGTGTTTTATGAAAGGCAGATAAACATAGGGCTAAGCAAAATGAAAAGAGCCTGGACACACCTCACCAGCCACTGAAATCCAGACATTTTAGGGAAGAAAAGGAATTGGAATAAAAGTTAGACATCAAGTCCTATACCCCTCTCTTTGTGTATAACCCCGACCCATGTAAGCAGCCTCATTGATCTTAATGGGACTACTTGAGTCAAAGAGTATTGCTCATGATTAAAAAGAACAGTTATCCCTAAGTGTTTCATATAACTCACACAAGTCACTAGTCTTTCCAGTGACCTTAACAGTCTTCTGAATCAGACACTTTGTGCCCTGCTCAGTACTGCAGTCCTTACTCAAACCAGCTTTCCATTGATTTAAAGAGAGATTTGCCTGAGTAAGGACTACCAAAATGGGTCCAAATTCTATATCACCTAATACTTCTGACTTGTAGAGTATTGACACTGGACCATGGAGATTCTTATCTCAAGATCTCCGATTCTAATCTGAGCTAGGTAAATACTACTTAGGCACGAGTGAACCAGTCTGGCTAAAATACTCAATCTGAACCCTCACCCAACAGCTTTATGAACGTCAGAAGACTTCACTTAGCATTTTTTAAAATTTCCCACATCCCCCCTCATTTTTGTACTTGGCTGCTCTACCTGGTATCAACTGAAACTGGAACTAGAAGTAATGAATTATCATGAGAGAGAGAGATTAATCTGCTTAAAAACAGGAAGTAGCAAAAATCCTTAACGCCTATTGCCAAAATGTCCAGCCTGATTTCTAAAAAACAAAAAATGATAACTTCAGAATAGCATCTGAGACAAAGCTTTTGTAATTTGCTCCTTTTTATTGTGATGATGCATAGATAATCTTGGATTAGATAGCTGTTCAGTGACAGTGTCATGGTCATGTATCCAAATCACATGAATGGTGTTAATAATTGCTGTCAAACTTGGCAAGACCAAAGAAGTAACCTAGTTTGTTTTGGGCTGTGGCATTTCCAGCTATGAGCTGGCACACATGCCTTAGGGGAGGCGGTGTAGGAAAGCTTGCACTGACATTACTGGTGCTGTGCTGTTCTAGTGATAAATTGGAACTGGTCCTATAATTCATGGAGACCAGTTTGTATCTCGAGATATGTCTACACTACGAAATTAGGTCAAATTTATAGAAGTCGGTATTTTAGAAATCGTTTTTATACAGTCAGTTGTGTGTGTCCCCACATAAAATACTCTAAGTGCATTAAGTCGGTGGACTGTGTCCACAGTACCAAGGCTAGCGATGACTTCCGGAGTGTTGAGCTGTGAGTACCTATCCCACAGTTCCCGCAGTTTCCACTGCCCATTGGAATTCTGGGTTGAGATCCCAATGCCTGATGTGGCAAAAACAGTGTGCCAGGTGGTTCCAGGTATATGTCGTCAGGCCCCCCTCTCCCTCCCTCCCTCTGTGAAAGCAATGGCAGACAATCGTTTCACGCCTTTTTTCCTGGGTTACCTGAGCAGACACCTTACTATGGCAAGCATGGAGCTCGCTCAGCTCACTGTCACCGTATGTCTCCTGAGTGGTGGAAGATGTGGGACTGCATTGCTACACAGCAGCAACTCATTGCCTTTTGGCAGCAGACAGTGCATTACGATTGGTAGCCATCGTTGTCATACTCCTGGGTGCTCTTTTAGCCAACCTCAGTTGGTCAGGGTGCCTGGGCAGACATGGGAGTGACTCAGCCAGATCATTCCCATCTTCTGCTGAGCACCCAGGAGATGACGATGGCTAGCAGTCATACTGCACTGTCTTCTGCCAGCCTAAGATGTAAAAGATAGATGGAGTGGAGCAAAACAAGAAATTAACCGGATTTGTTTTGCGAAATCAACAGCCTACTAAAACCAGGGTTTTGAGTTCAATCCTTGAGGGGGCCATTATGTGTGACAGTTGTTTGTGTTTCTCCTTAATGCAAAGCCACCCCTTTCATTGATTTTAATTCCCTGCAAGCCATGTCATCAGTCGCCCCCCCCCGCCCCCATCAGGGCAATGGCAGAAAATTGTTTCGTGCCTTTTTTCAGCACAGAACCAGAAGTTGCAAAAGCAAAATCAGGTGAGGAGGCGAGGGCAGCGTGGTGATGAGAGTGATGAGAACATAGACATGGTCATAGACTTCTCACAAAGTACGGGCCGGGCAATATGCCCTAGCAATGTTCATATCATGCTGATGAGCTCTGCATGGTCACCTATGCTGATCAGCTAGCCATGCTGGCCAAACAGGAAATGAGATTCAAAAGTTCGCAGGCCTTTTCCTGTCTACCCAGCCAGTGCATCTGAGTTGAGAGTGCTGTCCAGAGATGTCACAATGGAGCACTCTGGGATAGCTCCTGGAGGCCAATACTGTCGAATTGCGTCCACGCTACCCCAAATTTGACACGGCAAGGCCGATTTCAGTGCTAATCCCCTTTTCGGAGGTGGAGTAAAGAAATTATTTAAAGAGTCATTTAAGGGGAAAAAAAGAGCTTCATCATGTGGACGGCTCCAGGCTTAAATCGAGGTAATGCTGCTAAATTTGACCTAAAATCGTAGTGTAGACCAGGCCTCAGATTAAAGAAATAAAAATGAAATAAAAACCTCATCCTCTATTTTTTTGATAAAGAACACATCATGAATTATTTGTAATTGTTCAGCAAACAGCTGTGGTCCCTGTTCCTCTGTGAATGGTGCCGCTGGCTGTCCTCCTCTTCCCTAGTAGGCTGATGCACCTCTGTATGTCAGTTTGGGTCTAGTTGCCTATTGGTTTAGATCCCCCGACCCCCACACATCACCAACTTTTGTCCACATTTATGAATCCTTGCTCCATGCTTGAGCTGAAAAATAGACAGTGAACCAGATCCACATCTGGTGTGAATCACCGATAGCTTCTGTTGACTGCAGCGAAGTGTGCAGATATATACCGGCCGAGGACCCAGCCAAAGTATCTACAGGCAAACAACCTTTCTGCTTTTAGAGCACAGCAAGCTCTCTTTTCCCAACTTTTCTTGTTCGCCAATCAGATTGTTTTGCGAGGTGTTTTGTATAATCATTTGCTTTCTCTTCACATTTCATCCCTACCATCCTCTCTTCCAACCCTACATAGATAGGTGCAGAATGGCTAAATGCCATTGCAAACGCACATCTTCACAATTGTAGTTTAAAAAAGATGTTTATGCATATATTCATGTGAATACAACTTCCCATCTGTCTGTCCCTAATATGGGTTCGGGTGAATTTTAATTGAGAGAGGAAAATTAAAACCAGACAAACTGAAACTTCAAAACACCATGTGGCCGGTTATTAACAGGGAGAAAATCACAACTTGGGCTGGGGAGGAGCACTTTTACCAACTAACAGTACTAGTAGAACAAAATACTTACACAACTTGAAGCAAGCTATTTACATTCATCAACAAGGAACCACATAATTTAAAATTATCTGCTCTTTTAAAAAATAAAATTAATACACTAAATTAAATGAACTGTGCACATTAACCAAACACTACAAAATATACCAACTTACTCTAATAGCAATTATTACAACAATTTAGCTCTCATATACTACGTATGCACAATTTTACACCAAATAACAATATATATGCAGTTCTACAGAAGAAGCTAAGCAAAGCACAGAGTATTCACAGAAAATTAGAAAGCAAGTACTGTATTCCAGGCGCAGCTGACCAGCAGTACAGACACCAGAAGCATATCGAATCCATAGAAGATAACTTCAAAAAATAAATGTCACGTCCCGAGCTGGCTATATCCGGAGGAGACCCCTGGCTGAAAGGTTGATCAGGTCCTTTAGTCAGTATGTGGATACTCCTGCAGATTTTGGCGCGAGGCATGGTTTTATTCAAAGGCTCTTTTACACTTGTCAAAATCTGATTGGTCCCTAGCTCCTTCACCTTCCAGGTTCCAAGCTGGTGCCCTCTACGTAGACAGAATCTACACATGGCACACTAGAAGCTACTAGAAGCTGCACCCAGCACACTAGCATTATTTTGCACACAACTCTAATCTGACCGTTTGAACTGAACTACAATTGGTCAGATTGGATCCCTTTGCTCACAACACGCCGGTATTATGCACACAGCACTAGCCTGACCCTTAGGTGAACAGGCAAAAAGAGTGGGAAAATGCACACGGCACTATAATGTTGCACACCCCACCTTAAGGTAGCACACGGTACCAGTGTGACCTTTAGATGACCGACAATTGGCCATACAGACACCATGTTAGAATAGAGGCCTTAGGGCTGCGACACCATCAAACACTCATAGAAAAATATGCACATTTGAACAACTCTTTATGAGGGAGCAAATAAAAAGAGATGCAAGACTTGATAAATGGAAATAGGATCTAGAATTTGAAAAAATGTTTGCTAGTATTTCCCCCACCCTGGCCCCCATTCTTCACCATTCTCCAAGACAAAAAAAATCTACCAACTTCCTTAAGCACTAAATCCACTAAGCCCTCCAGAAGGTATTATAGGTACTATATGGGGCAAAGTGGGGGGAAATGTGGTAGAGGAGGGAGAGAAAAAACACAAGCCATACATTCCTGTAGACTATTGTGAAAATTTGAAATTCTACAGTTTGAAATGTGAGAACTCCCGAGGCAGGCACTTCAATTTCAGTTTTGTCCTAACCCCAAAAGGAAAGTTTTGATTTTTTGTGCTGAAATTAAAGGCTAACACAGATCTATTTTTTTTCCAAAGAAACTGTTGGCATTTCTATTTATTAATCTTCTTTCAAATATTAAATAACGGATGTTGAAAAACACTATATGAAGGCAAAATTCACTTTTATGAAGTGTTCTTTTCCTATAAATATCCATTTTTGATCAACACAACCATTGACTTACAATCAAGTTATCATAATAACTGACATAGGTTTTCCCTTGTGGGTGGAATTACAGTACCAAACATTTATTTTAATTTAAATGCAATTTGTTTGCGAGGATCAAAACTAACAACCCCCTTTTCATGAAATATGAGACTGGAATGCTACATGAATGTGATGAAAGATTCAGTTTTTTCCTTGGGGTTTACAGAATGAAGCAACCAGTTCTGTAGACTTCTAAATAATTCTGTGCAACTATGGTAAGATCAGCAGGCTTCAGAATGTGTGTTGGGGGGCAGGGAAGGGAAATTGTTGATTAGTTTAGGTGACGTGATAAGAGGCTCAAACTTGCTAAACAATGGGTATTTTCAACTCTAATTGAAGTTAAAAGAAATTAATGGTGTTCAGCCGCTCACAGGAATGAGCTCAAATACATAACGGTTTCATACAAAAACATTTTTAAAGCATTTCATGAAGGACCTATTAGGAAAGCTTCAGAGCCTTAAGTTCCTCATAGCTGACTTACTATCGGCTCTTTTCCATTATATTACCCTTATAGAAACATTTCTGAAGATTCAATAGCTTATGCCTTTCACTTTTTAAAGTTCACAACTATGAACAACACGCAACATTTTTCTGTGACTAAGACAACAGTGTTCATGCAGGCTACCCTTTACTGTATATTCAGTACTCTGATAGATCACAAAGACTTGATAGCCCCAACACAGTATTACTCATCAGTCCTTTCTATTCTAATACAAGTAGCTGTCCAGCATTCCAGAGCAAAATTTTACAGTCCTGGAATTAATATTAATGGGAGTTTTACCTGAGTAAAGACTGCATGATTTGATCTACACACAAGCAATTTTTTGTTTCTGTGATCTCAGATTTTAAACTCACCATTAGTAATGATCTATAGTTTATTCCATATATATATTTGCCTGAAAATGTATTAAATAGTTTCCAACACTTAAAGAATATAACAATAATAAAGTGAGTGTTGATTACATAGTAAGGGTTTTCAGGGGATATGACAAAAATAATTATCATGCAAGTACAGATTCAGTAAGAACATAGGACAATCCCTTCACTCAGTTATTTTCTTTAAGGCAATCATTTTATGCACATTAGACCAAGCGATGAGCAGAAACAGAACCATGTGACACTTGCAATCAATCACACACCAAAAAATATTGAGTAGTTGAAATGACCCGTTCAGGAACAATTTATAAAAATCTGATGATGTTCAACAAGGACAAGTGCAGAATCCTGCACTTAGGATGGAAGAATCCCATGCACTGCTACAGACTAGAGACTGAGTGGCTAGGCAGCAGTTCTGCATAAAAGGACCTAGGTGTTACAGTGGACGAGAAGCTGGATATGAGTCAACAGTGTGCCCTTGTTTCCAAGAAGGCATTTTGGTCTGTATAAATAAGGGCATTGCCAGCAGATCGAGGGACGTGATCATTACCCTCTATTCAGCATTGGTGAGGCCTCACCTTTAGTACTGCATCTAGTTTTGGGCCCCACACTACAAGAAGGATGTGGAAAAATTGGAGAGTCCAGCAGAGAGCAACAAAATGATTAGGGGGCTGGAAGACATGACTTATGAGAAGAGGCTGAGGGAACTGGGATTGTTTAGTCTGCAGAAGAGAAGAACGAGGGGGCATTTGATAGCTGCTTTCAACTGCCTGAAAGGGGGTTCCAAAGGGATGGTTCTCAGTGATGGCAGATGACAGAACAAGGAGTAATGGTCTCAAGTTGCAGTGGAGGAGGTTTAGGTTGGATATTAGGAAAAAACTTTTTCACTAGAAGGGTGGTGAAGCACTGGAATGGGTTACCTAGGGAGGTGGTAGAATCTCCTTCCTTAGGAGGTTTTTAAGGCCTCGCTTGACAAAGCCCTGGCTGGGATGATTTAGTTGGGGATTGGTCTTGCTTTGAGCAGGGGGTTGGACTAGATGACCTCCTGAGGTCCCTTCTAACCCTGATATTCAATAATTGAAAACTGTTGATCTAAAGTATTTGGTGGAAGCTTACAAATAAATGAATACATTTTCAAAACTCAGGTTTGGCTTTTAAGAACAGAGTAAGGTATGTCACTTAGATAATATATTTGTAACCAATAACTCAACTATCTCTAGTGTTACTACAATATGGTGTGGAGGTATGTGATTAAAGGGAGTAGGGGGCATGCGATTAGAGATCTTAGTTATTTGGCGCTAGATTGTGCCTACCTCTGTGTAAGAGGGGTGAAAAATCAACCATTTTGCCCTCCGCAAAGCCTGTGGTGTTCCTTGCACAAAGTATGGGGAAGGATTAATTATTTCCACGTGACTAAATCAGGAGTG
This sequence comes from Gopherus flavomarginatus, assembly GCF_025201925.1. Lineage (NCBI taxonomy): Eukaryota > Metazoa > Chordata > Testudines > Testudinidae > Gopherus > Gopherus flavomarginatus. The sequence goes on from NC_066618.1 coordinate 229,324,206, forward strand.
GCCTGATTCTGTTAGAGAATATTTTACTGTTTCTAACTGATAGCGGCACCTGTACAGAGCCTGAGTGCAATAAAATTCCCAGGAAGCCAGTGTTGATTTAGTATGTTTCCTAATGAACATTGATGCAGCCAGGAGAGAGAGGGATCTCATTGATCTATGCATCGCATTAACGCACAAATGTCAAGTGAAACTGCACTGAGAATAAATTATCTCTCATTTGGCCAGTAACAAATACAGCACAACAATTAGCTAAAGGTAAAAGAAAATGAAACTTAGCTACAAGGGAAGTTTCATGAGTGGAAAAATGCAACATTTTTCAGAAAATGAAACTTTAGGTCCTTCCTATGCATATTTCTCCTTGATTAACATGTGTCACTGAATGTGCAAAATTGATGTAATAAAAACAAAATGTGAAATAAACACATTAATCTCAACAGAAGTCCTGTAGCTGGGAAAGAAAGGCATTTGACCTACCTGTCTGGCACTCCTATTGCCAAACCCATTTGGGAGATCCACCAGATCTCTCCTATAAGGTTAAATACCACCAAAGCACTGTCATCCTGCTGCTTGCTGTATCAATAAAATCCACACACTGTCTGGACTGGTTCAGGGGCCAGAATATCAGCCTCAGGGCAGATGGTTAAGAAGCAGGGCACAAACCTCAAAATGTTTGTGAATTGCATACTTAGATTTCACCAACCATGTTGTGGCATTACGCCCCATATTCTTCACAGAGATATTGTTATGATATGATCACGGCATAACTATGATGTATTTGATACAAGATAAAGCATGTGAGATATCATTGGAAAGGTTATGATTTACTGATTATCATCATCTTATCTGTATGCACGTATCATTTTGGTATCTGAAGTTAGATGCATAGTCAATATTCCTATTACAAATGTGTTTACACTGAGGGAATGCTCACTAGGCAGAATGCCATGTCGCTCTCTGAAGAGCCATTACAGAAAACAATAGGTTTTTGAAGATGCTAATCACCCACTGACAAGTCTTCCTGGGGATGCTATAAACAGCCTTTGAGTTATGGCTGCAGGGTCATGTGGTCAAGTCACCTGATACTGGACACCATGATAATACTAGTATTTTTCCACTGACCAGGGGTGGGAATCACATACAAGGGTAAAGGATTCCTGCTGTGATGGGTTGGATCACAGAAGATTAATCTAGCCCATAGATTAATTAGCAAAAGACACAAGGTTAACAGCAAATCTATGGTGAACAGGCTTTGTTCACTCAATTTGGCTTGTTTAGTGCTTACTGCATTTTCTTAGTTCTTTGTGCCCCCTGGTAGGCACTCTGATGCAGATTCTTCTGCCTCTTTGGAGAAGGCTTTCAATTCAGTATGTGTTTGGGGCTTTGGCAAGGAAAGGGTGTACTGTAACCATGCCTGCCCTCTGCCCCTCCCTCTGGAATTTCTCTGGGCTGGACCTCACACACTTGTGCAATAAGGCAAAGTTTTTCTTCCTCCTGACTCGAAGACACAGTTTTATCTCTACAAGTATAGCAGGAACATCTTTTAATGGAGTGCTCTGGACCCTTTGGACACCCCACTTTCTGTTCCCAACAGGTCAGCTATATGGACCCTCCACCCCTCTGGGAAATCTGACCCCCAGGTTTCCCTTAAAACCTGATCCACAGGAGAGGGGTCTGGCATTTCAAATGCAGACTTTTCACCCTCCTCCTGGGAAAGTTCCTCCCTACAAAAGGTGGGTGGATTCTCTGGCCTCCCCTTATCTTCCATCTGGGCTTTCCTCTCTGGACTCCCCTCTGGGCCAGACACTCCCCTGTCCCCCAAAAGGGAAGGTGACTCTGGTCCAGCTGTGGGCTCACAGCTACCAGCTATGACAGATCCTTTACTGGCCAGCAAAATTCCTCCCTCTTCACTCAGGTTGAGTTTGCCAGCAGTCACCAGGACCCCAACTTCCACCTTTGAGACACATGTCTCTGTGCACCCCTGGCAGTCAGCGGCTGGGGTGGCTCCCCTGATATAAGGTGGTACATCCCCCTCCCCGAGGGAGCTGATTATGGGACAAGAGCTGGCTTCATCCAGCCTCTCCCTCTGGGACTTGCCTTAAGCCCTCGGGTTACAGGAACCAGCTACAACCATCCCAGCCCCAAAGCCGCATTCTTTATACTGCTACAGAGGGATCTAAGAGACACTCTCCCATTCCCCCAGCAGTCCATGTGACTTCATCCCTCCCATCCCCACCCGGGTCTTTTAGCACAAGATTTCTTTTCACTGTTAACGAACCCTGGGACAGATTCTGCCACATTAAAGAAATCATTCCCCAGTAGAAATGGTGCAAAATTGTGTGCCACTGTGGCAACAGTCAGTTCAGCCTGCAAATCCCGAGTTTGCATGTGTACTTTAGCTAAAGGTGCAAGGACTTTGTTACCTCCCACCAGCTCTAATTCTGCCATTTTACCTGGTAACAAATCCTTCTCCTGGATCAGGTCCCTCCTGACCACAAATCTCAGCACCTGTGTCCTCAGTCCATGAATCACTTCACCATTGATTGTAACAACATGCATATGCTCATTGCTTGGTTGTGTGGAAGGAAGCTTTACAAATCCTGTGTGGAAAGAAGCCACAGCCTGGCTCTGAGAAGTGGCAGCGTCACGTGTTACTTGTTGCCTGCTTCCACTCAGCAAGGTACACTTATTCCTCAGCTGCTCAGTGGATTTACAATGATAGCACCTCTTGGGCTCCTCTGCTTGTACAGGAAATTTGGGATGAATAACAGGGGAATGGGGAGGCAAACGCCCAGCCTCCTTTTTCCCCAGGGGCAAAACAGTGATTCTGCTTTCCCCCAACCCTTTACCACTCTGCCAGTGGTTTATGTTTAATTGCAGCCTGTGCTTGTTCATAAGAGTCTGCAAACCCAGCTAATTCATCAACTGCATCCACCTTTTAGTCCCAATGTCATAACATTTCTTCCCAGATCTGGACCTTAGCATCCAAAATATGGGTGTTAGCATGAAAACCTCCAAGCTTAGTTACCAGCTTGGACCTGGTAATTGCTGCCACCAGCTAGGAATTATACAGTGCCTAGCTCACTGTGGTCTCCTCAAAACCTTCCCTGGGGGACCCCAAGACTCAGATTCCTTGAGTCTCACAACCAAGGGGAATAAACCATTTCCCTTCCCCCTCCTCCCCTCCAGGTGTTCCCTCCCTGGGTTCCTGGAGAGATATACAGAAGCAAGCTCCGTGAATCTAAACAAAGGGATTCTACCCTCCCTGTTTCAAGTCCTGGAAATACAAGTACTGAGAGAGCTAATCTCTCTTCCCCCTCACCCAGAGGGTATGCAAAGTCAGGTTTAGTAAATCTAACACAAAGAGATTTCCCCCCTGACTTCTTCCTCCCACCAATTCCCTGGTGAGCTGCAGACTCAATTCCCTGGAGTCCCCACTAAAGAAAAACTCCAACAGGTCTTAAAAAGAAAGCTTTATATAAAAAGAATGAAAAAGGACATAAAATATAGTCTCTGTATTAAGGTGACAATATACAGGGTCAATTGCTTAAGAAAAAAAGTGAATAAACAGCCTTATTCCAAAAGAATACAATTTAACACATTCCAGCAACTACACACATGTAAATACAAAAAAACAATATAAGCCTATTGTCTTACTATCCTTGTACTTACAACTTGGAAACAGAAGATTAGAAAGCCAGGAGATAGAAAGATCACTCTCAGAGACGAGAAAAGGAACAGACCAAGAACAAAGGACTCACACCCAAAAACTTCCCTCCACCCAGATTTGAAAAAGTCTTGTTTCCTGATTGGTCCTCTGGTCAGGTGTTTGGTTCCCTGTGTTAACCCTTTACAGGTAAAAGAACATTAACCCTTAGCTATCTGTTTATGACACCCAAAAATACTGTTTTACATCATCACTGCACATATTCAGGAATTGTTCCTGAGTAACCAAATCATACATTCCTTCAAAGCTTGTAATGCCTTTCCCCCTCACCCACTTATCTACCGAGTCTCGCATTTTATTTACATAAGCCACATTACTTAATCCAGATCCCCTCTTAAGACCCCTAAATTTAACCCTGTAGGTTTAGGTGTAACCTGAAAGGGTTTCAAAACCAGTTCCTTAAATTTACCATAGTTTGAAGCATCATAAATAGGCATCTTATTGAATATGACCAGAGCTCTGCCAGTCAATTATGCTATCAATATGGTCATCTTTTGATCCTCAGGGATGGCATGGAGGGTGCACAGTCTCTCAAAGGTGATGAAATATTCAGCAATATTGCTGGATTCCTCATACTGTGAACACAGTCGCTCCCATTTATGGATTTTTGGGGAAGTGGAGCCAGCAGGTGGAGGGTTTTGTCTCCTCAATTCCATAACAGCCAGTTCATGTTTCTGGGCCTCCCTCTGGGCCTCCATAGCTCTCTCGTGGGCAGCCTCTTCCCTGGATTTTTCTGCCTCCATAGCTCTCTTATGGGCAACCTCCTCTGTATTAATTTCTAATTGTCTTAATTCTATCAGTCTCTTATGTTCATTTTCTTTCTCTTTTGCTTCCTGTCTAGCCAGCTCTAGTTTAGTAGCTGCTTCACTGGTAGTCATTTCCCTGCTTTCTTGTACTGGGCCACACCCTCGCTGCAGTTCACTGAAGCTAGGATGCACTCAGCTCAGGAGCTTCTTAGTTAACAGAGACTTTCCCAGTGTTCAGACTTTATTTTGCTTCCTTTTCTGTCCCTACTTCTCTTGCCCAAAATAAGCAAACAGAAAACAACAAACCAGTAATCACTTTATCTGTTCTCTAGCCACCACACTTAAAACTCACTTAAAATCACTACCAGTATCTCAAAGCAATCAGCTGTGCACAAATCCTTCTCAACTACACAACTGTGACGAGTTGAATCACAGAACCCCCCTTGGGAGCTACCACCTGATGTGCCAAGACTATTTCTGCCCCTACTTTCCTGCCCCGTCAGTTTAGAACTTCAGTGACCTGCCTGGTTTGAGCCAGACTTGCTAGCCTGCTGCAAACCCAGACCCAGGTCTGAATCACATCCCTTAACAGCTGTAGGCTTACCTGAAAGCAGCTTAGAGAGGTGTTCTTGGCTTTAACACTCCGATGCCCAACTCCCAATGCAATCTAAATCCAAATAAATCCGTTTTACCCTGTATAAAACTTGTACAGGATTAACTCATAAATTGTTCACCCTCTATAACACTGATAGAGAGATATGCACAGCTGTTTGCCCACCCAGGTATTAACACATACTCTGAGTTAATAAGTAAAAAGTGATTTTATTAAATACAGAAAGTAGGATTCAAATGGTTCCAAGTAGTAACAGACAGAACAAAGTAAGTCACCAAGCAAAATAAAATAAAACATACAAATCTATGCCTAATCAAACTGAATACAGATAATCTCACCAGTTCCAGAATGTTTCCTTTTACAGACTAATCTCCTTTTAGTCTGGATCCAGCAATCACTTACACCGCTTGCAGTCAATGTCCTTTGTTCCAGTTTCTTTCAGGTATCTTTTGGGGTGAAGAGGCTCTCTCTTTAGCCAGCTGAAGACAAAATGGAGGGGTCTCCCCAGGGCTTAAATAGACTCTCTCTTGTGGGTAGAGACCTCCTCCTCTCTCCTATGCAAAGTCCAGCTACAAAATGGAGTTTTGGAGTCACCTGGGCAAGTCACATGTCCATGCATGACTGAGTTCCTTATCAGCCAAGCCACACTCCTGGGAAAGTCCAGATGGGGACGGTGTCTCCAAGTTCATTATTGACTTAAGTGTTTCTTGATGGGGCACTTACTGAGAATAGTCTTTTCTCAGGAAGCTGACCAACTGCTTCACTACAGCCTACTTAGAATCAAACAAGTATGCAGCCAATATTCATAACTTTGAATACAAAAATGATACATGCATACAAATAGGATTAATAGATTCAGTAGATAGTGGCCTTTACAGAGATATGCTACATGGCATATGTAGCATAAAACACATTCTAGTTACCGGTATGTTATATATACATACATAAGCATATTTCCATAAAGCCTTATGGGTGGCACCATCACAGCCGCCATATGCAAAAACTATTTAAGGCAGGGGAGTGACATAATCAGGATTCATTCTTCACTGCATCACCACCCAAGATGACTATTGTAAACATCTAAGGCCTACACTGCCACTTTACAGCACTGAATCTTGAAGTGCTTGGGGGGTGTTTTCTCACACCTGAGAGAGAAAGTTGCAGCACTGTAAAGTACCAGTGTAGCCAGTGCACCAGTGGTAGCCATGTTGCCAGCGCTGGTAGCTATTCCCCTCATGGAGGTGCTTTTTTATTGTGCTAGGAGAGCTCTTTCCCAGCACTGGTGTCGTGACTACACAGCCACGTTAAAGCAATGCTGTGGCAGTGTTTTAACATTGCTAGTGAAGATAGACCGTAAGAAACAAAGACTGAATGAGGGCAGGAGGACTGAGCCCAGGCTGGAAGGTGTCTAGCTTGTGAGTGAAATATCTGAAGTTTTACTCTACAGGCAAGTGCAGTTGGCCTTCAAGAATCTCTGCAATCTGCCTAAGACAACATTTAGGGTGAGAAATTACTACTTGTAACCAGTTTCTTTAGTATCTTAAGCTTAGCTTGCGTTTTTGTTGTATCTGCCGAGTAATCTGCTTTGAATTGTTCGCTATCCCTTATAGTCACTTAAAATCTATCTTTCGTAGTTAATAAACTCGTTTTTATTTTGTCTAAAACCCTGTGTATGGAATTCATAGCTGGGAGGCAAAAAACTGTTGCATCTCTCTCTCCACATTGAGGGAGGGAGCAAATTTCATGAGCTTACACTGCACGTGCTTGCGGCGGCAAGCCACAGGAGGCGCTCTGCTGGTCGCCGCGAGGGTGGCAGGCAGGTTGCCTTTGGCAGCATGCCTGTGGAGGATCTGCTGGTCCTGCCGCTTCAGCAGACCTCCCGCAGGCATGCCGCTGAATCCGTGGGACTGGGGACCTCCTGCAGGCAAGCCACCCCTGGATTTAGACACCTCTCTCCCTGAGAGGGGTGTGGCTTAGCACCTCCTCATCCTTGGCTTGGCTTCCCCCTTGGTTAGCTTATGCAGGGAGACACCTACAATGCTGGATTTTGGGAATCCCATTCTGAGCTGACCCTTTCCTCGTTCACTGTATAGGGAGCCCAGGTGCTGAAGTTTGTGGATCCCAGTGATTTTCTAGGCACCTAAAGATTAGGTGTAGTGAAGCTGAGCATTGCCGTGCATCAGTTCCTTTGTGAATCTAGCCTAGTCAAAAATAATGTCTAATCAGGCTCTTGGTATAGCGTGACCATATTTCCCTATGCCGAATACGGGACACCTGGTAAAATTACTCGTATTCAAGCATGTTCAATAGCAATCAATCAGAACTATGCAGTACAAACATTCAGATTAACACCAAGTTGACTCAGCCCCTGTTAAAAATAAATATGGCGTAGTCAGATTCTTTTTATTTACCTTCTTGTCTTTAAGACTTTAGGGTTCACATGGGCAGGGTGACACACATACCCTAACTCCCCACACACACACCCCTGTACCACTGCGTCACAGGAAGGGGGGAGGGAATGACTGACCCACCAACCCTCCCTGTTCAGCACTCTCCACCCTCCAGGCCTAGCTGAGCCTCCAGGATGGACCTGCCTCTCCCAGTACCTAGCATTGTGTCTTCCTAAGGCAATGTATGGGGAGGTCTTGCAGGGTCAGATGCCCCACCCTGCATTTCTGCCAGGAATTAGTTCACACCAGAACATGGCCAGCAGCAAACACCTTTTAGTACTGTGTGGGAAGGAAGGGATGGGAGCTACTTCCAGCCTCAGGGATGACAGGAGGGTGGGGATGGCTTGGCCCGTATCTTTGCAGAGCTCATCCCTTCCTTCCTGCACAGTGTTGAAAGGCAGCTAACACCTCCAGGCTGCTGCTGGCCACTGACATAATCCAGCCACCCCCGGTCCCTCAGCTACAATATGGGCAGGAAGGGGTTAAGCCCTAAGGACGTATTGTGCACCAGGGCCCAAGGAACCTGACTGCAGGTGCTTCAGTGACCATGGAGCCTGTCCAGAGAGGTGGCTCAGCAGGGGAGGATGACTAGGGGATAGAGCACCCCTGTGCTTCCTGGGGGCAGGACTCTGGGCGGTGAGTGGGAGGGGCAGGCAAAGATGGTACTAAGCACCTGGCTGGAGGGCTGCTGTGAAGCCTGTAGGTTTGGGGCAGGAACAGGCTGGAAATCGCTGCCCCTCCCCCTCCACTTCAGAGCTGGCATGCAGCAGGGGCTTCACTGAGGGCCTGGTACGGGGAGCAACCTAGCCCTGCATACTGCAGCTTTGCCCAGCCCCCAGCCTTTCACACCCACGTCCATTGTCAGACACTGGACTCCACCAGCTGTTCGCCTACCAGCGGTCAGTAGAGGGGCAGGGATCCAGCCAGCAGCAGGACCTGTCAGTACTGATGGTGGGGGGAGGCAGAAAATATGAGACAATTTTCCTATTTTTAAGAAAAAGTCGGGACACCTGCAGAAGGGCTTAAATATGAGACTGTCCCATTAAAAACAGGACTGGGTCACCCTGTCTAGGTAAAAGAAGCAAAGAATCCTGTGGCACCTTATAGACTAACAGATGTTTTGGAGCATGAGCTTTCGTGGGTGAATACCCACTTCCTCAGATGCATGTAGTGGAAATTTCCAGGGGCAGGTATATATATGCTAGCAAGCAAGCTAGAGATAACGAGGTCAGTTCAATCAGGGAGGATGAGGCCCTGTTCTAGCAGTTGAGGTGTGAAAACCAAGAGAGGAGAAACTGGTTCTGTAATTGGCAAGCCATTCACAGTCTTTGTTCAATCCTGAGCTGATGGTGTCAAATCAGCTCAGGATTGAACAAAGACTGTGAATGGCTTGCCAACTACAGAACCAGTTTGTCCTCCCTTGGTGTTCACATCTCAACTGCTAGAACAGGGCCTCATCCTCCCTGATTGAACTGACCTCGTTATCTCTAGCTTGCTTGCTAGCATATATATACCTGCCCCTGGAAATTTCCACTACATGCATCTGAGGAAGTGGGTATTCACCCACAAAAGCTCATGCTCCAAAACGTCTGTTAGTCTATAAGGTGCCACAGGATTCTTTGCTGCTTTTACAGATCCAGACTAACACGACTACCCCTCTGATACTGTCTAGGTAAGGATCACTTTCCATAAATTAAAAGCCCAACATAGAAGGCCAAAGCACCAGAATATTTCTCAAAAAAATCCGCACATAAGGTGGAACTAAGCATTGCCACATTGAGCATCACAGCACCTAACTGTGATGTGCCTAGGGGGGAAAAAAATCAGGAATGACATTGTGATCCACAAAAGGTTGACTTAGGCCCCTAGGCCCCCTGGAAATGAGAATTTTCTCCACAAAAGCCAGCATGCTAAGCAGGAAGATGCATAAACTAGCCAATGGGGGAGGCCAGGGAAAGGAAAGTGTGCTAAGCTCTGCCCCTCTCACGGAGCTAGGCACCTAATTCTGGGCTCCAGGGCATGGGAGAGGTAACTACGGCAGTTTAGCAATCCACAAATGGGAATCTGCTGCCTGGAGTCAGAAGGCTTAAGTGCCTAAACTGGTTTTTGAGGTAATGATGGCAATAAAATGGTAGCAGAAAGAACAGAAAGAGGAGAATGAGGCAAAGATAGGTGGCAGCTCAGGCAGGAGACAGGTATCCGAATGCCTGGAGCGAGGCAGCAGTGTGCATGCTCAGAGCCAGAAACTTAGGCGCTAAAGGAACTTTTACTCTGAAAAACCAGAGCTACCAAGAGTATGTCTACCCTGCAATTAGACACCAGTGGGCGGCCCAAGCCAGCTGGCTGAGGCTTGAGTTGCAGAAGAGCTGTTTAATTGCAGTGTAGGCATTTGGCTGCAGCCTGAGCCCAAAAGTCAAGCCTGAGCCCCATGAGTCTGAGTCAACTGGCATGGGCCAGCCGTGGGTGTCTAATTGCAGCATACAAATACCCCAAATGAGTTTAGTCACCTACATGATTCAGCAGTTTGTGGATAGCAATGGAGCCAGAACTCGTGCCTCAGTACCATCATGGATCCCACCCATAATCACCACGTGTTACAAATCGATAGTACTCTTCAATAGAGTGAAACCTGATTCTGAGATAAAGAACAAAAATTTGGGCTTCTATTTCTTGTGTCTCTACAATATGAGAAAGGATCACATAGCCCAAAAGCCTGGCTGCCCTGGAAAAGCTTTAGATACTGAGTGAATTAGACTAAAAACAACAAAAGAGATAGAAACAATGTCTCATATGTAAATTTAACTTCTAATGCATAAGTCTAATATATATGAGTAATAAAAAGTTAATCACATGGCTAATAGTAAATAATATATCAGGCATGAATTTACCCACCATCTGTAACCCCAGAAATTTTATTATTTTAAAATATCTGAATATATTGATTGGTTTGTGTTTTTCTTGCACAAATGAACACGGCTCTCATCTGCTGTTACAGAAATGTGAGATTCATCTACAAACCATCTCTCTCTTGCTTTTGAAATTATGAAGAGCTGAAGGAGCTGCAGGTGGAATTGTTCTGTATGATGTACAAACTGTGAGGAAAGATTTATTTTAAGAAACGAGAGAGAAAAAGCCACACACAAAAATGGTGTTACCACACATTGTGTACAATGCCTAGAGCTCTGTGATATTAATGCCCTGTGTCCCACTGCTGGTTCCACAAGTGTTGTCAGTAAACAGCAAGCTCAGTACAGAGACAAACATGCTCCTCATGGGGTGCAACATAATAGTGATTACAGGGACAAGGTGGTTGAGGTAATATCTTTTATTGGACCAGCTTCTATTGGTGAAAAAGAGAAGCTTTCAAGCTACACAGAAGTCTTCTTCAGGTCAGGGAAACAACACTGCAAACAATGATTACAGGGTTACTTCCACTGGAAAAAAAAAATTTATTCCCTCTCCACCACAATAATATTTTCTTCAGACCATTTGAGATGACAAATCTATTGTACAGTAATAGCATATTTCCCCTGGCTTATATATCTGGGGAGCAACAATTCATTGCCTTTTCTGAAAGAGACAAGTAATGTAATAGGAATTGGAATTAATACAAAATAATAAGGGGCCAACCTTTTAGCAATGACCCAACTGCCATTTGTGAATCTAATCCTTTATGTAATCTGTGCTATCTCACTGCTTTACAAATTTAGGAGGAATAAAATTCTAAATGGTACTTTCAGACACTTAACAAAATTCTCCTACAGGGAAGTTTATTAAATGTATGTTTACTGCCATAGGGATTTACAATGATATACAAGGATTATATATAGATCAAACTATTTGCAATTCATCTATATAATGTAGCATCTTTCATCCAACTTTCTCAACATATTTTACAAATAAAATCAGGCCCCGCAACACTCCTGTTACTTACATACACAAACTGTTATTATAGAGCACTGCCTTTAGGGGGATGTGGTGTTGCACTTCAGGTTCTATGAGCACTCACTGAGGTCTAGATTGCACTGTTAGGCAAAGGGTGGGTGGTGTGCTCCACTCCAGAATGAACCCACTGGAGGGACTGTCTCTCAGAGATACCCTTCTGAGCTACAATTCACTTCCTGCTTCTCTGTTCCAAAGGCTGCCAGCCTGACACTCCCCCACACACCAGCTCATCTGTCCTGACAAATGCACTGAGGCCTGAAGCCAAGGTTTCCCCTTTCCTGCTAACTCCACCTGCTCCAAGATGGGTAATATGGCAACTTATTCTTGCATACTCAGTGCCAGTGTGTAGATAGCTCATTGAACCTCTACCTATTGGGTTCTGGGAAGTGGGCGGGCGGGCGAACTTCTACCTAGGTATTTATCTCACACCCCTCATCATGCTACCCAAGTGCTTGAGATTCATCCCAGAGACTTACTTTGTGCTTTACATAGGATGTAAGGCACAGAAGGCCAGTCCTGAAGTCCTTACTCGGTGTTCACTTTGTACTTACTTAAGGCTTATCTACATAAGATCATTGCACTGGTATAACCTATTGTCTGAATTTGAGCCAATATAGTTACATTGGTACAAACCCCTGTGTGGGCACTCACTTTGGTTTAAGAGGAACATTTTTAGGCTATCTTGAATCCACTTAGAACAAGTTTAAATTTAAACCAAAATAGTCTACAATCTTTACTCATCTTGAGCAGTATCATTGATTTCCAAAATCAGACTTTAACGTGGACTGTTCAAGCTTAGGGCAACATCCTGACACCTTTTCTTACTTTGACTAGCAATAACATTGAAATCAGTGAGCCTTCATGCCAAGTGAGAGGTTAATCTGCTTGATTAAGGATACCAGAATCTGTCCAATAAGTAGATTTTAGCCAGGTAGCGCTATGAACAGTGATTAAACTTTTCCACAGCTCATTCGTTAATAGCAAATAGTCTTGGACATACTTACTGCCTCCGTTGAGGATTTGCCATCTACCAAGTGATTCACCAGAACATTTCCAGTTTTATTTACTTTCTCATAGCACTTTTTAATCTCATCCCACTGTTATTCAGGAACTTCTCCTATGATTCTTTGATTAAAGAGTCAACATTTTCTTTCCTCTCTTCTAGATGGTTCCTGAAGCAACGGTTGAAATTATTGGCCTATACTAAGAAAGCTAAGGTATTTTTTCCTGTAATCTCTGCAACAACCCTACTTTAGGAGAAACAGTTTGTTTGGGTTTCAGCAGGAAAGGAGAAAGAATGAAGGACAAACTGCCCTCACTGTTGTGCAAAGATGTTGCCTGCTTTTCCATGGTGGGAAACCACTGTCGTATTGCCATGAACACTCTTCTTCCAAGTTATACTTGACTGTGTTGTCCCATGATAATGGTAAAAGAATCAGATAAGTCAGTTCTAACTCTGAACAAGGAACTTTATCATAATTGGAACGTTATCCCTACATTATCTTTGTTTCGCTACAAATCTTCTGCCTAGAGCCTTCCCCATACTCCCCCTCTCCTCTTCCACTAATATTCCTGCTAGAAACTTAAAGGTACAAACACATATCTTTACACTGTGGATGCATCACCTGCAGATCCAGACATGGTGCTTATCATTCTAGTGGGGATATAGCAAATAGCCTTGAATGCATTGAGACAAATTCATGCTTTGGGTGACTCCACTGATTAAAGTGTCAGCAGAGATTAATTTAGCTCACTATCTGGATAAAAAGATAATGCCAGGCAACAGATGTCTGAAGCTTTTGCTCCCAGGTACTGTTGTTTCTTCCTATCCAACTTTGCAGTGATGCTAGACTTACTCTACTGGGGCAATATGCTGAACATACTGCAAATCTTTCAGAGTTGTGTTAACATTACATGTAATGGCTCAGTGCCATATTTTCCCACAGGTGTCAGAAGACATTTTCAAACAGAGAAAGCAAATAATAATCAGAAATAGCCTGCAACATGCAGCTGAAAAACACTTTGTTTCCCCCCAGTAATAAAAATGATAATGTCACTATTTAGGCAGAGACAATAGTAGATACCTATAACCCAATCAACTGAAGCTACTAGATTACAGTATATTAGAGAGAGAATCCTGGTTGAGTTGAGAACCAAATCTAGTTTCTGTGATGCAATTATTGAACAACACCATTAGATCTGTACTGGTTTAACAGAGCAGAACTCAATCCTCTCCCCCTTGGTAATTTTGCCTTTTTCATTTGTTTTACATGAAAATGAAACAATTTCCCTGAATTGATCAAGAATTTAGAGAACAAAAACATGAAGCTAATCAAATGCACCAATGTTAGAGTATCCTTCTGAATCTTTAACACTACACTGGTCAAGGTTCCATACCCCTACTTTTGTTGGATAGTACCTTACTTTGCCAGTAGCCCCACTGGCATCAGTCAGCCTGCTTGTGGAGTAAGGTGTTTAAAAATCTGGTCCTTAGTCACCTTTGCTTTAAGTATTACTAGAAGCTCTTTGTACAACAGAACAGAGCCGTCCTGCTTGGATATTGGGATGATGGTTGCCTGACCTTTACATTCTGGCTTCATTGAATTATACTCCCTTCCCTTAAGCCTATACCAAATGCTATCGTTCCAATTCTCCTTTCACTGGCACCAATTTTACGCAATTATACTTCCATACAGTTGCTTCTTATTTACAGAGTTTCAGTGAGAAAAGACTGAAGACCTTGGGCCAAATTCTGAGCAGGTACAACTCATCATAGCAGATCATTTTGAAGAGACACATAAAGGAGCTTTATAAAGCTAGTCATAAATCTATACAAATATAATGTTTCTATTGGCAGCATTTGACTTATTTTGGTCCACTGAAATTCCAGAGGCCCTAATAGTAAATAGATAGCATAATAAGAAATACTCTGGACTTCTGTAATACTTCTAATGTGAGGAACCTAAAGCACTTTACAAACTGTAAAGCCCCAACCCCTGGGAGGTAGGTAATTTTACCAATGAGGAAAATATAAAGCAGACAGATTAAATAACTTCCCCAAAGTCAATACAGCAAAGCCTCAATCCTGCAGTTTGCAGAATGCCTTCCTGGGGCCACATTTGGGTCAACAGGGCTCCATATAGGCACAGCAAATTGCTATGCACAGTTGTTTGCAAGATTGGATGCCGAGTCAGCAATAGAATCAGTCAAAATGCTCATGCCCAGAACCATGCTTCCTCCCTGCTGAGGCTATATTATCTGTGGGTAGTAGTTTGAGATCTGGGGAGCTGATACATTTGTAAATCCTAGAGATTAGACATTTCCATAAGTCCATTATTATTTTCAGAAAAGAGTTTCACACAAGCTGTGGGAATCTTTCCTGTTCTTCAGTATTAATTGTAACAAAGTATCTCACTCATCAGTAAGAAAAAATGCACTTTCATATCCCAAGCTTCTCTTTAAGCACCTGAGTAACATCGTCCTATTTGAATTTAAACAAGTTTTTTCTTCTTTATAGGCCTCACCCTCATTTCCTTCAGTTTTTTTTTTAAATAGATCCTCAACCCAGTTCAGGGGGAAAGGAGAAAGATTCACACTCACAAATACCAGCCATTCAGGGTCACCTTGTTTTGTAGCACAGTAATAATTATCTGAGGTTGAGATAGGGTCAAATCCTCAGCTAGTGTTAATTGCCATAGATCCACTAAATAGCATTTTCTTCTCTCTCTCCCGCTCTTTACACTCATGGTAGCTAATTCCTTATACTAGTAAGTAATTGTTTACAGCGGGCAAATACAAAATACACTGATACTCCAACTCTTGCGTTGGAGTTTTCAAAGGAATCTGTGGAAGTTAAGCAATTCCCTAGAGTTTGTTTGAAGATCCCAGTAGAAATTACTTATCTTATAGCGGTTCAATTCAATATCTACATATGCTTCCAGCAAACTGCAATTGGTCTCTTATGATATTTTAAATCTCTAGGAGTCATTAACTTCCTCCACTCAAAACAACCTTCATTTACTGACTTAGTATGAATACACATAAATTGCTGATCAGTAAAATGCCCTTAGTATTCTGACTCACTTTTTGGGGAGCTTGAACAGCACTTCCATCCTTCTCAAACTTCTCAGGCTAAATCAGCTTTAACACTATAATGCCAGAGGTCTTCTTTTTTTTGTTTGTTTGTTTTTGTTTTTGTTCTTGTTTTCCTTCTCCTCTGTCTCTCTCTCTCTCTGAAAGTAAATATACTGAGTAGAGAGAAACTGGAATTTACTGACTCTATTCTGTCCCACTCCAATTTGAGAGAAAGCCTCTTTTGTTAGCAACAGCCTGGAATTGGATGGCTATTGGTATTTCTAGCAGCCAATAACAAATATCAATTCCATCAATTACTGGTTTGATTGAGGAAATTGAAACAGCTTCAGGTTTCAGTGGCAGGTAGCAGCTATTTTTTTTTTTTTTTTTTTTTTTACACACACTGGTACTGAAAAACTTGGTGGTGTGGCAAATCATTTTTGACCACTGCCTTCTCTTACTTTCCTCAAGAATTGTCTCTTCTTGCATGATACTTATGTTAGAAGCTACTACTTCCCATTATCCACTTAAATAAAGAAGTAAAAATTAAGTTGCGCATTTCAAAATATCATTAAGCTATGGTTATTTTCTCCTTTTACTGTATTTTATAAAAGGGTGGGAAGATGAGGAGTGTCTATTGCAGGTGAGGGGAAATTATTGTCTGAACAGTGGTATGAGATTATGGGGGAAGAAGTGAGTAGAACGTCACTGCGCTGTGACCAAGCAGAGCACCTTCCCATCTGCTCTACAGGACAGCCCATATTTCTTGATCAGGGTCCAAATGTAGCACTCTGTGTGTGACTTTATTACCAAAAAAATGAACAATGAAACATAGTCAGTCCAGTCCAAGAATGTTCTCTAAACGTGGCTGCTCCTAGAGCTGCCTCCCCACTATATCCTGTCTGCCTCAGACCCAAGATCTGTCAGCCACCTCATCACAGGACAGAAGAAGCAGGCTCAAATGGGCTATGTTCAGAAGCTTCCCAGTGCTAAAGGCCTACGCTGAACCACCAATGCTGTATCTGTGTGAACAACTCACCATTTTGTTTATATCCAGTTCATGTAATTTTTATTCCAAATCAAAGTTGCAGGAGCCCAGATGAGTATTTGCATATGTTATAGCTCAAACAGAAGTTATGGGCTTGAAGCAGAAGTTACTGTGAACCTTCTTTGAAATTAGTGGTCTGTGTCATGCTGGAGGTCAGACTAGATCAACATAATGCAACATTCTGGCTTAACACTAAAATTCGTAGGGTTCTTTTTTTTTTTTAAATTTGTGAAAAAAAAAATTCAGTGGTTTCAGGACTCTTTTGGAGCCCCAAAACTGTATGGATGGCCCAAAAGCTAGACTCCATTGGATCAGTAGAACAAGAAGCTCTACATACCTCACATGGTGTCCCGCTGTGTTCTGAAGCTAATCCAATGACATATGCCTCTATTGACCTGATATGATCAATATCTTATATTGCCAACTTGAATTAGGACTCAAAACTCACAACAAGAATCCAAAATATTTCTTCACCACTATTCAGCTAGCTCTATTAATGAGCCATTGGGCCAAATTCATTGCTGATGTAAGAGAGCACAATATCACTGTCTTATGCCAGGTGAATTATCCACTGTGTCTAATGTGAGTCATATTATTTTAAAAACCATGTATGACTAACAGCTTTAATCTTTAGCAGCAGTTCTTAAATAAAAGTTGTACATTAATATTGAACATTATAGGCTAAATGAATCCCTGGTGTAACTCAATTGAGTTAATGGAATTATACCAGGTATGAATTTGGTCTAACACTGTATCTTTTAAAAATCCTTCTTTAACATGTGCGGCATGTGACACAGTCAAATAATTTAAATTACTTTCTCTCTTCACTAAAAAGTGCTCTCCTAGGACTTCAGGCTTTTACACTCTATGGGTTTAATCCTTCATTTGAAAATGAATGACATTTTACCCTGCCCTCTAGGTGTGCTGAAAGTAAGGTCAATACACTGTGATTTTAAATTACTGAATGATTTTAGATAAGCAAAATCAAGTTAAATCTGCCAGCTATATCACAAACTTCACTTGTGCACTGTTTTTTTAGCTAACACCTCATCTAGCCTTGAAATAAAACAGTAACATAGAGAATTTTATGAGCTGAAAGAAAAAGTGTAATATCCTAATCTGCTATATCAGAAATCAGAAGAATGAGCACATCTAAATATGACTAGATATTTAGAACAAGGCGTTTTTGTGCTTAAGTGGATCACAGTCCTTCCACTCCCTCCCCCAATAATTTTCATCCACTTGTGCAGAATTTCTGTTGCAGAAATCATTGCTCCACCCAACGACTAACTGGGATTAATAAAATGGTGGTTTTTATTAGGCCATAGGAATGGCAAATACTGAGTGACAAGAAGAATCCCTTTTCCCTGCCTGAAATGAGGAATGAGAAACCAAGAATACTGTGGTCCCCCATATGGCCATGCAGAGCTTACTCTATGAGAAAGACTGAGAAGAACTATTGTCGTGATGGGGGCCACTCTACTGGTAAAAGAGACTGGTGAGAGTCAGCAAGGCTCAGGAAAAAGCCACCAGGAGCAGAAGGGAGACAGACTAGGAGAGATGTGGCAGTGGAAAAGAATGGGGTGGCCAGAGTTGGATAAGAATATGAGCAGGGAAGACTGGGGGGGAAAGAGAGGGAAAACATGAAGGAGTGAGAATCAATGAAAGTAGGTCTAAAAAACTTGGTATCTCCATACTTTATAGCAGTGGTTCTCAACCTGTGGGCTGCTTGCTGCCCAATCAGCACACAGCTGCAACCCACGTGACATGCTTAGGACCATACAGGTAGTATATATATTGTGTGGATGCAGCTCACATGACATGGGAGGGGAGGGATAGCTCAGTGGTTTGAGCATTGGCCTGCTAAACCCAGAGTTGTGAGCTCAATCCTTGAGGGGGCCATTTGGGGATTGGTCCTGCTTTGAGCAGGAGGTTGGACTAGATGATCTTCTGAGGTCCCTTCCAACCCTAATAATCTATGATTCTCAGAGAGCTGTATGTGTGTCCCACAATGGTAAACAGGTTGAGAACCACTGCCTTATAATAAGTGCTGTCTCTCTCTGTTTGCCAGGAATGGGAAACAGAGGATGAATCACTTGATGATTACTGTTCTGTTTATTCCCTTTGGGGCACCTGGCATTGGCCACTGTTTAAAGACAGGGTACTGGGCTAGATGGATCTTTGGTATGACCCAGTATGGCCATCCTTATGTTCTCTCTTTGAATACACACAAGGTCTGTTGATCTCAGTAAAACATTCTTCTCCGAAACAGAATGGTGCAGCTTTGACAGCATTAACTGACCTGTTCCATGTACAAGAACTCATCAGTCAGCCCTTTTTTATCTCTTTCTGCACTATTTCAATACTAGAAAATAAGACATTTAATCTATAAAAGAAATCTTCTTTTAACTAAGTGATGGTAATATTTCTGTAGAGAATTCTTTTCAGAACATATATCTTTATAAAATGCTCTTGAAGCTGGATTTCAAAAAGATTAAAGAACATCATATGCTTGATTAGGGAACAGAATGGGCTCATTCTGCAAAGGAAGGATCCTGTTTCATAGTTTTAAATGTTTCCATTTAAACAGGATTTTATTTTACTTCCCTCAGAGCAGCCTGTTATCATCACTGATAACATTCTAATTATCCAAGATGCAGAATTAATAAGGACACCTCTGTACCATTTTTATTCTCCTCCTTTGACTATCTTTGGAAAGAAGATTTCAGAATCTACATAGAGAACTATTCATTTGCCAGATTTACCATTTTCTATTTTTAATGATACCTTTATTTTAGATTTGTTCATCACAATAAATTAATAGGCATTCCCCTTTCATTTGCTAAATAATGTATCACTCTCTCTGGCACAGCAAGTCAGGAAACCCAGGTTCTGTTCTTGCCTGTGACCTGCAGTGTGCGCTTGGCCAAATTAGTCACTATGCCTCTGTACCCCACTCTCCCTCCCTTTGTCAGAGACTGTAAGCAGGGCCAGGAATTGTCTCTCCTTGAGTGGAGCCCCATCATCCTAGGCACTGTACTATCTCAATTAGGGCCTCTAAAGTTATGAGTATACAGAAAAGAAAAACCCAGCTTGGGTTTGCAGAGCTTGGGCTGCAGGGCTGTCTCATTGCTGTGTAGACTTCTGGGTTTGGACTGGAGACTGAGCTCTGGGACCCTGGGATGGGGGGAGTTGAGTAGCACATACCACCTCCTCAGCCATCCCAAAACCTGAATAGCACATATAAAAAGCTCAGGTTCCTCAGAAAGAAACACACTTTTCCCATGAGTCAGTTTGAGGGTCTCAGGAGGGGAGGCACGATGTGGCATGGCTGGGGGAGGGAGAGCTCCAGCCAGACAGCCTGGGAGCCCCTGACTGGTGGGGGGGCTAGCCTCCCTGAAGAGGGGCTCTGATGAGAGGTCCCAGCTACCAGTGTATATCCACTAATGGCGGATTGTATCTCAACTCCTTGGCATCCCTTTTCCCTCCCCCTCACCGCCCCACCACGTAGAGTTCAAAATGGCAACCAGGAATTGCAATCAGTAAAAAATACCTTTAAAGAGTATTTTTACTTAAAAGGCACACATTTTGGCTACAGCCATTTCTGTTTCTTAAAAATAATAACCTTACATTACCAGGCCTCTACGTCTGCCATTCTGTAACCACTCAGCAGTTCATGGAGCTGCCTGTAAAAAGCGAACACATTATCTGTGTTTGGGAAATTGTGTTCTGTTTCCAAATCTAGTCTATTTCAGTTAAAGGAAGTCCCTGCTGTGCCTGGGTGACAACATTGTTTCTCCTAATGACTGAGGTGTCAGTTTTTGTCCAAAAATGTGCCAGGAGATGGGAGAGGAAGGCTGTAGAGTTCTGCATGTTTTCATGCAACCATAACAGAGTAAGCCATGTGTCAGCTAACACAGTATCCGGTTAATTCCTTCATGGATTCTGACCCAATCATGCTTGCTGATAGCTGCAAACTTTCTGATGCAGGATAGGTAGTCACATTGCAGGGAAAGGCCTAGTTTAGCTGACGAGCCCACTCCACTAAGAGATGTGCTGTTCAGTCACTATATGTTTGAATACTTTGGCTGCATACACTGCATACACCAGCAGCTTGGAATAACATCTCCCTTTGCCAATAAGGCACCATCAGAATAGTTACATCCTCCAAAGTGTGAAAGGCCTGAAATGATAGAAAAAGCACTTGGTTGCAAGACCATTTGCAATCTCCCATCTCCCCCACTCACCCTCAGCAGCCCAAGTAGTTATGCAATTTTTATAAAATAGAAAAAGCTTGGAATTTGAAACTTACCATTGTCTCTGCACTTCTGCAGCTGCGATTAACCAAGCTGTGTCCAGAGACACACTGAAGCATCCCTTTCACCATATATTTTGGTTCAGTTTTGAAATGTAACATTTTGAGTCCTTGAGATTCCACATGAATTAATTCTGTGCTTCTCCGTGGAGCTACTTCAGACATTAACCCTCTCTTTCTTGTCCTATTTCAGACCCCTTGACCTCTGCTGGCTACTGTGCATCCAGAATTCAAACCCTGCCCAATGTATCTTCATGGACTGTTCAAAGCAGAAGCATTTCTGTGATGAAGTTATGTTTGAAGTTCTTAAGAGAGCTGACAAGCAGTCCAGATCCAGAAGCAGAGGGGCATAAGACAGGTGCAGTGGCATGCTGAGTGGCAGAAGGAAAGGCAGAGGCTTTCAGCAAGGTAGCAGACACTTGCAATGTAGTTCCTGGAACAAGAATTGTGTCCAAGGGAGCTGGACAGAGCTCAACAGAGAGAACTGTTTGAGCGACTCATCTCCATCATGGCTGGTAGAGCACCAGTTCTTGCTGCCTCTCCCATATCACGGCCTGATTCCTCTGAAACATACCCTCGGTCCAGAAGTAGCTTGGACAACTCCATGTCAGCCAGCCCGTGCATTCATGCCCCATGAGCAGCTGAACAGAGCAACCAAACCCCATGAAGCCTTCCTTCTTACACTCTTCTCCTGACTTTCACACCCTTCTTTCTGGTGCCAGCTGAGCAGAAAATGGGACAAAAAGAACATGGGGCCAGGGGACGTGCAGCAATCAGGGGGAGGGTTGTCTCATCTTTAAACTGTTTCCTGCACTTTTTGTTTTGTTAAATTCTTCTGTAGTTTGTTTTGGGGTGCTGTAATGGCAGCTGGCCTGACTGTTGTACTGTCTTGACACATTTACAAATAAAGCTTTTATGTCATCAAGAAAAAATCTATTGCTTTCCACTGCATCACATCATACAATGACGATTTGAGATAATACAGCTGAAAACATGATCAGGAACAATTAAGCAAACACTATTCCTCTATGCAGTTAGGTACAGCAATACACACTTGAGTAACTTCCTTATATGAACCCATACTGTGATTCACTCCCCTCTCCCCATTCATTATGTATCCTGTCATTCATAAGTACACTGCCAGGCAATCAAGATCATACTCCTCCCAAGCACCAGTCCCCCCTCCATCAATTAGCCCCTTTCTCCCCTCACAAGCACATTCTTACAGGTGCTATTCCCCCTCTTCCCTTGCACCAAGACATTAATAATTGAGAGGAATGGAATCTGTGCATTTTTAGAGGACCTGCTTCCAAAGATTCTAAATCCTGCAGCTTCCATTGACTTTAGATGCTCAGCAGCTTTTGGAATCAGCCTTCATCTTTGTAATCCCAGGAGACTGTGACACAACTCAGAAATTGTGGAATGTAGTTATGATAAAAATCAGTGTAATTATATGTCTGGAATATCAGAATTCAGTTTATTACAGGCTGTAAGATTCATCAGTGCAAAATTAGCTTTCTGTATTTGTTCCGGTGTAAGAGATTTTTTGATTTATCCCAACCTACAGTATTAAAGGTCATACAGTGTTGTGCTTCCAATAATTCAGTTGCTAGAACCGAATACACAAAATCTATTTCACACACAATGTAATAAATCCTGTGTCTGGTCACCAGTCTGTAGTTCTACAACATATGTTTTATAGCCCAAGGTGGTGTTTTGGTACTAGGCCTGAATCCCAGGAAGATATCAGTGTGAGGACAGAAACAGCTGGGCTAAACACTCTGGGCTGAATACTGAGCTGCAACACTCTGGTAGCAGAGGTGGCACCGCCATCTCTAGGCCTCCACCAAACCTTTTGCCCTGGTGTAACTTAGAGCAGCCTAAAGACTCCTCCAAATTGTGCAAGATACAGCAGCCCCTATGAACCACTCTGATCCTAGCTTTTTTGTCCTTCACATGCACCCCATTCCAAGAGGGGAGGAGTGCATGGTGTAAAGCCAGCTGTTCAGCTTTATGCCATCAAAGGATTCCTTGCACCAGGGAAACCTGGGCTGCTTGATTAAGATAGCTTTAAGTTGTGCTACTGGAGCACCATAAAGGGCCCTGTGTGAGGTCTGAGGATCTGGACTTAAATCCAAATTCATTGTGGAAAATTTAGAGGGCACACATTATTACTGTGCATAGCTCTCAAAATTGTACATTATCTAGTTGTGGTACTGTGCTCTAATGGATACATATTGACTTTTCCATAAAATATAGAGAGAAATACTCCTTTAAAAGGACTTCTCCTACACTGTGTACATATTAACATTGCTTGAAGTACTTTTTTTTGTTTGTTTAATGTATATTTTACATTGTTGGACTAGGAAAAAATAATAGATATGCAATTGGGTTTGGAGAAGTCTATACATTTGTCTTAAAAGTCTTCTGAATTGACTCCACAACATTTTAGAGAGTAGAATTGTCTGGGACAGGGTTTTCTCCACATTTGCTTTGTGTTTCTGTAGCTGCATCTGCGGCTGACCTGAGGGGCCAATAATAATGTTAGCTTGATGGGCCATAACTGGTCAGGTTTTTTGAATAACCCGTTGCCATTGATCTTAAGCTTTTGATAAGATGCTGTGCAAATCTCAAGGTCAGTCAACTGTTTAACCTTGGATACTACTGACTGCGGAGACCTTACAAGCAACACAGGAACCTAATAAAAAGTAGTGACCAGCAATAAACTGTCATATTCGTTAATGACAGAGGCCATATCTTTTTTTCACACTACCACTAAAACACCACCAGGGTAGCAAAAGTAAAGAGCTAAAGATGACACCCAAGATGTCAATGGAGAAAAATAATTATTCATCACTATTCATATAAATAACCTGCATGATTTATCACAGTTTAAGTCATATGGAAAGTTTGCCAGTATCTCAGGTAAATAACATAACATCTGATATTAACCACCTTTAAAATATTTTTAATCTATTGTGTGATACAGTAATGATCTAATTCAACATTCAAAAGATCAAAAAGTTTATGAAGTCCCCATTTAGTTATTCAATCCAAAATCTAATTAATGACTGTTTAATGATTTCAAGAAACTTCACTTTTTCTTATCTGTCAACCTCTTTGAAAAGCTTTTCCTGCTCACCCTGCTGTCTATATTAGGTCTTTACATCATGAAGTAGTTACAAGGCAAATAACCGATGTTAATTGGAATGTTCTTTAGTTATAAAAAGAAACTGTATACAAATTAAAGATGTTACAGAGTAAAAGATAAGAATGTCAAATTAACATCTCTCACAGACCCAGTACCCATTACCTAAAATAATTAGAGCTGGTCAGGAATTTTTCAGTTATGTTTTGTTAGACAAAGTTTATTTGACAAAACAAACTTTTCATGGAAATGGGTCGTATGAGTGCCTTAACCACTTTGCTATAGACCCAGTCTATGGCCAAAAGTTTTTATTTATACAAAGTGAAACAGATTCAAAAGTAGAGACTAACAGAGCCCACCTCTATAACTTGGTGGTCAGGGTACCCACCTGAGATGTCAGCTAAGCAGAGACTTGAATCTGAGTGTCCTACTTTCCAGCTGAGTGCCCTAATCACTGGACTATCGGCTATTTTGGGGTGGGTGGGTCTCGCCATTTTGAATGGCCCTAGTGTCATTCCGAAGTGGAATGAAAACAAATATGAAAACTCTAAATTTTTCATGAAGTAGAATTCTTGTTTTCTGGCCTAGGAATAACTACATTCTCTGAGACATGAAGAAGAGCTACACCAATAGAAGTTGGTCCAATAAAAGATATTACTGCACTCACCTCATGTCTCTAATATTCTGGGACTGACATGGCTACAGCAACACTGAATACATTCTCACAGGCACTCTGACATGCCATGATTTTGTAGCATTCCTCAATATAGCACTCCAGAACAAGGCACTTTCAGAAAGAGCAATGATTGGATGTTGGGACAAGACAGAGGAAGACACTGCTTCTTCAGGGCTCATAATGTCATTACTTTACAGGCTGGTTGTCTCATGATGAGCTTGCTGCCTAAATTATACCCTCCCTGGCACAGGAGTGATGGGTACTATATACAGTTTCTGGGACCCACAAGTCATGCAAGAGGCAGACATTTTTAGGATCTCTATTGCCCCCTAGAAGGGATAGCTAATACTATATGCTAATTCCTAAGCATATACAATAGTAATCCTTCTCAATACCAGCTAATCAGCATTTCCAGCACTGTCTTTCTTGGAAGTGATGCTCCCAGGGATAGTAGGGGTAGAGGTAGTATTTCTACTAATGATGCTCAAAAAACCTTCTAAATACCAACCTGTAGACTTCTTTACAGTGTGGACTTTTCCATAGCTAGTTCAACTTATCTTTAAGGACCCAGTTTTGTATGTGAGAGAGCTCAGGGAAGAACTGTGGCCTGGTCTACACTACAGGTTTATACCGAATTTAGCAGCGTTAAACCGATTTTATGCTGCACTCGTCCATACAACGAAACCCTTTATATCAATATAAAGGGCTCTTAAAACTGATTTCTGTACTCCTCCCCAACGAGGGGAGTAGCGCTGAAATCAGTATTGCCATGTCAGATTACGGTTAGTGTGGCCGCAATTTGACAGTATTGGCCTCCAGGAGCTATCCCACAGTGCACCATTGTGACCACTCTGGAAAGCCATCTGAACTTGGATGCACTGGCCAGGTAGACAGGAAAAGCCCCACGAACTTGTGAATTTAATTTCCTGTTTGTCTAGCGTGAAGAGCTCACCAGCACAGGTAACAATGCAGTCTCCTGAGAATTGAAAAAGAGCTCCAGCATGGACTGCACGGGAGGTACTGGATCTGATCGCTGTAAGGGGAGAGGATTCCGTGCTAACAGAACTCCGTTCCAAAAGACGAAATGAAAAAACATTTGAAAAAATTTCCAAGGCCATGATGGAGAGAGGCCACACCAGGGACTCAGTACAGTGCTGTGTGAAAGTTAAGAAGCCCAGACAAGCCTACCAGAAAACCAAAGAAGCAAACGGAAAGTCCGGGGCAGGGCCGAAAACATGCTGCTTCTATGCTGAGCTGCATGCAATTCTAGGGGGTTCCACCACCACTACCCCACCCCTGTCCATGGATTCCGAGGTGGAGGTGGTAATTGCAGCCATGGCTGAGAATTCTGCGGACGGGGAAGATGAGGAGGATGAGCTTGTAGAGAGCACACAGGCCTCCGTTCTCCCCAACAGCCAGGAGCTTTTTCTCACCCTGACAGAATTACCCTCCCAGTCCTCCCAAGCAACTATCCCAGACAATGAAGCTATGGAAGAGACCTCTGGTGAGTGTACCTTATAAATATAAGACATGGTTTAAAAACAAGCATTTTTTAAATGATTAATTTTCCCTGAGGACTTGGGATGCATTTGCGGCCAGTACAGTTACTGGAAAAGTCTGTTAACATGTCTGGGGATGGAGCGGAAATCCTCCAGGGACATCTCCATGAAGCTCTCCTGGAGGTACTCCAAAAGCCTTTTCAGAAGGTTTCTGGGCAGCGCTGCTTTATTCCGTCCTCCATGGTAGGACACTTGACCACGCCATGCATGAAGCAAGTAATCTGGAATTATTGCATGACAAAGTCTAGCTGTGTATGGTCCTGGTGATTGCTGGCATTCAAGCAACATCCATTCTTTATCTCGCTGTGTTATCCTCAGGAGAGTGATATCGTTCATGGTAACCTGGTTGAAATTCAGGAATTTAATTAAGGGGACAGAGATGGCCATTCCTACTGGGCTGTTTGCCTGTGGCTTAAAAGAAATCCTTCCCTGCAGGTAGCCAAGCGGGGGGAAGAGGGGGCATTGGCGCTGAGCTTTTCCGCGTTTGGCTAGCAGGGATCTTCCCTGCTACCAGCCACACAGTTGGCGGGGGGGGTGGGTGGGAAACGAGGTGTTCAGCACTGATCTTCCATGATACCAGCCATGGGGTGGTTTTTGCTGCTGCACGTTAACAGGAAAGCAGCAGCACTCAACGGGCTTTGCTTGCTATTTGGGAAAGGAGGGTGCTGGATAGATGAAGGCTGCAGAAGACGAAAGACAATGGCTTACCATGGTCGCATGTGTCATAAACAGATAGCTAAGGGTTAATGTCTCTTTCACCTATAAAAGGGTTAACAAACAGTGACCTGAAACACCTGACCAGAGGACCAATCAGGAAACAAGACTTTTTCAAATTTGGGTGGAGGGAAGTTTTGGGTGTGAGTTCTTTGTCTTGGTTCGGTGGCCCTCTCGGCTCTGAGAGGGATCTCTCTATCTCCAGGCTTTCTAATCTTCTGTTTCCAAGTTGTAATAGGTTTATATTGTTTTTTTGTATTTACATGTGTGTAGTTGCTGGAATGTGTTAAATTGTATTCTTTTTGGATAAGGCTGTTTATTCATTTTTTCTTTTAAGAAATTGACCCTGTATATTGTCACCTTGATACAGAGACCATTTTATGTCTTTTTCTTTCTTTTTATATAAAGCTTTCTTTTTAAGACTTGTGGATTTTTTTTTTAGTGGGGGCTCAAGGGGATTGAGTCTGCAGCTCACCAGGGAATTGGTGGGAGGAAGAAGACAGGGGGGAAGAGAGAATTTCTTTGTGTTAGATTTACTAAGCCTGAATGTGCATACCCTCTGGGTGAGAGGAGAGAAATATTTGATTTCTCAGTGTGGTGTTTCAAGGACTTGAAGCAGGGAATCTCCTAGAGTATCAAGGGCTGGGAAATCTGGGAGGAGGTAAAGAGGGTGGAATCCCTTTGTTTAGATTCATGGAGCTTGAATCTGTATATCTCTCCAGGAACCCAGGAAGGGAACACCTGGAGGGGAGGAGGGGGGAAAGGAAATGGTTTATTCCCCTTTGTTGTGAGACTCAAGGAATCTGAGTCTTGGGGTTCCCCAGGGAAGGTTTTGGGGAGACCAGAGTGAGCCAGACACTGGAATTCTGGCTGGTGGCAGCGATATCAGATCCAAGCTGGTAATTAAGTTTGGAGGTTTCATGCTACCTTCTCATGTTCTGAACTCTAAGTTTCAGATCTGAGTAGGAAAGTTATGACAGCATGCAAGCCGAATTCTGCTGCCCGGACCTGCGTCTGTGATCTGTAACACCAAAGCCACAGGCACTCAATGTTAAGATGCAAAATGCAACCTTGTAATGAAAACACGTGTGCTATGTAAGGTGAATAGTGTTGTTCACCGTGAAAGAGTATGACCATTGTTCTCTAAAATGTATCTTTTTAAATACTTCTCTCCTTTTTCCCTCCCTCAGGCAGCTGCAAATTTTTCAAGCCTCCCTACTCCGTCCCAAAGGCTATCTCAGATAAGGCGGCAGAAAAAAAAAGACACGAGAAGAAATGTTTTTGGAAATCATAGAAGTGACCTGAAATGAAAGAGCTCATCTGAATGAGTGGAAGGATGTGGTAGCAAAGTACAGGAAAGATTCCAGTGACCGTGAGGACAGGAGGGATCAACGTGAGGACAGGAGAGATGCTCGAGATGAGAGGTGGAGGCAGAAAGATCAGCAGTGGCGGGATGCAACTCTGGGGCTGCTGTGTGATCAAACTGACATGCTCCGGCATATGGTGGAGCTTCAGAAACTGCAGCAGGATCACAGAGTGCCGCTGCAGCCCCTGTATAACCACCCTCCCCCCTCACCATGTTCTTTAGTCTCCTCATCCGCCAGATGAGTAAGAACTCGTGGGGGTTAGCTCCGTGCACCTGCACACTCCACCCCAGTGGACAACCCAACCAAAAGGCTCTCATTATTATGAAATTTTTTTAGTGGCCTTTTCCTTCCCTACTATCCTCCTCCCAAACCCAACCCAGGCTACCTTGTCAGTTCTCTCCATCTTTTTATAATGAATTAATAAAGAATACATGATTTTTAAATGAGAGTGACTTTATTTCCTTAGAAAGCAAGCTGTGATGAAAGGAAGGGTGGGTGAGTGGCTTACAGGGAATGAGTTAATCAAGGATGGGGGGTTCATCAAGAAGAAACAAAACACAACAGTCACACTGTACCCTGGCCAGTGATGAAACTGGTTTTCAAAGCTTCTCTAATGTGCACCGCTTCTTGGTGTGCTCTTCTAAATCTCCCTGGTGTCCGGTTGTGCGTAATCAGCGGCCAGGTGATTTGCCTCAGCCTCCCACTCTGCCATAAAGGTCTCCCCCTTGCTCTCACAGAGATTGTGGAGCACACAGCAAGCACCAACAACAATGGGGACATTGGTTTGGCTGAGGACTGAGCGAGTCAATAATGTGGGCCAGCGCGCCTTTAAAGAGCCAAACGCACATTCTACCACCATTCTGCACTTGCTCAGCCTGTAGTTGAACCGCTCCTGACTACTGTCCGGGCTGCCTGTGCATGGCTTCATGAGCCATGGCATCAAGGGGTAAGCTGGGTCTCCCAGGATAACTACAGGCATTTCAACATCCCCAACTGTTATTTTCTGATCTGGGAAGTAATTCCCTTGCTGCAGCCATTTAAACAGAGTAGTGTTCCTGAAGATGCGAGCGTCATGAACCCTTCCTGGCCATCCCACATGGATGTTGGTGAAACGTCCCTTGTAATCCACCAATACTTGCAGCACCATGGAAAAGTACCCCTTGCAGTTTATGTAGTGGGTGCCCTGGTGCTCCGGTGCCAAGATAGGAATAAGCGTTCCATCTATCGCCTCACCACAGTTAGGGAATCCCATTGCAGCAAAGCCATCCACTATGACCTACACATTTCCCAGAGTCACCACCTTTCTTAGCAGCAGCTTAGTGATTGCTTTGGCTACTTGCATCACAGCAGCCCCTACAGTAGATTTTCCCACTCCAAATTGATTCCTGACTGACCTGTAGCTGTCTGGTGTTGCAAGCTTCCAAAGGGCTATTGCCACTCGCTTTTCAACTGTGAGGGCTGCTCTCATCTTGGTATTCTGGGACTTCAGGGCACGGGAAAGCAAGTCACAAAGTTCCATGAAAGTGCCCTTACGCATGTGAAAGTTTCACAGCCACTGGGAATCGTCCCAAACCTGCAATACTATGTGGTCCCATCAGTCTGTGCTTGTTTCCCGGGCCCAAAATCAGTGTTCAATGGCTAGAACCTGCCCCATTACCAGCAGGGGCCCGCAGTTTGACAGAATTCTGTGTCCATGTCCTCATCACTCTCATCGTTGCTTTGCCGTAGCTGCCGCCTCCTCACCTGGCTTTGCAGGTCCCGGTTCAGCATTGACTGCACGAGAATGCGCGAGGTGTTTAAAACTTCCACTATTGCTGTCTTGAGCTCAGCAGCGTCCATGCTTGCCTTGGAATGGCGTCTGCACAGTTCACCCAGGAAAAAACGCGCGAAACGGTTGGCTGCTGCTGCTTTCATGGAGGAAGGGGAGAGGCTGTACCCAGAAGCACCAGCGACAATGTTTTTTGCCCCATCAGGCACTGGGATCTCAATCCAGCGTTCCAATGGGTGAGGGAGACTGCAGGAACTATGGAATAGCTACCCACAATGCAATGCTCAGGAAATCGACGCTAGCCTCAGTACATAGACACACACCACCGAATTAATGTGCTTAGTGTGGCCTCGTGCACTTGACTTTATACAATCTGTTTTAAAAAACCGGTTTCTGTAAAATTGGAATAATCCCGTAGTGTAGACATACCCACATGTGTCTCTTGGAGGCACAGTGCTTCCCAGTGCTCCTACTGGGCCAGTACAGCTCCACTAAGTCATAGTCACAATATGTACATCAGTGATAAACAATATCCACATTTCTGTGACCTTAAACTATATTTCAGGGATTCCTGTCCCTTAAAAGAACCAGAAGGATAAAAGAACTATTAAATCGGTAGCCTTAATCCTGGCCAGGAAATCATACTAGTGAGACCATAAGCAAATTTAACAACTACGTGGATTGCAGAAGCATCTAAAGTCAGCAGTGCCTTTGTGCTAGGCTCTGTACGGACATAAAGGCATTCTCTCTTCCCAAAGAGTTTAGTGTCTAATTGTAAGATAAGAGGTCACAGATGGTTACAGACAGATGAGAGACCACGTTTTAATAAGTCAAGATTATATAACAGAGATCGGCAACCTTTGGCATGCGGCCCATCAAGGAAATCTGCTAGGGGGCTGGGACAGTTTGTTTACCTGCAGAGTCCACAGGTTCAGTCTATCGCAGTTCCCACTGCCCGCGATTCACCATTCCAGGCCAATGGGGGCTGCGGGAAGTGGCATAGGCCGAGGGATGTGCTGGCTGCCACTGCAGGTAAACAAACTGTCCCAGCCTGCCAGCAGATTTCCCTGATGGGCCACATGCCAAAGGTTGCCAATCCCTGTTGTATAATATGCTGCTGTTGAGTTTAGGAGATTTAAACGACCATCTAATGCAGGTTTCTTGTGCTATTGTGCCACTTTTACAAAAACAAAGGATTTGACTTTAACTCTTTATTCTCCTATGTCTTACACCTCGCAGAGGTGATCGGAGGTGCCAATTATACTACTTAAAATAGTCAGGTCTCTATTTAAAATAGCATAATTGTACTTCCTTATCTCCTTCACTAGCTGCCAGTCTCATGTCAAGAATAACTGAGGACTCAAATGAACTAGATATGACAGCAATGAGAAGAACCACAACTTCTGTCTTCTAATGGAGACACAAAGGCCAGGTTGAAAGCAGATGTAAATGAGAGCAGCTGCATTCTGGACTTGGCCCATATAACTTGGGTGTCTGGAAAATTTCTTGATGGAGGGACAGTTTCAGCTGTGATCAGAAAAAAATCTCATCTATGACAGAATAATTGTTTGTGCAGAAGAATTACAACTGATAACTAGAAAACAGAAAACATTTTATATCATAATAGTTTTCTCATAAAATGCCTCATTTTATGCTTCTTTGACATAAGTAAAGAAAACTATTCCTTCAATGCATTTCTGTGAGCAAAGGGCCATAGTAGTCATTGTCAGAAGGAATCGCTAGAAAAGCTGGATGAGAGTGATGGAACAGTCTGAGTTCTGAAAGATCAGTTTTTTAGTGATATATTTTTTTAAAAAAAATAATTTGTATATCCTACAGGAAAAGCAACCCCAGATTAATAGGAATCAGAAGTAGATACTTTGGGAAAGGAAAAGAAAAGTGGCTATATGAAGAATGATGCCAAAACTAAAAGATGAGAAGATCAAGGAAGGGAAGTGAAAATCTGTCTTCAGAATCCATTTCATCTATCACTTTTATAGTTGAACAACTATGACCCTGATCCTGCAACATGTAGTGAGCTGGCAAGTGCCTGTAACTGCACAAAGCACTATTCAAATCAATGGTACGATGTGTACAAGATGTTACAGGATCAAGGCCTTAAACTTTCCTCACAATTTTTTCCTTTTTGAGAATTACAGCTCTTTTCATAAGTACTAGAGCTAGTTATATTGTTCTGAGGGAAGATGTTCTACACAAAAGATACATTATTTGTGGTAAAGCAGCCATTCTGATGAAAAACACAATTCAATCCCATGGAAAATTCAAAACAAACTTTTCCAAATCAACACTTCAGAACAAATGGAAGTGTTTCATTCTGACATAAATGTTGTTGCATTTCAGTAAGGAACCCAAAATGATCATTTAAACTGAAACAAACTAAACATGTGTTTCATTTCAAAACAATTTGAAATATTTCCATTTGAAAATGTCAATTTGAAACAAAACCTCTTGTTTTTAATAATTTTTAAGTTTTTGGAACATCTGAAATTTCAGATGAAGACTTTTCAGGTTAAGTTTCTCTTAACTTTTTTTCAAGCCTATCCTAGTAAATACAGTACAATTCAAACCTCTCTTCCAAGGGCCTTGCCTGGTGATTAAGATCTCGTATACACTAGAAACTTTGGTGGATAAGTAACAATGATTAAGGGTGTGTTTGTTTTTTTACAATGACATTTTTATACTGACAAAAACCCTAGTATACAAAAGTGCTTCTGCCAATATAGTTTCTTTTGTTTTGGGAACTGGTATAAGTTATAATCAGCAAAACAACATCAGGAGAGTTTGCCAGTATAGCCAGTACTGGTATATCTAGATCTGTAAAATGTTTTTTTAGTGTAGACAAGGCCTAAGAGACTAAATTCAACAATTAACCCCAATTAGGTATCGAGGGGGGAAGTGCAACAGCTTGAGGGTATTTATATCTTCATTGAGTCTATATCCCTCCAACCTCCACAAAAGTGGTGCATTTCCTATGAAGTCCCCTGCTTGTGTCTTTCAGGCCTGTCTTTCTACAACCAAAGGGAGGTGTTGCACCAATTAACAACTAATGTAAGTGTTTCCCTCAGTTATTTCACAAGCCCACATGAATGTATGTAGTAAGGTACTATTTACAGAAGAGCCCTTACAATTATAACAATGCAAACTAACAAGGTGAAAGAAGAATGTTTTGATCTATTTGCCAAACGAAGCCCTTTGTGTCTTACTTCAAGGGCATTTTGTGTGGAATTTCATTTGTGCATTGAAGCAACCTTGGAATAAACTAACATAGAATCTAATAATAAATTGAAAAGAAAATATTCTAGCAAATGGTCCACCTCTAATGAGAACAAAATGCAAATCCCTATCCTAGTATTCCTAATCTTTGAGGGTATCTGCAGCATCGTTCCCACCTGGCCTGGATCCCACAAGAGCTCTCTATATTGAAGGAATCTGCAGTTGAGGACAGGCAGTCTCTGAGGAAAGTACTTTCTTCCTCCACTCACCAGCCATCTGCCCCATGAAAAAAGCTACATTCGTGCAGTTTAAGTTTGCATTGATATTTCCATGGCGCCTCTGCTTTGAAATATTTCCTGGCTGCATGGTGCCTATGGAGGTGCAATTCAAGGAGGAAGGCACAGGGCTCCAAAGGCAGCATGGAAGCACAGGGTATCGTCATGGCAGCTATAAAGGTGACGGCAGTCCCTGAGCACTCCCTTGCAGGCTGTTGTGGTGCTGCAGGTGTACCCCATTTGTAACTCCCCAAGGGGAGAAACAAAGATTTCAATTTAACAGCCCAGGGGCAAGCAGAGGCCAACATGTGTTCATCAGATGCCATGTCCCTTTTAATAAGGCTTCAGCCTAAGAATTATTACAGCAAATCATTCATCAGCAGAAGAAGCATTACAAGCATCACTTCATCAGGCCTAGTTTCAGGGCACCCAAACTTACAATCCTCATCCATGTCTTTGAATTAGATTAGGCTAGTATCCAGATACTTCACAGGGCAACTACCACCATCCTGGCTGTCACTCCTTTCTCGCTCCCCTCACTTTGCTTCCTCTTCCTGTTTTATATCATTCAGGCCTTAGTGCAGGGCAGGCCCTTGTTGATTATCCCCAGGCTGTAGTCTTCAGCCTGTCTCCTAAAGGGTAGTGCCCCTTTTCCCCCTTTCACAGTAAGAAACAACAGAAATAGTCACTTTGTTCAATGTCAGAACAAGGTAAACACTATTACCCTAATGCTACCCTGTGTCTCCCTTCTTCTTCCTGGAACTCCGCCCAGACACCTTCTTGCTACCGAGCTAAAGAAACAGCATCCATACACTCTCAGCCTTCCTGGGGATAGTCAGGCTCTGAGGGTGAAACGGGGGCTTATTGCACAGATGCAATCCCCACCAGCACGCACAACCACCACAGGAAAACAACAGAAGGGGACTCTTGTTGGAGTTTTCTTCTTTTCTGCTCCACATCAGAGCCACATCTCAGTATTATTTCTATGAGAAGGGGCAGTAAACACCCGGAAATTTTTCTGTATCAGATTCTTCATATAGCAAAATTCATTAACTATGCAGTCTATCAGTTTCTAAGGATAATAACCTTTCTTTGCAAATGGGTAAAATGAGAATAATCTTGTTGTCTTCAGACTTGTTCATCAAATATTGGTTTATTGTTTCAGAGAACAGCAACTCAAACAAGAAAGTTTTATTTAAGTTTTTTAATCTTCATTATGTAGATAAAAACATCTTCAGTATTTCTAACTGCCAAGCATTTTAATAATATTCTGTTGTGCTGTAAATAGATATCAATTGCATCTTCCTCTCCAGCTGCTAATTAAATTACTATTGCACCTACACATTATTGATGTTTCCTCATTAGGCTGTGAAAAAAGGCAATATAAAAACTTAGCTTTCCTAACATGAAGATGAGATTGGCCATACCAATAGACCAGGTTCCACTTCTGTACTCTAATTTACGTGGAGAAAAAAAACCCAAAACAAAAAACTCAACACCACCACCACCACCAGTTTGAAGTAAAAAAAAAAAAAATTATAGTTCAAAAGTAGAGCTGGCCGGAAACTGGATGTAAAATTGAAATATGAAAATTTTTCAAGAAGCGGAAAGTTCAAAAAGTTTTCAATGTGCAACTCTCAAAATGGTTTCTTTCCAGTTCAGTTCAACATTAATCGGTGTCCCCCTGAAGTGCCACAATGCCTCTTTGGAGTGTAGTTCTGATGTCTCATGGCAACATTTTTTTCTGTGGGCTGAGCTCCCCGCATAGATTACAGCTCCCTGATGCATTGTGGCCATATGACTCCCATTATGCACCAGAGGAAACTGGTGCATCATGAGCTATAGTCCATTTAGGAAGCCTGCCTTCGAGAGGAGAACAGAGGCATGAGGCACTTGAACGACAACTCCCATGAGGTGATGCTATAGCACCTCAGATTAATATTGAGCATCACTGAGCCAAAACAAAACACTTCATTTCAGTTTTCACAAAGGGCTGGCGGGGCGAGGGGGGAATCTGCAAAAATCAAAACTTTCCAGCAGAAAATTTCAATGTGCAGAAACTACATTCTCCATCAAAAAAGCCCTTTGGTAGAAGATTCCTGACCAGCTGTACTCAGATTTCTGTGGAATGTAAATAAGCAAATCCACTGTGATTTCTTAGTAAGGATTTTTTTATTATTTATTTATTGCACAAGTCTATTGAATGAAATCTACTCTTTCCTCCCCAGCATTTTTGGTGTTTGGTACTATCCATTTTTAATGCACCAATTTACATTTTACCCTAAACAAAGAAACATTGTGAGAGCCGTGTGATTATTTTGCATTCTTCTTTGCTTAAATAGTCTCTGAAATTAATGGAAATGTTTTATTTTTATCTGAAAAAAATTCACAATATTTTTGAGTTATAAATTCTAGAGTTTCACATGTGAGTTGTAAGCAGTCAAATGCATATATTAGGAATGATGCTCAATGGACCAGAGAAGCCTAGAAAAGCAGCCATAATGCACCCTGGATCACATCTAATATTTCTTTTTAGTTAGAATTTTAAAACCATTCCTAACACAAAAGCTTCTTCTGAGACTAGAGCTAGAATACAAATATGTATGCAAATAGGATTATGTAAGTTCCATATGACCATGTCTTCATCTCCCAGCAATAAATGAATTCATATTTTTGAATGTTTTAGCTTCCTGTGTTTATAATACTTACTAAACTAAAGTGTATTACTGACACCCATACGCTGGGGGCAAAGCATAAGACAAAATCATTTAGGTTCTCTTTTTCTCTACATTGCCTTGGGGAAAGAATAGCTTTTGATAATCACTGAAAGCTTTCAATAATTTGTGAAAATATAATGCATTACTTGCTAGAACAACAACAGCGGGCAGGTATTTTCTTCTTTTGATGGTCTCTTTATAATATCTTGGAATAATACTGAAAATAAATGAATTTGTTTACAGGTTTCCAGGAAATTCAGGGAGAAATTTCAATACCTCTGACCATAGATCATCATCATCATCATCCTTTTAGATACAAACAATATAGGCCATCAGCTAAATTAATTTTTGAAGGCCATTATCAACTGCTCCTTTGCTACTTACCTAAATATACCCACTGAAAATCCCTAGTGCAGAAGAGCTTGATTCAAAACCCATTGAAGCAAATGGAAAGGCCCTGATTGATTTTAATGTAACAAAAGTGGTTGAATAATAAGCGATTTTAGGAGACAGAGCAAGATAAGGGAGGGAAAAAGTCAGACTTTGCTCCTTAGTAATAGGCTTCCAAAAGAAGTATATATATGTTCTTTTTATTTACTTTATTAAAAATTGGTTTTCCTTAAAAACACAGACGGTCCTCCTAACAGGAGGCATTCTACCAATACATGCAGAGGCACATTGTCACAGATTTTTAAAGTATTTCAGAGATTATCTAGACCAGGGATAGCCAACAGGCAGACCGTGGGCCAAATCCAGACTGCCAGAAGCTTTTGAGTAAACCGCAAAAGTCAAACGGGCTGAAGCCAAGCCGCGGCAGGAGCTATGTGGAACCATGCCTACTCCCCAGCACAGAGCCCCCCAGTAAGGGGTGGGCAGCTGGGCTGGAGTGTGAAGCACAGTGTGTCCCCACGTAGCTGCTTGTGTAGCTGCAGCCCCACCAGCTCCATCCTCTGCTGGCCGGCAGCAGCTCAGAGATGGGGCGAGTGGGCCATGTGGGCGAATGAGCAGGTGCTGGCATCTGGGATCAGTGAGTGGGGTGGTGGGAGCAAATAAGGAACTGGCAGACAATCATAAGTCTGTGGGAAACTGGGCCACCTGGATCCTGAGGTAAGCAGAGCTGCCAAGCATATCTTAGCTGGGACACCTGCCCAGCAGGGCCAGCCAGAGGATTCAGGGGGCCTGGGGCAAAGCAATTTCGGGGGGCTCCTTCCATAAAAAAAAGTTGCAATATTATAGAATACTATATCCTCATGGTGGCCCCTGCCTGGGGCAAATTGCCCTGCTGCCCAGCTATGAAACCCTGGAGCCCAGCTGGGAGGGGTGACAGAGCCAGGGTGAAAGAGCCAGGCCCCAGCTCCCCACTCTGGGGTGTGGGAGAGGCCCACAGGGAGGATCCAACTGGCGGGCTGGCACTGTGTCTTGGATATGCACCAGCTGCCCTGTCATAGTCACAAGAAGAAAAACTGCCTCCCCCTTGAGAGTGAGGCTGCACCCCAAAATACCCCCTCTCAACAGGCCTCAACTGTACCACCTCCTTAAGTTCCCCTTGCTGGCCCCAACAATGTCCTTTTTTGGGGAACTTGAAATATGGCAACCCTAAGCTGGGTGGAGGGTAATTGGGGGTTATGTGACTACAATAAATTTTGACAAAAAAAAAGTTAATACTCTTTGTAAACGCAAAACAAATTCAAAATTTAAAAGTTGTCTGAAAGTGTTTTAATGCTCATATTTGCATCTATTTGTCATTTTATCTATTTACTTTCTCAAAGTGTCAGATGTAATTTATGACATCTTTCTTGGAGGTTATTTTTAGGTTATACAGTGGTTTCATTTTATTTTCATTCAATGTACTAAAAATATAAGTTTTGGGTATATTATATAAAGTATTGTGTGTGTTTGTTCAACAGGGGCACTTGCGGTGTGAAAAATGTTTCTTTGGTGTCTGGCCCATGACTATACCTTGAGCAAGAAATTTGGACCTTGACAAAAAATAATTGACCACCCCGATCTAGACTGTCAACTCTTTGGAGCATGGGCTCTGTTTTATTTCATGTTTGCACAATATCCAACAAAACATGGCCCTATCCCTGCTAGGGGCCTCTGTGCACCACTGTAATACAAATAAATAATATGCAGTCTCTCATTTAATGTAGGGCAATGGAGAAAACAAAGTCAAAGTAAAAACAAGCTATAAATACATACAGATTTAAAGGTTCACATTACCACACACTACATTTGCATTCATAAGGGATGTATGTGAATCCATTTGTATTGACATTGAAGATTAGAATCAAGTGCTACAGTGATAACAGGCCCAGAGTAAGGGATGGGATGCTGGTAAATCATTCATCTGTATATTTAATCATGACTCGATTTATCTACCTTTGTCAAGTTCTGAACCATGTGCTCACCTTACACTGACTATTTGTCATCTTCTCTGTGCCACTGCTCCTCCTTTTGTGGGAGGGACTTTCCTGAGCTCACCTGCAAGTCCCCTCTCCTCTGCACTTTCAAAAAGTACCTCAAAAGACTTTCTGTTGTGGTGCCAATGAGAAATTCACTAACATTGTCACACTCCAGGAGTAGCCTAGGTATTATTTGCCTGGCTTACTTATATTTAGTATCACAAGATGTATTTCCTGCTCCACTCCCTCCTTCACTTTGTCTATTTACTTGTTTGTCTTCAAGTTGCTTGCTCCCCAGGGCAAGGATCATGTTTCCTATGTTTTTAAGACCGCTGATACATTGTGGGCTCTACTAGACAGATAACTGAGGCAGACAGCTCAACCATTAATGAGGTATGGTGGGAGGCCACCTTGGGGTTTCAATGATAATAAGCAAAGAAGTATGCAGGTGATCCTTCAACTAGGAAAGAAAAGGAGATTTTCCCCTAGTCAAACTAATGTAGAGAGGCTGCTAAAAATCAGGCAAATATAAATTCCTACAAACAATGCAAAACCTGAAATCATAACACAAGACTATGGGGAAAATGAGCCTAGAAGAACACCATCAGAATTTGGTAGCTAAGAGATGCAACAGGTGCCTAAGCACCAAGCATGCACACTATAGCTCTTGCGTGGAGCAAACTTTTTATCCACATTCAAATACTTAAGTGTTCTGCATTCATTTACCTTCTGCATTTGGAAGTTCATATTTACAACAGAGGACAAAAGACACTGCCAGTTTGGCGCCATTTAAGAGTATTTGGCTGCTTTGGAAAATTCAGATCCTTTACATCTTCAAAATAATGTACAAACATTAACGGATCCTCAAAAAACTTTTGTGAAGTAGGAAAGCATTCTCATCCCAGTTTTTCAGATGGAGATGCTGAAAACAGAAGGATTATGAGGTCCTGGTGCATGAAAGACTCCCATTGACTTCATTTGGCATTGGGTCAGTCCCTAATTGATTGCCAAATACCACATAGCAAGTCAATGATTGGTGGAGTTAGGATTAGAACTCAGAAATTCCTGGAACCCAAACTCACACATTAATCTCTAGATCATACTGACCTATCACTGGAAGTAGAGATCTGATAGTATAGCAGAAAAACAATGAAGTTCCCAGTCCCAACTAATTACAATCTGGTACAATGCATGCCAGAGTGAGAATGCCCTTTAGGTTATTCTCCTTACTAACATTAATAATGCCCTGACTTTCCCTGGGGGATAGATATACAATGTGACAATCCCAACCTGTGGAAAAGGATTATAGTTACTAAAGTTTGTTTTGTGAGATTTCCAAAGTTTATAGGAATGTTCAACTGCAAGATATTCATTCTAGGCTGTTGCCACTTCCCTATAAAGAGGGGAAAACTGACTGGTTCGTCAACCGAATGTGCAGCTGAAGATAATTGTTTTACTCTGGGAAACCTAACCCTTCATGGCAACCGACAAGGCCTTCCACAGACATGGCATTCACGCTCTTTTCTATTCCCAACCTTCCATCACGACCTACCTGATCTTGTTCTTTCCACCCATAGAGGCTAAGAGGAACTATATGATCCATACACCAAAGAAAATGTAAACTCAACATATTTCAGCAGATGAAACTTTCAGCCTGAGATATATTGGACTTTGTATTAAATCAAAAGCTAAAATCGATCTGAATCACCATGGTGATTTATTACTCTGCCAGATTGTAAGTAAGAGGAATTATAAATCATCTGAGGAAAGAACTACTATGGCTAACTAGAAAACACTATGATTGCTAGTGGAATTTCTAGAGCCCATGATATATAGCAAGGATTTATTATTATTGTGTTAATTCCTTTTACGAGGCACACATGCCAAATTTTTAAACTATTTCACTGAGCCAAACATACTGGTATTTTTAAATGATGCATATTAAACATACTAAAGCTGGATGCCTCAAATACTGAAGCAGCTGGTTAGCTTATTTTACAGTGTTAAAGGAGAACATAGTGACAGATTCAATACTGCATTTAATTTCTATATTTCTACTATTTACCATTGTTTGCAGTGGCATGTAATTGTAAATTTAAGTACTTTTTGTGTCTTACTCCCCCTTCCAAACTGGACAACACCAAGCTGAAATGTAGGAAGTCTAATAGGTAGAAAAGGCCATTGCAGATGATAGGCCAGTCCCTCAACCTTGTGGACTGAGGTAGCTCTTTTCAAGTCAATTTACAACAGCTACGGATCTGGCCTGGTGAGTGCAATTTAGAAGAAAGATCTTCTAGCCAGTATGGATGTAGAGGGATAGAGAGATAGAAGTAGTTCGGGTCTTTGACAGCAGAATGGAAATGTGAAGTTAGAGAGACAGAGGGGAGTACGTCATCTAAAGATCTCATCAACTAGCAAGTAGATTTCTTGCAAGATTCTGAGATGAACTGAAGATAGTGACAATTTCCACAGAATAAGGTGAGATTCTTGAGTGTAGATTAAGAGATGAAGGTGCCAACACTTGGGATAAATTATTTTGGAAAGTTGAGACTTGGCGTGGTGAAGCCATGAATGGCAGTTTAAGTATATTTGTTTAGATAAGGCCCAATTCTCCTTTCATTTATACTGTTGTAAATCAGGAACAACATAGTTGAAGTAAATGGGCCTATATAGTGTAAGGAAGATAATCAAACTCATGTTATCATATATGGAAAATGTTTTGGAAGTAACATTAGGCATTTGTACAGACTTGGGAGGTGGTAGAAGAAGATGGAGAAGGCACAAATAGAGTTCTGGCTGACTGCTCTTCTGAGTTATGAGAACATTAGTTTCGAGTTAAAGGAAGTAGTGGCAGAAACTGGAATTGATGAGGATAAGGCAGTCAAAAATGAAAAAACGCTGAAAAATGAAAGGCTTTATAGATTTGGGTATCATATCTAGAAGTTTTTAAGTTCAGCTAGAAAGAGTCTAGGGAATAATAGAGAATATGAATGTAGAATTTATAACAATAAAATATGTTAGGGAAAAGATTTCAGTTCAAATTCTAGTAAAGGCTCATATCAGTCAGACTAGGAAGAAAAGATAGCTGACAGAGTGCAGTGACAAATGCTGTCATAACTCCCAAGAGATAAAAAAGGCATTTCCGAGTTCCTTAAAGAGCACACACTGAGTTATATTATTCTCTGCAATTTCTGCAAAAACCTTTGCTGACTTTTTCTGATCAATGAAGTATAGATCAGGTGTAAAAGTGAAGAAGTTAAGTGAATGCAAAAGAACTGCAATGAAACATCAAATGTTTGGGCCAGATCCAGCATTCTTTACACAAGCAAAATGACAAGTTACAACCAGTCTAAAATGGTTTTGAATTATCTGTTATGAATTAAATACGAAGTTAAATATTTGACTTTTCTTTCAATCTCCTATAAGAACAAATTAATGTGAGTTAAACTACTGTGTGTCACCACTTTTTCTATTAAAAATAAAATTATGAATCTGAGTTTTCTACTGTGACAAAGCCACGAACTTCCCTCATTTTTACCAGGGCAGCCAACCAATCTGAACTATAACTGTTCCCAAAAGTATAAAATATTGAAAGTAGCATTAACCAATAAGTGCTTCAAAGAAGCTGAAATGTCTGTTCCTTGAGACACCAGTATTGGTAAGAGTGTTTATAAATTGGTGGATGGCATGAAATAGGAGAGAGACGTATTCATCCACTGTGAGGATATTTTACCATAATCCTTCAACTGCTCTGAACATACCTCGTGGTGCAATCATTTGGCACCTTACCTAGAAAACAATGATTCTGTGAACTTAGCTGTTCATTCTCAGACTAGTTTTTACTTTGCTTGGATTTCTTTGGAAAAACTAATTTAGCCTCTCTCTGTGGACTACTTACCTCCTCTGTGGAAACTATATCTGTTAATACACAATTGTTAATACACAAAAATCTAAGACCAATTCAGTTCTAATATCATACTATAAAACTTACAACCAGCTTTAAGACTCAATTTTTGTCTCACATTGCTGTAACAATATGACTCCACTGACACTGTGGAATTATTCCCATTTTACACTGATGTATGCAAGAAATGGATCAGGCTGGCTCATAATTGAACCAATTAACTGCTGTACTACACATCAAAATCTTTGCACTAATAAAAAGTGCATTATTAAATATGTTAATACTTAAGCCGTTGTCATGATGAGGCTTTCACAGTTAATGTGATTTAATTTAAGGTTAACTTTAGTGAATCTAGATTACTATTGCCAAGAACTGAGAGTAAATAGAGCAAAAGTTAGTGTTGTCATAACATCTTAAATTCATCCTTTATCCTAATTTTGCACTGATTTCTTATCCAAAGTAATTTACAATGAACTATATTTTGTATTTTTAAATCAAAATTCTTCAGACCATACCCTCAGTCAAGGTAAATCAATGTGGTTCTGAAGCTACACAGATTTACACCTGCTAAAGGTCTGTCCTTTAGCAGGTGTAAATCTGTGTAGTTTCAGAGCCTACGTGGTCCTGCCATGAAGGCAGGGGACTGGACTCGATGACCTCTCGAGGTCCCTTCCAGTCCTAGAGTCTATGAGTCCTCTCCATAAATTTCAATGGGAAGCTTTGCTTAAAACCTGATCACCCGATATTGTTCCGTGTCTGATTAATGGTTCCCAAGAT
Source organism: Gopherus flavomarginatus (assembly GCF_025201925.1). Taxonomy (NCBI): domain Eukaryota; kingdom Metazoa; phylum Chordata; order Testudines; family Testudinidae; genus Gopherus; species Gopherus flavomarginatus. The sequence continues at coordinate 229,367,665 of NC_066618.1, forward strand.
GGTTCAATTAAAAGTGAACTGGCCATTATTTCTAGTTCATAATGTCTATATTCCTTCTTTTAAGGTGTTCATTACAGTTAATTAGAAAATAGCAATGTTCCCTCCACCCCGCACTGCTATAGGAAATTTTGCTAGTTTGTTTTCTTCAGAGTTTCCTCTAACATTTTATTGGTGTATTGACCAAATAAATACAATGTGAATATTTTTACTGGGTGTTTTTTTTTAATTGTTTCAAGTTTTTCTTCAAGGGAAAAACCAAAAGTTGCCTATATATTTTTTCCCCTGTTGAAGTGCTCATTTTGATGAAAAAGCCAAAATTTCCAGACTTATTTATCAAATCAAACACCTACATCTATGTTTGGTCCCCCAAAAATAAATAGCCTAATTTTCAGAAGTAATAAGCACTGAAAACTTCCCCTGGCCTCAGTGGGAGCTATACATTCTTAGTACCTCTGGAATTCAGGTCACTTAGTTAGGTTCCTAAAGTTTAGTGTCTACCTGTGAAAAATTACATTCTAGCTCTTGAGACAAAGCAGTTCATGCTCTCTATCAGCTAGAAAGGGTTGGTGAGTCCCTTCTGAGTTACCTGGCACTTGAATAATTACCTATGCCCAAGGAAGATATTCCTGTCCTATATTAGGGCAGTTTTACACTACCGCTTGACTCGATCTAACTTACGTTGCTCCGGGGTATGAAAAAGACTCCCCTGAGCAACACAAATGACAGCGACCTAAGCACTATCAAAACCGGCATTATATCAGCAGGAGATGATCTCCCGCTGACACAGCTTCTGCCCCTCACAAAGGCGGAGTAATTATGCCAAAGGGAGAGAGCTGTCCATCCGCACAGAGCATCTTCATCAGATGCTCTACAGTGGTGCAGCTGCATCGGTGCAGTTTGCCCAATGTAGTGGTTCTAATGTAGACCTGCCCTCAGTCTTATAAATTCAGCATTACAAGGAGGACAGAAATACACTAGATCATTTAGTGGGAGAATATATAATCACCTTCCTGTCCCTCCTCTTCATATTATGAATAAGGATATTTTTATTTTGAACTTCATTAATACATATTTTACCACTCATTGCTTCCAGGAAGTAATAAAATAACTGCATAATTTAAAGCTTTATCTTTTGTCTCTGAAGTGCAAGCTGTGGCCATAAAGATTGTAATTGAAAATTGCCTAGGCAACCTACTTAATTTCTCAGGTTAAATGCACTGGTTTTTTTAAAAGCTCAGTATTATTATAAAGAGTTGAACTTTTTTCTGTTTGTCTTTGCGTTTTGAGTCACATTGTTTTGTTATAGCATCTTACACTCCAAATTAACTTCAAATTGGCTTTGATGGGAATAACAGCATGCAGACTGAAAAATCAATTATTACTTTGAGGAAGAAGTGGATTTTCAAGAGGATTTATTGAAGCAAAGGAGTTTGCTTGGTGTACAAGGAGATGTGATGGGATGTTAGATGGGATGGGATGGGATGGGATCTGAGTTACTACAGAAAATTCTTTCCTGGATGCTGGCTGGTGAGTCTTGCCCACGTGCTCAGGGTTTAATTGATCGCCATATTTGGGGTCAGGAAGGAATTTTCCTCCAGGGCAGATTGGAAGAGGCCCGGGAGGTTTTTCGCCTTCCTCTGCAGCATGGGTCACTTGCTGGAGGATTCTCTGCAGCTTGAAGTCTTCAAACCACAATCTGAGGACTTCAATAACTCAGACATAGGTTAGGGGTTTGTTATAGAAGTGGATGGATGAGATTGCATGGCCTGAATTGTGCAGGAGGTCAGACTAGATGATCATAATGGTCTCTTCTGACCTTAAAGTCTATGACTCTGAGTTTAGTACAGTGTCTTCTGGAAGTAAATCCACACAAAAGTATAGGTGTTATGGTAATGCTCTTCTACTAGAAGAGCTCAAACAACTTACCCCAAAGTAACAGCTCATACTAACTTCCAGCAGTGCTAGGATTCTCAGATTACAATATTTTGACCTTAAAAAAGACACAATTACACCCTCCCACTATGTTCTATAGGCCTTCCACAGATTATTAAAAGTAAGCCTGCATATTCTCATATGAACCTGAAAGCTTTCTTCCCCTGACATCTTCAGCCTCTGGTGATATTCAAAAGGCTGCTTATTCTCCTTTATCTGACCTGTTGTTAAAGGAGATCTGCTTTACTAAGGTTTCTAAGGGATCACTCTGAATATGGAATTATTTTACCATCCACAGTTTTCCTGAATACATTTTGGTGGGGCTTTCCTCAAAGAACACATGATTATGTTCTCTCTTTGGTGAAAGACCCAGAATGGGGAAATCAGGATGTATTTGTCTTCCTAATTCTACCCTCTCTCTGTTGTACTGCCACTGCACGTTCAGAATTCCTCCAGCAACTGTTCTGTTTTTCCTATTGTGTGTGTTTACTATTGCAACCTCACTTGCACTTCAAGGACCAGAACCTCTGCTGATGGAAAGCATCATAGCGCCAATTAATCTGAGGGGAAGAGTTTGGAAAATCTTCGTGTACCACCCTGTGTTTTTTCAAGTGTTTAGTTATTAATCTATTTGAAGTGTTGATTTGTCACAGTGTCTTCCATCCTCTTCACTTTGGTTTCCAGTTTGCCTTAAAAGATGATGCTTTGAAGAGGATTCTCCTTTTGCATGAGAATATTCTAGGTAGCACTGGTGGCACCCAAGGCCAGGTCCAGCTTTTTTGCTTCCCCAAGCAGTGAAGAAGAAAGGAAAAAAAGCCCAACTGAGCAGGGGAATTGAGCTGCCACAAAAATGCCACCAAACAGGAAACGAGGCACTGAAGGACCCACCATCAAATTGCCACTGCAGACCTGGATGTGCCACCGTAACAACAGACAGACTGCCGCTGCTTTCTATTGGCCATCCCTTGCATCTGCTTCCTTTGCTGGTGCCTGGAGCTGGCTCTGGTGGCACCTCTTAAGAGATCTTTCCCTTTCTGTTCTGCTTTCAGGGCAGTGCAGTTCAGACAAGACACAAAATGTCATCTAAAGATGTGGATGTGAGAAACTTATTCTGAATCAGCATTGCCTTCTCCTTTAGCCATGACCAGCATGGAGTCCTTGCCACTTTGCTGTATATCTGGCTTGACCATAGAGGATGGTTTTCTCTTGTCTTTCTATTTAGATACTCATATCGCCCCCATGTCCATAGTATCTATGAAGCTGTGCCTGACTTTGCTTAGAATTCATTCATGTAGGCTAGACTGCACATCATGAAGTGGTTTCTGATGCTACATTAATGACATCTCCACATAGTATAGGCAGCCAAATTTAACTTCCAAATCAGCTAATTATTAAAAGCTCAGTGGGCTTCTTGTGCTCAGAACCTAGCTAGGGAATTAATGCTGATTTTTTTGGAAGGTGTTCAGTGGCTGTGGGATATCTGATTAGACTTTCCATTTCTCCAGAGCTGAGTCCTTGACTCTTTCCAACCAAATTATCATAGCCCATTTGTCTCCTGAGGCAGGAGACACTATGTATACTTTCCACATGGTCTGTTCAATCTGGGCAACTCATTTTAAAAAGCCACAGCCAGCTTTAAGTGAACCTCAAAAAGTTGACTTCCGACAAGTGTTCATAAGAAAATGACATTGGAACGAGTGTCTGGACTGAGGGTACATTAAGTGCATATGATTGTACATCCTTAAAATGGAGTTTTTCTCTGAAAAGTGGTGTCATAAAATTGGTGCTGTAGCTCACTATGTTTATTTGTGGTAACATCTTCCATATTGGCTGGGCTCAGTTTACAACTAAAGAGATCTTCTTCTAACTTCCAGACCTGCAAATGACTTACAGTCAAAGTCAAGCGGAGTTATTTTCTTCTCATCAGTAACTAGGGTGACCAGATGTCCCGATTTTATAGGGACAATCCCAATTTTGGGGTCTTTTTCTTATATAGGCTCCTATTACCCCCCCACCCCCTGATTTTTCACATTTGCTGTCTGGTCACCCTATCATTAACAAAGGTCTGCAGGCCAAATTCTATCCTATGTTACAGCTGTTCAACTTTAGGTCTTCAGTTTCTTTACAATTCCATTGCCCAAGTGTTTCACAAATTAAACTAATTGGGTCTGTGGTGGAACTTCGTAAATAAGTATGTTGATTTTTGCAAAAAGACAGACTAGAACCCAGCTCATTCCTTAGCTCTGCAGAGTTAATTGGAGTAACAAAGGGTGAAAAAACTTAGACTATGTCTACACTACGTACCTTTTAGGAACACAGCTGTGCCACTACAGCCGGGCAGCAAAAAGATGTGCAGTGTAGCCCATCTTTGTCAGCAGGAGAGAGCTCTCCCGCCAACAAAATCTTCCACCCCCAACAAGCTGTGGCAGCTTTGTCGGCGGGAGAGCTCTCCCACTGACAAAGCGCTGTTTGCAACAGCGCTTTTTGTCAGTAAAACTTTTGTTACTCGGGGAGCGGGGGTGTTTTCACATCCCCAAATGACAAAAGTTTAACTGACAAAAGTCCAGTGTAGTCAAAGACTTAGTTTTGTAACAAAACTAAACAAATATGATTGACTATCTATAGGAAGCAAACTAGCTGAAGAGAGTACAGTCATATTTAGAGTAGATCTTAACTACACTTGGTTATGTTTGTTTGTATTTTTAGAGTTTTGATTTATAAGTGTGGTATTATTTAATTAATGTTCAGTGCCTAAAGTTTGAGATAATACTATGTAAAGTGAAGTTAATAGATTACATGCTGCATTACACTGATTTAAAATCCATTTTATGATATTTTAATACAGTTGAATGAATTAAATTATCACAAATATTTCCAAGGCAGAGGTCAAATCTAGGGCAAAGACATAGAAATTATGTTGAATGCGTTTTTTATATTTAGGGATTAAGAATAAACTGATTAGTTCAAATGTGGGAATGAGAGAAGTGAAACTGAAGTCCCAACCCTGCCAAGGTTTGTAAGTCCCCTGCAACTTTGCTGAGGGGCTCTACTGACCAGGGCCAGCTCTGGCTTTTTTTTGCAGCCCCAAACAAAAAAACACCTGCAGGCCTGCCAGAGCAGCAAGTGGAAAAACAAACCAACCAACCTGCGGGGGGGCGTGAAGGGGAAAAAAAAAACCAAAAACCTGCAGGACGGAGAGCGGGAGCAGGGGAACTCCCGGCCCTGCAGACGTGCCCTGGGCAGCAGCAGGAGGGAGAGAGAGAAGGGGGGCGGCCAGGGGGCGCTCACCAGGCTGCCTGCTGGGAGGGCTCCCCGCCGCTCAGGTGGGCGGGGAGGGAAGGACGCGGGCTGCCCTGCCAGTCTGAGACAGAGTGCTCCCCTCCTCTGCGCCGCTGCCCCCTACAGGGCGGCTGGAGCAGTGAACAAACAAACAAACAAAAAAACACACCTGCGGGGGCGGCAGAAGAGGCGAAGGAAAAAAAAGGATTGGTCGAAAGCCACCCCTTGGAATCTGCCACCCCAAGCACGAGCTTGCTCAGCTGGTGCCTGGAGCCGGCCCTGCTACTGACATTATGTAAAAATTCCTAGGCTGGTTGTTGACTATACCTCTTGGCAGGGCCGGCACTACCATTTAGGCAGCCTAGGCAATCGCCTAGGGCACCAGGATTATTGAGGGGGCCACACTTTGTTGGGGGGGGCGGCAGGCGGCTCTGGTGGAGCTGCCGCAGGCATGTCTGCAGAGGGTCCGTTGGCCCACAGCTCTGGCGGAGCTGCCACAGTCATACCTGAGGATGGTCGGCTGCTCCTGTGGCCCCGATGGACCTCCCGCAGGCATGCCTGCGGCAGCTCCACCAGAGCTGTGAGATCAGCGCGGGGGGCGGCGAAATGGCCGTGCACCTAGGGCGCCAGAAACCCTGGCACCGGTCCTGCCTCTTGGAATATGCAAGGGTTTCATTCATTTGTAGTGAAGACTGAGCAGAGAAGGTAGCAGCTCCTGAGCCGCCCCAAAATCAGAGCTTTAATGGTAAAGATTACGGGGGAACTATTGGAGTATCAAGAGGGAACACTGGTCATCTTGGGAATGACGCCTCCTGGTGGAAGAGAAGAGGTGGTGTGGGAGGTAGTACCCAAAACTTTTGAGGGTTTTTTTTTTTTTTGCAGGGGTAGGGGGTGGGGAACTTAGGCTCAAGGAATGAACAAGTGTTTGGTTAAAGTACTTATTCTGTCTGACCTGTTTCAAGTAGCAGAGCATTATCTGAAGAACTAATATAGTAAGCAAGTACATCACTGACTGGAAGGAAGACACCTTGTTCTATTAATAAATAATGGAGATTTCTGCAAGGAGAGCAAACATAATAGTTTTCCATTAATTTTACTATACTATTCGATGCTACATTGTTCTTCTTAAGAAGAAATTGTTTCAGTTTGATGGGGAACTGAAATTACTTACCATGTATATTGCTGAATGATAGCCTAGAATTTAAGGGCTGAGCGATTGGTCATTCTACATTGTCAAAGAAATTGCATTGCAAATACATGCCATGAAAGATAGATCATCATATAGGACTGAAATAATAGGACTTTGACTTCTGGCAAAGAAGATGCATGCAGAAAGTCAGTTAATGTCATTGCAGTGATGAAGTATGGCTCATTTGAAAATGTCATTCAGAGAAAGATGACTGAGAAGTGGAAGATAACAAATATTAAGTTAGAACTTTTTCCAATAGATACTAAGGGCCATCGATGAATATAACATTCGTAAGCTGGATGGCAGAACGGAAACGGTAAAACATTTATTTTCAGGCTCTTTTTCTTGGAAGCATCTCCATATAAATTTAAATTAGATTCAGTCTGAAAGTACCTCCAAAACCCATAATAAGCACACAAGGAAATTGGGTAAAAAAGCTTAAAATGGCATGGAATTAATTTTGACAGCACAGAATACATTTTCTTTAACCCCACTTTCATGACTGGAAAAAGATGCCTAGTGATTAGACCATGACATTGGGTCAAAGATCCTGTATTTTATTCTGACTCTGCCATTGGTGCACTATACGGTCTTGTGCAAGTTTCTTAGAGTCTGTTCCCCTGTTCACACTACATACCTGGTGGGCTGTTGTGGAGCTTTATTAAATTAGTGTTTGTATAATGCTTTGGGATTCTCAGCTCAAGTGTGTTATTAAAGGATAAAAAAATAGTAGTAAAAGTAGAGGGAGGGAAGTGCTAGGTTTATTGAGAATGGAGGTAAGTTTGCATTTGGAATCTGAGATCCCTTGTAATGAAGGAAAATTCAGTATATTCCATCATCTCCTTTTCCCCCTTTTCAGAAACAGAACTTTTCTTCTATACTCTCTATCAGTGGGCTAAAAGTAGTAGTCAGAAAGTAAATTGTTCCACAAGCAAATGGTTATGGTAAGCTATAATTTAAAAAAAGCTTTTCAATATAAATTTTGTACTGAAATATCAATTACACCCAACATGGCTTCAGCTCTTGTTGCAATCTTCACTTTTTGGATCATAAAGTTGTCTTCTATGCAACTAAGAAAACCTTTATTTTGATATTCCACTTGTTACAAATACAGTACTTGCAGAACCTGGAAGCTGCTCTCATTGCAAACCAAGACCGCAAGATACAAAGGATAAGATTTTCCACTCCCATTCCGGCCCCTGTACACTAGGTAAAAGGGCCAGAGCTGCAGAAAGGATCTTTAAAAGTCCTAGATCCATCCAAGAAAGGATTCTACCCACACAGGAGCTGAAGGGGATAGCTTGTGGCTGTCTTCAGAGCACCCCCTCTGAAATCCTGACAAAGGGCTCACCTCACAGATCTCATGGCCAGAAGGGACTGTTGTGATCACTTAGTCAAATATCTTCAATAGCATAGGCCATAAAACTTCTCCAAAAGTAATTCCTTGACTATATTATTTTGGAAAAATATCCAGTCTTTATTTAAAAATTTCCAGTATTGGAGAATCCACCATGACCATTGGTAAATTGTTCCAATGGTTAATTACTCTCACCACTAAACATTTAAAATTCCAGTCTGAATTTTTCAAGGTTCAACTTCCTGCCATTGTGTCATGTTATACCTTTCTTTGCTAAACAGAAGAGCCTATTCCCTATGTAGGTACTTAAGACTGTAGTCAAGTCATTCCTTCACCTTATCTTTGTTAAGGTAAGGAGATAGACTCCAGGAGCTCAATCACTATAAAGCATTTTTTCCAATCCTTTCATCCTTCTTGTAGCTCTGTTCTGAATCCTCTTCAATTTCCAACATCATTCTTGAATTATGAGCACCAGAACTGGACACAGTATTCCAGTAGCAGTTGAACAAGAGCCAAATTCAAAGGTAAAATACCTTTTCTACTTCTACTCAAGGTTGTCCTAGAATGCATCCCAAGATTGCATTAGCTTGGTTGGCCACAGCATCATAGTGGGAACTCATGTTCAGCTGATTATCCAGCACGACCCCCAAATCTTTATCAGAGTCACTGCTTCTCAGGGCAGAGTCACCCATTCTGTAAATATGACCTACATTCTTTGTTCCCAGATGTACATTTAGCTGTATTAAAATGCATATTGTTTGCTTGCATCCAGTTTATAAAGTGATCTAGACTGCTCTGAACCAGTGACCTGTCCTCTTTATAATTTACCGCTCCTTCAATTTGTGCATCATCTGCTAACATTAACAGTGTTGCATGAACAACTTTATCAGTGACCTGAAAGGAAGAATAAGTTGCATAGGGCCAAGAATCAATCTCTCAGGGTCCCCACTGGAAACACAGCTGCTTTATGACTATTCCCTTTTTGCAGTTACATTTTGGAGACCTATCAGTTAACCAGTTTTTAATCCAGTTAATGTGTGCCATATTAATTTTATATTGTTCTAGTGTTTTTGATTTGCTACTGTATGACATTTTGAAAATATACCTTATAGAAGTCTAAGTATATTATGGCAACACTATTCCATTTATCAGACAAAACTTGTGAGTGACAGAGCCAGATGTGTGTGGGGTGAAGCTGCCAAGATTCTGGCAGTGCCATGAAAGCCATTGAAAAAACTGTAGTAACTCAGGCATCCCTAGACAGGGGCCTCTCCAACCCCTTGCACAGCCTAAATATCAGAAGGGCGCAAAGTGTGCTTAAAGACAACTTAGCCCACCCACCTCATGGGCTGAGAGTTCTGTGCTGGGTCTCTTTGGGGATTTTCACTCAAAGTCCCCAGAGAAACAAAATAACTGAATACTATTCACATTTGAAGGTTGACAGAAAAGAATTGTTCCAAACTAAATAACTCATCAGCAACAGAATGAACACCATAAGGAGCTTTTTAGGAGATGCATGCCTCATTGTTTCTTATTTTGTTTAAAAAAACCATAACAAATGTCTTTGTAGTTGAAATCATGGGATATAATCCCTTAAGATAAGAACACCCTACAAAGATTAAATGATGATATTTTTGTCATTTATCGCATACATTTTCCCATGTGAAATCTCAAAAAAAAATTGCTAGTTTATTCCTATGTATCATTCTAATCCCAGATAGGAGACACTGAGGAATTTCTGCTCTAATTCACATGCTTCTGAAATCTAAACCTGTTATTTAGGGGTTTAGTTTTTCTTCAATTGTCTGCCCGGAGTTTCTCAGGATTCCCACACTCTTACATCCTTAAAAGTGATGTTTCATCACTTATGGGCTACATCCTGACACCAATCCTTGAAAAGTCCACATGAGAAAATTTCATACTAAAATGTCAAATCCTGAAGACCATTCTTTTCTATTCAGGTTCTTATATCATCCTCATCACCATAGTATCTAAGTGCTTTCCAGTAGTGCACCAACTAACATGACTAACATCTATCATGTGTGGTTCATGTTCTCTCTCATCCTTTCCCCAGGAGAAGAAAAAGTTGAAGAGCACCTTGCACTTGGAGCACAAGGTGCTGTGATTTGTGATGAGCCTTAGTTCCTAAGGGACTACTGCTCTACTATCTCAGATCAGACCCCGAAAAAGCTCTGCCTCCTGCACAGATGAGCTTTACACTTGTGGTAGAAAGTTCCATTGTGCCTAAGGAGAGGAGCTGATGACCACAGACCTTATCCTGGAACTACAGGTGATCTTTCAGGTAGCTCAGACCATTGAGTGCCTTGAATATAAGGACCAAGACCTTAACTCATTCTATAGGAAGTTAGTGCACTGAATGAAGGATACGTCTGATGTGCTTGTGGCAGAAGACATCCTGCTGCATTCTGTAATAGCTGGAATTCCCTAAGAAGATGGCTTCATGCCAGGTATATTGCATTGTTGTAGTCTTTGTCACCTCATCTCTGGACATGTATAACTGAGGCATAAGCATCGACTGACTTTTGTATTTGCCGGGAGGCAGGTCCACTCAGACCAACACATGGGGAAGGGGGAATTCCACACCTGCATGAGGCTTGCAGTTTGGAGGGGCAATGCCCCCCAAAATACATCCATGAACAGAGACCAAGCCTTCATCCTCCAGCACGAGGCAGTCTTCTTGTCACTTGTGAATAGGATGAAAAGTTCCAATTGGGCAGCATATGATAGGGATGGAGAGGAACTGCCCCAACTCTGATGTAGGTCTGTGATTGCCAACATGAGCAGGGTCAGGAGATGGGGATCTATCTAAATGAGTCTCAGGACTGCAATAGCCACCATACCCACCTCATATCATCAAGGGAAAAATAATGTTGACCTGATTATCCTCTTTAATATGAAGCTGTCAGGCCACTGTCCTGGACTGCTCAGTCTCCATAGCCATATTTCATTTACAGGCAGAGCCGTACCTGAATGGGACATTTGGGAGACAGCTATATTTTTAGTCGCCAGGATGCCATAATAAGAAGAGAGACAACAACAGCAATTGCCGTAGAATGAGCCTACTCATTGGTTCCAGGAAACAGTAATGGCCTTCATAACTGGCCTTTGAGACATCCGTAGAAGAGGGTTAGAACAAACTGCCATGCCTTGCGGAGCATGTAGGAAGAGACAGGCCCTTCTGTAAAGAGCTTACAGTCTAAGCAGACAAAGTAAGTATTATTCCCATTTTACAAGTGAGGATCTGACACAGAGAGATGAGGGGGCTGATCCAACTCCCACTGAAAGCTTCAATGTGAATTAAATCAAGCCTTGTGGGCATTTAGGCATCTAAAGATGTAGATAGGTATCTAGTGAGACTTTAAGGCCCCTAGCTCCCATTGAAATCTATGGGCATTAGGGACTCTTGAAAATCCCAATAAGTGCCTAAAGCCCATAGGTACCCCTAAGTATCTACCTACATCTTTAGATGACTAAATACCCTTCAAAATCTGACCTGTGGGACTTTACCATCAATGTCTCTTGAGACCTTGGGTAATTCTGGAAGTGAACTCTAACCTCCTGAGTCCATAACCACAAAAAGCATCATTTCTTTTCCTTGCAGAACTCACGAAAGAAATATAAATAGATTGCAAGCTCTTCAGAGAAAGGACCTTTTCTTAAGAGCACTTGGCACACCAATGACTCTGTTAAAACAACCACTTAACTATTGGCTAGTCCAGTACTTACTTGCTTTTAAAAAAAAAAAAATCAGGAGTTCCATCTTGGACCAGAGATGATATCTTTCTTACAAAAGTTTTGTCAAAGCCAATATGTTTCTGCAAAAAGTTTCAGTTTTAACTAATTGGCCTTTTCCGGGGGGAGAGGGGGGACCATTTAGTTGAAAAGTTCCCAACCAGCTCTAATGGTTCTTTCATAATGGGATCAATACACTGTAATACAGGGACTTGTTGAGGCTTATTGGTTTTTTATAGAAGTGAAAGCATAGCCACTAATTCTCACAGCTAATTACAGTAGCTGACAATGTTTTTGCCAAGTTGTCAGTCAGAAAATAAAAAAAAATTAAAAGGAGAACATAAAACTTAAATATAATAGCACAGCATTTAGCATGGTTAATTCAGGATTTAATTTCAGTGTGCACAGCTGCTCTAGGCACAATGGAAACAAAGAAACAAAAATTGATATCTTGCAAGAGAGGAGAAAAGGAAAAGGTTAGCTTACATGGGGAGAAGTGTTTTGGGAACCTGCAAGAGAAAATAAACCTCCTCTTAACTCATTTATTGTACAAAGTTGGAACTTAATGGATATATATTGTAGAATAATCTTGCTTATTTATTGCTCCTTATGTACCTCAGGAGCAAGATTACAGATCCTCGTACTCTTGCTGCATGAACATTTCTATGTCTTTTACATTGAACTTAAAATTAAACCATTAATCAGCAAGCTCTCTGGTACATAGGATTCCCAGTAGTGAGTCAGGTCATTGTTCCTTTAAGATTGGTATAATATTTTGGCAGAAACCAATAACTGATATTTCAGAAGAAGGAATAACGCATAAGACACCTAGCCAATTGTGCAATACTGCATGTGAGAGACAATTCCTTCTTGACTCCAGTGGTGATCAAGTGTGTGAAGCATGAGATTTGATTACCCTTTTCTTAGCATGGATAACTACAAACAGAACAAGTAACAGAGCGGCCATCATACTGAGCATATCATGTGTGGGTGATCCATATAAGAGCTACTCACAGAGAGCCAAGAGTCTAAATTTTACAACCAGTGTCACTCAAGAGGTAAAAGACAAGATATATCACGCTGTAGGTATTGAGTAGTGCTTGTTCCTCTGAATATTTGTATATGACTTGCAATACAAATCATAAGTATCATATAAGGAAGCATATTGCTTTATGGAAACAATGTTTGCATGTGAATAGGTGGAGGATTTACAAAACAGAGTACTCCTCCCCAGGGTTATATTGTGTTGTACTCTGAAAGAGCTGATCAAATGGGCAGGTTTACCAGGAAGTGCTATTAGAGTATCTCAGGACATTTGAAAGACCTGGCATTTCTGCTCAGTTGCTCAGTTACTTGGGATCCAGAACATTACCTCTTCCATGCCCCAGAAAACAACTAATTTTGAAAGAGATGGGATAAAGAAAGAAAATACTATACTAACTTTTGTAGGCCACCTGCCAGATGTTGATATCAAGTTTCCCTTTGGGGCATGCACATAATTCAATACCTTTACTGCGTGTTTCTCTCCAATTTACAAAGAAAAAATGGAGCAGTTGGCAATAAATTAAATACCAAAATAAAGTATAGTCCCACCTCACAAGGAAAGACTCCTGAATGGTATGTTCCCAACTGCAGAGTTCTGACCATCGTGTTGTACATTCACAGAAAGCTGAAAAGGGTGAAGAGATAGCTCAGACTCTGCCAGTGCTGATGCTAATCCCAGTCCCCCCAAAATTGGGAATATTGTGGCTAGTGACTCCCCATAGCCTGGGGTTACACAGGCTGAATTTTCTATCTTTTCAGGTTTAACTTTGTCCAAGCATGCAAGGAATATTCATTGCTTTAGTCTCAGGATGCCGGAAGGGAGTTGTCTCTGATACAACACTTTTCTCCAGGTCCCAGGGAGCTGTATCAAAAATATTTATGCCTCTTCCACAGTTCCTCTTTATTTATAAATAGTTGTCAAAGTTTTCTCCCCCACTTTGAACTTTAGGGTACAAAAAGTGGAGACCTGCATGAACACTTTTAAGCTTAATTACTAGCTTAAATCTGATGCGCTGCCACCAGCCAGAATTTAGTGTCTGGCACACTTTCTGTTCCCCCAAAACCTTCCCTGGGGAACCCAGACCTAAACCCCTTGAGGGCTGGTCCACACTAGGGGAGGGAAATCTATCTTAGATACGCAACTTCAGCTATGTGAATAAAGTAGCTGAAGTCGAATATCTAAGATCGGATTACTCACCCATCCACACAGCGCGGGATCGATGTTCGCGGCTCTCCGTGTCGATTCCGGAACTCCGTTGGGGTTGATGGAGTTCCGGAATCGATATAAGCATGCTCGGGGATTGATATATCGCGTCTAGATTAGACGCGATATATCGATCCCCGAGCAATCGATTTTAACCCGCCAATACGGCGGGTAGTCTGGACGTGGCCTCTGTCTTAAAACAAAGAGAAATTAACCATCCTCTTCCTTTTCCCCCCAGACTTTCCCCTCCCTGGGTTGCCTTGAGAGGCTTCACACAGATCCAAACTCCTTGGATCTTAAAACAAGGAGGAATTAACCATCTCCAGTCCTTTCCACCCACCAATCCCTGGTGAGTTCAGACTCAATCCCTTGGATTTTAAAACAAGGAAAAATCAGGTTCTTAAAAAGAAAGATTTTAATTAAAGGAAGAAAAGGTAAAAATTATCTCTGTAAAATCAGGATGGAAAATGCTTTACAGGGTACTCAGATTCATATAGACTAGAGGGACCACGCCCCTAGCCTGAGATTCAAAGTTACAGCAAACAGAGGTAAAAATCCTTCCAGCAAAAAGACACATTCACAAGTTGAGAAAACAAACATAAGACTAATCTGCCTTGCCTGGCTACTACTTACAATTTTGAAACATGAAAGACTGATTCAGAAAGATTGGGAAAGCCTGGGTGTACGTCTGGTCCCTCTTAGCCCCAAGAGCGAACAACGAACAACACAAACAGCACAGACAAAGACTTCCCTCCACCAAGATTTGAAAGTATCTTGTCCCCTCATTGGTCCTCTGGTCAGGTGTCAGCCAGGTTTACTGAGCTTCTTAACCCTTTACAGGTAAAAGAGACATTAACCCTTAACCATCTGTTTATGACAATAATAAAGGAGGTACATTGCACATACTGTGCTGGTATATAGTGCCATTCTCAGGTTATAAAATATTTGACAGTTGTGCTGTCTGCATTTTCTCTGCTGCCAGCAGTGTTTAGATGGGATATTTCACATGGGAATTTTAGCTATGTGCCCTCCGTGACACTGGCCAGCCGGGTGCTACCTCATGCCAAGGTCCTCATGCCTCAGTTGGATACTGAGGAATGTATAGCTGGACTCTGTCTGGCTCACTTGGGGGTTAATATTGATAAACTAGGTATTAGAACTATCAGAAGTGTTTAGACTATTGAATGCTTGTGAGATGCTGCATACACTTATTTTACCTATAATAGCTGTGTTATATATTGTAATGTAAAACTATTTGAGTGGCAATGCCCTCCCTCCCCAAAATACACCCACTTCATCTAGGGTTAAGAATTGACTACATAACTTTTGTCAGTGAGATATCTTAAGTTTCCAGGCTCCCTTGACAGCTGTGTCAGTTTGCCTTGGCTGTGTGGGATAGACTACTTAAAATAAGTTTTATAGTGGAAGAGGAAGTAGAGGACCACCTAAAACGGCAAACCTATTTCCTGAAGGGTGTGATGGGAAAATAGACCTGTCTTATTTAAAACAATTCCATGAATTATGTTTTTTGAAAGACATTTTGGTGGTCGTGGGAAGGGTTTATGACAGGGGAGCCAGCCAGCCTCTAGATGTTACAACAGAGTAAGTGCAAGCAACTGAAGGATTAGCTGGTAGCCAAGCAAACTTTTTCTTTCATTTCCTACTGGAAACAAGCATCCTCCTCTTTTCGTCATTTTCCTGCAGGTTGACTTGCCTTTTCTCCCTAGATCAGACCTACAACAGTGCAACATAGTTTGTGGATTTCAGTGGAGAATATTCATATTGCAGCAATCCACAGATATACTTCCCTCAGCTCCCCAGGCTCAAATCTCTATTTGTGCTAACAGGATGGGGCCAATTCATTTAAAATCTTGCTCTCAGAAAGACTTCTCCTTAGCCCCCAGGCTGGCCTCATCATAGGCTTTTTAAAGAAGTAAAAGCAGGGCAGATATGGGCTCATAGGCAGCATTGACTGTATATTAAAATTCCTAAAGTAAAGATTTCAGTGCATCAGAGTCAGGTAGGAAAAGGGTAGAAAAGGGAAACAGTTCAATAACAGCAACCTCTCCTGGTTGCTCACGGCAGGAATGAGAGACGTCAGAGCCTAAGTTACTGAGGAGAGATTGTATTCAGTTCTAAGACACCTTTCCAAAGCTACAGCTATGAATAACTTGAAAAGGGGAAGGACAGTAAAGAATGGGGGAGTGACTAATGCCAGGTCTACACTACCACATTTTTATATATAAATTACTCAGGGTTGTAAATAACCACCCCCCTGAGCGAAGTCAGTTACACTGACTTATTAGGGCTGATGTGCACGGCGCTGTCGGCGGGAGAGCTTCTCCTGCTGACATAGCTACCACCCCTTGAGGAGATGGATTTATTATGCTGATGGGAGAACTCTCTCCCATCGACATAGAGAGTCTTCACCAGATGCACTAGAGAAGCACAGTTGCATTCATGCAGCTGTGCCAATGTAGCTCTTCTAATGTAGACCTGCCTTAAGAAGAGTATTTGAAGTATCCCCTAAATCACAAAGTTTTGTTGAGAGAGAGGTGGTGGAGGGCGAACAATTTTTGGCCTAGATTCAGTTGTTCTTTTTGTTGCCTCTGAGCCAAGCTGGCTGAATTCCTCTCTGTGTATGCTGGGGAAGCAGAAATTTTTCATTAGGGGAGAATAGTTTTGCATATGTCATTTATAATGTGGCATAAGGGTGCCACAGAATGTTAAATTGGGGAAAAAAATGACATGCTTCAGTGTATCTTGAAATTCTGCTGTGGATAAGCTAGATACTACGGAGATAGAGAAGCAAGCTCTGTTGCTTTATTGCATTGCTCTGGCAGCAAAGTTATATCATTATATTAGTGATTAAATAGGTTAAAAACAGCTTCAAAGCACATCTGAGCAACGCTTTTCTTGCACTATGTCACAGTAAGTTACCAATACATTCTTTTAACCTTAATTGTCCACATTCCATTTTTACAGGCTGTATCTGGATTTCAGGTCCTCCGCCATAAGTAAATATCTATTTAGGTATTTATATGGCCCATATCACCATAGTATGCACATATCTCACAATCATTTTGTCCTTCCCAAATCCCTCAGGGCTACACTGAATCTGGAAGCCAGTTTTGGGCCACAGACTCATGCTAGCACTCTAAGAATAGCTGTGTAGATATTGCAGCTGAGACTGGAGCTTGGTCTCTAAAGCCTAGGGGAGTGGGTGGGCTTGAGGTCACTATCCGCAATGTCAATGCATCATCTACACCGCTATTTTTAAAGTACTAGCACAAGTCTGTGGACCTGAGCTGGGAAGCTCACCCCCAGGTGCAGTGTAGACATGCCCTTAGATATAGGAAAGCACAAGCCACATGTTACAGAGAAGAGCCAAGACACAGAGTATACTAAGTTACTTCCATAAGGTCACCTAAGGGTGTCTGTGTCAGAGTCAGGAACTGAACCCAAGCCTCCCAAGTCCCAATTCTGTACCCTATCCACTAGAACATCCTCTCACATGGAGTTCCACATTAGACTGTACCAAAGATTAGCCCTAAGGAGGGCACAAAACACATTTTCTGTAGGCCCCATTGTCACATGCAATATAAGTTCCCACATTTTGCACACCAGAGTTAGAATTGCAGAACAATGAGATGATGTTGAGTTCCAACCACAAGTGCAGTTATTTCTCAGTCATGCAAAACCCTGCTCTATGACTAGTATCAGGCATCCCCCTGAGCTTCAGTTGGCTATGGCCCTCAGTAGCCACATGCTCAAAATGATCATGACCGCTTCAGCTTCTCAACCACCAAGATCCTGTTATTTCCAGCTCAACTTCTCCTCACAGATGTCCCCAAGCTTGCTCCTTGCCCCAAAGGAAAGCTAAGCCATCAAAATTTAATTTTAAGAAAGATTAAATATGTTCATATTAAAAAAAAACTTTCCCTCAGTGCTTGTGGGAGTGAGGAACCTAGTGCCCTAAGACCCAGCACAGTTTGAAATCAGGTTAGGAGGAAAATAATACTATTTTTGAGAGGAAGGGGAAGTGGAAGGAAGATATAATGGTGGGAGAAAGGATGAGGAGTTTTTAAAGTAAATATAAAGCTCCCAGGGGGAGAACACTGATCCTTTCTGAGCACAGAGAGGGTTTCATAGAGAGAGGTGTTGAAAAAGCAGGTGAAGGAAGGGCAAGTGTATTTCTTGCTGATAACTGGAAGGTACTTCCTGCTACCTCAGCAATAACCGTATGCTGGACTGATGATCACCTAAGCTTTGAATTCACTTAGCCTCAGATTCAGTTATTGTGTAAGCAGAGCACCTTCCAGTGTCATCTAATTAGTCAAACCCCTTCTCTAGACATAAGCCATTTGGATGAGACTTACGGTCAGACTGAAAGCCCTGGTTCTGATCAGTGGGTCCTGTCAGAGTTTCTCTGCTCAGTGCCTCCTCTGACAGCCTTCTATTGAACTTTTGATCTCACTCTGATAAATGATTAACCCCAATGTCTTTTTTGCTTTCTTCCCTTCTCTTTGGATGGGCTGTTGTATTTGCCCTTCAAGGTTCTTGTTGTCCTTAATGGTGATTAAATAGACCAAAAGCCCTGGCTGCTCATGGTCATTAATCTTCAAAGGCATTGACCGCATTCACCTGGCCAAATTACAAGGTGAGCATTTACATATCATCTACTGACATTCCCCTGTACTTACAATTGAAGAAAAATATTCTCTACTTTCCTTTGTAAAATACAGAACAAGTTGCTGCATTACATTTATGGACAAGCAATGTCTACTTACTACATGTGCTTTATAAAGCAATATGGGAACCCATCTAGATTGAAGATGCTATAAAAAGGTACACTTATTATTTTCATTTATTTCTGTGCTCTGTGCAGTGGAAGGTACACCAAAGCATGCCTCATACAGAACAGCATACAGCCAGTGCTGTCTACAGCCTAATTTTTTTAAAAGGTTGTATTATTGAAAAATACCACTCATTATATCCCTTCGCCTGCTTTCTCCTGCACTGGTAAAGGAGTCTAAACAGCTGTCCATGTGAGTACACAAATCATGTCAAAAGATTCGAACATGTCGCTGTGGATAGTCCTTCATCCGTTACAACATAGGTTGTATTTTTCCTGTGTGGATCAGATCAAACCCTTTTAGTCATGATCAGAATTCCATAGGTAGATACATAAAAGTTAAGCACCTACATCTATGTTTAGGTAGCTAAATAAGTGGGATAATTTCATAGGTACTGAGGTATAGCTCGGATTTGCACAGGCTTATGACACGGTCTTCCACTTAACATGGTTAAAGGGGTCTGATCCCATTTACAGGCTAGAACAAATGCTATTATATGGCCCTGATCTTTAGAGGCCTGTAACATGGTTATATTTAACTTTTGGTCTGACCTATGTGGACAACCAATCATGTTACATATAGCTAGAGGAACAGAAATTACTTACCAAGAACTAAGTGTCTTTGGAAGCACTGCCCATGCCTATTGACCTGTGTGAGATAAATGCATCTGCTAGCATGCACACTCAGAACCCCCTAGAAAGCAATGTTCCACTTGTTTCAGCTTAATCTGGCTAAAAACCTGTCAGCTAATTGACAAGGAGGTTTAATTAATCTAACCCAGGGGTTCTCATACTGGGGGTTGGGACCCCCCAGGGGGTCTCAAGGTTATTACATGGGGGGAGGTCACAAGCTGTCAGCCTCCACCCCAAACCTTGCTTTGCCTCCATCATTTATAATGGTGTTAAATATATAAAAAAGTGTTTTTAATGTATGAGGGGTCGCACTCAGAGGCTTGCTGTGTGAAAGGGGTCACTACTACAAAAGTTTGAGAACCACTCATCTAATCCATATAGGGGGAGGGGAATCACTGAGCCTTTTGTTTCTAAATGTTGCTAGAGGGTTGCTAAATGCTACTGTGATGAGAAAGGGTTTCTAATCTAACTAATGATTTTCAGATAATGACTTAAGGCTGGGTAATAAATTTCTGAGCCACATGTTTTCAGCTAGGAAGTGGGTTCCCATATGGCTCATGTATTTAAACTCTCGCTGAATTGTCAACTTGTGTTTCCTCTGTAGTTGCACCAGCACTGTATCTGTTTTAGGCATAACTAGCAGAGTCATCTTGTGCTGGCACTTTGGGCAATTGCTGGGGTGTGGGGCTACCCTGGCCAAGCCTCCTGTCCCAAGCCTGCCTTCATTGCCCCCTATGTTGGGGGTTTTCCTGAGGGTGACACAGGGCTGGCAGAACCATCAGGCAATGAGGAGTCTTTCCCAATATCTTCTAGTGCTCTTGACTGAAGGGTGGAATTCCACATTGACTCTTAGGGTACGTCTACACTATGGGATAATTCAGATTTTTACATAAACCGGTTTTATAAAACAGATTGTATAAAGTCGAGTGCACGTGGCCACACTAAGCACATTAATTCGGCGGTGTGCGTCCATGGTCCGAGGCTAGTGTCGATTTCCAGAGCGTTGCACTGTGGGTAGCTATTCCATAGCTATCCCATAGTTCCCACAGTCTCCCCCGCCTCTTAGAATTCTGGGATGAGAGCCCAGTGGCTGATGGGGCAAAATTCATTGTCACGGGTGGTTCTGGGGAAATGCTGTCAGTCATTCCTTCCTCCGGAAAAGCAATAGCAGACAATGACTTTGCGCCCTTTTTCCCTGGATTGCCCTGGCAGACGCCATAGCACGGCAACCATGGAGCCCGTTCAGCTTTTTGTTTTTTGTTTTTTAAAAACAGTCACCGTATGTGTACTGGATGCCGTGGACAGAGGCGATACTCCAGTGCTACACAGCAGCATTCATTTGCTTTTGCATGATAGCAGAGATGGTTAGCAGTTGTTCTGTACCGTCTGCTGCCAGTGTAATTTGGCAATGAGATGACAGTTATCTGTCCTTCTGTGCTGTCTGCTGCTATCATGGGTGCCCCTGGCTGAGATCGGCCAGGGGTGCAAAAGCAAAACTGGGAATGACTCCCCGAGTCAATCCCTCCTTTATGGTTTCTAAAAATAGAGTCAGTCCTGCCTAGAATATGGGGTAAGTGTACTAGAGAACCAGTGTATCAGAGAGCACAGCTGCTCCATGTCAGATCCTGCAGAAATGATGAGCTACATGCCATTCACAGGGGGTGCCCCTGCAACAACCCCACCCGTTGCTTCCCTCCTCCCCCAACCTTCCTGGGCTACCGTGGCAGTGTCCCCCCCATTTGTGTCATGAAGTTATAAAGAATGCAGGAACAAACACTGACTTGTTAGTGAGATAAAATGAGGGGGAGGCAGCCTCCCAGTGCTATAACAGTCCAGGCAGGACATTAAGCGGTGCAGAGGAGAGGATCCCAGCATGCCACTGCTATGCTAGTCCAGGCAGTACAGAATCTTTTCTTTACGTAGGAAAGAGAGGGGGCTGATGGAGCTCAGGCCCCAGTTGCTTTGATGAGGACTGTTACCAGCCATTCTGTCCCATCTACTGGGAATGACCAGGAATCATTCCTATTTTTACCCAGGCGCCCCTGAGGCCAGCCAGGGGTATTCAGCAGTTATCAAGCATGTTGTACTGTCTGCCACGGGGGAGGGAAGAGGAGCGCATATTGCTCTTTACTGCCGCAGCATCGTGTCTACCAGCAGCATTCAGTAGACATAGAGTGACATTAAAAAAAAAGTCAAGAAATGATTTTTTCCCCTTTTCTTTCACATGGTGGGGGGAGGGGGTACATTGACGAGCTAGTCCCTGAACCACGCCGGACAATGTGTTTGAACCTACAGGCACTGGGAGCTCAGCCAAGAATGCAAATACTTTTTGGAGACTGCTGGGGACTGTGGGATAGCTGGAGTCCTCAGTACTCCCTCCCTCCCTCCATGAGCGTCCATTTGAGTCTCTGGCTTCCCATTATGCTTGTCACGCAGCACTGTGTAGCCTGTAGATTTTTTTTTTTCAAATGCTTTGGCATTTCGTCTTCTGTAATGGAGCTCTGATAGAACAGATTTGTCTCCCTATACAGCGATCAGATCCAGTATCTCCCGTACGGTCCATGGTGGAGCTCTTTTTGGATTTGGGCCTGCATTGCCACCTGTGCTGATCACAGCTCCACGCTGGGCAAACAGGAAATGAAAATCAAAATTTTGCGGGGCTTTTCCTGTTTACTCGGCCACTGCATCTGAGCTGAGATTGCTGTCCAGAACAGTCACAGTGGTGCACTGTGGGATACCACGCGGAGGCCAATACCGTCGATTTGCGGCCACACTAACCTTAATCCAATACGGTAATACCAATTTTAGCACTACTCCTCTCGTCGGGGAGGAGTACAGAAACCGATTTAAAGAGCCATTTATATCAATATAAAGGGCCTCGTAATGTGGACGGGTACAGCGTTAAATCTGTTTAACGCTGCTAAAAATCGGTTTAAACGCGTAGTGTAGACCAGGCCTTACTGAGGGCTGTGGCTTAAAGCCACAATTTAGAACTGCTGTGGGGGGACCATTTTCCCCAGTAGATAGTGTTGCCACCCCTCTTGTGAGCTCTGTCATGGGCCCTTTTGTGTGATGTGCATTGTCTAAAGGAAAAAAGGACAAGCCTCGCTGACTCATCTCTGGCCCTGAATACAGCTGGTTGAAACATTTTTCTGTCAGAAAACACCACTTTGTTGAAAATCAACATTTTCTAAGGCAAGGCGTCAATTTTGTCAAAATTGACTGTAGAAAAAGAATGAAATAATTTAACATTGGTTGTCCACACAGGTCACGTTAGACATGGCTGGAGGAACAGAAGTTACTTACCAATAAGTAAGTGCTCTTTTGGAGCACTCCCTGATATGACAGCTTTTACCAGGATCTAAGTTAATTACAGAGAAAAGGCTTTTGTTTTTGCTTTTTCTGGGAGAGTAGAGGGGAGGAGGAAAGACAGGAAGGGAGGAAAAGGGAAGGAGTGTATTTCACAATAATGCTTTCTGCAGTTTCCTTACCTACATAACACTTGGACTTGTCAAGGCATACTATACTTTCACATTAAACAAAACATTCTGGCAGAAAAGTCAAGCCATTTTAATGTCTTATTTCAGAGTTTTAGAATTAGTGAAAACTATATTCTTGATAGTTTTAAGGTCCTTATCCACAAAAGTAGTAGTGACTAATGAGCTGCTTTCTGTCCGGATTGCCTTCTGACCTTGCTTTTCAAATATTTCTGCTCAGGAAAATATATTTAAGTAACAACACATTTTCAGAGCAAGAGAGAAGACTCAGTGTTGAATGGTGAGTCTGTAATAATAAGATAAATAACTATTCCTCTAGAAATTGGCATTAGAGTGACAGCCATCCAACAATAATTCCACAGGATCAGAGTTTTTTCCTCTCAATTTCAAGCCCTGATTTTGAACATTAGCAACCGTGTTCTACGTTCCACTTGATTTTCCTGCTTTGAGTCCCTTTGATTTCATAACAAGTATTTTGAAACCTTGACCAAAGTTCCCACAACTGCTCCTCTGTTGCTAGGTAGAGTTGTACATGTACCTGAGTAGCTGTCTTGAGGGCCATTTTGCAATTTCAATATTTGTTTCTATTCTGAATAGGAACAAAAACAAAATTTCATATTTTTCCCAATCGGTGAAGTTAAAAAAAAAAGATTGTGGGTCAATCGAAATGTTCTGTTTTGATTAAATTAAAATGGTTTGTTCCAGTTTTACCTTTTTAATTTTATAATTAATAATATAAAAGTTTCTAAGTGTAAAACCATTTTTGAAATAAAAATAGCCCCAAATGTTCCATTTCAATAAGGCTGAAGCACTGGCTCATTTTTTTAAATACTTTATTTCATTTTTTTTTTAGTCAATTTTGACAAAATTGCTGAGTTCCCTTTGGAAAATGTTGATTTTTGACTAAGTGGTATTGTCTGACAGAAAAGTGTTTCAACTAGCTGTATTATTAAAACCACTCTGTGCCATAGATGAATAGCACATAAGACATTTGATCTCCAAGCCCTGCTCTCTAGGCCATATGGAAAATTTTGAAACTGTCTTTAAAAACAAAAACTTTATCTCTTTATATTTTACTCAAATTTTCACATTGAAACTGAACCTGACGAGGCAGACATGAAGAAATGCCAGATCTTCAATGCTCTGACTAGTTAAACCAATCACCATGCTCAGAACCATTAAAAAAAGTTTCTCCGTAATATTTTTGAAAATTAAGTCCAATTTGAGTCTTCCACTAATATTTCAGTTCAGACAAAATTGTTTTATTAGTAGAACTTACATGAGTATTTGTACTAGAACTCATGACAATCACATTTTTCTGACCCCTATAATTTTTAAGAAGATTAGGACACATAAAAGATGCTTTATAACTCTCAGGGATTCCATTTCTGCAGCTGCTGCCTACCATTGTTTTTATAAATCCAAGGGATACCAATTCAACTGGCATTTTTATAGTACCCAATGACTCCGAATCTAAAGGTTTTAGCACTACCAATAATTTTCTACTTTCCAAAGGCTATTGGCAGTCTCATGATATCCAGTGACCTACAACTCTGAAATCACAAGGCAGTGTTCTTATGACTTGTACTGTCCATTCCAATGCTGATGGAGAGTTGAGCAGGTTTTAGACTTATTATATATGAAGTAAAAACTGAAACCAAACATTTTCAGCTTATGCTAGGGAAGACTTCATTTGCTAACAATTAAAGTCAATCTTTAAGTTACAGATGGAGCTAAATCAAAGCCTCAGATGTGAACATCCTTGTACTTAGGGAAATATGGATATACATCCAATTCTTCACTCTATAGTAGGACAAAAAGTCTGGATTCAAACATCCTCAGCCATTTTGGCCCAAGGGATTAATTAATATTTGGGGTCTTCCTGTTTGTTTACATTAGGAAGAAAAATAGATGCTAGAGTCAAGTATTTCTTTGATGCAATCCTGTTTATTTACAAATAATTTACAGAAAGTCCTGTTTCCCTGAAAACTGTAGGAATCAAACAGCAGGAGACCTTTTCTTTGCTTGCAGTTCTGAACTCTATTCCAGCCAGCACTCTTGTCATAAACAGATGGTTAAGGGTTAATGTCTCTTTTACCTGTAAAGGGTTAAGAAGCTCAGTGAACCTGGCTGACACCTGACCAGAGGACCAATGAGGGGACAAGATACTTTCAAATCTTGGTGGAGGGAAGTCTGTGTTTGTGCTGTTTATTTTGTTTGTTGTTCGCTCTTGGGAAAAAGAGGGACCAGACGTACAACCAGACTCTCCAAATCTTTCTGAATCAGTCTCTTATGTTTCAAAATAGTAAGTGCTAGCCAGGAAAGGCAGATTAGTTTTATATTTGTTTTCTTAACTTGTAAATGTGTATTTTGCTGGAAGGATTTTTACCTCTGTTTGCTGTAACTTTGCATCTCAGACTGGGGGAGGGAGGGAAGTCCCTCTAGTCCATATGAATCTGAATACCCTGTAAGGAATTACCATCCTGACTTTACAGAGATACATTTTTACTTTTTCTGTCTTTAATTAAAAGCTTTCTTTTTAAGAACCTGATTGAGTTTTCCTTGTTTTGGAATCCAAGGGATTGAGTCTGAACTCACCAGGGATTGGTGGGGAAAAAGGAAGGGAATGGTTAATTCCTCTTTGTTTTAAGATCCAAGGAGTTTGGATCTGTATAGCTTCCCAAGGCAACCCAGGGAGGGGAAGTCTGGGAGGGGAAAAGGAGGGAGAAAGGCTAATTTCTTCTTGTGTTCAGAACCAAGGGGTTTGGGTTTTGGGTTCCCCAGGGAAGATTTTGAGGAAACAGGAAGTGTACCAAACACTATATTTTTGGCTGGTGGCAGTGTACCAAATTTAAGCTGGTAATTAAGCTTAAAAGTGATCATGCAGGTCCCCACTTTTTGGATGCTAAAGTTCAAAGCGGGGAAAAAACCTTGACAACTCTACCCAAAAATCTCCCTCTCTTTACTTTCTCTCAGGGCCTTTTCAGTCCTTGTCATGCTGTCCACTTGGGTTAGGCTACTTTTCTCTGCCTGTTTCTGACTGCAGACATACCCCTCCATCAAACAATGCCCAGCAAAAAATCCTCTGCCCACAAAGTTCAGTTTCTGACCGGCCTTGCATGTGGACTATATATTGTTTCAGTCATCCTATCCCAGAAAGAGCTTAACTGCTTCTTACATTTATCCCGAAGGGATGGTAGCTGTCATACTTACCCATTTCAACAAGGTTTTCACCCAATCTTCGTGAAATTTCAGATTTGGATTTAGACATTGCAATAGAGTCTAGGGAAATTCATACAGCTAATGTGTATGTTGCTCTTGTTGATGGAAAAGTAGAAAATGTTGGTCCCCAGAACCGTCAGTCTTTCATGACACTAATTTACTCAATAAGAAAAAAAAAAGTGCACTCATCTCAGTATTTCACAATATGAAAGAGGCATTCATTACCTAGCTGTGGACCTAATACAAAGCTCACTGAAATCAATAGAAAGATTTCCACTGAATTGAGTGGGCTCAAATCAGGTCCTCTCTTAACTGTGCCCTAATAGGATGAGTAAATGTTCATTATTTTGATTGGTGTCACACAGGTTTCCTGTAGATAAGTCAGTAAAATCTACTAGGCATATGACAATTACCTAAACTAAAGTAAACCAACCATCACCGCATCTCCTTCTACATACATATGGATACTAGATACAGATCTTGTTTATTTACACAACACATATTATAGCTCTTCAGATCAAGTCACATGACACAGTATTGGTTTTAGAACTTCTGTTTTTCATGCAGCAAATTTAAGTTAATACAGCCAGTTATCTGCCCTGCCACTTCCCTGAAATGAAAGATATGTTAACATGCCACTTTATGTCAAAATTAACAAGTGATTAGATGGCGCCTGCTCACCTTGGGACTTTTCATTAACAGGTGCAAACCCGCACTTGGAGCTTACAATGTCTTTCGGTGAAATTCATTAGAGGCATGTTTACAGTGTCAGCTCCTTGGACACTGACGGCCCTCTGACTTTTGGCATATAACTACATTGGTATCTGAAGAGGAAGGTCTGGACAGGCTATAAATTGACAAACATTTATCAGCTTCTAGAATTCTGAACTGAACCTCTAGTGGGAGGTCAAACCTTATGGAAAACATCAATGGCTCCCAGAGCCCTGTGACACCATTTCCCTGCATGCTTGGAGTTAGGTTGGGTAGGGGACACAGAATAGACTGGAAACTCCTGCTGATACCAGTAGGGAGGCTTCTATGTGGGCTGATATGAGCATGCACTTTGCTGGGCCAATGAGCAGCCATGGCTGCTCAGCCTCTCAGTGGGAGGGGACAGCCTGACTTAGAGACAAGAAACTAATTTTCGTTTCAGTGTTGAGGTTTGAGTTTGGGTTCTCAGACAGAAGCAGAACAGTGCAGGGAGCCTCTGATTAACGCCCCCTCTCCACAAAGGGAGTCTTTGAACTACAGTGGGATTTAGTGCATGGGTCAGGCAGTTCAAGCCCTGCAGAGACCTGCATCAAGAGGGGCAGAGATCTGCCCCTGCACCAGCTAGTGAGAGCCAGCTGAGACCCCCACAGTACTCCAAACCAGGGAGACAGGAGGGGACCCTACCCCAATAGGGTAAGTAGCTCAGTAAGGAGACTTTTTCCTTTTGTTTAAGCTAGACAACATTTCAGTGTTGCAACACTTGTCTCCAGACTCATTGTCAGTGTACCACCCACCTTAGAAGGGGGCTGGGGGCATGTGTTGATTCATTAATGCTTATTAGTTAACCCCTGGCCCTTTCCTTTGCCAGCCCCTATTTGCCTGTTCTCCATAAGTCCCTTGGTACACTTATTTTGCGCTGTACCATTTCTTTGCTAGGGTTGCCCTGATGTGCTTTATTGTTTCTTGAGTACTGTGTTTTATACTCGGTGCCAAGTAGTAGCATTATTCATTTTCCCAGGGGATAGCACCCCTTGTGTCTCAGGCACAATGAGGACACATCTTGGGTGGAGACAGCAGGTGTCAGAAAAAGAACCCAGAACCCCATCAATGTGAGGAGATGGGAGAGCACTGTGAGGAGGTGGCGAGCACCCCATAGCAAGCAGCAGGGAGGAGGTTAGAGCCATAATTCAGGAGCGGGGCCACAGATGGCTTCACTGCTAGGATTTAATTTACTAGAAGATTTTAATAGGCAAGTAGTGTCAGTTCAAAAGTCATTGCTCTGCCCGGGAGCAGTAGTCCAGTGTCACCTAAACAATCAGGCCTTACAGTAGAAGATAGGGAGCACCTTGCTTTGTGAGTGGAGCAAAGCAGGAGGCTTGGAATCCTACAAACCCTTTATGGGAACATGAATCCTCTGTGAAACTCCAAAGGAACCAATTATGAGTGTTATCAGCACTGTGAAGGTCTGGCAAAGAGTCCCACCGCACCACCAGCACCAAAAGAGGGGGCCCCAGTGCCTTGATATAGTGCCCTGCAGTACTGAATGGGCACTAGAGCACCAAAAGAGGTGCTAGCATCTGAAGTATAGCCATCCTCCAGGACAGTGGTTGAGAATGTAGCAAGAATGGCCCCACACCTATAATTTTAATACCAAGTTACAGCCTTTCCTAACACTGGAAGGAAATACCCTAAGGGATTTGATGTCCAGGGATATTTCCCCTACATCCACAACTGACAATTGGTTCCAGCTAGTGGGACAAGTTCTGGAGAAGTGGACTCACTTGTCAATGATAGCAGCCACTGTAAGAAAGCTGTGTCTTTTATCCTAGGCCAGTGGTCCCCAAACTTTTCAGGGTTGCACCTGTCCTTCCCCTTACCTCTTTCCACACACATCCTGGGACTGGAGAGAGACCACAAATCCGGGGGGGGCGGGGAGGTACAGAAAGAGGTAAGGGGACTGAGAGAAGAGTCCGAGTGGGGGCCGAGGCTGGGTGCAGGGCCAAGGCTGGGGCTGGGCCATGGTGGGGGTCAGCAGCCAAGGCCACTGGGGGCAGGGCCAGGCATGGGGCAGGGAGCGGGGGACAATGCTGGGGGTGGGGCCAGAGCAGAGCTGAGGTCAGACTAAGGGTGAGGGTCAGAGCTAGGTGGCATTCCCTCCCCCCACCATGGGGCCTGGCCAGGCGCTGCTGCACCCACCCACCTCAAATTTTCCTCCACACTCTATGGCGGCACGCCCCAGTTTGGGGACCACTGGCTTAGGCAGTAGAGGCTGATGCCTTAGATCCAAAGGTCCCAGTTTCACACTCTACTGCTGCTGATCACTTGGTTTATAAGGCAGCTGTCATCCCCACCCTTCTCTATGGGTGAGAGACCGGGTTACCTACAGACATCTCAAGCAGCTGGAGTGGTTCCAGCAGCACTGCCTCAGAAGGATTCTTAGGATCAGCTGGGAAGACCAATACGCAAACTTCAGCATTCTCTCTGCAGCCAACATCAGCAGTATAGAAGCGCAGGTCATGAAATACCAACTCCACTGGTCTGGTCACTGTGTACGTATGCCTGACACTCGCCTCCCGAAGTAAGTACTCTCTCAGTTAAGTCAGGGAAGACCTGCTCACAGAGGGCAGTGGAAGTGCTTCAAGGACATACTGGAAGTACACCTTATAAAGGGAGGCATCAACCCAACAAACTGGGAGGACTTGGCATGGAACAGAATACAGTGGTGCCACCCATACACCAAGCCACAGTCCACTTTGAGGAAAACAGACGTGCTCATGAGACAGAAGCAACAAAGGAGGAAAGAAAGGGCACAACACTCCAGCCCACAACTATGTCTCCTCCAAGATCACACCTGTCACTCATTTTCTGTGAGAAAATCTGCAGGGCATGAATTGGGCTTCTTAGCCACCTAAAAACCCATCAACGAACCCCTTTGGCAGACATCAACCTTACATCAAGGAATAGCCGAAGAAGAAGATCTGTTACAAGTGATGCCCTGTATGGGGAATTGAACTAAAAAACCTCCAGCCTGTGGAATGTAAGCTATGCCTGTTTAGTGTCGGCAACTATCACCTCTGGTGGTGGATAGGCCACACATAGGTTAATAAGCCTGCCACTGTATTGGTTGAGAGCTGGATCTTTTAGCACAGGAAATAGAGGCTGATATATGAAGATCCAGAGGTCTCACATTTGATCCCTGCAGATGACGACTCAGCCAGGGGTGTCAGCATTAAGCAAACATTACAGCCAAAAAACATTGCTAGTCCTCAGGATTGCCAAAAATCGCTCTGCTTTTGCTCAGAATTTTACATTCGGCTGTAAAAGAGGAGAATGTTTACTTCCTTGTTAACAAAGGAATGCATCACTGAAAGCAAATAGTGTGCATAGAAGTCTCTGAAACCCATGATAAACATTTAAGCGTTCTGATTACCAGATGCTACACAATTCTGAGCTAGCCCAAGGAAATTCTTGAAGCTGCCAAATTCTGATTTAGGTAGCATAACAAGGCTCATAGCACTACTAATTGGGGCTGCAAATAGTGTAACAGATAGAGACATAAAAATGTTTCTTCTTTTAATGTTATTTTGTGGCATTCCATTGCCTGTGTTAACAGTTGTTGTTAAAGTTTGAGCTTTAGTACTTTACCTGATGTCAAAATAAGAAGTTTCCATCTATTTACTATATTAAAGTATCTTCAAGATTAGAGTATGGTATTAGTTAGCACGGAGCACACGTCATAGATAGAGTAACGTCTAGATTTCATATTGCAAATGGTATATAATCATTGAGTGTTTTGGTGTGAAAATCTGTTTCAATCATTTTGAAGATATAGATAAAAAAATTGCTTTTTGAATATAATAATACAAAAATGTTATCTGGGGTCCCAGTTCAGCAAGTTGCTTACATATATGCCTAAGTTTTGGAACTATTTGTGTAGTTAGAGATAAGCACGTGCTTAAGTACATTGCTGATCAGAGCCTGAATTTGCATACTTAAACAGTTACATACAAAAAATGGAATTTTCTTGTACATGAAAGTATTTTTGTATGACAGGTTTACAAATAAATACTGTTTGCATGTGTAAATGCTGTTATCTGAATTTAAGCTATTGAGAAGGAGCCTTAAATTTTTAAGTTAATTGTGATATCACTTAGCATCTGTGACACAAGGACAAGTATTGAAACAGAAAACATGGTTTTCATCTGCTTCTTTCACCTATACACCATTTTTTTTACTAAGTAGAATGACAACATGAATGATTTTGGCAATGTGTGTTTTAAAAACTCTGGTCTATCCATTAAAGTGCATCACAATAGATACAAATGTAAAGTACCTCCTGCAAAATTAGCCAGACAATAAACTGTTCTTTTTAAAAAATAAAATGAAAAAAGTATTTGCTATCTTTGTAATTTTCCCAAATACCAGCTCTCTATTATCCAGCATGTACATAATGCCTCTAATCTCACATATTCAAAAAGATAGGACATTAGTCCCATCCATAACAATCTCTCCGGCTTGCCATTCATTTTGGGTTTTAGTTCAAAATTTGTATCTTTATTTTAAAACCCTTGTCTGGCCTTTCATTTCTTCCCTATTTGCCTAGCAGAACTCTCCTCTCTTCTCTTGTACACAACCTCATTCCTTTGGGGGGAAATTGGGGGCATGAGGACATTCTTCTTTGTAGCTTATGCTATCTAAAACAGTCTTCCTGGGTCTGAAACACCTCTCTTCCTGCTGGCCCATGCATCTTAATATCTCTGCGTTCACTTTTTGTTTTAGTTTTGTAATGGTGAGTTCTAGAAGTCATTTTGGAGCAGAGTTTCTTGGAAAGACAGTACAAAATGAGTTGTGTTTTCTTTGGATGCCACTAGAACCACTTGATGGAATCGTCGCCTTATCACATTAAGTTGTGTTCCTATTTGAAGGAGGAACGACAAACCCCTGTACACCTTGCTCACACAAGTCTCACATTGATTTGACTCTGTATGCACAGAGAAAAGATACACCACAAAATAAGTACCAAAGACAAATATAACAAAACAGAAATGAGAGAGTCCTAACATGACAAATAGTAACTTTTTTAAAATACACTGTTACTGTATTTTTTAAAATACACTGTTTATAGTACATGAAGATCTCCATTTGATACACTTGGAGAATGACCTTGCAAACCCTACTTTGAAGTGAAGAGGAGTTCCATCTGGCATTCTAGGATCAATCCAAAGGAAAAAATATATAATGATGCATGCTGGAAAAGAAAACAGCTTATAGGAGGCTGCCTCTTATAACTTATACTTTCTTTTCCAGCATGCATTGCAGCTTAGCCTACAATTCCCAGAATGCCCTACTGCTCTGAACTGTAACTTGGAGCAGAACTAACTCGATCCATTTTTCTGCAGTAAGCAACAGCCATGGAAGGACAGCAAGTCACATCCTCATGTTCCATCTAAATTACATCAAAACAATGTAACATCAGGATCTTTAGTAGGCATTCCCATCCTAATAGTACCCACCATCACCAGAAACAGAAACAGCTCTTAAAATGTTTAAAGACAACTTTGATTGTATTCTGTCTGGCAAGGAGTCATTTATCAACAGTTGTGATTGTGAAATCTCTGCTTTATTGTTTTGTCTTTATGGTTCCTACTGTTTATTTGTATGGTTGTAGATGTGCAGACTCACCCCTGCAGCACCTCCTTCTGCTGACTTCTGGGAATTAGCTCTTTTTCCAGCCAGGAGCACCCTCTGCAGGCTGGTGATCCACTTGTCCTCTGGACCCGAGTGCCCCTTTAACTGGGGTGCTGCCCCCTGGGAGTACCCCACCAATCTGGGTCTCCCCTCCCTGGGGAACCCCAACCCACTATCCTCACTTTGCCTCAGTATATGGCTACTGCCCAATCTCCATCTATCCCCCATTCACTGGGGCAGACTGCAGTATCAGCCACTCATCATAGGCAAAGGGGTTTGGATCTGCTGCCTTTGCCTACCCCTGGGCTGCCCCCTGCAATCCCCAGTACCTCTTGGCCTTATGCTAGGTCACAGCCTGGGGTTTTCCAGGGAGGAGCTCCCCAGCCCTGCTTCACTCAGGTACCCTGTGTCTAGCTCCCTGCAGCCAGGCCCTTCTCCCTCTACAGCCAGAGAGAGACTGTTTGTTCCTGACGTCCCTGGCCTTTATATCCAGGCCAACTGTGGCCTGATTAGAGTGTGGCCCAGCTGCAGCCTTCCCCAATCAGCCTAGCCTTTAGAGCTGCAGCATTCAAGCCCTCCCAAGTCACTTTTTAAATCCCTCAGGGCAGGAGCTGGTAACCACCCCACCACAGGTCTCTGTCTGATTCGTAATTGTTTCTGCCTATTGCATAACAAATTTTGCTAGGTCTAAATCAGCTAAGATGATGGGGTCTGATTACAAAACAGTTCTTTAACCAATGGGCTAGGAGTGTGAAAAATGCTGTTTTTTAGTACTGTAGTTTAAAATGATTGGTTAAGGTATGGCTAAGAAGGACACAGGTTAAACTATATAAACTGGGGTCCAAAATGAAGTTCTTTGGAATCTAACTCCAGGACACAGTCCAAGGTCAGAGCTGCCAGACCTCAACACCCTGGCAATCATACTGTGCAGAAGCCAGAGTTCCCAGATGATCTAATCTTGACTGGACACCAAGTTCAACTGCCTTATTGGGAATTGTGTGCTTAGCATGTGTATTCTGTTTTGGTAACTGTTAATAATTAAGGATATTGCTATGTAAGGCTCTTTCACTGGTAAAAAGCCCCACAAACCCACATAAGATTACACCCTGAGCCCCTAGGAACTGGGTAAGGGAGAGGGTGCCTAGATGAACTGGGTTACACTGTGAGCCCATGGAAAAGTAAAGGTGTGTGCCGGTAACACTGTGCTTACCCTTACAGCAACACATCCCATAGGTGATGTTTCTGCTTTGTCAGTTAGGTGTTGATTTATGCCATGAAGCATGAAGATTTCCATTCCCTTTATTTATTATCCAATCTAAATTATTAATCCTTTTCTGAATCCTGCTTGTGGTGTTCAGCAGTCACTCTGTGCTTAAGGTGCTTGCGTGCAAGCCAGGCCCACGCTAACATTTTATTTTCTTTATTGACTGCCACTGCATATGAAGCAGAGGTTTACAACAAACTGTCCATACCAATGCCTCTGTCTTTTTCCTACATGGCAGGGATAGTCAAAAAACTGAAATTTTTATCCAATAGGAAATCTTGAGATTTTAAAATTTGGTTTTGCTCCAAATTGGGACAAAGTCAAAGTCTCAGTTTTTCATGAAAAAGATTCAAAGTATTTTGTTTTGATCTTATCAAAAAAATTTCATCATATGCACTCAATATAAATGTTTCCAATATTATAACACAAGTCAAAATGAAACATTTCAACCTTAGCAAAATGAAACCTTGTGAAAATTCCCCTTAAAATTTTCAACAAAAATAAATACATTCTCTTGAAGTGTTTCAGTTTTTGTTGAATTTTCTACCAGCTACTGAGGTATTATAGTTAATTTAGAATCCAGTAAGGCATACGAGTAGTTGAAAGTATTCATCCATTGGGATGAATGCATTTTCAACACTGGGTGGAATACTAGTCCGTTTGAAGTCAATAGGAGTATTGAATTGACTTTAGTGAGACCAGCATTTCATCCTTTGTATTCTGCCATTGGTCAATGGCCTAGCTTGGTTAGGTCCCTCTGGATCAATTATTCTTACTCTTTGTTGTTGTTTCTTTGTCAGTTTCTGATATGTAACAGAATCCTAGAAGTTCAGAAATTTTATATCTTTGTAGGTGGTGAAGCAGAAGAAAGGCTATTGGAAATAAAAGTCCATTTTTAAGTAGCTTAAACCTTTTGTTTTTGTGCATAATCAATAATTGGACTGAATCAGAGAACAAAACTAAAACTTAACTTTAAGATCAGTGCTTTGAAGTTACCATTGCAAGATAATTAGATCTTCTTTCATTACAGAGCCATATGTCTAACTTGAAAGAGGTCTTATAGCTGCATGCTACAAACAGTAAATAGTCACAAAAGAGCCATAGCCCACACATCTCCTTTGAAACTAAAGGTTTTGGTTTAGTCTTTCATAAAAACAGCAAAGAAAGAAAACAGATAAACAGCTAACTCTTTATCCATTCTGAGAGATAAATTAGCTTTGTTCAGCTGCATTTTCCCTTATTGTTAATGTAGTTAATAAAGGTGAACAAGTGTACAACTAGCATTCTTACTAGGTGACCACAATTGTTTTGCAGGATGCAAACAGCAAATGATCAGAATGTGTCTCCATGCTCCTCATGTCAACTGCAAGGAGAAAAAGGACATTTTAACATTTTTAACTGACATTTGGAAAAACTTTAATGCAGTTTTTTAACTAAATGTATATTATATTGGCATGGTCCGCTCTTGCTGGTACTCAGTCTACTTGCTACTTGCTCTAGCCTCAGTCTATGTCTGACTAAAGGCTTGGAGGTCTTAGAATGCAATTCCAAAACCAAGTCTTTCTAACTTTGGGTCAAAACACTTAGGGCTAGACCCACAAAGGGGATCTAGGCTCAGCATTGCAATGCTTAACTCTAGGTACCCTGCCACCCAGTGGAATCCTAAGCCCCTGGTTAGGTGCCCAGGATCCCTATACAATGCATGGGGAGAGGTAGGCACCTAAGAATAGAATTCACAGAAGCTGAATGGGGAGCCATCTGAGCTAGCCAATAGGAAATGCTAAAGAGAGGGGTATGGCCTTAGGTATGAAAAAAAGCCCATCCTGTGGTATTGCACTGACATCCACATGAGTCTTTAGCAAGGTTGGAATCACAGGCCTGAAGCACCCATGAGGAAAAAATGGTAGGTGCTGAGGGGGAGTGTGGGTGGGACTTAGCAGGGTGGGGCTTGGCAGGGGAGTGTGGGTGCAAGGAGTCTAGATGTAGGGACATGAGGCTTGGCAAGGGGGGGGTCTGGGTATGTGTCAAAGGGGTCAGGATGCATGGGTGTTGGGCAGATCAAGGGCACCTCGCCATACAGTGCCCCTTCCCCATCTCTGGGGTGCAATGCAGGCAGGAAGTGGGAGGGAGTATGGAACTTCCTGCACTTGGGGGAAGTTCCTAGAGATGAGTCTGACCAAGCTCTGGCCCCAGGAATGGCCTGTGAAGGGGAAGAGGTAGTCCTGTCTCCCCATACCTCCGCCCAGCCAGAAGCAGCTGGATCCCGGTAGACAGTAGGAGCCACCATCCCAGGACATCCCCAGCCCTGGGCACACCACGTTAGCGAGTGAGAGGGACAGAGAGAGCCCAGCCCCACCCTCCAAGGCAGCGATTTACATCTCCCCTGGCTGCTCGAACCAGACACACACACACATACGGACCCCTGATTCCTGCCCAGAAGAGGCATGTGAACCCATTTTTTCTGTGGGGAAAGAGTACAATCTGTAGGGAACATTAATTCTGTGCTTGCACATTGGCGCAGAATTCCCCTAGGAGTAATAGTTCCAATCCCCTGTATTAGAAAAGAGGCTGGATGTAATTAATAGCAAAATGTTTCCACCAAGCAGTCTCTCCATTTCAGCAGTGACCTATTTACATCTATAATAACTCTAAATAGCTTTAAATGTTCTAATGGATAGGGATATGCATGTCCTGTTTTCTTAATGCCAGCCATTTTTGGATGTCATCTGTCTTTGATCAAGCAATATGATCAGGATGCTGGACAGCTCTTTAACAGTTGTAAAGTCAACATCAGGAGCCAGACTTTTACCAAGTTTAAATCAATATAGCTCCAGTGGCCTTTTTTAATTTTTTGTTTTGTGAAACTCTAAGACTCTTGTTTGAAAATCATAACCATCCCTATCTCTTCCTGAAGCTAGGCATAGAAAAACATTGGGACCCAGAGCCTCAATGATATTTAGGCACCTAAGTCCCATTGATTTGAGGATCTGGGCAAGGTTGTTTGAGTCTCATTTCCCAAGTTTGGAATGAAGTGCCATGGTCTTATCATTTTAGAAGGAGATTTTCTAAGGCACTAATGGGAATTAGGCACCCAAGGCCCACTGATTTTCAATGGGAATTAGGTAGCTAAGTCCCCTTTGTACTTTTTCAAATCTCTTCCCTGTTCCTTGGGATTTGAAATTTTACTTGAGAACTTTGATTGGCTAATTTTGAAAGGTTATGTCTCACTACCCTGCTTTGAAAATTGGTTAGGCAACAAGTGAAAATGATTATATTAGCAGTCTGGATAAAATGCTGCATCCATCCTGAGGCATATGCTTACTGAATGGTGGTACTATGTCTGAGAAAGGTAACTATAATGCTTTTGCACTTTTTTCTGACAGTTTAAACTATCTGAGACCTTTCAGATTTGCCAAAGTGGGTTACATAGCTCCTAAGAAGTGATTTTCCCCCTGGGATTTTCATTGATTTTTAGTATTGGGTAGGCCAGAAATGCTGCAAAAGTTGCCTCTTCTCATACTATTTTGGAATTTAATCAGATGGTGTCATAAGAAAGGCCATATTGGGTCAGACGAAAGGTCCATCTAGCCCAGTATCACATCTTCTGAGAGTGGCCAGTGCCAGGTGCCCTAGAGGGAATGATCCATGCCTGTCGCCCATTCCCAGCTTCTGGCAAACAGAGGCTAGGGATACCATCCCTGGCCATCCTGTAATGGGGTAATTTAGAAAAATATTAAAGGACTCCTGCTAAAGAAGACACAGGCACAGATTGTCCCTGAGTCAGGATCTGTCACCTGCTGGTTTTACTATGTAAGACTAATCAGGAACAAATTAAGCTAGAAGTGGTTTATTAAATATAGGGTAAGTAGATATATAAATATAACTCGGAGGTC
This sequence comes from Gopherus flavomarginatus, assembly GCF_025201925.1. Taxonomy (NCBI): domain Eukaryota; kingdom Metazoa; phylum Chordata; order Testudines; family Testudinidae; genus Gopherus; species Gopherus flavomarginatus. Next base: position 229,405,186 of record NC_066618.1, read on the forward strand.
TGTGAGGGCATGAAGCCCAGACCCCTTTTCCTCTAAGGTATAATTTATGGAGGTGTTTGTACTTTACAGATCAAAATCATCCAGAAAGGGTTTCCTCTGGTTTTCTGCCTTGACTCTGGGAGGTTAGATCCGGACCTGCCACTGTGTTCCGGGACATCAGGAAGCACAGAAGGAACTTGGACCAACAGCAGCTGGATCAGGACTGAGCTCATGATCAGGAGGTAGGTAGTAGAGATGTTGCCTCTTGGAGCTCTCTCCTTCTCTCTGCGGCGCATGTTGAACATTAACTGAACTGACTTGCACGTGAGCTGTCCCATCCCCCAGAGTCCACGTGCACAGGGTTACTATACCTCTTTCATATCAGGGCAGCTTGTTAAAGAAAGAGTTTCCAAACACCCATCACAAATAAACCAAATAACTTTACAATCCTGGATAATAGCCACTGATGAACCTATCCTTCATGAATTTATCTAGCTCTATTTTGAACCCTAACTATCCTATCGACCAAACTAATCACCTCAAACTAGTGTAATCACTACTTGAAAGTGTGCTCAATGTTGTTATTCACTGATGCTGATAGAACAGGTTGGATTGTTTATTAGGAATAATGTATAGTTGCTCTTCAAAAGTTTATTTGAGCAGATGACCAAATAGCATAATGCCTGAAACTTGTTTCTTCTTACATTTTATTTATTTAGGGTGTCAGAAGTAATGCACAAAAGTAGCCTTTTTAATATGTGTGGGGAAACTTTCCTTCACTCACTCAAAGGCACTTGCATAAGTGAGATCTTCTGGTGCTGTGTGTTAGTAGAGACTGGTTGTAATCTAATAATATTTTCTTTCTGTCTCTGAGTTACAACTAGCTGAAAATTAGCTAAATAATTTCTCTCTCTCTCTCTCTCTCTCTGCCTTCATTAGGTTAATAAGAAAAAATAACTGTGGCTGAAAGAACAAAAAGAAAAAAATTTTCTGGCACAATTTATTCATAGATAGTAAGAAACAGTGGCCCATCTAACTATTATTACTGAAGGCAACATGACCTCATTTCTAGTTTGGGAGTGGAATTAGGAGAAGATTAAGTCTAGGTATCAAGATATTTCCAGTAGTGTTGGTCACTATGTACAATCTATGTAAGATACATGGCAGTAAGTAAAATGAAGCAACATATCAATGGTACTGTGACATACCTGGATTTTAATTCTTTTTGTTAATGATCATTTCTTGGGGAATTCAAAACATCATGAGAAGAGGGGTTTATCTTTATCCAAAAACAAGGCTGAGCTGAATAAAAGTATGGCAATCAAGGGAAGCATGAACTGCATCTTTAAAGATTCTTTGCTTGTGTCTATTCTTCGCAGTGTGCACAAAAATGACTACAGCTTATAGCAATAAGTCTTGGCTAGTTCTTATAATGCTTTCAGTCCATGACTGTTCAATTACCGTTAGTCATTTCAATCAATCCTGTGGGCGAGATCATTTTAAACCAAAGCATTGGGTTAGCCACAGAAAAAAATCATAGAGTTTAAGGCCAAAAGGGACCACCAGATCATCTAGTGATGTTTGAGCTCCTATAGAGCACAGGTCACTAACATCACCCAGCCACCTACACCTTAACCCAAGAACTGGCATTAGACCACGGTATTATGATCCTCAGGAGATTAAACTATTGTGTGCCACAGGCAGAGAATAGGAGAGAGTGAGGTGCACCGATGCCTAAGGGAATTTGATTAAGTGAGATATACCCAGGTGATTCTAGCCAGCAACCCAGGCTCCACACTGCAGAAAAGGCAACCTCTCCCCATCTCAGTCACCGGGAGAGCTAACCATGGTATCAAAGAAAAGACAGACCTAGAAGATATCAATATGGAATACCATGCAGTTAGACCTATCTCTCCGGTTGCTATCACCCATTATGACACAGAGGTCTAGATGAGATTTCAAAAAAGAGACCAAGGCTATGTCTACACTAGAGAGCTTACAGCAGCACCGCTGTACCAATGCAGCTGCTGCTGTAAAATCTCTTGTGTAGCCCCTCTATACTGATGGAAGAGAGCTCTCCCATCAACATAATTAAATCACCCCCAACGAACAGCAGTAGCTATGTCAGTGGGAGAAGCTCCCTCCTTCCAACATAGCACTGTCCACACCAGCGCTTATGTTGGTGTAACTTATGTTGATCAGGAGTGTGTTTTTTTCACAGCCCTAGCGACATAAGTTATACCAACCTAAGTGGTAGTGTAGACATAGCCTAAGTGTACAAGTTTCAATACAATTCAGTAATAATCCCTTGGAATTGTGTTTTCTGGAAGTATTAGCAAAACCTTGCAACTAGTGCAATGTGTTTTCTGTATAATCCACTTTTTTCATGTTTCCTCTAAGAAATGTTTTAGCCTTGCAAATAGGATGAAGTAAATGTTGTAGGGTCACATCTTCAGCTGTTGCATATTAGCATAGATGACTTTCTCACCCCCTGCTTCTTTATCCAGACTGATTCATCCATTAAGCTTCCAAGGAAAAAAACAAGCTTAAGAACATTTGTATGATTCTTCAGCAAGTATAACATTTGCATGTCATACAAAAATTACTAGGAGCTGATATCTTTCCCCACTAAGGCAGGTCAGGTGATTTAAATAAATAACCAAGTCAAAACACAAATTTGATTATTAGAGTTCTATTTTACAACTTAAGAGCTACATTAATTTTTCATTACAAGGCAGGGCAATGCACATAATGCAGAGAATAACACCTCTATTTAAACACATGTACATATATACAGTACACTAGCAAAATGTGAACACAAATACACTTTCTTTTTTTTTTTTAGAATGAGAAGAACTCATGGGATCAAGTCCATTCACTCTTCTTTTTCAACATTTCCCCAGATGATACTATGAAGTTACTGAATAACCCTATGTTTATTTTAAATAACTGGAAGATGCTTTACCATTCACATATGATTTTCTCCTTTGAACAGGGTTTTTGGATTGCTTTCCAAACATTTCACTTGTCGTCTTTTGTCAGATCATATTATTTAAATTTAAAAAGTTATAGTTATACATTGTAAATGCCATATGAAGGATGAAACCCATTTATATATATCCTATGGCTCTCTGACCCACAATGTGGAACCGAATTGTGTATTCTCTGCACAATGCGCAGAACCTCAAGTTAAGAATTCTTCATAGAGGAGGTCAGATATGCAATAGAATGTAGATCCACATTGAGATTTAGAGACTAGAATTTTGCCCTTAGTACATTAGGCACATGTGATAGCTCAGGGTAAAATTCACTATCTCTTTGAATGTTATTGTATTTAGAAAGGAGTACAGCCATTTAGGCAAAGTTTAACTAAAGAATTATGAGCCAAATTTTCTGAGTTGGGAATGTGTAGTTGTTCCAGGAGCCTGACTTGCATGTGCAAATCACAGATGTGCACATGCAAATCAAATCACAGAAGTGTAGGACTGGAAGGGACCTCAGTAGGTCATCTACTCCAGTAGCCTGCACTCAAAGCAGGACTAAGTAATAACTAGACCATTCCTAACAGGTATTTGTCTAACCTGTACTTAAAAACCTCCAATGACAAAGATTCCACAACCTGTCCAGGCAATTTGTTCCACTATTTAACTACCCTGACAGTTAGGAAGGTTTTCCTAATGTCCAATCTAAACTACTCTTGCTGAAATTTAAGCCCATTGCATTTTGTCCTATCATGAAAGGTTAAAGAAAACAATTTTTCACCCACCTCTTTGTAACAGCCTTTAATGAAAATTGTTTATTTTTATTTGAAAACTGTTATCATGTTCCCCCCTCAGTCCAGAGCCACCCAGAGGATTCAAGGGCCCTGGGGCAGGGCCGGATCTTTGGCAGCAATTCAGTGGCGGGTCCCTCTCAGATGGAAGGACCCGCCACCGAATTGCCACCAAAGACTGAAGCGGTGGCAGTAGAGCAGCCTAAGTACCGCTGATCGCAGCTTTTTTTTCCCCATCACTTGTAGCGCTTGTACTCACCAGGCGGCGCTTTGAGGCTTCAGCAGCACTTCAGTGGCAGGTCCTTCACTCACTCCAAGTCTTCCGCTGCACTGAAGGACCTGCCGCCGAAGACCCAGAGTGAGCAGGGCCGCCCAGAAAATTCAGGGGACCTGGGGCAAAGCAGGGGAGCTGCGGCGCTTGTACTCACCTGGTGGTAGTTCGAGTCTTCGGTGGCATTTTGTCGGTGGGGGGCCCTTCACTCGCTCCCCATCTTCAGCAGCACTGAAGATCCCCCCGCCGTCGAAATGCCGCCAAAGACCCGGAGCAACTGAATGGCCCCCTGCCACCAAAATGCCACCGAAGACCCAGACTGCCACTGGGCCAGAACTCGTGGGGCACCTGCAGGGCCTGGGGCAAATTGCCCCACTTGCCCCCCTCTCCTCCAGGCGGCCCTGGGAGCGAGTGAAGGGCCCGCCATGGAAGTGATGCCAAAAACCCAGAGCGTCTTGCGGGGCCCCTGCAGGGCCTGGGGCAAATTGCCCCACTTGCTGCCCCCTCCCCCCCATCTGGGAGGCCCTGCCTCAGTCTTCTCTTCTCAAGACTAAACAAACCCAATGTTTTCAATCTTACTTCTAGGTAAGGATAAAAGTTGGAAAAAACACAGTGATATCGTGATAGGGGCCTACTATAGACCACCTAACCAGGAAGAGGTGGAGGAAGCTTTTTTAATCAACTAATAATCATCCAAAGCACAGGACTTGTTGGTGATGGGGAACTTCAACTACCCAGACATCTGTTAGGAAAATAATACAGCAGGGCACAGATTATCAAAAAAGTCCTTGGCATGCATTGGAGACAAATTATGTTACAGAAAGTAGAGAAAGCAACCATGGGAGAGGTTGTTCTAGATTTGATTTTTGACAAATAGGGAGGAACTGGTTGTGAATTAAAAAGTGGAAGGCAGCTTGGGTGAAAGTGATCATGAAATGATAAGAGGTCATGATTCTAAGGAATGGTAGGAGGGAATACAGCAGAATAAAGATAATGAATTTCCAGAAGAAAGACTTTAGCAAACTCATGGAGTTGGTACGTAAGATCCCATGGGAAGAAAGTCTAGGGGAGAAACAATTTGAGAGATTTGGAAGTTTTTTAAGAAAGACATTAAGCGCACAAGAGTAAACTATCCCACTGCATAGGAAAGATAAGAAGTTTGGCAAGAGACCACCATGGCTTAATCAGGAGATCTTCAATTATTTGAAACTCAGAAAGGAGTCCTACAAAAAGTGGAAACTGTCAAATTAAGAAGGATGAATATAAATAAACAAGTCAAGCATGTAGGAACAAAATTAAAAAGGCCAAGGTATATCTTGACTTTAGTAAGGCTTTTAATACTGTCTTGTGTGACCTTCTCATAAACAAACTAGGAAATTACAGACTAGATGGAGCTACTAAAAGGTACATGCATAACTGGTTGGAAAACCTTTCCCAGAAAATAGTTATTAGTCAAGCTGGAAGGACATATCAAGTGCCGTCCCACAGGGATCAGTTCTGGATACGGTTCTGTTCAATATCGTCATTGGTGATTTAGGTAATGGCATAGACAGTACGCTTATAATATTTGCGGATGACAACAAGCTAGGAGGGATTGCAAGTGCTTTGGAAGATAGGATTAAAATTCAAAATGATCTGAATAAACTGGAGAAATGGTCTGAAGTAAATAGGATGAAATTCAATAAGGACAAATGCAAAGCACTCCACTTAGGAAGGCACAATCAATTGCACACATACAAAATGGGAAATGACTGCCTAGGAAAGAGTACTGTGGAAACGGATCTGGAGGTCAGAGTGGATCACAAGCTAAATATGAGTCAACAGTGTAATACTGTTGCAAAAAAAGCAAACATCATTCTGGGATGTATTAGCAGGAGTTTTGTAAGCAAGATACAAGAAGTAATTCTTTCACTCTACTCCATGCTGATAAGGTCTCAGCTGGAGTATTGGGTCCAGTTCTGGATGCCACATTTCAGGAAAGATGTGGACAAATTGGAGAAAGTCCAGAGGAGAGCAACAAAAATGATTAAATATTGGCCATATAGGCACAATCAGAAAGTGTTAGATTTAACCAGATACTGTGGCCAATATTTTCAAGAATAGGTCCTAAAGTTAGGATTCTAAATGCTTAAGTGCCTAAGTAAGTGGTATGAATTTCAAAAGTGCTGGGCACCTAGCAGTCTATGGACTCTGCACTCAGTTAGGTACCTAAATATGAACTTAGGAGTCTACATTTAGGCACCCATTATTGAAAATATTGGCATGTGTATCTTTATTTAAAATCATACATGTCTGCTTTGTGTTAAGAGGCAGCTTAAGGCACCAGCAGAACAGCCTCCAGTTGAAGTGCACTGTAAACTATGATGGAGACCTCATGTCTTTACTATGAGTGATGAAAATGATCCAACAGTTGGTGTTCACTTGGTGTCTAATTCTGCTCCCAAAGAACACAACAGCAACACTCCTATTAACTTCAATGGGAATAAGATTAAGATCCTAGATGGTGTAGTTGTTCTAGTAGTTAAAAGCACATGGGTGAGAGATTGATGTTCCATAGTTTAGTCTCAGCTCTGCCATAAACTTACCTGATGACCTTGGGCAAGTCACTTAAGTTCTCTTTCCCTTGGCTTCTATGTGTTTATTGAAAAATGGAGGTAGTATCACTTACTCAGTGTATAAGTCTCTTTTGAGGCTAAATATATCAGTGTGACTAAATGTGTAATGAGAGCTTTCTCTAGCCAGTGCAATAGTGTGTACTTATAAATACAATTAACTCTCATTGATTTTTGTGTCAATTTACTACATTTTTAGTAACCAGTCCTCACATACATTCTTTGCTTTTTAAAATTTGCTTAAATGGTGTATATATGAAGACCAGCTAACATAATATTAATTTTAGCCATGCCTATTTGCTCTTTTACTGTTGGGTCTTGTGTTATACTGTTTTTTTAATGATTTAGTGACCAGTCAAGAATTCTTTGCATTTTTCTAGTATTTTGCTGAAAAACAAGTTGTTGAAAGGCATACTGGAATATCCAAAATCAATAGATGTACATCTTTTGGAGAACCACATATAAAAACAGAAAGTATTGTATGTGACTTAACATGTGCTAAAATATATTAAGGATTATCTTTAAATCTTGATTTTTTTACACACTGAAAAGTTTTCACAATACACAGACACAATAAAATCATTTTGGTCTGAAGGCAGATCATGCTTAAACTAGATCTCCACAATACAGACAAACGTATGTTATTTCACACCAAGTAGTTAATGAGAATTTGAATTACATAGCTCTGCCATGTTTTGTAGTCTCAGAACTGATACTATTCATTGTAAAGCAGCAAAGTAAGTTAAGATGCCTTCTTTTTGTTTCTGAAGCAAAGATTTTTAGGTCAAAACAGAGTTTCCGCCATAACCTGATTCAGTGTTATCACCAAACGTTGCTGGGTATAGACTAGATGGTGGTAGATATGTACTATAAGAAGAACAGTTTGATTTTTTTTTCTTGTCCAGAGTCACCTGATACAATATGAAGCACTTCCTACCTTACTGAAAGTGGGTATTTTACCACTGGCTCAGCTCCACTGTAAATATGGTTCCAAAATCTGGCAGTCAGTCAGTCTTCTTTTTTCTTTGAGCTTATTTTAGGGAATTCCCTGCCCTAAGCAAATAACGTATTTTAGTTCAAACTATGAGAATTCCTAAATATTATCAAAAATGTCTCAAACCACAGTGGTTATTTGAGTTAGTCCAAGATCATTTGATTCTCCTCTTCCTTGAGGACAGTAAGATGACATCTCCACGACTAGTCATACTGGTTTGTTTGTCCCATCCACTTCCCTCAGGTAAGCAGGGTCTTGGACTGTGTTTCTGACTCTGCTGGTGCTCTGCCTGTCCATCCTCATCTTAAAGGGAAAGCAGAAGTCCTTGAAACAGCGCTTGAAGTTTTCATCCAAAAAAGCATACAGGATAGGATTTAGACTGCTGTTGGTGTAACCCAAAGCAATACAGAAATAATAGCTGGAGATTGCTGCGGTGCTATGGGGCACATCTCCTAGTGCCTCAATCAGCACAAAAATGTGAATGGGAGTCCAACAGATAATGAAAACTGCCACAACTACAAGAACCAATCTGGTGATCCGACGAAGGTTTCGGTCTTTTTCTCGAGACCCTGAGAGAAGTCGTACACTCTTCAAGCGCAGGATCATCAGGGTATAGCAAACAATGATAATGAGAACTGGAATAACAAATGCAAAGACAAAGACGCAGATTTTCATGAAGATGTCCCACCACACATAATCAGTGTCTGGAAACTGCAAAGAACATTCAGTACTAGCAGTATCTATAAATGGAAGAGGCAAGAAGAAGAAGAAAATTGCTTTATTATTAGACATTCCAACCTATATCTGCGTTACAGTATAAGCTTACAAAAGTGATTACCATGTAATGTGATACAAATAAATGGAATTATCATTAAATCACTTCAATAATTACTTTCAGTTTTCATTGAAACTGGTTTTCCACTGCTGTCTTTCAGGACTAGTTGGAGAATATTTTAAAATGTATTATATTACCTACAAACTTTTGTGCGCAAGAGCAGCATAAAACCTACAGAGGAACAAAAACACAATCTAGAGATGCACTGAACAGTTGTTAGGCTCTGGATCTCAATTTGATTTGAAATCAGGTTCCATGCAGTAGCAGAGCCAGGTTTTGCAGCTGAGGGAGGGGCAATGGGTTGTTGGTGAACTGGAGGCCTCACACTCGCTGGGAAGCAATGGACTAGGTCTGGCTCTTCACTCTGGCCATTGGTGCCTGGGGCCGCAGCACCATTCAGGTTTGGCCCGGCCACCTCTCCATCATGAAAGAAGGGCAGCCAGATCAAATTTTAATGAATGGTGTTGTGCCTTGGAGCACGGGGTCACAGCCCCATTCAGGTTTGGCCGGGACACGTCTCTGTCATGATGGAGGTTTGTGTGGGCCAAATTTAAGTGAGTGGCATTGTGCCATTGCACATGGGTTCTCAGCACCACACAAACCTGCGAACCGTGTCACAGCACCCGGAGTGGGGTGCTAGGCCCAGCTCCGCAGGACAGGAACTACCTCTGCCAGGTGAGAGTGGGATGGACTCAACCATAAGCCCAGAGTGCAAGCTGACACACATACATCCAAAGGCTAGCAGGGGTGGGAGAGTCACACACACACACACACACACACACACACACACCTCCTTATTAGCTCCACCACTGGTTCAATTGAGTTGAAATCTTGTAACTGCTTTCATGCTATTTCCACCAAAAAAGGCTAATTTTCTGCCATCCTGAATGGTGAAAATCTCATGAGGTTAGCTGATCCCATGAGATTTCTGCCATCATGAGACAATCTTGCAATGAGACAATTAGTTTGCAGAAATGTTTTCCCACGTGCTTTCTTCAGTGCAAATGCTATGCAGTCTAAGTGTGCATTCCCTTGTGTGATGGGGCAGCCCGCCCCGCACTAGCCCCAGTGCTGTCAGACCATTAGCTCTGACAGAGGAAGTCCCGCCCCATTCATACTGGGCATGCACCAAGTGCTCTGGGAGTATAAAGAGAGGGAATTCAGCTCAGTCTGGGCTGGCAGCCACAAGGGAAGGCCCTAACCAGGAAGCTCCTGTGGAGGACTAAGCAACACTCTTGAATCTGCTGGAAATGGAGGCTTCTGTAAGCTGGCACAAATCCCTACTGCAGGAGGAACCGGGGGAGGTGATGGAGCCAGAGACCTGTGGAGAATCTGGGGATTCATGGGAAACCCCAATGCTTGAGCTGGTAGGAAGCGACCTGGGAGGGGTTGTGACGGACTGGTATCTTGGCCCCAGTGAGCCTCAGTGTGTTTTGGTAGGAACCTGGTAGGCTGAGCCTGTAGTGAAGTCCTACTACCCTGTAACCAGGGGCAATTCTACAGACTCTGGCCACTAGGCCGTGCTGCCTGGTAACGAGGGGCGTACACCCTCACACCTTGGAAATCTTTTTTAAAATGAATCCTAAGTAAAGCAAACTGGTATACACAGAGTCTAACTGAGTTGCTCCTTTTGCAGAACACTTCATTGAGAATTCTGTCTGAGTAGGCAATGCAGGATTTGACCCCATTGACATCAGTTCACTTCTGTTCTTGCTGTAATTTTATGAATGGGGGTCACATTTTATTTTATGCTCTAGTCTTACTTCATCATACAGGAGGCTTGTAGTAGTGTGATAGTCTTAAGTTCACTTGCTTACCTCAGTGTAGTATTCCATCATATAAACCAAGCACAAGGGAAAACAAGACACAAGATAAATGGGAAAAACAAGACAAAGGGTCAGATTCTCCACTAGTGTTGACTGGGCATTTTTCACTATGACTGGTAGTTTGGCTTTCATTCCTGTCTGTGGAACCCATGTGCCTACTAGGGAGATATCTCTTTATGAGATCTATTGAGGGGTGGATTGGGGTGAGCTGTGTCTGGGTCACTGTTGCTAGGCAAATGCACAATTTGCACTCCACATCCAGAAGTTTCTGGAGTTGGGTATGGTGGTTTGAATCCCTAGCTGCTGGAGTCAGACTCCATAAGAGAAAGAAGCCAGGGCAGCTGCTATACAAAAGGCCATGTGTCCTGTGTGGGTTGGGAGAACCTGAGCCCAGGAAAAGGAAGCAGGGTGTTTTCCTAGCTGTGAATTATTCTGCAGCAGGTTAGTGATATTGTTAACCCTCCAAAAGAGAAGCATGGGCAATGTTAATTATAGAAAGGGGAAATTTGGAGGGAAAACTTATGTCTCTTATTTTAATTGAATATTTTGAATGTTCAAATTTTGAATGTAGTTGAATTGTCTCAACTAATGTAATTCACCAACTTTTCTTTTATTTAAATGTGATGGAGAATAAGTATTCTCATTTTTTGCATTTTTTTTGTAACAGTTGTTTTTAATCTATATACTTAACTGAGTGGTTGGTTAATCAGCTAGCTGACTGGCTAACTAGCTGACTGGCTAACTCTGATTTCAGCAGAGGGAAGGGAAGAGTCTGCATGGATTCCAGCTGAAGATTCCTACAAGCAAGCGGAAGGAAGATGTTGCTTTTGACTCAGCAGATTTATTGATTTGATTTTCAAAGACTCTGAGACTTGGGTGAACTCAACTTAAGCTTTTTGGGAACTCTGAGTTTCTTCTCACTGTGTTTCTGTGGAGACTGACCTGTTTAGATTTAATTTGTTTTCTTTATTTACATTATGTATAATAATGAAGATAATGTATGTGGATTATAAAATAGCCATCTTATAAACATTATTGTTTTTTATTATGTTTATCATAAGACTTTATACAGTTGGTACTTAAGTTCATTCCTTTTGGGGACTTGAATGTGGGGAGGCTGACCCTGTGCAATCCATACTGAAAATCCTTAGAGACTAATTCTGGGTCTCCAGCTGCTTTCCTAGGCACTGGAGAAGGGCAATGAAGTGAACTTTAGCCCACCCAAAGGTTACATCTGTGCATATTCATTTTCCTCCACTAGAATCATTCTTCTACCAAATGTTATGCATTGGCATTTACTGGATCAGGATTTAAAAGGAGTCAAGATTCAATGTATTTGTACATCATTGTTTCTTAATCTACACTATTCACTAGGAGAAACTTTGAGGGCAGGGCCAGATCTAGCCATTTCGCAGCCCTAAGCATGGCGGCACGCCATGGGGGGCGCTCTGCCGCTCACCAGTCCCGTGGCTCCGGTGGATCTCCCGCAGATGTGGCTGCAGAGGGTCCGCTGGTCCCGTGGCTCCAGTGGACCTCCCACAGGTGTGCCTGCGGATGCTCCACCGGAGCCGCGGGACCAGCGGACTGTCCGCAGACACCCCTGCGAGAGGTCCACCGGAGCTGCCTGCCATCCTCCCGGCAACCGGCAGAGCGCCCCCCGCGGCATGCCGCCCCAAGCACACGCTTGGCATGCTGAGGCCTGGAGCCGGCCCTATTTGAGGGAACCATATTCTGTCAAAATATACAGTTCTGTCAAAATCAAAACACTTCTTGAAATCGGGTCAATTTTGTTGCAAATTCATTTACCAAAAAACTGAAAGGGGGGAAAAACTTCTGAAAGTGTCAATACATCCTATTTTAACATTTTTGGATGAAACTTTGATTTTTCATTTTGAAATGACATTTTTCAAAATTATTTAACTTGTATTATATATTCTCTATAATATTTACAAGAATAGATGTATAAATATAAAATATTCAATTTAATGCTGTCAAATTTTGATCTGAAACTAATTTTTTTCAGAACTTTTCTTCATGGAGAATTTTGAAATTTTCAGGTTTTGTTTCAATTCTGAATGAAGCCAAATTTCAAAATCCTTTGTGAAACAGCTCTTCCTCTGTCTTCTCAGCTGTAGTATTCACCAAATCTTTGATATTGTATTGCATGTTTTTTGCAAGATAAATTACAGCAAATATTTGATTTAGATGTCAACTCATTTCTTTTTACACTCTCAGTTAATAAATGTGACAGCTTTATGGAGTCTGGGAACAAGTGTCTATATTTTTTAGCTGTCTCATTCTTGTGCAATGCAGTTAATGCATTTCCTAGGTAGGAGAAAGCACAATATAGACCTCCCTCACACTGTCTGTATTTAAAGAAAGAGGTGGCCTCTGTGGTTTCCCCAATGGAACAAAAATTGGAAAGGAGAATTTGAATTTAGATTTAGCTTTCATTTTCTGGAAAATTTCTAGACCTTCTCCTTGTAGCGAAAGAGTAAAATGATCATTACCCCTGAAAACATGTCACTGCATTTCCTAATGAGCTCAGATTATTCACAATGTCCTCATGGTCATCCAGAGCTTTCATTGTGGGGTCTGGAAAACCATAGCAAGTTCCTGGATTTGTTATTTTGAAGCAGTATCACAGTTAATACATCATTGTGGGGTGAGGGGGCTGAGAAAGAAGATGGAAGCAAAATATTTTTTTTAACTTGGAAACATGCTAAGACTGGCTCTGTTTAAAGGCTACAGCACAAAAGTTACTTAATGTTATTAGATTCTCATGCAACAGATTTTAAACTTGTTCATGAGGTCTGTATAGCGCGTGATTTACACTTTGAGAGAAATAAGAAATGTTGCTTCTATTTTACTTTCATACTTAAAATTCCGTTAACCCCAATCTTATTCAAAAACATTTTTTTCCTGGAACAAAACAAATTTCAAAGTCATGAAACTCCCTCCCAAAAAAGTTCCTGCACACTTGTAATTAACTTAACAAACCTAGTAGAGCAACATATTTGGAAGATATTCCATTTACGTATTTCCTTTTTCATATTTCTATGAGTTTTGTGCATGTGAATTTCAAAGCTGCCATTTTTAGATCTTTGAACTTCTAATAGGTTAAAATCTTCTAAGTTGGAAATTGAAACTGGTAAAACCAATTACTTACCAAATTAGTTTTGAATATATAGACAAAGTAGTTCAGTAAGAACATGTACACTTATCAGTAATCCACATTCCTTTAATTTTAAATTAAAAATTACTTCAATTACTCAAAGTCCATTGTTGTGGATTTAGATCCAGTACCTTCTTTTATATTTTTTCAATTACATAATAAGAAACTGTTGGAATTGACTCAATAGATTCCATCCTAGCTAAATATTTTAGTAAAATATTTACTAAAACTTACCCTAGGCCCCCACAATGGCAGGGAAATGGCAAAGTAAAATAAACCCAGAAAATCCCAGCAAATGACCCACACCCACACAAGTGAAAATCCCCCATGGTGACTGCCAGACTGACCTGGGGGAAAATTGCTTCCTGACCCCACATATGGCTAGCAGTTAGATCCTGAGCATGTGAGCAAGGACCGACCAGCCAAGCAACTAGGGTTGCCAACTTGTTAATATTTAAAAGCTGGACACTCCAGCAGGCGTGCTGGAACTTCCCCTACTCTGCCTCTTCTGCCCTGCTGCTGTCCCACCTCTTCCCCTGAGGCTCTATCTCCATCCACCCCTCCCCTCCCATCACTTGCTGATTTATCCCTCCCACCAGCCACCCAGATCAGGAGAGACTTGCCTGCAAAGCGGGGGCTGAGAGCTTCAGCCACCCAATGAAGATAAGAGCCAGTAAGAGTAAGGGCTGGCGTGGGTGATGACCTGGCACCTCTCCGCCTCCCCAACTCACAGTAACTGGACATTGGTTGTCCAGTCAGCAGATCTGACCAGACACTGTCAGGTTCCCTTTTCAACCAGACTTTTTGGTCTAAAACTGGGCACCTGGCCACCCTGCAAGCAACTGAGAAAGAGAATGTTAAGTGCCACCTCAGAGCCTTGCCTCCCCACAATCCATCTGATCCCCAGGCCTATGTCCCATCTCCAACTGTGGCCATCTCTGATGCTTCAGAGAAAAATATTCTGTTTTTTAAAAAATCTATGGGCGGGAGGATAAATCCCTTCCTGACTCCCTGCAGGTAGTCCATTAAAACCCTGAAGCATGAGTTATTAGGAACATAAAAAGAACAGGAGTACTTGTGGCACCTTAGAGACTAACAAATTTATTTGAGCATATGCTTTCATGGGCTACAGCCCACTTCATCAGATGCATAGAATGGAACATATAGTAAGAAGATATAGATATATACAGAGAACATGAAAAAGTGGAAGTAGCCATACCAACTGTAAGAGGCTAATTATTAAGATGAGCTATTATCAGCAGGAGAAAAAAAACTTTTTTAGTGATAATTAAGATGGCCCATTTTAGACAGTTGACAAGCAGGTGTGAGGATACTTAACATGGAAAAATAGATTCAATATGTGGAATGACCCCGCCACTCCCAGTCTCTATTCAAACCCAAGTAAATGGTATCGAGTTTGCATATTAATTCAAGCTCAGCAATTTCTCATTGGAGTCTGTTTTTTGAATGTTATGATTCCTGATGTCAGATTTGTATCCATTTGTTCTTTTGCATAGAGACTGTCTGGTTTGGCCAATGTACATGGCAGAGGGGCATTTGCTGGCATATATCACACTGGTAGATGTGCAGGTGAACAAGCCCATGATGGTGGGGCTAATGTGATTAGGTCCTATGATGGTGTCATTGGAATAAATATGTGGAAGAGTTGACATCAAGCTTTGTTGCAAGGATAGGTTCCTGGGTTAGTGTTTTTGTTGTGTGGTGGGTAGTTGCTGGTGAGTATTTGCTTCAGGTTGGGGGGCAGTCTGTAAGCGAGGACAGGTCTGTCTCCCAAGATCTGTGAGAGTGAGGGATTATCTTTCAGGATAGGTTGTATGATGCACTGGAGAGGTTTTAGTTGGAGGCTGAAGGGGATGGCTAGTGGTGTTCTGTTATTTTCGTTGTTGGGCCTGTCCTGTAGTAGGTGACTTCTGGGTACTCTTCTGGCTCTGTCAGTGTTCATGTTCTCTGTGTGTGTATATATACATGTATATACACACACACATACTATATGTTCCATTCTATGCATCTGATGAAGTGGGCTGTAGCCCATGAAAGCTTATGCTCAAATAAATTTGTTAGTCTAAGATGCCACAAGTACTCCTGTTCTTTTTGCGGATACAGACTAACACGGCTGCTACTCTGAAACCTTAGGAACATAAGACATAATCCAGAAGACAGACCCAGGGCTATTGAGCCCTACTCCTACCATCACAAGAAACCCTGTTGCACAAACACACTCATACATTTGTCCATCTCTCTCTCAAAACTAATTAAGTTGTTTGCCCTCACCATTCCTAGTGGGAAGCTGTTCCAGAACCTCATCTCTGTGATGGTTAGAAACCTTTTTCTAATTTTCAGTCTGAATTTGTTCATGGTCAGTTTGCAGGATCTGGGCCTTGGAAAAAACTAGAATTCCACATTTTAAAAAAAGAGATTGGTCTGTCAGCAAAGGAGAAACTCTATTAAGGTCAGACATACCAAACTTACACTGCAGGAAGAAAGTATTAGCAAATACACTGTTGGTAATAATCCTGCATTAGGAGAACTAGATGGGCTAGATGATCTAAGAGAATATTTTTTAGAGATGGGTAAGGTCATTTGATGCTCAGATGTTAAACTGACCACACAGAGTCCTACCCAGAAATACTTTTCCCCACTGGGGAATTAGAGGTTAAACCTGAGCTTTGGTTGGAGGTGAAAAAAGTAGCATGGTCACTTCATCCTCAGGGCTGTTCCTAGGGGGTTGCAGAGCCCAAGGCAGAAGTGATGAATTCGTCACTTCCGGGACCAACCCGTCACTTCTAGGACCGAATCCGCCAACCAATCGCACCTGACCGTGGGGCCCCCAAAACACAGGGCCTGCAGCGGTCACCCCAATTTACCATACCCAATGGACACCTCTGTTCATCCTACTCCCAATTTATTTGTTGAATTCAAATAAGCACCAAACAATATAGTTGGCCGTAATTACTCAAACGAGGCTGACAATTAGAAATGCAGGGGTTTTGCAGTCAGTACTGAAGTGCATTTGCAAACAGTGTCAATCTCACTATGCACAATTATCAGTCTCTCAGTTTCAGGAGGAAGAAGCTCACTCACATCATTCAGCAAGGTACTTAGGTACATGACTAACTCTTAAGCACCTCTACCCCATTGTAATGAATAGGATTACTCCTGTACTTAAAAAGCTATGCACATTCCTAGGTACCTTGCTGACTTAAGTGTTTCAAATCCTTAAAAATATTTTATAAGCAAGCCAGACAACTATTCTTCCCAGCTGAGGATACCTGGAAGGAACTCTTTCCAGAGCCAGTTATAGCTTTATTGAGACTGTTGATGCTTTATTAGTCAAAAAAGTTCCTGAAAAGCAGTGGTTCTCGACCTAGTTACCATTGTGGGCCAGATCCAATACTAGGAGTATGGCCCTGAGGATGTCACATGGGCCATAGTTCTGTGCTGATTGGGCCACAGGTTGAGAACCACTGCTGCAGAGCAAGAGAAGACACTTTCTTTCCAAAGGTCTGAATGCATCCTAAGATCAGGAACAAAATCCATACGTTTTGCACGCCAGTGCAGACCAATAGCTAAAAAGTTTTCTCTCTGAACTTGCTAATGTTTTGTTTGCATGGATCTATGCCAAACGATTTAACAGAAATTGAAATTGGTAGCAGCTGCTTTCATAATTGGGTAGAGCAATCTTTCATAAAATTCATAGATTCCTGTCTGCTGGAGTTCCACAATGTTTAGAGATATGCAGCCACTATTATGCCCCATAAGAGGGACAATATGAGCTCCACTCTGTAGCTGACCATGTCTGCTGATTGATGCCATAGCAGTGAGGTCATGGCCACACCACATCACTGCTCCATCCTCACCCACTTTTTGGGTGGCTCAAAGTGCTAACCCAACAAAGTTCTTGAGTAAGAGAGAGCACAGGAGCTATAACTGTCCTCATCTTCTCAGTGGGGGTTCACAATATAGCTTACATTTACTTAAGATGGAATCTGAAGTCACTGAATATGCACTGGAATTCATAATCTTCTAAGTGACACAAATATTTAGAGGAAAGCAGATATAAATTACAATACATGGCTTCTTGCTCTTCTAAGTAGTACTTATTCTGACTCTACCTAAAAAAGTCAAGAGCTACTAATCTTATGCATTTAAATCTTTCATTGGAGAAGCATGGCATCAAAATGTTTCTACTTTTTCCTCAGATGTTCCTCCATTTGGAATATAGAGCATTCTGTTTTATAGGGCCCAATTCTCTGCTGCCTTCTACTTTGTAGCTTGTGCAAATTAAGTGTTCAACTCTACCTTATCAGGATGGTTGTGCTTTACACTCACTTGGCATAGGTTTAAAGCACTGATCTATTAGGTCAGAGTACTCAGATTCACTGAAACTCATTTGTGCATGCATGTCCATTTACAGGGAAACTCTGCTTCTAAGGGGTAACCCTGCAGTCCTTACTCAGAATGCTAGTTCCCATTATAGGCAATGGGAGCTTGAGATACCTGTCCCATAGACCCTATGCCTCTCTGTTGCCCTATCTTGCTCCTACTCCCAACTCCTTCCTTGACGTACTTTTCTCTTCAGCTACCAAAACCTATCTTCTTTTCCCTCTTCTTCCCTAAGCTCCTTGAATCGGTTATTTGCAATCAGCCTCTGACTTCTAATTCTGCTTGACGCTCTTCATACACCAATCTGGCTTCCATTTTCCGATCTCCACTGAAACTTCTCTCATGAAGTTCTCCAGGCAAATCTCAGACCTTTACCCTGACCTCTTCCTCCTAGACTTATCAAGGATAATGCATCATAAAATGTCATTTGTTCATTTAGTTGACCAGTGTATCTTATCTTTAACTTTAATATTTCATACTATAATATTCTGTAGCATATTTAAGTATTGAAGTCTTAGAAATATGAGTTCTTAGAGAAGTATTCCACTATTACAATTTTGCTGAGAAAATGTGATCGGGTTTTTTACGTACAATTTAAATGGTGCATGAATTAGTGAAGTGGAATTCAATAAGGTTCCACTCTACTCAGTATTCCAAGTTACATTTTTACAATTCTATTATTTTAGAAGCAAAAGAATTTGAGTTTAAGTGATCAAAATTATGCTCACCTTCTCTGACTTTGGTGCCTCCAAGGACTATGGCAGATATACCAACAGATGAGGACAATAGCCAGATACAGATATTGATTATCTTTGCCTTGAGAGGAGTGCGGAAGTCCAGGGCTTTCACAGGGTGACACACAGCAATGTATCGATCAACACTCATCATGGTCAATGTGAATATGCTGGTAAACATGTTATAATAGTCAATTGAAATAACTATTTTACACAGCACATCCCCAAATGGCCAAGAGTTCATCAGGTATTCAGTGCTTTGAAAAGGCATAGTCGTAGTAACTAAAGCATCTGCCATAGCCAGATTGAAAATATAAATGTTCGTTGCTGTCTTCATCTTTGTATACCTGAAGTACAAGAAAAATAAATCTTAATGAATGTGTTGCTATAAAATATGAAGCTAGTGTATTAGGGAAACTGTGTTGTAACAATCTTTTGGACAAAAATGCAAGCACATTCAAGACTGAAGGATTATATTAAATATGTTACATTTAGTCTCTCAGCTATGTTGCTGCTGCTGTATCACCAATTAGATTTTCTTGCCAGAGGCAAAAATGGATTTTTGAGTAATTTTAACAGGATCATGTAAATTAGTCAAGTCATTATAAAGATGGTAGATTTAGTTTCATCCTCTAAAATCCAACTATAAATAAATGAGAAAATTATTTGCTTCATTTGCAAGTGATAGAAAAGTCTAGCAGTTCCTTTCCTTACAAGCATCTGAAAATACATCTACACTGCTATCAAAGATCCATAGCATGGCTGTGGTTGGCCCAGGTCAGCTGACTTGGACTTGTGGGGTTCAAAGTGTGAGACTAAAAATTGCAATGTAGATGTTCAGGCTTGAGCCTGAAGCCCCAAGAGGGAGTTGGGTCTCAGAATCCAGGCTCTAACTTGAGTCCAAACATGTACACTGCAAATTTAGCCCCACAGCCTGAAGCCCATGAGCCTGAGTCAATTGACCTGGATTCTGAGATTTGGTGTCATGGCTTTGTTATTGCAGTGTAGATGTACCCTTACTGCCTGTTGGGTTTTTTTTGTTTTGTTTGTTTTGTTTTTTTTTACAGAATGGGTATCCTCGTCTCACCATGCTACAGCACGAATAAACCATTAATCATTACTCTTGCAGGGCCAAATCCTCAGCTGCTGTAAATTAGCATCTCTCAATTTATTTCACGGGAGCTATGCCAATTTACACAAGCTAAGTGTCCTGTAGAGTGTAGAATAAGATACCTGGTTAAATAGGCTACTAGAGTCCATAAAAATTATATTAATCATAATACTATTTTCTCGATATACATTCAAGCAAAACTGATATTTTATTGGTTTGTGTAACACCGATTAAGAAATGTGGCCTGCAAGAGCATACAAAACTATGGGGGCCACATTTTCAATGGCGGGCCCTTAAAGTTTCTGAGGTGACACGCAACAGAATATTGATTGTTTCTCATCATTGTCAATGTGAATATACCGATAAACACTAGTCAGGCATTATTATTCTAGGACAGTTGTGGTCTTGCTGATTGTACAAGAGACTGGGTCTCAGGAAATCTGGATCTGCTTTTGACTCTACTACTTATCCTTTAGAGAGTACTTTTTCTCTATAGATCTGAAAGTATAATAAGAGTCACAACAATTTTTCCTTGTTCAAACTTGTTCTATCCACAGATCTCAAATGTGTGTGTAAACAGGTATTAATGTGCCTAACTACCTGTTTGGGTGAATAATTGATTTGTACCTGAAAACCTAGAATTTATGAGCACCACACTTTGTAACACAGCCACTTTCTCCTAAAATCTTAATTTTTAATATGAAAGTAAATGTACAAAGTCTAGTAATGAGAAGACTTTCATGAACCCTCCCACACAATTACCTCTCCATAAGTGCGCC
This sequence comes from Gopherus flavomarginatus, assembly GCF_025201925.1. Taxonomy (NCBI): domain Eukaryota; kingdom Metazoa; phylum Chordata; order Testudines; family Testudinidae; genus Gopherus; species Gopherus flavomarginatus. The sequence continues at coordinate 229,425,678 of NC_066618.1, forward strand.
CCCAAACTAAGGCTCATGGGCATTATGGCCCTAGGATCAGTGTCCAATCAGGTTGCAGTAACAGATGTCTTTCACAGATCTGCTGCCCAATGGGGGAATCAGACTGTTTACTGCTGTCCAAAGACTCTCAAAGATTAGAAGGGAAAATTATCTTTTCTGCTCGTCTCCTGAATCTGCAAGTTGAGGGAACTTGAATGTCTCACCCAGAAGCACTAGTGACCTTGGGTGAGAGGGCACCTGGCTTCATTGTAGCCTAGCAATATATTATAGAAGGAGCTGGTAGCAGTTGCCTAACACTACATTACAGAGGATTCCTGTGACTTTTACTTTATCAGTGTTGACGAGAGGCCTTTGATACTTAGCAGGGGGATCCCCCTGAGCTACAAAAGTGCCTTTTATTTATCCCATGAAATTCCATTCAGATTTGGCTGAGATAGAAAGTGTTCAAATTGCCATTTTCAGTCTCTCACTTGCAACCACAAAAAAAGTTTGGCCGCCTGCCAAAATCACTGAATATTCAAAAGTCAGGTTCATGTCTCCACCAAAGCAGCCCACACTGCAGTGAGAATACCTGAGAGCTGTTGGAGCAGAGAACCGAAGGTGGGGAGAACAGACAGCCAACCCAAGCGCCCCCACATAAGCCCTTTAACCCACCACATGGCCCCAGTGGACCATTCTCCTCCACCCTTTGGAGTTCTCCCAAAACCAGGAGCAGGAGAAAGATGCGGGGGAAGAGAGAGAAAGCACCAGTCAGGGCTGGACTTCCTTTACACATACACACACAGACATATCTTAGCCCAGCACCTTATCCCCCTTTACAGGGCCAGCTCCAGGCACCAGCATTCCAAGATGGTGCTTGAGGCGGCAATCTACAAGAGGCGGCAGTCCCCGTGTTTTTTGCCCCCAAGCAGCGCACTGAATTGCCACCGCGAGTGGCGGGGGCAGTCCGTGCGCCATTAGGGCGGCAGGCGCGTTTCCGCGGTGGTGGCAATTCGGGGGCAGCTTCTATGTTTAGCTGTCCACAGCAGCTTCAGCTAAACATAGAAGCTGCTGCTGAATTGCCTCTGCCGCGGTGGAAATGTGCGTGCCACCCTAAAGTCACACAGACTGCACCTGCCACCCACGGCGGCACTTCGACATGCTGCTTGAGGCCCTGCCCCTTTAGCTTTATCATTATTGGTGTCATAAGATCAGTTACCAGCAAAAAACATGGAATGGAGTTAGGTTCATTTTCATTGCTGTGACTGCCTGCTGCTAGATTGGGGGGAGGGATAGCTCAGTGGTTTGACTGCTGGCCTGCTAAACCCAGGGTTATGAGTTTAATACTTGAGGGGGCCACTTGGGAATCTGGGGATTGGTCCTGCTTTAATCAGGGGGTTGGACTAGATGACCTCCTGAGGTCCCTTCCAACCCTATGATTCTAGATTCAGAAATGCTTCTATTATCAGCTTTGGAGTCAGACAGCTTCTTTGACAAACAATTACTAAATGCACAGTAGAAGCAACCAGAAAGATGCCATAATGTGCTGATAGAGTTTTCAAAAATCACATATTACTTGTACTCTCCAATACATGACAAAAAAGTGAAGAGATATCTGGTTGACTGGCTGTCCTCTCTCTCCCCTGTTTTTTTTATGACCTCAGACAATGGAAGTCAGTGGTCTATGGGAAGCCTGGTTTTCCAAGTACCTTGCTTTGCACAGGCCTGCACTTGTACTGGGTAAAAGTATTGACTTAAAACGCCATGGTTTCCTTAAAAAAAAAAAAAAAAGTTCAGGGATGCTGCAGAAAATTAAAATTATTGATCCAATAGTTTAACTTCAGCTGTGAGGAAAATATCAGTCTCTGCTTTAAAATGTCAAGTACGGGACTAAGAGCAGAGTTGTTGGATTTAATGCAGCACATATAAGATGACTCACATTTACTGTCTTTCATCTAAAGTTCTCAAAGAGCCTTAAGAAAATATTTACAAACTATGGATCATAGTTTACCCTCTGTCTTTGCACAACCCCAGTCCCCTTCCCCCATTAATTTCAGTGGAAGTTCTGTGCACAGAAAGAGGGTCAAATATTGTCCATGATATAATGAGAAATGTAACAGAGTAGCAGTTTTGATGATCCTACATAAAAGTGAAAGGCTCCTATCCTCAGTCAACATAAGCTCAGGTGCTAGAAGCCTGTATGAAGATGCAGAATAATTTCTGCTGTCTAATGTTCATAGGTAGATCTTGTTATCTCCAGCTAGCAAATAATAGGGGTGGCTGGAGCCTCTCTGGTACTAACATACCTGAGAGGAATAGAGATATCGTAGAGGAAAAACTTGGGCTTAAATTTATGCTTGGATATTATTGTTTAAGTTACCAAACCCCAGGAAGAAAAATGACCATAAAGTGTGTCCACTTTGTAAGGAGCAGAGTGGAAATGCCATTTGTCTGCTCACAAATTATGAGTAAAATTCTCAAAAAGCATCTAAGCAACTTCAGCACTTGGAAGCCTAAGGCCTACTGACTTCCAATGACTTTAAATGAACTTTGGCTCCTAAGTCACTTAGGCACTTTTGAAAATTTTACCATGTGTCTTATTTCACCCATCACTGCAATGCACTCACTTCTGGGGTAGGATGTAGCAGCTATTTAACAGGACACATTTTTTTCAAGACAGCGAGTAACGAGGGGAAAAAAATCACAGCTAACATAAACCTACAGGTAAATTTGAGGTTTGGTAGGCACAGTGTTAACAAATTGGTACACATTCCAGAAAAGTATCAATGTACATTACTAATATGTAAGGATTCTTTGACAATACTGTTGCAAGCAGGGACAAAGAGAATGAGGATTTAGAAATTATAGTGTTGCTTTAATGAGTTTAGTTAAAGTTAAAAAGAGGCTCAAAATCATTTTTCATCAAGACATAACTTTGACAAAATAACATTTTCAGGCTGAAATGTTCCACTTCAGTATGAGATCAATTTGTTTGCAAGAATGACAAATATTCTAAAACTTTCTACGATAGTGATTAATATGTGAAGTGCAAATGCATTAAATAGAATGAGGCATAGCAAAGAAGTGGTATAGGACGACAGCTGTCGCAATGAATTAAAACATACAAAAAACAGATGTCAAACATTTATTTAAGCTACAGATGGATGCTATTGTGCTAGGCTCTCTTGTGTGAAATTCCCATGGATAGCAGCAGCAAGGGGCATAACTGGGAAAGGCCCCAGATCTCAATATTTATCTATTTAGGGTAAACTCAATACCAATTTCATCTACCAATGTGATATGCCATCATGTGCAAGCAATGCCCCTCTGCCATATACATTGGCCAAACTGGACAGTCTCTACATAATGTGCTGATAGAGTTTTCAAAAATCTCATATTACTTGTACTCTCCAATACATGACAAAAAAGTGAAGAGATATCTGGTTGACTGGCTGTCCTCTCTCTCCCCTGTTTTTTTTATGACCTCAGACAATGGAAGTCAGTGGTCTATGGGAAGCCTGGTTTTCCAAGTACCTTGCTTTGCACAGGCCTGCACTTGTACTGGGTAAAAGTATTGACTTAAAACGCCATGGTTTCCTTAAAAAAAAAAAAAAAAGTTCAGGGATGCTGCAGAAAATTAAAATTATTGATCCAATAGTTTAACTTCAGCTGTGAGGAAAATATCAGTCTCTGTTTTAAAATGTCAAGTACGGGACTACATCAGGAATCTGGCATCAGGAATCATAACATGCAAAAACCAGGACGAGACCACTTCAATCTCTCTGGTCACTCAATAACAGACTTCAAAGTGGTAATTCTTCAACAAAAAAAACTTCAAAAACAGACTCCAATGTGAAGCTGCAGAACTGGAATTAATTTTCAAACTAGATACCATCAGATTAGGCCTGAATAAAGACTGGGAGTGGTTGGGTCATTACAAAACCTAAACTTAATTTCCCCAATACTAATTTCTCCCTACTGTTACTCACACCTTCTTGTCAACTGTCTGTAACAGGCCTCTCTCTTACCACTTCAAAAGTTATTTTTCCTCCTTTGGTATCTTGCTATTAATTGATTTATCTTGTTAGACTGACATAACACTTGGTAAAGCACCCCCATCTTTTCATGTACTTATACCTGCTCCTGTATTTTTTATTTCATACACCTGATGAAGTGGGTTCTAGCCCACGAAAGTTTATGCCCAAATAAATTTGTTAGTCTCTAAGGTGCCACAAGGACTCCTTGTTTTTTTTGTTTTGTTTTTTGTTTTGTTTTGTTTTTTTGTCAATATCAATTGAATCAGAACGTAGTGAAAGACTGGAGACATATGAAGTAGAATGAATCTAATGTTTTTATAGTCTTAAAAGTCATTTAAAAATGTATGTCAATATGAAACTTAACACAGAGCCAGCATAGAGTGTAAAAATCAGTATGTTGCAACCTTCACATTCACATTTTAGGTCATGTGTTATCACTACATTCTGAATTCATGGCAGTCTCAAATTTATAGTAGTAGGGACCCCAGAAAATCAATTCACACTTTCATAGTAATCATTATTATTGTTATCACACAAATTCAAGAGTTGCCTGTCACTGAAATTAACTTTAACATACTAATTATAGGATAAGACTTAAAAAAAGTTGCCTAAAGCTAGATTCCTAGATCTGTAACTAGGCACCTAAATAAGTTGCTTGATTTTCAAGAGTGGTGAGTGCCCAGCAGCTCCCACTGATACAGCACTTCTGAAAAATCAGGCCACTGATTTAGCTGCCTAAATATGGACTTCGGAGCAAAGCTTGAGATGCTCATTTTTAAAATCCTTGCCATAATGTTTACTTGTTTATTATAAATCTTATTGTAACTAGTTAAAATTTTGTACAAAAATTATTAAAATATTAACTATGAATTGCAGAGGATTTTTTTAAATAGGTCAGTTCCCTTGCAATATAGATTGGGTCATCTGTGGGGAGTCAGCCTGGGAACTCTGGATCAAAAAGCATGAACCTCAGATGCTACAGCTAAAGGACTAGATCTAATAGCTCAAATGGAATAATAGACTTAACCCTGTATATATGGTTTAGCCCTAGAGGAGGATAAAGAGCCACAGCATGCTGATATGAATTACATATATCCCTGATTGTAGAAATTCATCCCAACTTTCAAAGGTCAACAAGAGTTAAAATCCTCACATTGGCCTCCATTTATAACTACTCCCCTGAATGAGACATCTATGGGGCTTGAAATCAGGTCAAAAAGTTTGAGTTTTTATGCTTGTACTAAAGTACTGGATTTGTAAATTCAAGGGCAGGAGAAGACTCACAAAACTCCAAACATGTTCTAAGTCACTCACTGAGGACAAAGCCATGCTGCACTATGAATCCATCTCCCCGGCCCCCCCACTCCTTTGGATAAAGAAGATTCAAAGGGGTTGTTCATTTTTAATTAAGAAGAAAGCTTCTGTTTTACCTTTACTAATGGCAGTAATGTCAAGTTTGGTGTCCCATGGTTTTGCTGAGAAAGCAACTAGACTCAAGGACTTCTCACACTTGAAAGGAGAAAGATATTAGATTTTAAGAAATACTTCCTTTGTCCAAAAACTTAGTGATTTAAGTTAAATAGGTTTTAATAAAAACAGACAAAAATTACAATTTTTAAACCATCTGATTGCAAATCTTTTTCTCTTGCAATAGCTGGATTTTCTCTTGCTCAAATCTTGAGATGTTGCCATTTCACTAACCTTGCAGTCATCACGGTCTTCCAGTTTAGACAGGATGAGAACTTCTAATGTAAGGCAAAATGGGGGCCCTTGGAAACAGCCACACTAGTCAGGAATTCTGTATATAGGAAGCTGGATAACCCGCTCTGATAATCTGCACTCACATGGGTCCAGTTCACCACCTCCCTAGTGAATGCTGCTTCTCTGTCCACGTAGCATTCTTCAGCCTCAGTGTTCCTCTTTCCTGCAGCAAGGTTTTGTTGCAGGACACCATAACCTCCCTCAATATGTGCCAGTGGCTCTGGGACAAAAGGTTCCAGGTTCTGCCTGGCAGTTCCTGAAGAACCAGGTGCGTTGTATGCTTCAGTTGTTGGTCCAACAAGGAGAGACTCTATCCTTCACTTGAATGGATGCTGTGGGCCAGGTGTCACCTGGTGGAGGGCACAGGTCTCATTGCTCATGGGGAGATGCAGTAGAAGTTTGTCAAGGTGCCATTTCCCCCTTTCTTCCTTTGCAAGGGCTGTGGCACCTGAAGGGCTAAGGAATGGTTACCTCTGAAGATCCTGACTAGTGGCAGCCCAATCTTATTAAGGGAACAGTTTTTGTCAGGCTGCGTTTGTCAGGCTGTGGGAGAGTAAAATGGGCGGAAATTCAATACACTCAAACAGAGGCTTGGTGTGTACGCTGCATGAATACTACTCATGGGGAAACATCTTCAGTCTGTTCTCAGTGCAAAGCACATGGTCTCTGCCTTACCATGGAAATAGAAAGGAGCACTGATAGCTGACATGCTCCATCTGATTACTGTGTAGCTGAAAATTAGGACACATGGCTGTGACATTCTGTATCTCAGGGGAACATCCTGCACCTCCACATTCATCCTTATAATATGATTGTGTGGTATCCAATGCAAAGTTTGTCATGTTAGGTGTCTTCGGAAGGCTCATGATGACTGAGCATTGTTGTTATAGTAATATTATAGGTTGTAATTTCATGTATATAGTTATGAGGCTGAAAATGCGTCCTCATGTCTTAAAACAAGCCCAGGCAAAACTGTCCAGGAACAAAGGGGCAGTTCACACCTCATCAGGGCATGTATAGGACAAACCCAGCCCAGTATCACAGGAACAAAGGACATCTAGGCAGCAACAAAGGATCTCTTGGACTCTCAAATTAGTCACCCCCCTTCCCTTGGTCAGTTTGGGACTACAGTGAGGTAATGCTCACCAGACCCTGAAGGTGGGGGAGGGGCACAAAGCCAAGACGGAAAAAAGAACATGATAAAAGGAGAGACTTTCGCCATGCTCTTCCTCTCTCTTCCCCCTCCATCTACAGACACCACCACCAAGCAACTGAAGCGCTGATCAAGGGGAAAGCCTGGGAAAGTCAGCCAGCCTGTGATGAGAAACATCCAAGTTTGTAAGGGCATTGAAAGCGTTAAGATCAGCTTAGAATGTGTTTTGCTTTTATTTGATTTGACCAAATCCTATTTGTTGTGCTTTGACTTATAATCACTTAAAATCTATCTTTTGTAGTAAATAAATGTGTCTGTTTATTCTACCTGAAGCAAGGCATTTGGTTTGAAGATGTCAGAGGCTCCCCTTGGGATAACAAGTGTGGTACATATCAATTTCTTTATTAAATTGTTGAACTCATATAAGCTTGCAGCGTCCAGTGGGCACAACTGGATACTGCAAGACGGAGGTTCCTAGGGTTGTGTCTGGGACCGAAGATATTAGCTAGTGCCATTCAGTTGCACAATCCAAGCAGCAACTGGCCAAAAGTGCTCACTCACAAAGCCGGGAGCAGCTTACATGCCAGAGCCTGTGAGTGAACAGCCCAGGAGTGGAAGTTCTCACAGTAAAGCAGGGTAAGGCTGGCTTCCAGATTTGAGGATTAGAGTGACCTAGCAGATCACCAGTACAGATAACACCAGGGGAACGTCACAATGGGAGTTGCATCTTAAATAGGCATTCTGTTAATGCCCACTGGGGTATCAGGGAACATTCAGAGTAGTAAGCATAAGACTCTATACATCTCAGAAGTTGTGAGAAATAAAAATCACATTATATGACATACCCTTCCCATGTGTATTTATCTGTGAAGAGCTGGTTCATTAGGGTGGTCTCAAGTCCCCATAGCCTGTTGATGTTCTGGGTGGGGTTCAGCTCTAGTGCCTCCACTTGGGAGAGATCATGTGGGATCTACCTCTGGCCTCTATGCATTCCTCAATCTTTGTCACCTCATTGTTGTATACTACCCAGTTCTTAATAGCCTCCATACCTCTCCAGTTATCTCCTATAGCATTCACTGCATCAAGCACCATCTTTCCTAATGGGACACTTCAGGGACAAGTCTGAAGTGGCAGACATAGCACTCCTGGATTATTTGGGCCAAACTCAGATCTTCTCTGGAGACTAATTAGCCTTCCTCTTCTGGACAGTGTTTGACAAACCAGTTATTCTGGAACTACCTCTAGAAGGAGGTCCTGACATCTCAACAGCAGCTATTCTCATATTCACTGATCATCAACTGAGAGATTTAAAAAATCCTGCCTTGGGTGAGGAAATTGACCATTAGCTATTCAAATACACCCATTCATATAAAATGTTGTACTAGGCCGGAACTGAACGTTCACGTGCACACACACATGCTCTCTGTTACATACCATGAACCAGCACTGGTGGATGCCCTTCCTGCCTGAAATGCCCTTAGCAGTCATTATGGCGAAGACTTTCTGAAGACTCAAATAGGGTTTGAAAGCATAGTTCAGTGAGTGCATTTAAACTCTCTGGGGCCTGGCTAAGCTCTACTTGGCATAGATGTGAGGAGGGCAATGGTGGATGTACAGGACCTTCACATCCTCCCCATCCTTGAGGATGCTGGGTGACAATTTGGCCACACACAAGCTTGAGCAGCCCCAGGACTGCTCTCATTTGTGGAGACTTATAATGCTTTCCTATGGCCTTACATGTTTGCGAGAACTCATGATGTTCTGGCCATCTCCCCTTGCCTCCCCAGCACTCTTTCACACCACAACAGCACAAAGACGACTTAGGTGGGCCAGGAATTGATGTTTGTGTTTAGAATATAATGTTGCCATTTCCCATTTTTATTCCTGATTAGAACAGACCTTCTAGGACCCCCATTCCTCTATTTGAGACTGCAACTCTACATTGCAACTCCCTCCCCATTCTCTTCAGAGCATATAGTAAAATCTTTTCAGAGAAAACACTTTCATAATCTGCCTCTCTCTCACATGATTCTGTGTGGAATGCAGTTACCAGCCAAGAAATGCAGCCTCACTGGGTTTGGCCTGAACCAGAAATTACTTGACACAGTCAAGATGGAGCTATTTAATGATTCCTTACTCTCCTGCTCGGAGGGAGACCACTCAGGCTGGCCCTGTCTGGCCAGGACTAGAGTCTGCAAGACAGCCAAGAGCCCACAATAGGGCTGGGCAATTAACAGCAGTCCCTGTCAGGCTTTAGCCTGGGCTTGGGTAGCTCAAGTAGTCAGCCCTTAAACACCACCTCTTAGGGCTGGCTTTGGCCCAGGCAGAGCTCAGGCGACCAGCAACCCAGAACAGTCTCTCAAGGCTACTGGTAAGGGAAGCTCCTCTTCAGAGCTAGAGCCTCCTTGCACAGTGTAGGAGGATCAGCTACCCTGGTGCGGTTTGGCAGGGAGATGCAGTCCCACCCTACTCCACCACGTCCCAGCCCAGGGCCCTGGCAGGGCCAGGATTGGCTGCCTCTGCGTCGACGGGGATCCAGCCACAACACACCAACTGAGCCACCCCTGGTTCTGCAGCCAGCTGCTCCAGGGCTGCCCCTGGGCCACTTCCTGCCTCCCCAGGGTTTAGTACCTGTGGCCTCCAGGCCTCTTCCGGCTCCTCGGGTATACGGGATATATGGCAGTAGGTACTCCAGGCCAGTCCTTGTCAGTGTCTGGGAATCAAGACCAACCAGGTGCAGGTTCCTCTTGGGGGTGTGGGAGAACAGGCAGAGCATCCTTCATAGGCTCTCCCCCAACTGTGCTGCAGGGCTGGCCTCTTATACTTCAGGCCATGCCCCAGTATTTCCGGTGAGAGAGGCAGGGTGATCTAGGCTCCACCCTCCAAGGGGTGTGTAATGGTTCCCTCCTCCCACTTGGATGGAGGCCACTCAGCCTCATTACAGGCTATAACTGAAAAGGAGTCAAAAGACTAAGTAGATGAAGTGTTAAATATTTGGCCTTACCTTGTTTAGCCAGTATGTTGCTGGGACTATACATAATCTTGCATATAGTTGATGAGACAGGTTTCCTCCAATATTCAACAAGATTTGGAGGAAAACTTTCTCCAACAGAGCTTGGTGACTCTTCCCTGCATGATTCTATTCCAGTGCATATACAAAGGGGATTCCATCCAGGAATGGTTCTTCTCAAACAATTCATTCAAGAATGAAAATGTATCTGTCCATTGGCAAGACCCATGGAAGCAGCTATGTAGACCAGTCCCAATCAGCTGCTTACATGCAATCTGGAGTTTTCCCTGACAGCTGAAGACAAGGTGGGATAGAATCAGCTACTGAGTGGCAGATCATTGATCCTGAATTTGAAATGTCTCCAAACTTCTGGTATTAAAGGAGCAAATATTTTCAGGAGCAAATCCTCCAGATGAGTGATGACATTACTTGCCAGTTCCTGGTATTGTCTGCGCCCACCACATGACACTATCCCTCTCCAAGTGGTGATAACCCCAGGACATATTCGTTTGAATAGTTCCAGTGAATATTTTGTAGATCTTTCATAAAAGTTATTGAAGAACATCACTGTTATGATGAGGAATGCATTGATGACTTCAGGGGAAATGAAGATTTTTTTTCTCTCTCTCAACCTGCAATGTAACATAATGTGTATCACTGTAAGACCTGCCTAGCAAACAGCATGCAATGCCCCCTCTTTCCCACTGTCAATACAAATCATGTAGCAAAGGTCAGGAATGTAATAATAGATAGGGTGCTCACCATTGTCCAAGAGTGCTTGATCCAAGAGCAGATTCAGGGTGTCTTGTGCAGCTCTTCCACAAGATTTGGGAGAAAATACTTTGAAGACATTAAGCATTTCTGATTAAACATATAAGAATTAAGAAAAGTAAACTCTGGACATTTTCCTACACATTCAACAAACCATGTGACACAGAGTTAATTCTGTAGTGCATCCATGCAGCAGGAAACTCAGTTGTAAGTTATGCAGTGAAACAGAGTGCCACCAAACTACCCCACCATTAACTTGTCAGGCACTCTTTCCTGTACCCTCAGCTTCTGACCAAACTAGCCTTCAATGTCTGTGCGCTTACTCATAGACTCTAGGACTGGAAGGGACCTCAAGAGGTCATCGAGTCCAGTCCCCTGCCCTCATGGCAGGACCAAATACTGTCTAGACCATCCCTAATAGACATTTATCTAACCTACCCTTAAATATCTCCAGAGATGGAGATTCCACAACTTCCCTAGGCAATCTATTCCAGTGTTTAACTACCCTGACAGTTAGGAACTTTTTCCTAATGTCCAACCTAAATCTCCCTTGCTGCAGTTTAAGCCCATTGCTCTTGTGAATGGGCTTACTTAATTATGTGATTGGTAACTTAAGTCACAATTTTCAATGCCAGCTCGTGTCCAACTTGAGATATCTAGGGCCTGCTTTTCAGAAGTGCTGAGCACCTGAAGCTCCCATTGTCTGTGCACTGAACTATGTAATCAGATTTTTAAGAATAGGTATTGAAAATTTGAAAATTCCCAAACAAAACTACATATAGATATTTATGCTCGTATCTACCAGCCTAGTTGTATGGCTAGGTTTTGAGAATCCTGCAACATGTGCTGTGACAAATTGGGGTTTCTGTCTGCCCAACTTCTGAACTGGAAATGATTATATGAATTGTGTCATGAAATTACTGTGTAAAGGAAAGCCTGTCATGTATGTGGATCCACCCTGCTTGCAGGTTTGTGTCACATCTCTGCCAGGCCAGAGACAATAGTGAGCAATCAGCACTGAACAAAGTAGAGCACCTTTGGACTATAGGTTTTCTGTACATAGAACAAGACACCTCCTTCTCTGCTCTGAAGGAGGGTAACAGGTTGAGAGTAATGAAAAAAGTACCAAATGGCAGAATTGAAGAAGAAGGTGACCTCAGGAGGAGTCTATAAAGGGACTCAGAGGGGGAAGTGGAGGACAGTCATTTTGCACCAAATTAAGATAAGAGAGGCTGCTGCAGGGAGTAGGCAAGGGGCAGAGGACACTGCCTGCCTGCCTGCCTAACTGACAGAACATAGGCAATTCCCCAAGGACTCCCAAGGGAAGGGTGAGCTAGTGAGGGACATTGCATTTAGGATGGTTTACTGTTTTGTGTGTTCTGTACTCCCCCTGTTCTATTCATGATTAAATATAAAATGCATATATATATAAAAAGATGTTAGGCTGTCAAAGTGTGTGTGTTGATTACTTCACATTGGTACATGCCCAAGAGAGTTAAACAGTAAACCAGAAGCTTCACACCTTTGGGGTGGAGTGCTGGGAAAGGGGTCTGTTTAAGTATTGAGAACATGGGCATCGTTGGTGGGGGGCAGAAGCATATTGACCTGTCTGAACGGTCCAAATAGTAAACTATATGGAACTCATTTTACCTTCCTGGAGAATGAAAGGCTGAACCTGATTAGATTTGAACTTGTGGCTCCAGAAAGAATATTTCAAACTTGACAGTTAGAGCAGTCAACAAGGCTTCCCAGCAGGGCTATAAAGATCCATTGTGCCTCTTTTTGCTCTCTCCTTCCTTTCCTTTTTAAATCATTTTCTTTATGTGCAGAAATCATTTTTGTCAAAGAACCGCCTTTCCCATCCCCACTCAATGTATATGTCCTAAGAATCAAAGTCTTTTTCCCTGCTTCTCTCAAAGCTGACTCAGTTGGTACACTCATATCTGATGCATGTGTTTGTTGGGAGGCACCTTTCCAACTCAACAAATGAGAGTGCTAGTAAATGGGGTATTAGCTTTGTTTGAAATAATAAAGCAATGGGCTGCTGTCATAAACAGATAGCTAAGGGTTAATGTCTCTTTCACCTGAAAAAAAAAAGTATCCTGAAACACCTGACCAGAGAACCAATCAGGAAACCAGACTTTTTTCAACTCTGGGTGGAGGGAAGTTTGTGTCTGAGTTCTTTGTCTTCTGCCTGAATCTCTCTCAGCTAGAGAAGGATTTTTCTATTTCCTGCTTTTTAATCTTCTTTGTCCAAGTTGTGAGTACAAAGTTGGTTTTTTGTTTTGTATTTACATGTCTATAGTTGCTGGAGTGCTTTAAATTGTATTCTTTTGAATAAGGCTGTTTATTCATATTTCTTTTAAGCAATTGACCCTGTATTTGTCACCTTAATACAGAGAGACCATTTTTATGTATTTTTCTTTCTTTTAAGACCTGTTGGAGTTTTCTTTAGTGAGGAACTCCAGGGAATTGGGTCTGCAGCTCACCAGGGAATTGGTGGGAGGAAGAAGTCAGGGGAAAACCTGTGTGTGTTAGATGTACTAGCCTGACTTTGCATTCACTCTGGGTGAGGGGGGAAGAGAGATTGACTCTCGGTAATTCTGTTCTCCAGGCTGGGAACGGGGAGGGTGGAATCCCTCTGTTTAGATTCACGGAGGTTGCTTCTGTGTATCTCTCCAGGAACACCTGGAGGGGGGGGAAAGGGAAAAGGTTGATTTCCCTTTGTTGTGAGACTCAAGGGATTTGGGTCTTGGGGTCCCCAGGGAAGGTTTTTGGGGGGGACCAGAGTGCCCCAAAACACTCTAATTTTTTGGGTGGTGGCAGCAGTACCAGGTCCAAGCTGGTAACTAAGCTTGGATGTTTTCATGCTAACCCCCATATTTTGGACGCTAAGGTCCAAATCTGGGACTAGGTTACTGACAGCTGCACACCACAGTTAGGTAAATAAATAAGAATTATCCTCATTTTATAGATGGGAAAACTGAGACATAGAGGGGCGTGGCAAGTTACTTAGGAGTAGAGCTGGTCAAAAATTTTCCAGCAGAAAAAATTTCTATCAGAAAGTGTCATTTCATCTAATATCTAAACTTTCCATGGCAACATGTCAATTTCAATAAAATTTGATGTAGAAAAAGTTGAAACTAAACATTTCAATAGGTCAACCTTGTTGGAATGGAACATCTTGATTTTTCATTTCAAAATTATTTTTGTTTCAAATTTTATATTCTGTCATAAATTATAATAAAACAAAACAATTTTAAAAGACAAAATTGGAAGAAAACATTTAAATTTCATCAAAATGGAATGTTTCAGTTGACTTATAACTGATAATTTATTTTTTTAATGGAAAAATTCCAAAATGCTTGTTTTCTTTCCAATGCAGAGTTCATTTCAAAATACTGGCTTTCCAAACTGGAAGCCCAAGTGTCACCCAGCTCCACCAAAGAGCCAGTGGTTAGATCATTAAACTAGGATGTGGGAGACTTGGTTCAAGTCCCTGCTCATCACAGACATTCTGTGTGCCCTTAAGCAAGTAATTTAGCTTCTCTGGGCCCCAATTCCCCATCTATAAAATGGGATTAATAGCACCAGCTCCGAGGACAAACTGTGGGGCATGCCCGTACCCTCTCCCCCTACCCCAGGAGGCATGGAGAAACCTTTCTGGGGAACACGCAAGTTAATGAAAGTACAAAAAAGTGGTAAGAGACTGACAAGGGACAAAGAATATCTTTATAGCAGTAGCACATAAAAGTAATCTGAGAAAGAGTTGACTACATTATGCCATTTCTTAATAAATTATTCCTGTAACACAGGATGCCATTAAATTCAATGATGCTTTTTTTTTTCTAAGACATTCGACAAACTAGAGCATACAAGCTCCTCTTTTCCCTTAGGAATGAACGCACATAGCTGTGACACTGCCTGTTGTTAAAACTGTTTTTAATCCTAGAGAATTATTCAGACCACTGGAGGCTTGTGAAATAATTTTCAAAGAAATACAGGATTGGTTGTCTTGGAGTTTGATGACAGCAGTTCTTCCGAGTAGGTGACCTCCTGGGGCAATCAAGACAGAGCACATTGAAGAGGTGAATCCAGAATGAGTGAAACAACAGACACATAGCTCCCATGGTGGCTGTGTACAACACTGTGACAGCAATTCCATAATTAAAATTGTAACACAGTTTCCATTACAAATACGCCTTTCCATTCCTTCTAGCTGTCTCTAGAAAGCACCATTTTGCCTCAATTTTTTCCTATAAAGTCCCTAGTCAGAGCTGCATTTGCAGGGGCCAGGAAAAGTTCTGGTGTAAAAGGGACAAGGCCTGTTTGCATATGAAATTTTAAAAATGTGTTTTTCCCTTTTAGAAGCATATTCTAAGGTCTTTGATGTTCTCATATCTCAGAAATGGCTTGCTGTAGAAATGTAATATAGATACTTGCAATGTAATATAAACATTGCTCAAGTGAGTTATGTAGGCCTGGCCGGACATGAGTAATTGGACATGGGTGAAGCCTCATTTCTTGGGAGACAGTATCAGGAAGGTAAATGGATCAGTAGATTGGAAACAATGTCAGTACTACTTAAGAGAAGTGGGGGACCACTCATGGAATCATTCACAATGGGCAAGATAACAATGGACAAAAAAGGCCTGGAATGTAAGATGAGGTTAAAAAATAAATTGTGTATGGACAGTGTATGAGCAGAGCATGCTGTAAAGGGATTGGTTTCTCCAAAGTAACCAAGCCAATCCCCAAATATGTAATGCAATGTATAGTAAATGCATATAAAGGAAGAGATTTTCTGTTTAACTGTGAATGTGTGGTATGCCCTGTACCCCTCCCCCCATGCTTGAATCTAAGCCAGTCAGTGTAGCTTTGCTGTATGCTAAATAAAGGAATCTAAGTGAAGAGACTGGAGTAAAATGGAGTTCTTGGACAACTGAGTGCAAGAGGTCTCGGGGGAACCCCAACACAGTGGTACACTGACTTAGATCTGGAGCAAGCAATGTAGATATCCCTTAGTGTGAGGGTTGCAACCTAGCATTAAGGGAAATGGCATTGGAAGGGTTTAATGGTTTAAATATGAGGCACCATGCTTCTTTAGCACTATGCTGAAGAAGTGAGTTAAATGTAAGGGCAAACCCTAGAGAAGTATTCGGGTGAAAAAGAAAATCCAGAGTGTGGTATCAGATTAAACAAAAAAAGAATGCCTAGCAGAGCACAGCAGAGCTCCGTTGAATTCCATAAATAAATAATTTGCAGAGCACAGCAAAGGTCTGTGCCACTAAAATTTTCAAAAAATAGGACCCATTGGCAGCCCTGGAAAAATAGCATCTAGGTTTTTTGTTTGTTTTATTTTGTTTTAAATCCTGAGTCCAGATCAATGCAGCAGCAATTTTTCAAAGATTATTTCTGATAGCTAACACTTTACAAACGAAATGTGCTACTCGGAAGAGTGAAAGCAAAAAAGCACAAAGAAGAAATCAGAGATGTAGAGGAGGAAATAGACTAAGACTCCAGAGAGGACAGAGAGAAAACAGTGTCTGTTGCCTTTTTGCATAAATCCAAAGTAAAAAGCAGCCATCCTTCAAGGACTGTATTTAGTGAGTACAACTTTTCAGGCAAAGTGTATTAAGTTAAGGGATAAGTGCAAAAAAACATAAAAGATAAGTTCAGAGACACTGAAAATAATCAGCTGAGAAATGTATCACTTTGAAAAATAAGTCAGTGGTTTGAGGAAAAAGAATAAGGAGTTAAAAGGGTTTTTGCACAAACTGACACTGCAGAGCTCGGGGGAGACTAGAAAGTTGGGGGTAGTGCAAGTAATAAAGTGTTAAAGAGGATGTTGACGGTGTTGAGTATTGTTAAGAAAGAGAATGGTTGGTTTGATAACTAAACCTCCTTACAGCAGTATAACTTGGTGCTGTCATGCCTGGTAAAATCCTTAGTAACCAAAACAAATGATGCAAAAAGGAGTTTAAGTAATGACAACTACCACTACTATGTTTTTTCCCCCCACAAAGAGTTTATCACCCTTCTAAAGGAAATAGGCCCTTCCCAATGAACATGTTTGTAAATGATCAGTTATGCCAGCTGCTGCAGGCACAAGGACAATCTGATTTAAATTATTTAACTCTGGATGATTTAATTAAAATCACTTAAAAGGAAATAGGGCTTAACTGCTTCTGAATGTACTATATAGCACTTCTCATCCATTGATCTCAAAATACTTTACACCGGAGATAAATATTAGCCTCCTTTTAAGGGTGGGGAAACTGAGGCAAAAGGAGGTGAAATGACTTGCTGAGGATCCAGGTCAGTGGCAGAGCCAGAAACGGGAACCAGGTCTGCAGAGTAGAGATGGGAAGATAATGGATTTTCCAGTTTACTGGCAATTTAAAAAAAAAACCAACAAAAGTTTAATTTTGGGTCATATCAAAAATGACATTTTTTGACAAATTGAAAAGTTTTGAATCAAAACAAAATCTTTTGATAATGTTAAAAGGAAACATTTCATGTTGTTTCACCCTCAGGCATTCTAATAAAAGCCAAGGAAACGATTCATAAAGCAACTGGAGGAATGAGAGGTGGTGATGGTGCCACCCACTCCCTCATAAACTTTAGCCCAGTGATTAGGGCACTCACCTGGGATTTGGAAGATCCCAGTTTAAATCCCTGCTCCAGTGACTAATCATTTATGAAAAGCAGAACAGCTTCAAGAAGAGAGATTGAGAAATCCCCATGTCAGAATATCCTGTAGGCCAGTGGTTAGGGCATTGTTCTGCAATGTAGGAGACCCACATTCAAATCCTTCTGCCTCATCTGGCAGAAAAGGGAATTGAACCTGGGTCTCCCATAAACCAACTACATACCCCTAAATTTATAAGGGACACGGCTAAAGTGTACAAGGGGAGAGCAGTTGCGCCCTCTGCCTCAGTCATTTTACGAATCCTTTCCTTTGATTTTGTCAAAATGAACATGTGGGTTGAAAGGAAATGTTTTGGTTCAACATTACTGAAATATTTTGACCATTTCAACTTCAATTGAAATTAATCTGCAAACGCAATATGAATTCACTAATAGATTCAGTTGACCCAAAAGTGCATTTTTCAACTAACAAACTATTTGTCGAAAAATTTCACCCAGCTCGACTCTGGAGTCCCAATCCACCAGGCCACACTTCTCCACTAGTACCACTGACTTCTTGCTCCCTCTTCTACCTCACTTCTACCCCCCATCCCACCTGGGATGGAATGGCTGAGTTGGCATTCTCCCACTTCTAACCTCCCACCAGTAGGGTATCGACTCCCACAATGATGCTGAAGGGTCTCTCTTTACTCTGCTATCTAGGCTCTGATATGGCCTCTGTGGCAGGGTCAGCCTTCCCAGAACACCTTTTGCCCATCATCTCTCTCAGAACATGTTGCTGATAAATTTAAACAATAGCCCCAAAGGAAATGTAAAATAAATGAGTCTTCCACCCTTCCTGAGCTACTCTTCTACCCTGCTCTCTCACAGAGTACTGATTCTCTGTACTTTCTTCCTGGAAGCCCAGCTCCTACCCAAGTCACTGACTCTTGGGGCTTCCTCCCTAGAGCTCTTCCCTCAGTTTGGTTCTCCACAGGCTGGATCCTTATTCCCAGTCTCTCCAGACAGTCTAACTGTGGTTTAGCTGTCTGTAGAGCCTGCCACAGACAACTCCTTTTCTCCTACTGCCCTCTCCCATCAGGGCCAGTCACAGAAGACAACCTCCTTTCTCTCTCTCTTCCCTTCTGTCACCAGTGACTGGACTTCACTTATTTTGTGCATTCCATGCCCACACCTTCCCTTTGAATGTGGTGTTATTGAGGAAGCCTGGGTATCTTTATCCTCAACCTCCTGTTCCCAGTTCTACTCCCTACAGGTATAGGTTTTCTCTTCACCCCTTCTTGATAGTGCCTTTTCTTCCACCTTCTTCTCCACTGTCTCTACCTTATCTACTGAAGTAGAGATTCACTCCTCTTTCCCTCCCCATTGATTCTCATCACCTACCTCTTCTCCCCTTTTTTCTACAGCCTCCCTCATTGATGAGGGCCTCATTGAATGTCTGCTTTCTCTCACTCCTCTTTACCTTCTTTCCCCACTCTTTCTTTTCCCCAGTCCTTTCACCACAAAAACAGAAGCTCTCCCTTTTATCCTCCCTGGTGATGGGCCTGCAGGTGTGGGTTCTCATTTTTCCTCTTTCCTCCTCCCCAGCATCGGGGGTTCTTTTATCTTTCTCCCACTCTCTTCCCACAGTTAGAATCCCCCCGGTGGTAGGTGTTTTCTCCTCAGTCTGTCTTTGCCCCTTAGTTCCTTTTTCCTTTCTCATTGCTGTCTCTTGAGGTAGGGCTCTTCTCTATTTCTGTCTCTTCATCTTTGGTCCTGTCTCCAAGGGGATGCAGTTAAACAGTTCTCTTCTCATTCCTCCCTTTGCTCTCATGGGGGGATGTAGTCCCCAGGTGAGGACTTGCTCTCTCTCCCCCTCCCTGCTCTGGAGAGGTAAACTTCATTTCTCTCCAGTGTTACTATAGTCCTCTGAACAGTTAGTGCTCAGGCAGAAGTCTTTGAAAGTCTGAATTTAATGACCAGAGGCCTAATCCAGACCACCAGTCAGCTCAGACACTACAGGTCTAAAACAGGCAAAATGGCTACATATTAGAGCTGCCTGGAATTTTTTTGACAAAACTGTATCTTTTTGTTGTTATTGATGAACAATGCCAAAATTAAAAAATAAATATTTCACAGATGTATTTTGATGAAGTTTTAAATGAGAAAGTTTCTCAGGTCTAGGGCAGATGCACATGAAAGAGAAAAACACATAAAAAAACCCAACTTTTTGATCCAACAATGGACTTTTAAACAAAATTCCACTTCACTAAAACTGTTTAAAGCTTTTGGTTTTGTTCCGCATTGGCACAAAGACAAATTTCAAAACCTCAGAAGTTTGCATGAATCAGAATAAACATTCTCTGGAGAGCTTGACTAGATATTCTTCCCCATTGGACCATCTAGAAGGGCAGGGGGGAAGACAGCTAGTGAATCAAAGTCTCAGTTCCATCCCAGTCTGCTCATAAGCTAATTAAGTCAGTCTTTTTGGGTCAGGAAAAATCAGCTTAAGAGACACCTCTTTTTCTTTGTGGTTTAGCAAAAAGCTGTTTTAACAGCTCCAAGAGGGGTGAGGAATAGGGCAGACCTCTCTACTCTGCAGCTTTTGGCTGGATGTTAGTTGGTTTATTTAGCCCTCCAGACTGCTCCTCACTTCTTCTTCCCTTCAGCAGGTCCCCCAATGCTTCTGTGGGTCTCCTGCATGTGATACAATATTGCCAACTTTCACAATCTTATCCTGAGTCTCATGACATTAGGTGTCTTATTTAAAGCCCTGCCTCCTTTAGGCAACTGATTACCTGAAGAGCTAAAGTAGTAGTAAGCTGGAGTCTCCCCATCCCAGCATCAATGCCTAGCAACAGTACTGATGTTAGGAAGGGAACAGCAGCATTAGCCTGAAGGTACTGTACGGAGTAGAAACAGCAGTGAGGGACATCACATGAATTCCCCCACATGTCTGGAGAGTAAAAAAAAAAAAAAAGAGGAGCAACAATGTGTCATCATCCTCCCCATCAAGATTGCTAGGGGCAGCAGGGAAAGGAGAAGAAAAAAGAAATGAAATGGCAGAGGAAAATAACTCTCCAATGCCACTTTCTCCAAAGCTACCCGCAGAGCTGGTGTTTGTGGAGAAAAGGAGTTTGTTGCAACATGTAAAATATATTTTTCACTGAATTATGAAAAATCAGATAGCAACACTCAGTGCAACACCAATTGGAACATTTCAAATTAGGGTTTATTGTATATTTTATATATTCTAATGATGTCAGAACTTTTAAACCATTTGCCACAGAGAAATAAGGGGAGGGGAAGGGGGAAGATATTGTGAACAATCTCAGGCTTTTCCATGTAGAAATACAGGTAGGGAAGACACAAAGAGGAAAGAGCAACAAAAAAAGCTGAGGTGGAGAACAGAAAGAAATGCATAACTAGCAGGGGATGCCAGAAAAAAAAAATCTCAAGAGGGAAGAAGTAAGAGAGAGAAGAAATACACACAAGCCAGTATAATACTTATTACTGCTTTCAGGGTTGAGGTTGAGAGTTTATTTTGGCTGCCCATCTAGTTAATTGTCACTATTAGACTGACAGCTTAAAGAAGTTCTCCCCTTATGACTGAGGGTGTGTCAGGGAAAGACTCCGTCCTCCCTATACATTAGGGATTTTATTTTCTACTGTATGTAAAGGACAGAGTAGATAGCAGGTAGCAGCATAAAATTTACAGCCTGGAGCAAACTAATTATTTCACATTGTCAAACTGTTCATCTTATTTACTGTGTTGAAAATAAAAATAAAATCCCTTTAAAAATCAAGGGGCTTCACCTGATTGTAAATAACAACTACATTGTCTTCCACCTAACTTCAGTCTGAATCAATATTGACATTTTTTCCTCATTTTGGAACTGCTTGACCCAAACGAGACCAGAACCTTTTGAATTCATGTCAGCTTAATTTTCATATATGGACTTATCTTACTCAAGCACTGAAATGCTCCAGAAAGTGAATTGCACAGTGTTTATTGCAGGATTCAAATACATTATAAAGCAGGAGACCTAAAGGTTGAGTGATTTCACTCACCAAGAAGTGAGCTATAAACCTTCTGAGCTGCACTATATGGCGTACTTTGATACAGTAATTTGCACAGGGAAATTATAAAAGTAGAGAGAAAAAATCACACCTCATCATTTCCTGGGGATTAAAGATATACATTAATATACATGTGTAAATATAAGTGCATTTAAATGAGCTGTTTAGCGTGAACACCAATTAATGCAAATAAATCTCTCTTTTGTCCTGTCATTTGGAATATGAAAAGCAACCCCTAACAATGCTTACTTTGATTTTATCAGGCCCAAAAGCAATAATGGTATTTAATCCTGTAAACTACCATAATAGCCTAATTTAAAGAAAAATTACTCCCATCTTTATATTCAGAATTTCCAAATTTTTATAAAATCATTATCTTAAAAAAAAATCAGTAAAAGATAATATGATAATACAATAATGCAAACTAGAACCATAAACAATTCCTTTCTTTTATGGTGCCTCACCCAGGAAAAGGATGCCTTGCAGAAGAAGTCTCCTTATTCTAGTTCATCTTTTTCTGTAACATTAACTGCTTCTGATCCTTGTGGGGGCTCTATCCACCCATTTCCAGTACACAGCCAGGCAGCACCTCCTCTCCTCCAACTCACACGCTACAGAATTTATAACTTTCTAATCCATTTCTCCTTTGGGTTTCTAATTGTACTTCCAGGCAAATGTCAAAATGTGAACAGCTGCCAACTAGCTCAGTCATTTCCCTATGGCTCTTAGGATATACACCTTATACCTCCCAAAGAGCTTTCTCCCCATTCCTTCCCTTATGTCCCTTCCAATGGGGTATCATTTGAAGCCTTCTTAGTGTGGTATTCAAAAGCCAAACAGTTCTCCCCAAGATCCCTTACCTGATGATGACAAACATAACCAGAGAGTTGCCCACCAAGCCAACCACAAAGACCACAGAATAGACAGCAGTGATGATGATGGGGATTGCTGGGGAAATGTTGGTGTGGTTCTGCTGCAAGTCTTCAAAGCCACCAGTGGCATTGTTGCCATATTCAGCCCAGCCCAGGAACCAGCTGCTGCTGCTGGGGAGGAGGCAGGGGCCTGGAGAGCAGGTGGAGGGTGGCTCCTCACGGAAAATGTGCACGGGGGGCTCCACGGGATCCATTGTTACCACATGCAGAGAGCAGGATGGAACAAGGATGGAGACAGCAGAAGGCAAATAGGCTTGAAAGAGAAGAGAGAGAATGAAACACACTGTGCAAACTTTCCATTCAAACAGACCTGCATTTCAAAATCATGTTGGGAGGGTCAATGGTGGGGAGAGGGGATATTTTAATAAGCAGAGGTTTAAGTAAATCCCATTTAATTAAATGCAATATTTTAAAATCTCATCTTTGTTTAATGTAAGAGGTAAGTGCTGGTAAATGCTCTATGAGATGCATGGCTAAAGTTTCCTCCACTTAGAGATTACATATTAGGAACAAAACAGAAGAGAGACCATAAGAATTTAGAAACAGCCCAGTTCCACTCCTCTGGTTTCCCCCTCCCACCACATTTTTTTAAGTCAAACAGTGCCTTAATCTCAAGATGTTTTTACTGCCTTGACTACAATGAAGGGGGGGGACCCACCCCACCCCCTTCACCGCGATTGTGTGCTTTTCTGCCTGAGTTTTTTCTACATTCAGATGTGACACCTTTAAATGAGATCAACAAAATTTCAATAATTACCTCTTTCAGTCCTGAAAAAGGAGCAGAGTCCCCAAATGCCTTTAGGAGTAGTAGAGGAGCATCCTTTCAGCTCTTGGAGGTGTCACTCTTCTTCTAGGATGCTTGAACCTAGAGCATCTATGCCTCTGGAGAGCTGAAAACGTGCTGGAGATGGAGCTGAATCCGAGTCTTTAGCTCCGAGGTGGCAGCAGCTGCTGCAGCTACAACTCCCTGCACTTCCCCCTTTTACACTCACACACACTCTGTCTCACTCTCACTCTGTCAGGGCTCCAGCAGCACTCTGCATTAATGCACACATTCTCCTCTATCTCAGTCCCTGCAGCTCAAAAGCTCACATGACTTCTGTCTAAACACTGACAGGCAGACAAGTTGAAAGGAAAGACAGACAAATTCTACACTAAATGAATGTATCGTTTCTACACACTTTTCCAAGTTGTCTTTCCCATTTTTTCCCTCCTAGGCAGTTTTAAGGCCTTCACGCAATGGTACTTGCTCCCTTACTGAATATTTCAAATTTTGCTAACTAGAAGACACTGGACAAAACAGGAATCTCAAATGAAACCCTTTTGACTTTTTCCTGTTAATGAAAAGTTTGCACATTGTGTTTCATAATATATTTTGGGGAGGGCAGAATGTAGATTCATGAAACTGGATCCAAACGGTTCCTCATTGGGAGGTTGTGTAATATTTCATTATATCTACAGCAAGAAGTCAGTTAGGAGGGATCTAGGGAAAGTTATAGGCAGAAGCTCGGCAGGGAAGCAGAGAGTGAGACAGTAGATTTAGAAAAAATATCCTTGTTCTTTTTCTCATAAGCTTCCTTGTACAGTGTTAAAAGAAAGCAGCTCTTTTGTGAGTCTTTGCCATTGCCACATGACACCATAATATTACATTCCACCAGAAACTAACCCCTCAGGGACCTGATATGTGTTTAGAGGGATTCCACCATAAACTATATCCCAAAGCAGCAGCATATGGGGGGAGGAGAGTACACAACCCCAATCCCAAAAAGTTGAATATCAGATGAAAATATTCAGTCATGCAGGATTTGGATCCTGAACATCATTCTGGATACTATTTAATTAATATGACCCCAGTTGAGGGTGGAGAGCTCTGCTAGGTTTCTCTCTAAATGCCAAATCGGTGAGCAAAACAGAAGATCCTCTAGGCTCACACTCTGCAGCAGAGAGAAGAAACAGACTAGCTGTCTTTGTAAGGATGGACAGTGGGGTAAGCAGGGCTTCCCACAAAAAGACAATGTCAGGTGATGGAGTGTAAAGTGCTTCTGTGCATTTTGGTGGAGTTCAACAGGGTGGTATGTGTTCCTCTTGCTCCTTTTGTAGTGCAGAGACTTGACTCCATGCTCTGATTTCATTGAAGAGTTATAATGGACTAACAACATCTTAGAAAGGGGCTCCATGGGCCGATGTGGTTTGAAAACCCAATCACAATGCTTGACTTTTGCCAAAACCAAACCATGTTTCGCAGCATACTTCTCTGCTCTCCAATATGTAGATGTAGCTGCAGTGTTTTAAATAAATTTGAAACTACCAAAAACAACATATGCAACAAATACATGACAGAAACGTCCCTGAGTGAGTCATGCACATTTTCAAAGATGTAGCAATGACCTATGGACTGCCATGAAAAAAGCTGCTCTCCACAGCTTCTCTTCTTCCTCAGGCTGCAGCCCATAGGCCAATCTTAACATATGGAAGTCAGACATGGATTAACCAATATGCACTTGCACAGCTACCTCATCTGAGGGAGGCCCCTGACGACCAGGAGAAAAAAAAATTGAGTGGCTCTGCTCAAATTTGGCTTGGCTGTCCCTCCTTTATGACAGAGGGGCAGCTGTGCTATACCTGAGTGGCGTGGGGGTTGTGTAAGTGCAAGCAGGTGATGGGAATGAGCAGAACTGGGCCACCAAGATCAGAAGGAGCCATCCTGGCCTGGAAGCAAAGCACTGAGCCAGAGGAGTGAAGGAGAGTGACCAGATGCATCCTGGGGGCAGCAGATGAGGAGCTGTGGGTGAGTAGCTGGTGGGCTATGGTGTGATTGGGGGCTGTTGGGAAGCAAGAAGCTGTTGCAGGCAGAGAGGTGAGTTGGGGGTGCTATGGCAGGAGTGGGGATGGGGCAGCAGTGGTGTTGAGGACTGGAATGTTGGGGGCTCTGGCTGGTGGAGCTGAGGTGTTGGGGACTGCAATGAGTATGATGAACGACCCGGTTTCTGGGATGGGGGCTGGTGGAGAGTTGGTGGAATATTTGTGCAGTGGGAGAGGCATTTAGGTGTCTGTGTGTGTGGTGAGGAGAGGGGAATTCTGGGGTCTGTGTTGGGTGGACACTTTTGCTGTCTAGTTTACAGAAGGTGGTGGCTCCCCAACTTCCATAGTGCACAGTGACGCGACCATCTTTAATCTGGGCCTGACTGAAGTAGGGTGACCAAAAAGCAAGTGTGAAAAATCAGGATGGGGTGGGGGGTAATAGGTGCCTATATGATTGAAGTGTTGGCTGGGGGGAATTTACTGGCTGTCACTTTTAATCTATACTTTAATTCAGTAATTTTCAATTACTTTTAACATTTTATTTGAACTTTTCCATATTACAGAGGTAACATGTAACATATATATACATAGGCTGCATTTTGGTCAATTTATCAATAAAGTGTGACTTATGATTGTTAAATTGAAGATAGGGTGGATGAGGAGGAAGCGGTTTGTTGTTCTCCAGTTACTTTAGGTGGATCAGAAATGTTCATATGGAGAAAGCCCCCCTGCTATTTTGGATGTTCCAGACAAATCTAAAATGAAGAGGGTGAATAAATACAGTAAGATTAATTAATAACTGACCCTGAACTTTATAAAGTGTTCAGGTTTAGATAAGAAAGCACCCTTCCTCCTCCCAACTTGCATTCTCCATCTAAGTTCTATGTAAGTACTGAGTATGGTTATGGCTTATAAATCACAAAGGATCTCCAAGTACTAAAAGTTATGCAAACAGTTATGCTTATCCTCAACTATGGTTGCCAAACCCTCCAGGATTGTCCTGGAATTTCCAGGAATTAAAGATTTAAAATTATGTCAGGTGATGAAACCTCCAGGAATATGTTCAACCAACATTGGCAACCCTATCCTCAACTGAATGGAGTAACTGTCATCACAAGTGACAGGAGATCCTTCAACTCACATGGGTAAGGGGAAAAAGAAAAAAGTTCTTAGCAATCCACCCAGCAGCCCATGTCCTTCTCTGGGGACACCATATGGGACTGAAGATCCTCCTGCCTCCCAGGGTGGTAGAGGGGTAGGGAGAGAGAAATCCAAGCCAGGCCATGCCTCTGGACCCAGCAGATAGTGCCAGTACATAGTCTTGCAGCTTCTGCTACAGTAATGAAAATAAAGGGTTCCAGACCTGATGATGATGGAGGTGGGGATACACGGTTGATATACATAGTGGAATTCAGTTTTACTTTTTTCCCTTAAAAATAGGAGAATACATACAAAATAGTATATTAAAAGAATATTATTTAGGTTGCAGATTCAAGCAACTAAAATATTTAAAAATGCCAGAGTTGTGCTATGGTATTCTATAATCACATGATCACATATATTTTCCATACAACCCCTGCCTCCTGCACTGCATAGATTGGATGCACAAAGTAGCAAGAGGCATGGTCACCTATGCAATATAAATGTGGTTGCACAGATAACCATATATCTGACATTTCCTGTCAAACGTAATCTAATTAACATATAGCTGTCCTGCACGTACTAGGATCTTTGATGAAAACAAGTAGGCAGAGCCTCAAACTCATCCTCTCATCAGAAAAGAAAATAAAAAGGCATATCCAGCAGCACAGTGCCCTCTAACAACATACTAGGACATTAATTCAGTACTGATTCAGCTGTAAGAGCAAAACCTACTGAATCACCAGCATTACTTTCTCTAGTACCTATGTGGCAGGCTGCAGCATGGGAATGATGTCACCATCTCAGAAGATTAGGTGTCTTTTAAGCTCTCCCATCTAAGTGCTGACCCTGTTCATCTTCTGCAAGCTGACTGGATCATGGCAGACAGTGGCGTTTCTGCAGGCTACTTGCTGTCTCTGTCATTTTGCCAGATGCCAGATGATTAGGCTGTGAAGCCCTGTTGAATGAAAAAAAGTTTCATTTTCTGCTACAGTTTCGATTATTGTTCCCTGAAGATGGAATAGTCTTTTGAGGTTTGTAAGTTAAACTCTGAAGAAAGCTGAAATCTTGAAGTTCAACCATGACCTTTGGTGTTGGGACTGTGATCATTAGCAAGGCCTCTTTTTAGTCTTCTGGGAAATAATAATTAGTCACACTCCCCCCACTACCACCACCACCCAAATATATGCTAGCTTGCTCCATTTTAGTCCACCTGATAACTATTTTTCTCTTTGTTACCTGATAGACCAACAGCTACAATAGAAGAGAACCTGAATAATGAGAGAGCAAGTTTAAAAAGCTTTCAAGTGGCTTTGGTTGCTATGGGAACCAAGTTCTCCTGTCTACATGCATTCAGAAATGATAGCTGTCTGTGCAAAATCTAGCTGTCAGGAATTTATATTTTATCCTGTTCCAGAGGGTGGGGGGGAGAAAGGGGGAAGAATATAAAATAATTATTCCTACATGGCTCATGTGCATGTAGATAGATATACTGTATTGTAAACACTTAAACTTCATTCTCAGGAGGCTCCATTTTTATCTGCCAATGAAAGATTTTCACATTCTATTTTAAAGTAAGTCATTGGTATAGCCATCCATTGCTCCTTCAGGAAAAAAGCTCAACCAAGCATTGGGTCACCTTCCTCTTCTCTTTTCAGAACCCAGAATTCCTCCAGCAGAAAGATGTGTAGAGGAGGCAGCCCTACAGTGAAACATAACCAACTAGGGAGTTTACCAGTACAATGACACAGTACTTGCCAAATATTTCCAGAATGAAGAGTGGTAAAGATGCTGCATCAATAAAGGACGGGGAGGATAAAGATTTGGGCACCAAATCTGACTAACTGCAACACAAGGACTTAATTCCTAAATCAAATGGACAGAGAGGTCCTTCTTCTCTGTGATAATCTCTATGAAGTCACAACCCAACTGTTGGAGATGGTGGTCCATACAGTCAATCCAGATTGCCTTCAGGCAATTTCCCACTGGGCACTTTCCCACTGTGAGGAGTTTTAATCTACTTTTCTCATAACATTAACCAGATTCAGGGCAACCTCACAGGATCTATGGTAACAATATGAAAGCAGGAGGGAGCAAATGCACATCCTTCCCTGATTGACTTTCATCCAGTTTCTGCAACTAGAGGTTCTAATGTTCCAGAAGAGCTGCAGTCAGCCACCTGTGATTTGCATCCAATATCTTCATGGCTGCTGAGAATACCTGAACCCTTTACGGGCAGAGATTTTTAGTACCTTCCTTAAAGAGAGCAACTTCTTAACCTGTGGTCAAGGACACTCAGGAAATTTCTTGTCCTTAATGTTCTCCTAATTATTGTCTGTTATCTAACCACTCCTTTTGAGGAAGGGCATTGGGAAGGTAATGTTTGACCAACTCCAACAGCATCTGATATCCTCCAATTCCTTGGTTTCCAATCAAGTAGGATATAGACCTGGACAAGATATGGCAATAATGTTAGTGTCAGTGATTCATAATCTGCTGGTGCTGATACTATTTGATCTCTCAGCAGACTGTTGTACTGTAGAACCTGAGATGCTGTAGAAGTCACTGCCGGGCTTCACAGTCAAAAATCACCTTAAAATAGTTCTGTTAATTTCTTTTGGAAAGATCCCTGAGTTGTGCAGGCTGTCTACTAAAATGACTACTATTCTTCCCAGATGGATTTCAGCTCTTGGACT
This sequence comes from Gopherus flavomarginatus, assembly GCF_025201925.1. NCBI lineage: Eukaryota > Metazoa > Chordata > Testudines > Testudinidae > Gopherus > Gopherus flavomarginatus. The sequence continues at coordinate 229,454,669 of NC_066618.1, forward strand.
CCAGAAGACTCAGTCTTGTTTCTTTTCTTGTTGAATTAAGTTTAAACAGAAACCACCAAAAGAGATTTTGGGTATTTTAGACTACTGTGTCATCAGTGTGCTTCTTAGTCTCTTTTTCCTCAGGCTTAGATTGTTTACTTACTTTTCCAGTGTCTGACAGGAATAAGGAACAGATAAGATGGAGTGAATATACCAGATGCTGAAAAAAGGACTACCAAGAAATAGCAATTTTATTCAATCACCATCTGTCTGTTGGTTACACGAAAAAATACATTGACTCTAAATAGGCAACTCACAACTCATAGAGCCTGAGCTTCTCCCACTTCCTCGTTCTCTTGTGCCATTGCCTTGCTCTTTACATCTTAATTTTTAACTAATTGTTATACACAACAACAACAAAGCTTTTCACTTGACACAGCAAAGAGCACACTTGATTCTAAGAGGGAATGAAATCAAGCAGAAACACCAATGCAGGGCAAAGATATTGAGACTTTCATGAAGTGTTGGGATGGGGAGAAATTGTGAGTTAAAAAAAAAACAATAAACCCTGCAAGTAGTGCCATCAGTAAAGAGCTAAGATTCAGTGTGACTTTGCAATCACTGGTACTTCAGACACACAACTCAAACTGAATTCCAAGGTTTTATAAAACTGCATTGACACTAACCCAGCAACACACAATATGCAAAACAAGTATCATTTAAGGGAAGGAAAAATATGTAACTGAAACTTTAGCATTCAGGGGAAAACTGCAGCATTTGAGGAATACCACCAAATGAGAAAAAGATGTTAAGGTCTGAGAACCAAAAACAGGCTTGGTCCTGAAACCTTAATTCTCATTGTCCTCATGCACACAAATACTGTAACAAAGCTGGCACAGGATGTACTCCAAATCACTCTCTGAAGTGAAGAATAAAAAAAGCAAAGCAAATTTAATCATTTTAATAGCTATATTCAATACAAACAGCAGAGGGTGTAGGTGCTACAATATGTATCTATCATAGGGATGCTAACCGTAAATACAAGTGCAATCTGCAAATGAATAATGGTCATTAAATTGTGTGCCTAATTATATTTTAAGTACTCCAACACTAAGTGACAGAAAGGCTTATGCTCAAACCTTAATATCTATCTACAAACACTGCGGCCTTGTAATAATGGAGCTGTTTGATTACATGTGTGAATTGGCAACATCAGAAGATGAAAAAACATAGGAGATATTTCAACTCTGTATATGAGCCACAGACAAACCACTGGTGTGCAGTGTTACACTCTGAAGTTTGCCTATTAAAGATATATTTGATCCTATTATGGATACTGAAATTAACTGTAATTATGGAAACGAGTCTGAAAAGTATATTACTGTTTTGCAGCATATGTAAATGTGCCAATGTGACAGACATTTGTTTAGACAAACGATGCAAGAAGAAAATGGGACTATGATCAATTTGTCAATCACTTAAAGAAAAGCTAAAAATGACATTTGTGTATGCTGGAGATGATCACATTAGCAAGCAACTAAATGGATCATGTAAATTACAAAGGCCAAATTATGCCACCATTACGCATTCTGAGTAGTGCCTTACTTGATGAGTAGTCTCATTAAATCATGAGACTCATGACGTAAGGTACTACTGTATATGGCTGAATTTGGCTGTAAGTTTGTTGTGAGATTCTGAAAGAGATAATGAGAAACTTCATATTAACAAAACTATAGAAAATTGTGTAGGCAACTCAAGCAGAAGGAAATCATGCTACAAAAGTGGAAAGGGTTGCCAAGATAAAGCAAACTTAATGCAAAAAACAAATTATATAATGAAGAAGAAAAAGAAATAAATGATTTTCATTATATAAAAATATATACATTATAGCCAAGGTGGTCAAGCTCCATCTAATTTAAAAGCTAACCACTGCATTCCCCACCTCCATCTCTACTACAAGCTCTGTAAATTCTGCCTCTTACCCAGAGTTCAGCAGAACCTCATCAGTCCAGTTGCCTGTCAGGTAGTCAGTGCCCAAAGGAGGCAATAGGGAATCATGTATCCCTTAGTATTAAACTTTCAAAAAAAATCGCACAAGAAATAGTATTGGAGAGATGTTCACTGACTGTAAAATTACTTTTGTAAAATGAGCTAAAATGGCAGTGTTACAGTTTACATCTTCTCTCCAGGTGCACCTGCTCAGGTCTCAGATCTTGAGCCTTTACCTCTCCTGGTAGGAGTCCCATGATTCTCCCACTCTTACACTGGGCCCTGGGCTACTTGCTATACCTTGTGCCTCAATCATACTGCCCAAGCAGGTCTGACTGGGTTTAGCACCTGCGGTTCTTGCCTTCAGAAGCTTGTGATCAGTGGGGAATACTGCAATCAGACAGCTTTCTTAAACCAAAGTATTGTTGAATCTTAACAGTAGGAATAAAGCAAAACTTAAGAGAAAATGAATTGTTAAAATAACTAAAAGTCTATATTAATATCTATCTTACCTAGAGGTTTACCATCCCTTGGAAGAGCCCCTAGGCAGGCCTCTAATTCTTAGATATTCTAAACCTCTTGGATCTGGGTGTCAGTCTGTTTCACTCAACTATGTCTCTTCCTTGCTGAAAGAGGGAAATTTTAAAACTATTTGGGGTCTTTTTTCCTCCTGTGTTCAAAATCTTAGACCTTGCTGCCCAAAAATAGTTTGGTGAGCTCCATGGGGGTTTACAGACAGGACATCAAAGCAAAAGACTCTTGCATGGTTCCTTATGTATTGGCAGATCAGTGGTTATCTTGAGTCATTGTCCTGTTTCCTGCTTCTTTTTCCAAAAGCCTGCTATTAAACTAAACCAACATATCCATATAGTAAACCTCCCAATAACCAGGTCACAGACAGTGGTCATAAATTATCACAGAGCACCTCCACTTCTGCCACAGACAGGCCATAAAATCACAAGATATTAAAGGAGATAAAAATGCTTATACTCATATGGTTTAAACAAGCCAAGGGATAACATATAATGTTCATGTAATACATAATGTTTCTGTTACTATGTAATGTATATCTTTTGCTTGCATAGGAAGCCTGTAGACCAGAGTTTCCCAAACTTGGGACGCTGCTTGTGTAGGGAAAGCCCCTGGAGGGCTGGGCTGGTTTGTTTACCTGCTGCATCCGCAAGTCCGGCCAATTGCGGCTTCCCGCAGCTCCCATTGGCCTGGAGCAATGAACCGCTGCCAATGGGAGCCGCAATTGGCCAGACCTGCAGACGCGGCAGGTAAACAAACCAGCCCGGCCCACCAGGGACTTTCCCTACACAAGTGCTGTCCCAACTTTGGGAAACACTATTGTAGACAGAAGCTCTGCAACTAGGAAAGACTCCACTCAGAGGGACTGAGGCATGGAATAAATGTTCAGCAACAATGTTCAGTTTCTAAAAAGAGCTGCAACACAACTAATAAGAGCATTTCTTCCAAGACCTGTCTACACATTCATTAAACAGAAGCCTCTATGTAACAGTGTGAAGGGTATGGTTGTGTTTATTTTAAATAAAATGTGGTCTACATGGTGCTTATGCATAGGGAAGCATGCTGTGGCTCACCGGCCTAGCAACATTCTGGAGAAGGCCACGGGGAGGGGTGTGAGCTCGGCATGTGGACTGGAGCACTATGAGCATGTGATAAACAAACCCATATATGGGTTTGTTTAACTCTGATCGGTTAAAGGTTCATGTTATGTAAGTTGTTATATAACTTGTTATATAAGCACCATGTGCTATAAAGTAGCAAGGGGAGGGGCTCCTTGCTGGAGGGACTCTGCCTGATTCTTTGTACCAGGGGTCTCTTTGTGCACATGTTGAATAAAGCTTTATTGAATTGAATCGCATTGGATCAAAGTCCCATGATTTCTACCCAGCATCAGACTCACTGGGAACCACCAAATCCCAACAGTTTCTTGGCGCAGCGAGCAGGGTTTGAAATATCCTTCAGGATCACAACCTACAATCAAATTAGAGGGTGAGATTGTTCATTTTTTATTTGGTTGTGTGTCTCTGACCTGACTGGTGACTCTCATACCTTTTGTAGTAAGCAAGTCTAGGTGCTGGGGAATTCAGGGGGTTTGTTGCAGTCTTAAGGCATTGTACTTAGTGTGGGGGCTGGCTAAGCTGTAAGTTCCTCTGACTAAGTGCTGTTGAAGTGGGAAATCATAGAGGCTGTAAGGACCAATAGTTAGTGTAGGGGCAGGTATAGCCATAAGTACCTCTAGCTGACGTGTTGGCAGGCCCAGATCTCCTAACTGGACATTGTAATTGTGCAGATCAAATAAATTGGAAAAAGGATTAATCTGCTGATTGAGCACTTCAGTCTGGTGTGTTTTATTGGAATAAATTGTTGTTAGTCTGTAAACAGAATTGTAGTTATAAATTTGGAAAGATGAAGGGATATAATGATCCACAATATGAAGAGTATATAGTTAGTGCTTTTATTACTATTGTAGTTGTAAGTTTATTAGCTTTCTTGTGGAGATATTTTGGCTGTATGATTAAAATAAAGGATGACCACCCCCCCATTACAGGCAGGCAACATTGATTTTGTGCATAAACCACAATATTTATCTGAGGAAGATGATGTCCTCAGTGTAGATGTAAGGTTGCTGGCTGTGAAATCTGTCCTGTCTCAGTATGACAAGGCATTGAAACAAGGATATCCAACACATTATGATTATCCAACTAAACATCCCTATTATGTTGCCTGTTGGTGTACAAGGTTAAAAAACAGCAAAGAGAAGGATGAAATGGCTGGTATGTGTTTAATTGTTGATTATGAACAGCTGGTTAGAAAGAGTGATATGCTAAAAGGAAGGGTAGGAGAGCTAGAAGCAGAGGTAGAAAAACTGCAAGCAGAAGCAAAAAAGTATAAAGAAGCAGACTTGCAGGGAAAGAGATCTTGTCCCTCAGCACCTTTGGACCCTACATATGGAACATGGGGCTATCAGTCTAGTTTCATGGCTCCAGTGAGAGTGCACACTGTCCCTAATCCTAATCAAGGGGAAGGGAACCCTGCTATTGTTAGTCGTCTAGAGCATACTCCTATAAGCCCATCTGATTTGCAGAGCATGTTAAAGGAATTGCCATCTTTGCAGCTTAATAACCCAAACCTACCCTTCTGGGGAAAGGTACAGGAGGGGATGGTAGTGGGAGGCTTATATGCTTTTGATAATCACATAGTGTTTTCAGCCTTGGACATTAGCAGTGGCTTTTGGTCTGTTCCTGTGCACCCTGACAGTCAATTTTGGTTTGCCTTTACTGTTAAAGGAAAGCAATATACCTTTACTCGCCTAAGCCAGGGTTTTCATAACTCACCTACTTTGTTTCATAGAGCGTTAGCTGATGTGCTGGCAAAGCTGCCAGACATGGCTTCTTGTGTTGTACAGTATGTTGATGATATTCTTATCTCCTCACCAGATTGCCAAACGCACATGAAAGACTTAGAAGTAATCCTGCAGCACTTGGCAGACGGTGGGGTAAAATGTAATGCTAAAAAGGCTCAGATCGCAAAGGAGGAAGTATCATACCTGGGGTATCTAATATCCAAGAGGTACAAGCGTTTAACTGTTGACCGCATTAAGGCTATTAATGCATGTCCACGACCGATTACGGTCATAGGAGTAAGAAAAGTTTTGGGGCTATTCAATTTCTGCCAAACTCGAACTCCAAGTTATTCAAAAATTGTCCAGCCCCTTAATAATCTCCTGAAGGGTGGTGGTGGACCACATGATGCAATTGAATGGACATTTGAATGTGAACAGGCATTTACCACGTTGAAACAGAGGCTAAGTACTGCCCCAGGGTTGGGACTTCCTAATCCATTAATGCCTTTTACATTGTACACGCATGTCAGTGAGGGACATATGGCAGCAGTGTTAACACAAAAACATGGGGATAAACAGCGCCCAGTAGCATACTATTCTTCTAAACTAGATGCTGTCACTCAAGCAATGCCACCGTGCCTCCAGGCAGTAGAAGGAGCTTCTATGGCCCTAAATCAGGCCTTACCACTTATTGGTGCACAGGATGTAAATATTGTTATGCCTCACGCTGTCCTTGCTATTTTATCAGGAAAGAAATCTTTGGCAGTCCATGTGGCAAGATGGACTCGATGGGAAACGAGTTTACTGATGCCTTCAGTACATCTGCAACGAGCATCATCGCTAAACCCTGCCACCCTCATTCCTAGCCCAGATGAGGGACACCCGCATCATGGTTGCCTTAAGGTAGAGCCCATGGACCTTCCATTGGTAAAAGAAACTAAAATACCTGATGCCCCTTGCCTATACGTGGATGGTTCTTCCTTCTATGTCAACGGCAAGCAACACACAGGATTGGCTGTTTGTACTCAAGATGGGCAGCTGGTGGCGCATGGCAGTTTACCTGGAGCATCGGCCCAAGTAGCAGAACTACAGGCATTAATTGCAGCATGTGAAGTTGCGGAAGGTCATGCTATAAACATATATACTGATTCTAGATATGCGTTTGGGGTTGTACATGATTACCTTAACTTGTGGGTAAATTGAGGATTCCTGACAAGTACAGGATCCCCAATACAAAATGGGGGGATAGTGCAGAAACTTCATGCAGCCATGCAGAAACCTACTGAAGTAGCAGTAATAAAAGTAAAGGCCCATACAAAAGGGACAGATCCTCATAGCAAGGGGAACTGAAGGGCAGATGAACTAGCTAAACAAGCAGCAGTGGAAAGTAAAGAGACCCAATTAACTGCTGCAACACAGCCTCTCATAAAAACCCTAAACTTTTTTGAATTACAGGACATTCAGCACGCTGCACCGAGGGCAGAGAAGTGGTTGTGGATGGATAATGGGGAAAACTGTGTGATGATAACACTTGGAGAGGTCGAGGGAACACATTAGTGTTACCAAATGTGCTAATGGGAACTATGATACAAGTAAAAGCAGCAAAGAATCCTGTGGCACCTTATAGACTAACAGACGTTTTGGAGCATGAGCTTTCGTGGGTGAATACCCACTTCGTCAGATGCATGTAGTGGAAATTTCCAGGGGCAGGTATATATATGCTAGCAAGCAAGCTAGAGATAACGAGGTCAGTTCAATCAGGGAGGATGAGGCCCTGTTCTAGCAGTTGAGGTGTGAAAACCAAGAGAGGAGAAACTGGTTCTGTAGTTGGCAAGCCATTCACAGTCTTTGTTCAATCCTGAGCTGATGGTGTCAAATTTGCAGATGAACTGAAGCTCAGCAGTTTCTCTTTGAAGTCTGGTCCTGAAGTTTTTTTGCTGCAGGATGGCCACCTTAAGGTCTGCTATAGTGTGGCCAGGGAGGTTGAAGTGCTCTCCTACAGGTTTTTGTATATTGCCATTCCTAATGTCTGATTTGTGTCCATTTATCCTTTTCCGTAGAGACTGTCCAGTTTGGCCGATGTACATAGCAGAGGGGCATTGCTGGCATATATTACATTGGTGGATGTGCAGGTGAATGAACCAGTGATGGTGTGGCTGATCTGGTTAGGTCCTGTGATGGTGTCGCTGGTGTAGATATGTGGGCAGAGTTGGCATCAAGGTTTGTTGCGTGGATTGGTTCCTGAGCTAGAGTTACTATGGTGCGGTGTGCAGTTACTGGTGAGAATATGTTTCAGGTTGGCAAGTTGTCTGTGGGCAAGGACTGGCCTGCCTCCCAAGGCCTGTGAAAGTGTGGGATCATTGTCCAGGATGGGTTGTAGATCCTTGATGATGCGTTGGAGGGGTTTTAGCTGGGGGCTGTATGTGATGGCCAGTGGAGTCCTGTTGGTTTCTTTCTTGGGTTTGTCTTGCAGTAGGAGGCTTCTGGGTACACGTCTGGCTCTGTTGATCCGTTTCCTTATTTCCTCATGCGGGTATTGTAGTTTTGAGAATGCTTGGTGGAGATTTTGTAGGTGTTGGTCTCTGTCTGAGGGGTTAGAGCAGATGCGGTTGTACCTCAGTGCTTGGCTGTAGACAATGGATCGTGTGATGTGTCCGGGATGGAAGCTGGAGGCATGAAGGTAGGCATAGCGGTCAGTAGGTTTTCGATATAGGGTGGTGTTAATGTAACCATCACTTATTTGCACCGTGGTGTCAAGAAAGTGGACCTCCCGTGTAGATTGGTCCAGGCTGAGGCTGATGGTGAGGTGGAAGCTGTTGAAATCGTGGTGGAATTTTTCCAGAGTCTCTTTCCCATGGGTCAAGATGTTGAAGATGTCATCAATGTAGCATAGGTAGAGAAGGGGCGTGAGTGGACAAGAGCTGAGGAAGCATTGTTCCAGGTCGGCCATAAAGATATTGGCATATTGTGGGGCCATGCGGGTGCCCATAGCAGTGCCACTGATCTGGAGATATATATTGTCATCAAATTTGAAATAGTTGTGTGTAAGTATAAAGGCACAGAGCTCAGCAGCCAGTTGTGCTGTGGCATCATCAGGGATAGTGTTCCTGACAGCTTGTATTCCATCTGTGTGTGGGATGTTTGTGTAGAGAGCCTCTACATCCATGGTGGCTAGGATGGTGTTTTCTGGAAGGTGACCAATGCATTGTAGTTTCCTCAGGAAATCAGTGGTGTCACGGAGATAGCTGGGAGTGCTGGTGGCATAGGGTCTGAGTAGAGAGTCCATATATCCAGACAGTCCTTCAGTGAGAGTGCCAATGCCCGAGATGATGGGGCGTCCAGGATTTCCGGGTTTGTGGATCTTGGGTAGTAGATAGAATAACCCTGGTCGGGGCTCTAGGGGTATGTTGATTTCTTCTGGTGTTAGTGTAGGGAGTGTCCTGAGTAGATGCTGTAGTTTCTTAGTGTAGTCCTCAGTGGGATCTGAGGGAAGTGGCATGTAGAATTTGGTATTGGAGAGTTGTCTGGCGGCCTCCTTTTGGTAGTCAGACCTGTTCATGATGACAACGGCACCTCCTTTATCAGCCTCTTTGATGATAATGTCAGGGTGGTTTCTGAGGCTGTGGATGGCATTGCGTTCTGCACGACTTAGGTTGTGAGGCAAGCGATGTTGTTGTTCCATGATTTCTGCCTGTGCACGCCGGCGGAAGCATTCAATGTATAGGTCCAGACTGTCATTTTGACCCTCAGGAGGAGTCCATGTGGAGTTCTTCTTCTTGTGCTGTTGGTGGGAGGGCACCTGTGTATCAGTGCACTGTTCAGTGTTGTCCTGAAAGTATTCTTTGAGTCGGAGACGGCGAAAGTAGGCTTCCAGATCGCCACAGAACTGTATCATGTTGGTGGGGGTGGCAGGGCAGAAAGAGAGTCCCCGAGATAGGACAGACTTCCACTACATGCATCTGACGAAGTGGGTATTCACCGACGAAAGCTCATGCTCCAAAACGTCTGTTAGTCTATAAGGTGCCACAGGATTCTTTGCTGCTTTTACAGATCCAGACTAACACGGCTATCCCTCTGATATATGATACAAGTGTATCACATGTTGGGACATGATGGAGCACGGAGGGTGATTCACCATATGTCAAACACCTGGTAGCACCCTAAGCTTAATGCAAACATGCATGATTATCTGAGAAGGTATGTAATGTGTGCTCAATGTAATTCTGCTCCAACAGTAAAAGTAAGAATGCGACATCAGCCAAGACAAACATAGCCCTTCGAGCAGTTACAAATAGATTTCATTGGTCCCCTGCCAAGGTGCAGAGGTAAAGAATATGTTCTGGTGATCATAGATCACTTTACTAAATGGGTAGAAGCTTTCCCAGTGGCCAAGGCCACTGCAGCTGATGTAGCTAAAATATTGATGACTGAAATAATTCCCCGATGGGGACTTCCATGCTTCATTGATAGTGACCAAGGTACTCATTTTACAGGAAAGGTGATGAAAACTGTATGTAGGGCACTAGGAATCAAACAGAAATTCCACTGTCCCTACCATCCCCAAAGTTCGGGATTAGTAGAAAGAGCTAACCGAACCATTAAAAACAAATTAACCAAACAGATGTTTTCTGTTACAGGGAAAGACTGGGTCACCAACCTGCAAGTGGTTCTCATGTCTATGAGAGCCAGTCCTACTAATCCACATTCCTTATCTCCTTTTGAAATGCTGACAGGGCGGGCGATGAGGATGCCAGGAAATCTGTGCATAGGAGGGGGGGAATTCTATGTCATGGGTGACCAGCTTGTTGAATATTGCAAATTGTTATTGCAGTGTGTCTCACAGGACCCCTGAACTGAACCAGACTCAAAGGCCGGCGAAGAGGACATATGTGAGGTGCAGCCTGGTGATCAGGTGATGGTGAAAGCCTATAGGAAACTAACATTTGAACCAGCCTGGACTGGGCCTCACATGGTTCTCTTAGTAACTCCTTCAGCAGCCCGGGTCACTGGAATTCCAGTTTGGGTGCACCTGTCACGTGTAAAAGTATACAAGGGAGAGACCCAATATGGGGCACAATAATCCCTATTTACTCTATGGACTTCTGGAAAGCCATTCTTAATATTGTTAAGTGTTTGCATTTGATATTCCCAGTTTAAAATTAATGTAGGAATTTTGTAGTCTACTAATTGTTTAAGTGGTTTCTGAAACTTGAAAGTTTATTTAAGCGGTGTCATCTTAATAATGCTGCAGTAGCTCTCAGTGTTTTATTGATGTAATTACCTGGGGAGGAGCCACTGGATCAGTTGTAAATGCCATTACTCAAATCTAATACTAGGGACTGGGTTAAAATTTGTTAGTAGCAGGAATGAAAGTTTACTGTGGTAAGAGTGGGGTTCACGTCTATGCAAGTTAGATATTACCTTAACTCAGCAACAGTTGGTCAGGTCCTCACTGCTGTACTCAGCCATCTATTAAGAACTACTAAAATGTATGAGCAAGCATTGGTCTAGGCATGTGGAAAAATTGTGTTATCATCCTGGCATGGTAACATCCTGGTGTTCAACATGAAAGTTGCAGCCCTGCTAGGAGACTCACTCGTGCCACAAGTGCCATGTAGGGTAAGAGCTGTGGTTCTCGAGAACTGAATGTCTTCACCTTGAGTGGTGGCAGGGGAGTGGTCCCTATCGATAACAGAGGTATGTTGAGATGGTCATTGCATCCTTGAAGGGATGTTAATTCCTGAACTGGAGGCTCAGCCAGGGCACCCACTTCCATTCGCATGTCACAGACACCTGTGTAACATAAGGGCTGGAGATAACTACATGGCTTTCCCACTGGACCAATGTTCCATCCTGGGAGGATGGGTTTTGTGTATGGGAAACCTGAAGTCAGGACAAGCCTTATCTCAAAAGTTGGGACCTGACTTAATAATGCATGTAATGTACGTTAATGGATGATATAGCAGTGAGGAAGGACTCCACTATCTGGTGTGAATATGAGTGGTTAACTTTGGCAGGCAAGCCTTGCTTAAATATCTAGTTCTTCCTATTGTGTTAAGCCTTTTAAAAGAAATATTGAAAGGAGTGGTAGGGCAGTTACACTGACTCAGTGAATAAAAGGGTTTGCCATTGTAAAAACAAAAACAAATGGAAATGGATTTGGGATGTGTTCTCGCAATGGCATAAGGACTTATTATTTTATTGTAAATATTATGTATTAGTTTATTTGTTCCTAAAATTATAGTTAAGTGTTAATAAAGCTAATTATTGCTCCTAATAAATACAAGGAAGTGGTGTTAGTGGGGTCTAAGAATTGTTCTTAGCCCCAAAACCAAATGGGGGAGCTGAAGGGTATGGTTGTGTTTATTTTAAATAAAATGTGGTTTACATGGTGCTTATACATAGGGAAGCATGCTGTGGCTCACCGGACTAGCAACATTCTGGAGAAGGCCACGGGGAGGGGTGTGAGCTCGGCATGTGGACTGGAGCACTATGAGCATGTGATAAACAAACCCATATATGGGTTTGTTTAACTCTGATCGGTTAAAGGTTCATGTTATGTAAGTTGTTATATAACTTGTTATATAAGCACCATGTACTATAAAGTAGCAAGGGGAGGGGCTCCTTGCTGAAGGGACTCTGCCTGATTCTTTGTACCAGGGGTCTCTTTGTGCACATGTTGAATAAAGCTTTATTGAATTGAATCGCATTGGATCAAAGTCACATGATTTCTACCCAGCATCAGACTCATTGGGCACCACCAAATCCCAACAAGTGCCATCTGATGACTCCAAACAATTACATAAACAAGTTAATTTGGAATCTCTAGTGGTAGGCTGGCAAAGGACACTGTCTTGTATGACAAACTTTACTACAGTTGGGATTGATAAATTAGCGTGACAGGACTTACTTTCCACAAACCCATGTTGATTTGTATTAACTAAATTACTCTCCTTTAATTCTTTATTATGCTCCATAATTTTGCCGGTGATTGAAGTCAGACAATTATTCCATTTCCATCTAGTAACTGATGAATACCATTGTTAGGATTATTTTTGTGCCTAATATTTGAAAAACTTATTGTTCTTACCTCTGCAGGCCATATATTTCTCCTTGTGGCTTTTTGCTTTCCTCAATTTTCTATAATTTCTAATCTCTGATTTATATTCATTGCTATCAATTTCCCGTTTCTTCCATACGTTGTCTATATTTTATAGCTACCTCTACTTCTCCTCTAAGCCAGATTGTTTTCTCAATCAGTTCTGCCTTTTTTCCTCAGTTATGGTGTTTGAGACATTTAGTATTCTTAAACAATTGCCAGTTATCATTCACATTTTTCTCAGTTCTTTCTTCCAGTTAATTTGACACAAAAAGTCTGCAGCTTTGTGAAATTGGCCCTCTTAAGGCACCAAATATATATGTTACTGGTTTGGACTTCATTCTCTTTACACTCTACAAACATGATCAAGTCATTATCACTTGTACCTAAGCTACCACTAATATTTAGTTCTGTGATCAGTTCCTCTTTATCTGTTAAGAAATTTTCATGTTGGATGCAACACTTTTTGAGTTAGGAAATGGTCATCTATAACATTTAGAAATTTTAAGGATGTTTTATTGATGGTAGCATAAGATCTCCAGCATACATCGCTCAGATTGAAGTGTCCCATGATTACACAGCTTTTTTTCCTACACATTATACACAGATCATTCTGTTCCTTAGTGTGATATGGTGGTCTGTGGCAGACACCAACTAGAATCCCATCTTATACTTTATCTGTTTGGACATTGACCTATAAGCATTTTTCATCATTTTCTTCCATATCGTCAGTGACTCAGAAATAAATAATGTTATTTTTGAGAGTGACATTTCCTTTCCCTCATATTTTTCCCTATTCATCTCTCCCTACATAGGTTGTAACCAGTGATGTTAACATTCTAATCAGGCAAATCATCCCACCAAGTTCCAGTAATTACCAGTTGGAACAACTCCAACTCCTCATTTGTTATGCAGGCTCCTAGTGTTTGTGTATGGGGAATCAAATGATTTCTTCTCATGTCCTTTGATTTCTTGGTTAATTTTGTTTTCAAGATCATAATTTTGTGCTTAGAGTGTTTGTTTCCCCTTTTCACTCTCCCCTTTTGTCACTAGTTTAACATCCTCCTGACTAATTTAGCCAGCCCTAGATGATTGGTTTCCCTTCTGTGAGATGGAGGCCATCCAACTTGAACAGCTCACTCTCCCTATAGAAGATGGATTAGTGTTCCACAAAACAAAAACCCCCTCTACCTTAAACCACTTACATAGCTAGCGGTTAACTTCCAGAATCAGCTGTTTTCTATCTTCACTTGCAAGACAGGAAGGATCTCTGAGAAGATCACTTAGACATAGAGTGACCGATGTCCAGACATTAGGGGTTTTGTCTTATATATGCAACTATATTGCCATCCCCCCCACCCCCAACCCAGAAAAAGTGTCCCAATTTTTCACACTTGCTATTTGATCACCCTACTTAGAAATGTTTCTCCTACTGCACCCTTCCAAGTTCCCTGAAGTCATCTAGAGACACAGATTAACATATTTAGACAATGAAGTTGAAAACATTAATACAACTGAAAAATATCAAAGACCCTGAAAAATATCAAAGACCCATGCCATGTATGAGCTCAGTTATGATTATCCAGTCTATCTGGACAAAACCTAGACAAATTGGAGCATAGGGCCAAACAAAATCTGATGAGGTTCAACAAGGGCAAGTGCAGAGTCCAGCACTTAGGAAGGAAGAATCTCATGCACTGTTACAGGCTAGGGACTCGACTGGCTAAGCGACAGTTCTGCAGAAAAGGACCTGGGGATTATAGTGGATGAGAAGCTGGATATGAGTCAACAGTGTGCCCTTCCTGACAAGAAGGCCAGTGGCATATTGGGCTGCATTAGTGGGAGCATTGCCAGCAGATCTAGGGAAGTGATTATTCCCCTCTATTCAGCACTAGTGAGGCCACATCTGGAGTACTGAGTCCCGTTTTGGGCCCCCCCACTACAAACTGGAGAGAGTCCAGTGGAGGGCAATGAAAATGATTAGGGGGCTGGGGCACATGATTTATAAGAAGAGGCTGAGGGAATTGGGGCTTATTAAGTCTGCAGAAGAAAAGAGGGGGGGGGGGATTTAATAGCTGCCTTCAACTACCTAAAGGGGGGTTCTAAAGAGGTTGGAGCTCGGCTGTTCTCAGTGGTGGCAGATGACAGAACAAGGAGCAATGGTCTCAAGTTGCAGTGGGGGAGGTCTAGGTTGGATATTAGGAAAAAATATTTCACTAGGAGGGTGGTGAAGTACTGGAATGGGTTACCTAGGGAGCTGGTAGAATCTCTATCGTTAAGAGGTTTTTAAGACCCAGCTTGACAAAGCCCTGGCTGGGATGATGTAGTTAGTGTTGGTCCTGCTTTGAGCAGGGGGGTAAACTAGATGACCTCTTGAGGTCTTTTCCTACCCTATTCTTCTATGATTCTATGAAAACTATTTATTTGCAGCTGTGATATACCAAACAGACAATTATTTGAGAAGGCAATAAAATTCTAACAGTAGTTTATTCCCTGAAGATTAATGTTATTTATTAAAAATACAGTGAAACTTCCTGATGCTTTACAGGCAGATATAAAGATCAGGTTCCTTCCCCAACGGGCTTAGTGTCTCAAGCTAGATTGTTGATAGACTCAGTAAACCGTGAGAAAACTTAACAGTTTCAATTTAAGAGATGATACTAACAAGCTATTTATTTAGATGCTTAAACATGGATTTGGGCATCTTCTGGTAGGCATCCAAATGTAAAAATTTGGGCTGCGGTTTTTAAATGGCATTTACTGTCATTTTGCTAAATGTTTAAGTTCTGTTCAATGACATAAATTCATATAGCAGTTTTAAAGTAATTAGAGTCTCAGTTTTAAGCTTATCAAGGTGTCCAGCTTCAAAACCTATTTGGATTAAATTTGCTCTGTTGAGCTATCAGCCAGCAACAAATCCAGACACAATTTCTTTTTCTTTAAGAATGAAGGCTAAAATCATTAGATATCCCCTTGATTCCAGGAGCTGGAACTGTGAGGAAAACTATAATTATAATGAGACTCATGACAAAATCATGACAGTTGGCAACACTGGGTACCAGTTCTAATCTTCAAAGCCCTCAGTGACCTACAAACTAGTCATTTCAGAAGCTGCTGCTACTTCCACAGCTGAGCATATTAACATAGGGAGATTGTGACTGATGATCCTCAAGGTAAATTCTGGGTGCCAGAGAGCATAAATATCTCCATTTTAGAACCTTGTGTGTGAAATTCCCTGTATAGATATCACAGTGGTCCCCAAATGGTGGGGCGCATCCCCCAGGGGGGCTTGGAGGAAGGTTTGGGGGGCAGGGAGGGAGCGCCACCCAGCACCGCTCTGTCCCCAGTTCTGCTCCAGCCCTGGCACTGCCCCCAGCTTTGGCTGGGACTCCGCCCCCGGACGTGGCTCCAGACCCTTCCCCAGCTGCGGCCCCAGCATCGGCCTCCTTACCACTGTCCATGTTCTTCCTTTCCCCCTCCCGGGAGCCATGGCCCTTCTTCGGCCCTGCCTACCAGGGGGAGGCACAGACAGGAGTAAGGAGGAGATCCTGAAATATTTGGGGACCACCGAGATATCAGAATGAGTCTTTGTCTTACCAATGTTAGGAAACAATGCAAGACATCTTTTTGCATAAACCTTCCCTCAATAATGGTGACTACAGAATGGTCTGAAAATTGCAAACCACCACCAAGAATAATCCCCCTTAAGAATACAAAGTAGAATGAGGGAGAAGTAGAGTCTGGTCCTTTTCCAAACAAGTGATACTACTCTACATTTTGTATATTACCTGAATTATACAGTGGTGAATGTACTGCAAATAGATCAAATCAGATAGCAGCCCCTGCTCAGACCATTTTGTCTTCAATAAGAGCTGGAATGGGACCTAAGATTGCAATATTTGTTCTCCTAAAGAGCCATTTTGCTGAGTTACTGAAAGTGCCATGGAAAAAAAAAGCATATAAGTACTTGTCATCACAATTAGATTTTTCATCTCACGGAGCAGCAGCAACAAAAATAATCATGGTTGCCACTAGTTTCCATCCTTGCTTCGGAGGCTACCTCAGTTCCATAAACATTGGAAATGTTTCATTCATACAAGCAAGTCCTGTTTAGGTTAAGGTTCTTTTTCACAAATGTTGCCATGGAAGCTTCTCAGTAACCGTATGCTCTGATAAGCCTTTTTTCTGTATAATTGCTAACCAGCACTATGGTTCAAAAAGCAGACTTTGTTGCCTACAGCACTTTGGCTGTGTGATTAATATGAAAGCTTGTTAGCTTAATCCTTCATTGAGCATGATTTAACTGACATAAGCATTGTTCCTGTTTGCTTTGTCTTAATTTTTTTAACCTTTCATTTAAAGCACAAGTCTTCCTGAACCACCTATTACCCCTTTAATTCCTATTCTGTAGCTATCCATTAATGACCAAGGGTGCGTGTGTTATGCTAATCGACTGTAGGCATTTCATAGCTTAGAGAGGAAATTATTCAGGAATGCAACAAATATTTAGCTATGAACTTTCCTAAGTCCAATTACTTTAGAGAACTTTTTCTAAAGCCAGCCACTACTACAAATTTAGGTATAATGTAACTGTTACTGCTAAGTGACAGTGATGAAGATAATTTCTTTTGAAATAGGCTGAGAATTTATCTCTATCAATCAGATGTGTTTTGAAGAGGTGCACATCATTTAATTAGCCATATAGATCAGTTAAGACCAGTCTTATTTTTCATGTTTCACCTGCAGGTATAGCCACTGGAGAATCTTTTATCAGGTGCTACCATATCCAGGTTTGGAACAACTCTTCTTAGACCAAGATTCATAACAAATAATCAAAATGGTAAGGCTGGCTCTTCTTTTAATATTAATCAAGCCTGTAAAATGCATAAGCAACTTATACACACTATAGGGGAAGCAAGAGGATTCTCTGGGATACACGCCAAACTCAGCTGACTCAAACTTAATTGACTCATGTTACACACAGTGTGCGCTACAGTAGAGATATCTCCCCCACTCCTCAGCTTCTGCTGCAGAAATAGAGGCCAACTGCTCATCCTAGGGTCTGTGCATCATTGCCAACATTTAAATGAGTTTTGCAAAGGAAAATTGTCCAAACAAACTGGAAGTGGGAAGAAGGAAGAAGTATGATTCCTGATCACTGGAGCTTTTTTTCCTTTTTGTGCTTTCTGATTAATTTTGGCACATAGATAATGCTTTACAAACTGCTTAAATCACCACAACACTCCTGTAAGATGGGGATACCAAGGCAGAAATGTTAAGACTTAAGTAAAGCTATAGAAGAAGTCTATTGCCAGAGTCAGAATTAGAATGTAGCATTCTCTTCCTTTCAGACTTATGTCTAATATACTTTGCCTCTCCACTCCCTAACAATATGACTGCCTGTCTTAAATACTCCATATCATTTCACTTCCCACACTGGTATTTGAAATGTTTCCCATTGTTAGTATCATTGCAAATTTAGGGCTCAATCCTTACTCACACTGGTAGTCCACTTGAGGTCAATGGGACTACATACATGAGTAAGTATTTCCTGTGTTAGAAAAGGTTTGCAAGAATAAGGGCCTTAAATAATGGCCCTTTTTCCTCTTCTTCCAGATCATGAATAAGAATTTGAAATAAAACTGAGCCCAACACCAATCCCCATGGAATCTTTTATCCTTGGCATTTTACATCACCTGCATATTCAGGAAGTTAATAGCTTTCATATTCTGAATATGCTTTTGTTCTGTGCAGGAGCATGAAAGGGGATGTGTGCGCAATCTATAAATCCCAAGACTAATGGAAATTTAGCTATGTCATAAAATTCATGAATTGCTTGTTGATGATTCTGTATTTTTATGACAAGAAGAATTATTGATTAGATTGCGTAGCAATAATGTAAGAAATTGAACGATAACACTGCTGGAGGCTGACTAATGTCTCTTCCAGCAGTCTAAAAAATATTGTTGTTTCAACAAACCAAAATTTGTTAAGTAGTAATAATAAAATAAAAACAACAACAACAACAACAACAAGCACTTGCATAGTGCCTTCCATCTAAGAATCTCAATGTACTTTGCTTTTGATAACTATAAAAAGCTAGACAAGATGTTAAGTTTTCTAGGTCTCCTTTCATTTCCTGGACAAAATGATCATGTGTGATCTGTTTATCAAATCTAAATCACAGGAAAACTTTTGTACTTCTGTGAGGCTGAGAAAAGATCTACTACAGTGTATGAACTCCATCCACGGATTAGCTAGTAAACCCTCAAAATATTCATAGTCAGGTAATCTTTTCAGTGCAACCAGGTAGTATACTACAAATTATTTTTGATATTTTTAGAGAGCTTTAGACATTTTTATTAGTACTGCTTTTCCCGTCTGCCTGTAAAGCCAAGTAGCCAATAGCTAAAAAATATCTAAATTACAAAATAAGTTTAAGGTCAGATGAGGTCTGGCCCTGCAGGGTGTATAAGGCAGGGAAGTGGTCATGAGGAGACTTCCCCCTGTGCAGGGACCAGCCACAATGAGTGGGATCTTCCAAAGTACACAGCATGCATTGGCCTAACTTAGCTCCCGTTGAAATCAATGGCAAAATTCCGATTGACTTCAATGGGAGCAGTATTAAACCAATGCTGAGCACTCAGGGTTTCAAACAACAGGCACTGCAAGTAAGGATACTGTTTACTTCAAAATACTTGTCTTAACTATGTAGCACCTACAGGGAAATGTTGACTTTTAATGGTGATCCCAGTTATACATGTAGGTCCTGATCCAGGAAAGCAGCTACTTAACATAAACTTGTGAGTAGTCACATTAAACATTATAATTAGGTTATAGTTATCCTAAGTGCTTTGTTGGTTTGGGGCCTTATGTCTTAGCTATGCAATACTCAAAAACCCATAGTAGTGTAATATTAATAATTACTGTACTGTTATTTTCAATAGCCATCCAAAAGCAAATCCATAGACTCTAACTAAGAATAATCTTCAACCAATCACAAAGAGTGTAGGGATTTGCATAATCGCTCTTCAGTTATTTCTCAAACTATGGCATGGGGCTATCGAGTACTGATGGCAGCAGCCAAACAATTCACAGGGATATATATGGTAGCCAGCAAAGTGCAAGAGTAACAGAGGAGTATTTCTATATCTCCCTAGTTCTTCCTGTATAACATCTCTAGGATTCAGCCTCTCTTCTTCATCCACACAGCTAAATCTCTCATCCATGTCCTGATCACATGACTTGATTACTGTAGACTCGTCTTCTCTGTCTTTGATAAATCCCATTTTGTTCCACTTATAGCCATTCAAAATGCTGTTGCAAAGATCATGTTTCTGGCTCATTGCTTCAACCTTATATGCCCCCTCTCTTTGCATCCCTCCACTAGCTTCCCCTTCCTCACCTTGTTAACCACAAACAACTTGTCATCACTTTTAAGGCCTTCACAGCCTATCCTCACTGCACATCTCAAACCTTCATTCTGAAAATGAAGCCAATCTTAATTGCCCAGTGGTAACATTTATCAAAGAGCACTTTCATGCTTTCTCCCATGCTGCCCTTTATACTAGGGAGGAGTTCCCAGTAAATATCCACAAAACTACCTCATCATCCTCTTTCAAAGCCTGTCTTAAAAATTCTTTCTGCCAGAATGGCTACAAAAACTCAACAGTGGTTAGGTAGCTGGTATGCTGGGACCATTGCTTATCATGATGACTGGTGTCATCTCATTGTTTCCATGTGTTACCCCAATCTGTCTGTTGCATCCATTAGTTTATTCTCAGGTTGCAAGCTTCGTGAGGCAGAGACCATCTCTGTTCTATGTTTGCATAGTGCCTAATGCAAGGGAATCCTGGCTTTTAGGAACTACCACACTAAAATTAATGCTAATTTCAGTGTAACAACAAAGAAATAACAGGTGACCCTTTTAACTCAATCATAAATCTTTCTGGGACTAAGAAACACCCTGGCTTTTCCTTTGGAGTTTATTTCCTGTAAAAACCTTGGTCTTTGGCCTTGGAATTTATTTAGTCCAGAATACAATTATTATTTCATAAATAACTTAATATTCAAGTAGCTTGAAATACCAATGCTAGCAAAATGTAAGATGAAATCCCGGTCCCACCAAAGTCAATGGCAAAACTCCCATTAACTTAATAGACCCAGGATTTCACCTTTAATTGTTAATACTTACAACTTCAAGGAAATTTACATTAAACTATGTTTCTGTTTTTAAAGGAGAAAATAAAATCCGCAGATAAAACTTCTAAGAGAAGATGATCTCTTCCTTTGAATTATTTAATCTACTCAAGAAAAATACCATGAGCAAGTGCAAGAAGTGATGGAAACTTTCTCTACTTCACTCTCAATATCCAATTCTATCGTTTGCTACCTTTTTCTCCTCCTTTGACAAACCATTTTATAGCTAACACACTGGCATCTATATTGAGAGCACTTTTCATTAGAAGTGTTTGGTAAACTGCCTCTGTGCTTTTGCAATTATTAATAGAACAGTTTTTCAGCACCCTGAATTTGAAAAGAAAATTATGCAGGCATGCCAGTGCTCATATTGAGCCCTACAATCATGAACTAGTGTGAATAAATGTTAGAGGAAAATTAATTTGATAAGGAAACATTTTAATTTTCAAGGTTGCTTCACTTATAAACAACACTGGTAAAGTTTTTAAACTCACTCTGCTGACATTGCCTTTATACTACCAAAATTGTACAGATGAAAAAATCACTTAGTTTGCAATAGCCAGTGAAATTTTTATAGCTAATCTGAAATATAATGTATTAAGCTAACATTATACTGCATCCAATTCACATATATGCTGGATAGGAGACATTTTCCTTATCTATAAGAAAAAATGTTGAGCACCATATTGTGTTTAATCAACACGTAATGACCAGAGAATGCCTTCATTACAAAATGCTGTGACAGTTAAGGATTGATAAAAATGCACTGTCAAGTAGATAAATGCTGTTTTAACAATGCACTCCTATTCGAAAAACAAAAATTTTTGCACAATTTATCATACTATAGATTTGCAAAAAAAGTATTCACTTTGGAAGAAAACAGTCATACATCACATCAATCCCATTTCTGTCTGCCATTTGAAGATAATAAAATACAGCATTAGGCCTCTGATAATCAGTCTGAACCCAGCAGGGGCAGTGATGAAGATGGAGACCTGTAAGGGAATGGAATAACTTGTATGTAATGAAGCTAGAACTAGAAACTGCATCAAATAAAAGAATGCACACAGAAACTTGATATATACTGCTCAAATTCTAAGCATCCTACACTTGTGGAGTTAATAAGCTATCACTACCAACTATAACATGATCTGCATCATGAAAATTACATAAAACTTTCCATCAGAGATCAAAAGGAAGATTAAAACTACAACCCTGTTATTGTCCAGGTAGAGCTGGTCTGGAGGCTGAATTTCCGATCTCCGGGAAATTGACATTCTGAAATTCCCTTTCATCCTAAATTGGAACAAGGTCAAAATATCAAAATTTCCCATGAAACAAAATTTGCCAGATATTTTATTTGGAAACATCAAAACAACCATATTAAAATGTTTAGTTGATTTTTTAAACTTTTTGTTACAAATAATCCTAACTGTACATTTATTTATATATTACATTATATATTAAAAATAAATTATAATATTATAAAAGTAAAAACATTTCAACTTTATTATAATTTCATGTCCAATTTTTTATACAAATAGATACATTCCCACAAAGTGTTTTGATTTAGTCAAATCAGCATTTTCCAACAGAAAATTGTTCTGTCAGAAATTTTTGACCAATTCTATTAGCAGGTAAATTCTGATCTCACAATGCCATTCCACTGAGGCTAATGAGAAACAGAGATGCATGGAAATCTCCTGTGCTTCAAGATGACAGTGATATAGAAAGAGCTGGGGGAAATAATTTTAAAAGTTGGGGTGACAGACTGGAACAGCAGTAGTGGAAAACGTTATTAGCTGAAGTATTTTGGAGACAATGGACACAAGAGGGCTGCCAGAAAAGAAAGAGGAGGAAGCAGTATCAAGACAAAAGATAATCAAAGCAGGAACAAGGCTTAGCTTCATCCTCCACCGCGCCCCTGGGAGCCTGGATAAGAAACCAGGACAGCTTCCCCCTCCCCTGTTCCCAGCTTGGAGACTCCGGGACAAGAAGCCAGGGTGACTTCCCTCTCCCCCGGCTCCCAGCCAGGAGCTCGAGCAAGAAGCCTGGGCAGCCCACCCCATCTGCTTCCCGCCAGGAGCTGGGCAACCATAGGCGCTGACTCCAAAATGGTGGGTGCTGAGTACCCACCGGAACCCCCCCCACATTAGCTCCACTCCCTAGCACCTCCCACCCACCAGCGGCCCCACTGATCAGCACCTCCCCTCCCCTCCCAGTGCCTCCCACTCTTTAAATACACTCATCTCATTTCTAAGGGATTTGGAAGACAAGAGCCCAGAGTGTCCATAGTGTGCCGGTTTTTCATTTGGAAATAAGCTCAGTGGCAAAACTAAATCAGCAGCAAAAGTTAATTGTCTGTGACATCAAGGCCATGACAGGAGTTTTATTCCTTCCCAGGCAAGTTTAATAACCAAAGACTATCTGCTTGTTCAGTACAAACTAAATGTGTTGCCCCAAACCGAACAAGTTAATTTATACATAAATCATCCTATCCACGACCAACAAAAATCAATACAGGCACCAGACTATTTATAAATTCAGTTTCTAAGGGCAAAAAAGACAACAAAATCCACAAGTTTTATCCGCACAAATGCAACTGTTTAGTAGGGAAGAAAAATATATTGCACCCAAATAATCTTTGTGGTTACTGAAGATAGTACTTATCTCCCTAAGCCTTTTAACTGCAGTAAAGTAAGCATCAGACAGCAGTCACAAGAACACTGCATGACAGACAGCACCCATGCAGTGAACAAACAGATCAATCAGAATGCCAGAACAAAATTATATGAAAGATGAAAGGTTATGACACAAATTGCATCTTCTCCAGAAGAACAATATTTAAAGGTATCAGGAAGTGATTGCTAGAAGCCATTTGTCATTTCTCTCTCGGAGAGGTAAGGAACTGGAATATGTATCATTTTAAGCATATGTCAACTTTTTTCACTATCAAGCTCTGTCTGGGCACTATTCAAGATACCTAAAGAAGTTGCATTTACAATGCGCATGGTACTTTAAAGTACAAATGAAGCTTTTAGTCATCTAATGGCTTGATTTCCATATGCAAAGATGGGGTTTGGTACAGACAAAAAAATTGAACATATAAACTCCAAGTCTGGGGTGAGACAACTTTAAAACTTTCACCTTCAATGTGGGGTACAATATACCATTTAGGGTAAGTCCACAGAAATGGGCCTTGGCGAGCCCCACCATCCTAAGAGGAGCACAGAGATGTGGGGTATGTCTACACTACCACCTATGTCGGCATAACTTATGTCGCTCAGGGGTGTGAATAAACCACCCTCCCCCCGAGTGACATAAATTATACTGACGTAAGCACTCATATACACAGTGCCATGTTGGTGAGAGAGCTTCTCCAGCCAACATAGCTACCTCCACTCATGGAGGTGGGTTTATTATGCTGACAGGGGAGATCACCAGACCCTTGTTCTGCTTTAGTGAGAAGAGTGGAGAAAGGATCTTTTTGCTCTCCCCCTTCCTCCTCATAAGTGCCTGACAGAATCTGGCCTATGAGACGAAAAAGCCACAACTGAGAGAGGTTTGGATGCATTATGTCATAGGCTTTTTCATTACCAGTGACAGGGTTTGTACCTATATATGGAAAACCCCATGGAGGAGAAAGCTATTGATTCATCCTGGATGTCACTTTGCTGCTAACCCTCACATTGGAGGGAGTTAGGAGTGGTGAGGCCAGTCATCCCTACCCTTCTTTGGGGTCTAAGCTCCTCTCCCTGCTCCTCCATGTAAGCTGGGACCTGGGGGAGGAGGAGATGAGACAGGGGCAGAATGAAGGCAACACAAATTTAAACACCTGAAATCCAGAAAAAAAAGTGAATAATTAAGACATACATCAGCCCTATGTGGAGTGGAGGGCCTGGCCAGTGTGTGAGGGTGAGGCCACATTTAGAAGAAGGACAGACTGAGTGGACCTGGAGCATGGCTGGGGAAGCCTAGCTGACACAGGGACAGGAGGAGGGTAGAGGGAATGAGGGACCCAGCTCAGGGTGAAGCTCCAGTCACACAGCTAAGGTAGTGTGCAGCCCTCCAATAAGCTGCTGCCTATGATATATGTATGCAGCAGCACAGGGCAGGGCACAGCAAGGAGCAGCTTTGTACACATTGATGGCTTCTACAGTGCCAACTAATGGCTTAATGAGATGGGAAAGGGAGGGGAGCTGGAAATGTTGGCAAAGGGATACACATTGCAGGGAATGGGGTCAGGACTTGAAGGAGAAAGACTCTTCAGTTTCACACGCTTAAAGTTACTGTAACAAACATGTAATAAACCTGAGATTAGATGGGTGAGGTAACGGTAATCCATTGCTATGATGATCAATACCCCCTACACAACACATCTTTCAAGATTCCTGGGTCCTCCAGATGCCTATCACAACATGTGGTGTACCTCATCCACTGGACTAAAGGCCTCAATAACAGCTATGTGAATGAATCCAGATAATCAGTAGACTCTTGAATGAACTCATACAAAAATGACATAACCCATGGATGAACAGTTTTCATAAAATGATCACTCCATGATCTGACTTCTCTGTCCTTGTACTTAAAGGAAACCTTCAGAACACCTTCAAAAGATGAGTCCAGGAGCTTAAATTCATGACTCTGCTATGCACTAAAAGTCATGGTCTTAATAAAGACATTGGATTTATGGTTTATTATAACAATCTGTAACCTACTCACCCTCTTTTTTTGTCCTATGACAGCAGAGGTGTTAACTGGCCGCTTCGCCTTTCATGGTCCCTGTCATAAACAGATAGCTAAGGGTTAATGTCTCTTTCAGCGAAGCACCTGACCAGAGGACCAATCAGGAAACCGGATTTTTTCAACTCTGGGTGGAGGGAAGTTTGTGTCTGAGTCTTTGTCTGTCTGCCTGCTTTCTCTGAGCTTTGGAGAAGTAGTTCTGCTTTCTAATCTTCTGTTTCTAAGTGTAAGGACAAAGAGATCAGATAGTAAGTTATATGGTTTCTTTTCTTTGGTATTTGCATGAATATAAGTGCTGGAGTGCTGTGTTTTGTATTCTTTTGAATAAGGCTGTTTATTCATATTTCTTTTAAGCAATTGACCCTGTATTTTGTCACCTTAATACAGAGAGACCATTTGTATGTATTTTTCTTTCTT
The DNA here is from genome assembly GCF_025201925.1 of Gopherus flavomarginatus. NCBI lineage: Eukaryota > Metazoa > Chordata > Testudines > Testudinidae > Gopherus > Gopherus flavomarginatus. The sequence continues at coordinate 229,480,468 of NC_066618.1, forward strand.
TTTATATAAAGCTTTCTTTTAAGACCTGTTGGAGTTTTCTTTACTTCAGGGAAATTGAGTCTGTACTCACCAGGGAATTGGTGGGAGGAAGAAATCAGGGGGAGATCTGTGTGTGTTGAATTTGCTAGCCTGATTTTGCATTCCCTCTGGGTGAAGAGGAAAGTGCTTTTGTTTCCAGGACTGGGAACGGAGAGGGGGAGTCACTCTGTTTGGATTCACAGAGCTTGTGTCTGTGTATCTCTCCAGGAGCACCTGGAGGGGGGGGGAAGGGAAAAAGGATTATTTCCCTTTGTTGTGAGACTCAAGGGATTTGGGTCTTGGGGTCCCTAGGGAAGGTTTTTCAGGGGGACCAGAGTGCCCCAAAACACTCTAATTTTTTGGGTGGTGGCAGTGGCAGCAAGTACCAGGTCCAAGCTGGTAACTAAGCTTGGAGGTTTTCATGCTAACCCCCATATTTTGGACGCTAAGGTCCAAATCTGGGACTAAGGTTTGACAGTCCCTTAGAATATGTGTTAATTATTTATACTTAAACAATCTGTTCCACCTTATATTTAGCTATGATACTCTGAGTAACTTTCCCAGACATGAGGAAGAGCTCTGTTTAGCTTAAAAGCTTGTCTCTTTCATCAACAGAAGTTGGTCCAATAAAGGATATTACCTCACCCACCATGTCTATGTAATAAAACTGTCAAGGCTTTGAGACCTAGACCATGGATGAAATCTTTCTCAGTGACCCTGTTAGCCGCTACACTGCAAACATTTCAAAGCACAACCATTATCCCCATTCCAAGATAACAAAATGTACAGGAGTGGGGTGGAGACCCTGAAGAATCACATAGCAACCATGTGGTTTACTGAAAGACTATACCTAGCTCTGCCACTGACCTGCTGGCTGACCTTGGGCAAGTCACTTCACCTCTCTATGCCTCACTTTTCCATCTGTAAACAGGGATAATGATGTAAAGGTCTTTGAGATCTATGGATGAACAGCACTGTATAAAAGCTAGCTCTTTTGATTACCTAGCCACAGTAGCTCATAAGCTGCAAACCTCAGTGATAATTACAACGGCCTATATGACCACTGAAATCTACCCCCAAAAATTATTTTTCTGCTAAAAATAAAACCTAGGAAACAAAATGGCTGCAGAACATCTGATGGGTGTGTGTGTGTGTGTGTGTGTGTGTGTATATATATATAGGTATTAGGTATAATGTGTGTGTATAAGAATTAAGATATTAGTTATTAGTCATAAATCAAATCATCATAATAAATGTGGCATCTTTGTCTTGTCCCCTTTAACAAGATCCTGCTGGTAATATAATTGGTATAACATTTTGGTGGAGAATAGCGAAAGGGGGATTATTGGTATTTTTGCCTCACTTATCGTAAACCAATCTGTGTGCACACAACCGGCTCTACAGAGCACGGTTCTATTCTTGGTTAACCAAAACCTGCTGGCCCCTGAATGGGTAGCAGGAAAATAAAGAGCTCATAAAATTGTTAACAAAACCTGCTGGCCTCCGAAGAGGTAGCAGAAAACATAAAATTGTTAACAAAACCTGCTGGCCTCCGGATAGGTAGCAGGAAAAGAAAGAAAAATCAGGGGCAGCAAGAGGTTCCCAGGCGCCAGCAGTGCTGCTTGCTGAACAAAATTAAAAATGTTTAAGAAAAGGCAAGGGAAAACAGTCTCAGAGGGAGGAATGGAGTCAAAAGTAGCTTCTAGCTCTCCTTTTATTAAAGAGATAATGCCTTCTAAACAAATCCTTCAGAGATATGGGCACAGTCCTTAGACTGAACAAGCCCTTGCAGATATCTGCACCATTTCAGACCTAGAGGATAGGTTGGCCCAATATATCCTCATATGTAAACCCCCAAATGCAACAAAAAGAGACGCTGCAGGGATCTGGCTGCTGTGGGAGGCTTGTAATGACAGCTACCTCCACCTAAAAGCCTGTAAAAATGAAAAACTGCACCAAGATTTACAAACCCTTGCTGCAAAAGCAGAGAAATTAAAATGTATGTCGTACTCAAACCTAGTTAGATGCCCTTAAGGTTGAGTACAGAGAGTTAAAATAGCACTCTCACATCTTACAGCAGCAGTAATGTCAGAAAAAGGAACATCTGAGACCTCAGAAGGGGCAAATTTTTGGGACCCCTCTGGAGAGTGGAAAGGGGAATATTTGGGTAGATTCATCCTCCCAGGGCCAAAATGCGATTGCAACAGTAACAACAGTGCCTGCTTTTGCCTCAATCCTCCAGGCCATGGCAAAGTGGCTGGGAATTTTAAAATTAAAAAAAAAAACTAAAGTCACTATTATAAACCTAGTCCCAGATTTGGACCTTAGCGTCCAAAATATGGGGGTTAGCATGAAAACCTCCAAGCTTAGTTACCAGCTTGGACCTGGTAAAGCTGCCACCACCCAAAAAATTAGAGTGTTTTGGGGCACTTTGGTCCCCACAAAAACCTTCCCTGGGGACCCCAAGACCCAAATCCCTTGAGTCTCACAACAAAGGGAAATAAACCTTTTCCCTTCCCCCCTCCAGGTGTTCCTGGAGAGATACACAGAAGCAAACTCCGTGAATCTAAACAGAGGGAGTCCACCCTTTCTATTTCCAGTCCTGGAAACACAAGCACTTCCCTCTTCACCCAGAGGGAATGCAAAGTCAGGCTAGTAAATCTAACACACACAGATTTCCCCCGGACTTCTTCCTCCCACCAATTCCCTGGTGAGCACAGACTCAATTCCCTGGAGTCCTCCACTAAAGAAAAACTCCAACAGGTCTTAAAAAGAAAGCTTTATATAAAAAGAAAGAAAAAGTACATAAAAATGGTTTCTCTGTATTAAGGTGACAAATACAGGGTCATTTGCTTAAAAGAATATTGAATAAACAGCCTTATTCAAAAAGAATACAATTCAAAGCACTCCAGCAACTATAGACATGTAAATACAAAAGAAAAAAACAATAACCCCTATTGTTTTTATGATCTCTGTACTCACAACTTGGAAACAGAAGATTAGAAAGCAGGAAATAGAAATCCCCTCATAGCCGAGAGAGAGTCAGGCAGAAGACCAAGAACAAAGGACTCACACACAAAAAACCCTCCACCCCGAGTTGAAAAAATCCTATTTCCTGATTGGTCCTCTGGTCAGGTGTTTCAGATACTTCTTTCCAGGTGAAAGAGATGTTAACCCTTAGCTATCTGTTTATGACAGTCACAAAGAAATGAACCACCTAATTAGTATTTGTGCAGCCCCAAGTACCAAACACACTGTGGCAAAGACTGAGCAGGGTCTTCCATGTGGGAGCACTGTGCTAATTTGTTTCTAAGCTTCTATTTTTCAGGCTCTGAACCAGAACATCAGGAGAGCTGGTACCAGCTGAAGAGTTATAAAATATCATGGTTATAGTGTTGCGACAAAGTTTGTGTTGCATGTTCTGTGTCTGTCTCTAGTGGTGTCCTGTGCTAGCATTGGGTCCAGAAAAAAAAAAGAAAGAAATACTACACTAGACAGGACAAATGTCTTTTCCTCTCTCTACTTCCCCCAAGTCCATCCAACTTAGCAATCACCACTTTTGTCCAAAAAAAAACTTTGGTCCCCAGTGCATCAGTTTATTTTTGTTGTTAATGTTTGTTATTGATACATTTGTATTGTTAGTTACATTTGCTTATATTGTTAATTTCACACTTTCCTCTATGCACTCTGGTTCTACTCCCCCAAGCCCTAAAGGGTAGTTCTTGGTCCCTCATAACTTGTAAAACCTTGGCCCATAATTGTAAGGCCCCATCTTTCAGGTCCCCAGAAACCTCTTGAAAACAACTGATAAAAATAAGGGATTCTGCAACATTTTAGCAACAAAATGTTAGTTTAAGTCCAAAGCAGCTTAACCTTGCATGACAACTGTGGTCCTCCTACAAAATCTTATTTGCTGTGTGTGCTTAAAAAGGTCCTGACTTCAGTAACTTTTATTGTTTGATGGCTATTGCTGCATCAAACTTGGTCTTCATTTTATTTGTCAATGTACCCAATGATTGTAATGGTTTTATTGTATTCCCAATTATTATAACTATAATTGTTTTCATTTATGTGTTGGTTATATCTGGCGTTTAGTCAATTGTAATAGGTTTAGTTATATTCACCTAGTTATAATTATTTGGTTTGTTTGCAACAGATCACCTTGCCCTACAATGTCAACAACTACTGTAATGGTCATAACTCAAGGGGCAAAGTGTTGTAGAAGCAGCCCACCTGGTCAGCAGTTCTAAATATAATTTTTCATCCTCTCATTGTCCTATTAGTAATCCTAACTGTTATGTTGGTTCTGCCTTAAAACAATTACATAAAGTGTGACCCATTCAGTGCCCCTGGATTGAAGGGTCAAAAGGGGGACAATGTAGAACTGATAAATGAAATTGTTTTTAATTGTTCACTTTATTAATGTAACTTCTGTTCACCATTCACTACACTTGCCTACACTGTAACTTCTGTTCCATATTGTAGTCCATTTTAAAACACTCACTCCATTTTGTAAAAGCTTCCTCCAACCTTCATTTTTGCAAACCCTGCTGTAATCTTATTAGTTTAGTTTAGATGTGTGAATGAAGTATGTATGAATGACGGAATCAACCTCCAGCCCCAGCCTGTCCTGATGAGATAAAGTTCAAATACCAACAGCTGAAGACCTAGACAACAGCCCTAAACAAAGTAAGAAGCATCCACCCTAAAAAGAAAAGGCCAACAGAAGGAAGATCAAAGCCAGGTTCAAAGCTGAAAGTCACGCCTGCAATTGATGGGTGATCAATCTAAACCCAGAGGCAGCGTGACACAGCAAGACCTATAGACTTTGAATCCAAACTAAAAGCCTATAAAAAAGAAGGGTGAGATGAGAGACTCTGGGTAACATTCTGCTGCCAACATGGAAGGACATCAGTGCCTGCCCAACAGAGATTCAGCTTGTCCTTGTGCCTGGCTTTCCTGGCCAGTTAGCCGCCACAAGCTACGAACCCAAGCTACAAAATCAAGCTATGAACTTAAGCTATCTTCAGGACTGGTAACTATGCAGCAGCTGCAGAACATCTGATGGATGTGTGTGTGTGTGTGGGTATTAGGTATAATGTGTGTGTATAAGAATTAAGATATTAGTTATTAGTCATAAATCAAATTATCATAATAAATGTGGCATCTTTGTCTTGTCCCCTTTAATAAGATCCTGCTGGTAATATAATTGGTATAACACTTAGAGCCTCACATTACCCATAACATATATACTCGCACTCTGGCTTGATGCTACCTGAACCCGCCCTATGATCAAACACTTGAGCCTACTCCCCCAACAGACTGCCACACTTGTAAAATTTAACAACCACTTTTACAACTGCTTCACACTTGCACACAGGATACCATCTAAACTTTCCCTTACCCATAACTAAAGTTTGGTTGATAAAGCTAATAGACTTCTATGAGGCATTTATCTTGGGATCGCATGACAGTTTGATTAAAAAACTAGAAAGATAGAAAATTAACATGGAACACATTAAAAACTGTCTCAAAATGTAACTGTAAATGGGGAATTGTCATTAAGCAGATATGTTTCCAGTGGGGTCCTGAAAAGATTGGTTCTTGGCACTATATTATTTCTTTAATCAATACCCTGAAAGAAAACATAAAATGATCATGGATAAAGTTTGTAGATCACACAAAAATTGGGAGCATGGTACATAATGAAGATGTCAGGTCACTGATTCAGAGCAATGTAGAATTCATGGGTGCAACTGGGTACAAGCAAATAATATACAATTTAAGATGACTAAATGTAAATGTATTCATCAAGAAACAAAGATTGCAGGCATACTTACAGTATGGGGGACTCTACTTTGGGACCCAATGACTGACAAAGGTTTGGGTGTTGTAGTGGAGCTAATGCAAACCTAGAATTAAGAAAAGAACTAATGCAAACCTAGAATGCATTAAAAGGAGAACCTTGAGTAAGAACAGAGAGGTTATTTTATCTCTGTATTTGGCAACGGTGTAACCACTGCTGGAATACTGTGTCCAGTTCTAATGTCCACAATTGAAGAAGAATGGTAATAAAATTCTAGAGGGTTCAGAAAAGAGCCATGAGAATATTAAAGGATTAGAACACATGCCTTATAATGATTAAGAACTTTGAGTCTGTCTATTTAGTTTATCAAAGAAGGTTAAAGGGAGACTTGATTACAGTCCATAAGTATCTACGTAAGGTACAAATATTTAATAATGGATTCTTCAATCCATAAGAGAATGGTATAGCATGATCCAGTGGCTGGAAGCTAAAACAAGATAAATTCAGACTGGAAACAAGGCATAATTTTTTTTTAAACATCAAGGATAACTGACCATTGGAACAATTTACCAAGGCTAATGGTGGATTCTCTGTCACTGACCATTTTAAAATCAAGATTGGGTGTTTTTTTCTAATAGTTCAGCTCTAAGAATTATTTGGGGGAAGGTCTCTGGCCTGTGTTACATAAGAGGTCAGACTAGATGATCACAGTAGTCCCTTCTGGCTTGGAACCTATGAAATCCACAGGCTGCCCTCATATCCCACCTCACTATTGACATTGCTCTGCTACTGACACAAGCTGCACAATTCTGTGATGCAGACTGAAACCTCAAAGTACATATTCTCCTCTTTCCTTTGATAACACACATCGGGGGGACTCTGACCCAGATGTCCTCATGACACCAATCCCAGCTTTTACAAGCTGCTCTAATTTATTCCTTCACCACTCAATACAGTTACACCTAATACAGTGAATGCAGCTGGAGTGCATGCAGATAATTTCCAGTGACTATTGCCAGCTCCCAGGAGGCAGAGTTAAGTTTCCATGGGCATTTATCTGGTATTTCATGGTTTTCAGAAGTTTGAGTTTTACTGACCTCGGAGTTATGGAAAGGCACAAGCTATCCCCAGGCAATCTTAACTCTGCATTAATGAAGTTTTTTTTGCAATTTAATGATACCTGTTTTGTTTGGAATGTCTAGCTCCAAACCTAAGGGGAAACAAAGATACAAATTACTGGAAATCTGGGGAGAACCCTTCTGATTAATATGAACTGTCTTGCTATTTTCTTTTATTTAGGGGGGTTTTTTGTTTTGCGTTTAAATAAAATTGAAGAAGGAAAACGATTTGCCAGTTTAGATTGGTGTTTTAATAGTCTTATGTCATTAAAACTGTACCCAGTGATACATAACCAGAATCTCTTAATGTTTGATGCTTTCCAGCAAGTGAAACAAAATGCCAAACTATTGTATAATTTGATCATTTCTTTGCAAAGACAGCCCCAAAAGGAGAAAGTCCTGTTGCCGTTTCACATCATCTGCAGTGGAAAGGCAATGGCACATAAGAATGTAGAATTTAGGGCAGATTGCACTAAAATTAGTCTCCGCAAAGGGTGATGTATGCAGAAGATAATGGAGAAAATAAATCTTTAATATTTTGGAAGTTTAATTATAAAGGGTGGCCTCAGTCCCTGGCTCTAACAGAGGAGCACCCAATGTAACTCAAGAGCCAAGGTAACTGCAAGCCACCTTTATGTTCCCCTGATCCTGGAGCCATTGGTCCAGTTTACATGCATGTGGAAGAAGCCTGAAAACTATACTCCAAACACATTTCTTTTCCATGGCCAAACTTCTTTCCCCAGCCATCTCCCCTAAACCAGTAGTGGTGAGATGGCCTGGTTTAGCCTCTGTGGCAGTTTTAGGCCACTCATAGTCCCACTACGCCAGCAAGATCCTCCTATTGCAATTTTTCTGATTGCACAGTTTTCCATAAGAAAGCATGGATTTGACAAAATCTAGATGGTTTGATTTGGTTGAAATTTTTAATGAAAAATTATTGAATGCCTTTGTGATGTTCCCCTCTGGTGTTATCTGGACCGGTGATCTGCTAGACCTCTCCCATCCTTGACTCTGAGAGCCAGCCTTACCCTGCTCTGCTGTAAGAACCCCCACTCCTAGCCCATTCACAGACAGCCTCTGGCATGTAAGCTGCTTCCAGCTACTTATCTCCAGTCCCAGACACAAGCCTAGGAACCTCCATCTTGCAGTGTCCAGTTATGCCCACTGACCGCTACAAGCTTATATGAGTTTGTCAATTTATCAAAGAAATTGATATGTACCACACTTGTTATCCTAAGGGGAACCTATGACACACTTCAAACAAAATGCCCTGCTTCAGGTAGCATAAACAAACAAATTTATTAACTATAAAGATAGATTTTAAGTGATTATAAGTCAAAGCATAACACATCAGATTTGGTCAAATGAAATAAAAGAAAACACATTCTAAGCTGATCTTAACACTTTCAAATGTCCTTACAAACTTAGATACTTCTCACCACAGGCTGGCTGGTTGCTCTTCAGTCAGGCTCTCCCCTTTGATGAGTGCTTGAGTCGCTTGGTGGTGGTGGTGTCTATACATGCAGGTGGAAGAGCATGGCAAACGTCTTCTCCCTTTATCATGTCCTTTCCTACCTCTTGGCTTTGTCTCCCTCCCCCTTTCAGAGTCAGGTGAGCATTACTGAGTCTCTTCAAGCAAGACTGAGCAATTCCCCTGGTGTGGCCTCATGCAGGTGAGTCATTGTATTGTAACTCCTTTGCTGGACAATGGCTGTTGATGGGTTGTTTGACACCCCGCCCAGGTGTTGGTTACTTTCTGTGCTGTTGCCTTTGGGGAGCTAATATCTGACTGATTCCCCCACTTTACAGCATGTTTTAGTGTCAACCATACTACACAATTCTCATAACTTCATATGCATTAATTATACATATATATGGATAGAGAAATTACTTTCAGCAGATCATAACCTTTCCCCTGATACGATACAAGGCCTGCTTTATATGTAAGATTACGATTATATGAAAATGAGGAGGGTTACAGCACATTCACACAATTTATAGAATGTCACATCCTTTGTTTCCACTTTATTGTTTTGACTATGTGTATGTAATGGGCAAAAGAATAAAATGGAAACAAAGTGCTTCAACCTTAATGAAACGAAGCTCTTTAATAAAGTTGCTTTGATAGTTCCAAAATGAATTTTTTCAGAATGTTTGTTAAGCAGGAAATATTGAAATTTCAACTTTTTGTTCCAATTCAGCTGTACTTGAAAAGTTTCATACCATGGCTTTAATTTCTGTGAATTGTCAGACCTACAGCTATTACAAAAAGACAAAGGATACCAGTGGCTCCTCATATCAGTCAATAATACATGATCGGGGTCTGCTCCCGAAAGAAGACAATAACAGACTGCGTAAATTACATAAGTACTCTCTATATATAATAAAGATTATTTCTGTCCACTGTGAATCAGTAACACGGTTATTTCTTATTGCAGGGATTCTCAACCTTTTTCTTTCTGAGGCCCCCCTCAACAGGATATAAAAACTCCATGGCCCACCTGTGCCACAACAACAACTGGCTTTCTGCATATAAAAGCCAGGGCCAGTGTTAGCGAGTAGCTAGGTTGCTCAGGCTTTGGCTTTAGCCCCAGGGAGTAGCGCTCAGGGCCCGGGGCTTCAGTCCCATGCCACGGGAGGCTTCGGCTTTCTGCCCTGGGCCCCAGTGAGTCTAACACTAGCCCTGCTTGGAGCATCCCCAGAAACCTGCTCATGGCCCCCCAGGGGGCCCCAGACCCTTGGTTGAGAACCACTGGCTTATTGGACTTTCCCTAGTATTTCAGACCTTTCTCCTGATATTTGGTGTGGCAGAAGCTTTCAACAAACTTTATTTGTGGCCACATTACATCCCAATTATAATTTTATTTTAAAATGAGAGTAAACTAGGAAGTGTTTAATGAGCCATATATATCTATTCTCATTGCACAGACAGACAGACAGACAGACAGACAGAAAGCTGTCTCTCTTTACCATACATTATATCTAAAGACACCAAATCACTGCATCTACCACACCAGGGAGAAATAAATAACTCATTAATAAAATAATTTTCATACAACAAAAGATGAGAGTAAAGTGGAACACATTATCTAACCCCCTACTCCACCTCCCAGCTTTAAGGATCTTCAGATCCAAGTGAGATTTAGATGTGCCTCTGAACATCACAACTCAGGTCTACCTCTAAAAACAGTAGTGTCACTTATGAACCCCTACTAGAAGCCATGGCCTCATTTGTATATGACAGTCCACAGAAGGGGAAACAACTGTTTTGTAAAGCTTAACTACTTGGCAAGTCTGTAGTTTCCAATAGCATTGTGCTCATCACCTGGCTCACCTTCATTTTCCATCAAAGTAGTAACAGCCAGATCCTGCTACCTTTACATGAGAAATCCTTACTTCTGTGAGTAGTCATGTTGGCGTAATTGAACTATCACACCGCTAAGTTCTACTCACATCAATGTAGTTGGATTAGGGTGACCAGATGTCCCGATTTTATAGGTACAGTCACAATCCGGGGGGCTCTCTCTTATATAGGTACCTATTACCCCCCACACCAGTCCCAATTTTTTACACTTGCTATCTGGTCACCCCAAGTTGGATGCAACATCAAAGAGACTTTCTGGCACCCAAATGCAGGGATAATCCACCAACCACAGGAGCACAAATTATAAAAGATGATAAATCTACAGCATTAAGTATTTCAAATTTTAATTATGTACTTAGCAGGAGATTCCATCCAAGTGTCGGCATAAAGTCAAAGGAACATTTCTGATTGTAAATAGAAAAAGTGGCATTAAGTTCTCTGAAACTAAACAGTAAAGTGTTCCTAAACACAAATTTATTATAAACAGTTCTTTTAAGAAGGCTTAATTTACCCACCATTGTTTGAGTCAGAAACCCTAATAAAAGGCTTCAGAATCTGTGTGCTGGTGTGAGGTATTTATGAGGAACAGGCCAATGTCTTGAGCACTGCTACTTTTTACAATGTTTTAATAGCCAGTTTTAACAATGTACATTGCTCAAAAACTCTGTGATCCAAGTAAGACAAGCATTTTCATCAGTCCACAAACTCTCGGAGATATAAGCCTGGGTGAGCAATAGAATTCTCTTTTATAGATGGGGAAGGGAGGAAAATGCTAGAAAGTGAAAATAAGTCTTTAAAAGGAAGAATGATTTAATACATGTGTGAAACTTTGATGTTACATATGAGAAAGCTCAGAGCCCATTCCTCCTCTGAAGAGGCTATACAGTCCTGTAGGGAAGAATAAGGCATTATACTACAGGTTCCTAGCAGATACCTATGTGATTTTTGCTCATCCAGTTGGCTTATATTATATTTTGTCTTGGGAGAGAAACAAGAAAATCTTTCTGTTTGCAAACATTGTCAATTTTTATAATGGTAAATTGAAATTTTGTGTTTCTTGGCTCCATGGGATCTCTTCATTTCTCATTTCTTTGCATATTCTTTTGTCTGAAATTACTATCATGTTTTATCACTCCAGAATATCAGTTTATATCCATGCTTGAATATAATAGATAGAGTTTTACATTATGGTTGTGTTCTGAGGAGATAATAAACATGAAATATTTCCCCACAGTTACATCCTTTGGTTGTATTTCAAAATGATTGTAAAAAATGGCATCATGGGGATTCACGTCTCAATGGAATTCTATATCCAAACAATTCAACTTACCAGTAAAAAGATGTTTTTCTAACCTCCAGCCTTGAAAATTCAGCCTAATCTAGAAGTCAAGCTGAAGTCTTGTTTTTCCTCACTTATCACCAACAACACATTCTGCAGGTTAAATTCTGCCCTTAGTTACACATATGCAACCCCTTTGTCATTACAGTATGCTTTCAGAGATACCTACGCAGCCCCAGAGCACATTGGACAGTGAGATTCACCAACCCAGTAGAGATATGTATCATGTCAGTTAATGCGTAATCTCCTGTGATATTAAAAAAACTACTTTGTGTTGACAAGGACAATGATACAGAGAAAAATATAACATGATCCAATGGCTGGAAGTTGAAGCTAGGCAAATTCAGACTGGAAATAAGGCACACATTTTTCACAGCAAGAGTAATTAACGATTGAAACTGTTCCCTTCTGGCTTTGGAATCTATTAATCTAACTGACCATGGTTAATCTTAGATCCTTAAGGTTTTTTAGCATGATGCATTTTCCCAATCTATAGGCTTAAGCATGACCAGCTAAAGCATTTTTAAACACAACTGCCATAGTCCACATTAAGAGCAAAATAGCACGTAACGTGAGTTGAAGTGTTTTACAATAGAACCTCAGAGTTACGAACACCTCGGTAATGGAGCTCAATACAACTTAATACAGCTTTGAAACTTTAGTATGCAGAAAAAAATGTTGCTTTTAACCATTTTAATTTAAATGAAACAAGTACAGAAACAGTTTCCTTGCTTTGTCAAATCTTTTTTTTTTTTAAACTTTCCCTTTTTTTTTTTAGCAGTTTATGTTTAACACAGTACTGTACTGTATTTACGCGCGTGTGTGTGTGAGCGCTTCTGCCTGATTGCGTACTTCCGGTTCCAAATGAGGTGGGTGATTGACTGGTCAGTTTGTAACTCGATGTTTGTAACTCTGAGGTTCTACTGTATGTAAAACCTTTTCTAACACTAAACACTTCCCTAAATATAGATAATCCCAAAAGGTGAAATCTTGGCCCCACTGAAGTCAGTGTTTTGTTTCCACTATTGTGCCAGGCTGCTGAGAAGTAGAATATATGGCTCCACTCGATGCAATGACAGAGAAAATTCAAGCTGCTATTCTTCAAGTAGCTGCACAGGTTTAAATTCCTTGTGCATGTGTTCATGAATAGTGTGATAACATTCTTTATGATCAGTTTTAACTTAAATACCACTTCAAAGCTTATCTAAGCGTGTAGATAATATGTTACATGGTAGTACATAAAGCCTTCACTACATTATTTAACATGTAATTAATTTGTTCAGCCAATCTTTGAGTGGCTGTTTGAACATCACAAAGGTTGGCCTCTGAGTGACAGAATCTCAAGGGTGAATCTAATGCACAAGTGACTATAAAACTTTGTTCCAGTTTATTCTGGCTGAAGTGATGAGAAACAGAGGTTGGTCATCTGCTGTTAGTGTGTTGGCCTATGTTAGGCACCTTCATGCTGAAGAGTACTGTTTCAGCATCAGGGCCGGCTCCAAGGGTTTTGCCGCCCCAAGCAGCCAAAAACAAAAAAGCCGCGATCACGATCCGCGGCACTTCAGCAGGAGGTCCTTCGCTTTGAGTGGGAGCAAGGGACTTTCTGCCGAATTGCCACCGAATACGTGGACATGCTGCCCCTCTCCAGAGTGGCCGCCCCAAGCACCTGCTTTCTAAGCTGGTTTCTGGAGCCAGCCCTGCTCAGTATGAACAGCAGGCACCACAGAGATGAAGGCTCCCATAAACAAATGACAGTGTTAGCAAAACCCTACTTCAAGGGATCAGCAGTGTGACAGTAATTTCATTGGCACGTTCTCATTCATTCTCAGACAGACATTTTAGCATAGAGACGTGATCCATCTTGTATTAAACAAACAGATAATGGGGAGCTGGTTCAGTTCTCTCTGTAAACTGCAGTTTTGAAATAGCTGAAGGCTGGGAGCTTGCAATGGCTGACAAGCTCCTGAGCGCTGGTTATCCAGTTGCACAAAAAAACCAGTTTGATTCTCCCTCTATGTTTGCAAAAGAAATGACAGAGAAAAAGAAAGAAATCTACCACATTCTTATCTAAATATTCACTAATTTAAACAAGGGTTAGATGGTTGTTTTTTGGATCTCCAACTCTGGCAAAAGCCCACACAGAACAGACAAAAGACTTTTTCCCCCTTCCAGATTTCAAGGTATCTTGTCCCCTTAGTGGTCCTTCTAGTCAGGTGTCAGCTAGGTTGTGTGAGCTTCTTAACCCTTTACAGGTAAAAGAGGAATTAACCCTTAACTGTATGTTTGTGACAGCAAGCTTAACTGAAAACAATTATACACTTTCTGTTGGTGGATTGTTGGCACCTGAGTGATAATCTCTGGGCTAACAAGGTAACTGGGAAGATATAAGTGGGAGGAACAGGAAGAAAGGGGGAGCTTAGTGGGTGAGACTGGGCTGAGGAGTGAGATCTACAGGGAAGCCTCCCCTTGCTGTAAAACCTGCAATACCCTGTGATACTTTGGTAAAGAAAGAATAAATACACTTGTGGTGAAAAAGTTAACAGCTCATGGTGTGATTCTCACTGTGAAACCTCACAAACTGGCCAGGCGGTGGAATGTACTGGAAGGGTAGCAGCAGAGATGTCCTGAGACATACCCTCACTAGCATCAAATTTTGCTTTCATTTTCTTCAAAGTCAGAAATACTTTCAGCCACTTGAGGCAAATACTGAATTTACCTTCCTAACACAAATCCTGTATGCCAGCCTCTTCTTTTTGATCTCATTGTGTGTCTTTGCTGCTTGTCTGTCTCAGGAATGTACTTGCACATAGCACTGCTATATGCAAGAGGAAGAGAAGGACCAAGTCTGTTCACAGAAACGATAAATAGGTGGAGTTTGTGTGAAATATATTCACTCTCATCAAGATTACTTGAGATGTTTAATTCATTCATCCCAGGGCTGCTCAAATTTTTAATCTGATTGTTTGACACTTGCAATATACTGAAAAAAAAAGACTGTTGCTTAAATGATGGATTTCATGTCGTTCATTCACCTGCTTGATTTACTACCTTCACACTCGGTTTCTAGGAGCAACACATGAGCATTATTGTTCTAAAACCAAATGATGCATAACTATGAAAATGAAAAAATTAATGTCTTCAGTGAAGCTTTGACTAAAGTGGACCAAAAATCTTCTTACTACAAGAATAAAATTAATTTTTACCTGAACAGTATGCATTACACTGAAGGAAAATTACCAGAAACTGTTCATTTCTTTTAGCCTTCAAGGTTCAATAATATACACTAGGCAATTTTTCCATAATATTATATACTTCAATTAATTCTATCTTTTCTAGACACTTAACACCTGCCATGGCCCCAAAGCACTTTACAAATTCTCTTTTTCCCCTCCTACTCTCTCAGATCTTGATTAGAATCTCACCTTTCCAAAAGTTTGAATGGGTTCACATTAAGGTTTGTGTTTGACACAATATTGAGATGGGACCGCACTGCGCATTTCCAATCCTGCATTCAAATACCACAGTAATGGACACAGATTCAGAATCTATCTACAATAGACCAAAAAAATAGAATAAAAGAGAGCTTAATTTTGGCACCTTCCCTGGGAACTGCACTTAGCTGCAGTGGGAAGGCTTGTATGTTCCAATCACACTGAGACCTAGGTTGGTGGGGTTGTAACTGCTAGTAGGGTCCCACAAACCTGCCAGATCAAAAATTAGGCAGCAGATGAAAAGCAGTCCGCTGGACATCCAGGATGGTGTTGAGTGATAGGCTGTTTAGGCTGAATCCCCACTCTGGCACCTCCAGTGCAGGAAGAAGGAGCCCCACAAGGTTTTGAAAAACTAATACTTGCCGCTCCAGGCTTGTATTAAACTCCCAAGGTTAGAGCTTTTTCTGACCTTGGCTTGGTAAACACTGCCACCACCCCAGTGCAAAAAAACATACAAACAAACAAACAAAACCATGGACTCAGCAAGGAGCACTTGGGAATTCCTCCCTGTGGGGTACCCTCAAGCCCTTTCACCCCCCTCTGGGGAAGAGCTAAGGAAGAAAACAAACAAAATTAGCTGTGGCCACCAGCTAATTAAACCCCACATTTACAAACCTTTTAGGAGACCAAAAATTCAATCCTGTTCTTAAAAAAAGGTAAATTTTATTAAAAACAGAAAGAAAGAAAATACATCTGGAATTTAGGCTTTTGCTAGGATTTTAAAAAAGCAATTCCAAAAATTAAGCACCCCAAATAGCTTTCTTGGGGGTCCATCTTAAAGGTTACAAGCACATAAAAGCAGCTGGGGTTAGCAGAGAGGAGATCCACAAGCCAAAATAAGAAATAAACCTGATAGTGTCTCACTAAACATTCCCTATCCAAATTATTTCTTCTAGGTATGGAAGATGAATTTTTATACCTGCTTCAAGTCTTATACAGCATTTCTGCTGCCCTCTGTTCCCCTCTTTCCTGGAGAGACAGCACAAAAAAACAAAGGGAAGTCCCCCCATTTTAAAAAGTTCTAGCTTTCCCATTGGCTCTTTTGGTCAGGTGCCCACTCCTGTTCCTTTACCTGGGGAACTCTGTTAACCCTTTACAGGCAAAACAAGCAAAGAACAGCTACCAAGAGGAACTTTATTGCTAACTGGCTACCTGGGTGTCCATAAAATGAAGCTTACCCCCCACCCCCTTTGCTTTATCACATAGGCCAACCACCAGTCGTTCATTCACAATGCTCCAGATAACAGCTGCAGGAAATGAGATTATGGTGATCTGTCCCCAGCTGAGTTCATTACACATCCCTGCCTTATTCTCTGTTGAATACGTTCACTGCATGAGGCAGGAGTCCTATAGCAAAAACAGTAGGTGATCATCTAATTAAAATCTGCAAGGTAATGCGTATGCACAGGATGGAGAGTAAAGGTTGCACATTCATGAAAGATGTAACAAGCCAAAACAACCCCTCCCCCCAAATCTGGAGAATTCCCAAATCAACTTAATTAAAAAACATTTAAGGTTGCCAAGTGACATTGGCATTAATTCCAATATAGAATAAAGGGTTTTCACCAGTAATCTCAATATAAATATATCACAATACATAGCTATTCTACATATAAACATTTATATGTACACATTAATGAGCTTGATTAGCCTCAGTAACAAATACATAATTTTAACACAAGTCAGTATTATACACTTTTCCTATTAAATTACATGTACAAAATGTAGCAATTAGAAGTACTTTACCAATGTTTCTATTGTCAGTCGATAATTGTCTAACAATATTTCCCATTTAACAGTCAAATTTAAAAAAAATTCAGATATCAAAATCAAAATAAATTGTACATAATTTTTAAAAACTCTTGGGTCAGAATGGAGGCGGTTGTGCTGCAATATAATATGTATTTCTTTACACTTGTTAAGAAATATATTTATATATACTATTCATTTCTTTAAGTGGTTTCTTGAGTTTTTATAAATATTGTAATAGGTAAGTACCATGTAATTTCAAAATCTTAATTTTGTTTATTTTTAAGCAAAGTTTTTTGCTTTTGGATAAGATACCATCTGGAATTTTTAATACAAGTTTACAAAAAGCAAGTAACAGTATAATACAAAATTCTTCAGACTTGGCTTGATTTTGAAATCTCAATGAAATCTGAAGAACAAGCCACATTTTAAGAAAATTTGTTCACTGGCTTTGAAACACACATGCTGTTATCCTTTTATGGATTTTTATAACCAGGAAAGACAGTGATGTAATCCAAATTGACCTCCTGTTATTGCAGGACATAGATTTCACCCAGTGTTTCCTGCATCTAGCCTAGCAACTTGTGTTTGAAAGAAATGCTGGATTAAATATAATATAGCAAAAGATGCCTGACATTGCTTATGATAAAGTCACAAATTTTTTTTAATCTTTTCATAAAATCTGTTTTGTGAAATCCTCTGTGTTTTGAATCTGTCTGTGAGATCATCTTGCTTTCTAATTTCACTGAGGTATTCCATTCACCCTTTTTCTTTAATTAAAGAAGTCTTCTTTTAAGAACCTGATTGATTTTTCCTTGTTTTAAGATCCAAGGATTTTGAATCTGGGCTCACCAGAAATTGGTGGGGGGAATTTTCTTGAGTCTACCCAGGAAAAAGGGTATAGAGACTTGGGGGAAGGCAGAGTTCCAAGTGGCTCTCCCCTAAGATTTGGGACATGCTTGGTGGTGGCAGTGACTGTTTTGCCTAAACTGGTAAAAATAAGCTTAGGAGTTATTCATGCAGGTCCCCACATCTCTACCCTAAAGTTCAGAGGTGGGGGGACACCTTGACACTTGCATTCATCCCAGTGCCACTGCAAACGCAATGACTCATAGTGTCCTGTCACACACCTCCCCTCCCCCCACTTATTTCACTTGAGGCCTTTTCTTGCCTCTGGAAGAGAACTTCTTTGCTGTTCATGCATTACCCTCTTTACAAAGTTGGGATTCTACCCGGGGTTCCTGTTCCCTTTGGGGCAGGCCTTCCATGGACCACCAGTGAGGGTCTCCTGCCTTCCACCTATAGAAAGTACACTTTGAGGATAGAGGTTTTCCTCAGAGCTCTGCCTCGGCCTATAGGGCATTGCACCAATCAAATCCTACAAATCTTTCTTCCGATTTACTTGGCTCTGGGTTTATATTTACCTGAGTGAATTGTCCCTCTAGAGCAGTGGTGGGCAACTTGCAGGCAGCTGGTTGCCCACCACTGCTCTAGAGCCACAGTCTCAGGATCCTTCTCATCCCCTGACTTGTCTTGCCTCTGCTTTGGAACTAGCAGGGTAGGTTCATCCATTAAGACTTCCTTGTCAGCTCACTGGGCTTACAGGTCTTGGGCTAAAGGGCTAAACACTGCAGTGTAGAAGTTCAGGCTTGGGCTGGAATGCAGGGCTCTGAAACCTCTGCTACTTTTAGACTCTCAGCCCAAGCCCTGTGTGCCCAAGTCAATTGACCCAGGCTCTGACACTCAGTCCCATGGGTTTTCAGTGTCAGGAATCAGGGTCTGCAGCAGAGCCATCTGTAGGCAACCTAACAAGTACAGCTGGTATGTAGTAGGCTGCCTGATTGGTTACTGTGACAAGTTCTCCACTGGGGTGCCACCTGGAACTGAGGTATCATTGAGTCCTCTGACTCACCGCCTGGGTTTCCTCTCACACTGTGTTGCTGTGACAAGCTGCAGACGACTCTCAGCCCTTTACTCCCACCAGCATTCGCACAGGCAGGGGCACACCCAGCTGCAGTTGCATGCAGACTCTGGCCAGCCACTGCACGAACCAACAAGAGAGAGGCTACAGCCAAAATAACTGCCAGCTCCCCAGCCTAAGACCCAAGAGCTGTATCATCCTGCCCTGATCAAAACCCCAACCAATATGAATGTATTACTCAGTTTGCCCTCCCTCAGTGTGGAGAGGAATATGCAACAGCCGTTGCTCACAGAGCTTTTTCCCCAGATACTTCACTTAAAGGCACGCTGGTTTAGATAAAGCAAAAAGCAAGTTTATTAACTACAAAACAGATTTTGAGTGATAAGTGACAGCAAACAGATCAAAGCAAATTACCTAGCAAATAAGCAAAATGCAAACTCAACCTAACATACTAGATAGATTGGATATGAATTAGCAATTTCTCACCCTTACTGATGATACAAGCAGCCCACCAGGTTTCCATACAGAGGCTAGAAATCCTTTTAGCCAAGGACCAGCACTCTCCTCCAGTTCGGTCTTTGTTCTTTAGGTGTTTCCATGAGTTCTCTTGTCTGAGGAGTGAGGTCACTAGATGATGTCACACCCCGCCTTCTATAGCTTTAATATATGGTGGAAACTCTTTGTTCCAAAAACAGTTCCCAGCCCAGTTTGTGGAAAAATACAGGTACCCAAAATGGAGTTCAGTATCATGTGGTCTGGTCATATGCCCTTGCTGAGTCGTAGCAGCCATTACTTACAGGCTGGCTGAAATGTTTATAGGAAGGTTAAGCTCTTCTATAGCTCATGGTCTTTGCTGATGGGCCATCAGCACTGTCTAGCTGCTTCATTGCTATACCTGAAAGGCTAGCTGTGGGTGTTACACAGAGTAAGCACATTTGAAATAGATACATAGTCAATACTGATAACTTGATACAAAAATGATACATTCACACAAATAGGATAATCATATTCACAATTCATAACTTTTCCAATGACGCCTCATGTCTCATCTTGTACAAATTGTCATAATCATACACCCATGATGATTATGGGATGTAGTGTCATAGTTACACCATCTGATTGGTGAGAATAGTCATCAGACCAGCTCTTAAGTCCATCGTCAGCAGGTTAGTGACGGCTCAAAAGATTTGTCTACACCTGTGATAGCTCCTGCACCTGCTTGTTCCCAGTCTTGCTTCTGCCTTGTTCCAATGCTGCTCCAGCCTTGCCCCTGAAGCTCCAATTCCTGACGTCAGCTCTGACCCTTGGATCTGGCACCTGACTCTGGTTCTGACCCTTGAATCCTATTCCTGACTACCAACTCCTGCTCCAGCCACAGGTAGACAGAATTCAGCTTCAGGTTGAAAATTCTGGTTAATTAGTGCCCCAAGACTGGGGCCACTAGACTTCTAAGTGTAAGTCAGCTGCTTGTCTGATAGACAGTAAATAAATATATATCAATTGACTGGACTGGGATTTTAATTATCCCAGGCTGATGAACCATTTGATTCTTCCTAGTCTTTGTTAGTTGCTGTGTAACCTACATCATGCAGGTGATGGAGAGGAAAAATCGAAACAAATTGCTCGAGTTTTTGACATGACATCTTATATCAGGTTAGACCATGTTACTGTGCATGATTCTGAAGCAATAAAATAGCTATCCAAAAGGCAAGAGAGAATAGTTACATTAATCCAGAGAATGGAGAGAAAAAAAATCAATAATTATAAAACACTAGTGATGCTGTGTATCAGATGCAGAATAGGCAGAAATATTCATTTTAACCCCACTGGATAATAAACAGGATGTTTTTAGTATTAAGGTTCCATCTATTGTTGATCTTTTCTGCTTTAAGTTGCCAGTGTTTCAGGCCAAGTTAAAGGAAAGAGAAAAAACAAAAAAAATGTTATTATTGCAGGTGTCCAAAAGAGGACAGAGTCTTAAAGTTCCAGTTGTTAATCAACAACGGTGCCACTACAATTGTCTAGTTACACAAGGCCAACTTCTGCTCGGTAGTGAATCACAAAGAAGAAAGCAAGTTACCAGTTATACAGAACAATAAATATTTCAATAAATCACTGTTTAAAAATATGAACATTTATCCACATCAAATTACAACAAAACCCTTCTTAACATTTTGAGTAACAGATAACTCTTGACTCACAGTATGGATTGAGACCAGCATATGCTGATTTCTACATACAGCCTCACTTTACCCCCTAAGCAATTTCCTTTACCAGTTCCTTATTTTATAATAGAGATGCACAGATATTTTTATGGCCAATTTTAGGATCTAAATATCAATTTTCTGAGGCTCCAACTATTTTAGTCAAAAAATCATTGAACTAATTCACTAACTTTATCATTGCAATGTTTTATTTCAAATGCAGTGCCTTTAATTTGATCAAACATCCCTTTTCTCACAGAAGTTAGATATACAAAAGACCTATTAGGTCATTCAGTCCAGATCCCTGCCAAAGCAGGATAGTTCCATACAGTACTGTTCCTAGTGCTTTATTTAATCTGTTTTTTAAAAGTTGCAAGCAATGGGGTTTCTACTGTATCTTGATGTTTCTCTTGATCTTCAGTATATATTTTCCCTTTCTATATAACCGCCCTCTATTCATGTGCACCTCTCACATAGTAAAACTGATGGAGGGGTTTCCAGAGTAGGAAACCTCAGTGAGGTTCTCCTCACAGAGTTACTCCCACAGAACTCACTTCTGGATTCCAAACATCACAGGGGACCAGCAGGAGGCCAGGTACATCAGCACAGCATTTCGGGCCCTAGCTGCCCTGTTCCTTGGCAATGCTGCAAACCACAATACCATGGTCTTCCTCTGAACCCAGATGCCCCAGAGAGACCCTCTCCATAAATAGGGAATCCTGCTCAGGTGAAAGCACCCACTTCTACAGTGTATTCATGTGCTGTCGACACAAACATCTGAAACACACTGAAAACTGAAAATGTGTGACAGCTTAAAATAAACGGACTATCAAAATAAATAGCAGGGAATACAGTATGTAAGTATCAGTTCAGGCTATTTTAGTCAGTCATTTTCATTTTTAATTAAGAATTATCCAATTTTAAATATAAATAAAGCTGCCTGGAAATTTAGGAGTAGCTTGCCATGGATTACATGGAACCTTATCTATACACAGGTAACAAGGCAGGCTTCACTCCTGCCTTGTGATCCCACACAAACAGTCTTGTATACCTCTTGTTTGTTAACACCTTTACACAATTTATTATTATTACCAGCATCATCACAATCCTGTGCAGGAGCTCTATCTACAATATTTTTCAGACATCAGCCCTTTTTCCAAAAGGAGGGCACAATCTCACCCTCCTGAAATCCCCCTTTCCCTCAGCACTATTAGTTTTTTTTCTCTCTCTTCTCTACACTGCTTTTCTATGCTTTTTAACTACCAGTCCCAGCTGATGGGACAATTAGCTCCTTACTGCCCCCAGCCTTATTAGGTAATTAAGTACTCCATTCCTCATTCAAGTCTTCTATGGGGGGAATTAAGCAGAGCTTAAGTGACCAAAGTGCTGGGCACTCAGCACTCTGTCACAATGCCTTAAAATGAAAACAATCTATTCTCACTTCTCAATCCCTCCAGCCCATTAATCTTTTTAATTAGATCTGGCTCAGACTAGGAATTCCAGGTTCATGGGAAAGTTTGACATTTTGAAATTTGATTTAGTTCTGATTCAGATTGTGGGGCTGCCCCCAGAGCCTTGAGATGGGATTCTCAGAGCTTCCAGACTTCAGGCTGCATAGCTGGCTGTGACAGGGAGACTGGAAGCCCTGGGGTCCCTGACACTGTAGCAGTCCGCATGGCAGGGCTTCCCCATAGCCACACACCCTGGAAACCCTATGGCACTCTATATGGCACTGCTGCCCCAGCACTGTGGACTTTGGAAGCCCAGGATCCCCTGCAGCCCATGAGGTGAGCTGGCAGGGAACCAGGCTGCCTGGCAGTCAAGATTCTGCAAGCATTTCTGGTTCAACAAATTGGCATTTTCTGACTATGCTGTTTCATTGGAAAATTCCCCACTAGCTCTAATTCTAATCATGCATGTCTGAACTCCTTCCAGTTTCTTGACATTGCTTTGGTAACAAATGACCAGACCTGGTTAACAGGTATTACCTCCATACTCCATTTATATGTTGTTTCTGTATATGCAGCACAAAACTACATTGGCCTTTTTGCTGCGCAGGTATGTTGCTTTGCAAACTGCTGTAATATTCTGGCTCCATTGAAGTCAGTGGCAAAATTGTCATAGACTTAAAATGAGGCAAGGATTTCATCCTTTATGACTTGTCTGATGTTCTCTCATACCCCTAGATCTCTTTCAGCATTAAGTTTTTCAGAGGTGTCTCTCTATAGAGCACGAGTGTTTTGGATTAATTTCCCCCAGATATATTTACTTGCATTTTTTTCTAATCTGAATCTAATTTTGTTATTTCTTGCCCCTAACTCTAATCTCTATAGGTCCCTGTGTATTATTCTTCTGCCATGAGTGGAGTTTGCAATTCCATCATCCCCATGACTCTGTAGATTTTGCTAATGTCTGCTAGCTCATTAACAGAGATCTTCCAAAAATACTCTACTTAATCCAGGTTGGGGTTAAGCCATCACTGCAGGGAAGCACAGCTGCTGTTTGTTTTCCAGGAGTTAGCTAGGGGTTAAGTATATAAAACTCGTGGTTAAATACATACAACTTTTCACAAGCGCCATGTTTACTTATAAGAAGGTAAATGCTATTTTAAAAAAAGCCACCCATGACAAATTGAGCTGTGTGGGGTTTGTTGTTCTATTTCTGTTTCTGTTCATGGGATCAGATGTCAAAACTTACAGGATGTATCCTGATCTCAGTCACACCATTTTTTACACCAGAGTAACTCCATTGGTCTCAGTGGAATTACTTTTGATTTATACTCATGTAAAATCAGAATCAGGCCCTGTGCTTCCAACTTTTAATGAGGGCAAAAAAGTACTCGGAACTCCTTCGTTCTGGGTTTTGCCCCAGGAAATCAGATAAAGCTGACAGTGCAGCCTTGATTGTGACATTGTTATCTAGGTCATGGAGCCACCCCTCCTTGCACTTAGCACCCCAGCCTGCTCAGTACAGTAGGATGACAAAGAGCAGCTACACTCCCTGTTTAGGCCCCTGTCCTACAATGAGCTTAGTGTAGACAGGCCCCTGTGCCCAAGCAGAACCCCATTTACTTCAGTGGGGTTTCACCTCTGCAGAGCTCATTGGGATTGGGGTCCTAACATCTTCAGGAGCTCCTGCTTCAGCCGTGAACCTCAACTTCAGCCTTTTCACAGGGCTGTGCCTCAAAGCCAGTATGCATCCCTTAATGCCATTTACAGTTACAATGTTCTGGGATAGGGGGAAGGAAACTAATTCCATGTTTGACAAATTACTCCCTTACTGGTAGTTATGTAAATTTTCTCATTCCATTAGGCTTCTTAGTACTTTAGCTGGAATTCATTTTGTATATTTTATGAGATGTTATTTCATTATTATTGTGTGTTAATTGTCCATGACCCAAACATATGGCTTTACAAATAAAGTGATATAATGAAGATGGTTAATTCCACAATTCGTCAGTCAGATTTTTGGGGCAGTAATAAGAGCCAGCATTCAAGTGACAACAATATAATCCCTTGGGTCACGGGCTGGAAGTGGCTCCAACCCAAAATAAAACATCACAAGCCCACATCCAGAAAGATTCATCCACAAACTGCAAAAGACCTGAGCTCCTGCAGGGTGAGAGCAGAATGGCTAATTCCCAATAGGATGAAAATCCTGAAGGCTAGAGCGCAGCAGAGAAGGTTTTTATCTGAGCCACTAATGAAGCAAAGACTACTTGCTGGGTGAATGGCTCTATTAGCCCAAAACTGGAATAGGGCTATAAAATAGTTAGTCCCATATCCTGAGCTTCCCTTCACACATTATTTAGAGCAATCTCATTTTGAAGTAAACTAGGGCTGCCAAACAATTAAAAAAAATAATCACAATTAATTGCACATTTAATCGCACTGTCAAACAATAATAGAATATCATTTATTTTAAATGTTTTCTACATCTTCACATATATTGATTTCAATTACAACACAGAATACAAAGTGTACAGTACTCACTTTACATTTATTTTTTATTACAAGTGTTTGCACTGTAAAAAGACAATAATATTTTTCAATTCACCTAATACATGTACTGTAATGCAATCTCTTTATCATGAAAGTTGATCTTACAAATATAGAATTATGTACAAAAATAACTGCATTCAAAAACAAAATGTAAAATTGTAGAGCTTGCAAGTCCACTCAGTCCTACATTTTGTTCAGCCAATCACTCAGACAAACAAGTTTGTTTACATTTGCAGGAGATAATGCTGCCCGCTTCTTGTTTATAATGTCACCTGAAATTGAGAACAGGTGTTCCTATGGCACTATATTAGCTGGTGTCGCAAGATACTTACGTGCCAGATGCACATGCTTCAACCACCATTTCAGAGGACATGCGTCCATGTTGATGATGAGTTCTGCTCGAAAACCATCCAAAGCAGTGTGGACCGACACATGTTCATGATCTGAGTCAGATGCCACCAGCAGAAGGTTGATTTTCTTTTTTGGTGGTTCGGGTTCTGTAGTTTCCGCATCAGAGTGTTGCTCTTTTAAGACCTCTGAAAGTTCACTCCCTACCTCATCCTGCTCAGTTTTTGGAAGGCACTTCAGATTCTTAAATCTTGGGTGAAGTGCTGTAGCTATCTTTAGAAATCTCACATTGGTACCTTCTTTGTGTTTTGTTAGATCTGCAGTAAAAGTGTTCTTAAAATGAACAACATGTGCTGGGTCATCTGAGACTGCTATAAGATGAAATATACGGCAGAATGTGGGTAAAATAGAGCAGGGGACATACCATTCTGCCCCAAGGATTTCAGTCACAAATTTAATTAACATATTTTTTTAACAAGAGTCATCAAGCATGGAAGCACATCCTCTGGAATGGTGGCCGAAGCATGAAGAAGCATATGAATGTTTAGCATATCTGGCACATAAATACCTTGCAATGCTGATTACAAAAGTGCCATGCCTGTTCTCACTTTCTGGTGACATTGTAAATAAGAAGAGGGCAGCATTATCTCCTGTCACTATAAACAAACTTGTTTCTCATAGTGATTGGCTAAACAAGAAGTAGGACTGAGTGGACTTCTAGCTGCTGAAGTTTTACATTGTTTTGTTTTTGAGTGCAGTTATGTAACAAAAAAAATCTACATTTGTAAGCTGCACTTTCAGGACAAAGAGATTGCACTACAGTACTTGTATGAAGTCAACTGAAAAATACTATTTCTTCTGTTCATCATTTT
Source organism: Gopherus flavomarginatus (assembly GCF_025201925.1). Classification (NCBI taxonomy): domain Eukaryota; kingdom Metazoa; phylum Chordata; order Testudines; family Testudinidae; genus Gopherus; species Gopherus flavomarginatus. The sequence continues at coordinate 229,506,699 of NC_066618.1, forward strand.
TACAGTGCAAATATTTGTAATCAAAATATACACTTTGATTTCAGTTACAACACAGAATACAAAGTATGTATGAAAATGTAGAAAAACACCCAAAATATTTAATAAATTTCAATTGGTAATCTCTTGTTTAACAGTGAAATTAAAACTGCGATTAATAGTGATGAATTTTTTTGATTGTGATTAATTTTTTTTGAGTTCATCGCGTGAGTTAACTGTGATTAATCGACAGCCCTAAAGGATACGTCTCTTCTGTTAAAGCAGCATTATGATGGATAAAAGTGAAGTGACAGTGTTAACAGACTCCCCTTTTGAGCCATAAATACTTATTAGTCTATATCCTGCCTAGAAGACAAGAGTTTGTAATAACTTATGTGGAGGAAGATATTTCTCTTTTCCGTTCATTACTCAGGGTTCTTCCCCACCCCAGAACAGAGTTTATATACTAATTAATTTATTCGTTCCTCCTTCATTATTAGTCACTAACATTCTATCCTGTTGTAGGCAATGGTCTGTCACTCTGCTAGCTCAGTTTGCTTGCCTCAGAGAGGAGTCCGGGGAGGAGGGTGAGAGGAAGAGAGAAAGAGACAGTGAAACCCTAATTTACCAGCTCAACATCTACAAAGATTGACTCTGGAAGGGAAAGATCTCAGGGGCTAGGGAATCAATTCTCAGCCAGGGCTGGGTAGTTAAGGAGGGTTCAAGTGAGGGAGGGGTGTGAAATTCTGGTAATATTAGATTGTCCTTTCTTTAGCTAGTATCATAAAAAGTATCTTTACAATCTGACATCTAGCAAAAAGGACATTTATTATTGCTAAGGGTTGTATGACATTGGGTGAAATCATTAAAATTAAGTTGCATTAAACCAATACTACTGCAAGGTAGGCAATCCTTTATCATTCAAAACATGTGCTCTCTGGAAACTTGCTCAAAGTAGAGTGACAGTAAGTGATTAGAAAACAAGTGAGGAAGCAGTACACCATTGCTAATTGTCTTCCGGAAATCAGAGATAAACCTGTTGTAAAGAAATTTATTCCAGACAACATTTGAGTGACATGGTGTGGTTAAGGCATAAATGAATGGAAAGGCTGCCAGAATTATGATAAAGCAGTAGAAAACACAGGGAATAAGGCTTCCTCGTTAGTCATGATCCTTAGGGCCCATTAATAGAGACATTGCAGCTTGCTAGTGTCCTGATAATTACAAGGTAAGTCAAAATTGTATGTATTGCCATTCCGTGCAAAAGCACAGATGAACAGTAGCAAATAATTCTGGGGTCACCGAGAAGTAGATTTGTATAAATAACTGATTTTTCAGTGCAGTTGCTGAACCAAAAGTGGGGGAAAAGGTGTTTTAGTCAAATAAAATGTTTTCCTGGACCAGAAATGAAAGTTTTGTTTCATTTGTGGGTTTTTACCTTTTTCTATAAAACAGAAGTAAACATTGATTTTAAAAGGCATTTTGAATTAAAAAAATCAAGTTTATTTTCAAAAATGTCAAAATGAAATATTAACATTTTCTGATTTTTTTTGGCTGAAACAATTTAGCAAATTCAACATGAATTCACAAAAAGTTTTAATAGACCCAAATATGCATTTTCAGGGGTGGAGAAAGAGTTTTGCCCAAAAAATTTCACCCATCTCAACTGAGAAGTACATTTTCATTACTATGTGTAGAAATAACCTTTTTGGGAGAGTGGAGGCAAAATTGGTGCTATGTTTACTTTCCTGCTGTACCCTAAGTTTTTTACCAATAATTGTCCATTGTACGTACCGTAAGTTTATTAATTCCCTTACTACTTTAAGATGCGTATCTTCCAGCTTTGCTGACTTGTTTATGTCTAAGATTTTAATTTGTGTCCTTACCTACTCCTTGTTAATACATGTTCATAAAAGGTTTTTCTTGCATTCTTTTATTAGTACACATTTCTGCTTAGGTGATGGTGAAATGGCCAACTGCCTCAGCAGAAGTTGTGGGAAACATTACACCTGAACTGGATGCAAAGCTTCCTAGAACTCCACAGGGTGCAGGGGGAGGTGGTCACGTTTCCACAATTTAAGAGGATGCAGAATCCACTCCTCCCTACCTAGTTATTTCCACTGGCTAGTGTGGAGACATGGGCCTGACCCATCCCCATACCCTATGGAGAGGTCAAGAGCATGACAGTTCATCAGATATTTGAGTAGCAGCTTTCTCCCTCACAGCCAACCTTAAACACCTTGCTCCCATATTATACTTGTTTGTGATGGGTTTTTGTGCCATTGGAACTTAGGCATTTATGACATAATATGATATTAGTATATGGTTAAGTAGGAAGATAATGAAAAGTGCTATTTTCAATATGAGCAAAGATGGCAGGAAAAAATATAAAGGTGAATGGATTTCTTCTTAAATGAAAACATTTTACTTAAAATGTGCTAATCAATCAGCTTAGTACACATACAACAATTATTCATAATAAGCAGCTAAAAATATTAAAATAAGAAATTAGTTCAATACTCAAAGTATCAAAACATTATTAGAACTAGAGCTGGTCAAAATGTTTTGAAAACATTTCATGTCAAAAATGTGTTTTCATTGGAAACAAACATTTTGCAGGAAAATTTTATTTAAGGAAATATATTGAGCTTGATGAGAAGTTTCATTTTGCTTTGAATTTAAAATGTTCATTTTAGTTTTAAATATTTTTTTTGCAATTTTAAAATTTTAGGAGGGTTCCTTTTTTGCCACTGAGTAGTGTGTAGGTTCCTCTCCCCCACTTTTTTAATTTTCTTTTCTTCCTACTCTAAATTTCCATAACTTCAACTTTTGAAATGTTAGAGTGGAAAAATCAAAATGGAAAATCAATTTATGTCACTTATAGGCAAAAAGAAAAAAAGGAGAAGAACCAAGAAAATGTTGAAAATTTCAAATCCACAAAAAGTTAAGACAAAAAAAGAATTGTCCAACTCTACAATTTTGAACTCTACAAAACAGAAACAACTTTAAAATTTCAAAAAAAATCACAACATTGTTTTTACATTTTCCTGCTAGCTTTGCTCATAACCTATTCCGCCTCAGGAAATTATTCACAGAAAACATCCTTTCATCATGCCATGAAGGCTATCAAGACATGATTCCAGTTGACAAAGCAAAAAGCCCTGGAAACATTTAAATGGTTGACTCACTGTCCTTGTCCATTCTATAAGAAGCAAATTGCAATCCTTGTCATTTTGTTGTTGTTCTCTTCAAGATCAACTTGTGTAAAATATTTGTATTTGAATTTTTTCTTACTTGCTGCTTCTTTTCTCTTGCAGAATTCTTCTGCTCTATTGTTGATGTGACGTTACAAGTCCTGTCATTGTTGCTGGTTCAGGCTTGCGTGTCATGCACAGACACATCAACAGATCCTGTTGACTAACAAATTCTCTCACTCAGACATTCACATAAATTATAAATCTCAAGATATAAGATGCTTTAGGCATCTGTCTTGCTTCAGCTTTAAGCATGTGCATATTTATATAGGAAAGACTCAAAGTTAAAGAAAGTTGCAATTGCTGAACAAGAACAGTGAAGTTTACTTTCCACTAACCTATAGCCGAAGGTATAATTAAGTATGGTAGCCTGCTTATAAATGTCTCCCTCTTGTGTGCTGTTCACTGTGGGATTTTCGTGCACACAAGGAAATGAGTGAGCAAGAAAAAGAAATTGATGAGGTTAACACAGGATGTATATTAATGGATCTATTTTGGAGTAAGGTACTATTCAGTGTGAATAAGGAGGCAAAGTAGGGCCCTCAATAGATAAATATAGTTTAACTTGACAGTGAAAAGTTCCCTTTAATGTAATTTTAATATAGCATTCTTTTATTTTAAAGGGGTTTTACCTTTATGTCCTGAAATGTGCTGTAATGCTTGCAGGATTGAATTGAAAAGTATTATTTCTGTGGGAAATTCTGTAAGCCTTTGTGGTACTAAGTCCTGTAGGTTAGTGAGCAATAAATAAAGTATTTTTGTTATTAGCTTGTGGCCTTGTTTATACTGAGTCAGGCTTCTCAGATGGAGAGAATATTGACTCTTTGCCTTCCCATTGGTCTTCAATGTGGTGAAATGCTTTATTATTTCTCATACGCATTAGATACATTTCTCTCATTTGCTCTATCTGTACTTTCTTTTAGAGGTGCGTGTGATCAGCACTCAGCATTTTGCTGTATTCAGGGTATGTTTCTGGATATGCAGTTGCATAATCCCTTATGTTTTTATTTTTTTAATTTATTATCTTTTCTACTTTTTTTAAAAAAAAGGCTGCCTTCATTTTCCGTTGCAAATAAGGATTAAGACAAGATCTCTTATCCAGCCTCTGAGTCAGTCTGATAAATTTCCTACATGTCCAGTAGGAAATCTACTAAACAATGGTGAATGAGGTATAAGAAATAAAAAGATTCCCAGTTGGTCATTAATATGAACAACTGTAGTTTTACCACATACATTAAAATTATGCAATTCTTCATAAAAGTGTTAATGGGCTTTTGCATTGGATTTAGCTAATCTGAGTAGCTGTGGCATCCAGCAGAATAACCAGTTTTGGAGGAACTGGCCTTTAAAAAGGCCCAGAGGCCACTGAGAAGGAGAGATTATTTTTCTTCCCTCAGGACTTGTCTATACTTAAATTGCTGCAGCAGCACAGCTGCACCAACCCAGCACCTCAGCGAAGATGCCACCTAGGCCAATGGGAGGGCTTCTCCTGTTGGCATAGGCCGGGCTGCGGGGGGGGGGGGCAAGTGGGGCAATTTTCCCCAGGCCCCGGGCCCCACAGGGGTCCCCATGAGAATATAGTATTCTATAGTATTGCAACTTTTTTTTATGGAAGGGGCCACCAAAATTGCTTTGCCCCAGGCCCCCTGAATCCTCTGGGCAGCCCTGGGCATAGGTACTCCACCACCCCAAGAAGCAGTAGCTATGCTGATGGGAGAAGCCCTCCCATCAACATATACAGACGTAACTCCAGGTGTAGACAGCACTCCCTGCATTGCTTAGAGATGTGGATTTTCCACATCCTTGAGAGCCATATTTTTACTGACATAAGTTGCTTGTGTAGACCAAGCTTCAGATGCAGCATCTGCTTTACTCTTTTTGGCCCATTGAATGGTTAAGATCCTATGAGTCTGTATCCACTTAGTGTTTCCCAGAGCCGATAGTTCATATTATGAAGGATTTGCTCATTTATTCATTTGAGATTAATGTGCTATAGAAATTCCTCCCACTCCTTTGTGTTAAATACAGCATGTTGACAGGGCCATCCTGGTGGGAAAGGGATGGGAAAAGTGGCAGTTTACCTCAGGCCCCCATTTGAGAAGATCCCCAAAGCAAATGTCATTGTGATCTGGCATGGGGGTAGAATTGCCACTCATTTTTGGCTGGCATCCCATCTGTGTTAACATAGTGGTAGTGGGCCAAATGTGAGGGAGTCTCATTGCATCCTAGTATGTGGGGTGACAGGGCGAAATTTGAATAGTCTTTCAAGCTAGCATGCAGGGTTGAAGTGGCACTCAGCTTTGGCCTGGACGCTCCTATGATGGAGAAGTAATTAGGTCAAACCTGAGTGGACTGCAACCCAGCAGCCCAGGTCTCAATGCCTGGAGCAGGGAACCAAACTCAGCTCCTTGGGCCAGGAGCCACTGCTGTTGGGTGAGTCTAGGGCAGGCTCGCTCTCCAGTGTCCCTTCTACTCCAAAGGCCTCCCCTCTGTGACAATTTTTGTGGAAGGGTAAAAGAGCCTCAGCTTCAGATTTTTCCCTAGGCCCCCAAAAGCCTCTGGGCAGCCCTGCATGCGTCATTTCTGCCACCTGGTCACTACTGTATGTAAAACAAATGTCCTATTGCACATAGCACAGGAACATCTTTTGTTCTTTGTACAGCCTTAAATTCCACAGCCACCAAAACAGACAATGTTAAGTTCGTTGTGTCAAAATCAGTGTATGTGATTGTTACTTAACAACACATGAGGATTTTACTCTTCAAAGCATTACATCTCAATACTAATAAAATACATGTGGCCAAACCCCATGCACCACTTTGAAAATATTAACTAGTATTTGGACCCACAATTCATTACAATTTCAATACTGTGGGCCTATTTATTTGCCCATGCAGCCTTTCATCCACAAAAAAGGAGACTGAGTTAAAGCCTAGCTAAACCTCTGGACCTTACGGCAAATTAATAATGTATTAGAATTGAGCAAATAAGTTCAACATGCTTTGCCTCTTTCTACTGATGGAATGTCCGCAAGAAGTTTGCAATTTCCTCAAACTTCCTCATTATCAAATGTTAAACAGAGAAGACCTTATAGATAACTTTGCCTCATCACATTCACACAAGAAAGAACATGTTCCACACTAGACTAACCACAGACAATGTGGTCATACCTTTGTTAGGCTCATTTAACTGCCTCTGTGTCAGCTGCCAGTGAAGTGGTGAGAGTTTTGAGTAGTCTGTCCCCTTGCTGTGTCAATCAGTGTTCTATCCCATAAGTTATGCAACTTTCACTGCAAATACTCAAACATGTAAGCTTAAAATTCAGTTTCTGGGAGCTTGAATGTTCACCGAAGGCAAATATAAAATGCAACATGAACAAAGACCGTTTATTTTAAAATATGAACCAAACTCAAATTGTGTGGTATTTGCCAAAAGGTAGTATTATCTAGTATTATTTGGTTTGAAGATTTGGTTAAAACCTCTATTGTATATTAAAGATCTCTGAAGTTTGTTCAGGGTAAAAGAAATACAGTTTCTATGAGAGCGTTAGTGTGCATTTTTCAAGCTTCTGTTGGAATGTGATTACCAATTATATCTTGGTCAACAATTGAGGAGTTACTTTGGAATGAGTGACATGAATCAGCATTCATGTTGCACTCCCTGTCAGCACCTGCCCTGGGGAAGCTAATGATCCAACAGCAGACCAAATTCAGTGATGAATCTTAGTCACATGCCACTTGAGGTACATTGTGCATATGCTAACAAGAAGTGGAAAGAAAGTCTTTTTCTCCACTGGATTTACTTCAAGTAAATTCATACGAAGGACAAAATGCAATTTACTGAACATGAATGAAACCAGTGTTTGTCAAGAGCTGGCACTGTTACCAGCCAGGTGTACAGCAGGAGCTCTTTGCTGGCAAAGCTATAATATGCTGGCAAAGCACACATACTGTGGACACAACTTATTCCATCCCCCCACCCAAAGTAAAATATGCTATACTGGCAAAGCACAGTATTGCTGATGTAACCTCATCTATACTAGGGGCTTTTGAAGGAACAGTGATATCAGTCAAGGGTCATACCTCTTCACACCTCTGGCCAATAGAGCTTTGCTAGCAGAAGTGTGTAGTGTAGACCTGGTCTCAAACACAGTAGCGCCTCCCTTTATGTTCTTAGAAATAAGTAGAGATTAAATAACTAGAGCTGCTTGAATGTTTTACTTCAGTATTTTTACCATTATATGGCCTTTATGTAAGCAATGAGACCTGATTTTTCCCCATCTACCCAAAATGATGATCAGAAATCATCAGATCTGGAGAAAAGGAGGTGCTCACACAATTCAGTTCTTGATTCAAACTCCCATTGGTCTTCTCCTGGGGTAACACAGGGCAGATTGTCACTTCTCAGTGTGGCCCTCTGCCTGACCATCTATGTGTTTGTCAGGAATTAGAAAGAAGTAATTTAGATATCCTCTATTCTCTGAGGAAGTCTAATCAACATATCCATCAGGAATGTCTTTACTTCTGTACTAAAGTGATCAGAGAACATGTTCTTCTTCCACATAGACATAGAGCTGATGGGCACCTGATCCCTATTTCAATGACAGACATTAATGGTTTTAATCTTGAGCGCCCAGCTGGCTACACTTCTGCCACACTGCTACAGTTTGAGTTATTTTGCTCAATATCCAGTCAACAGATTTCTTCAAATTTAATATGCTCCAATGTGGCACAAACATTACATCTGGACAGACGTTTGTTTCACTACACATGCCTCTCTTGTTTACAAGAGTCTTGAAATGATTTCTTGTTGTCACCTTAGGAAAATCCACAGTGGACAATAAAACAAGTTTCTGACTGTCCTATTTAATGATACTCTCCACTGGTTTTCATTATCTGATTCTCTTTAATAAGATATATAGCATCAATAGTAAGTGCTAGATTCTATCTTTGCCATGTTCCTGGGCTGCAGAGTAAAGGAGACAGGAAGACTCAAAGAAACACCCTTTTCTATCTGTACTTGGTCCCTGGCCCTTAGGTTCTGGGGTGCAGAGTTATGTGGGCACTGCCTGTGACGTTACACACCTTAATGCTTTATGGAAATATGCTTATGAGTGTAAATATGACATAAATGGAATATGTTTTATGCTGTGTATACGTATCTTTGCAAAGGTTATAATCTACCGAATATATTCGTCCTATTTGTATGCATGTATCATTTTTATATCTGAACTTATGAGCATTGGCTCTATGCCTGTATTTAAAGTGTTTGCTGTAGGAAGTACATAAGACAGATTTGGTCAACATAGGGTGAAGGGGTTGGGTTATTCGAGTAATTGGGAGAACTTAACTGGCAATGGACTGTGGAGACGCCAATCCACATCTGAGCTTTCCTGGGAACATTCAAACTATCATGTAAACCATGGCGTTGGTCTGCAAAAAGCTGAATCATTCAGAGACATGTGACTTGTCCAGGTTGCTAGAGACTCCCATCATGTGGCTGTGAGGTGGGACAAGAGAGAGACTATATTAGCCCCTGGATATCCCTCCATTTTGTCTTCAGCTGGCTCTCCACCCCAAAGAGATGCCTGAAAGAAACTTGAACAAAAGACAGTAACTACAGGGGTGTGAGTGATTGCTGGACCCAGATTAGAAAGGAGTCTAGTCTGTCAAATAATCTTATTGGAACATCTAAAAAGGCATCTTTTAAAAAGTGGAAGTCAAATCCTAGTGAGGTAAATAGAAAGGAGCATAAACACTGCCAAATTAAGTGTAAAAATGCAATAAGAAAAGCCAAAAAGGAGTTTGAAGAACAGCTAGCCAAAAACTCAGAAGGTAATAACAAAATGTTTCTAAAGTACATCAGAAGCAGAAACCCTGCTAAACAATCAGTGGGGCCCCTGGACGATTGAGATACAAAAGGAGCGCTTAAAGACAATAAAGTTATTGCGGAGAAACTAAATGGATTCTTTGCCTCAGTCTTCATGGCTGAGGATGTTAGGGAAATTCCCAAACCTGAGCCATCCTTTGTAGGTGACAAATCTGAGGAATTGTCACAGATTAAAGGGTCACTAAAAGAGGTTTTGGAATTAATTGATAAACTTGACAGTAACAAGTCACTGGGACCCGATGGCATTCAACCAAGAACTCAAATGTGAAATTGCGGAACTATTAACTATGTTTGTAACCTGTCCTTTAAGTCAGCTTCTGTACCCAATGACTGGAAGATAGCTAATGTAACGCCAATATTTAAAAAGGGCTCTAGAGGTGATCCCAGCAATTACAAACCGGTAAGTCTAATGTCAGTACCAGGCAAATTAGTCAAAACGATAGTAAAGAATAAAATTGTCAGACACATAGAAGAACATAAATTGTTGGGCAAAAGTCATCATGGTTTCTGTAAAGGGAAATCATGTCTTACTAATCTATTAGAGTTCTTTGAAGGGGTCAACAAACATGTGGACAAGGGGGTCCAGTGGACATAGTATACTTAGATTTCCAGAAAGCCTTTGACAAGGTCCCTCACCAAAGGCTTTTACACAAATTAAGTTGTCTTGGGATAAGAGAGAAGATCCTTTCATGGACTGAGAACTGGTTAAATGACAGGGGAACAAGAGGTTGGAATAAATGGCAAATTTTCAGAATAAAGAGGAGTAACCAGGGTTGTTCCCCAAGGGTCAGTCCTAGGACCAATCCTATTCAACTTATTCATAAATGATATGGAGAAAGGGGTAAACAGTGAGGTGGCAAAGTTTGCAGATGATACTAAACTGCTCAAGATAGTTAAGACCAAAGCAGACTGTGAAGAACTTCAAAAAGATCTCACAAAATGAAGTGATTGAGCAACAAAATGGCAAATGAAAATTAATGTGGATAAATGTAAAGTAATGCACATTGGAAAAAATAACCCCAACTGTACATAAAATATGATGGGGGGCTAATGTAGCTACAACTAATCAGGAAAGAGATCTTGGAGTCATAATGGATAGTTCTCTGAAGATGTCCACTCAGTGCGCAGCAGCAGTCAAAAAAGCAAACAGGACGTTAGGAATCATTAAAAAAGGGATACAGAAGAAGACAAAGAATATCTTATTGCCCTTATATAAATCCATGGTATGCCCACATCTTGAATACTGCGTACAGTTGTGGTCTCATCTCAAAAAAGATATACTGGCACTGGAAAAGATTCAGAGAAGGGCAACTAAAATCATTAGGGGTTTGGAATGGGTTCCATATAAGGAGAAATTAAAGAGGCTAGGACTTTTCAGCTTGGAAAAGAGGAGACGAAGGCGGATAAGATAGACGTATATAAAATCATGAGTGGTATGGAGAAAGTTATTTACTTGTTCCCATAATATAAGAACTAGGGACCATCAAATGAAATTGATGGGCAGTAGGTTTAAAACAAATAAAAGGAGGTTCTTCACACAGTGCACAGTCAGCCTGTGGAACTTCTTGCCTGAGGAGGTTGTAAAGGCTAGGACTATAACAGTGTTTAAAAGAGAACTGGATAAATTCATGGAGGTTAAGTCCATTAATGGCTATTAGCCAGGATGGGTAAGGAATGGTGTCCCTTGCCTCTGTTTGTCAGAGGGTGGAGGTGGATGGCAGGAGAGAGATCACTTGATCATTACCTGTTAGATTCACTCCCTCTGGGACACCTGGCATTGATCACTGTCGGTAGACAGGATACTGGGCTGGATGGACCTTTGATCTGACCCAGTATGGCCATTCTTATGTTCTTATATGTTCTCTGAGGGTGAGACTTACCTGCATTTAGTTTCCTACTGTATGAGACCTAGACTTGCATGTTTTATTTTATTTTGCTTGGTAACTTACTTTGTTCTGTCTATTACCTTGAACCACTTAAATCCTACTTTTTATATTTAATAAAATCACTTGTTACTTATTAATTAACCCAGAGAAAGTATTAATACCTGGAGGAGCAAACAGCTGTTCATATCTCTCTATCAGCATTATAGATGGTGAACAATTTATGAGTTTACCCTGTATAAGCTTTATACAGAATAAAACAGATTTATTTGGGGTTTGGATCCCACTGGGAACTAGATATCTGAGTGTTGGAGACAGGAGCACTTCTTAAGCTGTTTTCAGTTAAGCCTGCAGCTTTTGGGGGATGTGGTTCAGACTTGGGTCGGTTTTTGCAGCAGGCTAGTGTGTCTGGCACAACCAGGCAGGGTACTGAAGTTCCAAGGTGCCAGGGGAAATGGGCTTGTAGATAGTCTCAGCACATCAGGTGGCAGTCCCAAGGGGGTTTCTATGACCCAACCTGTCACACTGTCCACCTGCTCATTCCCCAGCCACATGCACAAGAAGGGGCCCAGACTTAGCTCTCTGCATCAGCCGAGCAGGGGGGGTCTGTGGCATCTATAGACAAGCAGCAAACTTCTACTCCTTGGAGCAGCAGGAAGCAGAGAGCATTTTGAGCTTCATGCATGTTTGATGCACAGTGCATCGCAGAGCTGTTCATTATTCACAGTTGTGGGGGAGATATAATAGAGCCCTACAAAGCTTTTAGACATATTTTGTTGAACATTAAAAAAAAAAAAGCCTCTCATCTACCTACCAGAAGAACCAAATGTATTTTAAACACATTCCTGTTATTCAGCATCTGTGATTTTGAAGAGACTTTAGGTGATTAGATAATGCAGTCCATAGATATGCTATGCACTAGTATAGTTTGCATTCATAGGTATTCAGCTCAGCCATGAATAGTTCTGTACATCAGAACAAAAAAGTCAAGGTAATCATATTTCTCTTGGAACACATATGAGTCATAATGTCTTAATTGCCTGCTGGATGCCCAAGGGTAAGTCATTTCCCCATTTGTAAAATGGACATAATGATATGACCTTTGTAAAGCATGTTGACATCTACTTATGAAAAAAAGTACATAAGAGCTAGGTATTATTATTGTGTATATAGATCTGTGTAATTGTTGTTTTTTTATTTTATGGTATCCACTAAGGATTTTTTTTTGCCTAGCCTTTGTACAACCTGACTATCCCAAACGTAGAGCCATTAAAATAGATTTTAAAATCTCAGCTATGGCATTAAAATGAGATATTGATAAAGTATTATACCAACATAAGGAGTAGACACGGAAATATTTATTAACTAGCAAATTTCACTGTAGTCTGTGTCCAAACTTAACACAAATCTATATTCAGATACCTATTTCTCCATATCCACAATATTTCTGAATATTTGAATTTAAAAAAAAGTGATGTTAAGGACAAAAATAATCACTACTCACTGTGACAAAAATATCACCAAAAAGTTCAAGGGTTCACCACAAATATGGGTATAGAACAATGGAGCGAGGTAGATCTGGCTGGGTATCTAGTTTCTAGTTTGTACATAGTTAGGGCCCTACCAAATTCACGGCCATGAGAAACGCACCATGGACCACGAAATCTGGTCTTTTGTGTGCTTTTACCCTCTACTATGAAGATTTCATGGGGGAGACCAGCATTTCTCAAGTTGGGGGTTATTTTAGGACGGTCACAGTATTGCCACCCTTACTTCTGTACTGCCTTCACAGCTGTGCAGCCAGAGAGTAGTGGCTGTTGGCCAGGTGCCCAGCTCTGCAGGCAGTGCCCTGCCAGCAGCAGCACAGAAGTAAGGGTGGCAATACCACACCATGCCATCCTAACTTCAGTGGGGCTGGCAGTGGCAGTTCTGCATTCAGAGCTGGGCTCCTGGCCAGCAGCCGCCGCTCTCCAGCTGCCCTGCTCTGAAGGCAGAGCTGCCACCAGCAGCAGTGCAGAAGTAAGGGTAGCAGTACCGTAACCCCCCTACAATAACCTTGTGCCTCCCCCGCACACACACACAACTCTTTTTTGGGTCAAGACCCCAACAATTAAAAGACCCCATGACATTTCAGATTTGAATAACTGAAATCATGAAATTTACTATTTTTAAAATCCTAGACTGTGAAATTGATCAAAATGGACCATGAATTTGGTAGGGCCCTATACAGAGTATATGATAATATGATAAAATTGAACTAAACATTCAGATAAGGAAAAGTGCTATGAAATGAGGAATTATGGAAAAGTGGAGTCTTTCATTAAATAGAATGAACACAGAGAGCAAACCAAGTCAAAGAATATGATATACCAAGGAGCTGACAGATAACACTGCTCTACAGCCAAAATGCTTCTAAAATAAATGTAGTCCAACTTTACTAATTCTGGGTCACTGAGAACAAAAATGATGCTTAAAATTGTTGATTGTCTCTAGTTTTCAAGATATGCTATTGGGTCAGTATATACGACCCTTGACTTGGGAATGGCGGAGGATAAGTGAGTTATAAAGGGAAGGGATCTCAATTTAAACCAGAAATGACTAAAATACATCTTTGACTGGATCTATGAATAAATCTATGACTGGGTTTGGACAGTACTTGCTTTTTAGGCAAAACAATGAGTGATGCAATCTGAAGCTGGTATTGCATCATACATGATATGAATTGCATCATGTTATTCCTAGGAGTCATGGATGATGCAATCATAATGAAGCTTACATCACTCTGCTGAACAAATTGCCCTATATCAGCTCTAGAAATCGTACAGTGTCGTGCTCTCTTATTTGTCAGTGTTTGATTTTGCAAAGGGACACATTTCTGTTTAGCCAAAGTGAGCAGAGATGCCTCGTACTTGTGTGAACAGTGCAGATAACTTCTGCTATGTTTGTGGTGAAGTGACTTTTGCATCACAAAAGCACAGTCTAACCACTATGGTTAAGAAAGCCCATCACCTTTCTTTTGGCTGCAAAACTGGAGATCAGGACAAGAGGTGGGCCCCACACATAAGCTGCAACACTTGTGCAACAAATCTTCACCAGTGGTTGAACAGGAAAAGGAAATCTATGCCTTTTGCAGTGCCAATGATTTGGAGAGAGCCAACAGATCATACCAGCAATTGTTGCTTCTGCATGGTGCCTCCAATTGGGAAAGGTGTGTCAGAGAAGAAAAAGTGGACTGTGCATTATCCAAACATTCCATCAGCTATACGCCCAGTACCCCACGGAGAAGGACTGCCGGTTCCTGATGCACCAGAATCATTCTCACTTGAGTCAGACAAGGAAGAGGAAGAGGATGAAACTTCTGGTCCTGAACCATCAATGTCACAAGACCCACATTTTCTCCCATCCTCCTCCTCCGAACCACACCTCATAACACAAGGTGAACTGAATGACCTTGTCAGGGATTTGGAACTACCCAAGAGTAAGGCAGAGCTGTTGGGCTCCAGACTACAGCAGTGGAATCTCCTGGCAGGCTATCAGGGCAAATGGAGCCCATCAATGCTTGCAGACTATTGCTGGGCAGTGACAAGAGATGCTCCATTTAATGAATACAAGAGACAAGCCCAGAAGCGCCGAGGAGACACTGAAGAGGACTAAACTATGTACATAATAGTTTTTTGCCTTTTGTTTCATAATAAATTTTATTATATAACCCTTTTTGCTGATTTTTAAAATGTTACATAAACAGGACAGGTGAAATATTATCATGTAACGCAACCATAAACACATGAAAAGACCTAGGTTTACAATTTATGATTAAAACTCTACTATCTACACAATATACATAGACATAGAATGTAAAAACTTAAATATCTTAGAAACAGTAACCAATCAGTTGTTTTAATTGTCATATTTGAATTCAGCACATCAAAATACATAATAAATAGCACATTTTATCTCTGAAGCAGACAACTTCTCAAAAATCGTAGACCAGTGTAATCACACCACTTCAGAGTGGATGTCTGATCTATCTGTGAAAGCAGGATTTTGGCAGACATCATACTCCCAACGAACCAGTGCCCCTTGAGCATCACTATGTTCCACAAACATTCTCAGCATACCTGCAGTTGCAGGAGATAATGCCATCCATAAAACACTGTATAAGCCAACCTTGAAATTTCTGCACTCATGAGAGATTAATAAAACCTGGTCCTTGCAGTGTCAGATGAAGCCAATATTGACTTTCACAGGAGTTGAATCTGACCCTAAGTGAGCAGAGAGAATATATCACTTATTTTCAAATTGCCCTAATTCAATTTTAATTACAATTAAAGAAGAGAGGTTATTTCTCCTCAAGGATTAATACATTAAAGAGCCATTATCTACTCAGATGAACAGGTATAGCAATTTGAGGTTTGCTTTTCACTGCTTTCCACCATTGTGTGGGTCTGTTAAACCTGTGCACGGTGCATAACATAAGCCTTATGTAAAGTATCCCTGCAAATGAGGGATCCCTGCAAATTACTGCACCAAAACACACACTCAGGGAGGATGTCAATGTGTGAATATACTTTTTAATGAAAATCTTTTTCATAATATGGGGGCCTTTTTTTATTTTACTTTGCTCTGTGTGTGTGTGTGCATGTGTGTGTAAAACTGTTTCTTTTTTTTTCATTTTTAAGTTAAAAACATTGGAAATATTTTTAATTAACCAAACAGTGAGTTTTCTGTTAAAAATTCTGTCAATAAAAAAATGGGGGGAGGGAGTTACGAGTTCCAAATTAAAAAATTCAGAAGAAAAAAATCAAATGGATCTGTTTCAGACACGTTGAATGTCAGGTTTTCATTGTTCAGTTAGTTCTAGTGGTAACCATATAATATAATGTTGATATTGCCTTCTCTATTCATGGAACTTTCCAAGTTTTACAATGGGGAGGATGACACACAAAGTTGGCAAGCCCCTGTTCTGTTCCTCCTCCTTCCTTCCACACCCATGAAGATCCCCAGTCACATGTGGATTGCACACCAGGGCTAATGAAGAATTGAAGGTGGTGGCATTATTTTCTCCCTCCAAGATGTAGGCCCTTTCTCTACAAATAGCAAAAAGATGGGAAAGAACAGGTAAAGCAATGAAATAACTTATTCCTCGTTTCTTATATCCTACACAGAAAACGAATGGCTAGAAATATCTGATCCAATGCTAGCAGTCTCATCCTCCATTTTATTTGTAGAGTAATTTTCATTTTGTTAATATTCATGCTCACTGAATTCACTTAAGAAGTTGAATCAGGGACCATGTACAAACAGGCAGATGTTCCCCAAACTAAGATTAAGTTATTTATCTGATGCTCTTCACACCACACTATACCATATTGACAGAAATCAGGAATTAGACTTAGGGTATAAAGTATCAGAGGGGTAGCAGTGTTAGTCTGGATCTGTAAAAAGCGACAAAGAGTCCTGTGGCACCTTACACACTAACAGAAGTATTGGAGCATAAGCTTTTGTGGGTGAATACCTACTTCGTCAGACGCATGCTTATGTCACTTAGGGTATAAACACTCCACATTTTAGAAAGTGTTCTTCCCCCTCGTCAACCCTCCTGACTACACAGTTATAAGTTTGATGGGTATGAACATAGCAAATACTGTAATCATCCTACTAGGGAACTGCAGATAGAGCTGTAAAAATAAAAAATTCAGAAGGGTCTCATCTAATATAGTGTCTATCCAGGAGTTACCAATACACAGAGGGATTTTAAGAAGTACAGACACAACAAAGGAGCACTGATGTGACACTAAGTTCTGGAATAATTCTTATTATATTCCTGAGATAGCTAAAGAAAAAATAAAGGATTTGCAGCCAGAGACCGTCATAGCTAGCCAAATTGTGTTGTCTCTTTGTTTAGACATTCATTAAAGTCAAGTCTAAAATATGTACCCGAAAGGAGTTTTCTACACAAAGCAGTTCAGAATCCAGTGGTAACACATACAATGTGTGTTTTTCCAACAGTTTTCTATTCCTTTGAGTAAAATCTACTTTTATAAACAGGGAAGCAGGTAACAATGGTTTCTTCCCGGGTTATTTATTTACTGTACTGCGCATCCTTAAACTTGTAATCATATGTAAGTTTAAAAATGCATGAGTGATTGTAAGTCATTTTATTTGTTCATGCCATTTTAACCATTTCATAGTATTTGGCTTCTCTTATGAATGTTACAAAATCCACACATTGGAAGGATCAAGAAAATATATCATATTGATAATATATAAGAAAAGTAACAGATAGCCCCAATGAGAGGTCAGAGACATTAATGTGAACAACTGGGAAAACTCTCCAGAATAAGGTCCTTGAGAGACTCTTTGTTACACATACAACATGAATATGCATACATCACTGGTTGGGACTATCTATGTCTATATGTATAGATATATAAAAATACACACGCAAGATCATGGAAAGGATGCAATCGCTAAAGACTTAAAATATGGTAGCATAACTAATGCCAGTCAATAATGGTTTTATAGAAATCAGGTTTTGTGAAACAAATTTGGTATCTTTGTTATAGGAGATTACCAGTTTGGTTGTTAAAGATAACTGTGTTGGCATAATATACTCAGACTTCTGTAAGGCATTTGACATGATTTAACTTGGTGTGCCTCCTCCTTCCTGAGTAAGTGAAATAAAAGTGTTTTTTTTTGGATTAGGAATGGACTCTGTGCTTCCTACCTCATGTAGTAGAATGGCATGAAAAACTTTGGTGCCATGATAGTGGAAATGTTTGAGTCTTTCCCAAACCTGGGGGGAAGTACCTGAAGTCCTAGGGATACATGGCAGGAATGGGAATAGTGGAGTATATGTTTCCTGTGCTGTAAAAACCACTATTAATTTTCAGCTAAGCATATGTTTTATACATAGGCAGTATGGCATTGATTAATCTGTGTCTTAATGCCTTTATTGAACATGTTGAAATTTGAAAACCTAAATACAAATTTACTGGCAATATTACAGCATCTGTCAGTACCTTGTACCAAAACCACCCTCTCAAAACCTTAAGCACCTTCTAAGCACACCAAGGATTAGTGGGTTCTAACAGCTGTGAATTGCACTCGGCGCTGTTGACAATTCAAAATCACTACATTAACATAATGGTTGCATGTCTCTCCCCTCCCCAGCTATTCCTCATAAACCCATTACTTAAGGCACTGAAAATTATGCAGGCACATTAATAATAGAATTTGTCTCCATAAATGGGGAAAAAACCCACCCTAGGCAGTTCTTGAAAGACTAAAATTAGGAGGTTCCATTCATCAGTTATAGGTGCTATTCAGTAGAGTACTTCAAAACCAGTATTTCCTAAAAGAAGTGCAAACAAGTCCTCCACCTTTTAAAGTGAAATCAGAAACCATTTTGTAAATTGTATGAAGGCTTCCCATACTGTTGTAACTCGGATCAAGGAGATGCAAAATGAAAAAGCAAGTCATATGTATCAATGCCTGAAATTGTTGCCATCAGACCCACCACATTATTTTTTTCAAAATGAATCACAACAGATGAGTTGGTTTACATTCAAGTGTCAATAGTGAGAAGGACAAATGTTGAATAATGAATTCATTACATCACTGCTGCTAGGCTCCACAGCAGAAACCCATCCTCATGCTGATGACACAATGTAGGTGCCCAGTAATAATTGGCATTAATGTGTACAATGTGACCCACAGGAACAGCTAACGAACTTCAGCTGCAGCACTTCAAATGGGAACAAAACCCTTAAAAAGCTATGTACCCTTGTAATGGAGTGTATATATCCCATGCTGGCCCAGCAACCAAGCGGTTAATGCAGGTACTACCATCTAAGGCTGATTGGCAACCTCACAGCAGTTAGGAGAATAAAAGAGCTGAGAAGCAGAGGGCCGAGATGGCTGCCAGACGAGCAAGCACACTGGAGAAAGGAACTCCTGCCAGCAAGCTGCTGAGAAGCTGCTCAGAGACAGAGGGAATCACCAGACCTACAGGCTGTAAAGCCTGCAGAAGCCAGGTGAGGTGCGAAGAAGTTTAGGGCACAATAGGAGTCATCAAGTCCTGATTCTGCCTATCTGGCTTAAGGGCCCCAACGTGGAACCTAGTGGAGTGGGCACACCTGAGAGACTGAAGAACTGAGGTGGTTTTCAGACCCCCAGGTTGCCAGGACCAGTTGACCTCACCAGGAATAAGGTGAAAACCCATGCACCCAACAGAACTTGGGCAAAAGAAACTCACTGACCATCCCACTAGACTGAGCAAACTCTAGTACAATTCTCCATCTGGACAGAGGGGGCACTGCTGCATCAACACACCAGTCCACATGACTCATAAGTAGGTAGGTATGTTCTCTAATGTACATTTAAAGCAGATAAAGAGAAAGGATGTGAAGGTGTCCCTTGACATTATTGCCCCTCAAGATCCCTGCTGTGTCAACATATGTGCACATATAGAGTCCCTAATTTCCATTTCCCACTGGGGCCCAGGACTGGGGTGCATCTGTATGGAATTCAGCTGCCTGTACAGAATTTTCAAGCTGTATTTTTCCTGAACCCACTTGGGATAGAAACCACTCTCCTTTACCCTCACAAATGTTGTACAGGGCACAGCAAGCAACAATCATATAAATGGCATCCAGGCGGGTGCACAGGGAGCACCAACGAGCCTTCACCCTACCAGATGCACATTCCACAACCATTCTGCAACTACTTAACTTAAAACTGAATTCCCTTTTTCCAGGACCATATATGTTGGGATACGGTTTCATGAGCCATGGTGGGACTTGGTATGCTGGGTGTCTCACTGTAACAGTTGACAAGATACACCATAAAGAACAATATTGTTTCTGAAGAATAAAGTCTCTTCTTCCTCCTTGCATCCTGAACCTTTCCTGTGTTCATGAATCTGTCTATGTGCTCACCTTGCAGAATGATGGAACAGTAACCTTTTAGGTTCACCTACTCACTTGCCACTTGTAGCGGGCAAACTATTGGGATACAAGTGCGATGATGGCCCCTGCACTGTTCAGAAACCTTAGCCTCTGAAAACCAGCTATTATTTCTGGAACTTTTCTTATAGCAACCACCTGTGAATAGATCAGTATTAATTGCCTTCCAAACCTTTACAACCACAACCTTGACAATAGACTTTCCAACCTCAAAGTGATTTGCTCTCTGGGGTACCCTGCCTCCGCAAGGCAATAGCAATCTGCTTCTGAACTAATATGGCTTCCCTGAATTGAGTGTTCTGCTGGAGGGTTAATGCAAGTTGCTTACAGAACTCCATTAAGGTCTGTTTCCTCATTTGGAAGTTCTGAAGCCACTGCTAGTCATCCCAGCTTTCCAAGACATTGTGATCCCACCACACCATGCTGTTCTCCTGGATCAGAAGTGATGATCCATCAAAGGCCATGCTATGGCAATAGCAGTGTATTTGTCCAGTGTGACATGAACGAATTTTCATTGCCTCTCAAGATCAGCTGTTTTCAATGTCTAAGAAAATGTTGCCCAAATACCATCATGTACCGTGCTGAGCACTGCCTACCCTGCACAAACATTGTTCCCTCTATAAGGAGTAAGAGCAGAACCATTTACAAATGATCCATGTCTTCCACCCAGTTTTGCAGTGAATAAAAGTTAGGGGAGACATGATCAGGAAGCACCACTGGCAAATGTGTGACGGCAAGGAGCGGTACCTACAGTACACAACAAAATGGTTCCTAGATTATCTCCCTGTGATGCACACAACCCTGGGATACCACCCCTGAAATGCAAGCACTAGCCTTGTGTACTTGGAGTAGTACTATGAGTGTGGACTCAGATATACACATATACACAGCATTATACCCATGTGCAGCACAGCAAACGTGGGCATGGCTATGTGGAGCACAAGCAACCACATACACAATCTAGTCCTCAGGTATGTGAGCCAGTATAGATGTAGCCTTTGGTGCATAGGCAGGGGAACAGCAAGTAAAAGTAGACATGTTGTACTATTACTTCTGTTTATGGCATTAGTGAGACCATTATTGGAATAGTGTGTCCAGTTCTGATGTTCACATTTCAAAAAGGATGTAGACAGATTGGAAAGAGTTCAGAGAAGAGCTGCAAGAATGATTCAAGGTATGGGAAACATGCTTTTGTGACCCTAAGAGCCCCTCAATGCCAGCTGGCAAATGGTTCATTATAATGTAACAACTCCTATCTGGCTTAACAAACTCAGTACACCTAATACATTGCTGTCATGATACTTATCTATAAAGAAAGTCATGTGAGATGTCAAATAACCAGTGACCCACTGGTAATTAACATGATTGTGAAATATATGTATTAACACTGCATAAGAAATGAGGGCTATTATACTTTAAAGTCTGTAACCAAACAAAGGGACAAACAGGTTTTCTTCCAGACGAGATGGAGAATAGTTATCTCCCTGTCTTTCATGTAAGTTGTGTATGGTGATGCCAGAGGCAATGAGCAGTTCTTTCATATCAGATGCCTATTCTCAATAGTTGACAAGAGGGAGTGAATAGCAAGGGATGGAAAATTACTTTTATAGTCCTAATGAGGCCAATCAAGGTTGCCCATTTCAAACAGTTGCCAATAAGGTGTGAGTATCAGCAGAGGGAAAAGAATAGGCCACCTCCACCTTAATTGAATTGGCTCGTTAGCACTGACCCCCCCCACACTTGGTAAAGCAACTCCCATCTTTTCATGTGCTATCATATATTCTGCTTACTGTATTTTTCACTCCATGCATCTGAAGAAGTGGGTTTTAGCCTATGAAAGCTTATGCCCAAATACATTTGTTAGTCGCTAAGGTACCACACGGACTCCTTACGGTTTTTGCTGATACAGACTAACACAGCTACCACTCTGAGATCTGATCAGCCTGAGATGAAGGTAATTAAAGATCTTACACACAGTCAGACAGGAACGCTTCATTATATGGGGTGGGGAGACCATACTGTGTCCAACAGCTTGGCTCTGGCTCTGACTTCAGCCACTGCACAGTTTCTTGAACTTTAAAAGCATCTTCACAGGCGAAAGTATTGGGACATAGGAAACTCTATGTGCAAGATCAGTAAGAGTCACAATTTTCAACCTACATAGAATTGCCCCAGTGACAGGCAGATTTAAAGGTCAGAGTACGGTCAGAAACCATTCCACATGGGGCCAAATGGTCATGTCACCTTAGCTTTTTTAAAGTTTAAAAAAAAACGTAAGTCAGAAGCCTAAACAAAAGTGGAACCTCACCTAAATCATGTTGGCTTGTATATTTCCAAATACTGGAACCTTGCATGACCGTGACACTTTTCCTTGGCAAATTGTTCCAGCTATATCCTTGCTATCTTGTCTTTTTCAATTGCACAAAGAGCAAGGTTATTCAGCTGTGTTTGATAAAACTGAGTCTTGAAAGTCACTTTTATCAGATGGGATGCCAAACCTATTTCAGCAGCAATAATGCTTTGACTTATTCATCTACAGCACCTTTTGTTTTGCTCCTTTCAAATTTGCCTACAAGGTCTTTGGGTTTTTGTTTGTTTGTTTTAAAATAATCTCTGGGATCTTCAGTTTTGTTGCTTTGTAGCTCAGCTCTGTGGTATTCAGTTGTACTGAATTCAAGCAAAGTTTCTCTGGAAATATCATCACCTACTACTACAAATGCTACTTCAGATACTGCACAAATCTTTTTCCTGACTAAAACCTTGATACAATGACAGATTCATGTTTGCTGAATTAAGGCAGTTCATGACTTTCAATTTCAGACTGCAGGAGCTGGTCAAGAAGTTGACAAAACAACAGTTTCTGCTGCTTACGATATTTTGAGGAAGTTTTTAATAGCAAAATCTTTTTTCTTTTCATTTTCTAAAACCGGATTGTATTTGGACTTATGGTTTTCATTTTCTGATGTCTTCCAGTATGAGAATAACTAAGTTGGAAATATAGACAAAAATAAAAATTTATTTTTGTGGTGCTTACTTAGGGTGCCACCCGTGCAGGTTTTATCTGGACAGTCCAGTTTTTGGCTTCTGGGTCCAAAAGCCATTTAGGGTTGCCAGATGCCCAGTTTTTGACCAGAGGACTTGACAACCCTAAATGGCACCCAAACCAAAAGTCTGGTTATTGCGCAGGGAGGTGCCAGGTCATTAACCTGCATCGATCCCATACTCAGCCGGGGCCACTTCCTATTTGCAGGCAGACTCCTTGAGATGATCCAGTGAGTGACAGAAGTGGGGAGGAAGAGGAGTAGAGCAAATGATGTGGAAAGAGGTGGAGTGGGAGCGGGGCCTAGAGGGGTCCAGTTACCAGCAATTAGGAAGGTGGCAACCTTATGTTTACTTTATCCTTCAGTTGTGGAGTAATCCTAAAAAGTGTGGTTTTTGTTTTGTGTTTTCAGTTCAGAATCTATCAGAAATAGGCACAACTAGAGTGGGGCTATGGGAAAGAGGCTGGAGCAAGCAGATACATACATCTGTGTTCCATAGTAAGTAGGCAGCTATGGAAACAAACATTTCCCAAAAGTACTAGCGCATACCTAGCAGCTGTGACCCCTGCACGATGGAGTAGAAAACTTCTACGACTACATTGTGTGACCTTTGCAAAGGCATTTCAGAACAAAATGGGGGCTAAAGGCCTAGGGCAATGTTAGACACATGCAACTGCATCACCCCTGTGGCAACAAGGGGGCTCCTTGCCATGGGTGACTGACTCAGATACTTGTGAGGGTGAGGTCCTCAATGTGGGGAAGAGGAATAGTTGATACAGTGCTCAGGGTCCCATATCCTTGGAGGGCCCCTGGAGGCTCAGGGCTGCTCATCCACACAACATGCACCTGGTGCATCCTGCTGAAACCTCTAGGAAGAGCAATGCACTGGTTCCCACAGCCCATATTTGAATTTGCCTGGGAAGAGGGCCTCCGAAAGGGTGGTTCGGCCATGAATTCTCATTAGAGGGACCAGCTATCACACAGCCTCCACTTTGGACCAAGGCCCTTCCTTCCCTCACATTGCCTGGGCAAATTCAAATGCAGCAGCAGGCACTCGTGCACTGCTCTTCCTAGAGGCTACGGCTCTAGCTCTGGTGGCAGCAGCAGTGGTGATTTGCAGCAAGTTAAAGAAGTATGGGCTGGATGAATGGACTATAAGGCGGATAGAAAGCTGGCTAGATTGTCGGGCTCAACGGGTAGTGATCAATGGCTCCATGTCTAGTTTGCAGCCAGTATCAAGTGGAGTCCCCCAAGGGTCGGTCCTGGGGCCAGTTATGTTCAATATTTTCATTAATGATCTGGAAGGTGGCGTGGACTGCATCTCAGCAAGTTTGCAGATGACACTAAACTGGGAGGAGTGGTAGATATGCTGGAGGATAGGGATAGGATACAGAGGGACCTAGACAAATTAGAGGATTGGGCCAAAAGAAACCTGATGAGGTTCAACAAAGACAAGTGCTGAGTCCTGCAGTTAGGACAGAAGAATCCCATGCACTGCTTCAGACTAGGGACCCAGTTATCTCCTCATACACGGCAATTAGGCATGACTTGTCCATGGTGAATCCATGCTGACTGTTCCTGATCACTTTCCTCTCCTCTAAGTGCTTCAAAATTGATTCCTTGAGGACCTGCTCCATGATTTTTCCAGGGACTGAGGTGAGGCTGACTGGCCTGTAGGTCCCCAGATCCTCCTCCTTCCCATTTTTTAAAGATGGGCACAACATTAGCCTTTTTCCAGTTATCCAGGACCTCCCTGAATTGCCATGAATTTTCAAAGATAATGGCCAATGGCTCTGCAATCACATCCGCCAACACCTTTAGCACCCTTGGATACAGCGTATCCAGCCCCATGGATTTGTGCTCATCTAGCTTTTCTAAATAGTTCAGAACCACTTCTTTCTCCACA